>NC_139488.1:24961050-26211050 GCF_008360975.1 Lichenostomus cassidix
TACGAATAAGCATTCTGGGTGCTTGGAGGAACAGAAGGATAAAGGTTTCAAAAGCTACCGTGCAGTAAAAGGTTACCTATATGCAACCTAAGCAAAGGGCACACCTGCACCAAGCCTTTTGGCTAATGATCACACAGTTTTGTAACAGAAATATTATCTAGAGGTTGGTATATGCGTGAAGCACTAAAAAGCAGTACAAAACAAAAGAAAAAAGCCTACGTTAATAGTGCAGGACCCCATTCCCAGGACAAAATGTTCTGGAAGAAATACAGAGAAACACCTTTTTTCTAGCACAAGCACAAAGCCACAATGGCAAGAAGGCTGCAGCATATAATGTATACCCACTGCTTTCTTGTTAAAAAAAATGAGGCCAGAACTCCTCCATATTTGAAATGGGTCAAAAAACAGAAAACAGGCAAAAACCCAGATGAAGATTTATGGAAGCTGTAGTCAACAAGGCTCTGAGACAAAGAGCCACACTGCAAGAGCTGAAGACTACAAAACACCATAAAGTACCTCTCCAGAAACTAGACTGTCACCATTTTCAAGAGGTACCTCTCAGACATGATGATGCATTGTCAACTTGTGTCCTTTATTCTCTGAAACGAGTCCACTTAGATGTGCTCAACTTGGTGCTTGCAAATTCACAGATGTGAGAGAATGAAATCTATGACTGCAGACTATTAACACTTAAATCGACTTGCTTAAACATTTTATAAAATAAATAACACCTTCCCCTTTCACAAGAGCTTACTTTGATTTTTATTACACTCTTTTCCCTACATGTTTAGGGCTTTAAAACACCTACTGGAAACCCTCTAAATGCTAGGGAGAGCAATTAGCTCTTAGAGGAAGAGGCAAGAGAATTTCAACATCCTGTGCCTTTCTGGAGCACATATGGTTAGCTTGTACATTAAGAACAGATACCAGCTGAGTAAAGAAGTGTTTTCCCCCATGCAGAAATCAGTTCTTTTCCTAGAATAAGCCTCAACTGAAGGCAAATAAGATCCACTTTCATGTGCTTTGTATCAGTTGCTCAAAACCAGGCATATTACTGCTACTTCATTGTATTATCAATTCATGCAGGGATGATGCATGGTGCACAGTAAAACACAACACAGTCCTGGCCTACACAGAGTACATCATACTTACAGTATGATAGGAAAAACTGGGAATAATTGTAGAGGAGATGTCAGGCCCAGTTTTTATATTTACATTTGGGTAGGCTCAGGGAAAGCAGCGCCTCAGGGAATGTGAACAAAATGCAGATCATTCAGGTTCATCCCAAGAGTGTTTCAAGCAATGCTGGAAATAGAAACTCTGCAGCTGCTACTATTAGGAAACCATGAAGGTGTTGAAGTGCCAATGAATATCGCTCTTGAGGGGAAAATACACCTCTTTTTCCACCTGTCAAACTTTTTCAGTTCCTTGAGGCTGAGTGCTATGCCCTGAAGGATGTGACTCTTGTGCAAGGACAAGGTCAGGAAATGAACTCTAAGGAGAAGCCATGCATTAGTAACCAGTGCCTGCCAATGCACTTAGTCGCTCAGCAAAACGTGTCCTGTCACCTCCAGTCTAACTGTGAGCTCCCCAGGACAGGGTGAGCTCTCACTGAGAGCTTCACTGGCTACAGCCAGGCCCATGTATCCTGTGCACCTTTCTGACTTAATCCCATAACAGAAGCCTCAAAAGGTGGGAATTTGCCCTTCATTCCCCTACAACTAAGCCTATGAAAATCTACATTTTCACTAAGTTTTCTTTCATTTGAAGGTCAGTATCACTTTGGGAATATTTAATTTTAAACTGAAATGTGATAGAAAAATTTCCAGTGCAGCCCTGAATGTGAAGGGGTGGGGGAAGAGAAAGAGACTCTTAGAATATATGATATAATATTCTTCTTGGGCTTTGCTACCTTCTTTCATTACTATTTTCTACCCACTTTTAGAAACAGAGGTGTTTCAAAGGGCAGTTACCCCAGTTACTATTTTTCTGAAAGACTTCATTCTTCAAATCACATGACTGGGTGATAACCTCATCAGAAGCAGCACTTTTACTGTGGTCATATATTGAAAAGACCACATTTATTTCCGAAAATTTTTCTACAGTGCAGTGCACCATTTCTCTTTTTTTGTAATAGCTCTTCTTTCAATAAAAAGCAAAACCTATTGGTCCCAAAATACCTGTGGGGAAAACTGCCATATGTTTTTTGTTTGGGCATTGCTTTAATTTATTCTGGTATTAAGTAAGAGAACAGAAAACCCAATTTTCTCTCTGAAAGAACTTATTCACTGAAGCAACAGATAGAACCCTTTATCTCCATCAAATGCACCTATATGCCCTGGTAAATCAGCTGGTCATAATGAAGGCTGCCTTTGCTGATTTACCTCTGCACACCAGGTATTACCTGTATCTATAAAAGACAAAAAAGAAGCTGCCTCTTGATAGTACTGAAAGTTACTGCATGTGCAGGAAATTGTGCCCCTCTCTGTAACTCCTGCTAGCTTAGAATGTATTTGCCACCATAGACATTTCTGCTAAAACATAATACAGATCTCAATTCTTTTAAAGCTTATTTTTAAGACAAAACTGAAGAATAAGTTAAGAAGACAAAAAAAGAAAAAAGAAAAAAGAAAAAAGAAAAAAGAAAGCAGTTGATTTAGATTTGTGCACTGGGGTAATCACCTTATTTCATACCCTTTAAAGAGAGTATCATTGCACAAAACAAAACCCCTCTTTAGGGCTGACCTGGAATGTACTACAGCACTGCCAACACAGCAGTGAATGTTTTCCTAGTGAACACTGAGTGGCGAAGTGGAGCTTCCCAGAGATAATGAGAACAATCAGAGCACACAGGGACTACAGGCAGGGAGTGAGTGCACTGCACAGCACTGCCAGCCGATTCATTGCTAGAAAGAAGTACATTTGGAATCCCGTTTAGAGCTATTAAAGGTGCTATAATCAACAGATACGGCATTTCATTAAATAAAAGGTGCCAATGTCCCAGAAGTGTCAGGACAAATATTTGTGAAATGCCAGTTGAGCCCTCCTGGATCTGAAGTCTTTCATGACACAGCCCTGGGATCCCTGGCTACTGAGGGGCTCCAGGTCACCCTGCTCAGCAGATAAAAATCAAAGTCTGTGCAACAAAGTCTGTAGGGTGAATGATACAAAGGGTCACTATGCTCAGGTATTCTTCTACAGGACCACTCCTCTTCACTCATGTTGGAAAACATGAAGTGAATACTGTAGAGAATAGAAAAGAAAGGCAATTTCAACCCTCACCTTTGCCCAGGAGATCTTATAGTTGTCTGAAGAAGCAGCAAGACAGTTTCTAACAGGTATTCCTTTGTGGAAGGGTTAAAGCTTATGCAGATTCACCTGCTATCTGCAGAGAGAGGCTTAGCATCAAGATGAGAAAGCACAGGGGTTTTGGGAAGGCTGGCCTTCCTGTATCTGCCAGTCAGCAAAGGGTTTCCTCACCTCAGAGCGTGTAAAGGTAGTTTCTATTTTCACCCCCTCATTTGCCAGTGAGCAGCCTCTGAAGCCATCACCACTTCTCTGAAAAAATCTGAAGTAACATCATATTATATTAACTTTTGCTTGTGCATGTCAACACCAGCTATAGCAAGATGCAAGCTTTAAGGACTCAGTCCTGAAAACACGTTCACCACCCTGGATCTCTTTTCATACAGAGTTTGGGCCAAGGAACTGCAGAGATGTCTTAATCAACTACTTAAGGGCTTCTCAGGGTGAAGGTGGGCTACAGACTAGTGTCAGCTCTGAATTATCCCTAGTTTCAGTCTCCTGTGTACAAGTATTAAGTTGTGAATTGGTTTAAAGGCATAGTTTGGATTAAAGGAATAAGACTATTATTAGTTATCATTATTGATTACATTAGTTTTAAAGACAGCTTCGGATACAAGAAATTTAATTTTGTTTTTACACCACCTTTCTTTTCTACTTAATTTTCATTTTCAGAAAACATTTTTATCCAAACAGCTGAAAGCATGTGTTCTCTAAAAATCACAGTAGGAACAACAACAAGAAGATTATGTTTTTATTTCTCTATCAAGATCTACCTGACCTGGATGAAGATCTTAAAATGAATATTCTATAATATGCATGTCTGCAGGGAGAAAAGATGAACACAGTCAGTCTGAGGTAAAGTACCAGCTGCTGAAATCTAAAAATCAAATTTATCATAGATGCACTAAAGTTCTGTTAATCCTCCAAAAGCCATGAAGGTTTTAGTAGGGTTTTAGTGAAAGGAAATTGCAGCACTCCTGCCTTCAGACAAATTAGGACAGAAAATTTTCTCCTATGCTTAGCTGGTCTTAGATGATCAGATTCAAAATGGTATCTCAACTTCTATTGTTACTCACTACCAAGGTCTGCAGAAGGTGGTGTTTCAAAACACTTTATAATTTTTGCAAGTATTACAAGCACACCTGAAAGTCAACAGATTCTACATCTTCATATTAGTAGAATTCTCTGCTAACTTTACAAGCATGATACTGATTAACAGTAATCTTTTAAGTGAGGGCTAATAAATATGTATGACATTCATCAACAGAAACATGGCTGCACATTCTTCCAGACTGCAATTCATCTCTGCAGTGAGAAATATGACTTGAGGCTTTTAATTTCTTCTGTTTAACAATAAGTTATGCAGAAGTAAACAAATTAGATGTCTGCAGCTTCTAGTATCAGCTCACACTGCAGAAAGAAGACATTCTGTCATGGTACTGTACAAGAATTGCATTGTATTGTATTGTATTTCTAGTTTCAACCAGGACCTTGAATCATTCAAGCTGGATGAAGCTAGAAATAGCATGAGTATACAGCAAAGTATATAGCTAATTCTTTTCAATATGTTTTTAAATTATTTTTAAATGATGATGATGTTCTTCCTAATAATAGTGTGAATCACATACAAAATATCAATTTATTTCCACATCTCCTTCAAAGACAAGCTGTGTTGCTGGGAACCCAGCAACATATTTTCAGCCTGGCATATTTTCAGCCTCATGCCAATTACTTCAGCCAAAAGACTTATTGGACATATTTAGGAAGGATTAGGTTTTATTTAATATTCAGCAAGCAAACAAGAACGAGTCCTGAACAATGAATGAGATAATAGAGGATACTGCAAAAACATTATTAATTTCTGCACAACACTTCAATTCAATAATACCGAAGTTACCAATTTTTTTCTTCTTTATATCAATTCCTTTAAGGTATTATACTAGTAAATGGAAGTTAAGATCACCTTTCTACATTCCTAGAGCTGCCTGGAAATATTCTGTTATGATTTCCTGCTTATTAAAGCCAGTTTCTACAGAATCTTAGTCTTCCATGGAGTATGTTTTCTCTGATTGAAAACCAAAGTGAAAACTGACCGTGTTCTTTGAACTCACCAATTCTTCTGTGCACATTTTCTTATTTGGCAGACTAAATCCAAAACTTGGAGACTCAAACTGGCCCTTGCTTTCCACCCAGTTTGCACTTAGTTTATTTTGGTATAAATTGAAAAAGCAAGAACTAAAGGATGTGACCTTTAGTTTGCAATTACAGAATTTGAGATTACATCAAGAGCCCTTTTCTTTTCACATGAGCTTGCTAATTTTTGCACATAACAGCAGAACACAGCAGAAGTACCTGGTCAGATTCTTCAGCTAGCATTTTGCAAAATTGCCCCTGGAGTTTTGTGTGACTGAGCATAAGCATGCCCTTCTATATTGAGATCGTGACATTGTCCATTAGACTTTTATGGCTCTACGAGAGATAAAGGTAATCCTAAAGAACATAATTTTCTCAACACACTAGAGGTAGAAAATATTCAGTTAAAGTATTAGTTATGCCTTGGTCAAGGAAGTGTCTAGTTGTGAAAAGGAGAGAAAATACCCAGGTAACCAAACTTCCCTTGAAGTACAATTGCCAGCACCAGACAAACACGGATGGCTCGACCCCACCTCAAAGAGTTCTTGGGTGTGAATACATTCCTTTTGTAGGCACAGCTGCACACAGTATATGGGGGTGAACCGATATCTTTCCTTTTTCATTCTTGTATTTATCATCAAATGCTATTTGTTACCCACAAGATGTACAAATACAACTTCAGCTCACACTACTGAACACCTATCTCACAGGTCTGTACTTTGATTGCTAGCACACTAACTGCAGCAAAGATACACCTTGAAAAGCAGCTACAATTCACTTGCATCTCAACTGTAATGCAAGCCCACAAACTCTTTGCTCCAGTCTCCATAACTGAAATTAAATTCAGCTTTTATTATGCTATTCTAAAGAACAAAAGCATTTCCATAACAGCAGAAAAAGAATTAAAGCACCTGAATCCATAAGCATGTACCTGAACTCTATTTTATGCAGCTGTTGTTGTTCATGTATAACATGCTGATGTGTAGATTCCACAGACAATTCACATATGGGATTTTGTGTGAGATTCACATTGCAGGGCACAACAGTGTCAGGCTGAGGATAAATGCTGAAAACAGCAGCAGACCAGAATTAAATCTGTCTGACATTTTGGATCAGCAACATTTGAGGACAGCAGCACTGAAAAATTTTTCTTAATCAAATCCCAGGTGATAGTCAGGAGGGGAGGATGACGACGTTATCAAGCCAATTCCTCAGCAAAAAGAAGCTCAAGGTTCCTCTGACTAAGATAAGAATATGACACTCTAAATTTAAATTTTTAAAGCTATGGTAAACTTTAAGCTGGTAGAAGGAGAGTGATTGGCTGCAGTGAAAATTAATTTCTCTATATACTTAGAGAGAAAGGTAAAATGGTAATCAGAGTAGGATTAATTTTCCTTTGCAGAGCTTGTCCTGTTGACGTTATTTCCACCTTCACCCTGACATTTAGTCTCAAAGCTAAAAGACCATGAATGAGAAGGGAAAGATGGATGAAAGAGAATAAAAATCTCAGCTAATCCACAGCTTTTTAAAAGAAAGAAACAAACAAAAAAAGAATATTTTCCTAAATTTCTTGCAGGCTGAAAGAAAATGCTAAATTGTCCTACAGGCATAATCTACTTTCTAATTGAAATATATGCAACTGTTACAGTGCACTGCATTATTAAATGTAACTCAGTAATACAATTTGCCTTAATGATAACTGTGTAATAACCACAATGAAATATCACATATGATGTTTTAATGAGGATTATGGCATGTTAATTTTAAACTGAACAATAGGGCGTGTAATGTAATCCATGCCCTGTGTACAGTTCAACAGCTGCTAACGTGTTGGACTCATTCTTGTGCCTGGCATAGGTAAATAATGACCCAATTACAGAGCTGCTTGGTACAAATATTTATGGTGTCAACTACTTTTCTGAACACTGGAATGAAATTCTGAGGGCCCCATTCTACTCTTGTCTTTATCTTTTGTGCTTCTACTATGAGGACAGCATTTACAGTCCCAGTGTTCTTTCCTGTATCTATTTTAACTTAGAAACATATAAATCAACTACTCAATATGGGCTGTATTGACTGGTTTAAATAAAAATTTTCTTTTTATCTCACATGTAAAGTTTCAGGAAATTTGGTCTTCTTCTATACTACTGCACAGGTCTGAAACTCCCCAGTCATTTAACACGTGATGATTCAAAATGACAAAGGCAAGTAATCATTTCACATGATCCAAGTACAGTTTTAGCTTCCACTACTACTGTCATCCACAGGAAACAGTTCCCATAAAGTACAGGACTCTACAGCGGAAAGCCAAAAGCACAAAACACAATGAAATGCTATTCCTAAGTGAGCAGGTGTTGAAGGTGTTGTTCTCACTGAAGCACCATGTCACCAAATGGACCAATCTGGCACAATCCTGCAGGGACTTTAAATGAGGAAAAAAAAAAAACAAGATAGGTTATCCTGAATTGCAGACCAAAACTGCCATGCTTTCTGAAAAAAACCTGGAAGCTGGAGGTTCAAGTAAACTAAGAGTTGTATTCTAAAGATGACCTTTTGTTATAGGGGAAAAAACCCAAAAAACAAAACCCCACAGCAACACAAAATCAACCAAACAAAAAACCCTGAAACCTTGTGGGGAGTTCCCAGAAAAGCCATGCAGAACACATCCCTTCCCTCGCAGCATGGTCACACTGAGGTGCCTTCAGATAGAGCTGAGCCTTGCTCTGCAAGGCCCTGGCCTTTGGGAAAAGACAAACAGGGCTGCAAACCTTGCCAGTGTTGATGTTTTGCTTCTCTGTAACCCATATGTTCAAGTCCTTCCCTTTCAGCAGGCCCCTTGATAGAAAATGGCATCAACAGGACATTTTTTTTAATATTTTATTTATTAAAAAAAAACCCCAAAAGTAACAACCCTACACCCCTCTCCAGCATTTAGAAGTAAATTAAGCTCTCTTTCATCACAGGAAGGCTAAGTAGCTGAGTTTTCAAAAATCCTTCCCTCCCCTCTGCGTTTTCAGATGATTACATGACAAGCAGCAGACTAATGTAAAACAAAACCTCTTTTCATGCTAGGAGGTTATTTTAGTAGGGCTTATGACATATCCTGTTTCATCTGAGAAAAAATACCAAAAATATCATTAAGAACTACACTCACCAAAAAAAAAAAAAAATCCTATTCCCACAAATACATAAGAGGAATGACTGAAATTTCTCTCCTGACTTAACTCTCAGATGAAATGTGAAAATCTAAGAGTTGGGGATGTTCTTTTCTGGTTTTTTACAATTGAAAGATTTTTTTTTAAAGGATGAAACATTTTTACACGACTAAATGCTTTCTTAAAGCCCTTTAATTCTAAAGTTCTAACAGGTCTAAAAAGTAGAAGCAGTAAGAGGAAAAAAAACAATTTCACAGTCCATCATGGCTAAAATTCAGGGCAGGTTTTTCAGTGTCTCTGCCCTTCCTTCCCTAGGAAAATTCAGCTTTCCAAGGTAGTATTCACAGATACAGCAACCAAATCCAGTAGGCTCATTATGGCTTTTTTTCCTATGCCAGTCTACTTTTTTTTTTTAATTAGAAAGGAAATCTGAAGCTGTAAAAGACTTCAGCCTAAAGTCTGAGGCAAAGAAAGTTGAATTTGCAGGAAAGAGAGGATTTAAAATAAAAAATTCAATTACATGAGTAATTTTGAAGAAGCAATAATGAGTCTGGTGAAAAAAATACCATTATGTTTCAGAGAACAGTTTCCATATCTAGTCAACTGCTTCCAAACTGTTCCAGTAAAATGTAACATGCACCTAACTCTCCTTTCCCTCCCTTACCCAAAATTACTTCCCTTCTCTGTTATTCTACGAGGTTTTAAATTGATACAGGGATGTGCAACATTTTCTCCACCCTGCAGGCTGAACACAACAAGCCAGACTGAAAAGACATTTCTACAGGGAACAGCACCACAGATATAAAGCTACCAACTTACCAACCTCAGAGCCACAAAGCTGCCGAGCTATTAACTCAACCCAGCCAGACAACCTCCCAACAAGAGCTCCTAAAAGCACCCCAAATACATCTGGGTGGTGCATGGTGGACACAGAACAAGATGGCTTCTTTCCATTCACAGTCCTGCTTCTACTTCAGGCTCCTCCTGGTGTTCAGAGACAGCAGGAGCTGTGTTCTTGAGAGACCCTCAGCCTCCCCAGACACACTGTACTGTGCTCTGAATGAACATAATGGCTGTTTTGAATTATTTAGGATTAAATGAACAGGTCATAATGTAGTTAAAATATATCAGGAATGAGCAGAGCAGAATGTGGGTGCCTACAGCCGTCAGGCTTTAACAAGAGGGGCTGTGTGAATGTTTATTATTTGTTTCAGCAGCTGGTTACTATCTCAGGGAGAGGCTAAGCTCCTTGGAAACATGCTTGACTTCTTTTGCAAATAGTGAGCAACTGTATTACAGAAACACAAATGGTACTTGATACGGTCAATGTAAGACCATGAGTGTCCAGCACAGCAAATTTTCTACTACATAATTCAGAGAGCAGGTGTTTTCTGTTAAAAATCTATAAACAAAAACCAGAATTCAAGGGAATTCAAGTCTTTGTGGTTTTCCCTCAAACACAGTTTTCACTGTTGAGGTTTGCATGCGCACAACTCTACCACAAGTAACTGGCAACAAAAATAATCTGAGCTTTCCTTCAGCACTTCACTTTCCCCTTATGAAGCATCTAAACCTCCTTTGACAAGGTCAGGGCAACATGGAACAAGTAAAGTAGGAACCATCTGATCTTTATCCATCCAGACCTAAAGCACCAGACTGGCTGAATATTGTGTCCCCTTCACAAGCACCCAGACTTTGGGAAAAAAAACTGCAAAAAGACATCATCCAAAACTGGAAAGTGGAAAAGATGCACAAGCAATTCCCCAATAAAACACCTTTTTTTAAGAGAAGTTTACTTCTAGATGAAATGTATGAACAGCAAACATACATGACAAACAGGATACTGGAACATTTTAAGTGGGACAGAAGTTGTTTTCTCAGTGATGCTATATGACCAAGAAAACTGTTTTCAAAAGGTTTCATTTCATTTTTTAAGAATGCAAGCCACTTGTACAACACTTGCAGAAGTGGTTATTGACATAGGAAACCAAACTTTTTCTCCTCACTGACAATTCTCTAGTAATCATAATGTAAATAATCTATAAAACAAACAGAGAAAGAACTTTGCCTTTCTCTAGATTCTCTGAAAAAAACCACAAACCAAAACCTCACAGCTCAACTGTGGAGACTGTCACCGATTTGAAACTGGTTCAAAAATACACTTTAAAAATAAGAAGTTTAAAGCACACACAGTAAGGTGTAAAGCACACACTTGTAACAGCTTCTGAGAAAACCCAGACAGACTTCAACACTCTAAAAAGGAGTGGGTTCTTCTCTCTAGTAGAGGGAGAATGCAATTCTTTATCTATATTAAAATTTTGTATTTGCTCTTGAGGCATTCTCCTGCATAATACAAAGGTAACATGATAACCATGCTTCATCAAGGAAGAGAAGCATTACAGAAGTGATACATTTAAATGCTTAGGAATAAAGACCCCCTTCTTCATTAAGAGTCACCTGCTATAATTTTAAATGTTTAAAAATTGAATACAATAAAATTCACTTAATATTTTTTTGCAAGTCCTGTGTTGCATCCTCAGTATTTCAGAGCATCTCACACTACAGCAACTAAACACTAACTACAGCACTTCAGAATTATAGACTATTGTGCTTTGAGGATTTCACAAGCGATTTTCCTCTTTGCATCTCTTTTCATTTGGCAAGTTGATAATTCCACATCAGTGTGATGGGGTTTGATCCCATCTTACCCTTTTGTCACACAAAGATATTCTCTGTAGATCTTTTGATGATCATCCTTAAGCTTTCTTGGAATAGGATATTGTCAGTCAGTCACACATGGAGAAAGGCTTTACTGTATATACCTTGTCCCATCAACAGGCTTTGAGACTGAAGGATTTGAAATATATGAAACAGCAAGAGGATAAACACAACAATTCACTGAGCTGAGAGCCTCACTTGCTGTAGTAACCCAATCTGGAAGTAATGAATGCAAGTTATACCTCAACCTCAGATCAAAAGGGGGAGGGAAAACAAAAACACACACCCTCTACCATAACAGAAAAAAGATGCTGCTCCACATACTATCTTTTCCTTTGGAAGATTAGCTGGTGATTTTCTTGCCCAACATAGCCTGAATTACTTTGGGTTAAGAAGCAGACTTTTTGGCTGGGACAAGCATGCAATACACATAATAACCAATGGCTTCCTTTGATAAGCAGACATTAAAACGGCTGCACATTGTTTAAAGCAACAGGTTCAAGAGGCAATTAATACTTCAGTGAGTAGCTGTACTGGAGGCAGGAAACACTGTTGTTGTGTCCCTTTCAAAACGTTTCCTAACATTTCCCTGCCCACCTGCTACTTCCTCACTTAAAGTAGAAGCTCTTGTTCTGACTTTATGGTCTGGATTCCTTTCATCCAGTGCTTCAACAGCCATTGTTCAATAGCATCAGATACAACTGTCCATCAACTAGCTTGTGTGGATGCTTTAGGACCAAACTGCAGCTGCAACAGGTCAAAGACACACATAGAACAGTAGGAGATCTGGTGATGGCACATCTGTGATCAGGCACAGATCTGTGAAAGAGGAAGCTCTACACAACTCCTCCCCTAAACAGCTCTCATAACCCTTCAGAAATACCTCGCCTTGCCAATAAAAAACCACCAAGCAATGAGCAATCCTACTGAAGCTAAAGGAGTTACAGCTGGCATAAGAATGATTTAAGTGAAAATTTAATGAAGGAAGTATTAGTAGCTACCTGATTTTCCATTTACCCAGCTAAACAGCTACAGGAGCCAGGCAGATATTTTTCTACATTTCCACCACAATGGGACTATCTTCAACTCACAAATTAACTAGCAAGGACTGGTCTAACAAGCACTTACTTTAGGTTCCAAGTGCAGCAACAACTACATAAATCAGTCCTTACCCTGGCTTCTCAGAAGAAAACTGAGCTAATTACACATTGACATTTTAGCTGAAAGAATAAGAGGAAAAAGAAAAGAAAAAAAAAAAAAGAAAAGAAAGGGGAAAGAAACCACCTCACAAACAACTTGTTTCATAGACAAATAGACAATGCTTCTTTTTTTTTATTGCTCAATGACATTCTACTGCAACAAACACATTCACATGCTCCTTCCTCCCTAAACTAGTCATTTATCTTTTAATCTTTGTGACTTCTCTTTTACTAATACTGCAGCAATTCTGTCTCTACCGATGCAGCTCACTTATTGCCTTACTAACTTTTATTACAGCTGAGACTTCCATAATTCACTTTTTTTGCCCAGCTCCTTTAGCTAATAGGCATAATTTCCCCTTTTTCTCAGGGCAGCAAACAGAATATCTTCTTAGCTTGCCTCATTATTTTTGACACCCATCTTTTTTGGTGACATATATTCTGCAAGTCCATGCTCCTGCTGTTTTTGTTTGCAGCACTATACATTTGAAGCCTCTTTGGGCTCTGGTACTTGCACTGCAATCTCTGAAAAATTCATTAAAAAAAAAAAAAGTCAAAAAAGAAGTATACACATAGGCAAAGAAGTATCTGCTGTTTGTCCAACTTGTTGCAAACATTCAAAAAGCCCCTAGCCCCCAAGTAATTAAGGAAGACAGCTTGAACAATTTAAATATTAAAAATGTATTTTATTATTTAAACATTTCATAAGAGAAACATGGAATCACTGCAGCAGACAAAATCAAGGTACAGTCAGAATTCCAAGTGCATAGTATGCTGTCAAAAAGAAATAGGAGTTTCCTGTATTTTGTACAATATAAATTTAAAAACCCTGCAGCACAAAGAGGAAAATTGCCTCATGTTAACCTTAAGCACAGGGCTCTGTAACAAAGCTTTGGTCACAGCTTGTGAACTCCTTGCTTTGTAGCAATCATAAATTCACTGCCAGTGTCTACTGAGGTACCATTCTGTTCAAACTCAGATCAGCCAGAAACTTTAAATTATTTTACAAAATAAGCAAATGCCTCTTCCCCACCTCAGCTAAGCCTTGGTGTGTATTGCCTTAAGTGACTGTACCACCAATAGTAGCTCTGGATAAAAAGCAGGAGTTTGGTTTAGGGGTTTTTGCTTGCATTGGATTTTTCTGAGAAAAGAGATGAGAAGAAAGAATTGAGGGCAGGACAGACCCAGATGAGCATCCATCCTCCCTGATTCCCCCAGAGATTCTCAAGCACACAAAGACCAACTGCCAATTTATGATTAAAGAACATCAACTTTTAATGAGGGGACAAAGCTGCAGCACCAGGACAGATGCATTTGTTTCTTGAAACACATATATTACTGAGGCTGTGCCTCATTCCTTGAGAGCTGATATGCTGGGACTGCTCTCAAAATGCTGCTGCTTTCCTTAAGAGCAGCAAGAGCAAAAAGAGGGCAGAGATAAAGAGGATTTGCTTATGCACATCTTAGTCCCCATACTGACTTCACTCCTGCTTTGGCTTCCCAAACCCAAGTGAAACTGTGTCTCTTACCTGGCCTCTTCACAGATTCACCTTAGTCTCAAACCTTTCCTGCTGTTTGATAAGGGCCAGAGTTTCCAGATCACTTCATTTCAGATATACTTTCCTTTACACCCCATAGAAGTGTCAGTTCTCCTTCCCTCCTCCTGAAAAAGGCTTTTTAAAATCCCAGTGTTCTTTTGACCTTCTATTCTTTGGCAAATTAAGGCTGGTAACCTATTTGAAGCTGAAGACAAGAACACAGAAGTTAACAGCCTCCCTCATTGCCTTCTGAGCACCACAATGTCTTTATCTGTAGCTATTATATGCCTGTCTTGATTGGGTTTCACGCAGATCCCATTAAAAGTTACAGCACTAAGCATTCATGCAAGATGTGCTTAATAAGATACCCATAGTTAGATGAGCTTTATTTCCCTGACAGATCCCATCCAGACCCAACTGCTACTGTATATTATTAGTCAGAGAGCAACACTTCCCAGCAGATGCATAGGCTCCACAAACTTAATAATGTGACTCCACAGAAAAGCAAGATCTAAGCAGCTCAAAGATAATTTTCCAGGAGCTTCAGAGACTTTGACTAAATAGCCAACTGCTGAAGAACAGCCCAAAACCCACCACAACAGTTTAACCAAAACATTTGTTATTTGTGTCATCATACCAAACTGCAGCTCTAAG
Source organism: Lichenostomus cassidix (assembly GCF_008360975.1). Taxonomy (NCBI): domain Eukaryota; kingdom Metazoa; phylum Chordata; class Aves; order Passeriformes; family Meliphagidae; genus Lichenostomus; species Lichenostomus cassidix. The sequence goes on from NC_139488.1 coordinate 24,975,754, forward strand.
TCATCCCAGGGTAAGAGAACATTTCCAAGATGCCACAGAGCATCACAGCTCTGGGCTGAGATGTGAAACACTTTCCAAACAGTGACTGCTGGGACCTGGGACTTTTTACTTCTGACAACCACCTTTCCCACCAGGTGCCCCACTCAGAAGAGAAGCAGCACAACATTGACCTTGTACAGGTTCAAGCCTCCTCTTGTTCTGTACATGGCCAGATTACTCCATGTTCTCACCACTTTCTCAGTCTATGTCTCACTGCTGCATCTCAGCAGCTTTCTCTCCAAGGCTTTTCCCACACAAAGTTGTTCCTAGCCTTCAAGTTGGGAGCTAAGCACTCCATTACAAACTATACCACTATTGCAGAAATGGGTGGAATGCAAATGGGAGGTGCTAGGCACAGTCTGGGGAGCTTGGGACAGCTGGACACATGAGGAATAAAGTGAAGAAGTACAGGTGAAGAAAACTTGTTAGCAGTCTATCTTCCTCAAGCACTGGGCAGTACCAGTACTAACCAGGTGCATTGCTATTCCATATGATTCCAGTACACATATCTGAAAACAAAATCCAGTGTTCTGGACCACAATGCAGCACTACAGAAAAGCAGTCTTTAATTTGCAGTGCTATCTGCTATCTGCCAGCCAACATCTCAACAGCACATTTAAACCTTCAATATAGAATATCAAACACCTCAAGAGGCTCCTGTGCCAGAGGAAGAGAGCATAGAAATCTGGGTCATGCAATAGCAGGAAACCTATTCCAGAGGAATGTTTCTGCTTGGTCTCCATGTCTCTGCATACTCAGTGAGATTTTACAATAGTTCTCTTGCCTTCCTTTTTCCCCATGCAGCCATAATCCAATTTACTAGACTTTTCTTATTTCTGCATTTCCACTTACAAGATTTGAGAAAGGACATTTACCCCTGGATTCAATCCAAAAACACACTTAAGCATACTTGAAACGTGAAGGACACAAGTGGTTCAATTGTAGTCAGGGAAATAGAGCATACATCTAATTTTCATAATGCCAGCTGTCCAGCAAAATCCCATCTTTTTCCTATTTATTTTATTAAATTTTAAATGAAACTTCAGACCTTCTTAAAATTCTAAAATGTTGTTATTCCTTTCCAAATAAATGACACAAGGGAAAGCTTTTTTGATACAAAAGGAAACACCTAACTCAGAGGAAAGCAGAAAAATCTGGCTTATTTTCTCTCTACATCAAGCTGTACCACTCAAGTTGTTGTGAAATTCTTTCTTTGCCCCTCTTATCAGAGCCATAGTTCCTGTTCAAAGTTCCTCTTTTGTGATGCTCTGTGTGGAATGAGAAAGGAAGCAGACAGTAACACATCATGTGTGACATAACTGAGCCAGAAACCCTGCTTTAGGTAAGAGAACCAGCACACTAAGAACATCAAAAACCCAACTTTGGGATGCACCAAAGCATCTCCTACGTAAGTATTTAACAGATGTAAAGCATTTTGAACAAAATGGTTCACTTAGTGTTCCTGCAGAAAGGAAATTATGAAGATGAGCTTCTGCGCAATTTTATTTTACATTGAAGAAAAGTTTCAGACAAACATGTTTCAGTCTGAAAATATTGTAAATATACAAAATATATAGTTTAAAAAACCCAGTACACCCCAGTCAACCTTAAAGAGAATTAAAGATGTGAAAAAATTAATCCGCTTCAAAGAAACACACAGACCAGCAAACTTAGTTAAATTGTCAAAAAGCTACAGCAAGTATATCCTGAATTCATTTTAGTTGCAATATGTTTGGCTGTGCCCAGCTTGTTTTATATATGTGCTATAAGAATTTTTTCAGGGTTTTTTTTACCTAATTTATATATCAATTATGGTAATTAACCCCATGACACATACTTCCTTGGCTCCCAAATTTATATCTGATATTTATGCAAAAGACAGAATGGAAGCAAAGGGAAAATACATATGCAGCTTGAGATGGCTAATACATAGTTTTTCTGAAAGAAAATTTTCAGCTGCAAATACTCTCTCCATGTCTAATTCTGCAGGTTCTTATCCCCTCTGCTTCCTAAGGCCCTGAATATTTGCTCTCTTCCTGTCAACTGAGAGCTTTTTGAGAAGACTGCTGTTGGCTATAGATTTTCAGGGTTTTTTTAAAGCTTAGAATTTTATTTTTCCTGAATTTGATAATGAATAAATGCAATAGATTTTCCACTCTTGCGCTCTACATTTCCTTGCTTTCCTTTCCTAATACAAGCAATCATGCAGCTTGAGGTCTGCATGTGAATGAAGTCATAGTTAGCAGATACTTCTATAGAAAAACATCATTCAGATGTGCTTTGTTAGGATGATTAGATGAGTTTCTGATTGTTGTAGTTCCAGAATGTGTCCTAACTGCCTGAGTAATGCTCCTGAAACACTCATGCATTAATATACATGGGGGGAAGAAATTTTCACTCTGCAGTGATCTGTTTCAGCCGTAAAACATGGTATTTGTTTATTTACAGAGCAAAATGATCACATTCCAAACATGAGCTTGCTCCTTTAGCTCCACTGAAGTCACTGCCTGACTAGCTATACATTTATACATTTCACTGCAAGAATATGTTATGTATTTCTTGGTGACACTGAGAGATGCTTTCATGATATGTTAGAATGTGTACCTAATCATCTAGACATAATGGAAATTATCCTATGGCCTGTAACTCTTGTAAATTGCTTTCTTGATAACCAGAAAATAATCTTCCTGGTAATTTCTTGCTCACTATGGAACTCTGAATTTTGTGGATCTCACTATTCCAGATCTGTTTCCTCTCCTCTGTGCTTTAATTACAGTGTCTCAGACATTTTATACATGATATCTAGGTAGGACAAAGATGTCTCTACTCAGATTTGTTCAGAAGTTCCAAGAGCTACAAAGTTCTGCCTAATTTTTGATGATCAGCCTCTTTCAAAAGATCCATCTTTGATCTGACACAGCATTCTATAGATTCATATTTATTAAGACTATAGGTAGAATATGAACAACACTGAAACTCATAAATGACCCTGTGGTTTTGGATCTTAACTGACAAGTCTGCTTGCAAGTGGAATAAATCTATTTTATACTCACTCCGGTAATCACTGTAGGGAGATATAGCACAGCATAAGGAAGAAAGATCCATCTTTTAAAAACAAAAATATTAGTCCATGCACTCAAAAAGATACTTTTTCTTAATGCACAGAGGGTCTTTTCCATCAAAAATACAGATGAAATGTAGCCATGCTGAATTAATTCTCAGTTGTGATACTCACTAAGAAAAAATTGCCATCCTGCAAGAACACAGCTGAAACTACAAATGTGGTTCTGCTGGACCACCTGTGGTTCTATTTGTTTCATGGATCAGGATACTTGCAAAGTCAAAAGGTAATTTCTGTATTTGTAACCCAGAAAGATCATTAGTAGTTAGGCAGTGGCAAAACTTACATAAAAGAGAACAGTGTAGCAATTTCAGATGGTTGTGTTGTTCAGCTTAGTTTTGCACCTACTTCTGAATTTTTGGCACTATTGCCTACTGACAAGCCCTGGGTGTCTGTTTCACACTAGCTATTTTCATAGTGTACAGTAATTTACGTGGACTCTGCAATTATTTTCCTTGGTGTGCATTTCTCTGGCGCTTTGAGGAACGAACAATACTAGTTAATAACTCCCTATTAAATTTCAAAACTTTTACTTTTTCAAACGAGCACTGCATACTGCTAATCTGACTTTATTAAGGAATCTGAATTACAGAATGTATTTTCAGTTGATTGCTACTCCTTATCTATAACTGCAATGTATAGAGACTCTTCTCTGCTAAAAGTGCAATGGAAACTAAAGCTAAGAAATACAGTTTGTTTTTTTTTTTCCCAAGACAGCAGGAAATATATATACAACAACTTGACAGGCAGTAATTGCTCTAAAGAAACATGGGGAAAAAAGAGTCAGTTAAAATGAGTAGTATTTACATGGACAAGATGTTTATTTTTACATTGAATTATTTGCCATATGCAGTTATGTGAAATGGATCCAATTTAAATTCCCTGAATGAAGTCAACCCACACATACTGTTCAAGATCATGGTGAATTTTCCACTGAAAAAACCATGAATATAGCAATACCATCTTAATTATGTTGCTGTAGGACATGAAAATATCAAAAGGATAAATTTAATCCATGCCATGCATCTCGAATAACTGCATTCAGGAAAGAGGAAATGAGATTAGGGAAGAAAAGCAACTCCCACTCACACCACACACCCACACACACTTGTTGCCAGTCCTTTGTCTATCTCAGAATCACACTTGCCTGAAATGTGTGTGACCCAAAAAACCCTGAAATGATGCATAGGATGTAGTCATTATGAGATTCAAGTATAGGAGGAAACACAGGGAAAAACTGAGACTGACTGAAAGAGAATCTTCTCTGGTTTGCTCAAGCCATCAGTGTCTTTGGACATTCCAACAGCACAGCTGATCTCTTGATCTGAACCTGCCCTGCAGGAGGCAGCAGGAGTTCTGGGATCTTAAAAAACACAAACACTTAATAGATAATTATCTAGCTGATGAGGAGATATGTATTTCTTAAGTATTTCCATTTTTTAACTGGTTTATGTCCTTGCTAATAGTATTGGTAAGAAAGTTGCTGCATTTTAGTATATTTAAGTCGGAAAATTATATGAGCTGCAGAGGAGTGCCAAGAGGGAGCTAAGAAAAATAAAAAGGGAACAAAGGCAGCAGAAAGCAAATAGTTCTGTGCTCTGTTAAAGTGGGTTTGCAGTTCCACATCTACAGTAGAAATCCAAAAGCAAATACAAAAGTCCTAGAATTCACTTGTCTATTTACAGTTAGAGCAGTATGAGAAGGGATTTGAGACACCTTGCATAAATGTACTTCACTGAACATTTTGTATTCCATTCCAGACATAACTGTAGCTGCTTCAGACATCTACTCCAAAACATCAAAATGACTGAAGAGAGGTAATTACAAGTATAAAAGACCTGAATAACAGAACAGAGATGTTTGGCATTGTTTGATCTCTCTCCTTGCCTTTGGTGGCACTAAAAAAGCAAAACATGTGAGATAATTAATAACAGCTAGTAAGACCCCTCAAATGCCTCCATATGTGTAAATACAGAACCAGTCTAAGGAGGGACTTCTCCAGGGGCTGGCAGAATAGATCCTAAACTGCTGTTCTCTGAGCATGGAGTTAATTTACTGGGATTTTACACAGCGATCTTCTCAAATCAAATTACTTTACACAGCCTATCCTGAGAGCCACTCAGAAGTCTAACGGTGCCAGGTGTGGCTGCCTTGTACTGTCTCCAGACTGAAGGGCTCATTTGCAAAATTTTCACACTAAACTTAGTAAATCATCACGACTTTTCAAGTAAGTGAGCTTGCTCTGAACCTAAAGATGGACATAAATGGAGCAGAAGTTAATCTCTCTATCTTCACAAAACTCACCTCTACTGAACTGTTGGGAGTCTTAAAATAATGCCATCTGTTCTTCCTAGGAACTTTAATGGTAACACACAGTAATGTAGTTAAAACCAGACAAGTTCCTACTGAAGCAAATGAGGGAGGTTGTGTCAAATACAAAACTAGGAAGAGAAAATAAAACAGATGCTCAGTGCATTGCTACTTTTCACACCTAATAGACTGAGTGTTGAGAAAACAGTGTTTCTTAATAGGTTTGTTATTTACAGGTGATGTGAAGTTTTTAAGAACTCACTAGGAAAGAATTACACTTACAACCCAACAACTTGAATGTGCTCAATATGTACTCAAATATAAACCAAAGCTCAGCATTCATGGGAAAAGGCTCATATTTACTGCTTGGCTGCAGCAGAGCACATGTGAAAGACCTGTTTACGAAATTGGGCTTCCCTGTGCAGGGGTAACAAGGGCTGTGCTTCATAACAGGTCCCTCAGGATAATTTCTGAACACCCTATTTCTCAGAGATAAGCAATCCTATGACATTTGGCTAGTGTGATAATTATGGCAATTTTTTTCCTGTATATTATCTTTGTGTATTTCCAATGCATATGCCCAGACAGGTTGTTCCAGTGTGGTGAAGGAAAAACTCCCTCCAGCAGCACAACTGCACTGGGAGTGTCCAGCACAGGGGCTCATAAGAAAAGAAAGGTGCTGATGTCTCCAGCTGGCACAGATGTTTACCTTATAAATGCCAATGATGAACTGAAAAACCTGATAGGAGGTTATGTGTGAATAATAACTGAAATTCTGTTCCTGGCTCTGCCCCTTCTTTCTCACAAGGGTCAAGGCAATCCATCCATTTCCCCCTGTATAAAATTTGGATTCGCAACATTTATTAATTTACCTTAGAGTTACAGAAAAGATTAGTTAATATCTGTGTGGTAATATGAATATGTCAAATGGGCAATAAAGATTAAGTATGCTTCCCACCTCCATCAAGAGGCAGCTCACACCCACCTGTAATGTGTGAATTATGTATTTAACATTTTAAAGCTTCTTTCATAAATCACTCCCATTTGTCCAGAGGAACACAGATGGATTCTTGAAAAGCCCTTACTGGCTTACAAAGCCCCCAAATACAGGCACTGATGCAACGCTTGATACATTCAAGCAGGAATTTTAGATTTCCATGGAATTTGCTGGTGTCATAATACAGTCTGAGAGATGAGAAAGAAAATAACATTTCATTTTCTGGGCTAAACCCACTAAGTTTATCAAACTGAAAATAGTTTTTTTTCTTCCTGCATATCTCATTATTTCACTTGGTAAGTGTTTGGGTTTTTTTTTTCATGCACTCCAAAAAAAAAAAATTGAGGACTTCAACTCTAATTCTGTATTGTACCAAATGTTGATAAGCTTGTCTAAAGTCAACCTTTGTCTCTGTGCCATCGTTACAGGATTTATTTTATGTCTAGCCAGCTAATAAATAAATAAATTCTATGCAATAGTCTTCCATGCAATGGGAGCTTCCTATATCTTTTTCCCAAACTACTTTTGCATTAATGAAAACATTATTACTAGCCACAGCCTAAGTACAATTAATGTAAATGCCATGAAGATTCTACTCATATTTTTTTCCACAACTTAATTGGGATGGTGAGAGTTTTAATAGCTCTGCACCTCTTTCCTCTAAATGAAGAGAATCTCATTGTCCTTGTAATTCTTACTTTCATTACAACAGCAGCATGAGAGATGGATTAGATCCCTAATGAGCCTTTCGAACGAACAGCCCTGTGAACTTGCTAAGGCATTGTAGTGAGAAATGTACATTAGTTAGGCTTTGGCCTTTACAAATTAGCAAAAATTCAACATGAAAATTTTCCCCCTTCATTTTCCCATTCCATTTTGAAATGCAGGATGTTGAGCATAAAACAGTCCCATGACTGTTGAGCATAAGACAGTCCCATGACCAAATCAAAGTTTGGCATCTGTTGTCTGTTAAAACGTGTCCTTTTTTCCCTTCATGTTTTAAGACTACTGGATCAAAGATTTTAAACTTCAATAAGATAAAACTATGTATCAACTATCTTCATGCTGTTGCATTTTCTTTATTTATTCTTAAGGATAGTTTTTCTCGTATAGCCACAGAAGCAAAGTCTAAGATCAGGGCTAGGAATGTGATGGGTTCTACAGCAGTGGGAACTTTTGCTTTTGTTAGTAGTTCTTGTTGGGGCAGAACCTTTAATTTGCATTGGAAATCTGCATAAATATGTGTGATTGAATACCTGTCGGACTAACTACAGTGTGACAGGGGACATCAAGTGTAGAAACAAGGAATTCTGCTTTCTTGATCTGAAAATCAAACCACTGGAAAGATCAGTCATGGTCGAGTGACCTTGAAGTAGGAGTTTGTCTTACAGAGTGACCCATGAAATCTGAAGCACCCAGGGCTTTTTGCCCATACACTTTTCTGGATGAATTTAACTGAATCACAACACGTGCAATGCCTGCATCTCCTAACTGAAGCTCAAACTCTGACCTAAAAATTCCTTTAAATTTTAATAATGCTTCAGCTTTCCTCTAATGCTGTGGGAAACAATGTACCTCTCACTACACCTGTTCATATTATGAATATTCATTTTGTATTGTTTGCATTAACACTATAGTAGATGTGTGAAAAATAAGTATGAACAGAGGTAAAGATATGGGGAATGTAACTTAAAATTCAACAACATTTATTCTGACAGGAGAAATCCCTTTATACCTCTCCAACCATTTCTTGGGGTATGAGTGCTCAACACCCATTAGCAGCAGAGCTGCTTAAAAGAAAGTTTTTATCCTGAAGTGGTTTCTGCAGCTAGAAAGAACAAGCTTCACCTTGGCAGAGTAGACAAGATGACAAGGGTTTCCCTGGGGCACAGCTGATGCTGATTTTTGTGATGCATGGACTTTTCCACAAGGAAATTACCAGGGATCAGTGCAACAGCCGCCAGGCCCCCTGCCCTCAGCCCTTCTTTTACATTTCTATTCCCTCTGAGCCAGTCCCTACAGACAAGGGCAGGGCCCATTTCCAGCAGTTCAATCCTGACTACTGAAAAGATGCAACAGCAGGATGAAACACACATGAATTCAATGTAAAAAGACACATGTAGGCCCACACAAGTTCAAAGTCTTCATGCATAGCCTTGGTAAAGCTACTCTGAGAGGATCCCACCATGGTGAGAACCAGAGGTGGACCTGGTAGAATGTCTGCCTCTTCTCCCTGAAGTAACTCCATGATTCTGAATGTACTTCCAACCTGAAAATCTTTTTCCTAGCAGATAAATTGGAAAAAAGAACATTTTGAAGTAAAGAAAACTTAAGAGATGGTGACTAACAAGTCCCCCCAGCTTGGAAGTGTCCTCAATGGCAGGTTATTTCCCTAGGCCTGTTGTCAGCCCAGCACATACTTAAAAGGTCAGCAGTCTTTGTGTTACAAGCATTTCTTCACTGTCTGCTCTAAGTCCCTAGAAAAAAAAATCCTATATTTCCACTAGGGCATGGCTGTGTATCTGATAACTGCTCTTCTACAGCCTGTGATGTCTGCAGGTATGTGACTCTGCTTCCCTCTCAGGTTGTCTACCTGCTCATCTCTCTCCCTTCTTTTCCTCCAGCTGGCTCAGATGTGCTGCAGGGAAGTTCCATCCCCTCTCTTTTCTCCTCTAAAGTGTAGAGTCAGGACAACAAGCAGCCTTCAACACTGCTGTCAAGTCACACTTCACAGACCGTCAGTGAATCATACATAATCCTTCTTCAAGATTTGAAAGTTCATTATTTTTAGTCAGGAGTGGGGTTTGAAAAAGTTCTAACAATGACCATGTTTTAAAGTATCTTAGAAAATGAAAGATTAAATGATATAAGAGACGACAGCTGTTTCAAAATTATTTTTCAAGCACCAAGCTTGTATCAGGAGAACCAGTTTTCAATCAGGGAAAAATAATTTTCTGTTGGGGAAAGGTTTCAGAAATGTAATCACCACACTATCCATTTACCCTGATAAAGGCTTCCCAAGCAATAAGATACAACCTGGCAAGACAAGCTGGCTTTTCCCTGAGCTTGAGATTATGTCATAACAGGGGCCTGTTGGAGAGAGTCCAGAGGGCCACAAAGATGATCAGAGGACTGGAAACCCTCTGCTGTGAACACAGGCTGAGAATGCTCAGTTTGTTCAACCTGGAGAAGACAAGGCTATGGGGAGACCTTAGAGCACCTTCCAGTACCTGAAAGTAGTTACAAGAGAGATGGAGAGAGAGACCTTTACAAGGGCATGGAGAGACAGAACACGGGGTAATGGCTCCACACTGAAAAAAGGCATGTTTAGTTTATATCTAACAAAGCAATTTTTCACTGTAAGGCTGGAAGGAACTGGAATAGGCTGACCAGAGAAATTGTGGATGCCCCATCCCAGCAAGTGCTCAAGGCCAGACTGGATGGGGCTTTGAGTAACAAAGTGTAGTGCAAGGATCCCTACCCATGGTAGGGAAATTGGAACTAGATGATCTTTAAGGTCCCAACCCAAACCATTCTATGGGAATTTAATGTGTAAAAAAAGGTGCTTTAGGAAGCTTTCTGAACAGAAAGTTGGTGTCCTGCTGCTCTCTGAAAAGGAGATGGTGCATTTTAGAACAAAAGCACATACTCTGAATTGGTGATGAAGAATAATATGAGGGGGAAAACACCATGTTTTGTGCAGGCAGGCAGTATTTAGAAAGTATCTTATCTCAACAAAGTTAAAGGTTTTATCTCAAATACATTGTAATCAAGTCTCTGGGACTGATTAATTTAAACATAGTTAAAATAATTAAAAGTTAAAAAAGAAATAGCTGCATTCATATGATCTCTAAATCTAAAATCAGATCTCTAAATCAGCCACCTTAAAAGGTTTCATAAATGCAGTACCTGCCTAAGTTTTGGTTAGGTAAGTGCCAGTTCTCAACCACATTTCTTCAGCATTATAACTGGGCAGAGCAAATTCTGCTATCCAGAGATCTAACAAGGAAAATGCAAACACAAGGTCTTCGCTTTGAAGATCCTCTTCCAAGAAAGCAGAAGAGGAAGCAATTCATATTCTTCACATCTACTAGGACATTGACTGAAAAATTCAGACCCAAACATTTATTTTGATAATGACACACTATTTGTGTGTGCAGAGAGCACCCTGAGGCTGCTCTGTTCATACATGCAGAGAGAGAGAGAGACAAGGTTCAGTGTCCTCAAGAGAGGGGAAAGGCACTTGACATCAGCTGCTCTGGGCTCCCTGACCCCTCCTTAGGGCACCTCTTGCTCTCCATAGAGCAAACAATGTCAAATAAATGAACGTGGCAAGGGAAAAATCAAGAGCCAAATTCCTCTTCCCAAGTCTCCCTTCCAGGCAAACACTCGTGGTCAGATCCCAACCCTCTTCCACATAAAAGCAAAGTCAGAGATTGTCAGGAATCCCAGCTCAAATCAGTCACTGCTGAATGTTTTGACTGAAATACTTCATGATGTGAAATGAAATGGATTTGCAGTATTTCTAATGCATCACAGTTAAATTAGTGGAGGAAACATCATCATAAATTGTGTTAGAAGGATGTATCAGTACTTGAGATGCATCCAGAGGTGGCTGTAAAGGCTGCCCCTTTTTCTGCATTTATTTTTCCTCAGTGGCTTGCGTGGTAACTTTCAAGTTAAGATTTTTCTAAATGGTTACTCACGGTGATTTGTAATCTGGAAAAGGCTACAGACCTCTTGCTTCACATGGCCCATTGCTAGTAATTTTCTCATGTATGTATACTCTGAAATGCATGGAAGCTGAGAAAAGCCCTGGTACATTTCTGCATCCACACTCTCTGCACACTGCTGACAACAGTAAAACCCAATACTTTCCTTGGAAGCAAACCTTACCAGATATAACCTGGAAGTTATCCAGGAAACTGATATTAGTAGCACCAAAGCACAGCTCTGATGGAATCATTCTTCTGATCCTAGAAATGCATTTGAACCTGCTTTCATTGCATTTCTCATCTGTTCCATCAACATGGGAGCAATTTTAAAAAAATCTACTCATTTTGTCAAAGGTGAGAAAATTCCTTTTAAGTATCAAGGTAAATGAAAATCTGTATCCTAAATCTTTTGCCAGAGTTTAGGGTTGTGCTGAATTTATTTTTTTTCTTTTGGAAGTAAAACTTATATGACAAAGTATTGAATAAATGGAAAAAATATCTGCAGTCTGAAGGAAAAAAAAAAAATTCCCTTTGCCTGAAATACTGCTGACTGCTATTTACGGCCAGTTCCTGGAAGCAGTGGCCTGTGGATCAACTGTGGCCCTCTACTCCAGTCATGCAATTCACAGTAAGATTATTTTCCATCATATTATTGCCAGTGAAAGCCAACATATCTCTTAATGTGCTGCCTTGTGAAATGTGTTTGAGAAACCTTCAGAAAGGAATAGGTTTCCTTTCAGCCTGGATGGTGCAACCCAGAGGTTATTACACAAGCAGTGCCAGTGTCAAAAATCGTCTCTCCTTCCATCAAAAATGGGACTTAGAGTAAAATGTCTACATGGATCTAAATAGATGGAAATGTGTAATGCAAAAAGTCTTATCATGTTTTGGAGATAAGGTCCAAAATACATAAAGTGTAAGGGGCAAAAAAATATAGAAATTTCTTGTAGGCATATAGGAGAATTCCTTCTGAAGATACCCTGAACCCCTGTGCCAGCCAGTTTGGAACCTTCCTTTGTAGCTCTTCCAACCTTGTCCTTGCCACACACCATTCTGTAATTCCTTTGTATTTCATGTGCACTGCCCCTAAATACATTTCCTAAAACTACTCTTACTTTGTTTTTTGTTTGCTCTAAGGGACCTTTGCAAATCATACGATAGGAGGGAAGATTTAACCAAATTCCTAAAGGATAATGTCATCTTTAGATCATGCTCATTATAATTCATAAGCACTTCTCCACTTGACAGCTCTTCAGTTGCAGTTTCAATCTTATGCTACTTTTTTCTTGAGAGCCCTTTTCAATTTTCCACATTGCTAATAGAGCCTGAGGCGAAGCTAAAAATCATTTGGGCTTCTTGAAAGGATCAATAATTTTTGTGTGCCATGCATTTTAGAATACATCACATCACTGACACAAGCACTGTCATGGCACTGATAAATATAACACATCAAATAATTTCAGAAGTTTCCACAAAACATTTTAAAAAATATTCAATAACTACCTGCAATCCCATGTGAAGCAGGCAGCGTTAAGTATATCAGAGATTAAAAAAAAAAGGCTTAAAATAAAGTTATCAGAAGATTGATTGAATAAATTCTTTGCCAAACATAATTTTCTCTGTGTCTTGGCTTACATGAGACACTGTGCAGAGATAGAAGATCTAACAGATTCACTACTTTTAGGTTTATACCACAACAAAAGCTGAATGAATGTTTTTCCCTCACCCATCCAAGCATCTCTGATTGAGTACTTAGATCACACCACACTCAGTTAGCACAATAAATTATTCGTTCAGCACCATGCAGAGCAAATTATATTTTAGGTGGACAGCATTTTTGCATGCAGTTCATCCACTTACAAGACAAGCAAAGAGCTGCAGTGAAAGAAGAAGGAGGAAAGCATCACTAACACAGAGCTGTGTTTTTCTCAATATAAAACTTCCAAAGAAACTGCTTATGGACCATGCTGGGGCTGACAAACTGAGTGCTACTCTACTCGTGTCTATTTAACCCTTGCCAAAAGCATGTTACTTAAGACAGACCAAAGCCTCAAACAGACTAAATGGAAACGTTTATTTCTCAGGAAAAGCACAGTCAAGGTAGAATTAATCAGAACATATAGCAAATGTGTTTTTACATTAAGAATTCTCTCATAAAGACATCATAGATCCAGAGTATAAGGAAGGAAAGAAACATAGCAAACAGTCTTTGCTGCTCAAAGGCCTTTCATGAAAATAGTCATTTTTAGGAAATATTGTTCAGGCAATTCCTAAGAGACAACAAATTATTTTAAAAAAATGGGTGCTACCAAATTAGATTATCAAAACATTCCACTGATTCCAAAGCTTCCTCTTTCCCCCTTGTGGAGAAGAGAAAGTAAGAAATAACAAATGGGGAGAAACTGTAACCTCTGTTCAGAGAACAAAGTGTTATGGGGTGTACTAGGTCCAGTTCATATTTGGATGCACAAATGAAGCCATCTCAGTGTGAATATATGCACAAAATACAGTATTTTTCTTGCCATCAGGTGGTGAAGCTTATTACCCTTTCCCCTCAGCTTTTCCAACCTGCTGTGCAAGCAGTGAGAGACCAATCCCTGCCCTGAGGAAGGTGTTCTGAATGGTGAAAGAGCTGTGTGCTTCAGCTTTTGAATCCAGAATTTTGGGAGGATTTCTCATCTGGGAATGTCTCTGGTCTTTGGTGTTGTGAGGAGACTGAGAGGTTCTGTGTGACAGAAAAGCAAGTTTCCCAGTGGGAGAGGGCAGAGCACTGAAGATGGGAAACACACAGGGTGCTGCCCACATGGCTTAGTTAAAGAAAGGGCACAACTGGAGCTGTACATGAATTGGGCTGGGAGCAGAGGTGGAAGGACTGAGCAGGAACTCATTCTCTTCCATGCCAAATGATGCACAGAGGTGGTGCTAAATAGAGGGTTTGTGTGCTACCTTGAGACCCACTTAGCCTACAATTAATGGTGATTCTACTCTCCCTCCCAAGGCAGTTGTTAAAACTATTCATTAATCTGACTGACAGGTTTCCCTCTCCCTTTTGATTTAAATAAAATTTGTGAGGTAAAATATGAGATTAACCTGTGGCTCACATTTGAGTCTTTTTTTCTAATCTGTAAAGGCAAATTGCCTCAGTTCACCATGCAGAAGTCCAAGTAAACATCTTCTATCCAGTAGCTTATCTCTGGCTGCCTATTTCTTTTGCCTACTCTGTTCCTTTGCTATAAGCCTAAATTGTTGCTTCAAAGTTTTAGGAGACATGTCTTTAATAACTCCCACATTTATTCCTCACTGACTGTGTCACCATCCTTTTATCAGACCAGCCCTCTTTCATCATTATTTCTGAGCTAATTATTCAACATCAGCTGAACTGAACTGCATTTACCATTCATTAGGTATTTCTGAGCCAGAGGTGATAATAAGATCCAATACTTCTTGGATTTCATTGTGCGTTATGTGCTCTGTTCCCATGGTTTAGTAGTATATTTAAATTTGGCTTTGTATACCATCATTGGGAGCAATTTGTATGAACAGCGCAAATTGCAACAAGTGAAAGATAATGTAGAGCAGCAATAGGAATCTTTATAGCATCACCTGATCAAGCCAGCCTGCTAAAATGATGCTGACAAGTCACTTTGGTGATACAAGATGAATCCACTATCTGATGCAAGGGGATTGAGTCCACTACAGGCTAAATGGTAGAGATTCCTAGCAGCTTGATATGCATTACAGAGACAATAAAAGAAATATAAAAGAAAAGATCAAGAAAAAGGTCTGACAGGTGTCCCCAAGTTTTTGAACTGTACATTTCCATTTACACTGAAATCTTGATTTTTATGCTAAAAAGTGGAAACATGTTTTGGAGAGAAAAATGATTATAAAATCTTTCCTTCCTGCTTCTTTATTTCTCTGCCTCCAAATGGAGGGACTAATTTTCTTTCTAAACTACTCCAGCTCTGAAAAAATTACAAAGATAAGAAATGAAACAGGGGAAGGGAGAAAAAGCAGGGAAATAAAGAGGGTAAAAGAGGAAGTCTAACTAGTTCTTTGAACTAATAATGAAACTAAATGAGAAGCCTCCTTTTTATTAACAAATCAAACTCATTTTTGAGTAACAAAACTTTTAATTCCAACTGTCGAGCCTTTGCATATAGAAATACTTTGAAACATTCTTAGTCCATTGCTCCAGTGGGATTCTGTGTGCTACATAAATCATTATTTCTCTGCAGTTTTTTCTCTGCATACTTTTCCTCTGTTAATGGCTTTTGGAGTCCATGTCCCTAAGAAAGGGTAAAGCGATTTAAAACTCTCTCTAGCTTTTTTGTGTCTCAAATTACCTCTGAGAATTCTCAACACAGTTACAAAAATTCACACTTCATTTTTAAACAAAATTTAACATTCACTGTAAATGGCATCCTTCTCCTCAGTTTTCTACCAAGATAAATAGTGCTTTGAGACCCATTGTTCTCTGGGTATCTTCAGCTACAGCCATGGACTCAAACTAGAACGCATGGAGTAATACCTCCCATTCCTAAAGCTTTATACCCTTTAACATTTGCTAAGCTCCATCCCTCAAGTCTCAAAGAGATAAAGTCTTAGTTTGAGTTTCATACAGAAAACAAAACTTAAATATTGCACAGGAGAAAAAAAAAATCCATGTTCAATATTGATTGTTTTCTCTAATTCAGGAGGCAAACAGTTGAGCTGCTCTGTGAGGACCGCTTGACTTATCAAAGTTTTGGAAATCCTGCCACAACACTGTCTTCTCCATCCCAGAAGTTTAAAAATAAAACAAAAAGCTGCCATCACTGACCAAATATCACACTTCTGTGTCATCTCTGACATGACACAGAATCTGCCAAGACAGATGATATGGGACTGAAAATAAGAATAAGGCCATATTAAAAATGCTACAAAAAGGCATGTTTAAAAGAAGACTGTGATACAAAAAGATTTTTATGGCAGTACCAATTGAGAAGTATTCCCCATTTCATCATGCACCAGTATTTTTCTAGATGACACATAGGTACACAAACCATTGGAGGGAGATGCCACAACCACAATCAAAATAGTGGAAGTGTGTTTGTCTTATTGGCAGAGAGGAGTCTGCTGCAACTCCCCGTGGAGAATGCAAGCTAATAAGATTAAGGATAAAAAATAAGACATTGTACAAACCCAGAAAAGCAAGCATGAGAGACACCCGAGTATAGTCAAGGATCATTGAACTTAATCACCATGTTTGCCAACAAGAATGAGAAAGCAAGCCATGGGATATTGGCAAGCAGTATACCTGTGGATACAGCACATGGAAGGGCCCTGGCACAGAGCATCCATGTGGCTGTTTCAGGGCACCTGCTTGTTCTTTGATGTGGGGTGGATCAATGTGTTGCTGTAGGCACATGTGTGCTTATGAATATGCATGGAAATCTGCCTATTTCATATTACATTTTTACTATTGTGCTTTGGTCACTACTTTCTATCATGCAAGAGGAAATTTACATAGATTTTTGAACATGATAGTTCAAACTTTTTATCTGCTTATTTTCCTTAATGGTTAAACTTAATTATATCCTAGGCAATGTCATATTTGTAACCATGCTTCATTTTCAGAAATATTATTTATATATTTATCTGTATAAATATGATAAAATACAGTAAATATTTTATCTTGCAACAATTTCACCTTAAAGCCAAGAAAACTAGCATTTCTTATAAGACAGCATAGCTACATCAGAGAACCAAAAAAGCATGTCCTCCTGTCTTGTGAGAATTTTAAACCTCAGTGCTTGGTTGTGGTCATTCCATTCTCCTCCCACTCCACTCTAAAACAGAACATAAATTGAAATAATAAAAGCTGTTTGCAAAATAAGATGGGATTTGGTTCAGGTCATTGAAAGACAAACTGAACAATAAAAATACCAATTAAATAAATGAGTATCTTTAATATGTCAAAACATCCCCTGACAAGTATTCTGTGGCTTAAGTGACTCAGCATTTTTGAGGAGAGAACAATAAAATTAAAGCACTACCAACCCACTCTCCCTACTTCCGTAGGATATGCAGGAAGATCCAGCAGAATGTGGGGTATAGAGAAAGCTGGTCATTTGTTCAAGCCCACACATGAAATCTTTCTTCTTAATGATGTTGTCCAGCTGGCTAACTAGCTGCAGTAATTTACAACCCTTATTTCTGCATTAAAAAACCATAAAGTTTTTAGAGAGGACAAGTCTGTACACTTATCTAGACTTGATATATATATATTGATATTAATGCCTTAAACTGCAAAATCTTTTAAACCATTCTAATCCCATGAATTCAAAACTTAGTATCTGATTTATTTTTCAGATGAGATGCTAAATGCATCCTAAAGAAAGGCTCAGGCTCTGCTTCATAGAGAGGCAGCAGACAAGAAGAAAAGAAATTCTTCCCATCTCTAGAGCAGCACATTATATGATTCCATAGAGCTCTGTACAGGCTTTTGATAATTTTTGACCATGAACATTTGAAAACTGCCACATAACCTGTATGTATTTATGTATTTTTATATTTATTTATTTACTTTTAGGTACATATTTTTGTGTAATCATATACATATATATACATAAAGTATAGATAATTACCTTTGAATGTTTATATACATAAACACACTTATACTTGAGTACAAATGTAACAGCATTAAAAGGAAATGGGAATGAATTTTGAATGACAGGTACCACAAAAGCTAAAACCTCATGGCTTGGAAGAAAGGACTTCCCAGAGCCAAATAAGCAATAAAGAGAGGAGGGGCTAGACTGGAGCAGATAAAGAAAACTCTGCTGTCTCTGAGCTGCCCATTCAGCCTGAGCACTTGCAAACCCCATCTGCAGGTTCAGATAAAATTTATGTGTTCTCCTGCTTCTAACAGGGTTTGTTTCTCTTTGCTTGGAAGGTGATTTACCTGAAATCAGGAGTATTGCTTGTGTTTTTCATCATCATCATATTAAAATACCCTCATTTATTCTGTTCTTTCTACTTTATGTACACTTTCACCATAAAACAACACTTCCCCCATTATTTACCACCTCTGACAGAAAAGAGGCAGGATTGCATCCATCAGCATGACATGGAGTTGTAGAAAACTGTATTTAATTTTGAGGAAGAAGGAACAAGATCTGGACACAGGCTGGACTGAAGAAAGCCAGGGGAGTCTACAGTGGTAAGCCTGAAGGACAGGGAGGACAGTGATCCTGAACTTCAAAGTGCTGAGAATTAGAGCCATCGTGGGAGAAAAAGCAGCTCACCCTTTGGTTTTTTTGACTTTGAGACACAGATTAGTCATTGAATCAGAGGGCTGAGCAGAATAAGCAAGACGAAAAGAAAAAGGGGAGAAAAAAAGAAAAAAGAGGTCAAGCACTTGCAGCGTGACTGAAGACAAGTTAAAAGGTAGTGTGAGAACTGACGAAATGGCAGACAGGAAATGAGAGCACATAGCCTGCATAAAGGTCCTTCTGGATGTACTCTTTCTTCTTATCAGAAACAGCAGCAGGCTCTTGAGCAGAGAGCTCAGAAGGTATAAGGGTAACTAATGATGTCCCTTTCTAGGTAACTTCTTTGGCATTCTTAAAATCAGATATAATCAGTACAAAGAATCCACCCCTGACACCACAGAAAAATCTCAGTGCCTGAATTGTATAGTGAAACAGAGAAAGTTTAATCATAGAGATTCATTTAGCTCACCACAGTGTCTTTTTCTTAGTATTGCAGAGCATCATGACCTCACTAGCCATCATTAAATGAGGAATAATAGCAAGTCACAAATTAGAGTAATTCTTAGAAAGGACTGCGTACAAGTCAAATTCCTAATGACTCATCCTCAAAAAAATCGCAAATGTCTAATTAACCAGGATATTGAAGCTACTCAATCTTAGAAAATTATTCTCTTCTCAAAAGAAAAGAGTACAATAAAGGCAATAATAAAATACAAAAATTGAAATTGATGGATTTAATCAGGAAACTCTTTGAATCCACCACCTTGTTTTTTGTTTTATTTTAGCAATTGTAACAAAATTGACTTCTATAAAAGCAGCAACATCTGAAATATTATACTGCTCTGTATGAAGAGCTGAAGATATGCAGACCTACAGTTTTTCTGTTAAAAATGTCATATATAGGTAAATGCATACACAGAAGTCAGTAGAAGGATCTGGAGATATTATTCAAGATCAAATTTCCTGTGTTACCTTTACAACAGGAAAATGTGAACTAAATAGTCACCAAAATTCAGGAGCAGCTTATTTTGAGGATTTGATATCTCCTTGTCAGAGCTGAGCATTCATTATTTGATTTCAAGATGCAGGAACTAACATATTGATGATATAATGAAATAAACAAAACAAGGTAAATTCCTTTAAAAGAAGGTGAAGAGACAGAACTTACATTAATCAGCTCTACATACTCTTCAATTTTCAGAGTCTGTGAGAAAGTATAAACACTTTTCTTCGAGTTGAACTTTTCTGGCTTCTGATCCTGTTTACTGGAACGTTTGACTTTGGTGAGCACACAGAGTACTCAGTTCAGTTTACCATTGCTTAGCAGTGTTATTGCTTTTCTAAATGTTATGCTAAGAATTAAATCCTCTGGACTGAACTGAAACATGTTTATACTGTAAAACACAACTTCAATAGTCCTAATGAGATTCTGCAGGCATTTACTTTTCAAACTACAAAGGTAGGTATTTAAATGTTAAATAAACAAAGCATCAGGCACAGAAAATGTGACCTGAAAAATGAAGATGATTTCCCCAAAGATTCTTAGAAAGAGCACTTGAAGTGCTTTTTCAGTTCTTCTTCCATCAAAACTGACCAACAACCTTAGAAAACTATTCAGCCATTTCTAGAAGACAACCATCTGAGACAAATCCTTTACTGACCTGAAAAATACCAGTTCTTGTCTGCTTTTAGAGAGGTCTTTTCTGTTATACCTTGCTGATCTGACAGACTTGATTCTACCAGCATTTCAATATTTGAGGGATTCAGCTTTTAATCTATCTGAAATGATACCTCAATGCCCAAGTAGCTGGATTTTGCATTCTGCCAGATCTGGGGTCTTGGACAAGCTGGTGTAACTGAAATTGCCTTACCCAGAAAAAAGAAATAAAGGACAAAGCTGGGGAAAAGCAGCCATTGCTGAGTCTCTTGCTATCAGGTGGGGGAATATTGAAAAAGTAGTGGAGATGGGAAGGTCCAAACTTACGAAGGAGGTGGTCCTATTTCTTTCCTATTTCACCTCAACATGTTCCATCAGAAGCTACCACTTTTCCAAGGCTCTGGCAGAGGAAAAATAGACATGAGTTATTATTCTGAATTCTCATTGAATCTCTTTTTAATTAAACTTTTCCTTCCCCCAGGGAAGCTTAATATAAAAGAGAAAAGCAAATTCCTGACTTAATATAGGCAGATTCACTCTAAGCCTGGTTTATTTGCATAACTGAAGACTGTTTCACTTTGGTCTGATCTTGGTCACTTCAGTGAATGAAGGGAAGCAATGTGTTATGTGCTATTTATTCATAACACACTAAGTACAAGCATAAGATTTATTTTTAAGAATATTAGAGGAAGCAGTTTTTGATCATTCTGACAAAACTCTCATCATGAAGTGGGATAATCACATGGCTGCTTTAGGCTTCAAACATACTGCCACTAACCTCAGACCCTCTTTGGTACTGTGCTTCATACAACAATAGCCTCAATGAAATATGTGGACTTACTGATTAATGCAGTGCTTTGGAGTGTCATGAATGACTCCTGTCCTCTTTCATATGTTTATGAAAAAACCTCAAAAGTTGGTTACAGATAGGGAAAGGAGGAGGGCAATAACATCACTGTTATTTCCTAGTTGAAGATAATACAAATATATAGATTGTGGATATCTAAAAATGACTACACTCTAACCTTCAATATCAGCTTAATGAGTTTCCTATTTCTCAGTTAAGTGCTATTCCAAAAAAACTTCTCATTCCTTGGGAGTTGAAGGTTTAGTTTGCTAGTCCCAGACTACAAAGGTCTGGATGTTCTCATCAAACTAACTATTAAAGACTGTAACCAGCCGGTGAAATACAAATTTGTCCAAGAAGCAGAAAATACATTTGCATTCATATGGAGCCTTCAGAGCAGAAACTTTTCTGTTATCACTGGCATAAAGAGATCCCCCCACTAGGATAAAGACCTTGTGCTTCACACTTGCTAACACAGAAAAGCCATTCCTATCCTGAAGGAGTCTAAATCAATTACCCTTCTCTGTGCATCTCATGGAAGAGAAGAACAGGCATTTCCAGCTGTGAACTCTTTTTCTCCCTGCCTGAACACTGAAATAAGTGCCTGTCTTTGAATTTACAAAGCTTAGCTTGAACATGACTTTATAGATTTGCTCTAAATTTCCTCTAAGCTAAGATTATAGTTTCCCTTAATATAAGAAATAAAAGGGATACCCCTTCACTTGTGCAGCTCTTCTGACTATCACAGGACAGTACTTCACAGTTAAATAACTGATATTATTCTTATTAAAAACTGATATTATTCTTAGATTTATTATGAATGCATCACTTTCATCACAAAATTTTAGTTCAGTACCTGTGCAAGCAACTCGGTGCAAACTTACACACTCTTGTAGGGAGATGCAAGGTAGCTCTACCCACATGCCATGTAGACATGAATGGAAGGACACACTGCTCAAAAAAGATGTTTAATTTTCTTGGTTGTCAGCCAACTAGGCCATAGCTCTCACGCTGAAGACTTCATAATTGCAGATTTGTGCAAAGGCCATGTAAGTTGCTGCATACTGACCCCTATGGAAGTCACTAGAGAGGGCCAGCACAAACACAATGGTTTGGAGACTCCATTATTCATAGATGCAGTAGGTACTTTTAGAAGAAACATTATTACTTGTATTAAGTTACTGTCTAGCAGAAAAAAGTCTTTCTCCAGCCCCTGCTGTCAGGTGAAAGTCTGCATTACACGAACATTTAGCCCTAATGAGATAGAACAGGTAAACTCAAACTCAAAACAGTTAAGCACATCACCTAATGATGCCTGGGAAAACTTTCTAAAAGTCAAGCATCAAACCCAGGCTTTTCAAATTTGAAGAAGGTGCCTCTTCCCTAAACACCCACACTTTCATTCTAACAGTTAGGGGGGTCATGTTAATTTTCACATGCTACATTTTTCAGTGCAGCAGAAAAACAGATAATTGCACTTGTAATTGTGGTGTACCCTGGTAAAGTCTGTCAGGTGTTAGAATACTGACCTCAGTGCCTGTGCTAATTAGATGAAATTGAAAAAGAGCCCAGGCTCTATAAATCAGATGCTACTAAGGTTAGGATGGGTGCAAGATGGAGAGGGTAGGAGGAAAATCTGTTCTCTTATAGCTGTGACTCATTGTCTGCTTGCTACCAGAGAAAGGTTTTCAAATCAGGACTTCCTTATTTAATTCACAGAAGCCACTGATGCCTGGACCCAATGGCAGAACTGGTGATGTTTGGATCAAGCCCATCAAAGCAAGTGAAATAATATGTACGTGCTGTGAAATGAGATGAGTCATGGCAGTTGACACCACCTCCTTCCACAAGCTTAAGTGGAAAATGAGTTGTGTTTAGCAAACCAGTCTTTATCTTTTCTGCTGAGGTCTCAAGAAAGGATGCAACTTCCTTCATACTGGTTGACCTTGTCTGACAAAGCCAACCACAGCTCCTGAGGAAAGCACAGATGTAACTCCACTGCTTGTCTGAAAAAGAACTTAGGCTTTTGCAAACACTCAGTTGTGAATGTAGATGTGTTAAGGAGTTTGAAATCCCAACGCCTGATGAAGCAGTAAAGAGACTGCTTTAACTTATGTGCAGTCTCTGGAGGAGGCTCCAGGAAACATGATCAGCTACCAAATGTACCTTTCAAATTGAAAATAGTTTATAATTTGCAAAAAAAAAAATCTTATTTATAGTTAAAATGTCTAATGTTAGTAATTTAGCAAGCACATCTACCTAATGCTACTAACAAAAAGCTAGCTGTATGTTTTCTAGGCAAGAACAAATTTTTGTCTGCAGACCCAGGAGCACCAGCAACATGAGCTCATACTTGCCTGGCAGACATACCCTTGGACTATCAGCTTTTCAGAACACTTCAAATGTTTTCTGTAATGCTTGTAAATGCTGTTATCACAGCGGAATCCTATGTATTACAGCAGAGTATATTCAACTGAACAGAACAGGAGGATTCAGAAAACAGAACAACTGTTGATAAAAAATGCAAAGAAGTGTGCAAAAGGATATGCAACTTTAACTAGTATTGTCAATAAGTTGGGTAAAAGGGTGGCACAGAATATGACAGTAGAGCAAGTCAACTCACTCTCAAATGATGTGCTCAAAAAGAACAGCAACCATCAGGAAAAAGGATAGCTCTTCCCACTGCTGACAGGTACAAACACAACTTGTATTGCATACATTGACAGACATATTTTAAGGAAAACAAACTTTGCCAGAGAACAATAACAAGGATTTGCATGCTGGATGAACAGGCTTCTGAGGAAAAGATGATCTGAAATTCAAGTACAACTCATTCCTTTCATTTTCATGAAATTTAGACCAGGTCCTAGATGAACAGACTCTGCACAAGAATTCAGTGAATAACTGTCTAAGAATAATGAGAATTAATATTACATATAAGATGAGCTCTGTACTTAAGAAGCAGAGCTGGGAAAAGGGAATTTGATAATCCATAAATATTTGAATGCTGCAAGCTACATCTGATTGAAATTCATCAAATTTTCATTTTCTTTTCCAAACAAACAGTCTCTGTGAAAAATGCCATAGCTGTTTAATCATCCTCAGGCTTGCTGAAGGAGGTTCTTCCTCTAAAATTAAAATGCAAACTATTTTTCTACCAAAATTAAAAAATAATAACACAACACAAGCCAGTCCCTCTGAACTTTTGGGGGCAGTCAGGAAGCAATCCAGTGGCACTGTTCCTCCTGTGTAAGGTTTCTCCCTTCTTTCTGATGCTCTGTTTAGTGCTGACATAGGAGGTGCACCAAGGTTTGGGCAGCCTAGGGGTAAGTGAACCCAATAAAACAAAGTTCATATGCTGTTTGTTCAGAGACTGCCTATGAAGCTTTACACAGAACCCCTGAGCTCCTCTGGAGCACCAGTCTCTGCAGGGGCATTGATGCTCCCCTTCCCACTGACATGTCCATGCAGGAAGAGATAGGCAGATGCCAGCAAGGATTATCTGAATACAGAGCATCCTGCAGGTTCCAGAGCACGTGCTCTGCCTCAGAGAGGCTCACTGTAGGCATTCTCACAGGCATGGAGAGACCATGAGACTTTACAGTCACTAAAAGCCTCTATCATTTTCATAGAGGTCATTTCTGCAGGATTAGTTAGATTTCAGATTATTTAAAGGATTATGTAGGTGCACTACAAGCTCTCCCAAGGTCAGGTTTGGAGGACCATATCCTCTCCATTGTGCTTGCCATGTCTATTGGGTTTAGCTTATCCTCTGCACTGTGCAAAATGAGTGTTCCTTAGGTCTTTTATCCTGTGGGGCAGGCGTTTATCAAAATCTATTAAATATTTAGACCTTTATATAGCAAGTAATGCTGCTAACTTGTTTGACTTAAATTATTCCCCACTGGCAAATCAAATGAGAGAAGATTTGAGAAAATCTACCTTTTAAAACAAAAGCTGATTTTCTCCATGTTCAGCCATTTGTGGGATTAACTTTTTTAATGGGTTTTTATATGCACAGTGTTTTTGTTTTCATGGATACTAGAAGAGGATGAATTATTCATCAGGAGAAAAAAAACCCTACAACATGCATTTTCATAGCTTATTTGGTCCCTTTTCTCCTATTCATAAATCAATCCTGATTACTACAAATGAACGTGTTCCCACTAACAGTTCACTGATGACTCGTTTGGACCATTAATTCAGACCTCTTCACTGGGTGCATTAGGAAGCTGCCACTAGCAATAGGAAACTGGAAGATCTTTTTTTGTGGCCTCCTCTCTTTGCCTACACAACCCATACCCCATCTCCTGCTCCTTTCCTTATGTGTAATTTTACAGACACAACACATATTCTCCAGTTAAAACACGTCATTTCCCCTCCTGCTAGAGTGACAAATCTCCATGAAGGGAAGGAAGAAAATTATGTATTAATGCTCAGCAGGTTGCTTTTATGACCTAAGAGAAGGACAGAGAGCAATGGCTCAGTATCTACATCCTAAGTGGGGGCAATTGATGCCCAAACATAAAGACATCACTGAACTATTATGGGAATGACTACAGATGTGTCACTGGTGACATAGATCACAAGGCATTTGTCTCTGTTCCTGAAGTGCTGACGAGCTGTCATCAGTGAAGAACCATTGTCATCGAGGAACAATGCTTCACCATTTAGAGCAGTAAATGGAACAGGCCAATTCTTATCCAGGCAGTACAGCATTTATCAACTCCTTATTGCCCAGCTGGGAACAAAGAGAGGATTCTACCCATTTGAAAATTATTATTATTATTTACTACTATATTGGCAACACAGCGCACTGAATAGTTTTAAAAGAAAAATTTATGCCCCAGAATTCCTAAGGGTCAACACTCAATCTTTCTCAATACACACAATAAAAGAGAGAAGGAAAACACATTTGTTTCCTTCCCAGTCCAACTGCTGCAGTGCCACAGTGGTTAGCATTGAACACCATTCTGTTTCATAAGCAGGGGCTCTGTGCTGAACCCTAATTACCAATGTCAAAAGGGAAGCATTCCTCAGAACAACACCAGTTATTCTTTGCAGCTTCTACTGCTGTGCTTGTGGCTGAATATCTTTTGAGCATTTCCAAGTACCAAGCTGAAGGGAATGCCGTGTGTCCCACTGCACCTCAATGCTCTTTATGTCATAAAGATATCACAGATCCCAGGCAATTAACAGTTTGGAAAAGAGTACATTAACACCAGCTACTAAAAGCCTTTTATAGTCTTGAATGGTATTCACAGAGCAATTACAAAGTTAGCTTTTTCTTGTTACTGCTCTTAAGAATTCATGTAACAGTGATGCTCATTAAAAATACCCCCTCAACCTCAAATTCAGAGTTGTATTGTCCAGCATGGAAACACTGAAGACATTTGACATGTTTATCACTTGGTGTCCAATGTTGACTATGACAGGAGGGAGCCACAGAGACTCTTCCCAGCAAACCTCCAGCACCTACATCCAACTCATTGATAAGAGTCTCTGCGGTCAGGCTTTGGGATTCCCTGTCCCAATACAAGCACACCAGCACAATCCTGGAGCTGAAATAACCTCCAGATCATGAATCACAGTGATGCTGGATGCTACTTTAAATTTAGTTATTTAGGTAATCTCCACTCATGACAAAACAGAGCTGCTCCTATCCAAAGCCTGTTTCAATCTGAGGGAAACTGAGGGAAAAATCTTCTAGTTCATGAGAAGATTCCTCCTACCTGCAGCACACAGGGATCTGATTCCAAGCCTGACTCCTCCCTGATTCGGCATGTGCAAATTGAGGACAAATGGTGGGCTTCCACTAATATAGAAAGGACCAAGGGCCTAGCTCTGCTTTTGTGAAGTGAATAATTTTTTTACATTTCTAACACTAAAGTCTTCTTGGCAACCAGGAAAAAAGTCTCCAAATACATATACAGTGTCCGAAAAAAAACAGAACAAGCATCTCTCTTCCAAAATTATTTCCACAGACAACTTCTGCCATAGAAGAAAGAAATTTTTTATTGCAGATATCCATGAACTCATCACATCCTGTTGTCCTGGCTGCAGCACACTTGCGATAATTGGGTTATTCAAGGACTGCACAGGTTGAGATCTCTGGGGTTGCAGCAGGGACTGCAAGGTTGGAGACTGGTGAGGTTTTTATTATGGTGGAGAAACATTGGATAGAATAAAACCTGCCATTAGCACTTTGAGCTCTGTACCTTATTTTTAGCGTAAATACTACAACTGTACATTTAAAAAAAAAAAAATCAACACTGCAGGCTTTTAATTCACAGGTTACAAAATACAACATAAGTGAATGGACCAGTACTCTCTCTTCAGTACACCTAGTACTGTAGATAGGTAGGTTCATACAGACTCCCACTGGTTTATTCTAAATCTGTTTGGATAATCTCAGAGCACAGAGTTCTGTAGGAGATGGACCAAGTTATCCAAGAATGTAGAGAAAGAGCCAGTGTCATGCAAAGGAAAAACACAGCCAGAAAATGGGATTCCTCTCCTGGAATACAGATCAAGCAAGATCCTTCATGACATTTACAAATTGATTCATGCTCTTTCTTTTACTAAGTTACTTTATTTTTTGAGAAAATACCAGCTAAAATCTTAAATATTTTCTGTGTATATCTGTGTAAAAGGGCAGATAGATCACCACACTATGAACTACCAATTTTTTTTTTAACTGCTCAACAGAGCAGATAATTAGAAAATAAATAAAACCATGTTTTGGTATCTCTTTCTTTTCCCCCACTAAATTCTATACTGAATTGTTTTCATCATTTAAATCATCAGTTGCACTCATCTAGTGAACAAATGGCATTACTAACCCAAGAGAACCTACAAGGGGCAACTAAAAAAAAACAACAAAACTCTGACAACATTAATACAAGGAAATTATTTATCAGTTGTACTAGACCTGCACTGTGTACAAAAAGAAAATTAAAAAATCTTGTTTAACTCTAGAGACATGACAATGTCTGTTGATGCCTCCTGCCTTATCAAGTGATGCCTTCAAAGCCTCCAAGAATTGCCTGCAATTTTATACCTTTATTATATCATCATTATATTATTCTCTTCCCCTTTCTCTTGGTTTGAGTAGAGAGAGCTTAGTTAAAAGCAAAAAGAAAACAGTTCATTTCTCTTAAAGACTTTACTAACAGCAGAAGGAAGTTGTTCATACAGATCTACCAGTTCTTTTCTCTTTGCATAGACCCAGAAGAGTTCATCAAGAACCACACATCCTACAGAGAGGATGCTTGTATCAGTCAGGCCACGGCAGACTGGAAAAATGGATGTTACAAGACCAGAATATCATTCACCTAATTCTGAGGGTGGAAAAACAGCAAAATTCTTTATTAAAAGGAAGGAAGAAAAAGAAAAAAAAGCACAGCAGGTTACCTGGTGCCCTATATAGACAGCCCTGGAACTCAGTAGGATTCTGGAGGCTGGCAGGCTATGGGGAAGGAGATCTATAGACAAGAGAGCCTGGCAGGTGTGAATTGGGAGATTCACCTTCAGTCCTCTGTTTCTCCCATTCTCGTGTCTCTTTCAGAGGAGGCGGTAGGTAAGACTGTAGTTCAAGTTTGCCAATAGAGCTGAAACCTGTCACATATATAGAAAACCCATTTGGGGGGCTAAAAATAAATAAATGCTACCTCACACACTCACTGCCTTCAGATTCTTATTCATAGTAGTCAGCCATCCAAACTCCACTTGCTTCAAATAGCAGCAGAGAAAGAAGGAGGGGAAGAGGAAATTAAGAGTAGTCTATGGATTTAGAAACTACTACATATAGCAAATTTGAATATGAATTAACAACAGAGAATGGGACACAACCATGCCATATGGGATCAACTCAATTGACCCCTAATGCCTTATTTTAGATACTTAGATTCTCACATTGATTGTACATTTCTCTCTTTTTTATACACACACCTTCAGTTTCCCATTGGTAAAAGAATTAAAAAACCTTATCAGGGATTAAAAAACCTTCCCCAGTCCTACACTGACTGGAGTGCTGGCAGAAGCCTGTACATGCAGTGTGCTGGGGGAGAGTTTCACAAGTATGTTGTTCTACCCAGAGTCACCATATTTTCCATTTGAAGTCTATACTTTGCACAAATGTACCAAGCAGATTTGAAAACAATTTGTTCTTGCTGTCAATTTATAAGGAAAAACCTGCTGCATTTACATGACATTAAGAGCCAAGGAAAAAAAAATAAGAAAAACATCCAAGAAGATAATGTATTTGACACTGAGAAAATGACCCTGGATGGATTCCTGTGGCTGGCAATGCCATCTGCCTGGTGGATGCAGAATCCAAAGACCATTGCTACTTCAATCAAACTGACTAAAAGCTAGATAGTGACAGACATGCAAGAGAGCTCCTGATTAGCTGTGGGCCATTCACAGCTTTTCTCTCAGGAAATCTCCTTGTTTTGTACCGATTCTCCATTGATACATCTGAAGGCATGAAAAAGGTAAGATTTGTGTTTCCCCACCTTGTATGAAACTAAGAGGAGGAAAGCATGTCTGAATATTATACTCCTGTTGAAAATACTTCAGTACTGGAGCCAGAGGAAAAGCCAGAGAATGTGTCTGATGCTCTTTACTCAGCCTGCAAACCCATGAGCCACAAACCAACAATCAATATTCTACCCATTTCAGCAGAGCTTTTCAAAACTTAGCATTTCTGACCACATGGATAGAAGGGTCACTGTTTAACAGACCTTTTGCCCTTGCCATAGTTGACTCAACAGGTCTCACTTGTGCTGTCACACAAATCCCAAACACACCTTCCTGATCTTGATGGCCTTGAATATCCAGTCAGATTTTCTCCTGTAAGTTTTCACTTACATTTCTCTGACTCCTGTACAATTACCATCACTGCAGAGGAAGGAAGGCTAACATCAGAGTGAAAACTCTGGTTGCCAAAAATAAATAAAATATATATAAAAAATTTCCTTGTCCTTTCCTTTTCCTATGTTTTCTTCAATATCTTTTTTCAAAATCAATTAAAAAAACCCAGACACACTGCCTATTTTTAAGTGAAAAGAATTATTAAAGATAGATGTGTCCTGTAAGGCCACATGGTAATCTACTGCAGAGTAATGGACTGTACATTGACCACATATTTCTGCAAGAACTTCAGTAGAAAATCTCATTCTACTACACATTTAATTTCTGCAGCTTTGGCTGACACTTATTACTGGGTTGAAGTGAAAGGTTTGGAAGTCTCCTGATCAGCCAATGAGTGCTGGTGAAGTGGGATAATAAATGCTAGCAATGCTGTGGGTGGCCAAGGCAGCTGTGTTCTGGAACAACAACATGTAATAATTTGAGAATAACTTTTCAGTGGGAGTTAGAAGGTGCCACTTGTCCAGGAGGTGTTTTAATCTGCTGCACCTTTCTGGCCATGCGTGAAAAGTCAGTCAAGAAAACTTTAAGTAAGGGCGAAGGAGGCATAAGGTGAAAAATAGTAATAAGTGACATTTTTAAGATATACAACACTAAACCAGGTAGAAGATCACTAATGTCTCCTGCAACTCTTTTCTGCAGCTGCAGACTGGCCCTGAACTGATACAGCAAAGTGCTTAAGAAAAACACGAATTCATGCCTCCTTTCATTTTTTCACTACTGCTCCCTCATTCCAACTTTAAAATGGAAAAGAGACAGAGGAGAAAAAAAAGGGCTCAGCAACAAGTCTAGGCACACCAAAGCTACTAATGTTTTCAGATCACAGAATATGCTGCTAAAGGGCAACTAATTTGTTATATAGCAGGCAAGGCTTTGTGTCTCCTTGTCTCTCTGATAAATGTTGAAGTTTCAGTTCTCCCAGATATCATATGAAACACACTTCCAGTGTTACGTACATGGCTTTTTATTCATTTTCTAGCAATTAGTATCCTGGGGAGAAATCCTATTGCTACTCTATTTACCTAATTTAATAAAATATTGCAAAATGCAAAGTGGGAGGAATTTCTAATGTTTTATTACCATTTGGCAATTCTGATCTTTCTACTGATGTCTACTGACCCCTAGCCTGTAGCTGTGTTTCAAAGCAGTTTCTTCACCAAGTCTTTCTTTAATTAAAAACTATTACCAAAGAGGAAATTAGAATCAAATATCTCAGTGGCAGGGAAGATTTATACTTACTCAGGACTTTTATTTTACAGAAGCTAAATAAGTGAGAAAAGAATAATTTTTAAGAGGACTATAACTTAGAAGCAAGGAAAAAAAACCCAAATTAAAGACATATTAGATAGGAGGAAGAAAATTAAATGTGCTGCATTCTTCCTCCCCCAAAGCATAGTCCTTTTCAACTGTAAATACTGTCCCCAGTTTTGCTATTGTTCACAAAACCTGTCAGAAAGAAACCTGTTGAAGTCATTGTGAACATAGCAGTATTGGCATCTCAATGCAACTCCTTTGGCCAAAGTATTCAAACCGAGGAAGGTGCAGAACCAGTCCTTCCCCATTTGCATTTAGGCTTTCAAATACAAGCTTCTGACAGTAGTCTGCACCAAAGCTTATCATATATGGAATTCAGTTATTTCTTTTGGAAAGCTTACTGGGTACCTGGAAGCTCAGTAACTCTTTAAACCAACAGCACTTTCATACAGCTACTTGAATATATTTCAGGATATTGCTTCAATATTTTAGCCCACATATAAGCTTTCTTGGCCGAAAACTGAGCCAGAGAGCGCAGCCTCCCTGAGCTCCAACATAAGGAGATGATTTATTTAAGAAGGTGATGAATTTTCATACTGGGTGCAATTATTGAGGTCTGTGCGAGCACACAGAGATCTTCACATGCCAACCTAACGAGGTTTCTAGGGAACTTGCAGCTATTACAGATTCACAGGCTCCTTCACTCAGCTCCTGGGAAAGCACTTACAGCTGATTCCATGCTAATTCATTGCTCAATGAATAAGTAAAATCTGTACAGTATAATAAAACCATTGATCATCATGCTTTAAGATTGACTCCTAAATATTTAGGAAGCAGCGCGTATTCAATGGAAATGTTTATTGGCACTGTGAAATTAAACTGTCACCCGTGAAATAGTAAAACTCATTAACGCGGAGTTTCTTTTTAAGTGTTAGGAATTAACTTTACGGCCGCATCCGTAATGGCAAGCCTCAGCCTTAAATCGCCTGCCATTTAGTATTCGCGAGCGTTATTAAAACATATTAACCGTGATTTAATTGACTGGAAATTATAAAAGATAGACGGGGGAAGCACATATCCAGGAAAAGAGAAGAAAGAGCAGAGAGCCGGGGGCCGGGCAGCGCCCTTGGGAGGGGATGGCCGGACGGCCGGACAGCCGGACAGCGCTGCCCGCGGGGCTCGCACGGCCGGACGGGGCAGCGCCGCCGGCGGGCCAACAGCGCCCTCTCGCGGCCGCCGCGCCCCCGCCCGCCCCGCGCCGCGCCGCTCCGCCCGACGGGCCGCTGGGGAGGCCGCGCCGGGAGCCGCTCCCAACCCCGCCGGCAGCCCTCACATCCTCCAGCCCCGGGGGGCAGGCCACCGAGCATCACCGCCTGCTCCGGGCTCCAGGACCCGCCAGCACCGCCGCTGCCCGGCTGCACCGGGGTCACCCGAGCGCGCCCGGAGAGCCGCCACCGGTGCCCGCCCGCCGGAGGACCGCAAAGCCCGGCGGCCGGGGATGCTCCTGCCTGCGAGGAGCGACCCCGCAGGGCCAGCAGCAACACGAGGCTAACTTAGGAGCGGATCTCCCGGGGAATAAAGAGCGAACGGCGATTTCCCAGCCGGGATGTGCTGGGGTAGCAGGGAAGGTGAGCACCACGCCCCGGGACTCAGACGCGCCCGCGGGAAGCGCCCAGGGAACCGACGGTACCGCCGGAGCAGGAGGAGACGCTCAGTGCCACTGGTGCTGCTCCGCCAGGCTGGAGCCAGGCTGCGCCCGCAAAATCGCGGCATCCCCCGGCCCCTGCGGGAAGGACCGACCCTCTCCGCCGGGCAGAGGTGCTACCCCGGCCCGTCCCGGCCGGTGGCCCGCAGCCGAGGCAGGGCGACAGAGGCCACTCTGACCGCAAAAAGATGCGGCCAGCGGAAGGACAACAAACCGTGCGGAAAACCCCGAGCGGCTCCTCGCAGGTTCCAGCGGCTCCCGTTCGCTCCCACGTCCACACCGGCAGGACGGCGCAGAGCAGCCCCTCCACCTGGTCCCAACTTTGCATTTCTCTGCTCCATTAGCAAAGCGGAGCCGAGGTAAGTTTCTTAGAGGTCATGGCGCAATAACCCCTTTTTTCCGGGAGTTTTTCCCCATCTCTGCCACCCGCCCCCGCCCCAACACCAGGCAACTCCTTGCACTCCCGCTACTCACAATTTGTTGCAGTTAATCCCAGATGCCATAAACTGAAGAGCAGCAGAGTGAAGCCCCCGAGGGCTCGGGAATCCATCTTCAGCCCCGGAGGGGGAAGCCAGCCGCTCGTCTGTCTCCCCTGGTCCCGGTCTCCGAGCGCCTCTCAGCCTCTGTACGCTCGCTGTGCCTCCGCTCATTTACTCCATACAGCATCCAAGCACTCCGGGGGAAGGGAAGCCGCGGCCGGCCGGGGGACTCTTCGCAGCCCTTGGAGGAGCCGCTCCGGGCGCCGGCAGCAGTGCCCGAGCCGAGCCCGCTGCCCCGACTGCCGCCGCGGCGATTCACCTTGCGAGCGGCGGCTGGGTGGGAAGCACCAGCCGCTCGCTGGGCACCTCCTTATAGGCGAGAGCCGCGCTGCACTCCACCTCCTCCCAGCCCCCTGGAAGTTGCTCCTCCTCGCCTTCCAGGGAGGATCCTTACTGCAATCTTCACGCGTTGTTGATAAGCATCAGAGTCACGGAGTAAATCAGATGCCTGGAGGAAAAAAAAAAATTCGCCCATCGTTTTCCTCTCCTTTGGGTACCACTGTGGCTGGAACATTTTAAAGATCCCCGGCTCAGATGTTTGTTTGCTTATGAATACGTATGTTATATACACGTACGTAAAATATACATGATATCCTGGCATATACAGAGCCGACACAGCCCGCGGAGCCCCAGCCCCGCTGCCGAGGCTCAGCCGCACGTCCAGGGAGTGGGGATGAGCCTCGGACGGCACTGATGCTCTACCGGCCCCTCTGCCAGTGCTGGTCCAGAGCCTCCCTACCTAGCCCTCCCGGAAGGCGATCAGAGGTGGCTCCGGGGTTCCAGAAGAGGCACGGGGAATTCTCGTTAGCGCCCCCGGCCTGAAGAGGAAGGCGGTCCCCGGGGTAGCGGACCCGCACCCATGGTCTGAGCCCCGCTGCCGCCTGCCGAGAGCGATGCTTGCCAAAATCAGATTTCCTGGCTGATTGACTGATTGATTACCCGACTGCTCAGCAGCCGAACGGGCCGGGATTACCTTCCCTAGGGGCGTACACAACACTAGAGAGCTGAACAAGCATCCTGCCCTCCCCTGGCGGGGTGCACGCCGGCGGCCGCAGCGCTCGGAGCCGGAGCCGGTCCCGCACCGCCCGGCAGCCGCCCGGGTGTGGGAAAGCACACCTGAGCCCAGGGACTCCGGCTTAATCACTGCTGTGGTCTAACCTTGCTGCTTTGCTGCGGCGTCACCCCACATCAATAGAGCGCTGCATCAAAGTCAGGCCAAAATTGCATTAGCGATTCCGCTGTAATCTGCAAGGAGAGTGTGTTTGGATCAAGTCTTTGGGGGTGGGAAGGGGAAGCCGCTGGTGCTCGAAAGCCACTGGTGCTCAGCCATAATCCCTCACAGTGGCAAGGAACAATCAGGAAAAACAAACTGTTCACCAAAACCGTCCTGACTTGCCAACAGAGAGCAGAAGTTTAAATTGCCTGCATGCTGTAAGCCTCATTTTAAAAAGTAAGGCGGGTGGAGGAAAGACATCGTACTTAGCTATTAGGCACTAACAATACCAGAGAGGTGTCAGGGGGACATCTTTAAAGGAGTAGTCATCTTGGAAAGCAAAAGTCCACATTTAAAAATTGACCTAATTATTTCACTTTCTGTTGTTACAAGTGACACAAGTGACACAAGGTTAAACAGCAAGGATAGCTGTCTAGCACCAAGGCTTTCAGTCAGAGTCAATAAAGGATTTAGTCAGACAAAACTAAGACTTAGGAGGAACTTAAAAGCCTAATGAGCTCTACAAGTGTTTAATTTTTTACTTCTAATACATCTGAACACACCAAGGTTTCATCTTTGCTCATCCAAAGTCCTGACCCACTTGCTCTATACTTGTGTCTGAGCAGAATGAGATTTTAGAAATTAAAGGTGGCAGTCAGACTAACATGAGGTGTCTGCTTCCCTTACACAGGTCCTGGTGGAGTTATTAAACTGATCACCCAGGAGAGGTTTGTGCAAGGGCACAGATATCACTGTGTCTGAGCAGGCCCACTTTTGAAGGTAGTGAGCTCTGCTCATTTCCCTCAGTGGATGGGGAGAGAGAGGGTCTCCTATTCATGTTTTCTGATCCTAGTGAGAAACATCTCATCTTCTCCATACCAATCTTATACAAGACTCTGGCCCAGGAAATACGAACTGTATTGCTTTGCTGCATTAGGCCAGGAGGCTGAAGTACTGAGAAAATTATGTTATTAACTTGACTTTTTCAGGTGAATGATCAAGCTTTAGAAGTGCTAGCAGTGCTTTCAGAGCTACCACTTGAGTAAAGTTAAGCAGTAGAATATATAAGAAATCTTAAACCAGAGTGGATTTTCTCTGGAGACACAAGTCTTTGACACACTCACAACCTTGCAGCTATGCATTCTGAAATTAGCAGAGGAGTTCAAAAGAAGGAAATTAGAAATGGGGAGGGGAGTTTCATGCTTTCCTTTTAAGAAATAATTAAAATTAAATTGACTGTTTCAAATATTTTCAGTGTCTCTTTAAACTCTCTCTGGCACATTGGTACACTTTTAACTGACTCACTGAACTAATTAGTGGCTTGTTTATAGGA
This sequence comes from Lichenostomus cassidix, assembly GCF_008360975.1. NCBI lineage: Eukaryota > Metazoa > Chordata > Aves > Passeriformes > Meliphagidae > Lichenostomus > Lichenostomus cassidix. The sequence continues at coordinate 25,011,671 of NC_139488.1, forward strand.
AAACAGATGTGGAAATGAATTATGCAGACTAATTAAAAGCTATCAGTAAATATGAGCCCCATCCTGCAATGCACCCCAGTGGTCACCAATATGGATCTGACTGCAGAATCCAGACCCCAGTTACAGTATTTGTTTTCAAATCACCCCTATGAGACACCCCTCTTCCATAATCTCCTTTGTATCATAAATGCCAGGCAGGTGCCTTAAGATTTGTGAATGTTTGGGTGCAGGAGCACTACAACTGAGAAGTTATGACCAGAGTGGAGGGCTACGCAGCTGTTTGTTGCAGGAAATTATGTAAATAATGTCATGTTTAAGGGCTTTTTGCCAGCAAGATTTTTATTAGAGTAAATTTATTAATTACTATTAAAGCTGTTCAGACGAAAACTGTGGCTCATCATCAATTACAGATCTGAGTACCCTGGATTTTGGGAAAACTCCATTGTTTATTTGGTTTTAGTGTATCTGGACTTTATTCAAAATCATGACGATGGTTGCCACTGAAGGTGTTTCAAAGCCTTGGCTATGAGTGGAGGCTTTATTGCACCTATAGTTATTAGTCCTTTCTAACTCACCAGCTTTCTAACTCCTTTCTAACTCTTGCATTCACTATGGCATGTTTTCTCCTCCTCAGGGAAAGCAAAACTGACCTTAACAATGAAGACCCTGAGATCTTTCCTTTCCATGTCTGCCTTTTCTTTGATAAATTTCATTTATACCCTCGTGCGAGTCACTCAGTGTTCACTCCCTGTCTGTTAAACAAGGGGAACACACCAATACCTCTTCTTGTCCAAGTGCCAGGAGCAGAAATATCCTAACGTCTGGCACCTGTTCAGAACCTTCAGTCACAGTGATCACAATTCCAGAGGCAATGCTGATCATCATTAGGTCATCTGGGGCTGTACTGGAATGGCTGTGTTAGTTCTGGGTGAGAAAGCCTGGCATGGGCATTCAGGTCATTACGCTCTGCACCCCGATGGCAGCTGAGTGGCCCTGTCAATGCTGCCCAGGACACAGGCAGTGCATGACCTGCATGATGGGAAGAGGAAGACTAACAGCATCACACCTGTAGCTGGTCCTATCACAGCCTTACTGGCTTTGCAATGCAAACCACACACTGCTGAAATTGAGCATTTTGATTTTTTAGCCCCAGTGTCCTCAAGTCAATTCTACCAGTCTGGAGCATTTTTATTTGAGTTGAAGGAACCATTTGTGGGAATTAGATGAGAGAATATGAATAGGAGTGCTAAGGAAGGACGTGAACACATAAGGAAGAGCAGGAAAGGATGACTGCCACCCAGGAAGTAAGGGGATGCAGTTTTGCATTTTGAAGGACAAAGCTTTTTTATTTAAATGTTTATCTGAGGAGGTAAGTTTGTCTGTGATCAGATAAACTTGTTTTCTTTCCCAGAGTCAGTAAACAGCATTAGTACTGCTATAACCCATATTGAGTTTGCCACTAGAAGCAATAGCAGTTTAGCCCATGAATACAAACAATCCAGCTGTTTGGGTAATTGCAGCTGGAAGCTTTATCTCTGACCCCGACTGTACAGCATTCATGGAAGGAGAATAGCATTACATACATGCAAACTTAATTGTACATGGCTTTGAGACCACATATTGCAGTTTCCTGTTGATAACTAAGAATTTGTCTAAAGAATATGTTTCCCATCAAAAAACCTAAAGGTCACATAGAAAAGCCTTAAAGGTAATTTATTTCTTTTTCCCTTGGAGTATTCCTCTATAAATAGAAAGGACTCATTCATTAAAGAGAATATGTAGGAAGCTTTCATAAAACACACCGACCCCAGCCAGGTAAGAGCAACAGCAGGCTGCTCATTATCCTTGGATAGTTCCACAGCATACCTAAGTCCAGAGGATAGAAAAATTTAATGATCTGCTGGGATAATCTGATGGCCAGTAGCATTTTTGAGATGCATGCTGAGATTAGGTAAAAGAAATCAGATGTCAAGCTGTGCAGCGATTATTGGAAGACAAAGAACTAAAATCACCACTTCCTCCCCCACATTATTTTACCACTGTCTGCTGGTATTATTGCTTTCATTACATTATCTTGTCTGCCTATGAAGACACTCGTGTCAATCATGGCCAGATACAGCTACCGGTCTTAAAAGATCAATAACCTGAGTAAATAATAGTACAAATGGCTACAGCTACAAATTACCTAAGGACTGTAATAGGTCTTATTTGGGACACACTCCTCCCTGGGGTGATTCGAGTGACATTGTGTGTTGCAGTGCAGGAAAGAGTCACAGAGGACATAGCCATGGTCTGCTGTCAGTGCTGGTTCCCTACCAAACCCAGTGGTCAGCTCCAGCTGGGCCAGTCACAGTTGTCCCTGAGCAGTACAGTCTTTTTACTGAAATGCAGCATAATCCTGGTGCATTTATTGTTCCAAAACCAGCTTTTTACCAGTGTCCAATGAAGGATGGACTTTGTGAGATGTTGGCCTAACCAATCCCCATTCCTGTGATCTCACCAACCACAATCAGCCCTGAAGAGAGAACTCATACACAAACTAAGTAATGCAATTTTTTCCCGTTATTTTGAAGCCACACGAATTAGAATGAAGAAACCCCTAAAAGGTCCCTGGACAGTTATATGTCACAGAATGGATGTAATCCTTGGAGTACAGCTGGCTAACTAATGGGAACAGAGTGAAATAAGGTCTATGAGTCTTCCAGCTGAGCCCAGCATCTGCATGACAATACTTCAAAACTTCAAGGCAAACAAGACAAAGAGAGATTACAGAAGCTGGGGAGGCATTTAGCAAAAGCTTCTTTGACAGACATCCCAGTTCAGACCTCAGAGTTGGAAGGGAGAAATGTTTTCTATATGAATGCCTTTTTCCATATATAGAGAAGACAGCTTTACTTGTCACTCATTGGTGGCCATCAAGTTTCCATTTTGCAGAGATTCAGTCATTCAGTCATGGATTTATAGTATCTGCCATATCACTGATGTGACTAATGACATATCATGAATAGATATTGGGATAGATTTTCAGAAGCAATTAGTGATTTTGCATGAACAACCAAGGTATCCCTTAAGGGGCTTTTTTTCCCAGAATGACTTGTACCTTTATGAGCTGAATATCAGCGCCATGATCTGCCCGTTCAAAAAAGACAGCTAAAAGGAGAGGCATCCAAAATCATTAGCCTCTATTGAACATTTGCACCTCAATCTACCACTAATCCATAGTCTCATGCTCTAGGAGAGAAACAATCATCTGGGCCTATATACATAACAAACAACTTTGAATGTCTCCATGATTTTACTGAGGAAGTTTGCAAGGAGTGAAAAAGAGAGCTAATTTCATCAAATAAATCATTCGTGACAAATGGCTCATCCAGTGCTTGCACTCAGAAAATTATTATTAGCAACAGCTGGGCTGAGTATGACAACCTATATTCAGATATTCTCTTTACTTTTCTGCCTGTCCTTCACTAATCTCTCATTGTGGAGAGAGAGGTCAGAGAGGAGCAAAAAGAGGAAAGTTGTGTGGAAGCTAATGCAATCATTAGGTCATTTTTAACCTTGCTGCAATTATCATACAGAAGGAGTCAACTGAGAATAATGAAAGGCAAGATGGTAATTTAGACTCCCTTGAAAAAGAGGAAGAAATGAATACACCTTCTCTCAGAGCCATCAGGATTTCTAGGTTCAATCCTGTGGGAATGAGCAGCTCCTGAGCACTCCTGTATTGCTCATTTCTCAGCATAGACACAGGATATTCAGGATCTTGGGCCCATGTTTTTGCAGAAACCTGCCTTTGTAAAGGCTGATGCTGTAATTTCTTTGGTGCAGACATTGAAAGGACATGGAACAGAAAATGAGATTAATAGAGGTTCTTTAGTCACAGTATCACTGAGCTGCTTCTGGATAAAGTACTTGCCCAGGGCTGGGCTGACAGTTAATCTGGCCTAAACTATGAAAATTCCTATTTATTTATGTTGTGTATGTATGTGTATATCTGTAAACACACATGCATAGATACACATATATACATTTGTGCATAAGCATATTCAGACACATAGAAATCTGTGCAAAACAGGAAATCAAACAAGGTAAATTCACCCCTCACTAGGAGATCCATTTATTTCCTACCTACTGACTAAAAATGTTTATTTCCTCTAGGAAGTGAATGCATTTGCATCAGAATGAAACAATTCCACGTAGACCTACCACTGTCTTTTCAAAGCAAAGTGATTTTAACTCTGTGAGAGAGAGATGATTATACAGTAATGTGTAGGACTGAGTCAGACATGCTCATCTCACTTCTGACTGCAGCCAGCTTGAGGTACAGGAGGCCTCTGCTTTCTGCCAGTCTGGATTGCAGATTACACTGGAGTTAATGAATCCCTCCTACTCGCTAAAGATCTGCTGACAACATGAGAATATTAACATGTTGTAACTAACTACAAGGGTGGATATTCAAGGGTTCTCTAGCAAGTGATGTATTTTGCTTTAGTTATAAAAAAATCATTAGTGATTTGAGCAACCACGGTCAAAACCAATCCAAAACTGAGAGTCCTACCTGATGCATTTTTTTTTCACTAACTCTTGGGGGCTGGTTTTTGCTTGTTACAAAGATGGTTACATTGGATGGTGTTGTGAGTTCCAGGGTAAAAAGAAAATCAAACTCACCGTTGAGAATTTTTACACTCAGGATTTAAACTAGAGTAAACAAGTCCCCATTTTCCCATGTTCCCATTAAGGAGAGGGAATCCCAGAAGGCCAAACTTCCTGTCCACTTCCTATTTGTGTGTTGAATCAGTTGAGGTTCAGGCAGAAAAGGTGCAAGAGTAACCCAGATTTCACTGAGCCTGCTTGGGAGCCTTCTTGGCTGCATGCAGGGCTAAAGACCAAGCAGTGAAGTGCAGCAAACAGTGCCCTGGACTTCACCTAAACCCCAAACTTTAACCTGCCATCCACACAGTTTGAACATGAGCTAAGTTTGAGCTTGAGACTGGATTCAGAATCATTTTCAAGGGTTGCAGAGATGTATCCAGGGACAAAGGGCAGGATTAAGCCACAGAAAGAGTGTGGCAGAGCTAGAAGTCTAGCGCAGGTCGTCTTTGCCTTCTTAATTGGATTCATTGTCCTATATTATATCTTCTTCAGTGTGAAAATCAGTTTCATAAATGTAACAATTCAAGAAAACAATAGCCAGCTGAGGCAACAGCAAACAATCTAATCCTATCTGAATAGACAGCAAAATACAGCAGAAACACTTTACTTGACTTTGTTTCTCCACCTTAGGGGTTAAGATGTTTGTTGCAGGCAGATCCACGCAGCAGAGAATCTCAACAGTGACAGGAAGGTCACAGGCACCCAGCTGTGCTCTATAAAAACCTTTAGCATTGTTTAATAGGAAGAATCGAATGTGGAAATGAGCAGTATATATTGACATCTACGTGTGTTAGTACCACTTATGTAATTGAATTTATTACAAGCAACTTAATTCCCATAGTGCAATTATAACAGATGGATAAACAAGATGCAATATATTGTTCGCTTAATGACAATGATCACATAATTCCAGCTTCAATGCTTTTAACTGTTTGCATGAAACACTGATTAATAAAGCTTTGATAGGCTGTCAGACATAGATATATGGATGTGTGATATGAGTGAAATTACTCCCCAGTATAAAATCTAGTGAAGCTGTATCAGAGATGAACGTGATCTCTTCTGTCCACCAGCTTCTCCTCGAAAAAGGCTGACCAGTGACTACAACCAGCTATAATCATTATCCTCCACTTTCATTCTTTTTTAATCTACTTTTTTGTCCATTTGGACCATGAGCCTTTGAGAAACAGCTACCTTCTTCCCCATCTCTGTCTATACGTGCTGTAGTTCTGATCCCACTATGAAGGTTGTAGAAGCACAGTATTACCATAGGTCAAGGATTATAAAAACAATTAGCACTCTGCCAGCACATCAGTGAGCAAAGTCACAATACTGAAAAAGGAAATAAGAATCACAAAGAGCTTAGGAGGATGGAGGGTTAATTCATTTACCACAAACCCATGTTACTGGAGAGGCATTCTGTGGATTAACATTACTGATACATCCATTTTGTTAAGTGGATACAGTTGTCTGCTGACACTGCTTCACTTGAGATGATCGTATTATTGAGGTATCTCACAAAAACTGATACCAATTCATGTTAGGGATTTTTGCAAAACTACAACCCATCTTTTAAGATTTTGAGTATTTTGAAATTAAAGAATGGACCATGTAACAATCATTTTGGTTCTGAATTAGAAAATGTGTTTCTTAATAATTAAATTGTTGGTTGGCTTCAGGAGAAAAAGGGATGCTTAACAAAAGATCCAAAACCTGTCTATACCTAGGTGAAATCTTTCTCTTTTTTATCACCTCAACAATGATTGAAATGAAAGGTCAAGGTTAAATCTGTGATTTTGAGCTTGTTAGGTGATATCCCATGACTCTAGTTTATGCTTCTGGTACCTCAGTTTTGGTTTTTTTCTGAAAATTATTTAATTCCCAAATCTGCTGAATATACCCTATTGCCCTTGGGAACTGCTATTTTGAAAACTGCTGCTTAAACTTTCTGGGTTAAGCATCCCCTAATGGAGTTGTATGGAGCTCCACCTAATTTTAATGCTGACTTACATCAGCTGGATGTCATATGGTGCTAAAATGAAATGCAGTAGCCAAATTCTAAAGTTTTTATATAATTTTAATCTACCTGGAGAAATCAGGAGTGTTTAGCTCTGGGGATCTTTGTGTTACCTTGTCTCACGCTGATACAAGGGAAGATAACATCAAATGAAGGGGTCATGGAGCAAAATGAAGAGGACAAGGAGTAAATAGATCTTTAAAATTCTGTGCTAATCTTCACAGTTCTTTTTCTTTTTCTTCCTTTTTTTTTTTTTTTCTTTCATAAGCTCTTCCTAAAATGTAGGTGATAGGCTATTTACTGGGAATAATCCTGTTAGGAGGATAGTGTTCTATACATCCATCTCTCTATAGATCTCATTCTATAGGGGCACCAACATTTGAAATCAAAAAGTGGTACCTCACTATCTATCCCTATTTTTCTTAGAGAAATCATCCTTATTGCACTCCATAATCTGTATCTGGGATGTCAAATCATGAAGCATAAACTGCAAAGCAGAGGTGAGAAAGACATTTATAAAGAGGAGAAGTTTTGTCTTTCTGATATCAAGAGATTTAAGGTGAGAGGGCATCATGAGACATTCTCAGTAAGTGTTGAACAAGGGATCCCCTGCATGTCAGAAAGGTCTTGAAAGTCTCTGAGCTAAACTCCAACAAAGGTGTTGAAAATCATTGCTTTGGCTTCCATGGCTTTTTGGACAGCTTGTTCAGTGAGCTTTTCTCTCATCCCAAGAATGGGGCCCAATTTTCTTACACCAGAGTGATGGGCAACAAACATTCCTCAATTCCAGAATACCCTGAATGCAAGAAAGATCAACATCTGGCCACAAGCTCTCTACTGTTTGACTTTTAGTCTGCTGAAAGACTAAACTACATGCTTTCCTTTTCTATTAAATACTTCTCTGAAGATAAACAGTTATTTTGAAGGAACAGGAGATTGCATAATCATTGTGAAGGCCTTGAGCTTTCTGCTGGCTGCAGATTTCTCTGTTAAAAGTCCAGGTGAGCTATACAATGTAGAAATACATTTGGTAAGTTTTTCATTGACTTTACTGGAAAGGTGTAATGACTGTCGCTCTGATGTCAGCGGGAGGTGCTGTCAAGAAGGCTAAGGAAGAAAACCCTTAAAACCCCCTGCAGACAATCAAGAAGAAATCTTGTACTCTTGAGTAATTACAATTCTCAAGGAAAAAAATAGACTTGGATAAACCTGGAGGCACCTTTATGTTTTTCTTTTTGAAACCTTCCATCTCCTTGACATGACACTTTGCTGTTCTGTCATTTCTGTCATTGTGCCATGCTGGGATAGTTCATTTTTCATGGGGAGAGAATATTTTTGGTCCAAATACCCCACTGTGCCAATATTTAAAACAAATTCTTTGTTGAGACTTTTTTGAAAAGTCTTTTAATGAACAAACAGATATATTCTTTGTCTGTTGGAAGAGAAGCTGCAATTATCAGGGGAATTTCATTTCAAATGGCACGTACATTTTCCATGTGGGTGGTGAGGTAGGCAGGCATCTCAGTGGTAGGTCATAGTCATGTTTGTTATGTACTTTGAATGTTATTTCTCTGATTTCAGTACAGTGCTTTTTTTCCTGAGGTACACAGGAAGCCTGGAGCAGTAAAGAGCCTCCCTTCCATGCCATTTTCCCACTTGAAAAGAATTCACGACTGAAATTGCAGTTGTGAAGGTATGCAGTCACAGAAATTGCATCCCAGGGAGGTGTCATGTCTTGCTACAAGTTATTGCTGTCCCTTTGTCTAGACAGAAAATGGCTGAACAACTCTCCTGTGTCATTCCATTCCTTCCTGTTCTTTCCTGTGTGAATCGTTTTCACTGCTTGCTTTCTCATTCCCTTTCTTTCCACCACTCTATCCACATCCACATTTTTCTTCTCAAGTAGTTCATGGACCAGCCAGGTCATGTGCTACCAAATTATACTCTTCCTTTTTGGACCTCGTATGGTTCTCAAAACCATCAATGGTGTGGTTTGGTTTTGCTTTGTTTAGGTTTTTTGGTTTTGTTGGGTTTTCTTCACATTTGAAATTGATGTTGCCATTAACTGCTTCCTCTTCCCTGAAAGTCCATTGTACTGTCTGCATTGTTTCCACCTCTGCTTTCTGACTCTTCCATTAGCACTCCTCCAGGCTTAAAGAGCTCCAGGGAGAGCTCTGCTTTGCTTCCTGTTCTCTAGTTTGCGAGAAACACTTTCATCCCACTAGTAGCAATTTCCCTATTCACTCTTTCTCTTAGCTTTGCATGTTGCTTTGTTATTACTATCTTTACAAACTTTATCTTCTCCTGCCACCATCTGCCCTTGATTTAAAAAATGGAAGGCAGGCTGTGTATCTTGCTGTATGGAGGAAATACTGCTGATAGAAAGATGCAGGGCTAAAGCCAATGGCTAAAATACTCAAACTTTTCTATGCAAGATTTCGCTACAACCTCGTCTTCTTGATCTATGGCTGTTTTATGACAGTGAAGCAACCACAGATTAGATTCATCTGGCCTAGTGCTTCCATATTTCATCTCTGTATATGCTGGAAAGTATTTGCTATTTGCTGTGTATATTTGCTATCGCTCCTTTGCATTTGATGAAGTGTTTTTGCCATCTTGCAAAGGCTCTTTGAGTGGACTCAGCAGAGTGAGTAGGGGCACACAGTGTTATTTCAACCATTTAGGGTTCCCTGTTTGGCCTGTTATTACCTCTCCTGAAGGGTGTGAGGCTTGCACAGGTCGTGTGCTCTATGCAGGTGGCTCATACTTCTATGGGATGCTTTACCCTTCTGCAACTGAGTATTAAATGGCTGTCACTGACAACACAGCATCTCTCATCTTATCTTGCCATCATAAGCTTCCTCTGGCAGCTTTTCAGGAAGTCAGAGGAGTCACACTTGTGCAGAATCCAAACGGACAGACAAATTATAGCAAATGGGAAACAAACCCATATTACAAAGCAATACTTTCCTAGCACTAATACCTCTCAGTGAAAAATGCAGAGCCAGGCATAATACTGAAAGAGAAAAATAGAAAAAGGTAAAATAGAAGTAAGACAAAATAAAACATCAAATGTAGCCTTATCAGAAAGCCCTGTTTAACTCAGCATACACCAAGGTCTCACTGGACTGCCACATCCCTCTCTATGGCTTTTGTTAGCTTAACCCTCACCTTGAGAAAATAGTGCTCACCACTGCAGATCTTCTGCATAGTCTTCTACTGGAACCCCTTTTTCTTATCCCTTTTTTCTTATGTGTTTTTCCTGAATCCAGTTGTAGTCTGTTTTGGAGTAGTGTTGCTGTGTGCATTGAGACTGGCATATGTTTGTTTATTACTACAGGGGCAAAATTATTTTTGCAGCTCCTCTTTCAAAGATCTGAGACCCACTGTAATTCCACTGAATTAAACTCATTCATATGAGGTCCTTACCCATATTTATGTCTTACAAAAAAACCCAAACATTATTGCTGGATAAATTAGAATGTGAAATATATCTCCTTTTTATGGTGTATGTTTCCTCCTTCCTTTATGGACTTCATATCCCACATAGAAAAGTCAAGACAAAACATTTCCACCTATTATTTCTTAAAAATAAACAACCAACAAAATTCTCTGTAATTACAGGGAGTCTCCAAATGTTAGAGGTAATATTGAAATGTTGACAGGTGTCTAACTTCTACTGGTAAGGAATAAGCAATGTAGTTAGGATGAGCTAATCATGTATTTCCAGTGGTAAGTAACAGCCCTCTGTCCTGGATAAAAATGATTATTTTAATAAGGCTTGAAATTGCAGGCATGATATGTGCTGTGATAGTACGTAGGATGAACCAGTGTGCAAAACCAAAACCACTAAATGGAGCTTGAGCAGGGATCCTCTGAGGGATTATTCAAGATTATAACAATAGTCTGTTAGGCATGGAAATAAGATTTATGATTTTGCATAAAACAATTATTTGCAATCTGAGGCAAAAAAACCTAAAAAAGCCCAAAGGCATTTTTTCCTCTCGTCTTTTTCTGTCTTTTAAAAATATTTTGCTTTTTAATATTTAAAATGCCTTTTCACACTTTATTGTTTTTTTCTGTTATCAAGGATGATACACACCTCAATTGTACTACTATTTACAGGCTTCAGGATAGATCTCAGGCTATCATGTTAATATTGCAGGAAAGTCAATTTTTCTTAGGGTGCAGGCTGGGGTTGCTATTGATGTTCTTGCTGCATTTTATCAGCAACAACATTAGACAGAAACTTCCCCTGGAAGAGGCCAATGGCCTGTTGCAAAGCAGTACCTGTGGTGAGCCACGGCTCTCCTGGTAGCCAGCTCTGTTAAGAGTGTATCAATTTCTTCACTTTCTGTCTCTAATTGTCTTCTCACACCCTTTTTTCTTTGTAAGCTGAAAGGTCTTCTGGGAGAAGCTGACCAAACCTGCTGCAAAAGGCTGTGCTTGGCACATCAGGACACAGATCTTGGCTGGAGCTTTTTGGCAAGGCAGTGATACAGATACTACACTGATAATAAAGGTTGCACGCAGAAAGATCAATAAGTACAAGACATAAGTGCTTTAAAGCCTCCTCTCTTCTATGATTAGTAGAGAACAATTCATATCTAGTCCATCATCCTCATAAAAGTTTTGTGAAAATTAATTATATAATGCTTGCACAGTGCTTTGAAGATGCAAAGGCAGATTCCTGGCTGTGTTAGAGTTCAGATAGCACAAAGTAGCCAACACATCCAAAGCAAAAAATCCTCTGCTGGATTTCTTGGCTACTGGACAGCAGTTGTGGAGGTTATTTCAGCATCTTGCCTAGCCTAGCTGTTAAAGTGAGAAGTCTCCTGACTCTCTCTAGGCTCACAACTCCTCAGGGATGGGCTCAAGACAGCTCTTGGCAGAGTGGAGCCTGAGGATACTCAGTGCTTCCAAAAGTTCTCCTTCATGTGATCTGAATAGAGAAGGACATTAGAGCAAAGCACAAAGCAGTACCAGATCTCACCTTGATCAAGCCTTTTGTGTAAGGAGCTTTAATTATTGCAGTTCTATGTCTCCATGTCATGTTGCCATTTGCCACGTTGAAAATAAGTGTGAACAAAAGTGAAAATAACTACATAAAGCAAAGCCTAACTGAAAGAATGGATAAGAAGATAGCTTTTTTAATAATGTGTTCTTATTAAGGAAAAAAGCTAAGGAATTCTTGCTTTTGCTTTTTTTTTAGGGTCATAGAACTGTTAAAGCTGGAAAACATCTGTAAGGTCAGTGAGTCCAGCCATTAACCCAGTACACCAAGTCCACTGCTAAACCATGTCTCCAAGTGCCACATCCCCACCTCATTTAAATACCTCCAGGGATGGTGACTCAACCACTTGGCAGTCTATTCCAATGCTTCAGAACACTTTCACTGAAGCAATTTTTCCTGGCATCCAATCCAAACCTCCCCTGGCGCAACTAAAGACCATTTCCTCTTGTTCTATCATTTGTTACTTGAGAGAGGAGACCAACACCCACCACAGTACAGTCTCAATTCAGGTAGCTGCAGAGAGATATAAAGTCTCCCTGAGCCTGCATTTTCTGCAGGCTGAACAATCCCAGTTCCCTCAGCTGCTCCTCATAGGACTTATAACAAACTTTTGAAATATCAGAAGCACTTTTGAAACATCACAGAACTGAAGAACTCATGTTCAATTCTGCCCATTTAAGCTTTTTAATGGGTCTAGATGGACACCTTTCAATACTTGCACAGAGTCATAAAGCAAGGACAATCCATGCTTTCCTGAGAGTGTGGGAGTTTTTTTGGTTGTTTTGTTTTGGTTGGTTGGTTTTTGGGTTTTTGTGGTTTTGGGTTTTTTTTTTTTGTTGGTTTGGTTTGCTGGTTTTTTTTAATATGAAAAAGGCATTTCTTGGAAATAGAAGGGAGAACATTTCATTCTACTTTAGAATATGTGGCTAGCACAGTTTTTCCCATGAGAAGTTTTCTTGTGTTTTGTAAATAAAGATAAAGTTTGGATGTTTTGGAACAGTGTCCCAGAACTTGGGCAGTGCAGGCCTGGCCAATCAGGCCTGGGGAAAGGCTTCTGACTGACCAATCTGGGTGACTTTTGAGAACTCTATAAATGTGATGAAATCAAAACAATAAAGGTCATTCCTTCTTGCCACTGAGAACCGATGCATTCATTACTCTGCTAGCTGCTCAACAGCAACAAGAATAAGTCACTGGAACAACCTTCCTATGGAACTGTACTTATGGTCTTGTGTTTGGTGTTTTTATATCAGAAGGGATTCAATGCCAACAGAAGTTATTAGTTTGTCATAAGACACTTCATGAAATCTGTGGCTTGTATAATGGAAAGGGTCCTAGAAGCTCATATTTTTTGGCTTAAATATTTATGTCTATTAATTTCTTTACAGGAAATCGCAGCTCAGCATCAGCACTCACCTGTTTGCAGGGCAGTGCTGGAAACTGGTCTGGGTCTTTTCAGCTCTGCAAGCCTGTGCTGTGATTTTGGTGGGGTAAGCATGGAAGAATCAGTTCATTCACCATCAAATAATGGGATTCAGCATGCAAAAGTGATGGAAGTCAGGATAGAGAGTTGTGATATTTTCGTCAGAAGCAGAAAAGATTCTGTGAAGAGTGGAAACCAAGCATTCAAAACAGCATGCGAGTGCTTTAGATGCTCTGATTTTGACCAAGCATAAAAATGTGAAGAGCTACTTCACAAGCACTTCTTGTCCTCCATTGACTTCCATTAAGAATCACAGCTCTTGCAAGCCTGAATGATATATTCCTGTGTGTGATTGTGTGTATGTATATACATAGGAACAAGTTTTGTCATCAGGGAGCATGGGAGGATCTGGTGGAACCTTTTCTTCAGAGCACCCACAGAGCACCCCCTGGCTTTTTTCTTATTTAAAACCTAAGCACTTCTACAGAAGCTGCTTCTTCCCAGAAAGTTAAGAGGTTTTATTCTCCAAGAAGTGCTTTATGAAATACTAAAAAAAAAAAAGGCAAACAAACAAAACACTTCTATGAGTAATAGTTGCACAGAAGGCATTACTCTGCCAGAGCAAGACACAGCCCACCTTCACTGTGAGCACAGAGTTGTCCTGGGGCTGTCAGAGAAGCTTTAATGTCAGGTCTATTCCTTTTGCAGTTAGGATTCAAAACAATCTTTGCTGTTCTAGATTTCTGTTTAAAATATACATAGGAGTTGCTCTAAAAATAACCAAACCAGAATGTTCCTTCTGCACAAAAATGTCATGATTTTTATTGCTTTCCATTTGCAGGAAAACGGAAAATTAAAAATTCATTTTTTTTGTATCAACACAGAAATTGGAAAGTTTTAAATTGACGAGGTTAATATGGAAACTTTTGAGGATGCTTTTGCACAGAGGAGTTTGGTATTTCAAAACAATTTTCTTTCCCTCAAACTAATTTTAGGAAATTTTCGAATGCTCTTTTCGAGTGAGTGTGAAGTAATGTGAGATTTTTTTGACAGGAAATGCTCTGACAAGTCAATAAAACCTATTAAGATCTACTGCAGATACTGAAGAAGTAACATTAGTGCAACCAGTGTCTGGAAAGGAGAGGATGGCACGAGCTAATCCTGTCTGGGGTCTGGGCCCAGTGGTGCCCATGGGAGGAGCCAGCAGCAGTGGGAACCCCAAGGTCAGAGCAGCTCACTGTAGCTTCTGCCCTTGACTCCTGACAGGCACAATTTTCCAAAAACCTGAGCATTTCTCATGTCACTTCTAGTTGATATAACTGCAGATATTCAGCAACTGGAGAAATTGCTCTGCTTTGTTTGGGGCCAGTCTTAAACCTTTTCTGATTAGAAGTTTAACCATTTGTACAACAGAACTAGTGATGATTTGCCTGTTGGGCAAGAGATAGGTAGTATATGAGAGATGCTAATAATTTTGAAAGACTTCATTTTCTTTTGCTGAAAGTTATTCTAGTATTGGGGAAATACTGTTCTACTACCATTTTAAAACAGATTTTTGAAAGGTCATTTTAAATGCAAATACTGATTTAAAAGGCAGGAGTCTATTTTAATATTGCAAAGCTGGTAGGGGGAAAAGAAAGTTATCCTCTCTTTTATGCTGATTATTTTAGTTGGTTGCTTTTTTTTTTTTTTTTTGTTCACAGCTATTGTAAAAACAAAATGTAAAGTGCACAATTAAACATTTGGAACAGCCTCCTTTATCAGTGTGTAATTCACAGTGTGTCAGGGACATCTAATAACATCCTATTACGGATCACTTATCAGATAGTTGTTGAGTTAACTGCTATTATCTTCTTTGCCATCCCCCATAATTTGATGTGAATAGTTTCCGTTATTTGCAGGATGGTAATAATCTTCCCACATTGTTATGAAGCCCTTTTTCGGTTATTTTTTTAGGCTTCACCTCCTGTTCTCGTTCTTGTCTGGTTTGTGCTATCACCTGGCAGTAGCAGTATATAGATTATACTGCTTCATGCTTGCTCTGGCCTCGCACCCTGCAATTGGCCACTGCTGTGGATATTTTTGTTCTGGTTTGATGGGGCTCCTGCTCTATTTGCAGTTGCTGCTGGTGCTCTGTGTGTTTTCCAAAGCAGATTTTCCCAGGGTGGCTGAGAGCACTAAAGCTCCTGCATTAGCCCTGCCTGCCTGCCGTGGACACCGTAATTGTCTGTGACACTCCCACCATCCCATTACTTAGGCAGCGGCTGCGGCCGCCTGTAGTGCCTGGCGCTGACTAATGCTCTGAGATGTGCCTGACGCCGCTTTTGAGGACTCATTCCCCACTCCCCTTTCGCTGGCTACAAACACAGCTTTTTGAGTTGTCACATGCTGGGGTCACTCTGCTGCTGCTCCCTGGGATACCCAGCAGCCCAAAGGGGCAGGAGTGCTGCGGCATGGGGAGAACCATCTCCTGTTCCCGGGGCCAGGCAGCCTGAATCCTTGCTCCCTACCGAGAGCAGCTTCTGCCCCTTTGCTCCCCTGAGCACCCTCCGTGGGGCAGTCAGCTCCCAGATTTGCTTGGAGAAGCTCTCTGCACACAGCATTCGGCCATTGTGGATGGGAAGAGGCAGGAGCCACAGGCTCTGAGATCACTGTCCAGTCTCCAGCTGGCTTTGTGCCTTGCAGCATTTGTCAGGTTTTGAGTAATCAGGAAGAACAGTTCTGGTCAGGAAACCCAGGTGGGGAGCTCTCTCTCTCTCAGCAAAGAAGTTTTGTGCCTGTGCAATATCTGATAGCAGACACTGCAGGCAGAAAGTTCCAGAAAGATAATCAGGGTCTTGAGAATTATAGTGTAAACATCTTAATTTTTCTTGTTCCCTTTCAGTTCTGATTTTTAAGCACTCATCCTCTGGTACTTCAGTACCACAGGATTTTCAGCAAACTCTAGTGCATATTGTCTCAGTTATAATGTCCAAATATGCACCTGTTGGTTAAAGACATCTTTAATTTTTCTAGATTTGTTTTACTGAGAAATTTAATTTTTAATCAAAGGGCCAAGCTGATTAAGCAGTGATTTTAAAATACTCTCTCACCGACAGAATTTCATTTGGAATGCTTAATGCATTAGTACTCCTCACTACAGCAGGCCCACCTTACAGTATTAATAGTCCTAACTAGAAATACCCAACACTCATGGCATAACTGTTGCCTCTCTCCCTGTGAAATACTCATGGAAAATGCTTGAGAGTATTTTGGAATCATTCATAGCACAATAACAGAATGTCTTGTGGTGCATATTTTTTTTTTTTTCCTGTCCAGATACTAATTCAGCACTCAGCTCAAGTGACCATAAAGAACATGAACACATTTCCTAATAAAAAGTGAAGTTTCCCTACAGGAGCAGTGAGCTGTCAGCTATCTTTCTGACTCCCTTTATTTATTTTCTGCCTTTCCCTTTTGCTAGCTCTTGTCAAATTTCTTTGGAACATTTTTTCTCTGCTATTCTGCAAGAGCAGAAGAGAAGAAAATTGGGGGGAAAAAAGACTAGGGGCTTTAAAGTTTAAAAAATAAACACAATTTGGGAACTGTAGAAGCAGCTGTTAGTTGCACAGGCCATAATTTATTAGAATACACATGGCTGTAGTCAGCAAAATTAGTGTTTGCTTGGGTTTGCATTTCAGGCAACTCACCATTTTCAAAACTAGCTAACAAAGACATCTAGTAAAGCAAAGGAAAAGGGATTTTTTGGTGTGGGTTGTTTTGTTGTTTTTTTTTTTTTTAAATTCTAGCACACTTATTATCTTATAAATTACCCTTCTGCAAAAAAGTGTAATTTCTTTCATTTTATGATCACCATCATCATTCTATGAATATCACCAGCCAGTGTAGTTGCCAATAGCAGTCTCATGGAAACCTGAGTTCAGGATAGGATAGGAGTGACTATGGATGTGGGAGGTTTATGAATTAGGTGAAAAAAATACAGTTGTTTGGCTTGACTACATTTCACTTCCCTTTCAGTAATGTGTATACCTAACAGTAAAAAGTCTTGGTGAGAAAAACCTCCCTTGCAGGATCCCACTCTAAGGACTGTCCATTACTCTGCTTATTTTTTGGAAAAAAAGAATCACATTTCAAATGCCTGTAAATTCAGAGGGAAATGAGCTGACTCCTTCATTTCAATTCAATACATCAGCTCACAAAAATACAAATGCCTCAGGGGATTCTTAACCTGTTTCTGCATCAAAGTGCACCAAAACGTGACTGTGCATTCCTCCATTCCCTCACAGCATCCCTTGTGACCTGGCCTGCCACTGCCTTTGGGGGTGTCCTCAAATCCCACAAACTGTGACTACAGCAGGTCAGTCAGAGCTGTGGAATCACAGGTCAGCTCTGACATTGTAAAGCTGAAAGGGCAATGCTGTGCTAGTGCTCCCGTGGGTGAAGCATGCACACAACTGAACATGGTCATGTTTTGTTTATAGAACAGAAGGGGTAAATGGAGGGAATGGAAGATGTTCCTGATAGGACAGAAACTGCTAAAAAGTCCAATATAAAACATAATCTGACTTAAAAGAGGTTTTGCCCAGGAATGGATATTTGATGTTTCCAGTAATGGAAATCCTAATTCTTTAGAGGGCCCAAATGCTGAGCATAAGTCCCATGAGACACAGATGAGTTCAGATGATTTTGTTCAAGTCTCTGCTCTACCACAAATTTTTATTTAGTCTTGGCAAAACTCTGAAGATAAAATTAAGAATCTTAATTAAAGGGTAAAGGAAGTTAGGCCTCGTAATTACTGCAGTACTTTTGGAAATGTTTACTCTTTGACCTTTTCTATTTTCAAAACATGCTTCGAAGTTCTTCCTCATAATGTTGCCAGCATAAAGCCATTAAAAACTGTGATGCTTACAAGCAAGAAGATAAATAGCTGTGGTGTCTCAGTAGCAAAAGGCAAAAAACCCCCCAAACAACTCACTATTTTTTTATGGTTGCTATTGGGTTCCTTAACAAAATGAGACACAAAAGAGACTATGAAATAAGTGGCCCCCAAACAATTGTCAGCACTGCAAATCCTGTCTTTCTTATTGCTTTCACTTTAAAAATCATTGTGAGTGAAAATTAACCCTACTTGCCCTTCAAACCACTGTTCATTATGACATTACATATCAGTACCACACTACCACAGAAATGTTTGATCTGATAGATATTCCGCAAGCAGCACTGACCCCAAATAATAAAAATAATGGGAGGAAACAACAACTAAGATAAATTTTCTGATTAAATATTGATGTAGAAATTATTATTTGTTTCCTGAGTTTCCTACATTTAGTACTTGTTAGCAGTGTCCCTCAGTCATGAAACATTAATGATCTATTTTTATAGCTTGCTTCTGTTCTTAATCTGAGTTATTTTATGAAACTAATTCTTTTTACGGTGCTGAGGATTCAGATTCTTTCTGCCTATTGAGCTACACCATTATTGTCACCTCAAGTGTAGCAAAT
The DNA here is from genome assembly GCF_008360975.1 of Lichenostomus cassidix. Lineage (NCBI taxonomy): Eukaryota > Metazoa > Chordata > Aves > Passeriformes > Meliphagidae > Lichenostomus > Lichenostomus cassidix. Next base: position 25,030,279 of record NC_139488.1, read on the forward strand.
TGTTTTAAAACTATTTTTAGAAGTAAGGAGAGTATTTGTTACCCTCTACAGATGAACCATTGTGAGAGATTTAAGTTTGCCTGTGCTCACCAGCCACAGAACACCCTCCAGACACATTTCATTAGGTGCTGTGCCTCTGTCAGACAGGCAGCTCCTGTCAGCCTTGAAGCACATGAAATTCTGAATAAATGCAGTCTCAAATGCATGTGGGATCAGCCACATGAGACCATAAACACCACGGACATCAGGACAGTCACAGCCATTCAGACTGGGGTCCAGTTAGCTCAGCACCCTGTGTCCAAGCAGGGCTTGTGACAGATACTTGAGAAAGAGTGTATAATTAAAAAAAGAGTAATGTTTTTTCACTGTGTCTTTCCAGATTTCACCTAAACTGCAGTTTAGAAACTTTCTGAGTCAATGTCTTGGTGTTTGACAGTCTTTGTGTAGTGTTTTGCTCCTGTATTTGTCAAAAGCATTTTGCAGGATGCACAGCCTTCTGCAGCATAAGCTGTGCAAATCTATCCTGCAAAATGCTATCTGCTCTTCTTCATTCGGAACACATCACTTGAGCATTTAATTAGATTTGTCCAAGTTTTGTGTTTTATAAAGTGGTGAACAATCATTTCTCACTGACTTTCCCTGACCTACTCATGATCCTGTAACCAGTGCCTCTTTCTGATGCCTGAGTCCTAGTTAGTTTTGTCACTCGTCAAAAGTAAGCTATTCTTTACATTTGATCAGCTTTAGAGCACTTTGGGCATTTCAGTTTTTCTTTGGAAAAGAGAAAAGCATGGAACCAGTGGCTATGAATTTTACATTTTTCCTCCTCTTCTCTCACAGTTCTGTTAGTGCTCGTCCCAACAAAATCTATGGGGAAATTTCACTTTAAAGTAGCTTTAGAATAACTAATCATCAATAACTAAATTTGGATTTCTGAAGTCTTTGAAAACCTCTATGATCTCCGCTAAGTTTCATCTTGCTTATGTGCAGAAAAAATGCAGCAGTTCAGAGCAAATCTTGTCCTGGTGTAAGTCTAATGGCTCCCACAGCTGGTGTATATTGATGTAGCTCTATTGATTTACAGGCTCCTACACTGATTTATATCAAGCAAGAACCTGGGCCTCTACGTCCCAGCAGAACCCAGTGATAAACTTTGTTTTAAAACAAGTTAGGGCGAATAATTCGGTTGAACCACACCGCCGTGCCGGGGACACAGCTGTACCGAGCGGCTGGCTGCTGCTGGCCCGGCAGGGCCCGTGTGACAGCGGCGGCAGCGCGGCGCTGTGGCCACACGGTGGCGCATTTCTGAGCGCAGCCTGTCAGCGGCGCCCCGGCGCAGCGAGGGGATGTGTCCCTGCAGGGGGGGCAAGGCAGGCACGGGTGACACTGCCATTGTGCCCAAAGCGCTCGCTGTGTCCCAGCTGCCTGCCCCATATAACAAAAACCTGCGGGAATAGGCAGATGCCGGTACGCTTTAACAGAGGGAAGCAGCCTGGAGGTTGGAATTGTGGGAACAGAATGTAATTCTGGTACTCCACAGGTGACACACCACACCCATAATTTGGCTGTGCGGGTTTATTCATTGGTCTAAAGACACCGTCAAACCTCTGCCTGTCAGGCATAGAACGCTCCCATACCATTCGTGGCACCAAGCATGGGATGCTGACAGAGCATAGATGTGTGTCACTGGCTGTCAAAAGGGATGGGGTTAAGGCAGAGCCCATCTGCAGTTTGAGCTTGAAAACATGATGTGGCCAAAACGGTGCTGATCTGCCCCTGGCTATTTGATCAGCAATCAATTAGCCACCGTGGCAAGGTGGTCATTGGGAAATCAGATTGATAAAGCATAGCTTTCTGGTGTCTACCACACATCTAAGGTTTAGCATTACAGTGGAGGAATGCTAATAATTCTTTAGAGATTTCTTCAATAAAATAATTTTTTCTATTTTATAACTGGCAACTGCAAATCACTCACTAATTAATGTCTGAAGTTTGTTCTTTATTTGTCTATTTTATCAATTGATATTTTATTAAGAACATCAGAGGTTGATATATCTGTTGATTTATTGGTTTCCACTGACTCATGTGACAGAAGAATAGAGGCAAGAACAAGAATTTGAAAATATAAGTCTCCTAAAAAGGATTTAACTGAATATGTCTTTTTCAACTCCTGCACCCATCTTTCACAACTAAATAGAGAACATCACTGTCTCTCTGTTTATCTGCATATGGGTAAAATGTGACTGATTTGGCTCACAGTGGATTAATCTAAAGAAATCCCACTTTGACTTCAACAGGAATAGGATCAGTGTAGAAGAAGCAAAAGCAGGGTTGCACTAACTGCCTCTATTCACAGCACAACTTAGATTATGAACTTTTGACATCTAGTCTAGTTCTTCAGCCATGTGGCTGCCTTACAAAATTCTACCTGACCCCAGTTTAAGAGTATATACTTAACTACATGAGAATTTCAGGAATGTCACACAACAGGACTACTTATGAGCTTATATTTATGCATATTCTCAGGTACTCTGCTAAAACTCCATTCACTCTTTGAGATACCATTTTTTCCTTTCATTTCCTGAAGTATACTGAAAAGATAAAAAACCCCAAAACAAAGCAGGAATCCAAGCAACTGAAACAGAAATGTTAACTTGCAAAGCAGCTTCCTAGAGCATTATTGTTCTTTTATAATTATGACAGAAATCGAGAGATCATCAGTGAAATAGGTTGTCTTCGTTGCTTGTGCCAGTCTCAGTAAGATCATAAAGTCAGCTTTTCAGGAGGTTCTTTGATATAAATGGTTTCATTGATTGAAAAACAGTGATACCAAAATATATATGAGACTTACTGAGATCTCAGACAAGCATTGAACAAGAAATCATGTAGCAGGAACATGCTTCTGAGCTGCTACAAAGCTTCATCTTCAGCAGTACCTGCCCAGCTGTCCAATTGGCATCCCTTTCACAGAGATATGCTATATAGAAACCCAAGAGCAGGAAAATCACAATTTTTCATATTTTAGGAAAATGTTCAATTATATCAAACAGCTCTGAAAATCAAATGTTTGCAGGAAGTAGTTTTTTATATGTCAGCAGGCTGGTATTATAACACTATAGAGATTGCTAATTTAACTGTAGATAATTGGAGTATAATTTCAAAATGCACATACACGATAATTCAAATATTTTAAGAGAAGTAGCATAGCAAATATTAAGGTGGCATACAACTATTATTTCTCTCTGACCTTTGGAATTAAGAAGCAAGAAAGCAATTTTTGAATGTAAGTTTGAATTAGATCAAGAGACCAGTTAATATTTTAGCATTTTCTGCCAGAAATGCTTTCTGGGCAGTCCAGCTGTCACAAATACCACTGGAACATCAAATACAAGCAGCATGTGAAATGCTGGCACTGTTCTTCTGAAATTCCCATGGCAAGATCCCAGGTGCACAGAGAATGAATGGTATGGAGCATTTCATGCACTCATGGTCATTATGTGGTATTATCACAGTCTTCATAAATTTTAGACTTAAGGCAGGATTTTGCAAACACAGTATAAGAATATGGAACCAAAAAAAGGTATTCATTCCTATTTAATGAAAAAAATAAAATATAATAAATAGGTGAACAGCAAAACAGGATCTAAGAATATTTGACAGTACGATAAGTCATGGTCTGACAATTTATCTGTTGTGGATATTTTTTGTGTATCAGGCATCTGAAAAACATTTTAACAGAGGAACTGACAGAGGACAAAGAAGTGGCTTTGTGTGTTCCTTGGGAAACATCTCCCAGAGAGCAGGACAAAATGACAGAAAATCTCTAAGTGCTTGCTTGAAAATTTATCAAGTAAAGTGGGGATCAGGACACATTGGGAACAATGAGTTGACCTCTCCTCAATTCATAAAAAAATATGATATGGAGGGAAAATTGGAAAGGACTTTACAAGAGGGACAACCCTTTCACACATAAATGTTTGAATGAAACCACTAAAACTGTCAATTATGAAAACGTCTGCAATCCTGAATCCTCTTCAGTGAAACAAGTCCCTGGTCAGCACAGCACTTAAATAGATGCTTATTCTGCAAATCATTATGAAATATTTCCTACTGTCCCTCCCCTGGACACTGAGGTTGTATGACCTTTCCTTAATCTGCTTCAAACAGACTCATTAAACCATTAAGGAAAGTGGAGTGAGTTTGCCCCACCCATTTCATCTGAAGAGGATTAGGGAATGCTAATCCATTCCCTACAGTTTAGAGGTTACTAAACCTTCCAACATCACTAAAAAATCTGGAAGATCATGTTTATTTATGACCACATTAAAATAAAAAGAAAAAAAAGAAAAAAAGCTTGGGCTGGACATATCCTATAATCAAACAAGTGATTCAGACTTTTACCCAGCCCTAGAGTTTGTGACATGTCTCACAACATGTATCAAAGCACTGGAGTACCCAGCATAGCTTGTATGGCACATGCTCCACACAAAAAGATTTCTAATGGTCTCTCCATAAGGAGGAAGAATACCAAACAAGAGACCAGAAGGCTCAACCCTGCCTGCTTGGACTGCAGCTCCTGGAAGTTCTTGTACCACTGCTGGGAGCAATGTGGGCAGCAAGTCTGCAACAGGCAGAATTTCACTAAGCATTGAGAAAACTCCTTAGTCCAGAACAGATTTACAGTAAAACCTGTTTCCCCCTCTCCAGACTTGCTGCTTCCAGCTCTTACAAGCCTGCAAAGGCATCAGTTAAACTCACACTTGTTTTCAAGCTTCTCTGTAAGAATATCTGTCATTATCATTACCTTGGGAAATGTGTTAATAGAGTCACCTGTTTATAAAATTGGTTTGGATTGGAAAGAACCTTTAAAAGTAATCTAGTCCAACTCCCAACACTCTTCCCACCAAGCAAAGTAAAGAAAATTAACCAATAACCTGCAGCAACTTTCCCCTCCCCAATCTCAACATGTCAGTAAACAGCACTTCCTAATGCTCACCTGTGTCCTGGGACAAACTAAAGTTCATCTTTGAATCTGTGGCTCATTCTTTGCTACCTTTAGAAAGTTGAAAATGAAGCTGTATTCCCAAGGTGAGGGAACTGAGACCTCTGCACTACCCTACAGCTCAAGAAAAAAAGACCATGAAAAAGACACCTCTTGTAGAGCTGGGCAGGATAAAATGGGAATATCAAATGTCCTTTGACACCCACCCATTCTGTTATCTGTCAGCTCTAGAACCTAGAATCATATTATGTGACTATCAAAAGCCAAGTTCAGTCTGTCTTTGTATCATTCCAAGGTTCAAAGCTCTTGGAGGGTTCAGTGGATTGAAGGAGCCCACCCCTCCCAACTACAGTGGTGAGACTGCAACACAGCTGAGTTGAGGCAGGGTGCACAGCAAAGCAGAGGTTCCTTCTGGCTGCCCCTCCTGCTGATCCTGTCTCTGTGACTTACAGACATTCCCCTCTATCTTATCAGTGTTTATTTCTTGCCACCCCACTCCCAGTTTGGGCAGAAAAAGGGTTGCTTATAATTTTTGGCATTGTCACATAATGGTTCTGTCCTGTCAACAAAGGTGGTAACCTGGATGTGTCTTGGCAGGTTTGGGGCCACCAGATAATGAGATTTACTCTGTTTCTATTGCAGAGAACACAAGGAAATTCAATGTACTATTATCTAAGGAGGTTTAGAATTTGTAAAAAAGCAGCTTTGCATGAAAAGTACCCAGTTTCAGCTGTGATGTGGTTGGTATTGTCAGACCTGCATAAATACTCATTGGTGATAAACTGCTTAACATCACATGTTGCAGAAACAAAATTAGCAAATGATTTGTTGAACTTGGTAGAAAAATCCAAGGATCATCCTTCACAGAGGTCAGATAATCTACCAGGGGGAGAAAGATCATTAGATAGGCATCTCCCTCTTTAAAATGAGCACCTGATTATTCGAGTCGGGTTTGAATTGTCTCCTTTGTACAAGTGAGGTGTTATTCTAAGATTTGTTTTAGAGATTGTACTCTGCATTTAAAATCTCCTTTATGTGTAATCTTCTGCTATCTCCTTTGTTCTTGTCAAACAGATGAAGGAAGAAACTGCCAATTTTTTTGTTTCTCATTTGGCGTGTTGTTATAAATTGTACACGCAGACCTTCATAAAAGATTTTATTCACTATCTTTTATTAAGGATCCGTATGCAAGTGTATGTGTCTGTATTTATAATAATCTGTATTTGCATAAAATGGAAGAGGCCAGTACTCAGAATAAAAACAAAAAAGAATGCAAACCGTGGCAGTGAGAATTCAGCTATAAAATTGTCAAGCTCATTAAAGAATTTGGACTAATTCATGGGAGGTTTTGTCTTTGAAACTCCCTTCCTACATGCATTTACGTACACAAGTCCAGCAAATCAGTTAATAAACTAGAATTCTCTAACAATCTTTCTTTTTTTTCAAGCACTTTTCCAAACAGTCTGATATAACGAGATGTTCTGCATTAGAACTGAATGTGGTTCTTTCTAACAATTATGCTGAGCATAGTTATAGATGCATAGTGCACTTTAGAAATAGGTAGCACTGTCTAAGTGCAATGTATTTATTCAGTGTTGTAAATATTCACGGTGCTTCCTATGTCAATAGAAAATAACAAATTATATTGTGCTTTTGGTTATGGTGATACTGATCTCTGATTATTCCACCGACTCAATAGTGGTTTCTAGATTTTAATAAGTGTAACTAATACAGGGATATGGCCTATGTAAGAAAATATGGAAATTTAAAAAAAACCCAAAACCAGTAAAACACTGAAGTACAAGGCTTTTCTGGCTCTGTGTTCGTTCTGCTCTGATTTCTGACCTAGAGATAAATGACAGGCATTTTGCAGTCAGACTTGAAATGGCAACTTAGAGTGCCTACCTTGGGAGAAACTGCAGGCATGTAGAAAACCTTTTGAATGTTGTTAGTAACTTCTAAATACTTGACAAAGGCTGTTAAACAACTGTTTACTAATCTGAACTCTAAACTATCACATTATTACTGTGATAATGGATACTGACTGAATTAAAACAGGTGATGTCAATATGACAAAAGATGGAAGAGGAGAAGGGAGGGAAATGAGCAAATTTCCAGATAACTCTGGAAAACTCTCCAGATGGTCCAAACTTGTCATTTGCATAGCTGCTCCATGACCTTCCCCAGCACCACAGTCAGGCAGATAGGCCTGTAGCTCTCTGGATCCTCCTTCTGGCCCTTTTTGTAGATGGGCATCACATTTGCTGACTTTGAGTCAGCTGGAACTTCCCCAGCTAGCCAGGAGTGCTGGTGAATGATGGAAAGTGGTTCAGTGAGCACTTCTGTCAGCTCAGTCACAACCTGTGGGTGGATCCCATCTGGGCCCCTAGATTTGTGTTTCTGAGTTGTGTCCTAGGTCACTGAACACTTCCATTTGGATTCTGGGGGCATCAGTCTGCTCCCTGCTCTTCTTCCAGTTCAGACCTTAGGGGGATGCACATGAATTATGGATTTCCTCCTCAAAGTCTTTTTCTTCTGTGATTGCTTTAATGGTCATAAGGCACATGGGCCTTAGTAGTTTTCAGAGCTGTCTCCTGTATTTGTTAGGATGACATATAGAGGTTTCTATGCTTTGTCACTGCCTGCTGCCTCTCAACTAGTGAAGCACCTTTGGGATGCAAATACATGAGCTGATGTGTGTCTTTTTAGGCTCTTGACCAATGGGGCACTTGTGCATGCTAATATTGATGCTGGTTCCAGTGACATGGACCCAGAGATCTCAGCCTTTCCAGCCCCTTATATTGTCATCTCTTAAAAAGTAATCAGAAGCTTATAAAAATGGGTCTGGTTGTTGGGACCAGTCCCCTACGTATTTCTTTGCACCTCATTGGGAAATTAATGATTCCAAGGACAATAAACTGCAGTTTAATCTCACTGTGGTTTAGGCAATTTGAGCTGCCTAAGGGGGATATATCTGGCCATAATTACAGAGTCCAGCATGGTGTGGGTAAACAGAACTGCCAGGGCTGGAGTGGCTTGTAATAAATAAAGAGAGATCCCCCACATTTGCTGGCTGTTTTGCTCACCACCATATTTCTCCTTCTTCATGGCATTATGTTTATACTGGCCAATTCTGTAAGCAGCAATTTTGTCTTGCCCTCAATATCTCGAGGCAGTGAGCCCCAGAGCGTGCTCTGTGGAGCAGTAATTTATCCCCTGCATTTTACATCTGGACAGAATAATTTCTTTGTTCTGGGAGAGTAAATAAGAATGTCAGATTTACCTTCCCCAGGTCACATCTCTCTATATTGTGATTTTTCCCACACTGCTCCTCTCTAAACTAAACAATATTAAACTATTTCAATCTTTTTCTATCATTAGCCATAATGGACTTTCAGAGCTAAGAGAGGTGAGAATAAATATGAGAAGAGATCATCGGGTTTTTTACAGAAAGCTGATCATATAACTTTTGTTTCACACAGCTCTCAGCTGTATACTTATTTACTGATTTAGCAGAGGCGCAGGAACAGATAGTACTGATGGAGACATCTATAGTGAGAGGGTACCACAGATAAACCAGTTTGCAAAGGAAAAAGTGAAACCACTTATCAAACAGCACAACAAAGACTGTAGAGCGTGATTAGCATGAAGAAAAGTATGACAGTGGTAAAGGAAGGGTATGAAGGCTGAACTGAGCCTTCCACAGGTGGTAGCACTTGCTGAAATATTTAATGACATTGTTGAAGAATGTTGTCTTTCTTGAAAAAATTACACCATATGTTTTCAATAGCTGAAATGATCAATTAAAATATTAGAGACATCTAGGTAGAGATGAATAACAGGCACAGAGAGGTGCATAAGGAAGAGAAACCTAAACACAAAGATTCCCTGTGTTTTTCTATGGTAGCATCATTTCTTTACTAAATCTCTTAGGAGTTTTAGTTTTTTGGTTTGGGGTTTTCTGGTTTTGTGTTTGGTTTGTTTTTTTTAGTCTGGATTATTTATTTTTACAGCCTCCCATGAAGAGAACTGGGGAATTCTGGAATTCTCTGTGCTTTGATAAACTGTATATTTTCTAATCACTGGAGAAGAAGCTGATGTTCTGTAATATCAGCTATATAATCTCTGTATTATTGTATTTTCACATCAAAACTGTCACAACAATTTCCCCATAGGAGCCCCTGAAGCAACTCCATAACAAATACGACTATAGAAAATATCCTACGTAGTTTTTTTTGTTTTAGTGATCTAGTTTGAACAAAAAGGCTTTGGGAACTAGCTACAAATTTTGCTGAGAATGAATAAAGCAGATGAAAACTCAGTTTCTGCTCCCTTATGCTGAATTTTGTCAGTGAAATGGAATTAAAAACAGTAGCAAAAGGCAAAAAGCACTTTTCAGCTCCCATCAGACAGTAGAACAAGTAGCATTTTGGCTGGTCAGGTCACAGAAGTAGTGGGTGATTTGAAGTTCCAAGCCTAATAGTGTTAATAGGGCATTTGGAAGAAAGAGAAACCACAATGAGCCTCCTACCTTACTTTGAAGTTACAGTTTTTGAGAGAGGGCTTTTTAGTACCACTTTTGCAACTCTTCGGGAAGAATTGTGAACAAAGGATGCTTATTACTGTCATTTAATCTAGATCCTATTAAAATCAAGGGAACACTCAGACATTTAACAGTATTTTTTCAATTGTTACATCTTCATAAGAAACGGAGCTGGAAGTAACATCCACCAAAGCACTGTCAGTCACATTGGAAGTAAAACCAGAGATAATTGCATGGATTCGAAGGATGGTTTAAAAACCTGTGAGGAGAGTCCTCTCAAAAATCACATCTTTTTTGTCTAGGCTTAAATGAGTATTTTAGGAGAAATTACATTATCATCTGAAGCAGACTATGAAACAGAATTGCTGTGTTCTCTACCTGGTTCTCTTATTCCTCTGCTATACAGACTGAGTGACTTGGTCTATTTTCTTCTCCTGTCACCTCTGTGCAGCTAAATTCTTTCTTAAGGGATTATATACACAGTGTTGAGCACACAGAGTCTGATTGCAGTAACTGTTGCTACTATATAATTTTTTAATGTCAGTGCTCATGAAGACACAGTGATTTTTGTGATGTAATTGTCTCATGACCCTTAGAAAAAAAGATGCACTAAAATATTTCAGCTGCCCCCTCCCTCCTCACTATAATGCCAGAAAAAACAGGAGAATAACATGAATATGTCACCATAAATTTAAAATTTGTCTGGGACAGGGTTCCAGATATTTTTGTTATTGTTTAGAAATCATGCCAGATCATTTCCCTAAATAAAGGTGTGGAGTAATTTCACTTAGCATTCACACAGCTACTCTAGGTTTGCATCTCCATGAAAGATAGTCTGGTCTGCCCTTCAGATAAATGGAGTAGTAAAAGAATATATTAAAAAAAAAAAAAAAAAGGAAGGATCTAAAGAAACTTCTAGTTTAAGCTCTTGATAACATTACTGATATCTGTTTGTTTCCACTGAGCTTATCAATATTTTGGAGAGCTGAAAAGGAAGTGAATATCAGGAGTTCCATTCTCTATACCCATCTCAATCAAATCAATGTCTCAGGTATATGAATAAATCAAAAAAGTGGGTCAGTATCAGAGAATAGGATTGCATACAGCTTATTCTGAACCCACTCTGGCAAGGAGATTTGTGCAATCTGTATGCCCTGATCTGGAACTATGTGGGCAATGCACAAACTATCAGCAGTCCCATCAAAACACTTCTGTGCTCTGAAAACCAAGCGCAATTGATCCTGCTTCACAAAGATCTCTTCACTTCACCCTTTCTACAACATATGGATCTGTTATTCCTTTAGCTTACGTGAGCCAGGAAAGTCTCCTTTGAAGTAGATTGTCCTGAGTCACTTTGAATTTTAAGTTTGAAATTGAGTTTCCTCAGCATGAAATCTGTGTAAAAGAAGACATGGTTAATTCCACTGAGCCAAGGCAGTGTGGGGAGAAAAAAGATCCACAGACTGAGAAACTCTCTTTGCATAAACTTTCACATACCCATTAGTTTCTGTGGACAAATGTGAACAAGGATTTGGAACCTACTACTTCTGATTTATCTGGGACAATATCTGACAAGGAAAGGGCTCATTATTTTTGCAAGCAAGCAAAGAGAAAAGTGCCAAACAAACACTGCGTGTCTGTTCTCAAGCAAACAGGAAAGGTCTGTGGCATTTTTCTCTTCACTTACCTGGGGAAATTCTGCAGTTGCTTAATCTGTTTGTTTAGAGACTCGTGGGAGAGGTCATGAATCCATGCAGAACTCCACTGATGATAATAATGTTAATAACTTTCTCAAGAGCAGACAAGCTAAGACAAGGAAGAACATGGTAATGAACTGCTGGAAGAAGACCTGGCAGTAGATTCCCACTGCACCACAGTTCTATCAATATTTTGCTAACAGAGCATTTAACAATGGGGGGGAATGCCCAGATCACAGAATCCCAGAATGGGTCAGGCCAGAAGGGACCACAGAATTGCATACAGCTGGTTCTTGAAGTTCTCCAGTGAGGGAAACTCCACACTTCTCTGGGCAACCTGTTCCAGTACTTGGTCACTGCAAAATAAAAATGTTCTATTGGTAGCTCTGGGTGCCACAGATCCCATAAAACAACTTTGGGCAAGTTCACAAGGGCTTTATTATTTCTTATTTGATTTTTAGTTTCTCATGCCAGGTAGCATATAAGACTCTGATGAGTTTTTCTGTGTTCCCAGATATTCCATGAGTGATGTATGTCCCAGGTATTTGCTCTGATCCCAATATCTTAAAAAATCACTTAAAGAAAGGCTCCCTTACAGAGCAGTGAATGACTAGGGGTTTTTCTGGCTAGATAAACTCTTGCAGAAAATATGGTGAAGTTTACTGATTTGGATCATTAGATCTTCTTAGAACACCCCCTCCACAGCTTTGCAGTGACCCTAACAGCCTCTCAGCTGGCCTCTCACCTCTGATTCTGAAAGGATTCTGAAAATCTGGGGGGTAGCCATTCAGTTTTTGTGACAAGGATAATTTTACAAAAGAAAACTTAATATCCAAAGAGCTTTACATTTGCTGTCTAAATCAATGTCCATGTCAGTCTAGCTTTCTAGTATTCCTATATATTCAGTGGAGTGAAGAAGGAGCAATTCAGAACATTTTGCTGTCCCTACTTTATAATCAGTACATGCACTGGTGTCTGGATAGGAACAATCACTCCCTGAGTGATTAATCTGTGCTCTTCATTGGCTGCAGGGCAAGCTGAGCCAAGATGCTAAAGCACTGCAGGGTAAAGTTAGCACACATCCATCCCTCTGAAGGTCTGTGAGGACCAGGAAAACAGTCAGCTCCACTGTCCTCTATCTTTGTCCAGTCTTCGTCCCATTTTCTTCCAGAGTATGAAAAAATAATGATGTGGTTCCACATTCAAAGCACTTGTTACAATTTCTAGATTTTGAATGGGATGAAAGAAGGTTTCCTTCCTCCAAAATATAAAAAATTAAGATATCACATTTGAGCAGTCTAAGTGTCTGACCTGCGTAATTTAAAATTCATTCTTCCTGTGAATCGAGGCAGACTCGCCTGTTCTCTTCACCACAATAACAATATTTTGATTTATTCTGTTAGACTTTTCCACAATTACGTGAAAGAACAAAACACTTTCCCAGAGCTGTAGAAATCAAATTCTCAACTATTTTTTTCCATGTTCTTTAAAATGTATCAACCAACTTAATGTTGCAGCTCTAATGAAAAAGTGTGCTGATTCCAAGGCTGGTTCACAACTTCAACAGAGACACTGATGTACTGTGGCAGCAGCCCAGGTGTGCCATGGACTGGGAATGTAGGAGGGGACAGATATGCTCCAGCCAGTCTTTGGTATAAAAGAAATCTGATTTACTGCAATGAGCTTTGGTCAGGCTCTTAGTTTATCTACTTTTCTGCTGCCCATTCACCACAGAACATCATCACTTAATGGGGCTCAGTGCTGCTCTTCATTGAGCTTAGAGAATAAGAGATAATGGAAAATTAATGGTGGGGAGGGCTGGAGGGATGTTAGGGTCTATTGTACCAATGAATCACTGATTTTTTTGCCCACTGCCACCGGAATGGACAAAACACTAATGAAGTTATTTACAGAGGTTGATGATGATAATCAAGGGATATTTTAGGACTTCCTCAAGTTTAAATGATGCTCTGGAGCCCAGGAAGCAATGTAAAGTGTCTTTCTTACTGTTGGTCAAAGTTTCAGACAAGTAATCTCTATTTAAAGTTGAAGCACAGGCTATTTTTATTTTTTTTCTGAGAAGTGAATGATATTGAATCTACTGAAATTCTTTCTTTTCACTTCAATGCAAGTACTACCTGTCTGTTTTCCTTCATAGATCCTCTCAAATTCTGTTAGGAAGCATACAAATTTTGGTAAGGCTTTTTTTTAATGCGGGTTTTGGTGAGGGAAAAGAAATTTAACAAAAGGGAATTTTTATGTGGTGAAAATCTGATTTTGTTATGGTTGAAAATACTCCATAAGAACTAGCTTTAAGTGAAAATTATTTTTTGATTAGAATAATACATACGAAACACTATCATTCATTCATCGATTCACTCTTGTATTTATTTGTTTATTTATTTTAAATTTTTAAATAAGGTTTATTATAGGACTCCCTAAAAGAAATAATGCAATCTTTCATCAATGATGAAATCCCACCCTTAAACATATCACTCCCTTCTGGCTGACTTATATTGTATTTTGGAATTTTACTTTGATGTAAAGCTGCCTGATGTGTGACTTTCTATTCCATATGGTTGTTAGAAGGACTTATCTGCAAAGCAATTGCTTCATAGCATACCTGTGGCACAAGAGGTTTGGGGTTTTTTTGTTGTTTATTTTTCCATTTTCAAAGGAAATCCACTTTGTTTTCCCCATTTCAAAAGGCAATGCAAGGTTCTGAGTGTATGTAAAACTTTCCTGGCACCTAATGTATGCACAAAAGCCTACCTTCAATTTAGCTCATTGCTTGCCTCATTTCAAGCTACTGCAGACTATTAACTCCAAAGTAAACCTTTCTTATAGCAAGCTAGTGACCTTGCTTTCTCTCCCAGCAGTCCAACCATAATTTATTTAGTACTTGGTGTTACATGGTACTTTGATCCTGTAGGATAACATGTTGTTACCGGATACAGCTTCAACTGGCCTTTATATGGCCCAGAAAATGATGCATCAAATACAGATGTTTGAACACACAACCTGACTTTTCAAACTACTGTTTTCATGCCAAACCCATTATTGCTCAGAATCTGACTGGATACCAAGTCATCCATTCAATCTGCATCACCTTCATGTGGAAACCAGCTGCAATTGCAGAGCTAGCACAGAAATAGTAAAAGCTCATTCGACAAAATACAACCCTTGACTTTGGTAGAGGCCAGTTTGTCTCCTTTATAGTCTGGCCAGGGGAAAAGACAGTGTGCATTGCTCCTTCCCAAGGACAGGTTCTGTTGGCCTTGGCACACTGCTGTGCTCATTTCCTTTCTGTCTACTGCATCAAGAACTAGCTAAGGCACTTCTGTGCTGTGCTTCCTAAGTCTCAACCACCTTCATATTCAAGAGGTGTTTCTCTTGAGCAAGAGAAAAGTATTTAATCCTTTTTCACATAGTGCTGTTTTACACATACTCCAGGATGTGTTTGGGTGGAGAAACTCCCACTCCTACTCTCCGGCATCAGATGAGCAATTCCCACTGCACCAGGCAGGGGGCTGAGTAACAGCTCTTGGCTTCCCAGCAGAAGGTCCACATCCTCACTTGAATGGGAAAATGGAGTCTCTGAAGTGAATGTGTAAAATCTTTGAAAATCAGTTTTAAGAAGCTGGGGAACTTGTTCATGTGTCACCACATATTTTGGCTGAAAACATTCTTAGCAAAAAGAAAGCTTCTTTCTGAGAAGAAATCATTTTCCTGCTGTGAATGGCAACATTATTAATCTGTGTGATTAATTCTGTGACTATTAAAGAAACTGCAAGGCCCTCTCTATTGAGTTAATATCACTAACAAATACACATCTGTCACTCAAAATACTCTGTACTCAGCAATGTTGTTCTTACAATATTAAATATTTACTATTTATTATGATTGTTACTTGTGTTATTTATTGGCTTTTAGCAGCCAAATATATGCCAGGCAGCCTGGGGAGCAACTAGAAAAACATTTTTAAACCAGCCTGCCTTAGAGTGAGGCAATTAAACACAGTGCAGCTATTTTGGCCTTGATTAACAGAAGTCCTTGTCACTGTATGTCCAAATCCCACAGGACAGGTGTTCAGCACATACTGGAGTTACTGGCTGAGGAGGGAAGAAAGTAAGGGGAGATTTGCTGGATCATGACTGCGGCCCATGGATAGAACCATCCTCCCACCTTTTACTGAACAAAGGCCTTTCCCCTTAGTAGGAAAATTGGAGCAAAATTTGATGGAGATTCACAGATTGTTTTTCTATAGAAACATTTCCAGCAGATGGATCTTGGTATTGTGTTTACACTTATTTACTTTTATTCCCAGCCTGAGTAGCTAGAAATGCCTGATATAAAACGTCCTCTGTCTGAGCTGCACCATTGGTCTGCAATCCATTTACAGAAGACCACACCAAACCATTAATGCATTTTTTTAGACTTCACTGCCCTTGTATCTCTTTGGACCTGCAATTCTGAAAGCAGAAATATAGTGAATAAGAAAGAAGCAGTGAACCAGTTATTACAATAATAATAACTGAGAAGAATGCCTCTGATGTAACACATTAATTTCTGTCCAAAATACGTGCATTGATTGTTAGGTAGCTTTTATGCAACTGCTATTACATTGTGGATGGGTATAACTATAGCAAATACTGCTTCTTATCATGTCATCATCTCCTTTTCTTATGATTTTGGAGGAGCTGAATGAAGCTATGATAATAATTGCAGTGATGATAAATTTCCATGCCTTAAAAACAGCGGAGTTTTGACAGGGGGGACGCTTCCCTTCATGATTTAAAATTGTTTAACTTTTCAGGTTCTTTGCCTTGCCTGTAAGTTCTTACTCAGCTGGCATTAAGGATAGATTTTAGAGAAACAAAACAGACTATATAGAACTAAATGAATACTCATTGAAGTATTTACTATAAGTAAAGAATTTTCAAATTGTTAAGGAAGTGGGGAAAGAAATTTCAAGTGCAGAAAAAATGTTTTCTAGTCATTGTATTTTGTTGTTTTCTGCCTGGTGTAACTTTATTTTACTGCTGTATTTGTGTTGCATGGGGTTTTTTTATAACTTGCAAAATGAAGTCAAACCGTGTTTCTTTCTCAGGGTTTGATAATTGACTATATTTCCATGGACTTCCCTGAATTGTCTTTAATTGAGGCCATTTGTTATGAGACAATATCAGAACTCAACACCAATGGCTGCATTTTCTCTTCACAATGTTTCTCCCAGCAAACAATCAAATTGGAGACTCCTCAGAAACACAGAGCCTTTTTTTAACTAGCAGTATAACTCACTAGAAAATATAGAAGGTTATAACATCTTAAAATAATTTATGGTTCTGTCAGGCCTGAAGAAGAAAAGACTTCTCTTGGGAAGCAGTTTCAGTAGGAACTTCAGAAATCGTATGTTTGATAAATAGCACCACAACTAACAACGTTCAAAGTGCAAGGATCAAGGGAACTTTAAATTAGGAATTTAGACTCTCAGGTCCACATAAAACTATTATGGAGGAAGATGCTATGGCCAAGCAAAAGACAAACGTTTAATGTGTCAATGAAATCAACAAGTGAAACGTTTCTACTGATCTTTAGGGATCTGGATTTTGACCCATCTGTACACCAGGATGTCACTGACAAAAAGAGGGAATTTTTATCCTCAAATAGTATTTTCCTGCCATCTAAAATTTTTGAGAAACTTAAGCATTTTTCTATGTCATATTTGGGCCCAGAATTCAACACACATACACATAAAGTAAATATAAATATAGCTGAGAAAAATGAAATATAACTGTTATATGCTTTTGTAGTTTTTATAATTTTTATCTTTCTGAGCTGCATTTTAGCTGATATTTAAAAGCAATAAGTTGCTGGTGGAAATGGTGTCAAAAATAAATACTCATACATGAAAATCTGGATTTTTTTAAATTGCATCAAGAGGTCTACAGAAACTCATGAACCATACTGCTTCTTACTAATTGGCATTTTCTAATGAAAAACACATTATTGGAAGATTCCTGACAAGTTCTACTCGCTGTTATAGGCTGTGACTTTTGTAATAAAGGCAATACTCAGGATCAGGAGACACTTGCTTTAAAACCATAATGCACTTACACATAGTTTAACTACAGATGGATGAATAGATGTGCTTTAAAATTAGTTCCCCATGACCATACCAAGGTACATAAAGTGTTAAGTTTTGTTCAGGCTCACTTCAGCTCCTTTATCCAGCTTCAGTATCCTGAATTTAGAGGACATCTGCATTAGGCTACAGTTATCTTGGTTCCTTTGCTAGGACCATATGCTTTGACAGAGATAAGAAAGAGAGGATTTGCTGTTTGTGAATACTCATTATAACTGTAATGAATGAGATAACGCCAATTAACAAAGAAATTAGGAGTTCTGTTCTTTGGAGAAAAAGGTACCCTACTCCATCAATTCCTTTAAGTACTCAGGATTAAACAGGTGAGTTGTTCTACTGATCCTAATTTCTTATAGTTTAAACACCTGTTTTAGTGTTTTATTAACACATGGACCCCACAAACAATCCATTTTTCATCAAAAATTTCCTCTGAAAATGAAGATAATCAGAAAAAGGAAAATATGCTTTGACAGATTGAACACAATCTGTTCATACCTTGATATATCTAAACAGTTGCACAAAATATTTTCTCTATGTCCACACCTTTGTGTATTTGTGCATCACCTGTCAATGCTATGCTCTCCTTTGAAGATTTTTCACTCTACAGTGTTTAGAACAAACTTTCCAACTTCCAGCTTAAATTACTGTGTGAGTCACTGCACTGATTTAATGGTATTTCTAATAAGGAATCACTGTTTTGTCACAGAGAAGAAAGAATGCAAACAGCATCTCTGAGCAAGGCACCTGAGTAGCAGACAAGGGAATAGTAGCTTTTTTCATGGCTAAAGAGGTTCCAGGCCTCGTGAACTTTTCAAGGAGGAGCCCAAACCTGGGCCACAGCAATGGTTTCATACTGGAATGGCCTTAATAACACACAAAATTATGAAATAGAAAAAATGAGACTACCTTTCTGCTATTCCAAAGCTTTCAGCTTCCACTAGTACCCTGTTTTAACACCCAGATACTCACACAAGTATATTCCCCTCTGTACAGGTACACTCCTCACTTCTGTAGGGAATCCTACTAAGATGCAGACAGTTGTTTTGCACATAGTTTGTACAATAACCAGTCTCACTGGGACTGCTGTTCTGACTGCAACACAAAACCCTTCGAATCTGTCTTTCAGCCTCACTCCTCAAAGTGGATCCAGCAACACATCTGCCTGTCTGTCTCCTGGTATTTCTACCAAACTGATCACTAAGGACAGTTTTCCCAGATGTGCAAAGGCAAATTACAGTGATGGGAAATCTGTATGTTGAGAAGGGAGTGGGAATATTAAAAAACAAAACAAAACAAAAAAAGAAACTGTCATATTTTTAAAATTAATTTAACCAGGTAAATCTTTCCAGAGGGGCTGGGACAACCACTTGTCCAGCACAGGGATCATTTTTCATTAAGTTGTTATCTTCCCAGTGCCTCTGGTTGAATGTCTTCTGAATGTCTTCCTCTCTCAACAGCTGAAAACCATCACAGATGTCTAAAACCTGTGCCAGGTCCCACACTGTGACACATATACAAAGCAGCCATGCAATGCTCAAAAGGCAGTCAGGCCTCTGTGCTATTGCTGTTTGCTTATGGCACAATGGATCTTATTTATACCCTGAGTTTTACTCTCTTTAAGTTCCTTCTCATATCAGTAGTTTTAGGAGAAGTTAACTGCACTGGGTAAGCTGTGATACAAAATGCAATGTCAGGGAGCTTTTTCACCCAAACTGGAAGAGCAGCCACATTTTAATACATGTTACCCTCCTGTGCTCCCCCTGAGAGCAGGGCAGGCTTCACCTGAGAGTGGCATTCAGGACTTTTGCCGATGTGATCCTTTGCCAGCCAGATAATCACCTCTTAAACCAGGCAGGCAGGCAGGCAGGCATCACTGTGAGACGAGCACATTTCATGATCATAAAGTGCCATCTTCAGAGTACTTGCAGACCCCACACTGTGATTGCAGGCTGCCTGCCCCCCTCACCCCCTTTAATTAAGAAACCCCCTTGTGCTGATGCTGGGACTGTTGCAAACGTTGAACCTTGGCATTTCCACATCCATTTCTCTTCTTTAAAGCCTTACTGCTTCTACACAATCTGCAGAGACTGTTGCATTTCAAATGCATCTTTAATGCATTCATTTGTACATAACTTTGCCCCAGAAAAATTCACAGCAGGAATACCAAGCTGCCGTCAGCTTGATGTACACACAAGGATCAGACTTAGTCTGACTCCAGGTAAGTAGCCATCACCTTCAGAAAGTTTCATCAAAGAGATTGCAAAAAAGAGAAGATTTTCAGCATATTTATTGTACCCACTTCCCATCTGCAATGTTCAGTGTAGGTCCATCAGGCCAGGTATGGGGGAGGCTGTGGCACAATGCACTTAGAGGTATAATATTTCTACAATATTGCAGCCATTGAATCAGGGATGAGGATGAGACACACATATAAAATGAGATGGAAGAGGAGAAATAGAGACAATCTCAACAGCAGGCTCAGCCTTATGAGAATCTTCTCCCTCTTCCTCCCCCCTCCCTGGCAGGAAGGTTACCCCATCTCCTCTCTTGAAGTGGGTAAACTCACTTCTACTGATAAGAGGACTGAATGATTGGAAGATTTTGATTCCAAAGAGAGTCAAAGTCAATCTTAAATAATCTTAATGTAAATTTTCTACTCTTGTGGTAAGATTACCTCATTATTCATGGATTTCAAGACATGTCTGCAGGTCTTTCAAACTGGAATAGCTTGGCTTTCTGAGGCTGGTCTATTCAGCTGCCCATGGCCTTAGAAACAACAACAAAAAAAATCACATTTTTATAAAGATCAAAATAAGTTCTAAACATACATATTTGTTTTCAGATTTTGTCACAGTAGGCATTTTTTTTTACTTTAGTTGAATGTATAATGGGAAATTACTTGTATATCCCTTTTTGTCTCCTGATACCATTTTAAAAAGCGCTAAATCTAATCTAAAATAAGTGGGGGATTGATTTGGGGGTTTGTTTGCTTGTTTTTTGTTTCTTTTTAAACAGTCAAATGTCAGCTGTAGTGGCTGCTACAAAACAAGATACAACCTTAATAATTTATACAGCCTTTGAGAAAAGAAAGGATTAGAGTGGTGTGTCCTCAACCTGGAAATTACTATTGTTCAGAAAGAATAATAATAATGAAAAGAAGATTAAGTGTCCATATCTAAGCTAGAATTGCTATTGTAAATGAGGCTGTAGACAGAGGAATTGACCCTCTTAGACAGAAGAGCTGAATCTTTTGGTGAATTATGGGAAACACCTACAAGTTAACATCTTTCTACAGCCTGTAATGTCTCATAGTAGCTAGAGAAATTATGTGCTGTGATGTGGACCTGGCCACATATTAGTCCAGAGTGTTAAATCTGTCTGAAGTGTCCCAGACAAACTGTAGTCCCAAGGAAGTAATTTTGAAATGCCAGGACTCCAAATCCATGCTTTCTTTCATCTTAGGGAATCAGAGAGGAAAGTCCCTGCTGGCACATTCAGCCTATCACCCCTTTCATGGCAGTATGCTTTCTAAGATGTATCTTGATCTGCTTTGCTTTGGCTGCTAACGATGGAATAATCATTGTTCCCAGATTTTCTCTAGGAAATCTGAGTTGCTGGGAAATCAGCTGCCTCCAGGAAGCTCTTTTTAATAATCCCAGGCTTAGCCCACTGGAGTCAATGCCTGTGATTCTGGCACAGAAACAGATATGCAGTGAAATGACATTTTTTTAGAATTATCATAAGTCACAGTCCTTGCTTGCTTTGGACAAGCCTGCAAGGCAGGAGTGAGGAAACACTTGCTTTTCGATCAGCTATGCAGTGGCATTCAGTGAAGTATTCCCTGGAGGCAGGGTGATGACTTGGGACGTGGAAGATTCAGGTTCAGCTCCCTGGTTCACTGCAAAGGCAGCAGATAGGAATAATGCATGCCTACATTTCATCTGCTCTAGTTCACAGCCACCTATGAGCACAAAGGCACCTTCCTTGCTCAGCCCAGCAGGCAGAAGCTGTTAGTTTTGACATGGATCAGTTACCATACCGCTGCTCACAGCCTGCCTGGCAAAGTTAGGTGCACCTTCAGTGGCTTGTGAGTGTCACGACCTAAACTGAAAAACAAAATATATTCCCACTGAGCTTGCTTGGATGGTGATGTCTGCATTATTAAGTACTGCATAAGTCTCTTCACTCTTTGATTTCTTATTGTGTCTTCAGACCTGTCTGTACAGTACTGAACATAATTTTAACAGTAGATAAATCATGGGAAAGAATAATAGTTTCTGATTGTTTACACTATATGATATTTTGTCTAACCTGCCCTTTCTGACAACTCTCCATGGATTCCAGCCATGGACTTGGACGCTGTTTTCAAATTTATGTACTTTTGACTGCAGCCTCGATGTCTCCCACACAGCTAAACAATTATTTGACTATTGGTTCTTTGATGTTAATACCCACCTTTTATTGCTTCATCAATACTGAGCACAGGGTGAAATAGAACCAGCTACAACTTTTTAAGGCATAGAGATTGTGGTCATGAAGATGACAGAATACAATTCAACTTGTCTATAGTTTATGGGGTTTGTGCTATTCCTCATACCAGTGACATATTTTTGGCCACAAAAGTGAAATACTAAATTCACTTAATGCACCTAAGGAGAGATGATGCAAGTACTCCTATTGAATAAACATCAAGTGGCCTCAAAAGACTTAGAAAATAATGAAATTAGATGTGTAGTTTTTCTATTTTGTGAAGGAAAAAATATTGAGCCTTTCCAACAACACATTCATTTTCATTTTTCTCTTTAGAAGATTAATTTTCTTTTTTGTACATAAAATTTTGTAGTATTTCTGTCCAGATTCTCAGCTGAGAAATTTGCAGCTGCAAATAAACAAGATGTTGAAATCTTACAAGTAAAGCAATTTGGTCTCATGTCAGTAACTGTGCATGTGTTTCCTGATCTGGAGATTTAGTTGTCAGCTATGAAAAACAAACAAATGAATGCTGAATAACTTTATTCCTTTAGGACTATCTAAGATTGTAGATAACTAAAACCTGGTTGTATGCTTATGTTGCCTGTGTTGCTTAAATGAATATTAATTAATGAAGCATAAGAGATCATAATTACATAGTAATGCATGAAGCCAAAGATCAGGTACAGCAAAATTCTCTGGGATAAATCCTGTTCGAAGCTATTTTAAATAAATGTAGTTACCTGGCAGCTCTTGGGCTACAGCTATGTAAGATCAGCTGAGAACTCAGAAAAATGAGGCTCAAGAGTGGTGAATAAAAGAAAAAGAGTTTGAAAATTTGCCTAAATCAAGCACTGCTCACCTGTCAAGCACTGCTCATTTGTCATCCTGCACATCCAAAACCATTTACATGGAGCAGCTGGGGAAACTGTCAAAACAGACTGAGGCTTCTCCCTCAGAAAAGGTACCCAAATCATAGACTAGATAGATTGGGAAGGACCTCCTGAGGTCCTCAGGAGTGATTGTCTTGGCTGCTTACACAGAGAGTAGTCACACTCCCACAGTATTTAATAAAGTCTGTCACTCAAACGAGAGAATATGGTACAAAAGCATAAAACAAACAGGGAAGGTGCAAAGAAAACACTGAAAGCTAATTATGATTCCTGGTAATTTTTTTTTTGTTGAAAATATTTGATGGATAATGGATTTTGATTAAAACTAATATTTTTGCAGGTAGTATTGACTTTCTACATTTGTTTGCTTTTTTTAAGGGAGCTGACCTCCTTAAGGGGATTTCTTTTCAATCTGAGGAATTATGTTTCTAAACGAAATATATAATTAAAATACTATAAAATATATACATACATATTTATTAATGTTATACATATTTATCTATAATATAAATATAAAATGGAAAATACTTTCCAAATAACTCCATAATTAAGGATTGATCTAGACGTAGTTATAATAAATTTTCACACAAATTCCTGTTGCTTATATGTCCCAAATACAGTCACCTTCTGGAAATACAAAAGGCCTCAATCAAGGTAAGAGCATGTTTAACCCAGTGGCATGGTGACTGTCCCTTTTTTGGGGCACTGTGTCAGCAGCACAGCTTCCCATGGCAAGGGCAAAGGCAGCCACCTGTGCCCAGATCCCAATCACTTAGCAATATTGCTAAATATGAGAAAACTGAAATTCCGGAAAATAACAACTCGTAATGCTATTACAGCTCAGGAAAGCCTGAAAGAGGATTAAATGGTCTTTCCCACAGGAAAGAGAGAAAGTCAGTTCAACGATACCAGTAAAGGCAGCCACAAATGCCATGTCCCATCCTTACCTAGAAAAGCATTGTCCTCAAGAGGTTTTGATGAGCAAAAATGAAGGAGTTTATTTTCCAGAACTTCCTCTTAGCTATTTCTCATAACATGAGACATTTCACAGGCCTGTCTCCTGATGGGTCACTCCAGACATGAAGACAGCACAGAGCTTGTGGTAAGATAAGAAAAAGCTGTGAGCAACCTAAACCTAAATAAGTTACAGCTGTACTCCTAAACAAGAGAAATAAACGACATGGTTAGAGAATGGAGCAGTGAATGCAGACACTGTGACTGATTGGAGAAGACACCTGTGGATAGTTTGCCAACCAGCTATAATGTAATGAGGAACACCTGCAGTGCATGTGCAGAAGGGGTATAAAAAGGTGTACCAGGACCTGGTGAAGAGCTGATGCTTGCAGCATGGTGGGTGTGAGCTTTGGCTCCACCATCAAGAGCTGACTCAGCTGCCAATGTTTCCTGCTCTCACTCAGTACCTGTCTGTCTTGAAGGACAGCACTGCAGAAAAAAACAGCTGTGCTACATGGTTTGGGAATCATCAGTTGAACTATGGAGAATTAGTTTCAAGGTAGAAGAAACTTAGCAACACAACCATCTGTCTTTTTACAATGTTTGCAATGCCAGGGGTTTGTTGATTTGTTCCTGTGCTTATTTTTGTGATACCCAATTTGATTAGAATTAACCTTCCCTCTGGGTGCATTGGCAAAATGTAAAGTAGAGATACATTGAAGCCTATTATAAAGCCAAAATCTATAAATAAATTTAGAGTTACACAAAATGATGCTATGCACACTGAGCATTTTATTATTCAATATGTTTTTTTGCTAGTGGCATATCTACTTAATTCTGAGAGACCTGTGTTTTACTAAGCCCAGCAAGCATTTAATAACTAGCACTTTAGAGCAACTTTTGTATAAACAAATATTCAAAGGTGCTCCTCAAAGATCCTAGATCTTTTCTTCAGTAAACAAATGGAAACGTAAAGCTCTTTGAAAGGTTATGGGCAATTTCTAGCTCACCAGTATAAAAAAGAAACTTGTATTAAAATAGCTCTAACTGAAACCTATGCCTACTTCTGGTGAGCAGATTGGTTTTATACAGATATATCTATAAACTTACTTGTGGTTTTGATATCTAAATGAGATGCTTGTGGTTTGTAATTCAATTAAAGAGATTTCAGTTTACTAAAACTAGTGTTTTTTTTCTCTATTTCTTGTATAAATTAGCTCAGTCCTAATCAAACCCTTTATTTTACATGCCTAACAATGGAGGATGTCAATATTATATTCAGCTGAATTGGTCTAGCATGGCATTTGGTCCCAGAATTCTCAAAATCAGTAGCATTCAGACCTTGCTGTGCAATCTTTTTTGGAAAAGAAGCTGTCCATTGAGACCTATTCTCTGTTTAAATCCACAGCTATCTGAACGTTGACAATTTAAATTCTAGACCATTTCCCCAATTTAAACAATGTTTTCTTGATTCACATGAAAACCAAACCACTTTAATGAAATGCATCCATTTATATTCTCTGCATACTCAAAATTAAATAACTAATATTGGAATGGGTCCAATATAAGACTGCCTCTACCACCATAATTTTTGAGTTACTCTGTATAAAATTGAAAGGCAAACACTTTATGTAATCTCAATGTTCAAAGATGCTAAAATCAGTTGCAAAAATAAAATGAGGCACCAAAGTTTTAATCTCAAAGACCATTATTTTCACAATTGAGTGTCCTCTGTTAGGGCCTACTTTTCAAGTGGACTGGTGACAAACAAATCCTACTGAAACAAAGGGATGGGATCAAAGCTCAGTACTTTTGAATGTCCTGGGATTTTCTACAGATCAGAGTCCCAAGTGAAGTAACCTCTCCTCTGGTGTTGTGGGGGTGACCTTGACATTTGGCTGGAGATCAGCAGGAATCAGACACAATCCTCCACATGTCTTTGAGACATGATTTGGTTGAGCAGGAAATCTCTGCCTCTTTTGTGCATGGATAAGCCAGGTCCCAGTAATTCCATGAGAAAAGGAGAGTCCTGTCTCTAGCTGCAGAAAACCTGAGGACTGGGGTCAGGCTGTGTCAGCTGAGGTTCTGCATGTGGATTTGCCACTTCATTTTTATACAATCTGAGTAAGGGCAGAAGTTCCCTCAGTCAAAGGGAATCAAGCAGAATTTCTTCTGAAGTCAAATAAAACTTCATCCACATCAACTTGGTAGGAAATTTTTTAACATTCCCGCTTATGCAATAATTAACAGAATCTATAGCTGAAGGCATATTAACTTACTAATTTCAAAGCATAGTAAATGCCAGGGGAAAATCAAGTAGAAATCTCTGTCAAAGTTTGAAACAAGAAGAACAAATGGTTTCCCAGGTAGAAAAGCAATTGAATATCTGAATTATGTGAGTGTTATTACTATTCCCAGTTAAAACTATCTTGACCTCAAACTCTATCAAAACTATCTTTCACTTTGTGAGCATTTCTAGACCCAAATGGCTGAGCCCTAAAGCTAAATATATAGTTGATCCATAGGTCATGTTAAGCACCAGACTTGAAATTCTTAATTAACTCATTTTGATAATACAGAAGAAATAACATTATCAACAAACCATCAGCCTCCACAGAGAGCTGTAAATGCCACTGCTCTGAATATTCAGCACTTAATAGATGAAAATTTATTTAAAAGTCAAGATATATATAAATTATTTGCAATAATTCAATTAATTGTACTTTATTTCTCTTTATACTTATTCAACCCATCTCTCACAACATTTCCAAATTGTAAATTAATTACTATAATCCCTTTTAGTCCTTACACTTAGGAACTTAATAAACACAACTCTCTCTTCTCCAAATGCTACCATATTTTATGTGGATATGGTGCATTCATTGTGTTTACTGTTCTGTATTTGGTGATGCATATTAATCTGTAAATAAAACACACCAAGCCAAATGCCATTAAAATACAATCAGATATTGTAAGATTTTGAAAGCAGCAGCCCAGATGTTAGGCATGGTCTGCTGCAGAAAGACTGGAAAAGGCTATTAATACAAACACTGATAATTGAAACTTGATCTCTTCTTTTGTACTGAATTTTGTGAATCAAAGTCCTGTGTGGAAGAAGACAGGAAGGAAAAAGAATTCCTTTATAGGAACGATGCATTCTGTAAAACACAATAGTATCTACCATCCACTGTATTTTTGTTACAACTATTTGGTTTTCAGGCACCCTACAAGTCACAACTGCAACAGCTTTGGTTGCTGCAGTAATTTATATCGATTTACCAAGCTGTAGTTCTCATTGCCATTGCTATCATTATGTCTGGATTTGTTGAATGAAATTAAAAAGTCTCAAGAGACAGCTAGATTGCACCAGAGAGGTTAGTTGGTAGACTGTAGTTCCATTTTCTGCTTCAGTTAAGGATCATTCTAAAGACTAGTTTTGCTGCACAGGCTGGGTAGGAGTAATGTTAGTCCTTGCTACCTACCAAAGTAATTTGAAAAGAGTTTTCCAATTTACAGAAAGCACTGTTGAATGAGGATTCTGACCTTTCCCTAAGAAAACAGCAAAATTTAAATGGACAGTTTCCAGTCTGAGAGTGTCTTTGTGATAATACTTGAAATCAACTGTACCTGACTGTGCTTGTGCCAGGGTTGGAGTTGCCTTGGGATACTTTTTTCCCTGAGCCTTGTGATCATTAGATCAGATTAACAAAGGAACTGTTCAACTATGCTGACAAGTAAGAGTAGCTACAAGTTCATGAAAGGAAAGAAAACTCATATGCCCATCCTGTGAGGACTACCTTGCCACTGAATAAATCTCACATTACAGTGGGATAAGTGCTGAGAAAAGTTTTTACTTTATTTTGAATATCTGTTTGCTGTAGTTTATTTTTTTAACACAGGCAAGAAATGAACAATTGTCTTAATTCTGTCATCATCAGTGAGACAAACTTTCCAGCCACATGAACAGGTTGAGCAGATTATACTGTCTGTACCCTCATCAAAGTGCTGTGCTATTGATAATTGGCATCCCCATTTAAAGACATTTGATTTCTGTATTCTATTCCTCAGGCATCCATGAATTAAATAATTTTCTCTATTGCAAATCACGAGCAAAACACAACAACTCATAGATGTTGTGCCCGAAAGCCAGCAAACTTGCTTAGCAAAGTGTGCAGGGAACTGATTAACACTGGGGTTACCTAGTGATTCTCCACCTCAGTCAGGAGTCCTAGGTCCCTTGTTTTTCACCACAAGAGATGTAAAGGACTGGAGCCTTCCCTTGCATATGACAGGCTCTGTTGCAAAGGTTCACATGGGCCAAGGATTTCCAGAAAGAAAATGGTCCCCAGCGAGTTCACAGTCCCTGTGAGCATCACCTGCATTGCTGCATTGTTAGGTTGAGATCAACTCTCTCCATCATCTAATGATTTTGCAGTCAGTGGTGACAACATATTCTCTCAGTATCCAGTGGGAATCTTGCCATGGACTTGCAATCAAGCCAAGATTTTAAATTAAGCTGTCAGATGGTGAGAAAGGGAGGTACTGCTTTGGCTCTCGGGGAAAATAAGGCAGAGAGAATGTGATCCTGTCTCACGCTGTAACCCTGATACAGCCCCGCGTGGTGGGAAGTGGCTTCAGAGATGCTCAGCCACACTCAGGAGAAAACTCGGCAGCCATGGCAGAGAACTGCTCTCTGAGGTCCAGCTTTGAGCACTCAGAGGCTGAGTGCAGCACGTGGCAGTAAGTGAGGACATTTCCAGGTGGGAACCTCTCAGGCACCAACGCAGCTCCCTCTGCTGCCTGGGGACAGGACGGTGTGACTGACACAGACCCTCAGGGCTGTCTGAGATGCACAGAAGGGCTTTCCCACCCAGCGAGCCCAGGCTGCCATTTAGCCTTCCCTTTCCTTCCTCCACCTGCTCTGCACCTCTCTGGAGGCTGTGCAGCTCTCCCCAGGGACAGTGAAGGGTTTGTGTACACCTGGTGGTCAGTGCTGTTGATAGGTTTGCTGTCAGGGACTCTATGGTGTAGAATGACACATCTCACACAGTGCAGAAAGTCCCTGCTATCTGGGTGTTTATGTTCTTTTTCCTGAAATAGCCAAAATTTACCCTTTTGCAGCTTCTACATGATCAGAACACCGTGTTCAGTGGCTTATTTAAATGTAAACGACATGATATTTTTATTATAGATCTATGCATTCCTAACCTAGACTTTTTTTTTTTTTGTGATATGAGTCTTATTTTTTAATTTGTTTGGTTTTGTTTTTTTTCTTTTACTTTTGACTGACATTTAGTTCATTCGATAATATGATTTAATTTAATATCTAATAGAAGTGTGAGTGATAATCTAATGCTTGGCAGATAACTCCAAATTGCTATGTATCACTGAAAAAATAAGGATTTAAAATAGTACCAACACGAAATACTAATGTCAGGAGAAAAACATTACTGTTTCCTGCCTTCAAAGAATCAGGCTTTGTCATCCCAGTATCCTTTTATCATTCTTAGGCATTTTTACTTTTTGTCTATAATTTATTTTTTTAGGCATGTAAAAAATGAGGCCTTAAGAAAGTTCATATTGTCCTATTAAGTCAAATCCTTATATTACATTCTACAGCTTAGGTTTTGTCTTGGAAAAAAAAGCATTTAATGAGCTTTTTTGTAATGTTAGGTATTATTCATGCAGGTACAATACAAAAAATGGTTTCCCACATAGCTTATAAGCAAAAAAGTTCACTTGTAGGCATGTAATTTCTGAGGAAAACACATTTATTATTCACTTAGTGGAAACCTGAAGGAAAATTGAAAGGAAGAAAAAAAGAGCTAGAATAGAGCTTTTGGGAAATGCTGCTCTCATCCTCTTCTCAGAGGAAATTTAAATCAAATTAGAACTAGCATATTTTCATACAGAATTTATGAGCATGTCGATTTGGGGAAAAAAATATTATCTGTTTTTACTAATTATGAAAACCACTTTGATTTTTACAACTATTCACAAAATTCAAAGCACCCACATTCAGAAGTACCTCTGGGTAACCACCCACTCCCTCCCCAGATGAGTCCACACTACTGCTCTGCATCTCTCTGCTTACTGAAGCAATTAATCACTTTTTGGGACCATTTTAATCTTTGACCTGATCAGCTTCTCAGAAATTCTCAAGTGCTAAAGCAAATAGGAAAGGCAGAAAGCAGCAGCTCAGATTTAAATAGGCTGCTGGCTCCCTCCCCAGAGTGAAGCAGTGAGGTCTGGTGAAGAGCCTAGCAAAGGCTAAAGGAGCTGGGCAGCCCCAGGAGGCAGGGAAGTCTGTCCACTATTAGTGTAAAGACAGGGAAGATAAGTATATCATCAGAGTAAGAGCCAAAAAATAAAAATTATATCAATTCACAAACTGTATTAGATGTTGTTTCCATTTTGGAGAAGAGATTTTAAATATCAAAGGATGAAGAAATGCAGAAATCGCGGCCCCATCTAAACAGTGACCACAGCTGCTGGATGTATGTCCTGACTGCTCCATCAGGGAGCCTTAGATTCCATCAGAGCATATAAATTTCTTGGTTCCAAATAATGTTTTAGTCTTTATTTTCTTTAAATCTGACACATGAGCTGGTTGGTTCCTACCTTACTATCTTTAAGTCTGAGAGTCACACCACTTTAAAGAGGTCAGTACTTTATCAGAAGTATTGAAAAGAACAAGAATCCCATGCAACAGCCGGAAAAGTGAAAGATATGTGCACCACCACATTGAACTTCTTTCATTATTTCATTTTATATGAGGATATTCTAGAAAATTACAAATAGTTGTCAATAACTGTGTTCTCCCATTCACAATACATGTTAGCTCATTTCTCAAGAAGAGGGAATAATGACGTTTCTATGGAAACTTCATAATTAATAGTTCACAGTGTTAAGCCTTTCTCATTTGCAGATTTCTAAGCATTTTCCAGTGGAATTGCAAACTCCAGTAAAACACATACAAGTCTATCGGACATAGTTTGGCCTTTCCTACCTAGAGACCATTAGGAAATATTACATGGAAAAAAATCCTGACCCACTTCCATCATGTCCTTGATTCCAAGTCATTGAGGCTTTAGCTCAGTAAGTGGCTTAGGTCCCATTGGATAAATAAGCTATGTCCCATTAAATAAACATAGTCAATGATTTGGGTTTCAAATATAACTCCTTATGTCAAATGCCAGCATGTACTGATAGATGGTTATGGATTAGGACATCAGCTATTAAAACCTTTAAGGCATAGCTACTAGATTTCAGTACTACTGAAATGTACCGCTTTCATGACAGAGTCTGCTGACAAAACAGAAAAAAAGAACAAAAATGGTATTGGGCATTTCTAATTTTTCTATTTATAACTGGAGCATACTCGGATGCATGAACACTTCAGACTTCTACTTCAATAAATTAAGAAGAGAATATTTATACCAAACACCACTGGAAAATTAATTACCTTTAGAGGTCCAATTAAGGTCTAAATTATTCCTGCATGTCTGTGATATCAATGATCTTCATTTAGGTAGTAAATTTAATTTGTAATATTTAAAGCCATTGTGCTGACAGTTTTTTAAATGACATGACTAAATGCAGAAAAAATTGCAGATGCCCTGAAAAATTTGCTCATTTATAAAACTGTGCTTATTAACCTTGATTAGCTCCATTGCTCACATGGTCCATTGTCTCATGCTGAGTTCTTATGAGATTTGTGACAAAGAGTGAGTATGCAGGGGAGAACTGTGACACTAAACCCCACTGAACCCCAAGGAATGGCCACTTACAGAGGCTCATCCTCATGACAGATGTCAGCAGGATTGTTCACTTATCAGCCCCTCATTCCAGGACTAATAATTTTTAGGTTTAGAACAGAGCCATAACTGCATAAATAATTTATTTTGGTTTATTTTTATTCTCATGAAGCACCTAATAACAGATATAGAAGAACTCAACCTTATTTTGCAGGGTTTAGTGGCAGGTTTTAGGTTTCTATGGTTTTCCCTGAATCCAATTAAAGAGTAGGTGATAAGACACTGAATAATTGAGGAAGAGAGAAACATTATGAAGAAAAAATGTTGGGCACTTCACTTACAGTGGAGTGCAGAAAATAGCATATTTTTATGTCCTTATATTCTTCTTGCCATGGCAGTTTAAGGACTACAGTTGCTGTTTGAGAAAATAAGCTAAAAGGGTTTCAAGTCCTTTGAACCATCACTGAAATGCCAGAAGATGGCCTATTCTACAAATGTGAAGACATTTATTCAAGGGATCCCCAATTCACAGCCAGATTGCTTCCACAATATTTTTTTTGCCTTAATAGTTCCTTTTATACACAGATATATACATATTTTTAACATAGCTTGAACTTTAATGATTCATTACCATAATGTGTGTGTGTTTATTCAGAAAAAATATTCTCCAAGTCAAATGAAGATTGCAAACCTGTACTCCAAAACTGGAGGGTTTTGAAGGACCTCACATTCTGTCAGGTTCACCCACTTAGTTTAATCATGCCAGTAACTAATGGGGTTAGTGTGAGAGGAAAATACAGGCTGAGTATCCAGAAGGGAAAAACAATAATCAGGACAGTCGAGATGTGCTGAGCCATGAAATTAGCCTCCCTGGGGGACGTGGAAGAAACAAGAAAATTCTAAAATACCAGAAAGCTGCTGTGAGGCAAAGAGCTACATGGATCTGAGATCTCTGCCAGGCACCCTCTGTCTGACTCCTGGAGTGATTGAACGCGCCGCTGCGCTCGCTCTGCTGCCAGATAGGATCACCTCCAGAGCAGAATCAGAAGGGAAATGGGAGGTTTATCAACTTCAGAAGCCAGCTGTACTTTCTAGGTTGAACAGCTGATAAAAACGGGGTTAAGCTCATGGTTCAGGCTGTCAGTCAGTGATTGTGATGTGCAGGCTCCTTCCGGATCGTGTCCTACATAGTGTGGGGGAGGAGAAACAGGGGCAAGCTTAGGAGAAGTAACATTTTAAATCTCCCTGGAAAGACTTGTCAGAGGACACCTGTCAGAGCTCTGACAGTTTTTGTGGGGTTTTTTTTCCACTTTTGACACCCACAATAGCTTAAAACTACAAAAAGAATTGTGAGGAAAAAAATAGGTTGAGATACACATCTCCAGAAATGGAGAAATAGAAATAGATTTAAATAAGCCAGTGTAAATAAAATTGTTAAAGGCAAATTTACACAAATTATCTTCCACTCACTTCTGAGCTTATCCCCATATTTAAAGACTTTCTTCCATCCCAAGTGCTCTGGTGATGGCTAGGACAACTACTCTTGGCTCTATTTCCTTCCTTCACACATTTTTTGGGGTAAGAAAAGCTGCCAAAAAGTGGGAGTTTTATGAAAGCAATCATAAAATGTTATGGGTAATGCTAAACAAATTATGTGTTACTCTACAAAAATGGCCCTTTCTTTGGAAAAAAACCAACAGATGCCTGAGAGAGTTCAGTTTGTTCAGTTTACCTCTCTCAAAGCAGTGATAAACCTACTGTCCAGGGCTATAGCTGGCAACTGAGGAGGCTGTGGAGGGTCAATATTATGAAAGCTGCTTTCCTGACTGTTGTTTCTGAAAAGCAAATAGTGATTTTATATCTTGATCTCATCATCTGCAACAGGTATTTCCACACATAAATGATGTACAGTACCCTACCCTGGGATTCAGGACACCTCAGTTCACTGTGTTTTACTGTCCCATAGCTGCTGGGACCTGTACTTAGACATTTTCCTCTAGATCCATCAAATTTATTACTGCTTTACTAAGCACCAACTACCTTTGCCCTCCCCTCTGTATACTGTCTGACATGATGGGACCAATTATCAGGACCATTACACAGTTATGATAAAAGTTGCTGTTAACAGTATTTGGGCTGCTGGGCATTGCAGTTTTTATTTCCCCCCGTTTTCCTTGTAATTTTGTTTACTGTATGTTATTAATGTCTATTGCAGGCAGTTTATGGCACCATGGAAAATAGTCCATCTCTGACAGTCACCACAAGCCCTTCCTTCAGCCAGCCTGCCATTCTCCTAGTCCATACCTATGTTTCTACCATGGGCAGTTCTGAACACAGTGGAATTTTAGAAATTGAAATGAGACCTTTGCGGTATTTAAAGTACTTGGGTGAACAATCTTAAAATTTCCACTTAGCTGGCATCGAAATTTAGACGTGAAGTGCTTTGGTTGCCTTAAGTTCTGTTCCTCCATATGCTAAGCTAAAAATATTTCTGATCTGACTCACACGAGGGGTATCTCATTCCTCAGCCCTTTGAAGTCCATGCATTGGGCACTTCTCCAAGTACCACACCCAATTCAGCAAATGCTTTTGGGACACACCCACCACACAGCAGAATACACAATATACACCCATCTAAAGTACACTCCAGCTGAAAAGCAGCTGAAAAGGAGGGGACCTGGATGTAACTCTTCTTTTGAGATGCAAATCCACTATTCTGGAGAGTGCAATAACTACTAATCAACTGGCTAATGTGAGCTGGCATTTTCAATTTCTCCTGTAAAAACCTGTTCCACATTGCAAAAAAGACTGAAGGGAATGGGAAGAGAGCGCAGCAGAGCCTGACTCCGTGTTCTCATGATAGGCACTCACCTGGAAACATAGAAATATGGCTCTCTATCTACTCTAATAGTACTGTTTATGCATTTCATTCCATGACTATTTAATGCAAAAGACATAAAATTAGGAGTCCATGAAGCATTAATTAATTTATAACCATTGTTCACTAGCTTTCATCCTCTGAGAGCAGAACATTTTGTGCTCTGGAATATGAATGACAAGAGCTGCTTCTCTACCCTCTCTGTGCCATCTGCTTTCAGTTTCACCAGATCACAAGCCCTTTTACCTACCCTCAGACCTTCAGAGTTCTTCAGTGCTGCCTTGTTTCAGGTTACCCTGTGAAAGCCAAATGTGGAGAGCAAATAGTGCAATAGCATGGCAGATAAATAAAGAGAGCTTCCAAGGGCAATGCTTCTAGCAAGGGACTTTTTAGAAGCACTATAAAAAAATTCACAGTTCCTCTTAGCAAATATATACCTATGAAGCTATTAAGCTGTAACGGGGAACACATCTGTGGCATTCTTTCCCTTCAAGGCACTCTGTGCCTTTGTTGCAGATTCTAAATTATTACGATGATAAACATTCACAAATGCTGAAAAGCAGGATTCACCATGAAATTCCAGAGCAAAGTTATGCAGTAGTGGCATGATGTAAAGTGCAGAAATACACATTGTTTTCAGGGTAAACAAACAGCTCAATTTTCCCAGCCTTTTCACTTTGCACTTACCCAACCTCATCTGTATGGTGTAATGGTCTCTTTTCCTTTTCTGGTAATTCTTTCTGGCCTCTTATAAGAAATTAAGAGAATTTTATTTTCTTTACTCACTGGTTTGAATGTGTTCTATCATCATTAAGAGGGGGTTAGGAGGGTTACTCTCATGGAAGTCATGTTTCAAGACACAGCCCAACACTTTAAGCCACTGTTGAGAGTGAGTTATGTTTTTGCCTCTAAAAGTTTCTAGGTGAAGGTGAAGTGCAAGGGCTATGTAAAGGACATGAATGCTTTAGTTTGCAAATTTGAATATGATTTTTCTTTTATTGGAATAGTGAGCTTTTTCTGTCCATGCAAGGAGTAGAAAAAGCAGTAAATTAATTAACCTATTTGAAGTGTAGAAGCTAGGAAAAGTCAGGAATCATGGTATTTGCTTATAACTTTCAGAAAACTTCTATTTCATAGAATCACTCCTGTGATGCCCTTTCTGTGTTCCAACTGCGTAGGACAAAGCAGGAAACAGTGAAGGCTTCAACTCTATAAAGTTATTTCAAGTTATTTTGAAATGTTTCTTTCTCTTATGTTGGTACAGACAGGTCATATCACTGCTCTTTTTCCTGCTTTAGCCAACATTTACCAGGCTTGTGAAGCTGTCTGGGTAATCAGCTAGTTCTTTAACATCAGTGAAAGACAGAGGAAGGAAAGTTAGGATAGAATGAGCTAAAAATAAGCAAGCGTTTGTAGTGTATTTGGGAACACTGAGGCAGACATCACCTGAACAACACTGTTGAAGACAACTGACCTACACTGATTTTTTCAGTTTCAAGGTTGT
The DNA here is from genome assembly GCF_008360975.1 of Lichenostomus cassidix. Taxonomy (NCBI): domain Eukaryota; kingdom Metazoa; phylum Chordata; class Aves; order Passeriformes; family Meliphagidae; genus Lichenostomus; species Lichenostomus cassidix. Next base: position 25,066,122 of record NC_139488.1, read on the forward strand.
GCTGCTTGACCCTAATGTGAACATACCAGATTTTTAATTTGTTTCTGGAACCGATTTATTATTTTGAACCACTAAATTTCTTCAAGACAAAAGCTGGAATGAGACATTAAAGATTACTTGCAATGAGATATAAACTTCATGTCTGCAAGTCCATGTTTTCTACCCATGTAAATCAAGCTTATAATGCAAAGATCAGAGAGAAGCTTGAATAGACATATTAGCCTTGGACAAACTGAACTTAAAAATAGAAGCAGTAAATACAGCCCACGGAAATCAGCATTGTCTAGAAGTCTGTATATTTACCCAGGAGCTTGGGGACCTTTTACAGCCCAGGTTGAATGTAACAACATTTCAGCTACACTATTATTACTATTGTGCTAACGTGGAAAACCATCTGAAATTCAAACTAACAAGCAGAAGCAACATTACTGAACAGGGATTTGCAATAGTTTTCAGAAATACTTCTGAAATCTGATTAATACAGTCAGCCAGCCAACCACTTTTCCCTCCCACATGCATATTTTGGGTATAGTGAAGTACTTGATCTGAAGGAAAACTTTCCTAGTCTGGACACTGATTTATTTAAAAAGTGCAGTTGCAGAAATTTATAAACATTATGTAATTTCACAGAAACAAAAAGACTTTACTTAGAAAACATAAAATTTGAAAAAAAAAAGAAGAAATTTTAATGATGATCAAAATAAAATCTTGTCTTTTTCCAACTTTATTTTTCCTTTTTATTTTTTTTCCACAGGACCAGTAAACTAGCCCCAGTGCCTCAAGGTTAGCAACATTTCAATTCAGGAATTCATGCATGTAATCCACAATGACAAAGGACTGTAGTCTGAAAGTGCTTCTATTAAGAGAAATTTCAAACACTAAAACCATATTCACTAAATAATTCTGATTAATATCTTAGGTATGCTGAAGAGACTGTGAACCTGTTACTCATTTAAACACAGCTGGATAAACCCCTCTGACAGTTCTGCCAGTCAAATTGGAAGTCAGAAGCCCAAATTCCTTTGAGGGTCCTAGGCAAAGTTTCCTAATTTTGGAGAAAATCAGATTCAGTTTCTTACAATGTCATGATTTTAATAATTCAATAAATGTCATAATTTTTTTTTGGCATAACAAATACTGAGCAAGAGATATACTGTTCTTCACAGTCTTCTTTATACAATAATGAGTAGGAGAACTCAGAATGACACTACTCTAACCCATCTATCATAAATTCCCAAATAGGAATAAAAAAAAAGTACTCAAAAGCCTAAAAAATATATCATACACAAACAAAGCCACAATATTACTTGCAGTATGAGACAAGAGGTGCATATAAAGATTTCCTGCCATGAGACTGATATGATCTCTTAAATATTTTACCCTAATGTCTTTTTTAATATTATTTTTTTTCAGGTTTTTGCACATTTGTCAAGGCTGAATTGGTTGCATTTTAAGACAGCCTGAAAACACAACAACTGTGCTTATTCTCTTTGCTCAGTCTCTACTCCCCACTTTCCCCTCTATTAATTTCTCAGCAGTTATGAGAAAGCTTTCAGTACTTTCACAATGTACAGTTTACTTGTAGAATTAGTGAGACTTTCTGGGAGGGAATGGGAGCATTAACAAAAGCTTCTGGCTGTTTCCATGGTCATAATTTGGAAAAAATGCATTATTTTGTTTCCAAAAAATAAACAACTTATAATGCAGCACATATATTTCCATACATGCATGGGGGGTGTGTGTGTGTAATGTTCTGCCTACCTGATTTCCCCTGCATTTTGAATTTTAAATGCTATTCTCCACTCACCATCCATACACAATCATGTAATGTAGATATATTGTTAACATGGGTGGTATTTCAATTGAAGCTAAAAGGTCATGGATCTTTATTTTCAAGAAAAATCTTTTGTATAGATAATCAAGCAGTAAAACCTTTCTTTCCTTTTCACCATCACTCATGAGACTGGTGTGGTTTAACACTGAGGTCTTCAAAAACTTTTTCATTTTGTAGGAAAAAATTTCCATTCAGCTCAGTGAAGGAGAGGAAGTTTTAAGGTAAAAGACTTTTTTGACCATTGAAAAGAGAGTCTGCAAATGGAGAAAATGCTAATGTAGCCATTCAAAAACCCCACTGTGCAGTGTGCACTAAGACAACTTAAGAACATTCCAGAGTACTCAAATGTGGGTCCTGACTTTAGAGATTCATGGCAACCATTTTGTGCACAAAGTTACAAGAACAATCTTAAGATAATTCAGTGCTCCAATACTGTTGTATCATTCCCCTCCTTACTTTTCCTGTCATGGTGGAATCAGATGTTTCATGTGAAGTCTCAGCTGAGAATATAATCAAGGGAGACATTCCTGGACCTGATTAACCTAGAGTCCAACTAGGATAATGACAGAAGGAGCTCAGTCCTTGCCTCATTTTACATACAAAATCAGAGAGAAAGATGGAAATGAAAGTCCCTTTAGGTCCAAACCAGTTTTTGTTGATAACAATTGGAGAGAGCATCTTCCCATATGGCCTCTTTCCCAGCAGTGCAAGAGGGGAAATGGTGACTCTCAGTCATTTTAGTATTTAGAATTTAGTATTTTTCATTTCAACATGTTTCCTCTTTTATTGCCTCACGTGGCCATTTGTGTGCCCTTTGAGACAGTCCCTGTGACTGACACCAGCTGCCCATTAGGACAAAAAACAACAACCTGTGGAAATAACTTGCACCACTGTGTTGCTTACAGTGATGAGCAAAGTCCCTTGAACCCAAATGGAGCTCAGCACTGGACTCAGTTCTGAGGAGACTGACCTGAAATAATGAGGCTGAGACCAGTTATTTATTCCACTTGCCAAATTTGCATTGGTCAGAAGGTAAAGATTTTGAGTTTCTGTATTTCCTCACAGTGGCAACTATTCCTAAATTAGCCATACTGATGGTTTCTCAACTACTGGGCGAGAACAGATGATCAGAGTCATAAGGCATTGGAAGTATTATGAATCTATAACAGAAAGAAAATCTCATTCCCCAAGTATTTATATCCTTCAGGGCCAAGTGCTCTCCGTAACCTCTCATAAATCAAGTTAGCACTGTTACCATGGACACTCTCTCTTCTCCTTTTAATAAGAAGTATGTAAATTTGGACATAAGTAGAAACAGAACTACATGATGTTCTTTTCCCCTGCTCTTTTATTCTTTCTGTTGTTGTTTTGTTTTTTTTTTTAATTTATTGCCAGCATTTCTGAGTGAACATGAAATACTTTCCCTCCCACCTTTTCCCATCAAATATAAATGAATACTAGTTAAAAAAGAGAATTATATTAATTATGTCTCAGTAGTTTAGTGAAAGAACAATCTCTCACCCATGTTGAGCAGCATTAAAATCTCCATATGCAACAGGTTAGAAAACTGAAGAAACACCAAAGCAAGAGGAAGGGAATCCTGAGATTGCAAATTCTTCTGTCATGGCAAAAGCCAAGCTATCCAGGCAAGAAAATCACGTTTGTTACATAAAAGCAACTTATTCATTTATAATGAAGAAGAGGAAAAAAAACACAGGAACAAACAACAACAAAACCAATAAACATGCAAATTCCTAACTCTGCCTTCAAAACAGATTCAATTTTAAAACCTGTTTATCCTTCCGAATAGTTGAAGAAATAGGAGAGAAGAAAAAAAAAAGAAGTCTAATCTCTAGCTTTAAGAAATGGCTTATGGAAACAGCTTAAGTTGATGAGACTTTTGAGCGAACAAGATGATTTCATAATACAATTTGAGCCAGTTTGGTAATGACACTAAATATGTAGAATGAAAAACAAGAGCAATCATCCATCAATTCAAGTCATGGCTCATTTATTTATCTTTTTTAATGCTCTTTTTTTTTTTGCTGGTGCCAGACTTTCTCCAGAAACTAGCTAGATTGAGTGAAGCTGGACAGTGCAGAGCTTTAGTATAAGAAACATTCTGTCACTTAAATTATCTTCCTGTGGGTGTTCTATTTTTATAGAAATGTGAAGGAAAAATTTTTAAAGGTGCTTTCAAGAGGAAGCACTGAAGCAGGTTACAGACTGCTTTCCACCTGGGAAATGTGATGGACTTTGGCCATTGCATGACATACAAGGCAGGAGGTGAGACAGGGAGTATGATCTTTATGTAGAAACTGAAATAACAAAGTTAGATCTCAGTTGTGCTTCTTAATGGCTGCAGAGGAAGCCGAAAGACAAAGATTTCTTTTGGCTGCCAAGTGGAGTGGACCTGCCTTATGATATAGACATCTCCCAAGGATAGAGAGACTCAGTTTAAGCAGTCTTGCTTGGTTACTTTTCTTTTGCAAATTCTGAAGTCTGTTGTGGTATGGCAAATGTTTCAGTAGGAATTCACCCCATCTAAAGGCAATTGGTTAATAGGCAATCAGTTTCTGCTGGCTGATTGATTGATTGATTGATTGAAGAATGAGTTGTGATGTGGTGGGAGAGTCTTTTCACTAATGGCAGACACCTAGTTTAAGATGTGACAGTTCATTTTCTGTAATGCCTTTCTCCCTCCACTGACAGGAGCCTGCCTGACACACTTGGACAGAGCATCTTTGAGGCAGACAAGATGAATCCCCCTACCCTTTGGCTCAGGCTGGATGTGATTCATCATGTCCAGCAGTAGCCAGACCTCACTTTGCTTCTCCTTTCCTTGTGCCTGCTAAGACTTGCACCTGCTAGAGAAAGCTTGCTGGGAGAAGATGAAGCCCAGATGGAGAGAGCTGAGGGAAGAGTGAGTCCAGGTTTCATCACAATTCAGTGGTTTGGTGTTCACCCACTGGCTGTGTAAGTAAAAGCTTTCCTCTGATACTTTCATCCCTCCTTGCATTCAGGGGCCTCAAAATGATTTTCAGAATGGAAATTCATACACTGTTGTAGCTGATCAATGGCCACAAGGACTGATGTAGAATAGAGATTGCTTTGGCTACCGTCCCAGGGGAGCCCTAGGACCACAGCTGTAAGGGTAGATACAATCACAAAACTTGTCCAGACTTTATGTCTAGCAGTAGGTGACATCTGGTAAGATAAACTGGTTCTGGAGGTAAACAAAATAACATACTGATTATCCATAAAGGCACTCAGGTGATGCCACTTAGAATCCTGACTAAGAAAAACTACAACTAAGAATTGTTGTGGGACCAGTCCTTAGCTATAAACCACCCATACTATGGGGGCAGATTATTTCTGATCTTTTATGGGTATTCCCTGCAGCCAGCATTCCAAATTAATCTGTTTACACTGCAAAGTGTGTACAGCTGAATGATTTGAAAGGTAGAGTGACTATCTGCTTCAATATTTTATAATAGCTTTTCTATTAAAAGATAAGCAGAGAGCTCTGTGAGAAAGAATACAAAAGTGGAAACCATACAGTCCTGGAGTTTAGACCTCATGCTTCCACTGACTTTTTTTTTTTCCCTTTGGTTTTAGGCAAATCACTTCTATTGCATCTCTTCCTACCCTTGATTATAAACTCTAAAATTCACAAAACACACAAAAAAGTGTTTTCCTGTTTTTCTTGTTTCAAACATCAGTTAATAATTGTACAGCACATTGAACTTAAAATATTAATTTTTATCCTATCATAAATAGCAGGTCTTAATAATGATTTGCTGAAATGGTTACATTACAGCTGCTATAAAAGTTAGTTTCATTAGCTGACCTTATCTCTCTGCATTTTGCTTTTGTGTATTCTCTTGTCAAGCCTTAGGTTCATTCAGTTAAATTTAAATTAGTTCATTTCTGTTTCTGAAAGCAGTTTTCCGAAAGGTAGTTTATCTTTGAGTTTACTAAATAAATATGCTTAATATACTACTGACAAGACTTGACTTTTAAATTCTGGTTTTTAAGTTTTTTATCTTATGCAGAACTGTAGCCCTCACAACAATCCATCAAAAAGAGAATTTTGGGTGTGTTTTGCTAGGCAATGTACTTTAAAGGGGGCTTATACTTAAATTTGCTCTTCAGACTATGAACAGTTTAATGGATTGTTGACATAGAATGTAAAGCTCAAGCAGGATGTGATAATACCAGGTGTTTTCTCGCTTTTATACAGTTTATACAACTTTTATTTCCATTTCATGCCTGACTGTCACTTAGAAGAATGCAGCAACAACAATCTTCGTACTAAAGACCAGAATTAAGAGATAAAAACAGAGAAAGAAATTGTAGAATCAGAACATACATCAGAGATAACAAAAGGCTTCTTGCGGCCAAAGGAAGTCAGATGTCTGTGAGCAATTGCAGTATGAAGGAAGTTCAGGTAATGGCTCATAACCCTCTCAGTCCCCAGGCCTGCAAAGAGACTACTTTGTGTCTATAGATAAGGATCAGCTTTGGTTTTATAACTGAAGTTATTTGGCTTGAAGGTCACACTTTGAAATTTCAGCTGATGCTCTTTACAGAAGGAACAATTAAATGGCTGGGCTAGACAGACACAGGTGAGGACAGACTCACCTCCTGATGTAAGTCTGCCAGAATTCTTTTCTGGCTTTTTGTTTTTCCCCTCCAGTTTTGTGTCACTGTTGCTTCAGTAGATCACTTCAGAGAAAAATGCCTAAGCCAGCAGAGCCATCATTAATCAGAAAAGGTTTACTTTGTGGATGGCTCCTTCTGCATGTACACCTGCATATTACATGTCAGCACCAGCTTCCTGCTCCCTTCCAAAGAGCCCCTATAGGGATATGGTGGCTGAAATGCAAAGGTGTCCATCCATTCCTAGATTAATGCAGACTGTTCCCTCAAAAGATGCTCAAAGAAAACATCTGTAAATTATCTGCAGAGGTCTCTCACAATTATATTCAATATCTCTAAATAAGTTAGAAAACAAGAAAAAGAAATAGACACAATCAACCAGTACACCTTCCTATGGGTTTTGCTCTCAATGATGACTTTATAATCTTTCCAGTCTTTTCTCCATGCATTTTCAAGATTTGTTCATATTAAATCATAATTACCTGAAAGTGCCACAAGAGACACTCTAATACCACTAGAAAAACCATCATCTTACCAAGCAAGAGAAATGTAAAGTACTGCAGCAGTTGTACAGAAAGATTTTTTCTCTGCTTGCTAATTTGATTTTGAGTAAAGATAGGGGAGCATTTTGAGGAATTGATTATTTTTAGGCTTTAAAGTCAGGTGAATTTATATATATCTTTTTACTGGCCATTTTGCATTTTTTCCCTCAGGTAAAAAAACACACGGGAATGTATCTTGTACTTGTTGTCTGCAATTTCTGTTTCTTTGGAATGCCAAACTGACAGCTAACAGCCTGTGCAATCAAACCAGTGCCTATCAAATAGGGAGCTGCAATTTCTATATGCTACCTCTGGCATGCAACAAAAGACATCCAATCACACAAAGAATCAGAGATGTTTTTGTCAAAATATTTATCATGACAGTGAGAATTAATGTAATGACAAAAGTTATCAGTCACAGAAAGCTGCAAACCCACAGCTGGTGTGAGGATTTGGTTTAAGAGAAGGAAATTAGCTGGTTGCTAAGACTGGAGATTCTCAGTCCTGGCCTCTCTTGCTTTATCTTCTAGTTCAAATGTATTTGGATTCCAAAAAATGGGTTTTAGTAAAAACCAAGTCAAGAAGACACTACAAAGGGGCAGGTTTGCAGCCATTCCAGTTGGAGAAAGTCCCTATTTATCTGTTGGCTGTGAAAATGAAATGAAATCCTGAGTCTTTGTACTAAAATTAGTATTAAAATTTTGCTGTATCCAGCGTGGTCTTGACTTGACATCCAGGCCCAAATTCACAAGTGCTCACAGCCACGAGCAAAGCCTGAGAATCATGTCTGAGGGTCACTTTGGTGGATGGGAGTCCTGGGTGACACCATAGCAACACAGGGCACAGAGCTGGCTGCATTGCACAGCTTGTATTTAGGACTTCTTGTTAGCACATTGTTCTGGCCTCTGGGTTCAGTTGCAGCTGCTGGGATGTTAACCATTTTAACACGAGTCAGCACTGAGAGATGCTGAGAATTCAAGCCCACACACGAGGGTGTATAAAATATCTTTGCAGTCACAAACTGTGCTGTGTAGACACCAAGTTTATCTATTACTGCTTTTCTCACAAAGGTTGAATTAAACCATAACCCCAACATACAGATGTGGACCTGTTGGAGCAAGTCCAGAGGAAGGCCATGAAGATGACCAGAGGTCAGGAGCACTTCTCCTTTGAAAAATGGCTGAGAGCATTGGGGTTGCTCAGTCTGGAGAACAGAAGACTCTCCAAGGTGGAGGTTACTAGTCCTGCCAAGAAGCAGCACTATCTAGATCTATCACTTGTAAATATGGGTGAAGATTTCACACAGTAGGGAAATAAATTACAGGCAGCTGTTTGTATGGGTTTTGGTTTTTTTTTTGTTTTTGTGGGTTGTATTTTTGGGGTTTTTTTGTTTTGTTTTTTTTTGTTTGTTTGTTTGTTGTTTTTTGGGTTTTTTGGGGTTTTTTGTTTGTTTTGTTTGTTTTGTTTTGTTTTTTAAATTCTGCTAGGAGATCTGAGTGAAATTACATTTTCAGTCCTGTATCTTTAGGTTATTGCAAAGAGGCCTGAGAAAAGAGTGGAAAGAAGCATCTATAAATTATGAGGGTTTAGGGTAGTGTCCTTGCAGCCTGGAAGCAAGATGAAGGGAAGAGAGAATTCCAACCTGGCACATGATTTAGAAGACAGATCAGATTGTTGGCTTCACAGAAAATGATGCAAGACAAATGACAAATCTATTTGCTGGTAACTTCCTCATTTACTAACATTGTCTTAGCCAGTGGGAACCTCTGACTGGGGAAAGCACTTCAGTGATGATTACTTTATCTGTATACATACACATAAATGTATCTTTCCTCCATAAAGATGTTCTGAAGCAACTTGTAGTGAAAGACAACATGCCCTGAATTTCCAGCTAATATTCATCCTCACTTCTGCACCTCAGATGGAGTTAGAGAATTGAGATGCAACAGATACTATCTGAACATAGATGGAATACAATCAAGATCATGAAATTTCATGCTTTGGAGATTTCAGGTGTGCAACCTATGTTGTCAGAAAGCAACTCTATTCCTAATGTAAATCAGCCAAATGCTTCTGACTATATTTCCCTGTATTTCTTGATATTTATAAAGTGCTGCCAAATTTCATCTTTTTTGCCTTCATCCGGGTGCAAGACTCCTGGAGACCTCAGGGAGCAGATGTGGTATTTGCGATTTTGTTCTGAACAATCTGGCTGTTGTGAAAATATTCACAGTAAAGCCAGTTACAACACCAGATGTGAAAGTAGTAAAGCAGCATCTTGTGTTTACATTTTAATTTCTCCAGCTAGGAAGGCTGGAGTGTTTATGCACTGGAAACTCATAATACAGGCTGCATGCTCTAATAATCTATTACTTTTACATGGTGCCATTCATTTCACAAGGCTCTGCAAACCTTCTATGCAGAAGACCCACCCACTACAAAACTGAGACCCCCACAGGTCTGTGATACAGCAGCTGGATATTAATTCTTAATAGTAATAACCCTAGTGTAGAAGTAAAGGGTAAATGAGAGTTGCATCTAACAGCAGCTGCTGAGAAGGCTTAAAGTTGGCAGGTCTCTAGGTGCTTGTGTGTGTGTGATTTTTACAGCTTTTGAACATCTGTAAGACTCACCAACTTTATAGTGCTGCTGCACACACCTCTAAATAATCAGGTCCCAGGATTCTAAATTCAAGGCACATGGAGTGGAAATCCCAGCTCATCTTTTGCTGTGGAAAAGGTATTTTTCTGTTGTGCATGTTTGAGAGAGCCAAATAATAACAAAGCAAGAAAAAAAAACATCTGGCATTGTGGCAGCCCATTTAACTCAGTGCAGGCAGTAGTGAGGTAAAGAATCCGAGCCTGAAATTCATGCCAGGCTTGAGGTAAGGTAGAGATACTGCTCTCTATCACAGAAGGAAGGGATGACATTGCACAGAACTCAAATCTCTGTTATTTCCTAACAGTGGTTTCAGGGTAGTGCTCAGTGTCCCCAGCACGCACAAGACTAGGAGGTAAAAACAGAAAATTCAAGCTACTGTTCACGGCAGGTAGCAAAGATAGAGCTATGTGCTAATGGACAAAGGATCCAGGAAACAAGGTTATATGCCCTCCAGAAGATCTCCACAAGTCACCACATTTGTCCTTTTATGTTTGTGTAATTAGACGGGAGAGGGTACAGCTTTGGGGGCTTATAATCAACGTATGGCTAGTAAAGCCAACAACAGTACAGAAGAGCTATTTATTGCTAACCCCCTTCTGTTAGCTGAAATAAAGACCTGGCCATGACAGCTCCAGCTATGAAACCCAAATATACCACCAAGCTGGGAGAGGAGTGCAGCCCTCAGCACAGGAAAGACCTATGGGAAAGCACAGAGGTGGAAGTGCAAAGGCAATATCCCTGCAATGCCAAGCTCGGAAATGCTGAGCAGGCCACCAGCATCCTCATTTCATCTGCCTCTGCTCCACCTCACTCTTAAGAACAAATTTTTCCCTTTTAGTCAAGATATTTAATGACAAGGAGGGGTAAATTGAAAAACTTTCTTTCTGATTAAATCAATGAATTCTCACTGTGGCTGTTAGAATAAATGTTCAAGGAGCCAAAGAGCACTACGTCATTGAAAATAGGCTGAGTTTACATGGAATTGATTTGAGTCTGGTATTTTATGAGTCCCATGTGAACTTGATGTGACCAAATTGGCTCTCTCTGAGGACACTTTATCAGGCAGTTATGTCTGTTGTCTAATTAATGTGACTCAGCACTAAAAGACATAACTGTATAGAGGATTTAATGTGCAGGCTGCAGTGGCAAAGGAACACTTTGCAGTGTACTGCTACTTGAGTGAGAGGCAGTGGTGGTTTTAAGAAAACCGCTCAGGGGAAAAAAAGAAAAAAATATCCTATCCTGTTTTTCCCAACATCACATCTATGTTTGGAAACTTCCTCCCTAAATCTTTAATGAAGGCAGAATGGGGTTTGAAAAACAGCTGGAGGACATTGATCTACACATTCCAATTTGTTTATGTATAAAACATGCATAAAGGATTAAATGCTGCTTAACAGTTTGTCTGCTTTCAGCTGCTTTCATGCCTCTGCTTTGCTATAGCACCAATCCATGTCAGAAGATACCCTGGGGGGCTTTTAAATAATAAATAGGTTTCTTTGGAGGATGTCTTTTTTTTAATCTAATATTAATTGGCACACAAAATGGTAATTATACCTGCTCTGGAAATATGCTGTGCCACTCGTTCTTCCCTGGTTGATGGCATTTCCCCTGTCTCACAGTGGCTACAGGACCATGGGAGACCCGAACTGAGGCTGGAGAGTGACATCAGACTAAATTAAGTGCTCATGCATTTATGTATCAGTATAAAGCGATGTGAATGCATTTATAAGGAATGAATGATTTATCAGGAAGTGATTTTGATGCCTTTCTGTTGCATGTGACTAATATGGTGAACAAGTCAGTTCATTGATTTGAGTTCAGGATCCTGGTTCGCCTGTCATTATGAAGGGGCTGTTTGAAAATCCTGAATTTTAAGTGCTTTTTCTTTTTTTTCAGTCTTCAGGGGTTGGTTCACCTCTATCAGTCTGAATGATTTGTTAAGCAAGAAATATGACTGGCTCTGCTTACCAGTTAAATGCTGCAAATGATCTCTTCAAAATAATACATTACATTTCCCACTCATCTAATCCTATTTTACACAGAGGCACACAAAATAGACAGGAGAGGCTGGTAATTTTGAAAGATAGGCAGCTGTCCATGCTGCTGGAGGTCACAGGCACAATCTGTGCATAAAGAACCAAATAAGTTACCTGTCAATCTGCTCAGCAGGGGCAAAATTCTACTTTGTGATGGCCTAAAATCCAAATTTCCAGCTGTTCTGCAGATACGCCACTGATAACTAACAGCTCTGTGGCATGGCATGGGGATAAGTTTGTAGATAAGATCAAAACAGTTCTAACAGAGACGTGAGCTTCAGTCTTGCGTTGGATATGTGAAATTTGTTATCTCTCAGCCATATATCTGTCTCCAGCATTCTTGGTTCACAAAGTGAGCCATGCCAAGCTACACAATTGCATCCTATAACATAGAAAAGCACCATATGGTCACATTCTTTATTCTTATTCCAACTGTCACCATGACTCCAGGGTCTTTTATGATCCAGTATCAGGCAGTAAGATCAGCAGAGTTAAAATTCAGCAATCTCTCTAATGAGAAATGTTCTGGCAGCACAGGTAGGCCAGGCTCTCATCATAATGATGCTTCATAACTAGCACCAGCACAGTCATAGAGAAACTTCCAAGGAATCAGGGCATAAAGGGTTAAAAATCCATTTGTTTAACATTCTGTGTTATCTTTCTATTGAGGACAGATGAATTCTCCTGTAGTTTTTAGTGCTGCTAGAAAAAGCCACAGAATACTTTAAGAGAAAGAAACCAGGCCTTCTGGGAGATATTCCCCCAGGTATAAATGTAAGAGTGAGAAACTGGTAAAACCCATCGACTGCAAGAAAGAATTGCTGATGAAATCCCCAGAAAATCCCAGCACAGACTAGATTTGTCTTAACTCAAGGCTAAACTAACTTAACTTATCAGATGTGCTGTCAAGCATTCAAGTTACCCACACAATAGAAACAAATGCTTACTGCTGATCAAGTGACTGTGGCTTACAGTACAAATCTTATCTCTTCAACCCTTTTTCTTATTTCCAGTTGAATGTTATTCCAGTTTGGTTCAAGCCAAAATTGCCTTTGTTTTAATTAATTAGCAGAAGAAATTTACATCCAACCTGTCAAACACCCTGACCAAAACGTAGATTTAAATGACATAAGCAAACAAAAAATCTTAAACTCCAAGGGGATGAGAATTCACTTGGTAAATATAAATTAGTATATTAACCTCTAGAATTACAGGGGCATATGAAGAACTATGTTGGTTCAACCTATGCATCTTTCAGTCTTATCATGCCTTTCTCCTCCCTCTACCAAATGCCATCTAGCAAATTAGGCACAGAGAAGGGAAGCTATTTATCCCATGTCAGCAGAAAGTTTGCAGAGGAACTTGGAGCTCAGGTCTTCCCACGCCCACAGTCCATCACCAAGTTACATAAAGGCTTTGCCAATCCAGAAAATAGCTCACAGTATTACGCCTGGGTCAGAAAAGCACATGAGTATTTCAGTTTTCCTTTGCTACAAAATGATTAATTGAAAACAAGCGCTAGCTGCTTTCCCATGGAAAGGAGATGACAGGTGTCATTTCTTTCTCATTTACATAATGAGATTAGAGATTCCTTAGTTTTAGTCTAGATACATTCATAACTAAGCTACAAAGAGAGACTTTGGTAGCCAAGGTCCATGGTTCCTCACCCTTCCAACGCTCTGTACCCATCTCCATGCCTGCCTGAGGATCTTTCAACCCTGTAGTCTTCTACTCTCCATCCATTTATCACACCGTACTTGCAGGGTGCCTGAATCAATGCCTTTGCACACAACCTAAAACACCTAATCCTTGACTGCAGCCCTCACTACTCCTGGGCACAGTTCCCACAGGCCTTTTGCTGTATCTGCCAACCTTCAGCAGATGCTGAGGGCACCTAGAACCTGAATCTGTCCTTTGAAAGAAATTCTTAAGAGGATCATAGGATTGTTTCATCATTATCATTTGAGGAATATCAGGTGACTACACAAAAATCTTTGCATGTCTCCCTAAGGTCAGTCCAAGCCCAAGTTTTCTACTTTGGTAGGCTTTGGATCTTGTCCTAGGTTCATTTGAAAAAGAAAACAGAATCATTATCTTCCCCCCACCTTCTTTTAAATGTACTAAATATAGATGTATAAACAAAATCCTCAGCTAGATAAAGATAGCAGCACACAGATGGCATAAAAAACAAAGCATTTAGCAAGCTCTGAGACAGGCTGTACCCATATACACTTTGTATTACAGCTTGTTGCCAGCTAATATATTTCCACAACAGTTGAAAACTCACTCAACCTTATAAATTGTCTCACTTTATTAGTGAATAAGTATTACAAATACTGTGACTCCGATGAAATCTGAGTGGGTCTTTTTTTTTGGCCTGAAATATTTACATTTTATCTTGTGGGCAAGCAGTTTCCTGCTTTCAAAACACTGTGCTGGATGCTTCCCCCTATCTGATGCATGCATCCAAGCAGTATCCACACTTGCTAGTCCCAGGAATGTGGGGACTAGGGGTGCTGAGGTAGCAGATGTTCTCAGTCTCTTCTGCCAGGAAAATATCATTATCCAGAGTACATTTGGCATTAGATGATGGAAAGAGCATTCCTTCCAGGCTTTCCAGAGCTGCTGAGCTAAATTCTCCTATCCACCAACTAAACTAGCTATGCTTTTCTTCATCCAAGGCAGACAAAAATGGTTTTCAGAGAAAGGTCTAGTTCTCAGTGTCTGTATTAAAAAAGAGAAAAATCTTGACATTTTAATGTCAATTTTTAAATTAAGTAGTTTATATTCACATTGTGAATGTCAGTAACTTTCCAGATTTTAATTAATGCAAGTTGAAAGCAGAACTTTCAACATCTTTATATGGAAAAATAAATACATAAGAGGTATTTTTTTAATATACATATTATGGGCTTCACTATTTCTTTCCTATTCTCTTTAAAGCCCATTCTCAACAGTAAAATGGGAAACATTTCAGTAAAAGAGGAAGAAAAAAAGCAGGAAAGGGGCAAGAAGAACTGGAAGGCAAAAAGGGAAAGACAGGAAAATTAGACATGTACTCTGTATTTGATTAAAAAAAAATTCTCTTTTAAAAGTTAGAGGAAAAAATCCTGAGAACACGTGAAACATTCATAGTTTGTAGCCTTTCTTTTGGTTGTGGTTTTCTTTTTGTTTGTTTGTTTGTTTTGGGTTTTGGTTTTTTTTGTTCTTTCTCAGAAAGCTCCTGGAGCTTAGAAAAAACTGGCAGGATGCCACCATTAAAAAAATTTAAATGGGATTACTTGCATAATGACAAGTCTTCCAGACTCACATTGATCCTGGGCAAATGGCAGTGAAATGAATGTGAGGCATCAAGGAAATGCCATGGCCAAAAGGTAAGGCAAGATCTGAAACAAAAGACAGAACATGTGCTGAGAAAGGGTAGGGTGTCCAAACTGGGTTGCAACTGCCTATGAAAAGCTTGGCGTTGAAATTCAAGAAGGATATTGAAAAACTGAAGAATGAGTTCACTGGAAGATGAACCTTATAGAGATAAATGAAAAAAAAAAAAAAAATCAGTAGTATATTTAAGTCAAGATTGGATTTTTTTCCCCTGAAATCTATGTTCTCCTACAGATATGAGTTAAATCTGGGTGCCTCATCAGTGTTAAAGAAAGTTAAACTTAGTATGTCGATGAGTATATTTTCTGAAACAGATATAGGCATTTGGAAATCAAGTATATACTTTTTAAAATTCTGTTACATCTCTTCACTGTGTTCTGATGATTAGCTGATACCCTGCAGCAGAAAGGGAAGGAGTCAAAAAGAAAAGTAATGGAGGTGATGTTTTAAAATGGAAAGTGGGCCAGATGGGAATAGAAAAGGAAGAAACTTAACTTTTTTTCCCAGATCTTACAGAAAGTGTACTATTGTACACTTTTGGGGGTTTTTGACATGTAATAGTTAAAGACATTTACCTTCTTCCCCTTCAGGCAAGACCTAACTTTCCCAGCCACACGCACTCACTGCCTTCCTCAGGACTAAAGCTCCTCATTAATCTCTCGCCTTTTGGAGGTTATCGCTTTATCTTTTTCTTGCTTATCTTCATTCGGGAACTCAATTATAATGACCACATTGGCATGCCATGAATCACACAGGCAGAACACAAATCAGTGTAACTGGTACACTTAGTTATAGTGGATGTTACAGAGAACAGAGCTGGAGAAAAATCCATGGACAATTTCCAAAAAGGGGATGGGGAGACAAAAAAAAAAAAAAAGAGTCACATTTTCCTCTAGAGATTGTTTTCCCAGTAAAAAAATTGCTGCATTTATCTTTTCTCAAACTTGGGATTAAACTATCATACCCTTTACAGTGTATTGCCTAGGGATGGCTTTTGATGCAAAATAGATAATAATAGTAACAACAACAACAATGCTTAATTAATTATTGGATTAATTCCAGATGCCATAAGAGAATTCAAGTCCCAAATCAAAAATGTCCTTGAAGCACTGCTCAAGACACAGTACACCTACAGTCCCTTTGGACAGCATTGGTGACACTACACAGATGATTTAAGTTACAAATGCCTTTCAGCATCAATTACTACTGGATAGACATGAACTCAAAGAACTACTTAACATTAGGATCAGACTTTGTCCCTTCACTGGAATGGCTCTGAGCAACCTCAGTCAAATTAATAGAATTCCCCAGCATAAGACCATGCTTTATTATTTTGCTGAGTAAGTTACAGGCAGAATTTGTAGAACAGAAGTATGGCTTTCAAATAAAAATCTGAGTTTATAAAATAGATAAATTATTTCCCTCCTAAATCTCTCACATGCCAGAATAGTAGAATTTTTGATCCAAAATGGCTGTCATCTTTACTTTTACCTGAAAAAAGTGAATTTTAAATATTTTTATTTCAGTGATAAGAATAAAATCCATCAGCACTTGTAGAAGCCCACCTTAACTTTTGCAAGAATCACTTTTATTACATTCCTTCAGTCTCCTTTAAAAAAATTGATTAGACAATAAACATAAAAAGTACATTAATTATAATGTGAGAAAAATTTTACCTCAACCTCCAACTTGACACATTTTTCTTCCACAAAATCTGCTAAATTGCTATGAAACAATTTGATACTGCTTGTAATAAATTTTTAAACCTAAGTTATGTGGATATGAAATGACAAATTTAACTGCATTTATATTAAAGCAATTTTCTGCCCATCAGAGAGATGAGAGAATTAATATGTAAACCATTAACTTATAGTCAGAAACACTGCACTGCAACTGAAATAAGGATTTTTTTATGTCATCACTTATATTTTATTGCTTTCTAAAAAGGAAAATACCAAAAACTACAACCACTGCATTTAAAGGAGGCTCATTAGAAGAATATATACTTTGAGGGAAAGCATTCATGAATTATGGACCAGCCATGACCCTTAGTCTATTTTTTTGTTTTTGAATTTGTTTCTCTAGTCTACAAGCAGCTCAGTGCATTTCCAGGGCAGCAGGCAGCAGGCACGGGTACACAGTGCTGTGTTAATGCTCTGCCAGGAGCCTTGCTGCTCACCAAAATAAAACTGATGTGGTGAAATTAAACATATTATTTTAGAAGCCCAATATAGTAATCTTTTCTGTTAAAAAAAAAAAGAAAAAGGTTTGTTTCTTTTCCATGTCAACTCCATGGCATTGCTCTTGGCCTCAGCTTTTCCTTGGGACTCACTCACACAGCATCACCTTCCTTAGGAGCTTGACATGATTCTGCATGAATGAGAAGCTCTGTGCCCTGGGAATCCACCAGCCTAGCTCAGGTCCCAAGGCTGCACCTGTAGATCATTAGGGTTTTCTCATCCTGCTTCACTCATAAGGGAAAATTCAGTCTTTACTGGCCTTGTTCACTCTGCACCTGCCCTTTTTCCAGTTTTTGTTGCACTTCAGTGTCATGTGGGTGAAGCATCTAGAAGATAGATAGGATAGTCCATCCTTCCCAGGAACCAATTTTGAACTGGTTTCATGTGAATTGAAGCTAGGGCTAGGTCTACTGCAACTTATTTAATCAGAAGTCTAGAGCCAGAATGGTGTTCCTGAGCTCCAGTTATCTTCTCTGTGAAGATAATTTTTTAAGTGCATCCTTTTTTTGCCCTGCTGCTCTCTCTGTTAGTGGTGACTCTTTTTTTCTCATTTGTAGGAAATCCATCTCACCTGCATAACTGCAGTCTTATCTGTCCAAACCAGAATGGAAAGTGGTGTTTCCAAATCTTTGGGATCACTGCTCTGCTACAAAGTGTGCTTGCTGACTTAGACTATATTAGTCTGTGTGCATTGCCAGGCATCTTCCCTTTTCCACCTCAGCTTTGTTAATTCCAGATACTACTCCTTGTCTCTTAACTACAAGCCCCCTAAGACAGAAGCAGATACCAACTACAGAATAAATGGAACTAAGGGACAGTGTGTCACTGAACAACCTGACGGTTCTAAGAAGAAGTTGCCACCTTCCCCTCATCTCTGCCTCAGGAGGTTGTTGCTCCTTTGTACAGAAGGCTGTTTTCCCTCAATACAGCACCCAGGTGTCCCACAGAGCTGGTGAATGATGGAATCACAGAATGATTTGGGTTGGAAAAGGCATTCAAAGATCAGCTAGTTCAACTCCTCTGCAATGGGCAGGGACATCTTTAACAAGGACAGGTTGTTCAAAGCCCCATCAAACCTGGCCTTGAACATTTCCAGTGATGAGGTCTCCACAACTTCTCTGGACAACCTGTTTGAGTATCCTAGTATCCGCAAAGTGAAGAATTTCTTCCTTATATCCAATCTAAGCCCACCCACTTTAATTTTGAAACCTTTTCCCCTTGTCCTGTGACTACAGACCCTGACAAAAAGTCTTTCTCCATCCTTCTTGTAAGCCCCCTTTATACATTGAAAGGCTGTAAAAAGGTCTCCAACAAGTAGGTACTCATGGCCAATTTTTTCTGCAGCTGATGGCCATAGAGAATAGACAACAGATAAAACCCTCTCCTCTCCACCCCCAGACTGGAGATCAGTCTGTACAGGTAAGCCTTTTTATATGAAACAACATGACTAGGCTTCAAAAAGGTGGATAGGTGGAAAGCTAGGCATAATCATGGAATAACGGCTCAATTTCTTGAAAACCTATCTCACATCTGGGTGTGTTTTGTTTTCTTGCATTAATACATGACTACTACCTCAGTCTGGGAAATCTAAGGAATAGTATTGCAAAGCAAGATAAAGGTGTGTTCTCCTCCTTAGTCTCATACAATATGCACAGTGCTTTCTTAGATAGTAAAATATGCAGAATATACAACTTATTTTAGCAATAAGCTTTAGTTCTAAAACTTACAGCCATAGGCTGTCTCACCTTCTAGTTGTCTGAAGCATAATTAATGAACTCCAGGGTTTTCCACTTTACAAATTATAAAGTCTGTGCACTGTCAAAGTGCATGCATTCCTTATTGAAGTGTATATTGAAAAAAAACCAAACAACACAGTCTAGTCAGATCTGTCACAAGGGCCACTTTGACCCACTCACTTTCTCGTAAAAATACCTACTGGCACAAAGGTAAATTATCAAGCCCAGTAATTCTTTTGGGAAATGTTGCTTACATTGACAGTTGAGGCATTGATCTTCTTGGGGTGAGGGGAATGAGAATTCTGGCAAGACTCAGTGAAACAGCTTCTTTTTTCCTGGAAGGAATGGGGAGGATGAGATTAATAGAGAAGAAATTACAAACATATATTGTCCTGTTCCTCCCGACTTTATTTCAGTGCTCTTGAAATAAAAACCAATAGGCTTTACTCGTATTTCATTGCTATTGCTATACCTGAGTCAGGTAAAGAGTTGTATTCTCATTGTCTCAATTGAATACATAAACAAAGAATTTCAAAATGAGGAAACACTAACAGAAGTGATCTCCTATCAGTCAAATGCCATTGTTTGAGTTAAATTATGTGCTGATCTGATGATTCTGACTATCTTCCCTCAGTTGCCAACATCAGCCATCCTGGAAGGTGTTTCTCTGACTCCCAAGCCCAAGTTTTGAGCTACTCAATTTTTTAAATTGTTATTATTTTTTTCATATTTTTTTAGTTCAAGGCTGTTTTCAACTGACAAAAAAAAATCACAGCAATTGTTGCAAATTTATTAACTAAAATCATATATCACAAATTACTTCAGTTTTTCATAGAGAAGGCCTGTGTGGTGTCCCACACATTTTGTCAATGCTGGGGTTTTGTCCACAAATGCACCGCTTTTATCTGCTGGTGAGTCTTATCTCCTAGAGCCACTGCTGTCAAAGCCTTATCAATGTTACCTCAATATAAGACTGTGTAGAATTTTCAGAGAGTGAGAAATTATATTAGCTGGTGGAATAAATCCTCACTTCAGGGTAAACACAAGAAAAGCCCCGTCAGTATCACCCTTTCTTCCACCAGCTGGATTTGGGGCGCCTGAAAGGGAGACAGAAGAAAGGACCAGTGCCTTAGCAGGCCCTTATCAACAATATCTCTGGTGCTCCCTGCAAACTTAATCAGGTTTTGTGGCAATTCTTTACCTCCCTGCAAACAGGATCCCCACAAGAAGCTATTCAGTGTGTGAGGTAGCTGCAAACTCTCCCACTATTTACACTGAACTGCAGCACTGCGAAGCAGAGCAGAGGAGCTTGACACGGGAGATAGATGAGATATACGAATATGATTTCTCCCACACACAAATGAAGGCAGCAAATTCAGCTGCAATATGCAGCATCAGGATATTTATTGCTTGCAGGTGTTCATGAAAATATATGAGAATCCCATGAGGTTCACAGATTTTAGAAGGAATTATTGTGCACCTGGAAATTTGTTCTGCAAAGTGTGGTATTTGTTTCCTGTTGTTATTTGCTGTCCATTCTTTCCTAGTCACCATGCATTATTCATGGTTGTACTTGTAGGAGAGCCAAATTCTACAGATAGTCTTCATCAACAAGAGGGAACAATTCAGATAGAAAATCCTCCTTGGAAAAGAATGACTTGTTTGTTTAAGAGCTCCAGTACAGGGTGAATTTACCTTCTTGAGATTTTCTTTAATACTAAATTTCTCTAACCTATCTCCAGAAAGAAAGAAAAAAAAAAAAAAAAAAAAGGCAGGCAAAGCCAGTATCTTTAATGTATCTTGAATATATTTGCCACATGGAACATAAAGCTGCTTTTGTAATTGGTCTATTGTGCTAAGATGACCCTTTTTTCAAAGATTTCAGGAAGTTGTTTGCAATCCCCTTTCCTGAAAATCTTTTTTAAGTGCTTTTTCAAGTGTGTGCTTCCCTCTCTTTTCTGAGCAAGCTGAAACACACCCATGGTGAGCCCATCCTCACACATCAAGAGTCCACAGAGGTCACCAATCCATACAGCTCACAAGCACCATGAAGGCCAGTTCTGCCAACAGAATGCACCGCATGGTATATCACAAGGCTGACCACAAGACGCTTAAATGACAAAAGCTGCGGCAAAAAATGTGACAGATCATACAGATTTAAGGTGGCTTTTTGGCAGATGGCAGGATTCACAGCAGATCTTCAGGAGTGTGCAAGATGTGCAGCCATTAATGTAGTCAGAAGGATGCCTGTCACATCTGCATTTTGGCTGCAATTTGGCATGCACCAACTCCCTTCAGCCTTTAGGAAAAGAGGTGATGATGCTCCTGGAGTTGGTTGGCCAGACAGAATAGAAGCAGTTTTGCAAATGTTTAAAAATCACACCAACTTTTCTAAAAGTAGGACAAAGGAAAAAAATAGCTGCAAATAGGAAGAAAAGCAAATCAGATAACATCCCATAGATTGCTGATGTCATCAAAACACTGATACTGACACGATTTTTGTCAAGTAACATTTGCAGAGATAAAAGATTAAACCTCAATATATTAATAAAGCATTTTAGCTTTTCATTTTTTTCAGTACTATTCAGTACTGAAAAGTCAGGTTTTTTTAAATGTAACCCAAAATTTTAAAAACTGTGTGAAATAATGTGCATTTTCTTGATGTTTCTGTAAAATGTATTGCTGCTCTGTTCAATTATATCTGATAGCTCATTGTTATATTGGGTTTGCATGGCAAAGTTGTGGTAGCAGAAAGGCTGTGGGGTGACCCACGCTGGGGCTGGGAAGTGTGAGAGCCCTTTTTTTTTCTCATGATCATGCTCTGATTTGATTAGCAATAAATTCAATTGGTTTTCCTCACACCAAGTCTGTTTTGTTGTAACTGGTGGATCTCTCCCTGCCTTTTATCTCAACCCACAAACCTTTTGCTACATTTCCTCTCCCCTATCCTGCTGAGGAGGGCAGGGATAAAGCAGCTTTGGTGGCACCTGGTGTCCTGCCACAGTCAACCCACCTCAATTGTTAATAGATCAGTCAACTGTCTGGTCATGGCTAAAATTGTACTGGAGAAGAATGTGAAAATTCTGTGCTGCTAACAAAACATTTCCTTCTTATCATGTTAGTTAAATGATTATAATTACAAAATAGAGCTCTTTTACCCTCTTACTGCACAAGAGGAGCAAGACAGCTTGACATAATGGAAGCAAATTATTAATGAAGGAATATAAAGAACATTTTGCATGCTGGCCTTCTCAGGGAACAGTGGGGAGCCAAATGCAAAATAGCATTGCATTAGAGGAAGCAAAGTCCTCTGTTTAGCTTCTGTGTTTTCATTCAATTTTGTATACCATACCAGTTTTATTTGAAGCTCTATGTTAACTGTTCAGCCTTCATCTGAATAAATCTCAAAGCCATAAAAGGAGATGGTCAGAAACCCTGTCAGCTTGTCTAGAGCCATTCAATATACCTCAGCCTGTCCTTCTCTTTCTCTTCCTATTGTTTTCATCCCAGATTCTTCTATTTTCCTTTTGAATTAGGGGGGCAGAGTCTGCATCATTCTCACTTAACTTCTTCTAGATGAGGAAGAGCTTTTCCATTCACTGGAATTCAGCTCTCATTGCTACACACCAGGTTCTCAACTCTGATCTTCTCTCCAGTTTTGTTATTTATGAGAAAAACAATTGTTCTATAACTACATTCCTGTCACTAGCACAGCAAAATACGTTGGAGGCATGTTCAGTTTGGTTTTCAGTCTGTTTGGCAAGGAAAGGTAAGATTGCCCCAGTCTGAGAACACTTGGCAAAATGACAGCTTTAATTTTAAACACTTTACACCTCTAGTAGCAGTGCCTTATTAGTTTTCAGAAAATAGTTATCTGATGGGTGTTTCTTCTTATGCTAGAACACTTCCATTAATACCAAACCCCATATTTCTGTCTTGGAAATCCTGCTCCCTGATAAATGACCAGCATGCACTATAAAAATATCTCTGCTTATCTCTCCTGTTATTCTTACAATTTAGACATGGTGATAGCAGTCTCTCCAGATAGCTTTGCTTTTCTGTCTGGAGAAACAAGTCCAGATCTCCACATACCAAAGCAAAAAATGTTTGGACTAAGTCAGCCTAGAAACACACTAGGGTAATTAGATTAATTACAAAATCAACAGACTTTGAAAAGCTTGCAGTAGAAACCTTTGTCTCCATCCCAAGACAAAACCCACAATACACCTAGAAGCTTTGCTGCATTTGAATGTGAATTCATTAGTAGCAATAGAGTATTTCTTTAGCATGCAAATTGAAATTAGGACTGTACTGGAGTAGGTGTAAATATATTGACAACAGATTGTGCTGAAGATTTTCTAATTTAAATAGATTAAGAGTGAAAAATAAAGCAGAACTCAGAAGCCCCAAGACTTGCTTAGAGCACAGGTCAGAAACAGAGCTAGAAGCAATCTCAGATATTTTTAATCCCCAATCTAGTTATTCTGTGAATCCTTATTTCTCCCTTATCCTTTTAGACAGAAATAACAATAATAACAACAACAATAATAATTTTCTTACTCATTTGGGAAAAAAACCCCACAAACTCACATAATTTTTCATTCCATTTGCTTACATGGCTGATATTTGCATAGCTAAAACCCTCATCCTCATAAACGCTATTTCACATGCCTAACTAAGAATTATTTTGTGATAAAATTGTCTAAACTTCCTCATCATTAACTTCTTTAAATTATACTGTCTGAAGATGTTTATGGATTTGCTAAGTAATCTACTGTGGAGCACAAACTGCAAACCAAAGTGAAATTGAGTTCCCAACTGACTGAGAAGGTAATTAATGATTTAACTGCACAACTGTTAGCAGATCTATAATGCAACTTAAAAGCTAATTGAGAACTGTACAGCCAAAGGGAAGAGGAAAGCCTAGTGCAGCCACAGTACTCCTTTGAGTAGTATTTGGTCAGCCTGCTGTCAGAGAAAGTGGAAAAATAGCTATCCCTATGCCCTATAAAAATAAAGATACCATACAAAAATATGTGTTAGCTTTGGGGAATTGGCATTTTATGATCACCTCATTAAGAGGGCAAGTTTCTAGCAGAGCACTGAATTCCACAACTTCCCCTTCTCCCCGGCCAGTAGCATTAACATGCTCCATTTCTCTCACCACTCATAATGCATCAAAACCCACCCCAGCAAATCAGCTACCCAGAAGAGCTAGGAAATGCTTTTCACTGCCATTTTATAGTCTAGTTATCTTAATTAGTCCCAGCTGACTGAGGAAGCCCAGAAATAAGGTAGTAGATTGAGTTGTGCTTTTACCTGGAGGAACTTTTCCAGATTCGTGGCAGCTGCTACAGAATCTTTAAGAACCAACAGCTCTTTTGCCACCTTCCATCCGAACAAGTGTTAATCTTTTCGCAGTATGTGTGAGTATTTAGCATTCTACCACAGCCAAGAAAGTGAATAGTGATTTAAGCTGAACAAGGATTTGCTCCACTCTAGCAATCAACAACCTGGAAGGAAGGCCATAGATTAGATTTACCAGAGCAAGTGAGTGCCTAAATCTCACTGTGATAGCCCTCAAGTCCTATAACAAACATAGAATTCACAGATCCTGAATTTTTAGGGTAATAAGTATTAGTAAATGTGCTAAGGGCAACTGTGTGAAACTTGGTAGTATTGGAGTCCTATGTGTTTTTCAGTGGGATGCACTCCTTTCAGCAGCAAGTCAGGCTAGCACACATTTTCCACACCTATTTAGTAGTTTGGACACAAGCACACAAAATGTTTCAGAGGGACATGTCCTCGTTCCCTTTTGTCATGCAGTTATGTAGTTTAAGGGTCACCTAAAGGTGACAGAGATCCTAGGTTCACTCTCTGAAAGGACACAAACTGCACCATCAGCTACTGCCAAGGCACCTGCAATAACCTGTACCTTACAAGTAGTTATAAGAGTTAATCTGGGAAAGCGAGAATATGTATATGTATGTACTAACACTTCCTCCTGTAGAAAAGAATTTCAGCTTGAACCAATACACTCTTGGCAGCTGCACTACCCAGTCCCCCAGTGCAAGCACTGCAGCTCTCTCTAGCCATATTTCACTGGCCAGAGTGCATACAAGTGTGCTAGTACAAGGAATGGACCACAGACCTGGTTCCTGTTTGAATGTTGCTGACTCCCCGTGGGTATAAGGCATATGATGGTCATATCTCAGAACATTCCCTCCTCAGCATCCACTCTTGTCTACTTTTGGTGCCTTCCCACTCCCTTAAAAAGGCTGTTCCTACAGATTTATAGATTACATTGATTAGGGCTCTGTATTCTATTAAGCAACCAAGCCTCTCAGGGTGAGGTCCATCAGGAATTGTGCATCTACCTGTGTTTATATATATATTTTTAACTCTTAGCAGCAAATTGTTCTCTTCACCATAGAATTTGCCTGGTTTGAAAATCCATTATAAACTCCTATGGAAGTGTCACATGTGTCAACAGAAAGACACAAGCAAGTCTGTAAATAGTGGTACACAGTGTCCAGTATGTACTTGTTTACTGGCTTCTTTTGAAACTGATAAAGGACAGAACTGGCTTTCTGCAATTAGGAGCAGTATTTAAAGATTTGTCCTCTAGTCAGCTTCTGGGAAGTTGAAGGAGAAAGAACTGTCTGCCTGATCTATTTGGTTGAAATTCATCATAACTTCAAAAGGTACTGGGGGTCATGATTTATTACAAAAAGAAGAAAACCAAACAACAAAACCATAATAAGAGAGAACACAGGCTTTGAATATCTAAGCTAAAACACTGAAACCCATGCTGGATCAAAATCTTGGCCTTGCTAAAGTCAAAAGTGATTACATTTCAGTCCTGACAGTGTTTCACCTTACATGTTCTATGAGCCAGCCTAAGGAACTGTATATCAAAAAGACAGCTGTTTGTTTTGGTAATAAAATAGAAAGGAGATACTAGTAAATACATCAGGGTTCTTACCCTCCCTGATGAATATATTCTCCACAGTCCCAGCCTCTGAAAGGTTAGCTGTCTCCTAAAGGCAGGAGCAATGAAATCACAACATGTAGCTTTCTGCCTTTCTGTTTCACCTAAAACTGTTTTATTTGGAGGAAAACAATCCTAAATTTTATAAAATCAGCTCTTCATTGTGTATTGGAGCCCCATATGTGGTTATGAGGTAACTACAATGGGTCTTTGATTTGACCATAAAGTTTTCAAGCACTGTCTTTTTGGTTATATGTCAATACATGTGCATGAGATAATCAAGCCAAAGTCTTTCTATGCTCTAACAACATGCATAAATAATAAAAAATATTAATAACATGTCCCATGCAGATCAATTTGAACAACCAGACCAATAGCTGTTTTCTTTTTAACTTGCTTCAATCCATTTTGCAAACCAGAATTACAGAGCTGGACAGAATGCAGGACAGATTGGCTAAAGGTACAGGCTGTTAATCCCCTGGAAATGGCCTGTTATCACAGTTAAATCCCTCTTTTCAGGATAAAAAATAGGAAATGAGACAACAACTCCTGTGCTTATGTTAGCATTAATTTTTTTGTTTTTTCATTGTCATCTTGCAATAGAAGTAATGCTTTCTACCCAGGACACTCTCAGGAGATACAAAAGGCTCTTCCTTCCTCCTGTTCCCTTATTATCTGTGTCCTGACCAGAGCTGTTGAAATGGAAAAGGTTTTTAAATTAAATGGGTTTAATTTTAATGCAGTTTGTTCAAAGCTTAGAAGTGTTGCTGCTGCTGCTGCCCAAGTAGAAGGAGAGCGAAGGAAGATACAATCTAATCAGGAATATTCCCTTTTGTATTTTCCCTGTTGGCAGTGTGGTTTTTAGATGAAAGAAGAAATCTTGCTTGCTCTGTTTGGAGCAAGGTGCTTGAAGAGAAGGAGAAATATTCTTCAGATCCCTGTCAAGAGAATAAGAAACAGTTTCATCACATGCAGAATTCTGAGTCCCCCTGAAGAGTAAAAGTGAGGGTCTGCAGTAACAATATACTATCAAGGCATGTTACAGGTATCTTAGAGCTATTAGTGCATATGTATCAATGTAACTATACCTGCAGAAAATACCAGAGGTGCCTATTTAGTACTGTAGCTATGCAAAAGCTACTGATGTGTTAGACTGTTCATGAACCGCATAATAAGATGTCAATTCTGAATTTAAGATTCCTCTCCTTAATGTGAAGTGTGGAGGGACAGTATGCATAAATGGCTTCTATACAGGGACAATGTATAAACAACAGACTCAAGATGATGCTCACAGTGAGTTGGGATCTCAATGTATGAAATATTCAGCCTCATTGGATTTCTTACAGACATACTTTAGATCACAGTTCAGCAACTGAAATTGTCTTCCACATCCTGACAAGTCCTGGCTCTTATTTACAGTCTTTCATGTGCTCAAATATCAACACAGTGTTGTAGTTACTCTAGGAAAGCTGTGTGTAACACTTGGTCCTGCTGGGTCAGAGATTGTTATTAAGCAATCAGAACCAAAATACTGGCATAAGAATATCGACTCTCTCATGTGCTGCTAATGCATCAGCCCAGAGGTAAACCAGTTTAAATGTCTATTTCAATTAAATCAGACATGTATGTAACATATTATTACTTTGCTAAGGAGGAATAAATACAGGCACGTTCCTTGGAACTTTGCTGAATCTAGGCCTGATATAGCATTTCTCCTTTTAAGCAGGCATTGGGAACAATATGTTCTTATGATATTAATATAACCCATCTGCCAGTTGCATAAAGGCTGGCAAATTACCTCATCGTTTTTCATCCTACATTACAAGAAAAAAAAGAGAAAAAGAAACCCACCCCCAATATTACTGGGATGCTGCAAAGCTGTGAAGGAAAAACTTGATGGGCTCAAAGAAACCCCTGCTATGCTCTGAGCACAGATCTGCACTTCTAATTAATAGATAAATAACCCCCATATATTAAAAATTCAGGACAAACAAATCTCTGCAGGCATTAATGTTGAATGCCACAACCACACTCTTTCTGTGGCTGGCTGTGTTTTTTGGAAACTGGAGCAGAGACTCCTCTTGGCCCTCACAGCAATCTGCAGTTTAGATTGTCCAGGAAGTGAGGTATTCCCAAAACAGTGATAGCCACAGCAAAGCACACCTTCTTCCCAGGCAGGTTCTCCTAAATCCAGGACAAAGGCTACTCTACCCTATTCAGCTGTGAGGGGACTATTGGTAGAGCTGTGCTGCTAAATGGTATAAATAAAAAGAAAGTTTTACCTTTGTAATTGTGGGACTAAGGGTGTAAGAGTCCATTCAAGTCCATGTATAAGACAACTGCACCACTCATGGCTTAGCAGGCCAGGTGCAGCACAGCACTAGTAAGCTGGGTTTAGAGTCAAACAGGAAATTTCATATGAACTGACTTAGATGCTCTGCTCTGCTAAGTCTCTAAATTGTCCTTCACTTTGACCTTACTCAGAAAGGCCAGTTTGTAGCCTTTTGATGTCAGGTTTTCTTGGGGAGAACAATCCTCTTAATCTTCTCCATTGCTGTACCCCAGGGACAGAGAATGACTCTGTTGTGCTTGCAGTTGTAAACAAATCTGAAATGATACCCAAATTTTGTTCTGCTTCAATAAACATGCAATGGCTGAAGCTACGTTTTGAAATGCAATTCCCCAAAACTGAGTGAAGCTAGCAAGGAAAAGGCTGTTTCACATTATTCCCTATGTGGGCTCACTTATTATAGCTCTTGTACTACTTATCAATCTAAATAATTTTGGAAAAGAAATGCTGAAATACAAAAAAAAATGTTCTTTGATTATGTGCATGTATTCTGTTCATGAAGATTTTACATAAGAACGTTAGTTGGTGTCAAACATAAACTCATCAGTTTACAAGGTGAAAGAAAAAAATCATGAATGTTAATCTGGCTGACCATCTGCAGAATATGAGCTGAGGGCCCTTATGCATTTGGAAGGTTGGACAGGCTGGAGAAGGTCCAGGGAAGGGCCACAAAGATGACCAAAGAACTGGGAAGCTGCTGTGTGAGAAAAGGATAGGAGAACTGGGTTTATTCAGCTTTAAGAATAAAGGCTTAAGAAAGACAACATCACCATATTCCACCGCTTAAAAGGTGGCTAGAAAGAAGATGTAGACTAATATTTTAAAAGGAGTCAAATGGGAAAGGTGAGGGGCAAAGGGTATAAGTTATTCCTGGGAGGATTCTGATTAGACACAGGAGGAGAATTTTCACTATGAGGACAGTCAGCCATTGGAATAATGTCCCCAGGGAAGTGGAAGATTCCCTATCATTAGACACTTTTAAGATTCACCTGAATGGGTTTCTGGGCTGTCTTGTCTAGACCATACTTTTGCCAAGAAAGGTTGGACAAAATGATCCTTAAGGTCCCCTTTCAACATGGTATTCTATGATTCTATGATTTGTAACTAAACCCATAGATTTTAGCTGAGCTACACATTAAGAAAATATATGCAAATAACATACCTTGTCCTGATGAAAAGATACACAAATAAAAATCTTCCAAATGCCATACTGGGTCATTACAATGCTTAATTTTCCCAATGAAAAAATAATGACTTAACATTATTAATTTCAGTAGAGCTATAACAAATAATACCAGCTGTGCTTTTGGCTTTTGACTCAGGTTTGCTTTACATTTGCCAGGAGCAGCTCTGTTTATTTGCACCAGCTTCACCACTGCTTTCATTACAAGGGAACGAATCCAGTGCAACA
Organism: Lichenostomus cassidix; assembly: GCF_008360975.1. Classification (NCBI taxonomy): domain Eukaryota; kingdom Metazoa; phylum Chordata; class Aves; order Passeriformes; family Meliphagidae; genus Lichenostomus; species Lichenostomus cassidix. The sequence goes on from NC_139488.1 coordinate 25,095,969, forward strand.
ACTCTAGAGACAGGACCTCAATACAGAAGACTACTTAGAAAAACTGGTAATAAACTTCTTTCATAAGACTTACACAAGCCTGCAATAAAACAAGCAGTAACAATGTTTATGTACATTTTTATTAGCTTTTGTTTTATTTTCTTCCAGGAATTGTTTAAAATTTGAATCACAACCATTCATACAACGGCTCAGAAAGGAATGATATCAGGTTGACTGAGAACTGGCTAAAGGATCATAAACAAGAGGTAAGAATAAATAATAATGCATTAAGATGAGACACTATTCAGCAGGAAGAGGAAGACTAGTGTTAGACCTGCTTTTACTTAACAGCGTTATTAATGGTCTTGAAGAAGACACAAACAGGATATTAATTAAAGTCTGTGGATCCAACTGAATTGAGATGTTTTGCAAACACCACTGAGAAAGGGAAAATTATACAGTGGGAAAGAGACAGGTTAGAAAAATGAGCAGGGATCAGCACAGGCTTCACCTTCACCAAATGCAAGTAATGAGATGAGGGAAAGCACATTTACACATACATATTCAGTGGATCGAAATTCCCAGAAAGAAAATACCAATATGGACATGATAAAGTGAAATAGAAAGAAAAATATGTTGTGACAAGACAATAAGAAATAAATCAACAGGACATTCTGAGAAGGGATGTGGCAGTAAGGCCAGGAAAACATTCAGCCTTAGCCACAGCTATCAGCAGAAGTAAAAATCCTGGCTTGGATCTACAGTTTGCCATGAACATGTAACACACCTGAAACTGACCCTGGAATAATACTACTTTTAGATGCTAGAGATATACTGAGTAAACAACCAGAAGATTATTTGTAAGAAAATATAAAATGAGGCCCTTTAATGTAACTTTTAAAAAGGGGTGAAATCATAGAGCTGTCAGTGCTTACTTTTAATCTCACATCAGTGTGCAACAGGTACAGGATATCTCTTTAGATAATGTATCACCTTGATTGTGTTATCATGACAATTAATAGTTCCTACTAGTGCCTGAGATCTCGTGATAGTGTTCTTGTGCTAGTTTGATGTTTCTGCACTGAAAAAAGAAGGAAAAAAATATCACTAGCACTGGGTGCAAAGGAGATGTCCCACTGGTAGCATTGTGCAGAAGTCAGTTTTGTTAAATACATCCACCTTCATGGATCTGATATCTGTTGAGGGATCTCAAACACAGCTAAGCTGAACATTGTCGGGGAGTAGGAGAATATTCTGAGAAATGTTTGCTCTAGTACTGTATTTCTTCACTGGTTCCACTTGTACCAGTCACAGATGGGTCTTCTGTCTGAGCAAATATTTCTGTTCTTATGTTTTAAGGTCATATGGTTTTACTCGTAGAGAAAAGCTGAATGATGGAAATTACTAGATTTTTTCCTGATGTTGTGGCATGTGATAATATTATTTGTTTAGCGTCTGACAGAGCACTCCATATCATTGCCCAGCAAAACATTGAAGCACACACTAATTTAAGCCACAGAAATAGGATCTTCTGAGTTGTTATGCAGAAAAATATGCCTGTGAAGGATACTACATATAGATTAAAATTTTGGATAAGAATGTCTGAAGAACATCTTTTTATAGGGGAATGCAGCAAGTACAGCTCTCTCTGGAAAAAAGGGAATAGAGGATAGCAGAAGTTCTTTTTCATATGTGAAGACGAATAAAACCTGCAAATGCTTGATCAACCTATCTTCCCTCAATATATTGGAAAGCACCTTCATTATCTTTTAACAGCCATGGATGGGATCAGTTAGATTTGGATAATACATCTGTTGATGACTTTTCCTCTGAATAATATCAGGTTAAAAGTCTCCCAGGAGCTCAAGTAGTTTGGTGGGTTATTATGGTAGAAGCAGGACAATTTCTTCTGTGGTTTGACCCTGTGCAAGAGGTCAGATCACCCTATTAGACCCAATGTTAACCATTTCCCTGAGAAAGGAGATCAAATTCTCTTTTAAAACACTGCCAGCTGGAGGAAGCTCTTCACATAAGTTCTGGTGGGCTGCAACTCAAATCCCTAGGTTTGTAACAAGGTACCTTAATCATTCTAACTTTTTGTCTGCCTGGGGCTTTAGAAGAAAAGAGTAAATATAACATTTTAAGGAGATCATAAAATGCACCAAGGTGTGTAGCTGTTCCAAGATAATTATATACTCAAGGGGTATAATGAGGGCCATGTTCCTTGAAGATAGAAGAAATGTGGGTACTTCAGATGAATAAATTCCCTGGAGTATATAATTCTATGCTGAATAAGTTATAATGTACTCTTAAATGGACAAACCCAGAAAGGCTAAGTGCTTCTGAGGTAAGTATTGTCCCATCAGACACAGATTGGGCTCTTAATTAGTCAATTAAATTACTTTCTCTCTCCTTTTCAGTGGCTTCTTTTCGATGTTGTTTCACCTGCAAGCACAATTTTCATTTTGCTAAGGTTGATCATAACCACATAAAGCTACAGGAACCACAGTAGTCTAATGTAACCCCCTAATTACCTGAGCACATTAACAAAAGGAATAAAACGTTACTTTACATTCAACATCACTAAAGTAACAAAAAAAAAATTCCCACCAAAAAAAAACCCCAAAAAAAGAACAAAATACCAAAAAACAAAAACAAAACAAAAAAAAAACAGAGAGGGAAAGCAAAGATAAATAGACATTATCTGTGATGTCAGAGCCATGTACCCATGGTAATAAAATAAAAAACATTGATAATGATCTCAAATACCAGATACCATAATTACTCTCTCCAAGTGGGACATCCTCTTTGACCGTTCTTTTAATCCTCTTCTTGACTCTACAAAAGTCAAATTCTGATCTCACTTGTGCTAGTACAATGCACAATATGGAATCAATAATCTTACACCAACAGAAAGCAGCAGTAAAACCATTCCCATTGCTGTTCCTGCCACCAGCAGTCTCCTATCAACCATTCCTTCATTCTGTAAAGGCTTTTGAAATAAAGACCTCTGAGGTCTTCACAGTAGTCTAGGGATTAGGTTATTAAATTAGTTTGGATGGTTTATTCATCCCTTCAAACACGCTGACATGCAGGTTTTTAGTCTCAAATTGTTACTCCAGTCTGATTAACTTTGGCAAGTATTTGACAAAAAGAATCCTATTGATGGGGGCATATGCTTTTTATTCTACATTTTACTAACACGAATATATGCACAACCCAAATTTACCACACTGCATCAGGTTCCTAAGATGCAGAGCAATGTATTATACAAGATACACTTGAAACCAATAATCCCAAATTGTATTAGGCTGTAACTTTTTTTTTTTAAATAATTAGACATTAATCAGTATATTTCATGGAACAGTCTTCTAAGCATGGCCATGTCAATAACATGATCTAAGATGGATGAAGTGCTTAAGTTTAATAACATAAAGAAATTATTTTCTTTTGTTCAAAGATGTAAAAATATTTGCTTTGAGACTTTCAGATCTAATTTTTTGTTTACTTCTGTACCACATTATATACAAGATACAGCTTATCAAGGGGTAAAATAAGACCCATTAATAGCTAGACATGATTTCCTATAAGTCTGAAGAATGAGAGGATAACATCTGATATGTTTTATTGCCTGAGGGGGCAAGTACTAATTTGATTCATAAAGAGGTAATAATTTGTGCTATAAATTTTTAATTCATAATTGGCACATTTGGAAATATGAAATGGTGAGATCTCAAATTTTAATTTTGTCTCTCTCTTTTCCAGGAATTCTCTCCAGCCCACTATGTCATCAATAAATATTCTTGAAGTATACAGATCTGAAGCATTGAGGGAACACTCAAAAGCTTGGTTTGGCTTTCTTTTCATCTTTACTGCTTCTCTTTCTGCAGAGGGAGGATTTGTTCCATTCTCAACAGAATAAATTAATAAATAACAATGGATCACATTGTTTTATTAAATAGGTGTAGAAAAATCCCTCAGAACCATGCACATATATTCCTTTTCTTGGAAGAAAAGGTACATACAACAGAGGAACAGACGCTGAGGTAGCTCCAGTGAAGTTGCTCTGATACTTGCCAGGAAAGGGGCTTACAAACAATTTCTGATCAGTGTTAAGACAAAAATTCACATTTCAGGAAAAAAATAATGCATGTCAATCCATAATGATTTGAAAAATAAGAGATTTCCTATCTACTTATGGAATAAAGATGACATATTTATACAGAAATAAATTAAATTTTGTCTCTCTTCTTCATCCAAGAATGTAGAAATTGTAATATCGCATAGTATTATTAATATTGTTCTTACTGTTTTAATCACAGAGGGTTCATCTACTACAATATTGCATTTGTATCTGCAGATAATTGCCTTCCTTCAGAGAGTGGTCTGCATAATAAGCTGAAGTAATTAAAATAAACTGGCATAATTTCAGAGTGTACTGCTACTGTACAAAAGTAACCAACAGGCACATATTGGGGAAGTAAACTTCAGCATGACTTATTCACTCACAGATGGCAAAGGCATTTTATGGTACCATAGTTTAATTTCTAGCATAGTGGAGAATTCTGCAAAAATTTGCCTGGATATGTAGGGTTTGAAGAATGTGAATGAGGAAGGTGCATTGCTCAGTATTTGGCTGTATGGATGCTCACAGCAAGTTCCCTCCCCTCAAACACAGAATCATCTGGACATTAACTTATCCAAAAGCTGTGCATCCATTGGAAAGGGATATTTTTCTTTAGCTTACATGCTGAAGCTCTTAGGGCTACAATGGCATGCAGAAATAATACAGACCCATAATTCCTCAGCCAGTTTTGGAATAAATCCAGCACACATGATAAGTTTAAGGCTTCTGCTTTCTCATACTCAAGAGAAGAACTAAGGTGAAATTCTTTCCCTTTAATTTTACCTTCTAAAATGCAAGCATCCAGTTACTCAGGCTCTCTGTGACCCAAGGGCATGGAGTATACAAAGAACATAATGCAAGCCTAACTTAAACCATCAGACAGATGGATGAATCACTGTCACAAAGTGGCAATATCTTCCCATTGTCTATGGGGAAGAACCTGCAGAAATAGCAGAAGCCTGGGCTTCAGATTTTTACAGGGTTAATGTTAAGAAAAGCAAGTTTCTCTATCCAATCACAATACCCAAGGTACATTTTGCTTTATACTTTCCAATTACCATCCTGTCTCTGTACCCACTTAGTCCCATTGATGCCGAGCATCTTTTGTAGAAAGGCTGTACTCTGAACCAGATGCTAACTCGAGGTTCACAAAGTTGTTTGACATTTTCCCTTATCTCTACAAAATTTTATTATTTCCTACATCTGCTCCAGTTTTGAAACAATCTACTAAAAATATGACCAGAAGCAGGCAGTTATTTTATCAGTCTTTTTGGTATGATATATAAACTTTAAAATAACCTCCTTATATCTACCACTTCCCAGCTTATGAATTGAGAGAACATATTGTCTCAGCACTGTGTCAGAAATGCTTACCTTTCCACATTCTCTACAGAATGGCTTCTGGCTATGGAAACAAAGTGTGAAACTCTGATTCTTTAAAATGTATTTTAATCTAGTCCATCTTTTCCATCACTTCTACCACCCTTCACCTCAGCTCCCAGTTTTAGCAGCAACAATATTACATGCAACCTACTGACAAAATTACTGAATAACATCAGGTGAACTGCTACTTCCAGCAGTGAGACAATTCAATCAGCCATTTCTTAATTAATTCAATAGGTGCCCTTTTAACATTTTATAGTTCTACTTTTTTTTCCAGGATATTTTGCAGTACTTAATCAAATGTTTCAGAAAAGTTAAAGAGTAGTTAATCTTTTCATTACTCCTCAAACTTCTAGAGTCATCAGAGAAAATAAATTATTTGATACTTATTTTCCATAAAATAACATTTATATTGATTAAATTTCTTGGCTTTAATTATTTTTAATTAAATACTGCATCAGTTTTACATAATGTTTTTTTTTACTTAGGATTGCTGGTAGACTAAAAGTCCACAGTACTCACATCAGTTACATTCCCTCCCAGACTCTCGGCTTTTCTTCACGGATCAAAGTTAATGGCTAGGTAACGACATTTGCAACAAAACTCTTTGGAACTCCCAAGGGAATTCATCTGAGCTTTAGCTTTGAAAATATATTTTCCTTGTAGGGAAAATTTGCTTTATTTTAAAGTTCTGAATTTCTAGTGAACTGGGAGGGTTTTATTTCATTTTCAATTCCAAGAAGTATCTTGTCCTTCTTCCCAGATATTAACAACAAATATTTATGAACACTTTTCTTTTAATGTATTAATAATAACTACTTTATTAGCTACAGGTGTAAATGTCATTCTAAAGGTTTAATATTTTTCTCTCAATATGCTAGAAAGAAATCCCCTTTCTGTGTGTCTACTTGACCCACCCCAGAACTATTTACTTGGCACCTTTATCTTCCCTTATTAAAGCCTTTAATTGCTCTGCCAGTTCAATTAGATAATTTCCTCTTCTTTACCCTCTCTGAACCAAATTAAAGTGTTCTTTTACATCATTAGCCAAGACTCCTTTCTGAGGTTATGGGTCACTGAAACACCCCTCATTTTTCACCTTTCTAATATTTGATTTGGGATTCAAAATAATTATGAAATTAAAAAGATAATGTTTCCATTTAAAGTTATCACATTTTTTACAGTATTTACAGGAGGAAAATCACCCATGGTCTTAGTGGGCAGTGCAGAGGACATTGGAACTGTGTGGCTGCTGCTCTTGGCCTCAGTATGGAGAATGCTGGACTCCAGTTCAATTAAAAGGCTGGAAAATGGGTAAAACTCCCTTAGCTCTGCCAGCTCCCTACTAAAAAAATATGCCTGATTCAAGACAGGATGAAAACCTGAACACAGTAACTAAATTAGGAGGATAATTTTTAATTAGCTCAGATTTTCTTCCTGAAGATGACATATGTCAAATTTTCATGTCATATTCCCTAGAATCTTGCTGTTATATTTCCAATCTGTAAAGCTCACAGTCGATCTCTAAATTTTCATGAGTTTCTTGCTCAGATGGTTTTTTTTAATCTTCCTGTCTTCTCCTCTTGTATCACATTGGGCAAGATGAGTACCTTATAATTCCAAGAAACGTTCAGTAGCTGCAGGAGCTGAACTATTTGTTGCTTTAGCTGTTTTGCCAGATAGTTTTGAACAGTTTCTGTGTATAATCCCATAAATTTCTGTGTAATTTAAATGAATTTATTTCACTCTGCCTGGAATGGATTTCTGCCTCAAGATGCTCCTTCAGCTGCTCATAGTTCATCTCCCAGATTCCAAACATTGTTTTAATCTTGTGTTATTGACTACATATACTCTACATTTCTTTTGTGATGCATCAAAAAAATGGTGCATCATTCATATGATCTTTTAATTCCTTTTTGTATTGGTCTTTCCCCTGTCATTCATAGCTGACAAATTTCTAGAGACAGTTCTTCACTATTGATCCCCCATAGATTTTTTAAAGCTACAACTGAAGCCAACAGCTAGGGCACAATCCAACACCATCTCTACATTATTTGTTCAACATTGTTGAAAGCTGGGATCACTGCTTAAAGAAAGCTTCCCGAAAACTCTTAATTAGTATTTACGAATTCTACTTTCTGTCAGTTACTTGAGTGGTATTATCCATCTCTTTATAATTGTCTCTGGAAATTTTGTCTTCAGCCATAGTAGATACAAAGGTTTTGATTTTGGCAGAGCTCATGAAGTAATGCTGTTTTCATTGCTTTTTAGGATAATGTATTTTGATCTATTTGGTCTCTGATGTTGGAAGCCTAATCTGTTTATCTAAATCCATAAGAAACCCTGTAACTGCAGGTTGGAACTACTGTTGATATCATGTGGACATCTGTAAAATGCTGCTGATGATTCAGATTTGCCCAAATCCATATGAAGAAAAAAGGAAAAACACCCAAGGAACAAAAATATATTGTGAGGCCACATAAATTCCTTTTGGAAAATTACACTTAAGTTACAATACACAGATACCCTCAGAAGAGAAATACAAAACAAACCTGCTTCTTTCTAATTTTTAAGTTAAATACAGATGATATAAAATATTTGTAATCTTACATAACTCTGTGTCTTCAGATAGCAAAGTTGAAAGGAAAAGTGGTAGAGACATTATTTATTTCCTAAATTCATTTCCTAAATAAATTTGGAAAAACTAAACTATTAAACTACTACTACTATTAAACTGCTACTGTTCATTGTTCTTGCAAATGACCTGACTTGGCTTTTCTTTTTCACAAACAATTGGTTCTGTCCACTAAAGTCAGAGACTTTGTTTAAATCTAAAAGACGCTGAAAATACAGAACTATCTGGGAACTATTAATGCTTATTGTGCCTTCTAATGAATTAGAAAGAAAGGAAAATCTTGAGTCTTCATTTTGTTCCTCCAACTTTGCAATGCAGTTGAATGTGTAAGCAATAGTGTAACACTGAATTAATCCAAATAAAACAAGTCAAAAAGGAAAACACTCAGCTTCTGAGGATTTTTTTTTTTTTTTATTCTCACTAAAATTATTCTTCAACTTAATTTTCAAGAAATATAAACAAATTTGAAAATGCTTTTTCAGGAAACAGGCATATATATACTGCAAGAGTTGCAGATGCTCAGTGGAATTAATGCTTTGCTGAGGATCAGAAATTGGTTTGCAGTTCTGGTTTTACTCAGGTTTCCAGGGCTTCCTAAATCTTGAATTCACATGCAAGAACCCAGAAACCTGTGTCTGCTTGCTCCAAGATGGACTCCTGGAGCAAGCTCTGCATTCCCAGATTTCCAGCAGATGCTCAGGAAAAACCTGCCTCAAGTTTGGCAAGACACCTGAAAGGCAAGGATGACTCAACAAATTCTTGCATTTTTACTTTTGCTAGAAAACATCTCATTAACTGCTCTGGTGGATGAGATTAATAACTTGCATTTAAGCTTCAATTTAGGTTCACTTCAGTCTTAAGGAAAAAACATGTGCTTTAAAAATACGATTGCTGATAAATATATATGCGATGTAAAAAATGCGCAGATGAGAATTACTCAAAAATAGCATGAGAATCTGTGGGAAATGTCAGCAGGAACAATTTTTCAAACCATTTTTAATCTTTCTGCACACCCACACAAAAAAAGCAACCAGAAAATAGAATACATGTAGAGATAATTCATTGAATTAAATCAGGGAATACAAAGCAGAACCAAACTTTTCTATGGAAAATTGACTATATAAAAATGCATTTTTAAATTGAAAAGTTCACCCCAGAACTTGTATAAGCTCTAACTCAGGTGAACTTTATCATCTTTTACTTTTGAAATTGATACCCTCTATGAGATGATAGGTTCTCAGCAGCGCTGAAGAAAGATTGCCTGTGAGTCATTTCTCCATTCCCATTATATAGCCTTTATAAATTGATATGTTGCCAGCTTTTGTGGTAGAGGTTCTCAGCAGAACCACTCAGTTGTAGAGGGGCCATCTGACTTACAGTGTCCACTGGCTCCACTTCAGCCATGAAGAACAGGAAGCCCCAGTGCAGATACAGCAGTTCTGGCTTATCCCTTCATTAGCGTTTTTGGAAAAACTTTAAAAGCTGCTAAGTGATTGGGCAGAGCCACAGCAGCACTACTTCCTCTCTGGCTGACAAATCCAAGCAACTTTGTGCTGCCAAGAGATCTACCACTGCAGTGAGTATCTTATCTTAGGGACAGCAACAGGCAAAGCAAAATAATTCATGGGCTTTCCTCTCCAACTCAGGTCTTCTGGCCCAAGAGAGGTTCCAAAGAAGAACTATGCATTTGCAAACTCAACAGCTTTCATGGTGGCTTTTGAAAGCCTCATGTGCATTTTTATTTTAGCTGGAGCAAGGGTAGTAATCAAGTTCAGAATATCATCTAGTGGACAGGACAGTTTTCTCTCTGGCCATTTTTTGCCCCTAGAGCATAAATATATGACCAAAGCTCATCAGTGATGCGTCAAATGCTTCCTTCCTGCCAGATGAGTGAAGAACTTGAAACAAGGTGGCTTAAGAGCAGAGACTTGAAGGGCAACCTTGTGGATGGTGGGTGAAGCCAGTCTCCAGGCTCACACAGCATGAAGAAGGAAAAAGAGTTAGTGGTAGAGTCCTGGGAGGGGTTTGCACCCCAACAGAGCTGATGGTAGAGAACAGATATGATCTAAATGGGGCAGAGTGGGAAAATGCTGGCATGTTTTTAAACTGCCTCTGAGTTACTCTAAGAGAAAGACAGGGAATGGGAACATTTTATGCATGATCCCTTGCTCAGGGCTGTGCCTCAGGTTGCAATCTAGCTCTTAGAGCAGCAGCTAAAAATGTAGTGATGACTCCTGCCAGGATAATTACATAGCTCCAGTGTCACATCTTTCAACAAGCAAAGTAATGCAGAGGAACTGGGAACCTTAAGGTGCAATATCATGTCATTGCTTCTTTAGGAAGAGAGGAGGGGGATAAATTAGGGGAAAATTGTATTTCAGATATACAGTATGTGCACAAAGGCTGCCGGGTCCTGCAGGGAATCCTAAAAACAATTTTCTTCTGCCTGAAAAGCTCAGGGGTCTGGTTAGACCTCAATGACATTTTCATTTTCCTGGTGGGAAAATAAAATGTCTCCAGAAGCGTAAACTCACACTCTTAATAAGTAACAGGCTTTTTAAAGCACAATGTTCTATGATGACATTTTATGCAGAGATGTAACTCATAAACCCGGAGAGCAAAGGATAAAGAAAATGACAAGCTAGATACAGCACACATTAATATATGGCAGCTGTAAAAATCACAAAGGATGGATTGGCCCCTCAGACACAGAGGCAAACATGGAAAAATCTGTTACAACCAATAGGGACATGCCAGCTTGGTACTCATGGGAAATGAAATCTGAATCAAGAACCAATAGCTCAAAACTTACTTGTCCATAAACACTATGGTTTCATACAAAGGCAAGGAACTATCAACGCCTGAACAGCTGTAAATATGTTATTCAGCTGCTATGATCAATGCAGTCATTATCAACTTAAGCAGTTCTTGCTTTCAATGTAAAATTCATTTCTCCTTGCTACATATCTATCAGCTGAAGATCTAAAAGAGAGCTGGGTGAGGGCAGGTGGCAAGCATTCAAAGAAATAGAACAGAAAAGTCACTGTAAACCTTTTAAACAAGGAAGCACCAGACTGCAACCCATCTCTTCAAATTAATATAACTATGTGTTAAAACCTGTGTGTGCTAATGAAGACCTCAGCTGTGAGGTGAACAGATACTTATGTATCACCCCCTTGTACTGTTTTGAATTGCAAGATTCTAGTTCAGATTGGGCACTGGGTATTTTCAAATAGCTAAAACCCTAATGCAGATATGGAGGTGTGAATATGTTTGTATTTCTAATGTGTATCATGCACATAATGTATATTTCAAACAAAATCGTCATCTAAGTAAACTCATTTAATTTTTAATCTAACATTGGAAGTCATCTAACACACTCCACCCTGCTTAAAGCAGGGCCAGTTTCATAAATTCCTATGTCATATGTTCAGTGAATCTATAATATCTGTCTCTCTCTCTTAATATACAATTTCATATATGTATATTTGTATGTATGTAATACAAATACAATGTACTCCATTTAAAAGGACAGAGCTGACCTGAATCTTGAGAATGCAACACTGACACAGAGGAACAAAATGCATAACAGATTTCTGGAAATGCTCTGGAGGAAGAGACCCATATCAGCACAACGATAAGGAGACACTGCTTTCATTCATGGGCAAAAAGTAAGTGGAAACTGACCTGTTGCAATATCCTGATACCTCTTTCTTGATATTTTCACAGTTACAACTAAATATGTAACTTGGAAGACATGTTGATTATTCTTTAAAAAAGGGATGGATACAGAAATCAGTTCATAAGCTTAGAAGACTAGAAATGGAGAAAGCAAAGAAAGACCTCAATTGAAAAATTTCTGTTGTACCATAATATCTTTTTAGTCCATAGACCTTCATCTTGCTCAAGTTTCTTCTCATCTAGCTTCCTCCTTTCTTTGCATGTTTAGTGATACCTTTCTAAAGGCTTTTGCAGAAGGCTGTACTTTATTTCTTTTTGTGTACAGTCATGATTCCAAGGGCATTTTTCATAAGAGCGTCTGACATCCTGTGCTGCCTCCTCTCCAGCTTTTTGCACAGCTATTCTCATCCCTGCACCACTCATTCTTTATCATGTTATGTACATATTATATAGATGTTTTTGGAGGCTGGCAAGGAACTAGTGTCAAACACGTACCCACATTAAAAATACTCATCACTTTTTTTTTAAGGTTTAAGTTTATGTCAGATCAATTCCCTGATTCCCTTCTCTGCCCAGTCCAATATAAAGTTGCTGTGGCACCACTAATGAGGATATGTGGGAACAGGAATACCGAGTAGCTGAGGACAGAAATCACTGCTATTAGCACTACTTTCCAGGGACATGTCCATAAACCCATTCCTGGGAGACAGCCCCTTCCTTTCCCTGTTTCTGGAGATTGGTTTGATCTAGAACTGAATGACTAGGGATAGAATTGTAAAGTTTACAACATACTAGGAATTGAGGATGTGAATGTGGTTGCAACAGAAATAAATCAATTGACAGAGTAATGGAGAGAACCACTCATCATCCATGGAAGGCAGGTGATCCACAGAGCAGGCAGAGCATGGATTTTACTCTGAAGGATTTATAGTGACTGCTAGACTTTGGCCTGAAGAGGGTAGAACTAGCTCAGGCACCAAAGAAAGGTTGTTTTTTTTTTTAATACCATTATTTGTTCTTGTCGCCCAAGGACATCCAGAAAAAGACTGACAAATAATCAGGAGAGGTTTTTGACTCTCAAAAAAGATAAATGATGGTTTGAGAGGCCTACTATGGATATTCATTGCAATAAACTCAATATAAACTACATGGGAAGAATAGTTGACAAGAATTCAGACATCCTGAGTGCCACATCCTGAAAGGCCACACATTCTCACTGTATGTATATGTCAACTTTTGATTTGCTTCACACATAATTAACACGCATTTTAAATAGTGTGTAACTTTTTGGGGAGGCAAAATGAAAGATACTCCCAATTTCCTTTTTAAGTCACGACAAATTCCTCTGCACTAAATGATAATACATGCAGTGTTTACAATACCAGAAGGCTCAAAGTGCATGCAAGGAAAGAGATGGGAAAATAAACACTAATGTTTTGCAATATGACTCATAAATAAATTATTCTGATTGAATTGTTGTGACTTGAATGTTTAATTCTCCAATCTATTTTCATTTGTGAAAAATTATTGAGCAAGCCATGGATGATAATATCAGGATTTGAGTCGAGGGATGCTAAGATTTTCTCGCCTCTTTCAAACTGTTAAAAAGGTAATTATTTGTCGCAGATTTGGCTGAATTAATTGTCTCTTTTACAACATACATTTCTTATGCTGGTGTAACAGTCATACAAATGCAAAGATTGTAAGGGAATGATTTCTGCTGTGTTGTTTTAAGTGAGACCCCACTTCATCTCAGAACTTGCTCAAGAATTTTCACTTTAAGTTTTTACAACTATTTTCCACAAAAAAGAATTGAAAAAAAAAAAAAGGAATACACCAGAAGAACAGCAGCTTGTTTTCACCCTTTTAATAACAAAAAATGCATTCTACTGTGTTGCCTTCAAAACTGCAACAGAGCAATAAAACTTTGTTTATTTACAGCAAATCATCATAAACATGCCTTCCATTCTTTTGTGGATGTAGCTGGTGCAATTGTGTGCAGTGAACTTACACGCCTTTGGCTGAAAAAGGCTCTGCAGTCCTGTAAGTTACAGATGTAAGGCACTGCAGTTATTTTATTTTGTTTCAATGTTGGATTAAGTGCATAAACCAAAGGGCTAAGTTTACAGCCATAGCCAGACTTGATATGACCTGGCATGCAGAATTTTGGTTGACCTTTGCAAAAGCAGTTTGTACATGTTATATTTAACATGTGCATGCACATGTTATATACAAGAGGAAAATGGAAATCTCAGTTTGCAGCAAGCTAAACAAATTCATTTAACAGTGCATCCAAACTTTCAAAACTTACTTCATTTCTAAATTTCAAGCAAAATATTATATAGCCCTTGTCTGACTGGATTTCAATTAATAGAACCATTACAATTCTCAGCTGAAAAAGCTTCAGAATAAAGTTCTTATCTGGTAGCACTTCTTCTAACAAGAAACTCCATACACACTAAACAGGCTATGGTAAAAAAATACTTTTCAGTTACACTAATAAGTTCTACCACATATTTCTTGTCTTCATTCTCTAACACAGCGGTGATCTCAGCTAACACCAGCATGCACTTTTTAAGAGAACTGCATTCTCTCCTGCTGCACAGACCTCAGAGTCCTTAAATAACGCAGAACAAATAGCAATCTCTGCTATAAACCACAGACAGGAGTCCTGGGAACACACCAGAAGGTGGCATCTTAAAATGTGTACAATTTAGAAAGACAGTATTAGGTGGACAGGGAAAGTAAGAAGTACAAGCAAAGAGGAAAGGCTGTTTTAAAAATGGGATTTGAAAAATGTTGATATTGAATGAAGTGGAGAAATGTTGCTTGAAGTACCATATTTTTTTAATCTACTGAACATTCTAGTGGAGGTGTTGTGAAAATGTGTTCACATGGATGCTTACATACACACTTCAGGTGTGTGCACAGATACACAGCAGTGCATACAAATAGTTCACAAATCTAAATACACCTGCACATGGAAAGTGAAAGCAAACTAAAACCTCATCACCAAGTCATAAAATGTCAGAGATATTACATAAAATTAATGGTCCATGTTCTGAAGCCTTCACTCCGCAAAAGGTGTTTTAACTAAATAAGAATATCAAGGTTTCGTGCCACTGCCTCACAGTGATACTTCCAAAATAATTTGAAAGTGTTGATAGAAGGGCATAGGGAAGGTTAGAGTGTCTTTTGAAAGCACTTCTCTTATATTTATGGATAGGAAAACATAATGCCTCAAAATCTTCATCACGTTCATCTTCTGAATAGCTTCAGACAAAAAGGGGTGTAGGTTCACAACATGCAAATAAAAGAAGCAGCAGAATCCACAGTGAGGTCTAAATTGATTACCTGAGTCAAGTTCCAGGTCACCTACAAGGCACCAAAGCCTGAAAGCAATATTTCCCAATCAAATCAATTCAGCTGAGCTTCTGGCTTTGAAGTTTACTTTCCCACCACATTCCTTCCTTTTTCAAACTTAAAGTTGTGCTTCAATCATTCTAGCAAAGGAATTCTGCCTGCAGCAATTTTGGGTGAAGAATCCCATAACTCCTTTCTGACATGCAGAGCACAGGCCTGCTCCTGTAGCTGTCCCTAACCACAAACAGTCCCAGAAGGACAAACAACACATCTGCAAATAAGTTCCTAGAAAGACTTATTCTCCATATTGTGGTAGAGCCCAGATACATCCTAACATGCTCAAGGAATGAGTAACTGAAGATGAGCAGCCTTGGCAGGGACTTGGAAGTATAGCAGAAAAGAGACTACTCCTTGATTCATTTTTTATTGCAGCCCAGTCAGCTGCAAGCAGTGCACCAGTCGTAGCTATTCCAGATGCTGGATGCTACCTTTGTAACTCAGGAAAGTGAAGGGATGCAACATTCCACCCAGATATCTATTTTGGCATGAATAGTCTAAAACCAGATCACATTTCTCTTCTTTTTATTTGCATTTCACATTGAGTAGGCAATCTTTTTCCCCATTATTTTCACCGCTGCTCAACTCCACTTTCTCCATGCTAACTCAGGCAGGACAAACAAGAAAATTAAAGTTTCATTATGAATCTAAGTCACAACTGGATGTATGGCAGGGCAGTTGGTGCTGCCTCTTCACGGTGTTACTGTAGCACAAAAGGAGATTCATATTAAAAACTCTAATTGGTTTAATGAGCTAGATAGAACATAGTGATCATTTTTACCATATAGCTGTTTGGTGCACCACAAAAGATGGCTGTAAAATCCTACACTGCTTAGGTAACTGGCTCTGTTTTCACCTTCAGAGGTGAGTTTATAGAAAACTGTATAAATATTAAAATTAGAGGTGAGGCTGAACTGCAAAGTTCATATCCAGATCTCATATCAAACTAGCCCAACACTTCAGTGCATTGGGAATGACTGATTTGGTTTGGGACCATCTCTAATTAAAAAAAATATATGTATCTAATAATCTCACATCATTCCCACTGCTATTTTTGCTATGTACCTTGCCCTAGGTCTCTCTCACTTATTTCAGAAGCCTGAGTCATTCATTTGGGCTTTGGAGAATTGAGAGTTACAGTGCGGGTAGCTCCGGCTCATAATGAATACATAGTGTCCTTAGGAGAGCCCAGGCACAAGCAAGGAGCAAGAGAGGAGAAATATACAGCTGCAGTGAGAATCTACTCAAAAGCTGGCAAATAGAAAATGCTACTAAAGTGATCAACTCTCTCTAGCTAGAAGGCAGAGAAAATTCAACCAAGATGTGTTCATGGATAAGCAGTAGAAGAAACAAAAACAAACTGGAAAAGGGCTTTAGAGAGGCATGAACAAGGTGACTAATTAATTCAAGAAGGCAGGAGAGAGGGTTACCTATTTCTACCCACGTGGATTTGCTGTAGACCCACCCTTTGGATCTGAGTGCTTCTCCCCACCCTTTGAATCAAGAAGTTCCGCCCTCACCACAGTCCCCATGAGCATGGCTTTGATTTCTTCAGAGTCTGCAATGTCATAGTAACTGTGGGTAAACAAAATACAGTTGTGGAACACAAGTCCAGAATTATGATCCAAAGCAATAGCAAAAAGTAACACCACTTTAGTGGGTGGAGGAACAGCTAGGAAGCTAAACCACCACATAATGTAAAACTCTGTAAACATGAAATCAATTGAATTCCTTAGAAACACCTCATCTCGCCAATCCTTGCTGATGATAAATTATATCTCATCTGTCAATAGCCCAACACCAGGATGGGCAATAGAATCCATGACAGTAATTTGTCAAATCACCTGAGAGTTCATCCAGATCCGAAGAAACAATTCCAGTAATAGTGGAGCTTCACAAACATATAGAAAGCTTCAGTTAGGAGTTTCATCTTTAGACATCACAGCATGAACATGGCATTCTTTTATTTTCTACCCTGCAGCCAAAGGTTATATTTATATCAGATGAGACAGAATATCAAAATCAGTCTAACCTAAACCTATAAGATTCACAGCTACGATTACCACAGACCAGACCTCCCCAAGCAAAAAAAACTCCATTTATTTTACAGAACAGATTCTCACCAGTTCAGGATCTTTCCTGGTAATTATTTTTATGTTACGTGAAAATCTGCAAATATCACTAAAAATAACGATGTATTGAAGTGTTCAGAAAAGGCAGTTTAGATTTAAGGGAAGTGAATCAGTCAGGAAATGGTTTTATTTTTTCTACAATGTTGAGGTTATCTTGTTTATATTTACCATAGTACACTGACTTTGTGTTTGTAAACTATCCCAGAAGAATTTGATTTTTCTAAGAGAAAACCAAACCTTCCTAAATGAAATACATGCCTTCTGAAAACACATATTTTTTCTTTAAAAAAGCGCTTCCCCTTAAAAAATTGGTAAGAACTTTTCAAACCAATCCTACTACCATGGAAAGAGAGCCAGTAGCTGGTGGGCAGCTTCTTGAAGAATTTTTTTCCTATATAAAGTGCAGTGTGTAAATGATCAAAAAGAATTGTAGGAGGGAGGCATTTCATGATTAGCTTACTGTAACACAAATTGATGGTAGATGAAAGGAGGAGAATGTATGGTATAAGTAATAGGGGCCATAAAAAGAAAAAAAAATAAATAAAGACACTGAATTTCAGCAGAGATAATTTGTGTAGACATGCAAGAAGTGTTCACTGAAATCAATGGAATGAGGCAACAGAGGTAAAGGACACAGAGGAGAAATGGAAAGTGTTCCTAGGTAAATTAATGTATACCCAAAGGGCTGTGAGCTAGCCAGCAATAAAGATGTTTGGGGGGAAAGAAGCAAATGGATGACCTATGTAGTGAAAAGAGGAATCAAATGGAAAGAAAAGGCACATGCAAGGAGTAAAATAACAGATCTAGAGGAAGGAGATGATGATTATAAATGTTTGAGAATTTTTCTGACTAAGATTATTAAAAGATGAAACAACAGCCTGGATGAATGAGGGGGAAGGGAAAAACTCCAATTTTCACATTGATACTTCAATCTTCATTAGAAGAAAAAGATAAACTAAATAAATTAAATAAAATAAATAAAAAAATCAAAATTGTTATGAGGTCAAAAATCTCCATAGTGTCAAGTAAGGGTAATCACAGGACATGTTAGTTTGCAGAGACTGGTAAGGTGCCTTGAAGAAAAAAATCCTATTTAGTTAAATGGAGGCTTCCAGAAATCAGTGATATTATCATCCTTCCTTCAGCAAAGCAGGGATGACAGGAGACACTGAAGAATATAATATAAAATAATGTCTTCCTGTGTTTTCCAAAATTGAGACTAGGAAGAAGAGTATGATATGCTAAGAGTACAAGTGACCTGTAATGCAAGATATAAAAGCTCCTAAGAAACCACACCACAGCTAAAGCAGAAGCAACTTAGGTTTCATACTCCTAAGCAGGATGTTTAATTTCCATAAAGTGCTGTACATCCAGCTTCTGTATGACATAGAAGAGCACCTATTCATACCTTATTGCCCCACTGCAGAAGGACTTGCTCTGTAGCACTCATTATGCCATAAACTCCCTCTTTTATATGGAAATTAATTTTGCCTCCTCTGATGCTAAGGAGTATAATGCTTAAATTATTTAATTCATGGTTTTTGGAGGAATTTAATGTTTTGCTGAAGAGTTCCCAAGAACATCATAATTGTACGAAGAGATCAATCACTCATTCTTTGCAAGCTCAGGCTGGACTTTGGGGAGGGGGGATAAGGAGAGAAGAAAATAAAAGACAAAATCAACATCCACTGATTCAATGGCTGGAAAAAATATTGATCAGTTGGGTCATTCTCTAAGCTCATTTCATTCTCTGTGTGAAAGAAAACAGCAGTCTTCTAGGAATAAAAGATACTCTTAAGGCAGCATCTTAATGCATTTCCACCAAGGGGCATGCTTTAAATCCTCAAGGAGTGCTTAAAGTACTCATTTTTTAAGACACCATTTTAATACAGCTCTGGAATAGGCACATAATTATTGCTTTATGCTGCAGTGCCAGATAGAAGCAAGAAATAATGGTCAGCTGGGCTAGGTGCTGAGCTAATAATAAGCCATAGCCTGGCTTCCTACTGAGGAGCTGTCACTGTAAATAGCCAAATCGGACTAAAAGGACAGGATATATTTGGGAAACCATTTCACAGACATGGAGCAGACCCACTGAGAGGCTGAATGACTTGCCTAGAGTAACACTAGGGGCTTGATTCCAGACAGGAATACAATGCAGATTTCCCAAGTCAATGACTAACACAGAAAACATCCTTTCCTTGCACTGCAGTTATGCTCACATTTCCAGTAACACCTATGGAAAGCCAGAGTTTTAGAGGCAGGTATTTCTGTTTCTTAGGAGTCAAGTTAGAGAATTATAAATACTAGGCTGGGCTATAAAATTCTCATCTCTTATGTTTCTCAAAAAAACTAGAGACACTTTCAGTCCAACTGTGATGTGTCATTTTGTCAGAGGGTGTCACTTGGCACTCTGGAGTAGGCAGAGGCTGCGTGACTCAGCACTGAAGCACAGAAGAGCACCTGGCAGTGCCTGAAAAGAGGGAGGAATCTGGAGAGAAGGAGGCACTTCATTTTAAAAGGTACTTAATACAAGCTTTTGCCTCTGGAAGAACACATCCCATCTCTTGCACAAAAGCCATCTGCCTCCCTCCATCCCTAGGAAAGCACCCTTCTGCACAGCTGGAGTGCTAATTAGAGCAGTGCTTTCAGGTCCTAACTAACCACAGTTGTGGCTCTGCCCCAGGAATGAGACATAATCAAGAGCTAACTAATGCTTTTGAAATGTAACAGTCTAAATTAACAATAGTGAGCCATGAAGCATGAGAAAGAAGAGTCAGGAATTAGCTCTGGGTCATCTAGCTGCTTTCAGAGGAAAAGTCTCCTGGCCTTCAGGAAAATCCTGACCTGCTTGGTCATTTTGGCCTGGGGACATGAAGACAGAAATGGAACAGTGAGATCTCTCTATTTCCAGTGGTGTCTCACAGAGCTTTTAGCAGCACCATGGTATAATAAAAGTGTTGAGCCAGAGCGTGAGCTCCATGGTCATAGTGTGCACTTTTCAGTGCAAAGACAGGAAGCAACATCTGTTAATAGAGCGTGGGAGGAAACTCTTCCTGACAATACTGGGCTCTCAGCTCTACCTATCAGAAGCAGAGCAGTGTCCAAAAGAAGCTTCAAAGCACCGAGTTCAGGGAAGGATATCCACTTAACAGAAGAGGAGAGGAAATGGGAGGATGCAGAGCAGATGTGAAATTCCTGTTCCCTTTGAAGCTCTTCTCTTGCTAGTGCTCTCTGCAGCTATTTGTAGGGACAGGATCTCGGATCCAATCTCCTTTTCACATCCTTCTTAGGCAAGATCACTGCTCCTTGCTTGACTTTGAGAAACCATTCTTTAAAACCACAGCTAAGGAGAAAAGTCATGATGTGATCTGTCCATCATTGCAACTAATTCAGGAAGAATCTGCAGCTTTTCACATTTTAGACACTGTTTGGATATTTTGATGCCCTACAGCTCAAGCTGGTGAGTCAAAATATTATGGAATAGTACATTTTGGGTGGGTTTCTTGGTAATTCAGTCCACCCACAACCGCAAATCTCTGGTTCTGATTGAAACAGAGGAACACTATCACTTACAGGCTCTGCCAGGGAGAGAGAGAAATAGGTGTCTACCTGCTCTGCAGTTCAGCATTGCAATTACAGAGGGCTTAAGGTTTCATCATTGAGGTAGCAGCAGTAGCCATGACAATGCAGCAGGGGGTGTGGGGCGTAGCAAGCCAAGAAAATACCCAGAATCCCAGTGCTGACTTTCAGACTCTGAGCACTTCTTTCTTTTTTTTTTACTACCTGCACTTGCTAAATTAGATCTAAAGCAAATATAACTACCTGAGCTGCAATCATACCTTGGGAATGTGGAATGAGCATACCCTCAGGCAGAGGAATGTTGGGAATGAGAACAACCTTTGGTAGCACTGTTCACTTCTAAAAATAGGTGCGTAACAGCTGACAATAAGCATTTTTGCAAAGTATTGCTTTCAGATCCTATATTGGAACAGCTGGATTCTCAATCATTTTGCTTCTAGAGAGTCTTTGGATTTCCAGAAACACCTAACCTAAAACTCATCAGCTACTAGAAAACTGACTGTTAAAGATTTTATAGTTTGAAAGAAATATTTACAAATTCATTCATTTAAAAATAACTGTATCCCTCCAAACAGAGATAGGTGAATTTTATTCCGAATGTTCTCATAAAAGTCTCTTCAGATTAAGCCTGTGAAATCATGGAAATCTGGCATTTTTTGCTTGTTTGTTCCTTTTTGAGGTTTTCAGTGTTTGCTGGGTTTCTTTTCTGAACCACTTGGAAATGCAAAAAAAGAAAGAAAATATCATAAGTTTTCCAGCTATGGATAAGAATGCATTTCAGGCCCGGGGTGCAAATTTAGGTCAGTTCTAATTTCATCTGGACCAGTCTATCCACTGCTACCAGCAACCCAGGGCAGGAAAGCTGCAATTGCCAGAATACATAGGAAAGGGAAATGGCTATCATTACATATAAGGATTGTATCACAGAAACCCAGGATTTATAGCAGAGAGTGGCAGTGCTTCTCTGTATATATGCTTGTATGGCTGCACTTCTGATTGGTAAGGGAATTACATCTGTAGTCCTTGTTTGCTTGGTGCTGGATTGTGGCTTTCTTATTATTTCTCCTGGCTTGTTTGACTCCCAGACCACAATTCAGATTGCAGTGATGATTAGCAATATCCACTTACATGAGAACTAAAGTGCTACAGACAAAACTAAAATCTGTGTTACAAAGTAAAGAAAATATAATTCTTGTTACCACTGTGTATTTTCTTCTTCAGTTCCTTTATCTTTTTTTTTGGTACAGAAATGAATATTAAAAAAGTTAAAATGAGAAAAAAATCAATAAATAATATAAAATTGAATCTGAAATTCTTGCTTATACATAAACAATCAAAGGCACACAGTTATTTCTGTGGCATTCCTACATATGGCATTTCAGAGGTACTATCTTTATACACTCAAAAAAAGAAGGAAATTAACTTTCATGGCTAGCCTTTTTCAATCTGTGGTGTTAACTAAGATACTTTATTTAGACTTTTCTACAATCTTTCTCTCATTGTTCACACCCCAAATCTGCATGTAGCAATACTAAGCAGAGCCTTTCAACACCAGTCTCAGTTCAAAGCCCCAACTCAGCTCATGCACTAAGCCCTTGTTTCTGCGCAAAGGCTGATGTTAGGAAAGGCTGATGTTGGGCAAGGCTGAGGGATCATTCTCACAGGGAAAGAAGTCCCTCTATTCCTAACATGGCTGACCCAGTAGAAGAGGAAGTATTTCATCAGCACAGACTATGGGAAGCATGTCCTCCTTTGTGGAACAGGCTTTGGTCTGCAGGGCTGACAGCTAAGACACTTTGCATAAACAATATCCTATAAAATCCTTATTTTCACATAGTGGTGAAAACGCAATTAACTGCAATAGCCCTCAATCCTAGCACTCTGCCAGACATCAGGCACATGTTCCAGTACTCATATAACATCTACTGAAAAAAGTTTCAACCTGGATCCCTGGATTTTAAGCATGCATATACATGTATGATTAATCTTGTTTGTCATTGATCTTATTAAGGGATAACTTTTCTTTGAGCAAAACAAAGACTCATTGTCCTTGCACAAAATTGCAGTGTTGTCCTCCAAGAGGATTTTCTTGGCATGGTGCATCCATCTTCGAAGCAAAACTTCCTCTAATTTTAGGAAAACACAGATTATGCCAAAGATCACTTCACTGCAGATGAGTGAGAAGAATCTGGTCCTTGATTTCATTAAGCTTGGCTGCAGGGAAGATGCTACTGTGAATAAGTGGTGTAGTTTGAAAAAAATTGCATATGATCCATGTGAGTGCTGGAAGAGCACTCAGGGACCATTTGCTATAGATAGGGATGGGACAGTCAGTGTCCCAATCTGTGACTGCCAGCTCAACTGCACAGTAACATCAGAAGCAATTTCACAGTCCTTAAATCCATGTACAAGCCTCAGTTTTCTCCTAAGGTCCCAGCAGTTATTGAAGGAATTTTTCTTGCTGTCTTCATGTTCTTTCAACAAAATTACTTTTCTTAGAGGTCTAATGTACACTTATTCAACTCTTAGCAAATCAATGTCAAGGAAATAATACAGGAAATTATTTTTTATGCTTTGAATATTCATATTTTCTTTAGAATCAGAATAATAAAGCAAGAAAATGCCCATTTATTTTTGCAATGCACTCTTGATTACCATCCAAGTATTATAAAGAATCTGAACATTATTAGGCAGAGGTCCGTGACAAAATACAATTCCACAAGTCAGAACAATTTGTGATTGTATCTGCTGTAATTTTTTGTTCTTTTGTATGAGTGCTTTGAACCTTTGAGCCACTGAGAGTCACTGCAAACTCTTTAGGTCTGTCCAACAGGGATGTCTGCTATGCTCTATATGCCATCTTAGTTCCCCAGTAAGAGCTGGATGCTGAAATGTTGTGATGGGTGAAACATGTATCCAGTTAATCCACTCCCACTTTATATATATATATTCTCTCTAATAAAAATATCCGAAAAAGCCTACATGAAAAAACCTACTTCATGGTGCTTTCTTTACATTGCACAATATTTTGCTTCAAGGAGAGGCAAAAACAGTGTGCCATGACATGGATGTTTTGCATTAAATAAATTGGCAACCCACTATATTAATTTAAAACATGCATCTATTACTATGTAAGACTCTTTTATGATACTAAAATTTGTTGTCCATTTGTTTCAGATTACTATTTTTGGAATATAGGATTTTTCTTTTCCAGCTCAAATAAAAGAGATTCCAAACTAATGTAGTTGTGAGGGTTGAGGCATGGAGGCATGAGCTGAAATCCCAGTAAAAATAGTAACTTTTTTAAATTGTCACTTATGGGCTTTGGATCAGTTACAATTTGGGTTTTACAGGATATTCTTTTGTTCAGAAACATTCTGGTGTAATCCACAGTTAGAGGCAAAAATGTCCATTATGAACCAATGTAAAGTCACCAAATTGATTTTCTGCTGTATTTTTAATGACATTCTTTTGCATTTGCAGCCAGTGACCTGAGCCAAGGGGGCCATTGGTGTCCTAGGTATTAAACAGAGCCAGAAACTGCATACACTAAAATACTCAGGCTCCAAATAAACAAGGCAGACATAAAGCCAGGAAGCTTTAAAAGTATTTTCTGTGTTCTTTAAGCCCAAGCAAGTAAAAATAATAGTGATGTAATGATTTCAGACCCTGAAAATACTTAGTATGAAAGTGGATCCTTAACTTCTATTAATATCCTGAATGTTTTTTCAAAGTTTTACTTTGGCAGTTTTTTATATTTTCACACCAGAAATTAGCTTCAAAAAGGAGCTTTTAACAGAAATCTAGAAGCAATATTCTTGATCTTTTCAAAAGGATGACCACTTGTAAAACAAAATATGGGGCTTGTGTCTCAGAGCGCAGCCAATAAATTAATTCTGGAAAGATGCCACTATTTCATAAACTGCATGTGTGCATATTGAGGTCTTTCAGCCTCAACTTGTACCTAATGCTGCCACAGAGATCTATAAAATTTCCTCCTCTCATAAGTAACACCTGAAAAACTTGTTAAAAACAATTTTAAAAGAACATTTTTGTGTTAATAATACTGTCTATTTACATTGGTGTTTTTAAACACTGGATTGTATTTAAGATTTAAAAGCATTTTTTGAGTACACCATGAAGATAAACATACACATACCTTTACCTCTGTGTATTGAAATAACAGGCAGTTTATTTTAGTATAAGGAACCACGAAAGTGCTAGGAGCACCCAGTATGAATAAAATTGCTATTTGCATTTGGTTTGCTATCAATGATAATTGCTAGCAAGTTTTCATGGGTTATACTGATTGAATTATTCCCTGTCCTATGTCAGTAAATGAAAGATGGTGATATGTAGTCACTACGAAGAGGGATTTCACAACCAAACTGTAGATAATTTTCTGGTAGATTTCTGTTTTAAGCAGCTCTCTTTTATCCTGGGACAGGACAGTCCAAATGCCCTTTAGGGTGTGTTGTTTCTATGACTGACCAAATGCAGTAACCAAAGAAGTTTTCTGGAAAAATGCAGGAATTTTTGAAATTATTGTTTTCTTCTAAAAGGAAATGGTCAGCATAAAATATACATATACAGACCATTATATATTATATATATGCACAAAAATATATGTATGTAAAACGTGAAAACCTAAGACTAAGAAGAAATGCTCCAATTGCTGTTTTGAAATGCTGAAAATATAGCTATTTCAAAATGAAATATTTTTTCTTCATTGCAGCATTCCTGAAGAAATATTACCCTGGCAATTGCTGACATTTAGACCATTTTCATTCCATTTTGCAAAGAAAACATCTGTCAGAATACCAACCTTTCCTATGAAACAGTGATTTCTAACAGCTTTAAACAGTGCAATTTTCATTAGCTTTTGCTGTGATGTTTGTACCTGTCTTCAAAACAATTGCTGTTGGCTTTTTGTCACATAGAAAGAAAAGCATGGAGTCCAGAGATAAGGAAGATATCTCATGAGTTCATCTAATCCATTCTCCTCAGTACCATGTAAACCTGATATATGTGTTTCATTATCAAAAACTACTCTGCAACAATCTGCTTTTTTTCCACATGGGGAAGAGTCATGGTGTATCCTCCTAAATTTATATTTGCTCTTTGATCACCAAGTAAGGATTCACCTCACCTAATCTGTTGCTACCAGAAAGCTGGGTACCCAGTTGAAGCTAATCAGCCATTCTCTGTTAATAATCATGGCAGAGAAAGGGTTGTCTGTCTTCCCTCAATATCCATAGGCACTGACAGAGGAAGATTTATTCATTGTGGAATTCACAGAAGGACATACCTTCCCAGTGCCAGTTCTCTCCTCTGATTACCATGGGGAAAAGTAGATGAAATTAGATGCTTGCCTTGATTTTTTCTTACGTTTTCAATGCTCATTTTATGTACTAAAGAATGATGTGACTTTTACTGTGGGATTCAGTATTAGTAACTTTTACCTTTCTGTATCTCCTTTCACTTGAGAACTTAGTGTTTTATAACCCCTAAGTAAGAGTATGATGTGATTTTTTTTTTATAGTTAGACTGAATATTAAATAAAAATGACATAACAAAATTTAACATTCAGTCTTTGCTACTGATGTTATGAGAACGAGGGACAAGCAAGGGAGAAGGATAAAATGGAATTAAAAGATCCTGAATCATCTTTTTCCTAAGAAGACACTAGCAAGATGTTCACCCACAAGCAAGGGCCCTTTAAATAACAGAGTTAAATAACAGAATAAAAGACAATGTTTGTGAAAGCTGAAGGGCAACAAGGGAGCAGGATCTGTCAATATTAAGCACTGAAATAAAAACTCTAGAATGACATAGGATGTGAAGGGACAAGTAAAGAAAGTTGGATCCCCACAACCTTCTTGATTCGTTATGAACATCAACATGAAGTGAACTGACAACTCCTTTTGCTTTTGAACCTCCTTTTCCCTCTACCATCCTGAGTCATAGAGGGAAGTTCTATGTCAATGTTGCAAACTACAGAAACCTTGTACTTTTTGCCTCTATTCAATGTAAGTAGCTTCAGTGACATCAAACAACCTTTGACAAATCAGGACTTCAGGACATGTATTGTTCAATATACTACAGAAGATTCTGAGCTGTAGGAAAACCATGAAATAAACCTTTTCTTTTACTCCTTTCTTTTCTTTTTTTTTATTTTCTGCCCCAGATGAGACAGAAAAAGAGGAAAAAAAAATTGAAGACATTCCAGAACATTGGACTATACAAGCAGATAGCTCAGTGAAATTCAATTTTGATGGAATTGCATGAGAAGGATCCTTGTCTACCATGTGGATTCTAAATTCGAGCTACACAAGTTATGACATATGAGAAAGTGGGAAGAACACAGTACTGAGTTTCGATAAAGAGCTGGTGCAGATTTGCCTCTGAATCTCTGAATAACCTCAGTTGCTATATTACACAAGCAAAATATGAATGTCTAGATACTGACAGTGAAAATTAGATGTTTGATTTTTATCAGTGCAAAGATGGACATAGTGTCTACTGGAAAGCTAGAGATAAGAGAAAAAGACAGAACTGACTGCTGTGTACTAATATGTGGCATGTCACTGAGCTGGCTTCTATATTTCTTTCTTTTTAGTGACACAAGCGTGAGTGGAAAAGCAGTTCATATGAGAAATTGCTTATTTCAAAACTGTTAAAATTGGTTAAACTTCCATGCTAAAGTTAATATCCATGCAATTCTGCAATATGAAAACTTCTGTATATGTGAGTTTTTTGAGATTCAGGCAACATTTAGTCCTTTATTTGGTCAACATATATCAGCAACATTTAGAGATGCTGAGACAGAAACTATGATCCATGCTTCATAGCTGAGATCAGACACCAACCAAGTCTGAAAGAAAAAAAGAAAATAATTCCATTTTTAAGTGGAATTATTGAGATGTCCAGATTCCTAGATATGTTACACATATATGTGTATTTTACAAACATATTACCTCCCTATATCATATCTTGATGATGGTGAATGAATATAATATCTTGATGATGAAAAACACACTTTTTATCTATCATTCTCTAAAAATGAAAGTTAAAGGAAAGCATTTAAGGTGAACTCTATTTTAGAGCACACCCTTTTGATAAATTTCACTCAAGTGTTGTTGATGGAATTATTTGCACTTCGTTCTTTCTGGGAAGTCAAGATGCTTTTTGTTTGTTTGTATCTTTTTTAAACCACCAAATTTAATTGTTTGCTTCCCTGGCTGTAATGAAATAAGAAGATAATGAGTTTTTCATTGTTCACTAATTGTCTACTAAAGATGAGACATAGTCAGCCAACTGTAAATTGCTGCTTTACTGTAATGTTTGGATATTTCAGTGCAAATAGTCACAAATACATCTGTTCCTGCATAAAGTGAAATGTCTGTGTTATGAAAACAAGCTGATGTAGAGAGCAATAAAAAGAATAACTATGATAACTTCTGTTGATTAGGATTTGGTGCATTGTTTGAGTTGCTTTTGACATCTCAGAAAAATGCTGGCATGTTTCAGCCCCATAAAGACAGGTGATATTTCAGCAGCTTTTCTTGCTCTGTAGTATTTAGAATTTGAAACCTGGAACTGATATTCACAGATAATATAAATCCTAAGATCTAAGTAACTTTGCAATGCAAAATGACAAAACCTGTTAAGGCTCAACAGGCACCATCTTTTTCTTATCTTGGATGGTTCTAAAAATAAGGGTTCCCAAGATGAGTTAAGCATCAAAGTTATGTTAACTTTGAATTTCCTGGCATGTGTCTTCTCAGCTTTTTTCTATCTGTTTTTAGAATGGGGTAGATTTAACATTCTAATCTGATCCAAACTTCCCTCAAGGATCCAGATAGAAATTTTAACCCTATTGAGTTTAATGGCAGCTTTAGTATTGATATAAAACTGACTAGGATTTCATGTTAAAATTTTCAATCAGATCATCCATAATGTATAAGCTTCAGTTCAAAGGCAGAAAATGACTGTTTCATCAGCAAGCCCATTTCTCTCTGGAACAGGGAGGTGTCAGTAGACAATGTTTCAAAATGGACTTGATCCAAAACTCATAGAAGAAAAAAGAACAGACTCATGTAAGAAAAACAACAGGCTCTTGTAGATTATCAGTGACTTTGACAGTATTCAGTATAACCACTCTTCAGAATGATACTGCCTTTTCTTAACAGCCCAGTTCCCTTCAACAAATTACAGAACCTACTTCATTCAAAAGAGAAACATGTTTAATAGCTATTTAGTGACCACAAAATATTGTACCATGATTTCATAGTAGCAAAAAAAAAAAGTTATTTAATTGAAGCATTTATTTTGAAGCATAATTTGCTCTGTCAAAATATGACTGTGAACATTTGGGCTTAGATGTTGTTTAATTATTATTATTATTATTATTATTATTTCAATGTATTTTGAGTTCTGACTATCTAAACTTACACAGACTGATTTTATTCTTTTCACAGGTCACTTAATTTCCAAGTTGTTTATTTCTTTTCTGAGCCCTTCTGCCTTTTTTTTCTATTTCATTAAAGAGGAAAATGAAGGCAGAGACAGTTCACAGATTGGAAATAGCTGTGATAAGCCCATTTTAATATTTACTCTTATTTTATATCTTTATATATTCATATACATCTTATCTATAAATAGGAATATTTTACGTAGATTTAAATTACAGGCCATGTTTATAGTCACTGGCATCTCCTGATTATTTTGGTAAGAAGGGACAAGGAAGGGTAGCTGAGAATTAGCAGGACAGGTGCCTAAATGCTTTTAAGAATTGGAACAAACTAGGGGGTGAGACAATCACTGCTTCATTTTTTATTAGCCCCAAATGCAAAGATGGTCTTGGGGCTATCTTTGAGTGTGCTGCTTGGAAAAAGGATAGTATTTTTCCTAGGATTTATGGTTTAATCAAGGCCTTTGAGTCCTCTCAAGCCAATGAACATTCAGTTTATAGCAGTCACTTTTGGCTTAAGCCCAGAGTTGCAGCTCATTCTCAGAGCAGCGAAGAAGCAAAACTTGTCCAACTCAAGCACCTGCAGCAGAAGAGGTCCTGCATTCAAAACCAAGCACTCTGAGGCTGCTGCTGCCTGTGACTGAAGAAAGAATAAGCAAAATATTGGATAAGCACACACTATGATGCAGAAAAACGATTTGGTATGCATAACAGCACGAAGAAGAACATAAAATCTCAAAAGAGAAGGAGCAGAAATCACGTTAAATCCAAATCTACATCCACCCCAACTCTTTTCCTGGTGTTGGGGTGGCTGAGAGGAAAGACACACATCTATCCATGCATCTCCACAAATGAAAATTTTGCAAAAAATCATGCCACACAACCCAGGAATCTCAAGGAGATATAATATCTGTTAGAGAGGGTAAAGTGCAAGCAGTTATGACAAGACTATTCTGAATTAAACTACACAAACATTTTCCATGCTTCCTCATTATTAGTGGCTTTAATAACAGTGGTGCCTATACATAATACTTCTCCTAAATGTGTGTGCTTTTGCTACTTGCAGTGGCCATTACAGTTGCTCACAGTAAAACAGATCAACATTTTTTCACCAGTTTCCATCCAGACTATGACCACTTCTCATTAAGACTCTGCAGGGATTAGAACTGATATTTTCTGAACTCCTGTCACAAAGAACCTAAAACACAACCAGTGAGCTAAACTCTTTCAATGATTTTGTTCCTTGTCTACTTGAAAGGAGTACCAGGACAAACACACCTGTGTAGGTGGGTATTAATCTTTGCTCAGCGGTGAATAGTCTATTTGATTTTATGCTCAGCACTTACTACTACTGGGCAAACTAGTGTTTGCCTACTAGTAGGCAAACACTACTAGTCATGATAATGTTTACTGTCTGGCTAAAAGAAGAAAGCCATTAAGGAAAATATTTGGTATCATTTGTAAAATTCAGCCTATCTTCAGCCTTGTGCTGAAATGAGATTTTTGCTGTTGATTTCTACAGAAAGGGCTCATCCAGTATGAAGACTTTGTTGTCTCCAAAGGATCTGGTTCTCTTTGCTTTTATGGCTGAGTATTTTGTCTTAAGTTGGCTGGGCTGTTTCCAGCTCTGTGGAAGGGTTGGTTTTAGGGCCCACCAAAGGAACATCACAGCAGCCCTACTAGTGTAGGCTGCTGGATGCATGTTTGGAATTAATGTGTCTCCACAGACCAGAAACCCTACCCAGCTACTGCCAGTGAAGACCTCAGTAAAATGCCAGGCCACTTTTCCTATCATGCTTTTTTCTTTGTGTCCTACATCCTGAGTCAGATTTTGCTTTGATGAATTCCTGAAGGTGACTTCTCATAAAATACAAAAGAAAGTAAATATAAAACCCAAAAAAAAATACAGAAAAACTGTAATTAAATTTCCTCACATAGGGTAAAAGAAAAAATGTGATTCCTTTGAAAAAACATATAACACTTTTTCTTTTTTTCGATCCCCTTTTCTTCCCACTAGGACCTTTATTTATTGTATACTTCAGCAGCTACTATCAGGTGATGAGCCTATCAAATGATAATGTAAATGCTGACTTCATTTATTAACCTTCACAAGGGCCAGGCATGGAGTGTAAATAGAAAAATCACTATCTCTGGATGCCAACAATGATAATTGCAGCTACAGTTACTGTGAAGGCGGTGGAGTGGTTTGCAGAGTAAATGAGAGACAGGGGTTTTTTTCAGTAGATAAACATCCTGTTATAGTTCTGAGTGAGTGGAGAGATAACACAAACAACACAACTGTTTAGCAAATGCATTCCTTATCATTTGACTAGTTGAAGGGAACAGGTAGGAATTATAAAGTCAAATAAAAATATAGGAATGATTATTGAACCCAAATCAATAAGGAGATATATATGGTCGGATTTATCTCCAGATCAACACTACATGGAGAATGAATTTGCAAATTACATCTCTGCATTATTCAAATAACAACTACCTGTTTCTAGCACAGCATTCTCTTCTGCCTCCCCAAGGCTCTCTTCAGTGCATTCCCATAGGTATCTTCCAGCATCTGTGAGTCTCATATATCACTCTGATTTGAAGGGCTAAGCTCAATGCAACACAATATTTAGCAGGGTTTCAGCAGGGAATGAAAGACAGAGGATGGACAATTCATTGCAAAGAAAATAAATTTGGGCACAAGCTGTAGAGGTCTTGTTTTCATGCACAGGCAAGGTTCAGATGCAAGCTTTAAAGGCTTTGACATAAAAACACTGAATGACTGAAAATATAAATCTTTCTGCAAAGCAGCAGAAAGGAAGTTGCACCCCGCTGTTTACAGACTCCTTCCTGGGTGACTCTTCCATTCAGTGAGAGTGAACAGAGCTGTCATTTTGCCAGCAGCTGGAAAGTCATTCATCACTCCACTCAAGGCCAGTGCCAGAAAAAGCCAGCAATGGGGTCTCCAAACCTCTTTCACAATCTCCTTTCTAGCTTTTGCAGGAGAGGCAAAGGAATCAGTGAGTTCTACCACCAGCTGTAAGAGTGCCAGAGAGGGCAGGGTTCAAACACTGGCTGTGCTTTCTATCTGAGTGACTCCTGCAGCCCCAAAGATTAAGGAGAAAGTTTAAATGCTTACCAACATCAGTGATAAGCCTGGGACCAGTCCTCATTTTGCCACCATCCTTTTACTAGGGCCAGTTGGATCAGACTTTTCATTTGTGGCTCAACTTCTGAAGCAACAAAATGGCAATAATACTATTTCCCCATTGTGTATCTCAGATAGATTGCATTTTAGCAGCACAAAGATGCTGTTTTGTTATTATCCATCTTATGGTAGGCTAAAAGGCTGAAAGAGTTGTTATTTCTGAATATATTTGAAGGCAGAAACTATTGTCTTTTTTTTGCCAGCAGTGAAAAAAAACAAAAGCAGATTTTGGGGCAGGCAGTAAAGAACCAGATGCCGTTGAAAAATTAATAAATCTTCAAATAATAGCAAGAGTAACTTCTCAAGTGAACCCAGACTGAAGTTTTTTTGGTAGTGGGTCAAGCTAACATATGGTCTGCTTAGACACTGAGATGACAGACAGAATCTGAACAGAAGCAAACAAAACAAAATCTGTTAAGGAACAGACAGCAAAAATATGATCACTGAAGGCAGGAAAATTAGATTGACAACTGAGAGAGGCTGATAAATGATAAATAAGCAATGTGGCTATTTATTTTTTTTTCAATTCAAGCAATTGTCCCCCCTGCTATACTATTTCATAAGCTGTGGATATCTTAACAGGTTGATAATAGGAAACTAATTTAAAAGTAAATATCCTGGTTCCACAGGGAGTATAACACAAAGCATCACTGATCCTGTTTTCAATATGATACACTTTTTGCAGTTGCCCAAACTTAATATCTCATTTGCATCAATAGAAAGTAGATGTTGATATATTTCTGTGCCCATTTTTTCTAGGCTCTCTGCCATGTCAGACATTGCTGAACACATAGTGGAACTGAAAGACACAGAAAAATCTCCAAGAGGCAACTGCAGCAAGAGAGTCTCAGCTTTGGCCTTCTTGGTTTGCCAATTGCCCCTGCAACACTCCCTGGGAGAAAATCAGGTGAGGTAAGTACAGCAACACTAGTGTTATCCTTCAGCTCCCATCCTCCTGTTGCTGTCCATTGCCATGCCTCAAATCAAAACACACCATGCAGAGCTGAAAGAGCAGAACAAGAGCACTTCTCACCTATTTCAACACAGACCCAGCTTATTTCAAACACCCTTCTGAAGTGGAATAGCTACCCAAGTGCATTATGTAGATCTGGCAATATTTAATATATGCAGCAAAACATGGGTTAAAAATGATAGCTGCAATGGAATAAACGGAAAACCTTCTTCTTGCATCAGTGAAAATAAAATATTGTAGTAAAAACACAAAACCCCAAAACCTGCCTTTGCCATGAGTAAATGTCAAGCAATGCATAGTCTTACTTCAGGCTTTTCTTGAATTCTTGAATTCATATCTGGAGTCGTCAGTGTTGTGAAAGGAGAAGACTTACTTGAAAAAGCAAAGATTTTGTGAGGTATCTGCTCTTGCACAGGTGGATATATATATATTTATTTGTCATGATACTATGAAGTCAAGGAATTTTAAAAGATTCATGAATTAACCAAAGTAGCTATGAAATATCTTCACACATTTTGCTTCCCACCTTCTAATTCATAAAAGAGTGATAAACTCTTGTGAGATATTTGCTAACTCTACTGTGCCACTCCACAGCTGCCAGACACAACATGGTTTTATCATTTGTAATTACAGAATAGCAGTTTCTATGACCTCATGTTCATGGTTTCAGAATTGCAAGAGAAAAATCCAAAAATTTAGAGAAATGTTAATTTTTATTATGGACAAATTAATTAATAATTTTGTATTATACGTAAAAATTATATCTGACCTTGAAGTGTCTATCAACAAAGCTCAAAACAGATAGTGTGAGAAAGTGAGCTTTAGGTGTCATGTAAATAAATGTATGTATTCCAGAGAAGTGACTAAAACCTGGCCATGTCCAGGGAAATTGAAAGCTTGATGTTCAGTATAAAGGGCTGCACCAAGACTTTATGGATGAGACTTCAGCACTGATAGTTTCCTGACTGGCAGCAGGCAAGAAGAGACCAGCCCTGGGTCCTGACTCTTAAACAAGAATAGAATGTCTGGTGTTTGGTGTGATAAGCCAGAACTAGAACCAAATACTAGGTTCTGAAAGCATCCCTCCCACAGCCTTTCCTGTGCCTCAGTAAGGCCTGACTTCCTTTTTTGCCACAGTATCACAGTCTGAACATTAGGGACAGAAACCATTTCTCCCTCAGGCTGGGTTGCAATCAGGTGTTTGAAACCCTCCCTGCAGGTGCAATTTTTTTAAGAAGGTGTTTAACTATGAAGATCCAGGATTTCTTTTCAGCCGCACATCCCCGCCTCATTTAGGAGCCTAATTTCCACCAAGGGAAAAGCATTTAGGACTCTCCGTCCTTTACAGCATTTGTTTGGCTAGTCAAGGTGACTGATTCCCAGTCAGAAAGAATCATGCTGTGGCCAGACAATGCCATGGTCCCCACCTCACTCACCTACAGCTGGGGTTGTCCATCCAGTCAGAGCTGGACTCCTAGGGATCCATCGGTGAAACGCTGGAAAGCGCTAAAAATGGGCAGTGCTAACAGGGAAACACCCTGGTGAGCAAAACCCTCTATTGGTAAAAAGTGGCATTGCTTCTCTTTCCTTACAAAGATGCATTCATTTGTCATGACTAGGTGCTCAAGTTATAGGGACTGGAGATGGTTATTCAACAATTAGTACAAAAAATTAGCCAAATACATAATGGGATGGAGGTGCAGCTTATGCAGACTTTTATCCCTCAGTGAAAAAAGACAAATTTGTTTGCCATATAGTGTCTTATTAATGTTTAAATTAACAAAATCTCTGTTTAGAAAACCTCTGTTAATAAATTCTCTGGTTTTATTCTGCAGGCAGTTCCAAGTTGTGTATTTGCATTTCAACTTAATTTCTTTTTGTGGTTTTCTACACTTCCATGAATAAGGAGTTGCATTTCAGAAGAATGCTGGACTACTATCCCAGACATGAAATGGCAAGATGTATATATTTACATTTCCCAAAGCATATATTACCTAGTGGCAAAAGATGATAAATAAAATTTAATACATGAAATATGACAGTATGAAATGTACAGATCTTTTAAGTCCTCTGAAACACCCAGAGAAAAGATTTTTTGCCTAGAGATACAGAAAACAATTTGCAAAATAGTAGAACAATGGGATGTGCTTAAGTCTGTATTAAGTCATTGTGAAGTGTCATCCAATGGATGAAAAAAATGCATAAAATCCACACAGATTGCATGAGTTAACTATGTTCAGATTATGATTTACACTGGAAAGAGGATTATCCCTGCATTGCTATGGTGGATGTCACAATCAAGGCAGGGCTTGCATTTCATCCAGTTGAAATGAAAACAGCTTAAACTGGACAGACTGGTTCATGTAAGGTAGAGGTGAAATTAGAAAAAGGGTGACCTGAAAGATGGAAACTCTAAGGTCTATTCAATAGTGTTTTTCAGATGGATGACTGTAATTTTATGTTTCCAGTATGTTACATTATAACATGATCCAAAATCCATTAGATCCTTTACTTTTGTGTAACTACAGGGCTGGGAAATGTTTCTGATTGGAACTCGAAACACACACACCTCACTCAAGAATGTCGTTGATAACATTCAGAAACTTTTCTGGTAAAACACTTACTTTGGGTTACACACACAGAATTAGAGGTTACCATTCCTCAGCAGAGCTGCATTCAGTGTGCATCTCAGTTGGTGAGCTGTGTGCTACAACAGAAGTGCTTGGCTGAAACTTTCTGTTGTTTACTTTTTCTTAAATCACTACAATTAGGTCATTTGCAGCTCTCAAAAACTTCACTTAATCTCTTACCCCAGTGGACCAAAAACCCCCACATTTTTTAACTTCTCTGGATTTACAGTAAATGCCAAAAGTCCCAATTCCAGTGATGCATGGACCAGTATGAAATTTATGTTGGTCCTGAAAGCATACTGGTTAAAAAGTCCATTTCTTTCAGGGGCTGCCTGCTTGAAGCTGTCTTTCTGTAAAAGTGAGACACTATACAATTTGATTTTTGCCATTTGAGAACTGCAAAGTACTAGTAAATATTTTACTACCCATTTTATGATTTTTAGTAAATGAAGTGCATAAAGGAACTAAAGAGATTATAGCATTTTCTGTATTTCTATTCCTTCTTTACAGCCCCCCAAACATTAGGTGAAAATCTGTAAGTTTGTCTATAATGTTCAATGATACAGCACATAGATTCTAATAGATGGTATTACAGTACATAGATCTTTCAAAGCAGAGGGTGATGAGAACGGATTTCACTGCATGTGGAGTTGGAAATGTACTTGTCAACTAAGCGTTTCAACAATACTAAATTCATAATAAAAAAACAAATAGTCATTCTTGGTGTAATTCCATGCAATTGCTTAGGTATTCAGCTGCCACTCTGAAAGAAATGGCATATTTGAAAATGCTGTTTTTTCCAGACCACAGACTGCATGGGTAGAACTGCAAAACTGCTCAACTGAAAATTGATTTTAACCCCATGTTCATGAACATGAACATTTGAAAGAGGAATTTTAAAAACCAGTGATAAACTCCTTTTCAGTATTGAATGCATATAAAAAATACTTTATAGAATTATTTTGAAATACTTTTTTTTTTTAATGACTTCGTGTATTTCTTTGCCTTCCCTAATTACTTGGTCAATACTTGTGGTGTGGAATTGTTTTTTGCCAGGGAAAGCAATCAATGATATCACTAGAATGATACTCAATCTGAATTTGCTTGCTTGGATTTAGATTTCAGGTTGGCTGAGCCACTATCAAGAGGTAAGGTGGCTGATATTTTCAGTTCATACTAGACAGTCACCAGCAAATTCAATACTGAAATATAGTGAAGCATTATTTTCAAACAACTTCAGCAGCAATAAGCTGTTGAGAAGTAACCAAGAAGTAACCACAGAGAATATTTTGAGCTATTTCATTACATTTAAAAAAGAATTTTTTACAGAATTCAACCATAAAATGTGTGCAAGTGAAGAAGCAAGAAAGCAAAGACGTGATTTGGTGATTAACCCACAGTATATTTATGAGCAGTTCTGGCTCTTAAATTGAAATTAGCAAAGCATGATTAAGCCACCATCAGGTGACCTGACCACCACAGTCCCTCAGGACATTCTAGGACTGTAAGGCATGGAGTTAATGAAATTTCAGACAGTTGGTGGGTTAAATGAGTAAGAGGGAAACTGCTTCTTAGGAAACTGAGACATGAGACAGTCTGGATGTAACTTCAGTTTTCCATTTTACTAAGGCTGATATCGAGGTGAAATGATGGCTCTATCACTCAGATACTTGTAGTTCTCTAAGGATGTCTTACAGATCTGCCTTCAAGCTAGGAGAACCAAGAGAGATGGTTCAAAGTATAAGAAGGAAAAAATCATAGCAGCTCAAGTAACTGCATTGTTTCTTTCCAATGTCCTTGCAAGACTTAGGGGCCCTTGTAGCAAATTCTGAGTAGCCCAGAGCAGGCTTTAGAGCGCATCAAATCTACACCAAAAATATATCTTGTATGTCTCATTTTTCTTTGAGTTACTCTATCCTGGACTAAGAATATTGCAGTGATAAAACCACCCTGGCTGGTGCAGACACACAGGATCCTAAAACCATAAGACAGGACCACAGACAGGATAATGTGATGATCACCTGGTCTGTACTCCAAGCTCCTGCTCAAAGTGGGATCAGCTATGAGATCAGACCAAGTTGCTCAGGACCTTTATTGAGCTGCCTCGATTACACTTGTGGCAATCACTGCAGCTTTACAGGAAAGCAGAGTTTGCTCTTCACTGAATTGCTCTCAGCCAAGACAAAAGCTAGGGAAGAGTGGGAATGCTTACAGAATCATAGTTAAGCTGTCAGATGAAAAACATTTCTTCTGATTCACATTAGGCATGAACAGGCTCAAGCTACAGGCAGCTGTCTGTCCACAACATAAACCTGATGCTCTTAGTAAAGCACCAGTCATGTCTGACTATGCAAAAATGACTAAGAGATGAAAAAAAAGTAATTTACTAAGGCTTGAAATGTAACAGTGTAGGTGGATGGCAAATCTAGTTATGGCAGTAGGACTGGATATATGTTTAACTAACAGCAGATATATATTCCTATCCTGCTCTGCTAGTGGATACTTTTTACCTTGGTGTGTCTGTCACACAGACGAACAGAGACCCAGATAGAAGGAAATATAAAGAAGAAGGAGCAGTTCCATGACAGCAGAAAAGGAGAGAGAAATACAGTCTTTAGATTCAGAAGGATGGAAATGGGGTGTTTTGAAGAAAGTAGAAGTGAGTTATCCAAGGGAAAGTTCATAGGCAAGGATCTGCTATACACAACTTGCAAATGCAGGCCTGTGATTTATTAGGAAAGTCCAATTTATTGCTGTAAGATCTAAGCACCGTGGGTTTAAAAATTTCCAGTTTCCCAAACACATAGTAGATTATGCTTTTTCTCTGGCCACATGTGTGACCCTGATCCACAGCTCAGTGGAAGCAGCATTAGAAAAATAGTCACTACTACAAAATCACAAAGAGGTGATAAGAGTCTTTCTTCACACAAAGCAGATATGATGAGTGCTTTTGAATAAGCTACACTGCTGGGGTGATTGTATTGATTGGGAAAAGAGGGATAATCATGCACTGATTTAACTTTTTTTTTTTTAAATCAGATATGCTCCTGAATTTTCTAAGCAAGAAAATCTAGTGGATAAATTTATTACAACAGTATGAATTTATACACTGACTGAGGCAGTTGTAGCTAATATTTTTACCTTTCCTGTCTCAAATTTTTTTTGCAGTGTGACCACATTTGTGATGTTGCATCCTGGAGGTGCCTGCATTTCAGGAGTGAGACACCACCT
The DNA here is from genome assembly GCF_008360975.1 of Lichenostomus cassidix. NCBI lineage: Eukaryota > Metazoa > Chordata > Aves > Passeriformes > Meliphagidae > Lichenostomus > Lichenostomus cassidix. The sequence goes on from NC_139488.1 coordinate 25,135,422, forward strand.
GAGTGACCAATTCATCTTGCCTGCATAGTGTGGCACAAATGCATCAGGATTTATTTCCATCTTTATTTATTCCTGCCTTATGTATGTTTCCATGTATATATATAATATGTATATATATGTATATATATACATATATATTATATGTGTATATATGTGTGTATATATATATATATATGAGAGATAGCAGCAGCAATGTTTATTGTATTCTTTCATACAATGGTAGTGCCCAGAGCACTCAGGGTTTACCCAGTGCAAAAACTTTTTAAAAGTTCCAGAAGTACAAACTGTTGTAAAACACTTCTGCTTCTGCTCAGGGCCATAAAAATAAATAATTCATTCTCTTGTCAATGATTTCCATCTCCTCTTTTCACCCCAAAAGGCATCACTGTGGGATTTGATTCTCTTTTCCAGTGTGACCCACTGAATGGTTCAGAACAGTTATAAGAGCTCTCCAGTAAGCAGAGTTGGGGGTGCTAAGGACGTGATGGTGCTGCTGTCAGGTCACTTTGCAGACTGCTGGTCAAACAGGTTGTCACAGGCAGCTTCTTCTTTGACCTTTCTCTGCTGCTCAGAGAAAGGAGACTCCAGAGTAGGCCTTTAAGCCTGAAGAACCAGACACATGATTTCAAGGATTCCATTTGAAGATGGCTGTGTTTAGAGTACATCCTACCACTCAGAGACTTGAAAAGCTCTCATTCCTGCAGTGTACTTGCTATTGCTGAATAGAGATCAAAACAGTACCTTGATTTTTTAATTATTTGTTCAGATTCATGTAAGACATTTCTCAAAGGTATAATTTGCTCAGTCTCTCTGTGAGGTTTCCAAAGTGAAGTCATGTGGAGAGGAGTCAGATCCACTAAGAGTGAATGCAAGCATATTCCATACTTAGCCTTCATACAGAGAAGAACAATGTTTAAAAGAGTTACAAAGGCTGGATTTGTAACAAAATGTGTCAGGGCTGGATGGATGTGAGGCAGATATTGTGGAAATGAACTTGCCTACAGAAGATTGCAGCGAGCCTGTTGCTTTGGCTGATTCCATGGTCACAGCAAAATATAAAGCAGGACAGGAATATATGCTCTGCTCCAAACATTTCTTACCAATCCTGTTTGCCTGCAAGACTCACATAATATGTATGAGGGTACATTTAGATTTTCTGCGTATTAATCTGGTGGAATAAAACTGATATATCAAAAAGTGTAAAACAAACCTCTATTTTGCTGTCCCAGTAGAGACATGTAACAGAAACAGAACACAGCTGATACCCATATGGAAACAGAAGAGTTCTTGTTGAACAGAACAACAGCCATATATTTTAGGCCTCTGTTTAAGCTGGCTAGGCTTAACCACCTCATTAAAAATCCTTTTTAAAAGCATAAAGCTGCACGACAATTCTCATAACAAATATAGGTTTTTTGTCAACTGAATAAGACCACGGGCTCGTCTAGCATTTAAATAATTCTGATGATTGCACCAGAACCATTTTTTCCCCTGGCTAATTTTCCAGTGAATAGTATTATGCCTTAGCTTCATATGCTAGGAAAGCCTCTTGCTGGTGTTATTAATGGGCCTCTTTCTCACAAAGGCCTCATCCTCTGTTTCCCAGCCTGTGTCCTTTGCTATGTCAAGATGCTCTTTTCTACTCTTCTTTTCGTAACACAACCCATTTTCTTGCAGTAGTTATTACAGGGAACTGACGTAGGAAGAAGTTGACTCGACTGCCAGAGTATTTGCTTCATTAAAAGGCCATCTCATCAAGGAGCCATTTACATGTTCTTCCTGCTGCCTGTGTCTTTTTGAAAGAAGCTGAGTCTCAAAGAAGTGCCTTAAAGTAGACAAGAGCACTCCAAATTCTCAAGTAGTCAATCTCAGCATTATCCACAGAAATCTCATACTTTCTTCAAACTTGTCCCAGTGCTTAACTTCTCTGGCAGTCCTGGCATTGGAGTCTAACTGCTGCTTTGTAGATGCCTCAACACTCTGCATCCTGACATACAGATGTAAAAATATTAGCCAGGGCACAGATCTGGGCATGGATTTCTGACATTGCTTTCTTTAGGTGAAGGTCAAGCACTGCAGTGTCATTTTTCACAGACAATCAGGATGCATTCCCACTCCAGCAGAATGGAGTGCATGGTCTGCAACAATAACACAGGTTAATTTGTTTTTAAAAGCTGGACAGTCTCAAAATAACAAAAAAATTTTTTTTCTTTGTTTTCTGCTGCTAGCTCACAATAGAAATGTAGCAGCATATCCATAAGAAAGTAAGGATTCTCTTTCCACCAGTAGGCTGTTGTGAGACTCAGAAACCCAGTGAGAAGTTTCTGGCAATCAGCAGAGTCATTGGCTCCATGACAACCCAGCTCTATTCCATTGGTTCACAAACTGCAGTATCACCCATGAGACTGATTTGGAACATATTAACTTTTGCCATAAGATTCAAAATAGCCATAACAAATGTGAAATACGTTTTTTTGATAATTTTTTTCTTCTTAGTTTTCTGCAATTGAAAACCACAGCGTTTTCCAGTCTGTTCTGCAGTCAAATAATATTTTAAAGGTGTATGAAGCAGCCATGGAAACAGGTATTTGCAATGAAAACAGCCATTTGAATGAAAATGTCACCTGCCTCCCTCCCTGTCACAGTGTGCTTGGGAAACTGGGCTGTTCCCTTTTTCTGCTTTTCAATCTGGCACCCACTGACAGGCCTCTGTCTTCCACTTTGAGGTACGTGGTGAGACAGCAGCCTGAATTTTCCTTTTTCCTTTTGGCTGTGCTCATGGACAGACTTCTTCCAAGAAGTCCTATGGATAATTTTCATTTCTTGTAGAGAAGCTAGAAGCAGCAAAAAGCTGCATCCCAGAGAGTTTGAGCTCCTGTGCCCTGCAGCTCAGTGGAGGATTTTAACCCTGACCCACCAGCCCATTCTGGTGTTGTGGATACACAACAGGAAGTTAGGATACACCTTAACTTCTTCACTCACTAAATCTGGGAGGTCACCTCATCACAGTTTGATAAAGGTTTCATGAGGTAAAAAAGAAGGCTGCCCTTGCTGCAGCCTTTACTGTTGGTTAATCTGTTTTCTCCATGATAGACTCCTCTCAGGACCGCGTTGACTTGGAAATCAGAGGACTAATATTGTCAATCAATATGCCTTGAAGCCAAGCAATTAAAAGGTCTGACACTGTGCTTTAAGACTATGTTTTATCTTTATTTCTTTAGTGACTGTACCTGTTATTTAAGCCAAAAGCAGATTTCCCTTATAGCAGTTCAGGAAGTGATTCTAATAAAAAATTATATAATAGATTAAGATACAGAAAAGCTACATATACTCCAGACATAAAAGTTATGGAGTGAAAGCCCTTGTATTTCTTGAGGAGTAAAACTGAATGAGATTGAACAAGCACCAAATCAATGGAATTTCTGTGATTTGCACCATGAAAAATAAGAAAATGGCAGTTCAACGAAGTATTCCCACTCATTGCTTCTAAAGACAAATTTTCTGGACAGCCAGATGGACAATTCTGTGTCTCCTAATTTTAAAAATCATGCTGTAGCCATGAATGCAAAGAGTATTTCTCACCTGTTAAGATCACAGTACATTTGCCAGCTTCCAGCTATGAAATGACATGGCACCATGATAACACCAGTCCTGGTGAGAAGCCCTTTACATGGTGTTCTCAAAAATGACCATGACTGACTCTGCAGCCGTATCAGTAGAGGTAGACAGAGAAGTTTCCAACCAGTGACATTTCATGTCAGCAGAGGCACTTTGCGGCTGAACTACACTTTTGTTTACCAAAAATGCAAATCAACTGGGGAGACCCAGAATTTTCTGGCAATAACCAACGGACATGAACCCTTGTGGTTGAGGAAACAGCCTCAGCAGTAATGACACTTTTCCTTCAAACTGAATTAAGTGGTGTTTTGAATCACTTGAGCTAGGATTTAATTTTTGTTCTTACAGAATCACTCATACAATACCACAGTCTCTTTCAAGCCTACGTATCTTCCTCAAGTTGAAAATTCAGGTTTTAATCTGAAAAAAACTCCCAGACATCTGAAAAAGTTCCAGTTTTGTGGATTTTTTTTTTCATTTGTTTTGGGCTATCAAACAAATTTCGAAGCTGCAAATGTTGTTTAGATTGATCAGCATCCAGCATTTCATTAACAGCTCTAGTGATGAAAAGTGCAGCCTAAGCAAGACTCATATCAATAGATGTCCATCTTTATAAATCCTGAGCATCCACCAAAGACAGATGTCTAATGGGGCACAATACAAATGATTGGATTAAAACCCCCCACAATTTTCCATATTTTTATTCATAGCCTCACTTGGGTTATACCATCCCAGTCTATTGCATTATCTCTCATATGCTGTACTTTTCAAAAAAGTTGTCAAATTCTAATTTTTTGTCCTTCTTTGGGGAGATGCAATTGTGTATTGCACATTTCTAGAGTCCCAAACGTGATCTGTTGGTGGAAGGTGTTCAAATGTGTGAACATCCCATGTTCCCAGAGTCACACCAACAGCACAGGAGGCAGGCAGCTGCAAAGATCTGAATGTTTGTATTTTCTACTGCTCACCACCAGCTTCGGTCATGCTAAATTATCCTTTCAAACGTATCTTCTACTGAAGAGGGAACTGCGTCAAACCATGATAATAAAAAGTCAGGTAAAGATCACTGCCTTTAATACTTATTCCAGACATTTTGGCTTAAACCACAGCTCTGAATATTAATATCTTTCCAGAACTAACTGAAAGGATGTTTGTTTGGAAGATAAGTTTACTGACCCACTAACATTTTACACAAATGAAATTTCAGTCCAGGAAACCTCTTTTTGTGCTTCAAGACTACATATTACTGGACCTGACATGACTGTTTACACTCTTTTCAAGAATTTCACCCGAGAAAATTTTTATATGCTCTGACCTGTAGAGTTAAGTAGCACTTTTGCAAGACTATTATAAGCACTTATTTTGGACATTGCTGTTTTAGAAGACAAATAAATACCACAGAAGGTTTTTTTGAGATAAGCTTTCCTTTTCCATCCCTGCCATTTCCACTCTAGAAGTAAAATGTAGCTGAAGCACAAAACTGTCAAAATGAGATTTAAAAAACTAAAGTGGGTTCAGATGTTTTGAATTCTTTCATATATGAAAATACATATTTGTACTTTGTACTATAAATACCCATGTCTCCATTTGTACTATATGGAGGAAGAAAAAAACAACAGGAAAACATCTAAGAAAATTTTAGAGGAATTATCATCAGGTTTATGTTTTGGTTTCTTTTCTTTAATTAACAGTTATTTTTAATGACTGACATTTGTCTCATGGCTCCTTAGAATTAAGCAGATCACCTTTCTAGGCAACAGAAAAGAGAACAAGGAAACATCTTTTCCTGGCTTTAGAAGTTAAACCTTAATTTTATTTTTCCTGCAACACTTAATACACTTAACTGAAGACTAAAATATGTTTTTGTTCTCTTAATGAAAGTTCAATCCATGTTGTATTTCTATGGATTAAGACAGCTTTCTCAACAGCTGATTCAAAGCTGGTATCTTTGACTACCAGGAATCAAGGAAAAAAAAAAAAAGGGAATCAAGAACCAGTGAGCAGGATGGTGTTAGCTACAATGCATAGAATTGCTGACAACTGCTTCATTCAGGCCATTGTTCAAATTGCTCCTGTTCATTCTGGAGCTCAAACACAATTTAAGGAGCTTTGTTTGCTCCTTCTGGCCTGCGGTCAGGAACTGAGTAGTACAGTTGTGGACATGCACGGCTATGAGAAAACTTCCATTTTTATTACAGATTTTTACCTATGTGCCATAAAATTGTTATGCACAAGCCTGAAAACACGTTCAAAATAACCCTTTAAATGTCCAGAAATAATTACAATTTGCATCATTTGAAAAGTAGCAAGGTCCCACAAAACTCAAAGCAGTCACTGTTCTATGAAGCAGAACTTTGGGTAAAAATTTTTCTTAGCCAGCATTGGATGAACCTTTTCTTCCAAAAAATGAAAGATACAAATATAAGCCAAAATCCCCCCAAAAGAATGACAGAGAAAAGAAAACTGTCATTCAGTAAGAAAACTGGGTGAAACAAGAAAAAAACCTTCTTTTTTTAATTTTAAATATCATGAGTACTTACCAGTTGTGTTATGTATAGCGTTGATTAGCCAGGAGTGCAAAGGTAAATGCTGCAGTATTCTAACAAAACTACTTCTGAAGGATACAGAGAAAAGGTGCTAACAATTCAGATGCCAACAAAAGGAATTTAAGCAGCTTTTTTTTCAGCTAGGTAAACTGTAGCATGATCATTCTCATGCCTAAAATTTGCAGGGAGTGCGAAAAACTTCTATTGCTTGAGCGAGGTCCTAGTCAGCTGAGCATAAGGGGTTTCTTTATTCGTTCTCTGAGAGGCACAAGGGAACCATTTAAAGGCATGGTGTTACCTTGCCTACAGTAATCTACATGACATCCTTTTGTTTTAAGAGCATGGCCTACAGCAGGGTAGGAGAGTGACAGCATAAGGTACTGCATACATCCTGACAGACATTCTTTCACATTGTGTGGGAGAAGGATTCACATTGTCTGACCAGGGATGAGATCTCCCATGGCAGGAAATTTACACCCAAGTCATAACCTAGGGCTGAGTATGTACAAAGGGCAATTCACAGAGGGCATCAGTGCACCTGGAGAGGGGCAGGTGCTGGTGTTTGGCTCTTGGGATACTTATTATTTGCTCCAGTTCTTTATCCTGTTAGCTAAATTCAAGTCTCAAATTACTAAAACTAAATAGGTTTATGAGGATGCATTTGGTGCTCTGTCCTTGCAGCTGGGAAAATTATCTTACCATTGGCATGATTAGTCATTGGAAAAAGTAATCTTTATAAAATCTTTCAATTTAACTGGTCTTTCACCTCCATGGCTTGCAACTACTTTAGTCCCTCAAGTGCTGATCCACCTGCTGATTGACTCTTGCCATTTAGCCCTGGCTCTTTCCTTCAACCTGTCTCTAGATCCTTGTTCCCATAGATCATACAAGGTTGTCCATGAGTCTTATCCTTATACCCAAAATGCATGGTCTTGCTTAAGAAAAGCAAGTAACTTTTTGTGAGAGAGAGGAAGGTGGCAAAAACTTAAAACCAGCAACCCCCATGAGAAAAAAAGTTTAGAAATATCCATATTCCCTCAGATGGAGGAGATTATATGTACAAATAACACATTCATAATGAACACAAGTATTTATAAATATGAAGTGCTATTTTGGTACTTTTAACTCAGCCTTCATTAATTTCTAATGTATAGCTCTCTGCAGTATGAGATGCCCTGTAAACAGAAAGATGTGTTTCAACACAGGAAAAACCCCCCACCCTCTCCTAGATAAAATGTTTTCTAAACAAGCTGCAAACCCAACAGCTGGCTCCCATGAGAGCCATGCTCTCAGTGTGATTTATGCTGTTGAAAACTGGCAAATGGCCCTGTAAATGGGTGCTATGCCTTAGCAGGCTTATACTCCCTATAATTCTGGTTGTGGCAATCCTGAAGAAATAATTCCACCATGAAGGAACTTTGGTCTGTAGATGGGTGCAGCCTCTCCTGAATCATGATATAATCTAAGAATGTCCTATATGTGAAGCTAGTGGATTTTGCTGGCATTGCTGTAGCTGCACTAATGAGGCACCAGCAGGAAACTCCCATGTGTCAGGGTTGCTTGTAGCTGGATCTCTCATAAAGGACCAGCATATGCCATGAGGCAGATGTATGCCAAGACAAGGCAAAGCAGGGAATTTTGCAGCAAAAGTGAGCCCCTGGAGATTAGCGAATGCAGGGTAAAAATCTGCTGAGATGTTCTTTGAAAGCCCAGGGGATGAGGGTGAATGGCTACATGGGACTTGTTTTAGGGGGGCTGAAAATATTTCCTAGCCTGTATGAAATCCCCTCACTCTGCCCATTGCTGATGGTGTGGCTGTTTAAATGCAGGAGATGTGAAGGATGGAAAACTGTGAGCAGACCTGAAGTAAATCAAGAATTCAACAGGAACTGAAGCAAAATAAGCTAATTTCCTAGGACATGAGATGGGAGGCTCAAAGGTTCTAAAGGAATGTTAGTTTGGAAAACTTAGTAAACTTAGTATTTTTAGAATCACTCAACAAAACAGATATATATTGACATTTACTGAAAAAATATTCTCTCAGCAAAAGAAAATTTTCTCTGTTAGTTACCACTTTCAAAAGCATTATTTAGATCTCCAGCTTCTAACTTTCCCCCTGCCACCCTCCCCTCCAGTGCTACAAAGTAAAGTTCTAGTTCAGCATCTGGTTCCTATCCAGTTTGTATTAGTGTAACTCAGCTATTAGGACTGTCCTGTAGAGATTACCATTAAGTGAAAAAAAAAATAGCCTGAGTTCCATAGCTCATCAAAACTGGTGACACTGCCATCAGATGAACAACTGGAATATTCCTTCTTCCAGCCATCTCATCACTAAAATACCTCTTGTAGTAAAGTGGTCGTACAAACTTATTCTCTATCTGGTTACTCCAAGGTAATGTAATTTAACCAAGCAGAAAATGGTGAAAGTCTACCTGCAGCACTGAAAACTGAGTTTAATCACTTTGAAATTATTCTATTTGAATGAACCTTAACCCTCACCAAAGAGAGAAGGGGAGGAATAAATCAGTCAGCAGATCAGAGTTACCAGGAGAACCTGTACAACCGTAGGCTGGCAGAAGCTCATATTTGAGCTTTTAAATTCATGCCAGTCACTCATGAAACAATCAAAAGCAACATCAGAAATTAAAATTATTTTGCTTTTAATTACCTTTTTTCATTACACAACTTTTGGTAAAATTTGTTAAATATGTTTTAAAATATTATAAGCATTTCACGATTTTTTTCAAATTTTTGAGATTTTGTGCTGTAAGAGGCAAATAAAATTAGAACAGTGACTCTCTTTCTTCAATTGTATTGGTTTTTTATAATTGCTTTAAGAAGGCTGCTGATTCTCCTTTCCCTAAAGGGACACCAATTTATTGCTGATATTAACCAGAAATTATATTGCATATTTTTAAGAAACACAATGCTGATTTGATTGATTTTTTTTTTTCTGAATGTTGGGTGTTGGGCTACAATATGACCGAGAATATGTTTTTTAATTGTTATAAAATGTTTAATTTTTAAAAGTATATTCTACATTGAATGAATTTGTATATATATATGTATCATAATCCTTGTACACACCACATAAAAAAACCAATCTTTCCACAAATTTAAATAAACAAGATAAGATCATGACCATGATTCAGTAAAAGTTGTACAAGCAGCTCCCAATTTTCCATATCATGAGCACATCCTCTCCAAAAAATAGCTTTTTTAAGATATATTTGATTTTCAAACATTTTAGTCATTATTTTCTTACTGTTTGTTTTCATAACTAAGCACTGATAAAGCAAGGCCTATTATTTATTGAGTTACCACTAAACCTAAAAGTGTACTTCTTCCTTTCTCAAGGGTGAAGCCAAGCATTCTTTCATAGGTATGACTGTTTCAACTTCAATGACTTTTTCATAATTAACTGGAACAGGAAAATTCATGGGTCGGTATGAAAATACAACAAGCCTTCTGCAGCTTTTTTTTTTTTAACCTCAGAGGAAGCTGATTTTCTGGAAAGAGGAATCTCCTCCTACGGTATTTGGATTGATCAAAGTGAAATTGTTTTCTTTGTTTTGTAAAGGGTGTATATCCCATGGAACTGTCAGAGCAACATAGCTATTTTAAAGACTGAAAATTATGGCATGCCTGATCCTGTCTGTCTGAGACTGTACATTATCAGCAGCCTAAAAGCTCTCTCAGCTCAGAAAAGGACAGCTAACAACATTGTTTTAGGCAACAGGACACATCAACAACACAGCTGATTTCTTCTTGCAGAGTTTTGTTGCCAACTTTTTGATTGATTTTAAAAAGTCAAGAAGTTATCACTAACTCAAGATCTCCAAACTTTGACAGAAATTGTGTCTGATTTATAATCAACAGGTTCTCTGAGAAGGACCTTAAGCCATGTAGTAAAACTCCATGAAGGGAAATTTATCATTCATCAGGGATTACTCTTCCCTCAAGACATATGATGAGGGAACAGGGGCAATTAGGGAATGAGAATTACTGTGTTGCTTACCAAACATAATTATTCCAGGGATTCTTGAATTGGAGACCAGGGAGCAGCTGAACTTTACATACTCTTGTGGGCCTCAAGAGAGCCTGTTAAATTTCACTGCAGTCAAAAATGGCCAAGAGGGGAAAAATAAACTTGAGCTGCAAGGAGTGGAAACCCTAGTGACTCTTGGTGGTTGTTTAATGATAAACTGTAACTTGGAAAAATTAACAAGTTTCTTTAAAAAAATATTACCTCTGTGATCATTACAGGGCACACCTAATGGTATATTACTCACAGCAAATGGAAATCTGAAGCTGCACAAAGCCCATTGTGCTTCATGTCAGGGGACACTCAATTACCTGTATGACTCATGAGACACTGCAATACAGAAATCTGACACAGAATAAGGATCCTGGGGCTCAGCTCAGTGTGCCTCTGAGAGGACACCTTTTTTCAAAGCTGGATGCTTCAGTAGACGTGACTCACAAGGTGAATCCAGAGCTGTCTGCCAAGCTGTGAAGACTTGTGCTGGCATATATCTTCTTTTAAGCCTAAAGCAACATTTAAAATACAAAGATCTCGTAGTGACAGTGTCAAACCCAATGCATGTCCAACATTGGCACCTAAGGAAATTGTAATTCAGCAGTACCCAGGGAATACAATAAGTAGGGAGTTTGATGAACTTCAAGTTGACATGTACTGGAGTATCACTGACAGACATATCCATTTATCACTCTGTTAGGATGCATTCATCCCTCAGATAATTAGCACTTGGTTTGTAAGGGCCTGCTACTCACAAAATGCCTCTGATTACAGTCAGATTGAATACTTCCAGCAAATTTGACAGCTGATAGGAAAGCCACTCTCCTGAAACCTGTACTAATGTACTCAAATGACTTGAGAAGCTATGATTCAAATGCTGTTGGTTTGAGAGTCTTTCATGGTAAGGGCTGATGGCTGGATCTGTGAATGTACTTCAGCACACTGCAACACGTGCTTCCAACTCCAGAACCACAGCCCCTGACCCCTGATTTCAGCTACCACTTCTCCCTCCAGTCATCTGACGACTCCACAGAGGTCAATTTTAGACCTTTGGACATTCAGATTTCTATTGCTGAGCTTGAACAGGACTGTCTTTATTGTAACAGAATACGACCTGGAAGCCCAGATCCTCAGGGACACTGAACACATGGTTCCCCTGCCAAAAGATGTACATCGGGTGAATACTCCCAGAACACATATTGGGCTCTATATAAAACCTTGTCAAATAAGCTGGCATTAGTACCTTCCCCACTTCAGTGATTTCTCCTAAATTCATCCACTTCTGCAGAACAAGAATTGTAAAAAGTATGAGCTAGATCTAATCAGCCCCTTTCCTAACAAGGATTCAAATTCACATGTCTTCCTTGACAGAAAAGCAGACTAATTACCAAGCAACAGGCAATGCTGAAGCATGATGATGACATTTCTCCAGCAAGTATTCATACAATAATAAACCAGAGGTTATGGAATTTAGTGTACTTCAGATAGATGCTGTGCCCAGCTCTCAAATGCTGAAAAGCCTCTTGCAGTGATTGGTAACAAACAGTAATCAGCTAAGAGTTACTTTCTTTCCCTCTGCTGCAGACCCAAGGTTCTCTATTATACCAGCAAAGCATGCATGCAAAGTTCAAGGTCAAAGGGGAAATTTAAAGGTTAGGAGTTGCAGTCCAGTCTATTACAGCAAAGGCATTTCAATTTCCCCATTTCTTTCCCAGATTGTCTGATACGGTTTTTCTTCACTACTTTCCTTATGCATTTACATCATCAACACAGTGCCCCCTGTGCAACACCCCCTCCCAAGAGAGGCAAAGTTGTATCATGCTTTTCATCCCTCCTTACTGTCTGTCCTCATTAACTTCACCTTTCATTTTCCAGTTTATTTCCAAAACATAAATATCAACAAGCAGATTAACTCAATTTGGATGCAGAGAAAGCTGGGCTCAGAGCAGACCTGGCCATAGCAAAACCGTTTCACCTTCCTCCTTCTCCACCATGCAGTAGATGTTTGTATGAAAAAAATTGGAGAAGCCCTGCAGAACATTGTTCTGTAAAAGGCAGTAGCAAAACTTCAGACATAGCTCATGTACCCATTCAAAAAATTTGACAGTGCTACTACACCTTATTTCAGACAAATGGAGAAACTGAGATGCAAGTCAACTAATTATTGCAGCAAAGTACAATAGCAGAGAACAGATCCAAGAGAAATTTCTTGCTGTCATAAACTTCCACTTTTCTCTCAAAACTATAATTTCTTTCTCCAAAGCAATACTTGAATGAATTTGGTTAATTGATCATCAGCTTGAGCCACCTTTGTAATCCCATGAATCTGAATCCATTAAAACTTTAAAGAACAACAGGAATATCACAAAAGCACATCATCTCTACTTTAATAATGACAGGAAAAACCAAGAAGTGTTTCCTGCTCAGCTAAATTTTTATGGTACTTAGTTGATGCACAGAATTCAAGTTTTTTGTAATAATAGGGCTGAATTATATTTGGCTCATCAAGTTTCATACCTCTTGGCTCGATAAATGCCTTGACAACTGACCTTCTGTTGGTTCTCAAATTTAAAGACTAATCTTATCGTATGTATCCATTAAGCAGATGGAGATGAAAAATTGTGGTTTTTTTAAAGGTAGAGATGGTAAAAATACATAATTTTGGAAGTACAGGAAGTTAATTTTGTTCATGCATAATATTGCTTCACTATTATTTATTATTATTAATAATAATAATAATACCATCATGATTTTATTTTTGCTGCAAGGTCCCCATACTTCTCAGGCTGCTGGGAAAGCACTTACTCTGACACTTCCTCAAAGGCACTTGTGACAAGAAACACAGCATAAAGGAATGTAGTTCTGCAAGACCAACTCTGGGTAGAGAATTTAATTTTAAACAAATGCTGTGTCGTGGAAACACACACACACACAGATCCAGCCCATACATGCCACCTGTGCAATAAATCTCAACAGAGAAATCTAGCACCTAGAGGGCAGGCTAACACTGGAAAAATAACACTTCACACAAAGTGCATCTTCAAAGTGCAAGTTCTTCCAGGGATATGGTGTGCTCAACACTGTGCAGACACACCCAGTCTCTCTTTATGGCTTTAGGTCTCATTTGCACATAAATCACGCGAAGGAGTGAATGAACATACCTGGAAAGCACAGGGCAGCCTGTTAAATGCACACACTTTGCTCTCAGTTATGGTGACAGCCTAACTCCAGCAGCAAGCAGCAAGATCTCAGCTCCGTATTGCACTGCTCATCTGAATGCATGAAAGCTCCTTCCCTTTTGCTAGGCACTCCTACATGACTTTCATGGATATCCACAACTCCATTCATCTCTGGATTTTGGGAGGAGGGCCTACTTGACAAATACCCACAGTTTGAATAAATATGTCATTTGTGTTAGTTTACTGGGCAAACCTGTAATGGGATTTTCAGTGCTAGTCGCACAGACTTGCATAAATGGCACAAAGAAAATTAGGCATTTCTCTGATCACCAGCTGCTGCTTCCTTTCCCTGCTTCTCTCCTTGTTCTTACCCAGAATCCCACTGGGGTCCAATTAGAGGAGGGCTAGATAAGCAGATAATCTTAGGTTTACCAGATTCACCTGAGACTCAGGAAACCTATATTTTTAATCCAATATGTGTTGCCAGCCTTTGTTGCCACTTGATCGATCACTTCATTTCTGTTTCTCTGGTTGCCCTCTGCCTATCTCACCTGATGAGTCTTTGCTATTCTGTTTGCCTGTGGCAAAGTCACATCCTGGTCCTGTTCCCCCAGGAACAAGTAACCTGTAACCAGCAAAGGTTATATTGTGCTGCTGGGACCTTATTCATGTTATACTCCATCATTTCTGCACCGTGTTCTTCCTGTGTAAACCTGAGAGGATTTGCCTGTCCTGCCCTAGGAATGCCAGAGAAGGCTTTGGGGGACAAGCAATGCCACCGTGACAAAGCTGCCTCCCCTCTCTGTGCAGTGACACAGCCAACAGTCACAGCATGCTGCAGTCACCCACAGATGACTCAAAGCTGAGGCAGGATCAGAAAGCAGAGCTGCACTTCCCAACCGGCAATTTGAACATTTTGCAGGCTTTTGTAGGAATGGCCTCTCAGTGGCTTTTGAGGAATAAGATATTATAAAAACACCAGAAGAAAAAAAATAATAATAATATAGGCTTGACTGGAGGGGAAGAAACTCCTCTATATTGCATCATAACTTCCCAGGTCTCCTTTATTTCATTCATTGTCCTCAGAATTAAATGATACTCATTCAAAATTACTAGGTTCATGAAGCATAATGTAAAATTAAGGGGTATGTCAACTTCAAATACACAGTTCTCCATCACAGCAATTAATTGCTGAAATTAGTCATTGTTTCATAAACTGAAAGCAAGTAAAATATATGTTTGCAATTGACAAAAATGTCACCAATATCCTTTAATTATTTTTCCAGCTAAGTCATTAGTATTTTCTTTACTCTTATAAAGACACATTTTTCACAGTATAGTATTAGCTTGCAGATATCACCACCTCTGCTTCCCAGGTTGACTCCTGCCCTTTTTGTGCTGAATAAATAGCACTAAAATACAGCAATTAAAAATAAAGACCACCTTCAGGCTGTACATGAGTGGCTCCAGATTTACCACAGCATGAATAAAAGCAGAATTGTGCCTACCTTTCTAACTAGGTTCAGATTATTTCCTTCTCTTATTTTGCCTGTGAATATCATGGGGCCATAATGAAGCCAAACTATGTTTTCAATTGAATGGTAGGAGGAAGGAATCATTATTCTATATTTTCTTAATATTTCTTCAAGATTTGTGTTGCTTTCAGTAGTTCATTAGTTCCTAACTGCTCCAGATACTCGTGGATTGAAAAAAGCCCTTTAAAGAGAATACTCTGCCACTGAGAACATCCATGGGCTAAGAACATGCTCTGACTTAATGCCCACAAATTGTCACTCTGAAGTCAATTACCACTGAGCACAGACAGGTCGTGTGCATTCAAGCAGCTATAACTCATTCATTTTGCTACTTGTGATCTTGTAATATTGACCAACTCAGACAGAGCTTTTTGACCCTTCTACAGCCACTGTTAATGAAAATGAGATTTGACCCTGTGAAATTGGAGCTTCAGCTTGTTCTTTCAAAATACTTGTTCTTTTAAAAATACTTTAGGTCTGCAATAATTAATTGGAAGTAGCTTGATTTTAACAAACCTTAGAGCAATGCTTAGGTGTGTGAACCTTGCTGTGTTTTTTAGGAAGTGAGGCCAGTGGCACCACATGCACTGACTCTCCATCCATGGTGTTTTACAAAGCAGAGGTACCTTTGAAATGCAGCTGCTGCTGGGCACTGCAGTCTGTGCATCCATCCTCCCTCCACGGCTGCCTGAGAGGCTTTACCTTTGCACCAGGGTCTGTCTGTAGCTGCAAGCGCCAGGAGCACTCCTTCGGGCTGACAGCCCCCGAGCCTCAGGGAAGCTCCCACTCCACAACAATCTAGGGAAGAGAGAGAGAGAGAGGTTTCCATTGAGCTTGGGAGACATGAAAAAATTTGGCTCAGAAACACTAATCTTTCAGCTACTTCATTTAACCTATGAACTGCAATGACTTAAAGGTCACTGCATGGATGCCACACTGGAGCAGCAGCTCATCCCCAAGTCACTCACAGCAAAAGCTCAGGTCCAGCACCCAAATCCTTGCAGCCCTGCCTCTGGGAACTCACACCTCACCGAGAATCCATAGGTTTCAGAACTACAAGGCACTGGTGTTTTGTCCCCTCTAAGCTATACTATTTTTTGGTCTTACTATGAATAGCTTTAAATGAATACACATCAGCCAAGGGAATTCCATTCCTAGACTGCTGGAAGGGTCAGGACTCTCACTTCAAAATTAATTAGTGAACATTAATTACTCAACAACAGTTATGAAACATTTAGAAGGAAAATGAATATCCAGAAATACCATTAGTAAACACATTCCTGAGGAAATTATTTAATTAGTGTTTAATTACTACTAAAGAAATTTATTAGTTTCTAAACACTAATTACATAAAGCACCATTTTTAAACTGCTGGTGCTATTCATAATTTAAATAACTACTTTTATCTATGTATTTATTTTCCAGTGTTAAGTGGATTGTTTTTCATTAAGAGTGGAACATAGGAAATGCTTTATACATTGATTGCTATTCTGACTTGACCTCAGCTGGCATCTTAGGTACCAAGACACAATTCTTAGCACTTGGAATTAAAAAGCAGTTTTCTTGTGTGATAAGAGAAAGCCATTTCTGTCGTCTGTACAAACCAGTACTGCACCTTGATTGAAGAAATAGGTACTAATAGGTATCTTGAATATTCAATAGTTGATACCAGGAATTGCATCAAAACTCATATTTGAACCCAGGCCTCTTGCCGCTGATTTCTGCCCCTTTTATAACTGAGATGACTTCAGCAGGACCATCAGGAATCCTTTGTCTCCTGCACAACCAGCCCCCAACCATGATGAGACTCCTTTGAGAGAGCCTTACACTGAATAATAAAACAAATCTTATTATTATTTCCGTGAGAAGTTTGGGAACTGAGAAAGCAATACTTATTTTGGTATGTTTGCACTTTGTGAGGTGCACTGATAGTTCTTGTATTCTGCTTAGGAACAGAAAAACAGTAGTTTCTTCCAAGAATTTATGTTGGACAACCTATATGGACAAATTTCAAAATAGTTACATTTAGTGCCAGATTATCCAAACCATTGGGGATAACAGTGGAATACAGCAGTCACTGAGGAATGAATATAATTCCTCTGTTTTCCAAAGGATATCTGGCATTGCCTTAGGTTTCAGTCCATTCTTCCATCTGTTTAAAGGTATTTTAAAGCAGCTTGACTCCTACTAGGCTTAATTATATTTCTTATCTTACAGATCTCCAGTTATGACTTTTTTCAAAATTCTTTGCAATTTCAAGATGAAGCAGGAAAGAAAAAAACATATTTGCTCATGACCCAGATTGCTCAATTAAAAAAAAAAAATCTCCTGCTGTTTTTTAATTGGAACCATCTGTTATTTCTTGTCTTTCCTGAGAAAAAGAAAAAATTTCAACTCTGGTCTAGGTGTCATCTATATGTAGCATGAAAAGTTAGAGTTCTAAGTTTGGAGTGGAAAGGTGTTAGGAGACATTGCAGCTGACAAACCAGGTATTGGCATTGTTATTAGAGACAAAGAAAAACCTTATTAAAATTCAAGAATAAAATTTAACCTTTTTTTCCTCTCATATTCTTTGCTGAAAATGTTTGTGTGGTTTTGTCAACTTTTTTTAATCTCTTCTTTACTGAGGCAAAAGCAAAACACTGCAATCCTCCTTTCTTTTGGCTTTTGGAAACATTCAAATTAATATTTTTAAATATTTTTAAGGATGGAGACTCTACAGCTTCTCTGGTCATCCTGACACAGAGTTGAACCACCACCATGATTGTATTTTTTTCTTCATATCTGACAAAATTTGACTTGCTGCAGCTTATACCCAACTCTTCTCAAAACCTGGTAACTTGAGTATATTCTGATTTAACTCCCTAATGGGTGATTCTGGAGAAGATGAGGACAGAAGATACTATCCTTGGCTTTCTCCTCTTCAGGCTAGACAAATACCTCTCCTAGCATATCCAGACACTCACCCATCTTGGTGATTCACCTCTGAAGTCCTTCCAGTTAATCAACATCTTTCCTATACTGGGAAGACCCAAACTGGACATCATCCTCCAGATGTGGTCTAAGAAGCACTGAATAGGGGGAATCAATCTTTTACCTCTGTCTGCTAGCTGAGCTTTTGCAAATGCAGTTCACTACACAGTTAAAATTTCATATTCCAAAGTAAGATATGTCATGGTGTATGGTAATCCCATTAAAAATAGATAAGAAAATTACCTAGGACAGGAGACTGAAAATATTGCATTAACATCTTGATTGTATATGAAATTGGACCACAAAGAGGTGTAAAAATAGTTGAGGCAAAATATTCATCCATTTTCAGATCAGGAAATATCAATGTAAGTAAATTCTATCCTAGAGTGCAAAGATGTAATCATCTGTGGTGGTTTACAGCTAGTACCTCACTGCTCTTTCTGAAATTATATTATTGTTCATTTCCTTTATTCATCTCTATTTCCTGTGGTGAAGATTGTATACTAACACTGGGTCCACTGAAGTGGAATGGGAGCAGGGGACTAGAGGGATGTACCCCTGTAAAGCAAGTGAATAAAATTACTAAAATTATTAATAATTTAAAATATTTCCTGAATTCATAAAGAAGTTATTAAAATAACTTCAAGTCTAATTTTGCTTGTATTGGAGAATCAAATTTTCTACAGATTTGCTATTAGATGATATCTATGATGACTTAGCATTCTTTGTCTTTAGATCTCCTCCTTTCTGGTCTCATCATCAGCATATAATAGAATATGCACTGTATACACGGAACTATTGTGCAAGTGCACTGTGTTACAAAAGCCCTTTATAGAAACTTCTGCCCTAGGACAGAACAGAGCCAGCACAGGTCTGACAGGGTATGTTTTCTGGGGTCCTGCCTCACTATAATTAAGAATGTGTTTTCATAAGTCAAAAAAAGAAAGAAAGAAACAAACAAAAAACCCCAAAACACTACACTAGTTTGGTTTTGCTTCCCAAGTAAGTTGCCAAACTCCGTATTTTGGGTTATAGCAAATCTGAAGTATTTTAAAATATTAACTTTCCTGCAGCCAGTCAAAGCATGCTTTGAAGTAAAACAGTGTTCCCACTGACATATCACTGACAGCTGACAGCTGTTGGAATTTTTTTTTTCCCAAAAAATGTTTGAAGTCTTTATAAAGAAACCTGTTTTTTCCACTGACAATGACAATAAAAGTCAATTACAGGATTTCTTTTTCTTTCCTGACTCTCTTTGAAATGCTGTGTAGAACAAATATTTCTTTGTCAGAAGGCAGAATCACTGAAAAAAAATAAGGTAGAAGAAGACACAAAATGGAATATTCATAATGTGTTTGCATTTGACACGATGCAAACTGCTTCTACTATCACTGCTTTTAAACACCAAAGTATTCTGGATCAGCCTGTCACTCATTTCCTAATTCCACATAAAAATAATTATAAAAATTGAATAGCTATGTTCAGATGTTTTTCATCAATTCATTATACATGATGTCCATCATATCCTCTCCTTATAGGAAGTTCAATACAGAACTTCAATATATGTACCTTAATGGAAATATCCTGAGAATGCTCTCTTCAGGTGGAATCAGCTTCATCCAGCTTTAAACACCTAAATGAGGCAACTAACTGTGAAATCCAGATGCCTGAAGTAAGTTTTATAGTCAATGATGAGAGACAGGTATGCCCAAACTGTGATTCAAGTAATTTAAAACAACATTTTATTTAAAATAAGTGTCTAAAATCAGATAAATTAATCCAAATCCTAAAATTTTGTACATACAAGAAAGGTCAGGATTTAGGGTAGAAGCAAAAGGGGGCAATTGTTCACCATGCCTTCTTTCTTGTAGTTCTGGCAAAGTCTCAGGACAAAATACTCCTGCTGATTATCTCTGGTATTTGATTCAGTTTTATACGAACATTTATTCATTAATGTGTCTGAAAGGTATTACCCACCCCTAACAGATAGCACAGGATGTTGGTGAAATAATTTAGAACTCTGTAGACGGAAATGCATTAACAGTAAGACCAAAAATATTACAGCAAAAGCAAAACTGAGATGTATTCCAGTCTTGGTGTTTCCAAACAGAGGTTTATAGTTTAATCTATCACCTAACTTCCTTCTGAATGCCAGTTTTATTATTTGCAGACCAGATCTGGGAAAACCAGAAATATCATAATTGGAAAAACTATAGAAATGGAAGATTAAGGTCAAGGCCTTCAAAATAGTTTGATAATTTTATTCCCTTTTTCCAGACTCAGTTTATTGGATTAATTTTCTGCAATGGAAGGAGACATGTAAAAAAATTAGAACATTAAAAATATGTCCTAAATAACTTTCCATGGTGATATAGGATGTCTTTCATAAACTCTAACATGGAACCCAAATCTCCTTACTGCCACCAAAGAATAGTCAAAACATTATAAATAGTAGAGCAAGTGACCCTGTTATATTTACCTATGCACCACAATAAAGCTATTGGCACTCTCTCTTTGGAAGGCTGTTTCTGCAAAGCTAAAATATTTTGGCTTTAAGCACTCACTAGTCTCTGTTGCTCACATGTCAAAGGGTAATTGTCTACTAACGTTACCATATTCTGAATGTAGGATCAGCTGCACAACATTCTTCTCTCTCATCTCTCTGCTACTCAGCCTTTGAGGGCCTCTCTGGCATTTGATTTGGTGTTCAGGGTGCTCAGCCTATGTTAAGGCTCCTTGGTAACTTTGCCCAGCTGTCCAAATCAGAGCCCCAAAGTCCTGGCCTTAGCTTTGGCAGTATTTCCACGACTCCCCTCGTTGATCAGCAACAAAGTGAGCCAAAAGGGGAACACCAATTTAAAAGCTGGCTTTTGGAATAAGAGGTTATTTTGCCTTCATTTCCTCTTACCTTGTAATAATTTGTAATGCACAAGTCACTTTTGTGCTGTCTCTTCCTTTCTTTTCCTGGAATCTACTCCCAGAAAAAACATGTCAGAAACCAGACCATGTGTTCAGCCATACTTTTAAGATCTATGTGGCAAGACCACTACATGTCTTCCTTAATCTGAGGATGAAGACCAAAGGATAATCTTGGAAAAAACATCTACACTTTTCTGCTAGAGCTCACAGAAATCCCCCTTACTCTAATTCTCCCTGAAACCCTTTAGACAGTCGTGTTAGTTGTTAACACCAAAAGCAACAATAACTTGTCAAGAAAGACTTCCTACCTTAATTCCTTAGGTCTTTGAGACAGGAGCGAGTGGAACAAGCTGCTTTTAGTTACACTGCTGAAAATATGGGGTCATACTGCTGTGGTCACGTGCAGTGATGGCTTTTCTGGAAGAAGATCTTTTCCCTACAGCTAATGCCATCAAAATCTGGCAGGAGGCATCAGTATGTGTTTCAGTTCTACCGTCCTTTCAATCTGCCTGGATTTGCATGATCAGGAGTTAAAATTTAAACTGAAGGAGCTGTTTCATCAATGAAGGGGAAAGAAGCAAGCACTATGGCCAAGTCTTTTCAAGGCCTGTTGCCTCAGAGCATGATTTACAATTTGAAATGAACAGACATGAATAACAAAATAAAACTTCACTTACACACTGCTGACTGCAATTTCCAGAAACACATCTTCCCCCTGTATCCCCCTTTTTCTTTTCATTTTATAACTCCCAAGACACAAGATATGAAGAAAATCTTTAAATCTTTCCTAGGGCTTTACTCAGGATAAGCCTACACTGCAATCTGCAGTTGTGTGAATACAGTGGATGTTGCTTTAAATGAGGCAGGTTAGATCCTGGGCTCAGTCACCGTGCAGTAGCACAATGCTCAATGTGAGCAGATTCTTTCCACTTCTTCAGGTTACAGAGGGATTAATACTAAGCAAACAAACACTCCTCTGGTTGGGAACACACAAGGATGAGATGCAGTGGTGTGTTTCACCCACACTGTCAAACAAAAATTACATTGGTGGCCAGCCGGACATTTTTTGAAAAGTAAAAGTTTCCATTAGAAAATGATGATTACGACAAGAGTCCTTAGGAAGACAACAAACTTACTAACATCTAAAATGAAAGAAAAGCATTTAGAACAACTGAAGGTTTTTTTGGTTTGTATTATGCCCATTTTTCTTCTATTTTATGTTTCTATTTGAATAAGATTTTATCAGTGCTCCTTGCACTGCATTGCTTTGTCTTTAAAGATCTACTTCATAGGAAATGTAAAGCCTTCTAGTTGCACTGCAAGCCACAGGATCTGCAGCATTATCTTTTCCTACAATCTCACCTTAGATACCCATTTGATTATTCTGCTTGTGCTCACCTTTACAGGATTTGATCCAAAGGCACTTAAATGAAAATTTACTGTGCTTACACAGTTATGCTTTACTAGAACCATAACTGTGAGTGGTATCTCAGTAGAAGCTGCCATAGCATGGATAGTTCTCAATAGAAGCTTTGTTCAGGTATTATATGGTGGGATGGAGGTTTGAATGGGTGTTTGAACAAATGATGAAGCCTTCTAAACTAAATGATGAAAAAATAAAATAAAAATATCCAGCCTTGGTTCTTCCTTAGTTATTTTAAAGCAAGATACTTTCTCTTTAACCCAATACATATTGCTCTATCAGATGATTAGCTTTTTAATAAATAAAGAAGTACGTGAAATATTTAGGGGTAATTTCTACTTCTCTGCATTACTCTATGACAATGATGATACATCTCAGTTCACACTGTCAGCTCTCTGGAAAAATAGCCATTTCTTTGTATGATGAAACCTTTTCTTCATGTAGCTGTATGAGTATTGATATGAATTATCTTTTTGTTGCAGATCACAGCTGGTGTCAAGAATTCATGAACATATAACAATAATGAAACCCCTGCCTCAGCTCATTAAGAGCTGAATTTTCATTGATCTGAAGAGACGCAACTAACCACAAAAATGACTGAGATACTACTCAGAAGATTGGTTCTAAGTGTTAACACCATTTTGATTAGTACTGAAACCTGAGACCTCATTGTGGGCATGATCCATAGTCACTATACAAGAGAATGTGTGCTCCAAGAAAATGGACAAAGTCTTGACCACATATGAGGTGGATCATGAGACTTCTACTTGGACTAAAGTTATCAAGACCTTTGCAGGAACTCTGAGTGCAAACTGTTAATTCCCTTCTGAAAGGACAGACAATAGTAAAAAGAAGAGTATGAGAACAAATGTGACTGGGTGGTTTTACTCCATCTTTTGTAATTCAGAAAAAGACAGAATCATGAGTACTACCATAATGAAGGCATCTAGGAATAGGAAAAGGAATTAAAGCCATCTGTAGCTGAGAGTGGCAAAGTCAGGAACACTTGTATTTTATTTATTTGCTTTTTTAATATTCTGTTGTTGTTAGTTGACCTAAAGAGGACTAGGCTACTTGTTAGCAAGTGTGTTACACTCTTTGCTAAAAATATGTCCAAATGGGACTAACCTGCTGTTAAAAGGTTAATGCTTGCTTTTGGAATCTGAAAGCAAAAGGTCCTGTAGGTATTCATAACATGTACAATATCCAATTAGACATTAACTCTTTGACTTTTTAAAGATATAGAAAAGCTTCAGCTGTCACATATTTCTACTGTAAGGAAAACTGGGTCAGCAAATACATACAGAACTGCTGAATTTTACTATCATAGCTGGTTCTAATATACTGTAAAAATAAAATGAGAAATAAACACACAGAGCTGACTGAAATTCTACAGTTCTTTCCACATATGAATAGAGACACATTGTCAGTGAAAAGTCAAAGTTAAAAGCAGTTTTGGGATTTGTTCTGATTCTCAAGTCCCCAAGCAAATTTTTAACAAGGATAGATTTTTTATTATATCCATGTTTTTCCCTCATCTATAAATACCTGAGATACCCAGACTAACAACAGGATGTTGGGTGAGTAATTATACAAAATGATGTGGAAAACTGAATGAACACAAGGTCAAATGGAAAACTGAAATGTACTGAAAATGTGCAGAGGAACTATGTTTTTTCTGGTATTACTTACACACTTGATTGATGAAAGTTGAAGTGGAAAAATGGTCTCATGTTTCGAATGATGAACATAGATTTTGACAACTAAACTCAGTTCTCTTGACTTCCTGGTTAACCTGAAGTTAATTCACTTTGGTTACCTGAACGATACAGATATTGCTCCTGTCATTTCTGGTTCATACTTAAATTGTAAACTCTTCAAGACAGAGCTCTCCTCACATTATGAAGGTGTTCAACCACCGACACAGAGAGGTCTCTAGCTCCTGATCTACAAATGCAATGTTATCAGGCAAAACATCCTCATTCTTTCCTTCCTTTTCTCCAGCTGAAATCACAGAATCTTGGCTATGACCCCTTTGCTGCCTGAGGACAGAATCCTCCCTCACCATTCCGAAGCAATGGAAGAGTCCCATTTCCCTTTATATGCACATTCCCAAGGTTAGCCCTCACCACTGAGAAAACAGAAAATAGGTTACAAGGGATCTATCTGGTACAAGGGAAATCATCTGGTCCATGTGCTTTCCTCAAAGCAGGGCCAACCTCAAAGCTAGATCAGACTGCTCTGGGTTTCACCCAGCTTTACCATTAGAATTCATAATCATTGTTTGTGTGTTGACTTTTTGGTGCTGGTTGTCATTTTTGGTTTTTTTTTTTTTTTTACTTTTTCGTAGGAGCTCTTAAATCTTAGCTCTCAGTCAGAATTGCCTTTACACTGAATTTTCTCATGTGATTTTAAAGCCAACTGAAAGCTGAGTGTTAGTTGACATGGTCGACTGTATTTTTCTCTCTCTCAGTATTTTTTCCTTTTGTTGTGTAATGTCAATGAAAATTTCATGTAAGAAACTGTTCCCACATCCAGAAACAGTGACCTCAAGCTTCATCCTTATATTAGTCTTGTTTCTCATTTTTCATGCTTTTTAAATTAATC
Organism: Lichenostomus cassidix; assembly: GCF_008360975.1. Lineage (NCBI taxonomy): Eukaryota > Metazoa > Chordata > Aves > Passeriformes > Meliphagidae > Lichenostomus > Lichenostomus cassidix. Next base: position 25,160,261 of record NC_139488.1, read on the forward strand.
ATGTTAATTTGTAAAAAGTCAATTGATATAAAGGTAATGGGGTTTTGAGAAAGCTGTTAACACTAATTTGCTTAATTAACAAATCATGTATAAAATCATGCTCACTATAAACACTGCTGTGGAGCAAATGCAATCCATTAAGATTCATAGGAAGGCATCATGTTCTGCTTTGTCACAAAGGTTTAACTGCTGATGAGAAGGGTTTGAATCCTGAAAGCTGGAAAAATGCAGTTTTGTCTTGTACATCCATTAAACTCTCCCAGACTGTGGTCTACTTGGGTTCTAACCTGTCAAATGCTCTCATCTGTGCTGAAGTCCTGTGTAGCTAAAGGGGATGTGTCATGGCACAGAATATCACATAAATTAACAGCGCACCATTTGGAAGTTTGAGCTGACTGTGCTGCTTGTGGGAGGGGAATAGAACTGTTCAGAATGGTAACAAAATCAAGCAGCAGGGTGTGATTAGGGCATGGTGAAATGGAAGATGGGGCAAAAGAGAAAAGTCCAGTACACTATAACCAGTTCCTATGGTCACAAAGGAAAATAATCTCTTCAAATCATTACAACAGTTATAAAGTAGATATTTTATTCTAGTGAACCATCTGTGCATTGATGAACTAGTTTACAAAATCCAGCAGTTTCAACTTGTCTTATTAGGGCCTTTCTCACTCTGCTAGGTAAGTATGACAGCTCTGCCTGTGAGGCAGTGAGTTACTGGCCAGGGTAAGGACTGGTCAGAAGCCAGGAACGCATAAGAGATTTTCCATTCAGCAAGCAGGATTTACTTCCTTTAGAGTGATATTGCTTTAATGGAATGAAGCTGCTCTGATTTATTCTATGAAAGAAATTACTTTTCTTTCAGCTTCCTTTTGCATTTGATTTAGTGCAACAGTTAGCTGTTGTCCTCTGTGATACTGACTGTTCATTAGCTTGCAATAACCACTATAGTAGTTGTCAGGTTTCAGATCTTGCTTTGGCAAATTCAGACCCAGACTTCCAAGGTTTCCATCCTTGAGTTTTCAGAGACTCCATTATTCAATTTTGACCAAAGGCAGGATCATCTTTCACAGTGATATGACAACTATGAGGCATTTAGACATGAAAAGAGATGAATTAAATTTCATTTTATGGAGGACACCTTGTAACAAAGACAAAGGCCAGGTAAATTGTATATTGATGCAAAAATGGCCAGTTGTCATAAATATAGTTCCTAAATAACCATCTAAGACTTCTTACAGATATCTGCAAATATATATGTTATTTACGATTAATTAATTAAATTATCATGGCAGCTGTGATACTCAATATAAAAATGAGCTTTTGCACTTTTTTTGCCAAAAAAATATTTTAGAAATTCCCCTGGTCAAGGGTGTGCAAGCTGTTCTCTATCACATGAACTTGCTTTTATACACTAACAGCTGTGTTCTTATTCCTGCACAATTATCAGCCAGAGCAGGGAAACATGAGGAGGGCTTTACCTAGTCAGCTTTGAGAAACAAGAGATTTCCTGAAGCTAACTGCACATCATTTATTATAACCCCTAGAGCAGACAGCCAAGGTCACGGGCACGTTCCAGCAAAAGTCTGGTGAAGGCCATACCATTCAAGCTTCCTGAATATTGTTATTGCTTCCGAAACTTTTGATCTAACATGGATGAAGGATATTTAAAGAGAAACCTGACTCCTCTTGAGATGAGTTTGTCAGAGATTGCCCATTTCTCAAATGGAAGTCTTTCTGCATAAGCTGTATCAGTCCCTCTGGTACAGCACACACGAAGCCAAGAGAGGATGAAGGCAGGGTTCTTGAAATCTGGGACCCTTGCCTAGAAAAGCCATGAATACAACTGAGCCAAAGTCATAATGTTGGACAAGGACTCACTACACATCTGGTTTCTGCCTGCCAGCCATCTGTTAAGTGGATTGGGTGTTGGCTGGTAAACCCCAGTTATCATGAGAAAAACAAAGGGCTGTGAATTGGGAAAAGACAAGTGAGAAGTGAAAAGGCAATGAAAAAGGGAAAAGGCGAATGATGGAAAGTTTATGAAGATCACACTGACATTTTAACAAACCTTTTGCAGACAAGTATAATTCTTAAAAAGCCAATAAAATGCAAAATTCTCCTCTTAGAGAAAAGACAGCCTTGAAAAAAATTATTAAAAACATGGGAGATACTACTAAGAAAAACAGTCCTAACTGTATAATATTCAATATCACCAGGAACAACTAATACAAATTATCCCTACAGACATTCTGCTCTACTGTGTACAGCATTACTTTACAGAAGTTTTATAGGAAAAAAATCTTGTCCAAGGTGAAAACATATGGATGTGCCTGTGTGCCTATGTGTGTGTGTGTGTATGTATGTATAAATATATATCCATCACCCTGCAGTTTCACTGAAACTGTATTGAGTTACACAAGCCAAAGAGCTGGCTGCCTAAAATGAAAGGGATATAAAATATAGCCATATTCTAGAGGAAAATGAATATCAATATACAGCTTCTCTATGATACAAGTTTCATTGATTTTTGACAATAGTCTACATATGAATGAGCTATAGTTAATAGCATGGGAAGTTATAACCCTGCCTCTCCTAAGTTCTGCTTATTTGTTACAACACCCAGCTGCTGAGGGTAAGGCATCTTCAGCTGCTGGCTGCCATGGAACTCAATTGCTGTGCTCTGTGTGCCATGTCACAGTAATTGTCTGGGAAATGAATACAGTATGCATGTGTGTGGGGGTGAGTGAAAGCAATGCAAACCTGGCTAAAATTCAGATAAAACTCTGAAGAAACCTGGAGATACTCACCCATGGTATACCAGGGAGGCAGGCATGCAGAGAAGTTGTAACATGGCACTCATTTGCTCAGGGTCTGTATCTCTGTTATACAAACCTCATACCACTAGCAAGCTTTCACATCTATTCTCTGTAGATCCTTCATTAAAGCATATTTAGCGCTTGATTAATTTGTTAACAGAACAGAGTTATCTTATGACTCCATATTAATGTTCCCTAAGTAGTCTAAACATTAATAAACTTGAATATGACAGTAAAACTTTAAGAGGCACAGTACCAGCTAAATTTCTCCTCCTTCAGATCAGATGCTGCAGAATGACTAAACATTATTCTGCTCACTTTATGTAAATGAAGGAGATGGGAAGCTAAACCTTAAGCAATTTAATATTGTCTTGATTGTCTGTAATTTAGGATTAACTAACCCTGATTAAACAAGACCTTACAAATACATCAACAGCCTGCAATTAACATGCTGCTGGTAAATACAACAGAATCACAAGTTTTGTTTCTCACACTACAAGAAACATGTATAAGTGTTTCTTACACCTCTGCCTGCAATATCTAGTAGTCAAAATCATGAAACCTGGTGGATTTTAAGCCCTTCTGATGTGTCCTTAGAAAAGTATTGTGACGAAATAAAAAAGGTAGTATTTCTAAAAATTTCTTAGTGCAGATATTTGAAAGGTTACACTGCAGCGTCCTCAGTAAACCACACCACCAAGCAGAACTCTGGGGAAAGCAGAGGTAATTCACAATTAACCTTCCAGCAGCAGCTTCAGAATGAAGGACCAAGACTTGGAAACCAAAGTACAAAGAGAAAAGGTGCTCTCCTGAGGTACATGTAAACTGGCTTTGTCCTGAAACAGAGAAATCTGCTTTACGTTTCTTGGAGAAACATATGGGATAGGAATACAGGAGCACCCATCCAGGACTACTGGAGCAGGGCTCTTCCCTCCCCTTCCCAGCAAAAGCCAAACCCCACTCCCAAAGAAGTCTGCACCCAAGTGGGTACTGCTACACTGGTGCCAGTGCACCCAAGTGCTTCTCTGACAGGAGCTGTCTGCAACGATACTTTAAATCTCTAAGTGCTCCTTCCAGCCTTCCAGTTGTCCTCCTTGGGTGTTGCAGGTCTGTTCACACATCCTTTCACCCTGTGTTTCTACCAGCTGAACAAATGACTGACCTTACCTCCTTCCAGCTGTGCTGCACAGCTTTTCTGCACAGCTTTTCTCTCTCCTTATCTCTGCCTGCTGAACCGCTCATGTGAATTCTCTTGTCTCAGGCAAAAGTAACTGAGGTTAGCAAGGACCTGATATTTAAAGTGCTGTGGAAAATTCAGATCATTTTAACTTAAATGGGTGAAGAAGCAATTCTCACAAGCAACCGATCTTGCCAATCACCAAAGACCTTTAGCTTGGGTAGAAGTTTTAAGGAAGTTGTATTGATACCTAATGAAAACGCCGTAGCTCACTTCCCAGATACAAGAAAAATGGGTAGAAAGCAAGGCACTGGAAATTGCAGGGGAGTCAAAAGCAAAAAGTCCTGACAGTATATAATTTGTCCTTTTTAAGCACCTGACTCCTCTCCTCAGAAATACTCTGCTCTGCTAAAGATAGTCTGAATTACCAAGAATAAATTACAATATGTATCCCTGAGTCAGACTCCTGCTCTCTGAAATATCAGCTTTCTATCTAGAAGCATTCAAATCATAAGCACAGTTAGAGGTGAAATAAAGATCCAAATCATGGTACTTAACTTCAGTTATTGGTGTCTTTCCAATCCCCCTTGTTAGTTAGTGGCAGGCAGTTCTCAGATGGTGTCTTCACTTCTTAGAAGTCATATTTTTCTGAAGTTAAAAGGCTGCTGATAAGGACCAGTCTGTAAAAGACTGATTATCGATCAGAATCACAAAGATCATTCAGTAAAACAAATAGAGGCTCATCTGTTAACTCCTTTGCAATCAGAGCTAGTTGGAAAACTTTGGTTTTCTAATAACTACTTTTTGGTAGAAATACTGGGTTTGGGGTTTTTTTAATAAAACATTATTTATTTATTTTATTTTAATCAGAATTATACCTCTTTTCCTTCTTTCTGGTTTTGGCTTTCTTTGGGATTTTTTTTTTTTTGTTCCCTAAGGGGGTTGATCCCTTGGCATGGTGTATACTCTATACATTGTAGTATCTGGCATTTGCCTCACTTTCCTGGACCTTTCCCAGTATGGTTACATAGCCAAGGGTCTTTGTCACTTTCCTTTTTTTGGATCTGAATGATCAAAATCTAAAGCAAGTGAGAAGATCTTCATGCTTCCCAGTGTATTAAGGAAGGGTCCTCACAAAGTTCTACTCTGAGGAATCAGATGTAGAGAAGGGAGTAAAAGACCATGAAGAATTATGAGTTCACAGTTGGCTACCTCAAGAATGCATGACACCTGAAGATTTTATTAAGAACTTCAGAAAATATTATCTCTAGAATTTATAAGTAAAAAAATTAACTAGCTGGAAAAGAATAATCCAAAAATATCCCTACTCCTCCAAAAGATTCTTTGGTTTACTAGCAGGAAACATTTAGAAGTTGCACATTTCCATTTTCTACATCTTCTCCACAGGATACAGGCAAGCTAGTCTCTTAGTATTTAAGCTCAGACTAAAACCAACCCAAAAACCAAAATAAACACAAAAAAAGGGGGTGAGGGGTGGAGGGGAGGTAGGGAGGATAAAAGAAGAATCTGCCTAATCTGCTTCCTGACTTTGGCAACTAACTGTTACTCACTCAGTGGTGTTGCATCTAAATGGATGATAAACAGATTTTAACAATTGCATGTGATCATCCTTGTGCCAGCTACAGAACTGGCTGGTGCCAGTGCCTGTGCACTGCATTCACAACAGGCAGCAAAGATGCTGAGGGAGCTCAGCTTTCACAGTGAAGTTTGGCAGCCTGTCAGCTGTAGAATCTCCAGTATTTACAGGAATTTGTTAGCTCACATTGTCAGAATCCCATCATCACAGGACCAAACGACATGGAGACTATTGCTTTGCTTGGTCTGAGATACATTCACAGAAGATTCATTATTTGGACACCCATTATAGCTAATTCAGAATCTGGATATAATGAAAAAAAAATACTAGATTTTTCCCCTAAAAGAAAATGATAATCATTAAAAGCAGTTATTAAAATTTAACTCTTGAATTTCCTCTCTATTCAGTGTAAGAAAATAGAGAACAGTTCTTGCTAAAAACTTAAGATTATATAGAAAACAAAAGCCACACATAATCCCAGTTTTTATTTTTTCCTTTTTTTGAGTTCTCTAGGTCTTCCCTGAATTTCCTCTTTCCTTGGGACACACAAGATGGTAAGGATGTGTGTGCGCTATGGCAGATCAAAGAAAACTGTATGTAATGCTTTTTATTTCCTTACATGAGTTGCTTAGTGCGTAACAAACAGTAAATTTTGCCTATATCCAGCATATATCATGTTAGAGCAATCTTTTCTCTGTTCTCTTCATTCTCGAAATGACAGTTTTGCACTAAAGGCTCTGGGAGTTTTACTCTTTCCTTTCCACATTTATGCAAACTGAAAACATGTTACTATCTGCACACTGATAAATAATATTGCTAAATATGACTGTTTTTCAGCCTGGTTTGAAAGCAGTATTTTCCAGTTAGAAAAGATTGTAGAATGTATTTGAAAGGTTAAGATACTAGATATAACTCCTGGAATTTTGGAAGCTATTGTGCACAGATTCACAAGTATCCCAAATTATTCATGGAAACAGGGAAGAAGAAGGGGAAAATCTGACTTTGAAAGTGATGACAAATTTGAATGTAGAAAACCTAATGCATCTTTCCAAACTAACAGAATATGGCACAGTAGAAAGCTGAAGTTGAGGCTCTGATTCAGGGCTTTGCAGTGTATCTAATTTCACACAGCTCAGACAGCTTGTGCTGTGGCATTTAAAGGGCTTCATTGGGAATATATAAATCACTGCTCTCCCCCCACCTCTGCCCATGGGACCCTAATGAATTCATTTGCTATTAATTTCAAGAGGTCACCAACAAGCCAAGTATACACCATGACTGTGGTGTGAAGAGGCCTGCAAGAAAGCTTTTACGAATTCCCTGATGACATCCAGGACAAGAAATCAAATGCTGCTCAAGAGATTGCAAAGTACTGATACCTACATTTTGACTTGCTTCAATTCATCAATGGTTTCACTTACTCATCTATGACACTGCACAGAGAGGGAGAAGACAGCAGTAACAGTAGGGGAGGAAAGTTGATTCAAAAGCATGAGCCTTCCAAGCAGTGACTTTTTTTTTTTTGTTCGGTTTTGGTGGTGGTTTTTTCTAGTTTCTTGTTTTTGTTTTGTTTTTGTTTGGGTGGTTGGTTGGTTTGGTTTGGGTTTCATTTGGTTTGGTTTTTTTTTGTTGTTGTTTTGTTTTGTTGTTTTTTTGGTTTTTGTTGAAGCTAAAGGAATGCCACAAATAAGCATTGCAGAGCACTGTGGGTCAGGGAGGAAAGGGGCACAGCACCCTCCAGCAAACTCAAGCAAGTGAAAAAGAGTAAATAAGATAGATATTCTCCTTTCTTAAGTTATTCTTCACAGGCACTGAGGCTTCTGCAGTTGTCCCACTGTGCTAAACAGTTTGCTCTATAGAAGATCATGTTCTCTTCTGAGGACTTTTGCAGTGCCTCAACCTCCTATGGTGAAGTGTCTCTTAATACATTTGTTTTGTTGTACAGTGTCTGGAGAACCTATTGAACTACCAATGTTTCTTTTCACAGTTACCTACAGAGATGGGGACCTCCCCCTTCTACAGATCTGCAAGCCCTTTCATAGGTGAGTAAGTCCATTCCATGTACAGTGTTGCCTGTCTTTTAATAAAAGTATTTGTCACTTTGTAGTGCCTGTATAGAGTTGTCCATATTTTGGTAAAAGTGATCTTTCTCTGTAGTGTTCTAGTACAGTCCCAAGTGTTGTAAAATATGAAAAAAAAAAATCCAGATATAAGCCACAGCAGCTGAACTCCTGTGGATCTTTTTTAACTATCTTTGGACACAACAGCACATTCCTGTCCCACTCAAACAAAATATGTTTAAAAGATAATCAGACAACCAAACAATTAAAAATCAAAAAAATTGTCAACATTGTTTTCCCCCTGTCGGATTACTCTTTATGTCTCTCATGGAAAATGAACTCAGAGAGAGCATAAAATGCTGAAAGGAACCTTAGGTCTCAGGAACTGGAAGCTACATTTAAATGGATGGCCAGAGATTTTAGGAGCAGTTTATAAAGCATTTCCATATAGTAAGTAAAGCAAAAGCTGCCCACACCCAGTTTCTGCTGCCAAGAGTAGAAGGCCACAGGAGGTTGTTTCTGAGGTGTTACTTATATTGGATTTTAAAATGGTCTGAGGGGACAGACGGTTAAGCTATCAATTATGTAACTGTAAACGAAGAACCTTTGGGAAGAGAAGCAGAAAATTGTACACTTAGAGACTGAGCAAGACATTTAGGAAAGGTTCAAGGTTAACTCCTTTCCTTTGCTCCTCTGAATGCTGTTAAGAGTTCACATCACGGTACAAAGCCCAGGGAACAAGTCTGGAGCCATAGGAAAGCAATTCCTAAAATTGTGATTTCCTCAGCCCCTTGAGGGGTGTAGCAGGAGCTGTTTCAGGAGGAAGGAAAGGACAAATACAGTCCCAAGCTCACTGAGACCATGTTGTAGCCACTGCAATTCAAATGTCACGTGCTTTGTGCAAGGCCATTGTTAAGGACTGCTGTCAAAGGGCCTCAGACTACCAGCCACTGTCCTACTGCTGAGAATGTGAAAAAAGTGCACAGCTATTGTGCAAATGTGAAACTTGATTAGAAAATACAACAGAAACTAGTCTGTGAGTTAATCTGTGCAATAGGAAGAGACAGACGTGGTAAATGTTCTTCCCCAATTCCCATTGTAAAGCAGAGCTATCTAGTAGTTTCTCAAAAGCTGAAACAAATCCACATAAAAAGTTTTTCTTGGATGAGTCTTGTGGCTGCTGGAAATATTTAACAGGGTTTTCTTGGATACACAGGCAGGAAGCAGTGAGATGGATTGCAAACCTTTCTCCACCCTCTTTCCTATTTTGCTTTCTAGTATTCAGCCTAAAACGTAAGACTTGCCTTTCCACCCTGAAACACCATTTGCTGTCCTGAGCATCTCAGCCATTTCTTTCAGTTGATTAAATCCTGCTTCTGCACTTATCTAGGAGCACTCCAGTTTAGCCAGGTTTTTACAGCTGGGTGCTGAGGTAACAGGCAGCTGGCTGAGCAGAGAAACTGTCCCAGCTCCTTCCCACCTCCTTCCTTAGCCAAGCTGCAGGAAAAAGAACAGGGCCCTACTCTGACATTTCCAGCAGGAAAGTCTGAGACCTTGTCAAAGTACCACTCACTTTACCACTCACTGCTGCTCAAAACTCGGGAAAATTCTCCACAGGCATGGTGTCAGACCCTCCATGGAGAGAATAAATTGCAAGAACACTCAGGAGATATGCGAAGTAGTATCCACTTCCTGCATGACAATAGTCAGGGCAGAGAAGGTATGGAGCTCTGATATGCAGAGAGAGAGGAGAAGCTGCAGAGATACAATATCTGTTTGGGTTGTAGGTTCAGATGTTAGGAGGTTGCAAGGATAACACTGCAGGGTCATGACAATTTCATAGCCTGCACAAGGTGATCTAGACTGTCAGGACGAAAGTCACTTGTTGGATGCTTCCTCTTTCAGTCCGAAGATGCTCTGACTCTGTGTTTGTTTGTTTTGAAATTATAGCACAAGAGGGGCATGGATCACGGAAAGGATGTGCTTGTCCTCCTGTGTATTCTGGAAACTGCTTAACACTCTTCTGCCTTATATTAATGAAAGCACCAGACCTGACACACATACAAAAAGAAAATGATCGCTTCAAGTAATACTCATGGGGAATTAAGTGACACAAGTTCAAAACAAATACACATTCTTCTCCCTGGTTGATTAATTTTATTTTTTCCCTGCTGAAGAATATGAGTAGCACAGTAGAGACACATTTTTTATTGAAGTCAATGGTCTAGTATCTCAAGCCACGTCACCTAACTCAGAACTCAGTAAAGTCTATGGCAGTCTTTCCATTCACTACAGTGGGCTTTGGATGAAATCTATGCAGCTGAAAGTGATGACTTGCACTTTCAGATGCAGTCAGTGCCTGCAGATTTTAAATGTATTACCACTTGGTATGTCTCTTTAAAATGCTGTATATTTACCATGGTGGTGTGTAATACATAGACGTATTAGCATTAAAAACATGGCTCTCCATTTTAAAACTCAAATTTTTATGTTTCTCATATAAGCCTCATGTAAGAAATTTTTATGAAATCAAAAAACATCATTCTTCAGAAAATGAATGCTGCTTTTCTTTAGTTTTCATCATTATATAAAAATCTTTGTTCTCTTGAAAAGTTATGTTTCCCTGAATGTTTAATAATACTTTTTTTCCAACCATATCACTATAATTAATAATGGTGATGACCTTTGTATAAGGTATTCTAAATAGTTACAACCTCCAGCATATTCATTATCCCAATTCTTTGATCATCTAGACCAGAACATGCCATTGCAGACTAATTGCTTTTCCCTCCCATATGGGCAATGTGTTCCTCAAATGTTGGCTGAAAGGGCTTGGATGCATCAAAATATTCACCCGGTCCCAGAAGCACCAGGAAGCATTCCCAGGTCCTGTAACTTAAACAAAGACACAAAATTTATTTGTTCTCAGGCTTGAATTAAAGCCTGTGGTGCTACAGACTACAGAAACCCTGCACAATGAAAGGCTCCCCCTGTGCCAGAGGGTTTGCAATCTGAGAGAGGTCAAACCAGACATATACAGCTGGTCTCAGGAGTGCTGGTCAGAAAGCAGCAGAACAGCAGCTGAACTACTGTGATCCTGTCATAAAGGAGAGGTTTAAGGAGGAATTGGAAGGGAGATGCTGTAGGGATCCTGTGTGGGTCTCTCTGCTCTGGGTGTCCACTTTGTCACTTAGAGAAATGTCCATTGTGGTTACCGCAAAAGACAAAAATTGTTTGTACTAAAATACAACCTCCTTTTCCCACATAAAATTATTAAAAATTTGGAAAACTTCAGCAACTTTTGCACTTCATAGTGATTCCTAATTCATTACCAGAAAATATTAACAATGACTAATTACAAGGATTAATTAAAGTTAGGAGAATGAATGCCTTTGTCTGAATGAATGGCAACAGCAAAATGCCAAGTATTTTGGCACCAATATCCAGGGCTGAATTGGTGACCTCTAAACATTCCTCACAACAGTGGCAGAGCTGCCTTGTGCTCTATCTGTCTAGAACAGAATGACTGCACAAGTGTTCCCTTTTTCTCCCTGGAAAGTACCCAATACCAGGGCATTGCCAGGTAGAGCACATGAGCTGGCTAAAATTAAATGCAAACTCTAATAATGGCTGTCAGACAGGAAGACAGTAAAAGAATTAGCAGAAACTGGATTTGTTCCATCTGTCATTGAAGTTGCCTCATCGAATCAGCAGGAATTTCAAAACCTCAGGCTTGATTGAAAAGATGAGGAATAAATTCATGGCTAAAAACACAATACCCTTTTCCTTTGTAACAGGTCCTCACCTGTTACAAGTGAGTTAGAGAAGTGAGGAATATCTTGAACCTGTCTGTAAGGAGTTTTCTTGTTACATACATGTTCAAAATACACCCAGGAGTGTTTGGCTTTTTGCAGGTGCTGACAAGGACACTCAGCTTTGATGGGAAATAACTATGTGTAAATTATTGTTCTGAGTCACACAGAAAGGGGATTTCAATCCGGATTTGCTCCAGACTGCAAGAAGACCTGTGACCAGCCAGGGCATCTCTCAAAGAGAGCTCAAAAGAAGATTTGGATTTAATCATTCAGTTACAGGGAAGGTCCATCACTGGGCACTGCTCAGCTTAGTGAAACATTGCATGTCCCACTACCTCAGTGCACCCTTGAACTAGCAGGAATCCAAGTCAGACTGCAGCTGCAAAACTATGGCAGCTTCAGGATGATCTTTCAAGTCACTGATATACTATTTTGTTTTGGATTTGGGTGGGGTTTTTTGATATTAATGTAATTATTAAATGTAAATTAGAATTGAATGGTAATGGATCAGGAATCATTAACTTAACTAACTCTTTGTGCTACCAAAATCTCCTCTTGAAGCATTTATCATTAGGATTAATCAATCCAGTGTAGGAATGGTCAGAGTAGCAAACCCACCTTGCATAAATATTTAATTTCTGTTTTGTTCTATTGAAAGATTTGAAAATAGAGATAAATTACCAGTTGTTCTCAGATTAGAATCCCTCTTCCTGCTTTAAAAGACAGTCATTAGGAAACTAAAGCAATTATTCAAGTATTATGGGCCAGAAATTAACTCAAGTGCCAAAGACTGAAATTTTGTGAAGACAAAAGCCAAATGGAAATAAATTTTTCTTCCTATGAAGGAGCAAAAATATAGCTGGCAATGTAACCCTTAGTAATACCTACTCCTCTCCTTTGCTAAATTAGGATAGAAAAGATAGGACTAGAAAAAGTGATACATTCAGCATAGGAATGATTTATGGGCCAAGACTTGTAAATTCACAGTGATAGATATATATTTTTCATCTTCTTCATCCTTAAAAGTAGGAAATAATAACGATTTTGCTTATGTGGCAAGAAGAAATTAACTGCCACCAGAACTATGATATATACTCACACCAGTCATGAATCTGCCACACACACTTGTCCTGCTCAGTTGAATGTGTGCCCCAATGGCCAAAAGATCCCTGCCTAGTAGTGATTAAAGAGGCATCAGTACTCCAGAGCCTGGCAGTTTTCAGTCTTTTCCTGGACTGCATGAATCTGGACAAATTCCAGGGAATACTGACCTGCTTTCAGTCATGATTTTTGGCTCAGAAAGATGGTAGATAGCACACAAATTCCCATGAAAAAACTGAGTAGTCCCACTGAAGGCTGGCCTTAAAAATGTGAAAAGAGTTCAATCACTTATAATATCTTGTTTAACATTTAGCACAAAGTACAAGAGAAACATATTCTCCCTTCTTGGGGGAAAGAGAGAAATGCAGTGAAGAATTTCACACTTGAAAACTTGGCTTGTAGAGATGTTGCAATGAATAAAAGTAATTTTTTTCCATCTCCATAGAACACAAAAACCCCCAAATGATTTAATGACTTCAATCAAATTATATATTGTTATTTCCCTAAGAATAGGTGATAGGGTTTTGTTTTGTTTTTTTCTTCAGAATTTGAACCAAAATGAGATAAGATTTTTTTGTGAGAGAGAGAGAGAGAGAGAGGGAGAAATAAGCCTGGAAATTGAACAGTAAACTCGATCAGATAATGTTATATAGAGAAATGACCCATGACTGGATGAACTAAATAAAAATAACATGTTAATTGGAAAGAAAATCTGACAGGATTATTTCCCCAAAGGAACAAAAGCGGAAGTACAGACATACCTGTGAAAACACAGGGCAGGAGGACCCATAAAGTTAAAATTTGTCAGTCTGGGATGGTGAATTTACTTCCATGGTAAAAAGCACTCTACATTGAATTAAAAAAAAAACCCTAATAAATAAGTTAACAGCAAACATTGCACCAAAAAGGTTAAGACATGAGAAACAGATGTTGACTTTGACATCACTAAGAAACCTTTCTAGATAGTGATGTCTGCCCTTGTTTAGGTGCCTGCTCCCATCCGGGTAAGGTTTCTTTTAAAAATCAGTGCTTGTTTTGCACTTGCAGTCATTCAATTGCACTGCAAGAGTGTGGGGAATGCACAGACTCCCCCAGGATTTTGCCCTTGTTCATTAACTAGTTTTACAGGATGTTTTTGCAAAATATATAGACCGACCTACACCAAGCTCTTGGCCTAAGATATTGCTGTAATATTTCAACAAGCAGTGTGCAAATAAGGTTTGATTTTTACATTGAAATTGCCTGAGTAGGTCCACAGGAATAAATAATTACTGCTAAAATATTTTAAAATACAATCAATAAAAAAGATCACGACTTCAAATCTAATTGGTAGGTGAGAAAGACTGAGACCAGATTCTCAGACTTATTTTCAATAATTTGAAGAGCCCAGAATATCTTGCCATTGTATTTCTGTGCACCTACTAATAATAAACCATCATACAATATTAAATAAGAACTTAATTCTAAGACACGCTTATGCATGTCTACTTAGGGTTTATATAGAGCTCCTCTCTGAATAAAATGCACAAAATAAGAGGTGTTTTATAAAGAAGTAATATATGTTGATTTTTAGCCAAGGCATGGAAAGTCTTATTTCTACATATTTGTCTAAACTGTATGGAAAGTAATTTTAATTTAAGGTCAGCTGCTATGCAGCTTACACAGTGGTCATGAGAAGCAGTTCAGGTAATTTTTTTACTTCTGAAAATTAGCCATTTTCTGTATTATTGCATTTATACAATAATTTTTATTTTCCTATTTTTTAAGAGCAACTATTTCCACCAGGTTGCAAACCTGTCCTAAATGGAAAAATCATCTTCACCTGCAAGTGTAGGATGCGATAAATTACTATCTTCTGAACGCTGAGTGAAATTACCATCTTGCCAGTGTCAGAGCTCTTTGGAGTTTACAGAGATAAAAAAAGCCCCACATTTGTTTTCAGAGAAGGCACTGGTGCATAAGCAACAATCACTGGCACTTGGTACAGTGCTGGCCATTTGTATAGGATGTGAAGCAGTTCGAATTCTGGAACACCAGTTGCCAATATGAGCAGCATGTGGTAATTTCCTGTGCATCATCAAGGAGGACTGGAACAGAAATTTTGTTTTCCCTAAGCATTTCTGGCTATCCGAGGGAAATTCATTATTTTACATAGTTTATTTGCCTTATTTACTTGTTTGCCTTTTTGGATTTTACTGAGGAAGCTCAGTGATGTAGGTGTTTACAAGAAATGTTTGCAGAGGACTGCAAATCAAAATTAAGAAAAACAACATGCAAGTCCAAACAAACACACAGGGGTTGTGTTTTTCAGCACACTCTGGGTCACACAGAAGTGATGAATCTTATTCATTATCAAATATCTCAAGAGAAAGGTATTATAGCCCAGCTGGAGGATGTAAATGCCCCCACAATCCATCACAAAGGAATCACTGTTTGGCCACACAGGCAGTCTGGCATCACTCTGACAGTTTGCACAAGCTAAATCAGTTTAGAAAATTCTGCTTATTCAAAGTCTCCTCTGAAACCTGAATGAATATTTTCACCAGGGAAAAAGTTATTTTGGACAAATTATATGCTCCTCTGTGGATCTGGAAATCAAGAGAATATTAGCATCTGAGTCATTGATCAGGCACAGCTGGGCACACCAGATCCCATGGTATTTAAATCAAATGAAAGACTGAAGTTCCTTGCAGAGGAATTTGAGATAAGCAGGAGGAAAACATTAGGGTAAGTATCATTCAGTGATGTAGAACTACCACTCCTATAGACTAGAGCAACACAGTATGGTATCAGCATGAAATGAATCAAACCAGTTTGATATTTCCAAACTCCACTTTTTCATATAACTTTTTATCCCTATGAAGAATTTTGTCATTTCAGTTTTATTTTTTTCCTGACTTGGGACCAAGTGTCAAAACATCAGTCTCTTTTTGGGCAGAAATTACATTTTATATTAGCTTTTTCATGAAGAGTGACACCTCATTTTCTTATTTCAAGCATCTCTATTTTTACCTTCTCCCATTCAGCCTCTGGAGAAAAAAAGTATATGGTAGAACACAGAATCATTTGGGGGTTGCTGCTTTTATTTTATATCCTCAGTTCACATGTAGTAGTTTGGATTTAAGAGGTTCAGTCTGTTTCTTTTCATAAATCCTACTTTAGCTGGCTACATTAGAAGGCACAAGATATCCACTCTGCTGCTGGGAAGGCTCACCGTTGTGTGTAGAAGCTAATAAGTTTAGCCCTGTAAAGACCACCCTTGGGGGTATTCCACTGGGAAAATGTAGTAAAGAGCACACAGATCTCAAAATGCTTAAATATCACTGAGAATCCAACAAAGGTATTTAAGCTGTGTGCTCTAGTGCCTTTCTGAGTATATATTTTGATAATTTCATATCCTACTGGAACCCGCTGGAGGCATGTTTTAATTTTGACTGTAGAATTTTTCACTATCAGTTACACCAGGCTGGGGAACAGACTGTTTCAGTGCAAGAGGAAGATCCACTCCATCTCAAATTCATATATTTCAAAAAGAAACCTTTCCAGCTGTATAGCAAACACAATAGTAAGAGGTGTAAATTATAAACTACTCTCTCAAATTTAAAAAAAATCCCTTGGCCACGTAAAAAAGTGTCCTTGGATCATTACAATTTCCAACTTTGTAGCATGTGAAGAACCTAAATCAGGCAGAGCCAGATTACTCTGTCTACAGGGCAGAGTCTCCTTCTCTCTAAACAGAAAATATTCTAAACACAGCAAAGTGTGAAGGGGGAACAGAGGTATATAGAGACGTCCTTTGCTTCATGGCCAAGTCAAATTTGGTATTGCTCATTTTAATACCCTATCCAGGGACTTTTCAACTCTTTGATGCAAGTTGTTATTAAAGAAGTGTGACCTTTAAAGCAGTGTAAGAAAAGACTCCATAATATCACATGGGTCTTGGAAGAGGGAAAGAACAATATCTCTGAACAAAATCAGCGTATTTGTGACCAGCAGAAAAGAAAGGAAGTTGTCTTCATATGGATTTATGCTATCACTTTGAACAATGTGCCCTCTCAGATGTCTAATAAGCAACAAGCTCTTGCTACAGGTTCTCTCTCATGGGAGGAAAGTAAATGGGTCTCTTGTTTTTTACCTTTCTATTTTCACACTGTAGAAAATAACTTCCTTGAGATCTCTGTACTACTATCAAGAATGTGGTTGAAATTGCCCCGTCAGCTCAATATTATGGTGGAAGAGGGACAAAATCAGAAATTTAAGCAGTTATACACATATTGTTTCACACACACTCATACATACAGCATGATCAAAGAAGCCATATTTCCTTAGGAAAATAGGCTAAAAATAAATGTAACGCTACTTTTCTGACAGCCATTTGGAGCTTTGGCAGGACAAATTGTTTTATTCAATAGCATTTCATACAAAAAAAAATAAGCTACAGTCTTGCCTCCTATACTCCATGAGGAAAATTAATTTGGCCTCTAGGGCTCCTTGCTATTAATCTTCATCAAGTATCCCTGCCAATGCACCTCCAGAGGCCCTGATCCCACAGAAGCTCTTATGCCCATGAGCAGCCCTACAGATTTTAACTGTCACAGTCTTAAAGTTTAGCATTCCTGAGAGACCACTGTGACAGGAAATTCAATTTTTAATAAAATATTGAGAAGGTAGGTATGGGCAACATGCATCACCTAGGTATATGTTAATAAAATCCTCCCAATGGGGCCTTTCTACTCCAGGGCAATTTTGCACCAGAGGTAAAGCATTGGGGTCAGCAAAATTAGGTTAGGAGGGACTTGCCCTGTACCAACAAAATATCTAAACAGTGCACTTGGCAAAGCACTTGGCAAGCCGACATGGAAATCAAAGCTGGAAGACAGGGGGTTGAGTCCAGTTCTGAGGCCCTAAGTAAAGTCACAGATACAACAAAGGAATCAGAAGACATATGAGTTATTCTACTGTGCAGCTAAGAACTGTCAATCAGGTGGGTGGGCTTTTTCCCAAGTTAATTACACTTCAGAGTTGATCTAAAATCCATAGGTTTATAAAGAAAAAGCTTTGGTGGGATTATTTTCAGAGAGATCAAGGTCTTCCGAAAGTCTAAGAAGTCAAGTATGACACAAGAAAATATATTATAAGCTGGCTGTTGCAATTATAAATTATGCAAATAATGTACTTTTGAACTCCTAATTCCTAAAATATTAAGCACTAATTTAGCTATGTGTGGCTATTTAATTGTGTAATTTTTGCAAGAATCTTAGCACTTTTCACAGAACATATAGCTAGTTGACTAATCTCAAATTTTTACTTGCCAATTAAAGAGTTTTGTAGAAAAACAATACAGGGGATATTGTGCTTTTCTCATCCTGCCATCCTGTAGTACAGTAGTACAGCTATGGATCCAGGTAAGTCAGAGGTCTCTAAGTCAAAATGTTGCCTGTGAGAGACAGACTAGAAGTCTTTCAAGTCATACTTCAAGGTCATGAGGAAATAGGAATGTCTCTTTATTTTTCCACTTCTCAAGTGTCTATATGTGCCACCAAAGAGGCTCTTTTTAGCTTTGCTTTCATCAATTAAGCAGGCAATGCCTGCTCTGTAACAGATCCTCAAAGTGTTTGGAAATATAATAACAGCACTCATTTATTGATTGCTTTGATCAGATACTAGGCAGGAGGGAAGAAAACCTCAACATACACATCAATAAACAACCTGGAGCCTCTAAAGCCATACTGAGTGAGCTTGAGAACTAACTATGAGGCTGAGATGCTCAAAAAAGAAAGCCTATGACAGCAAATCAATATAAAGCCTTGTGGTAAAGATGCTGAAGTAAGAGAAGGAATATTGGGTCACTGTGAAAAAAACTCTGGGCTGCATTAAAATAATGAGACAACTAATAAGGGAGACCATTTTCCTCTCTCCAAATGATTACAGAGGAAGCTGGGAGAGACAAGGCCGAGGACAAGGGTCAGGCTAGGCTGAATCGAGGCACTGATTTTGCTGTATACTTCTGACATTTGACAAGTGGCTTGTGCTTTTATGGGCACTAAAGGTATCCAAAAGCAGAGGGTTTGGATAAGCTCTACAGGGCTATGTGAGCTTTTTATGCTGAAATTGTTCCTGGAGTGCTTGTAGTATAGATACACCAGGGAGTCATCCAGAAAAAAACATGGCAGGAGATATGGAGCTCCTTTATTGAAGATTATTAAGAGAAAATGATAGGAAAAGGCTTTCAACTGAGATGAAAGGAATGCTTGCTGGAAGAAACTGAAAGAAGTCCTACTACCTTAATAATGTTGTTTGAAAGAGCCAGGCTGGGACACAGTCAGTGTCTGAAAATTTTAGCATCTATTAGGTTATATTCTGTGCATTGTAAACTGTAAGGTAGAGATGTCTATAGACTTTTAAAATTCCATTGATTTGCTTTTCAAAAGCTCCATTTCTTTTGCGAATGTAAACACACAAGATGTTTTTAGAAGTCTAGTCATTCCTTTGATTCATCTGATTCTAAATTCTCGAAGGGAAAGCTCTTAAGTATGCAGATACACAATAATCTCAAGTGATATTGAGTCCTAAAGTGCAAAAAAGGTACAAGGCCTAATACCAAAGACAGTGAATTCAGGGGTCTGAAATGGTCATGAAACTAAATGGAGGTTCAACGAGTCAGGAAACTATAACATTCCAAGTTCTTGTAGTGTGTTACAAAAGAATCTTTAATTTTCATGTTCAGACTCACAAGAAACTCTAATCTTAGCTCTTTGGTGGTATTTGGGAGTCAAACTCATCGGTGTGAGACCATGGGTATACAAGCACTCCTTGAGTGAAAGCATGGCCATGAAATATGCACATTTGTTACTTTCTGGTTATTGTCTATGTTTTCTTTGTCTCCATTAGTTTTAGATATTTCACCCCTCAGCAAAAGACATATAAATTCTCTATGATTTACCAAATGAGTATAGGTGTGCCTGCAGATTTACATGGAACCACAAATACAGTACCAATTGTGACCACTTGTTCCTTTTGCTAAAGCAAACTTGGAAGGAAACAAGTAGTATTTGAACACTGGAGCCACCAAAGATTGATTTGACTCGGGATTTGTATCTCGTTTACTATCTCTGGCATAAAAAGCTTCAGCAGTACAGCAGGACTGCCTTGCTTTGCAGAGCATCCTGCAATCTTGTTCTCCTGCAATCTTGGTCTCCCAAACACTTTCTGACCTTCTCCAAAGCTGTGGCAAGATGCATTACACACAGCTGTCCACTTCTAGAAGGAAGAACTTGAGCTCTCCAAAATATCCAAAATAAGTTAGACAAGTGCCAGACAGACCACTGCACCCACAAATAACCCACCTTCCCTGCGGCAGGGGCTCAGCCTGTGAAGGTCCAGGCTCCAACCAAAGCTTTTTCTGCCGCTCAGGCACAGACAATCCAAATTGCATGTGCATGCCATAGTGTCTAAATCCACTTGAGATGACAAAGCAGCTTCCTACTCATACAGGATACAAATAGATGCTCTTTTCCCTCCAGCTGATTAAATAGACAGTGAGCATGTAAGCTTCATTTCCCTGGGAAACAAGGCTCAGAAGAGTCTCCTGTGAACTGCTCAAGATCAAAAGTAGCAAGTTTCACCAAATCCTGTTGCTAATGAGGAAAACATTCATTACAAGTGTTTTCAAGAGTAGCAGTATTTTTTCTCCCAAAAATGGATATCACTGACAAGCACTATTTGTAGATATTCGGTAAATGCTTAGAACTTTATTTTTTAATTCCATAGCAGACCCAGTGAAGAAGCTGATGAGCCAGCAGGGCTGTGATACTTTTTTGCTAATTATGTGCTAAGTTTTATGAAACTAATAACTGTTTTTAATAATAGTGAGGAGGAGAAAGCTTACATTTAGAGACCACATTAAAATTTGCACAGGTAATTGGATGGTATGGGAATTCAAGATAAGAATAACTTAATTAAAATGAAATTTTGAAACAAATGACCCAGGTTGTTTTTAATCCCTTCATACCACCTTGAAAAAATAATTTACATCTCAGTGTAATCAATACACAGTCATAGCTGGGTGCCATTGCTACTGCAAGAAGAGGAGGCAGGCAGAGGATAGCTATATAAACGAGGAAAGGGGAATTAGAGGTTCTAGACTGTACTTTAATTAAAGTTACGCTCATAAATGCCCACACCTCTGGAGAAGAAAATTACCTCTAAAGGGTCCCCTAAACCAAGCAGTAATATTTTCTTATTTTCTTTTACTCTCCTCAATTTATTTTCCCTCTGTACTGGCTACTTTCTTGTAGACCATCCTCACCAGAGCAAACTAGCTTTGTTCTTGGTAGGGTCAGGTCTACATTCCCCTATTCACACCCAGCTTCTGAGCTAATATCACCTCTCTTCCAACTCCTAATAAATCTCATGCATAAGCTAGCAAAAACGCCCTGCATATCTGTCCTGTGTTTTCAGTACCCAAGTTCCAATTTGGAAATTTTTTTTATCTGTCTCTGTGTGTCACATTACCTTGTCATTGAATACTCTTCAGATTCCTATTTGAAATATTTCTAGAGGAACATAGAAGATATTGAGCTTGTGTAAATGTGAGTCTTAATGATTAGAGAGCACTTAGGTGATGTCTACATGCCATATGAATAGGGAAGGGCTAATAATTCTTCTTCTAGCCTCAGTACCTGTAACCAGAGAGATCCATTGTGCTTATGCATTCACACCTTGGCACCCATTACCCTGAGCCCCGTAACTCAGTAAAAATGAGCAAAGGATGAGTGAAAAGAATTAAATCCCAAATTAGAGACAAGATGGAGAGTGCAAGGGACATACTCAGGATCCCATAAACTGTCCCAAAGCAATGGAGTGAAACCAAACTCTTGGAGCTCCAGCCCAGAAATTTTTGCTCCCCTTGACAAGGTGCAACAATTCCTCAACCAGTGTAATCCCTGAGTCACATGTCATGCAAAGAAACACATTTTTACTATAGAAGTGACTGAACACTGGCACAGGTTTCCCAGAGGAATCTCTGTCCTTGATGATATTAAAGCATTTCTGGACATGGTCTTGGGCAACCAGCTCCAGATAACACAGCAGTGGGGGGTTGTTCACTATGACCAACAGATGTCCCTTCCGATCTCAACCATCCCATAATTTTATGATTTTCACCCTTCCAGAATGCCAGCAGAAGCAGTGACAGCTGTTCCCAGAGCTGAAAATGGAACTCCCTTCCTGTAAATTAGTGTTGGAAAAGCCTGCTACTAAAAGAGAGGCCAGGCCTGGGGTTACACAGTGTTCACTCCTCTGCCCAGTTTTACAGTGCCTTTTACAGGACATAGGTGGGGAAATGCGGTCAGTACTCAGCTTTCATTTCATTTTTTGTTTTCCCTGAGAAAACTGCTTTTCTCCAATAGGGTAAAAATAGCCTTCCACAATTGTTCTATCCCTTTAGACTTAGTGAATAATTGAAGAATGCTTTCCCAGTAGTTAGTAATGAAAGAGGTTTACTCTGAAGCTTTCTCCATTATCCAGTGCCAGCACTTTCCTCCCTTGCTGAGGTTGCAAGAGAAAGCAAGAGGTGACAGGTGCTTGTATATCTCTTCATGAACAAATGAAGCAAATTTTGCTGTCATCTCTCTGGGAGTAAATCTGCAGTAATTCCAAGGGATAACTGAGAAAGACTTTGGACTCACTCAAAATAACTGAAAGTGAAATGTTCAATCACATTTTTCATCTGGCATGTTCAAAAGAACATGTGACTAATGGGATTGACATGCCTATAAATGCATGACAAAGTGTCAACCCATATGGCTTGCTTTTTTTGTCAGCTTTTTCCTCCTGCCGTCTTAATTATTCACCTATGGGTATCAACATTAATCTCAAGGTTGTTTTCCTGCTGTTATATCTTGGTTATTCTCTACCCATGTTAATCAAATTTCCTTGAATTTCTTCTTTTCATGCTAAATAGATACTCCTATTAGTATAAAACTGTTTCCTACAGAAACCACTGTCATCTTAGACTGTCAGCCTGCAGAAGGAGAAATCTGTGCAAACAAAATTCTGCCTTTACTTCAAGGGTGATTTGGCTTTCTTTCTCTTTATAGCAAACATCTTCCTTGTTACAACCCCAGACCAGGGTGTCCTGCCTCTACATTCCGCTCAAAGATTTAATTTTTGCCAGAGATAGGCTTGAACTACCCCACCATTCAGAATTCAGGAAAGATGCTGCATATTCAGCTGCTTTAATTTTTTTCTAAATTGTTTCATGGCTGTAATGACATTTATGTGAACTGCATCTTAAAAGAGAAAAAATTCATATTAGCATGAGTGGGTGGAAAAGGGGAGTGGGATATTTTTGTTTAGCTAGGCCTTGGGTTTAGGGGTGTTTTTTATTTTAGGAAGTCTTCTTCTTAAAAGTCAGAGGGAACAGGGGAACTTTAAAAAAGTATAGGGATACTAAAGGACACCTGTAATAGATTAAAAATTCAAGCCCCATAAATTATGAAGGCTATTTAGGTTTCATTTATCTATGGACTTCCAGCAGATTTAGTAGTAAAGAAAAAACAAAGGAAAGTTCTGCAGTTTACTTCTCTTCTCAGAAGAGGAAATTAAAGATTTCTAGATATTGTACTGAGACGTTTGGATGAAGCATTTCCCCATTTTCTTTTACTAGAGCTTTATGGATAGTAGAAATCCTAGAAGGTGTGAGGTTTTATGTAACCTGGATGGAGAGATTAGTCACAAAAGAAATAAACTACTAGAAGCCCCATGCTGAGATCTGGCATTGAATTGAACTGAGCCTGTAATACTTTGTTTGAGGGTGAAGGAACAGGGTATAGAGTGAGACATCCTTTGCTTTGGTTCAGACTTAACCTGCTGTCTCTAGGAAACAATGTTAAAAGGAATGGCTCTGCTTGTGTACACTGTAAGATTGCAAAAAAGTAATTAAAACTTGTCCTAATTAAAAATCGCTGAGGAAGAATTACATACCGTATTTGTGAGATTGTTTCTTCGTTTTCCCTTCATTTTAAATTTGCTCTCAAATCAAACTCCCTTTGCCTTCTGGCACACAACATTAAACCAATGGACAACACTATCATTCATTTTATTTATTTTTGCCTCTGATCATAATTTTAAAATTCTCATGTTGACTCCTAAAAAAGAAGTGCAATAAAAGCAAATTAATAGAAAATTGACTCATGTTTCAGAATGAAAACATCATGACTTTGTTTAAGTGCCTTGTAGCAAACTTCTCGTATTCTTCATCTGAATTACCTGACCTTTTGGAGGTTAACTGATTACAAACCATTGCAATTGGCAATGTTTCCTGAATGATCCTGGCCATTCTGGAATGAGGTATCAGGGAGTTGAAAGGGGCAAGCAAAAGCATAAGGAAAGGGACCACACTCTTTGAAAGGCAATGAGGAAGGAGCTGGGATCTTTAAAGCCAGAAGCAGTCAACCATTCAGTTATGCAAGATCAGAATAGGAAATATTTCACGTTTTCAGCTGTTTTTCCCAAGACTCTATAGGATTTCATGGACCAAACTTGTGCCACTCCTGAACCTCAGAGTTCATACCCTCCCACTTAACTGTCTTTCTCAGTGAACTACTACTACTCACTCTGGTAGCCTTTCTAAGGTTTCAGAATGTGCTATGTCTATGTTTATTCTTTCTCTTTTATGTTGGGTTTTTTTTTTGTTTGCTTTCTTGGGGTTTTTTTTTTTTGGTTTGGTTTGGTTTGGTTTGGTTTGGTTTTTAATAACCTGGCCCAAAAATCATTTCAGCTGAAGAGACTCCTTGGATCCCTGGACCTTTATTACGTTTAGTGCAAAATCTAAATAACTATTCAGTACTCCCAATATTCTTATGTGAGTGCACATACGTTGGGACAAAACAGTTTCTTCCCTTAGATTCTGTTAAAGTAGATGGCACTAGTTAGAGCCTGTAAAAGCTGTGTGAGTTTGTTAAAATGCTGGTAAGACTTAAAGGGGGTAAAGAAGTGAACTGGTACTGACCAAAAGGACTCAGCTCTTTGCCCAGGATTAGCTCTCTCTTAATGCACAAGAAATCCAGCTGTGCAGGCACATATCTTCACTCACCAGTGAAGCAACTTGTCACCACAGGACAGGGACAGTTACCATTTCTTTAGCTGGATACAGACACTCCTTCCTGAGCTCCTAACTACAAAGCACTCGACTAAACCAAGGATGCCATCAATTTGATTTTCAGTTTCTGTTCCAAAGAACTAAAAGAGAAGACAAAGGGTAAGTTTCAGAAAATTACTGGAGAGGGGGAAATCTGAAGTGAAGGGAAAACACACCTAGCGTTTTGTGCAGCCTCTTATTCATACTGCTTGAATCTCATAAGGTCAGGGGCTTTCCTTTATTTTAGGAATTGGAGTCACTACTTGCCCATCCCCTCTCCCAGCTTAGTTTGACATCTTGGAAATATTCCTGATTTCCTGCTAACAGTACATAAAAGATGAATGTGCATTACTCTGCCTCCTAATAATATTGCAAATATTTTTGAAGTATTTTTTTCATTTTTTGATCATTACTACAAGGGAAAAAAAGGCAATGGAGGCATTTAACCATGTATTGAATTCTGGCAGATACTATTAATAAAGAAACACAATTTTATTTTAAGTGTTATTTTTTTCTGGTTCTAATGTTTTCTATAGTGATTCTGCTTGCTGAGTTTAGCTCTGTTATATGAATCCCTTATTACACGTTATCTTCTTCCAATACTGCAAACATTTCTTCATGGCTATAGACTTTGTCCATGTAGATTTCAGTAGATATGACAAAAGTTAAACATGAAGAGAGTTATTCTCACTACTGAAATGTATTTCTCATTCCTGCTGGGCACTGTTTGAAGAAAAAACTTCTGAACTTGTCTGATTAGGAGCTAATTTAGGACTACAATAGTAAAGAGGGAGTGAGGGTGAAAAATCGATTTTTTAAAAGGGTCTTTTTTGGGGGGTTTTGTTTCATCCACAGGCTGAGAATCTTACAAAAAAGCTGATCCTTACTCAGCTCTGCTTTTCCATTTAGCCACATAATGAAAGTATGTATAAAACAAAGCAAATCAAAGGAAAAGGCTTTTTAGGGGGTGGGATGTTGACTGGTTTTTTTGGGGCTTTTTTGAGGAAAACATAAAAATATATAAATATAGAGCTTGATAACAAAAGATGATTGGCTATTTTGTGGAACGAAAAAATTTTTTAAAGCCCTGGGAAAGCTAAGCTAGCCTGAAACCCACAATAAAACATTTTTTC
Organism: Lichenostomus cassidix; assembly: GCF_008360975.1. Classification (NCBI taxonomy): domain Eukaryota; kingdom Metazoa; phylum Chordata; class Aves; order Passeriformes; family Meliphagidae; genus Lichenostomus; species Lichenostomus cassidix. Next base: position 25,186,102 of record NC_139488.1, read on the forward strand.
CACATAATTTGCCAAATTTTAGCTTGTTCTTGTAAAGATTAGGTATTACAGCTTGGTGTTCATGGTGGGTAAAGGGGTGAAAAAATCTGGGGAAAATTACTGTCTTAGAAAGGTTTTTACCAATTACTGTATCACCCTATTGATCGTGCAGGGGTCTGGAAATATTTATGAGTAAGAATGTCTTCTACTTTGCCACATATGCATAATCACAGGACTTTATCCTACCACTGCAGAAGTCAATGAAAAAAACCCTAATTTTGACTTTAATTAGAGAATAAATCTCTCTCTTTGGATACAGCAGATGTGTTAATACATGTGAATAATTCTAAGAATCTCATTTAAGTCTAGCACCAAAAATGACTGGACTCCAGCTAATACACTCATCTAGTAAATGGGGCAAAGAAAGCTACTCTCATGCAATCTCTTACAGGAAAGGAATCCAAAAGAATTTGACAAATAATATTTACTTCCCAGTAACTCCACTATGAATTTAAATATTTTGCAGAATTTAATAAATGTGTGTGTATACACACTGTTCTATAGTACTGATTATAAAACAGGGTAATACCACACTGAACTATAAGGCAGCTTTGCAGTACTTCCTCTAGTAAATTATAATCCCTTTTACAAAGGGAAAAATGCTCAATGAAGTGTAATGCTGTTATCCTCAGATAATTTTCCAAAGATTGGGCTGAGTCATACATTATATTGGGGGGTGTTAGAGGAGACTACACCCATCAAGATGAAAAATAAGGAATGGTCAGCAGACATTTTCTGAAACTAGCAATTATGGAGGACAACTATCTGTCAGGTTGCTTGTAACCATGACTAATAATCATTAATTATTTCCTTCTACTGTATTTATTGCTACCTTAAACTCATACTATGCATTCTGATAACAGCAGTAACCAGCAATATGTATTAGCTGGTACTCAAAAGAGTTTCTGTTTTCAGAAAGACATATTACTGCCCTGTGCTGGAAAAAACAGCTGCAACCACCTTTTAAGCTTTCAAGACTTCAGTGATAGAAATGAGTATTTATATCTAAGAGCAATTACATAATGCACCTCTCACGAAGGCTTTCTAGGTGCATATTAAAGCTGAAATATTCAAAATGAAATTAAATTATAGAAGTCTTAACCCGAGGGTTGAGTAAAATATGAATAACAAGGAGATCTGTGAAAAAGAATCATTCAGACCTAAAAAAGTAATCCAAAACATTTTTTCTGGTTTGATCTAGCCTGCCATTTTGTTGCTACTTCCCAAACATCAAGGTCTGCAAGGTATTTGACGGAGCTGCTAACATTAAGTTCGCTTGACAAACATGAATTTTTAAGCAAAAAAGTGTTGAAATGCATTGGGAAAAATAAGATTATGGAAAACATCCTCTGCCACAACCTTGGGTATCAACATCCTTTACCCAGAGAAGACATACAGCTCCTTTTCAACCAGACAGCACTGCACAGTATCACAGAATCACGGAGTCAGAGAGTATGGTGAGTCGGGAGGGACCCAAAATGATCATGGAGCCCAACTCCTGGCCCTGCACAGGACACCCCAAGAGACACACCATGTGCCTGAGAATATTGATCAAATTCTTCTTGAGCTCTGTCAGGCTTGGTGCTGTGACCACATCCCTGGAGAGCTGTTCCAGTGCCCAACCACCCTCTGGGTGAAGAAATTTTTTCCAATATCCAACCAAAATGTCCCCTGACACAACTTCAGGCTATTCCCTTGGATCCTGTCACTGTCACCACAGAACAGAGATCAGTGTCTGCCTCTTCTCTTCCCCTCATGATGAAGTTGTAAGTGAGATGAGGTCTCCCCTCAGTCTCCTCCAGGTTGAACAGACCAAGTGACATTTTCTCATTTCCAGGTAATGTGGTCCTTTATGACTTGGATATTGAGAGAGGCTCTGTCTTCCTCCTGCCATAGTTTTTACTGCAACTTTCATTCCCAATAGTCATGGTTGTGAATGGGATACCTGATTAAATAAAGGCATATGGATATAACTTTCTGTCTTGGACATTGTTAGTTATAGGAACTGTCTTGGTGTAAGTGTACAAGGTTTAAACTTGGTCTTTTCACCAAGGCCACTGTTCCCATTGAAATCTATTCTCTTGACATTAATGCGATATAAATGACTCCTTATGCCAATCTACTACTCCTCTGCTAGGCTGTACAACAGGTGGCTCTGTGCCACAAGATTGTTTTCTTAATGGTGAAGTCCCTCAAAATTAAAGTTGCACTATTCATTGATTCAGGATGACTTTTCTGGAGTCATTATGTTCAAGAAAGGTCTGTTAACACAGCTTGCTCTCGCTTGTCGCTACACCATCAAATGTAACGGTGGTTGCACACAGAATAGTAATTTTCATGGCTGCAGCAGTAGTTGCCAAAAAAGGAATTCCATGTAGAAGAAATAAGAAGCAGTGAAGTTATATTTAATCTGTTTTGCATTGCAGAGGGTGTTAGAATAAATGTAGTTTTTCTGTGTCTTTGGAAGCTGTGTAATACTCATTTATATATCAAGGAAGTGGTGTTATGTTGGTATTCGTGTATTTATACACTTTAGGCTCAAAAGATTAAGTTATAGCACTGAGATAGAAAACTGCACAAGCCCACATTGCCTGCCTAATCCCACAAACATCCTTTTGAAATGCATTAAATTGTGCAGACGAGGGGACAGGAGCCCAGAAAGGCTCATGAGGCGCCCAAAAACTGAGCATGAAGGTCAAGTTTAGAACTCAGGTGTGCACAGCTTAGAGACATGTAGTAATAGAGACAAAATAGTAATGTTACTATATTGCAAACACTGGCTTCTGTCACCTTTCTAGAGGACTGTTTTGGAAATCTTTTGTTTATTTCTTGCAAGCATATAGAGGAGAACTGTGCATTGCAGTCTTCTTCTGTTTTATTTGGTTACAATCATAGATGGGTAGCTGGTACTGCACAGGACATTTTTTTTAAAACCTATTTAATGTTTCAATGTTGTATCTCTCACTCACTGAATTCAAACCTTTCTCCATTTTCTGTAGTTACTAAAAACTTCTTCACAGATTCACTGATTTAATTTTAAAGTGAAACATGTTCCAAAAGTAGAACTATTTTCCCTGTCTCTAATCAACAAGATAAAAACCCACTCTATTATTTAACTTTTACAGTCATAGGCATTAAGTGCATTCTGATCTCTAAAGTCAACTGTCTGTCCACTGTATGTTAAGAATTTTAATGTTCAAAATTTTCCAGAAAAACAATTTGACAGTATTCAGACAAATGCAGACTCTCTTTTGCTGCTGTGTGAATTGAATTGAACTTACTCTTCACCTCTTTTCCAAGATCAACCTCAGAGCCAATAAACCATCTTGATTTTATTCCCTGTTTTTCGATGAAAAAGACACAAAGACATAAGGCTAGCTCATATCCCACAGGCTAATCTTCCTTTCCAGCAACCCCACTAAAAACTGGAAAGGTAAGTCATGATCACAGGTATATTATGAAGATCTATTGCAGAGATGAATTGCCACTCTTTATTAGGTTAACTTCTTTCTCACCACCAGAATTGTGGCTATTCTCCTCTTGAGCAGCAGAAGCACACATAGGCTAGGGATTTAAATAATTATTTCTGCTCCTTGCTTACAGAAGAGGATTCAAACACCTGTTAATTTGCTGAGACAGGTGTTTCTGTTCATATTCTCTAATCACCCCTCTACAGTTCTCATTTCTCAGGTTTGCAGGGGCACTGAGTTAACCAGTCCAGTTCATATTTCAGAGAAAATGTAATCAATAAATCACCTATATTAGTCTGATGTCCACACTCGGGGGTTTTATTATTAAGGATATTTTGAAAGGTTCACTGAATATTACACATTGAAATAAGTGTCTGTTGCCTCAGAGCAATTTCCAAGCTGTCTTGTGGGAACTAGGACACACTTAAAAGGATTTAGTGGTGGAAATCTTTCATTTAGAAAATCCATTTCTGCGATTCACATGTTAAAGAAATAGAAAATGTTTCTTTGCCAACTTTCAACAGCAAATGCATGTGAATACCTCTCCGCCCCTGAAACAGAGCTAATTTCTGCAGGAGTTCATCCCAGAGATATATTTCTGAGCAGGTGTTTTGCTTCACTGTTCACATCTTGAATTGTGTGCAATCCATCATATCTATCATTTTGCCCTTACACAGTCAAGGAATTTGGTCTTTTCAGCTGAGTGAGCTGGGAAAGGAGAGTGCATCACTTCTCATTTTAAACATTCCAGAGTACTTGGCTACTGGGTATGTCTGGAAACAGTAAATGTATAATGAAATAGCTAGGAAAACAAAGCACAAATTACCACATATATCATGCTCCACATTTACAGTAGCAGAAGCAGTAGCACTTTGGAAGTATTTCCCTCTCTCCTTACTGATAATTGTTGCTGTTGCTTTTGTCCTTGTTTGCAGAAGTCATGAAGTCCTTCCATCCGTCAAGCCATCATTTCTGGAAATGAAGATGATCCAGACAAATCTAGCTCCAGTTACAGGAGGCAGGCACCTCTAGGCACTCTTGGCAGGCCTCTTCCTCTGGCTCTGTCCTCCACCCAGGACTTGCAGGACAGGGAAGGAAGAGGGGGTCATACTGGGCTTTACTTACAAGATAGTGCCTATCTCACACTTGGTTTCCAAGACTAGAATTCTCACTGAGGAGAATTAATTAAATTCTCACTAATATGAAGCAAAAAGTGATTTCCCCAACTTAAAATCAAATCAGAAGTCCAAAGGCCTGATCTCTCTTGCTGGTAGCTGATTTCCAGAACTAATTCTACCTTTGTTTCTATGGAAATTAAGTGTGATGAAAGAAGAATTGATCAAATTCCCAAGGCCAATTCTACCGGTAGACAACTTGAGCTTTTAAAATATGTACTCTGTCAAGATACCTCCTGAGTGACTTCAGGCCAATTTGTTACCTTTCCTAAACTTTTTCTGTCTATAAAGGGAGGATTATGTTTCCCTGTCCCATGTGCAGATGGTGAGCTGAATTTCCTCAATACTGTAGGGTTCTCTGATGTAGATTAAAAACTCTGGGTTTTCAGACACATCTAAAACATTTTCATGTGAAGTTAGCATCTGAGCAGTTTTCTGATCGCTATAATTGAAATCTTAATTTGGTGAGTTTTGTTAGTCATCATACACACGGAGTTTAAATGACCAATGAAAACAAAAATTTCCTCAACTTCTGAGTGAAAGACTCTGACAGATATTTGGGCTGTAAGACTCAATCAGAGCAATCTTGTTGGCTTTTTTCCGTCTTGCAACTTTTAACCCAGAAATGATGTCATGAAGATAATCCCTACAAAACTTTCTCTGAAATACTGGAATAGAATACAAGTCAGGTTGCTAGGTGGGACCAAAGCTAGCTTAATTCTCAGAGGAAAGCTGCAGTTTGTGAGAAAAAGATCACTGCAATGGAGTCTGATAGAGGAAAGATAAAGCTCAATAGCCTTTTAGTTGCGTAGGATTTCTCTCCACTCACAGAAATTTCTAATGGAGAGTTACTGGAGCCAGTTCTAAGAAAGAGCCCTTACTTTGTTTTCTTAGGAAAGCAGCAAGAAAAGACTGCCTGGGTGAGTCATCTGCAGTAGACCAGGAGGCCTAAGCTAGTAGGAAAGGTTTCTGAATATTTTACTAGGAATTGGAGAATATATGCAGAAAATACTACAGGATCTTAATTACAAGCATTTTAGTGCTGACTGGGAACTCTTCTACTATATGCTTGTTTTACAGCCTGGAGTAAACAGACAAAATGAAACATATGATGGAAAAAACACCTTGTCTAAAGTTACTGAATCAGACAGTAGCAAAGAGATCTGACTGTCTGTCTCCTGAGAATTGACCCACTGAGCCTTCTTTTCTCAGAGCAGAGCTGTGCTAAATCAGCCCCAAACGAATAACTAAAGCAAACATCCTCTGGGCTGGCATTTTGATCTGAATACCTTGCCTCCGCCTTTGAATCCTCATCCCAGCATTCCAAAATCAAAGGTGGAGTTCCCACCAAAACAGGAAAAGGATACAATACAGACTTTGTCATTCTGTCTTTGCTTTGCTTTGTTTTTACTGTAACGTTCTGCACATCAGTTTGTTTGATTGGGTCACTTTGCTCAATGAATTTTGTCTTCCTTCCAAACAGATGGTGTGAGCCTAGGAATGGTTTTAATAAAACTCTTTGTGCGCTGGTTATATGGCACTTATTTGGCAAATGTCACTCCATAGACACACTTTAGGTTTAAGATGATACTGTAATGGCTTAAATCTCCCACCAGCTGCCACAAACGTAGAGCCACATTAATATCAGCAGAGAAATTAGGAGTTCTGGTAATTCATCTGGGAACTTGAAGAAAAATTTTTTAGGCATTTGGAAGATTTGTAGTGGGAAGGGATTGTGAAAGTCTGTCCTCACTTAAGAAAGTAACAGTTTTAAGGCTTGAGATTCTGAAATACATTTAGTGCTTTACTCTCTGAGCTGACCAGGCAATGCAGGTGGTTTGTAGCTTATTCCTGACAGTCTGGAAGGAATCCTGGAAAGGTGTATATATTATAGATGGATATTATTCAGTGAACTGTCAGCAAAACATTTTCAAAAATTAAGCCAAATTTTTGCCATATAGAGCTCTATATCATGAAGCATCTCCAAAAGAAGAATTTCCTAACACCTGTAAATAAGGCTTCTATATTACATGGAGATGCAAGTTTGGAGACACAGCCACATATCCCTGACCATGTCTGCTCTGCGCCTCCATTCCCATTCCAATTAACAGATTGGCTTTTAAAACCACCCACAAACACCTGTGAAGTCAGAGCAAGGTAAAATCTTGTCATTATGTATCCTGCATCACCCACAGAGACAGACCAGACCAGAAAACAAAATGCAGTGCAGAGATCTAAGCATAATTGGGGAATGAAGGGAGAGATGTGCAGAACATCATGGGATATAGACAGTCCCGATTTCTATTAGGAAATGGAGTACTAGGGCAGGTCAGAGGGTAGGGATGACACCATATAAAATTGGAATAATTCCAAGCAAAGATACAAGAGTGCAAGTTCAGGCAGCTCTCTGGATGTTTTGCTCAGACTGACTGCAGAGACATACAATTATTTTAATGAGATGTATTAATCTTCCCCCTTCACCTCCCTGGGTCTCTAAAATGTCCCAGACATCAGTGAATTTAGCAGGGCTTTGTACTGGGAGTGAATGATGTGGATGATATGCCACAACAGTTAAATGCAATTGCAACAAACTTCCCCCATGGGTAAGGCAGTTCTCTTCAGTTATTTTTACTGTTACAGCCAATGGGGAAATTATATTTTCTTTTGGAATGCATGTGATTGGCTGTGGTCAGAGATGGGATATCACAGTAGATGGACCACTGCAGTGCTCTCTTATGGCAGCTCCTGTGTTTCAGAGTATAAGCACATTATTCAATAGCTGCAACTGAACATATAAAAGTTAAGAGGCTTTTTGAAAATGATGTTTTCCAGCCTGCAATATTACATTAATTACACCACAGAGGTATGAGAAACTATCATTAGTGTGATCACACTATAATGATGGATAAAGAAATCATTAGAAGTAGAAGGGACTGAGTAGCCAGGATAATTATGAGGTTTCCTGTTGAAAACAGTAATGACAAAAATGCAAAGGGAAAAAAATAGTGTTAATAAAATATAATAAAAAAGGGCAACTTTTAATATTTTAAGAGGAGTCTTGAAAATAGGGCAGCTAATGGGGGTATTCACTCAAAGAGCTCATTATTATAAATCTGCATTAGCAGTAGTTTTTCAAATCACTGCTGGGTATGAAATCACAGTTTACAGACTGTAGAGAACCTAGTTTTTAACTGTCAATCTGTAGAAAAATGGGTCTATGTCAAACCAGATTCACAACCACTGAGTGCACTTGGCTAAATGTATCTGATATTCAGAGCTGAACTAATGGCTATCATTCTGACTGTAACAGGACACTCTGCAGTTTTATTAGATCCTCTTCTGGGATTTGACATTTTGAGATGTGTTTTGGGAGGACTGTATGTATTGTTATTAATTTTTTTGAAAAAAAAAAAAGAAAAAAAAAGACCATGATAAGCAGACTGCTAGCCAGCAAACATTTAAGAAGCCCTGAAGGTAAAGCTGAAGCTAGTGCAGCCAGTTACAATAACAGCTGGATTTCTGAGTCTTCTATACTCTAAAACCAGAGTTTAACAACTCCATTGGGTTGTGACCCACAACACACTTGGATATCCTTCTTCCAGTAACTAGTTTTTGATGTGTTATCAGAAAAATAGTTTTTAAGGCTTTCTAAGTTGCAAGCCAAACAAAATGGCATCATTTTTTTTTATTTGAATGAACAAAAAAAAACCCCAACAGCCATTTTTTTACAATGGTATTCTTTTTGAGAAATTAAAGTGAAAGGACTAGCAGTATTTTCAGAGGTATCTGTCTAATTACAAACTTGTGTGCACAGATTTGTGGTCTGACTTGGTTTCTATCATCACCACATGGTATATGTGATTGCTGGGACTGCATGGCAGCTAATTAATTGAACAATTGTACTTCCTTACCCATTTACCTACAACACCTGCATAACAACAGCAAACCTACAGAACTATTTGCAAGTGAAATTGGAGATTTCAGCTTACTTTCATATGCATTCAGACACCAAAAAAGAAAACACAGACATGGTATCCAGGTCTGCCTTACATGAGAATTTTTTTTGATATGGTTCTTGTACTTGGGAATACTTGAAAAAAAAAAAAAAAGGCTTGTAAAAGGAAGCGTCATATACAGATATGCATTTTCACATACATGCATATAAGTACTTCAATACACATATATTCAGAGATTTGCATAAACATGTATATCCATACTGTCATGAATGAGTAACTCCTGTCTGGAATCTCCAGGATTTATATGTATGTGAGCAGCACTATATAACCATTAGCAGAGCAGGGAAAGACTTGGGTATTTGATTTGTGACTGCACAGAGATTTCCTTGGCTCTAATTGAGCAAACATTGGTTCACTGGGCTTGACATTGTTCTTGTACAGGTATAAAGCTGAAATAACTCTATCAAGGGCAGATGACCTTTGAGAACATAAACAAGGAGAATTATGTTCTCCATTGAATAAAAATCATGAAGGAGCACTTCTGAGATGCAAGCAAGGAAATTCATTAGGTTTGGGTGTTGTCTTGTCCTCCCTAAAGGTTGTCATTGTGACTCCAGCAGAAACTTCATCTGGATATAATTCTTAGAGTCTTTCATCTGTGGATTTTTATTTTGTTTTGGTCTTATTTGTTTTAGCTGCTACATGTCAAGTACTACAGCTGGGCAGTACCCCAGATATATTCTGTTAAAAAACTTTACTATTCTCACAATGAAAATGCCCTCTGATCTACCTTATATGAACAGACCTTGAGAGACAAAGACCTTATTTGGAATGGAAAAGGAATGAAGTTAATTTCCATTACTTATATTCTAAGCAAACATCACAAGCCTTAACCATGGAGATAAAGAATTTGTCTCACCTTCACCAGTCCAATGTGTTTAAATAGAAGCTTCCATCACAAGGTGCAACAGCAGTTTTCAGCGCTGCACATGGACCTCATGGCAGAAGCCAAATAAACTTTCCAGTGAAGATCAGCCTCTTAACACTGATAAACATAAAACTGATGCTGCCAACCCTGTCTTTGTCTTAAACCCAGCCAGTCTAGAGACAGTAGGTGAAGCTGGATTTTTTGACTTTAAATGCATTGTAACATTTAATAGTTTTTCCTGTGAGTTTTTTGGAGCCATTCTGTGCTTACAACAGCAAAAGGTAGTCAAATGAATATAATCATGATGATTAAATGCAAATGTTGCTTTAGATGTTACCAATGGAACTTGTGGTCCTGCTTTTCTAAACACATATTCAATTTTCTGTTCAATTTTCTATTAGAACATTTTCAATTCTCCTGACTTTAATTTGTTTCTTGTTGCAAAGAGTAGGAAAGAAAAATGCTTACTGCCTTGACTGCTACCTTACCTCTAAGTTACATGCTCTTCCATAACCAAATAAAGAAGAAAAATATCCTCTTAAATTTTTCTGGCATACAGTATCTTGCATTCCAAGGCATTCCACAAATCAAAGTGATCACGTTTCACCCACATTGAATTTACATCCCTGGTTTCATCTGAAGACTAAAAAGGTATTTGTTAGTTCTGTTGTGTTTCAAATTATATGTCAGGATTATCTGTCTCAATGTTATAGGTCCAAAAAGCCTTTCTTACACTAATTTACCTCATTCCTAACAAAAAATTATGGAAACTTTTTGACCAGTCTTAAATCTTCATGCAACAGACATGGCAAGAAACAAAGGCAAGGCCTTCTAGCCTGAGAGTGAACCTATCAGAGATTTAGAAAAAAAAATTAAGTAAATAAAAAATACAAAGTAAAGTTATTCCAGGAGCCCCACTCAAAGGTTAAAGATTCCAACCTAGCAGCACCTGCTTATATTGCTACTCCAAACTTCTGAACTTTATGTATGCTGTATAAAGGTCTATAGAGAAATTAAGAGTGAAATACTCAATCCAATTGATTTGGCTGAGAAGAGCTACATACAAGCAGAAAAAGAACAGTGGAGGTGAGGTCTTAGTCTATAATTTATTCCTTTCTTCTGACCTTATATTAATATTTACTGTACTTTGGTTTCTTTGAGAGAAATTCACAATTTTTCAAGACTTAATTACAAGACCTCATGCAGGTTCTTTGCACAGGATGTGCTTTGGCTCTAGAGAATGCATTGCTAATGTACTACTCCAGGCTCCAGGGCTTCTAAACCCAATTTTATGCTATGTATTTTTGCCACATTGATTGGTAGCCCTGCTGACCACGTCTAGGATGAGATCAACATGGAGAATTAAATTGCTGAAAACAGTTGAGTTGAGGAACAAAACCAAAAATCATAGACTGAAGGAAAGGAAGTGCTCCTTGCCAAAAGTTGTTTACAAAGAGCCATTTATGTCACATAAGGATATTCTTCACATTTGTTCAAAGCATGAGAATAGTCTTCTGTCTGGACACCTCGGCATGTGTCTGTAATGCACTTAAAAGAGGTTTTGCAGCCAAGTGTAACTGGGTTTGCACCAACAGTTATTAACTGCAGATGTTGTGGTTTAGAGTTCAGATTGCACTGGAAAAATCCATTAGGTTCTTAGCTCCATCTTGAAGTTATTAGCCTGCTCCTTGACAATGTCTCTACTTCTGTTATTACCTGTACCAATTGGCATGAATCTGACTGGTGATACCATATCAATCTTGGACTTATGTAAAGGGATTCAGAAACATTAGGCCTAGACAGGAATGAAGATTATATTCTGCAGCCCAAGAGACACATGAAGAGGATTAATATTCAGCCTTGATAAACCTCACCTCAAACTTATGCATGGGTGAACAGAAAAATCCTGTTTTATATCCAGTAATAGTGAGGAGCCTGATACCAAAGGGACACACTGCTGATACTCTTGAATTACAGGGCTCACAGGGCCTGTAAAACACATGGCTGTGTAAAGCCTATACACCATCTAGGGGAGTCTGAGATGAAGAACACCCCAGGCATAGGAGCAACATATGTTAAGAGTCCCCAAAATAGCAATGATTACCAAGGAACTGCAACAATGAGCAAGGAGGCCTGAACATTTTAGCTCTTAGCCTTTTTAGCCTCACCCATGCAACATGTATCTTTCAGGAAGAAAATAACTATGTTATTTTACTGTCCCTTAGCTCATGCTATACCCTATAGCTTTAAATACTATGAAATATTGAACCCTTGTACTTACAGTATTCAAAAATAAGAGAGGATAAGCAGTCATCCCGGCACCAAAACCTCACACCGATCCTGAGAGATATTAAGTTCTAAAATGGACCGATTTAAAAAGTCATATTTTGGTTGATTTTTACTATTTTGGACTCAGCTTCCAGATTATGCATATTGGCACTCTTCATGCACATTATCAGTTTCCCCCAGTTTCTCAGCTGACTGCTAACCTGACTTTTTTGCTTTCAAACTCCACTGATCTATCTGTGCCTGACTGAAAAACAGACTCATATTGATAATTTTATGCACATTGGTTTCAATATTTTTGTCTCAGCCCCTCAAAAATACTTATTTAGAAGCTTCCCAGAGGCAGAGAAGGAATTAAACAAAGAATTCTCCCAAATTTTGGCTAACCTAAAATTGCATTGTCGCAATGTGTCCTGCTCCGCATCCATCCAAACTCATTAAGTGCCAGCAATGTCTGTTCACACATCTATGCTGCTGGGCATTCACAGGACTATGAAGGAATCTGTACTTCACATGCTGCTTGGACAGAATTCACTGCTCATTACAGTGAATGGTCTTTTTTGTTCTTGAGTTTTCCATGCTTGTCTTGTCTCTTATTTCCACATCTTAAGGATGTAATATGAAAATTTCAAGAAGTATCATCTCAGCAACATTCAAAAGCATGCAAAATGATTATTATCTGATTATCAAAAATTTCTAAAGATGACCAAAAAATACTAAGCATTAACTACAAACTGCCCATGGAAAGAACATTTTTAAGTGTTTTCCTGCTGCTACCTATAAATATGATCACCAATGCAACATAAAATTGAGTGCCTCGTTCCTCTTCAAGAGGAGATCTCTCCTAAGAGCATCAGCTTGATCTTTTTAATTAGCAAGGCCAAACACGCTATCAGAAGTTTCTTCACAAGTACTAAACTGATTACACTGGGGGAATAATATACCCTCCAAAGTACCTCAAGAGGTTTTGGTCATCCTGACAACTTCTAGATTTGAGCAAAAACCTGCACAAGTCTGTTGGCCAACTGCCTGTTCTTAATCAAAGCCAACAAAACATATATGGTCTTGATACATAGTAATGTTGCCTCATTGAGTTGCAGGCCTGCAATGGTTATAACAAGCTACAGGTTCCCAAACGCTGCTACTACTCCTGAATCAGTATTACTTTATCATTATACAAACAGTAAAATAATAATATCTCTAGAGATACAGAATAAAAACATTTCATAATCTAGATTCGTGCCTTCCCCATTTAACTTTCTCAGACAATGACATATTCATATTTTTAGAAATGCATCTTCAAAACCCCAAGTCTTTTTTTCTTTGTCAGGACACCAGAAGGGCCAAGAGCTAAGGGGAGTCTCAGAGCCAGCAGCTCTTAGCCAAGGGCATCAGGCAGCTCTAGAGTCAGGCTAAGACAAAGAAGCCAGCTTGTGAGGGCAACCAGGGTCAGACACAGCTTTATGACTACAAGGCAGGGTCCTGACATCAGGCCATTGGTGGGAAAATCATGATTAGCAAAACCCCTGACCAGGCACAAAAAGCAGACTCAGAGCCTGCAGCCATGCCTAACTAGGGTCAAGTTTCAATAGAATTCTCAAGCTCATGGCTGTGGCTGGAGGTCCCAGGTGAGCCTGGGGGCCAATTAGTGCCCTCAAGGTTCTGACACATTCACATTAATTATTCCAAGTGCTCCATAAACCATATTGGGTTATATATCTCACCCATGACTTGGAGGATTATATTCCATGTTACTTAACCAAAACCCTTTCAGATTCTCACCTAGCAGTTGCTCTAATATTGCAATGGCAATATTCTTTATTTACAGCTGAACTTTCCACTTGCTCCTCAACTTATTCAAGGAGGAAGAGTTCCAGCACACAACAAAACACTTCTGCAAGGCAAGCTGGTGTAGTTTTGCTTTTCTACTTTCCATTAACTCTCAGCCATCATGAACTGCAGGTGAAATACCACAGGTAAAATAGTTAAGTAGAATTATATCAACACACCCAGTTAAACCAGGTTTTAGCTTTGCCACTGCTATGCTTTTAATCTAACAGTTTCTTTACATGCACTATCAGCAAAGTCCATTGAAGTTAATGAGGCAAATTCCAAAGACATAGAAGAGCTCTGAATTGTGCTGTAAATGATTAACTACTGTATTATTACAGGCCTGAGTGGGGTTTAGTGTTTGCAAAGTAATTTAGATGAGTAAATAATACTCCTGATTGAGTTAACTACACTCTGGACCAATACCAGGAGAAATAAACAGCAGTGCAAGAACCCCAAGATTTCCTCAAATTTCTGGAACCCTTATTTATCTGAATAAAATTAGATATCTGTGTCTATAACCAAATTTAGTCACACTTCATCATATAGAGCAGATTCATGAGAACTCAGTTTGCACAGAGAGAATCACTAGGGATATGTAGCACTGAGTTTCAGGACCTCATCTGCCTGCACTTCATTGGACCATACACTTGCTCAAGGAAGTCAGTACACTCAAAGTAGAAGCCATTAGCACATGTCTTCTGTGGTTTTGTACTTATTCACATTCTTCATCCCAGTCATCACAAACACCTTTGCAGACACACCTTGTTTTCAAGCACAAATGAGACTTCAAATAATAAGGTCCATGGGAAATAACATACATGGAGGAACAAGAGTAATCTCTGTCAGAGAGCTCTGAAAGCACCAGGGTAATTTTCTGTGACAAAAAAAAAATCAGCAGAAAGTCCTCCCAGTAAATAACCTCGTGCCTGCAACAATAGACTCAGTGGGTGGTAAAGACCTGGGGAATCATGTCAGATTCCTATAATGGATTCCCCATAATAGACAGCATTCTTTCATGACATTGTGCACTCTGCTCTCACCCTTGCTGCAGCATCTGCTTCCCCTTTCATCTCATGGGGGATGGCATGGAGGGGCATAGGGGCTGAGGAAAGGAAACACAGACAAAAACAGCCTGGAAAGCAAAGACACCCAGATTTCCTTGCTTTCTTAGATCCCCTTTCCATGGACTATAGAGAGTAAGGATATAGAACGAGGAAATTGCCTGAAGAATTTCTGAAAAAGATTTGCAGACACATCAAGAATAACCTGTTGCACTACCCATTTAATTCTGATGTTGAGTTTCTTTTCTTATAATTTAGATAACTTTCAGTTTTCCCTTCTCTCTTGCTCTTTGGTTCTTTGCTCTTTATACCTGTGAGAGAATATCTCACTCTTCTCTGGATGTTATAGTACATTCAGAACTAGCCACATCTCTTTGGAACAGAGAATGGGTAAATTATAATTCTGATATGGTACAGAAATGAAACTTGCCAAATTATGTGTGAAATGTACATTATAGCTAAATATTTATTAATATATACTACATGAAATCATATTTTATCATTATAACTCTCTGCAATCCATCAGGTTTAGTAATGCTAGCAATAATAAAAGCCTTAAAAAAATTATTAGGAAAAAGTACCATGTTTTTCTAGACACTAAGAAGTATTATTTTGAGACTATTTCATTAACTTACCCTAGCAGAAGCAGGAGTCACTGGGGCTTCTACTCCTATGTACTGTATATTCACCTATGAAAAAATAAAAACAAATGTAGGAAGAAGTATTTACACATCTGTTTTATGATTAGCAAACGGGCTAGATGATGAAATCTTATTTAAGTTATAAAATTCCACTTGATATGACAGAACCATAATTTTGCCTGCAGATGTAAAATTTTCAGAAGCCACATGCCATATAATGACAGAAAAGAAATCTAAAATCAGAGGCCCTAAACTTTTGGCTGTTGAATGAATCATAATTCCATCTACAGAACGCTGATATATATGAAATAGTCACTGCTTCATTATGAACTAAATAGAACCCATATATTCCTGTAGGGAACTGAAGAATCCATAAATGTCACCTTTGTTTATCCAGATTGTACTGGTGCTAGGTTCAAAAGAGAAGCCAGAATTTTAGTATCTTAATGTGAAAAGATGAGAGAAGCAATCTTTCAAGTTAGGATAATAAAGAAGGTATTCTTTGCAATTAAACAGATATCTGACACTGTTGTAAATTGTACTAAAACTGATCAAGCAATGTTAATGACTTGTGAACTGTTTTGACAATTTGAAGATTAAAGACAATATTTTACAAAAATCCTTAGGGAAACAGTAACATGGGTACTAGTGGTAGAGGATTCATTGGAACTGAGCTAGTGGGTACAGATTTCAGAGCTTTTTTTTTTTTATTAGTTCTGTTTGATGTTTTGAAACCATAGAGTGATTCATTTTTCATATAATATTTCAACTATTTTATATTTAAGTACCTCTCCCCATATGCAGCTACATCTGTGAAAAAGAAATAGCAGGGGTTTAATTTTTATGTTTACTTCTGTTTATTCTTGACAAGTCCATTTGTTACTCTTAAAGAAAATGACTAATCTCTAAGTTCATTTGATTTGGATAGACTGCTGTATGCTTATTATTATTAGTATTCCCATTGCGACATTCTGGGTGTTACGTAACTAGTTACATTTAGCTAAAAAGAAAAAAATGTTCTGTGTGTCATTTGACTTCATTCATATTGACTAGACCAATATTGTTCTATTTATTATCTTTCATAGAAACAAATTTAAATCAAATGTTGCTCAAACTTTTCACATGCTAACACCTGTATGCTACATACTGTAGCTAATAAAACTGTAGATGCAGGCAATGCACCCTTTTTTTTTTGAGCTTTTTGTCATGTAATGAAAAGAGAAAGGGGAAAAACTTCACCCTAAGTGCCAATGTGAACTTGAATCTTCCACAGACTGAGGTGTGTGATTTTGTACAGGGTTGATGGCATAGTTAGGAATTGCTATTGTAGATAACACAAAAGAACACTAGAAATAAAGTAAGCAACAGATCATCTCTAAAGCACCTTTCCTGTTCTGACAAGGAAACAACAGTTGCTTTTGATTGGTACATAAATGAAAGACCTTCCAAGAAAAAACAAGATGTTATAGGAAGAGTATATCTTGCTTCAGAAAGTGATCAATGTCTCCACAGATCAATGAATCATGACTCAGCATTGTCAGTGATCCACAGTCATTTATTCAATGTTGAGAAGCATAGTTTGGATGAGAAATAAATGTTTGGGGAAGAGATAAAGAGAAAATATCTTACTAGCTTAGAACATTTAGATATAATAGGTTCATATATGCTGTTAAATACAATTTTAGATAATTACCAAGAGAGAGTTTAAATAAAATGCTTGTGGAGACACATATCCACCCATAGAGACATCTACTTCATCCACAAATGATCAGATATTAGAATTCCTCCTGTAGTGTCAAAAGTATGTAGAATTATTTTCTTTCTGTTACACAGTGGCCTAGTGAATTCTATTGACCCAGAGGTGATTATTTGCAAAGGTGGGCGAAGTCAATTTTATGTGCAATGCTGATTTTTGACATCTCACTGAACATCTTGCTCAGAATAGAAAGTGATTGTTTAAATTAAAAAAGCCAAGCACAGAAATTTTAGTGCTAAATTATTAAAGGAGAAGGACTTGTTTTCAGACCAAAGAAGAATGTTAGAGTCTCAACAAAGGCAGGTGACAACTGGATGCCTCTAATAATTCCTTTCATGAAAGGAGGAACTCATGAATGCCCACAGTGCTCTGGACAAAGCCTGAACAAATTCAGCATTCAGCTTCACCATAGCTCTAGCCAAAGATTTGGCTTTATTGGAGATGATAGGAAAAAACAGATCATAAATCCAATCTCTCTTCTATACATGAAGGGGTGTGAAAGGGTGCCTGGCTGAGCAGGTGCTTGACTGCCAGCCAGGGTCAACCCAAGAATGCCAGGGGCTGGTGATACAAAGTGCACAGATGCTTTCATCCTCTGCCATTTGGAGCTACTTAAGGTCCTGATTTTGCAGGGAGCATTGGTCAAAGTTTCTCTGTGTCTCTATGGAGGTTGTTTGATTTCGTTGTCAGTTCTGTGATCTGGCTGGCTCAAAGCCTTTGAAATAGTATCATTTGCATCATCAGGTCTTGAACATGCAACTGCCAATACAGAAAATTCGTCATTGGTTTGGACCATATTGAGAGAAAATTCTTGTCTTACTTTTGAAGTCAAAGTTTTAATCCTTCATTTTGGTGCCATTTCCTGTGGCATCCCTTTATATCAATCAGGGTTAAAAATAGCATGTAAAATTATATTTCAAAATAGCTCATGCTCCAATTCTATTAAAGTCTTTTGCTCTATAAATAGTCTTTTAAAACTTAAATATTTCCTAAAGTCTTCAAACTAAGGAAATAAAAAGACTTCAAAGAAACAATTATCTTTTCTTTTTTTATCAACCAGTGGCGAAGTGAGGACTGTCCTTATCATTTTGGTAAGATGTTGCTTAAGCATTGCCAGATAATTAGTAATTTTCCAGTAAATTTCCATATTTTTAAAATTCAAATAGCTTGTTATTTCAGAAAACAGTTAAGGATTGTCCATAAACTTTCTCCATTTTACCTGCAACATCTCACTATTCACAATACCAGGCAATTACTGATAGCAAAATATCCAGCAAATTTTCATGTAGAAACTTTCCAGTAGGTAGAGAATACTTTATAAAAAAGTCTTTATTTTTTCCAAATTATTATACAAGTTACATATTCAAACAGCAATGAGATGTTCACCTTCAAAGTGGATAAATTGGTTAGAAGTAATAAATATCTTCCATTAAACATTTCTCTATGATGTCCTTTAAAATTTAAAGCACTGTTTACACAAGAAATCAGCTTTGTTAAACATTTTCCCATTTTTCTTTGTTCAGGTCTAAAATGAAGGCCTTCCTCTTTGCAATAGGCTGAAAAGATCTTTGATGGCATATTTTACAGGTCTGACAAGACACAGCATTATTTAATTGTTAGGGAACTAGCTGATCGTCTTTCATACCAAATCTTAGTCCCTTCCCTTCTCTTTTTTTTGATACAGACCATCTCTTGACCAGACACAGGTCATATAAAGAAGAGAACACATAGTACTGCTTTAGTTTGCTTCTTTCCACAGGAATTCTGTGGCACTTTATAATTTTGGAAAGAGAAAGATTGCAATATTGAAAGACAAAATCTTATACCTAGGCACTCCTCTTGTATCTCTTTTGTACTGAACCAAGTAGGTGTCACTGTGAGGAAGAGTGGCCTTGAGAGAGACTGGGGCCTGTGGGTAAGACAGGCTTCTCTGATTCAAATTCACAATACCTGTAGGTAGTGAGCATCCTGACAAAGCCTCTCAGTCCAAACTCTCTTTTCAAATGTTTATTATTTTACCTGTTGATATATTAAAATTCCAGTTTTACATTCCAAATCCAAAGCCTCATTACTCACTAACCAGAAATGTTTTACAGGAAACAGAATCATTAGCATCCACTGCACACCTGAATTCTTTTCTGTGCTGCACTTCACCAGCCTGCTCCTCACCAGTGCTGGCCCACAGAAAGTTTCATGCCTGCTTGCTGCCTTTCTTCTTCTTGCTTTTGTGATCTGCTGTTCCGAACTCGTCAGTCACTCCTCCAGCAGCTGCCCAGATCAATGTGAATGGAGACTGGAGAGAAATTTTCAATAATGGTAAGTCAGGCAAAAGAGGGAGCTGCAAAAACAAGCCAGAAGAGGGATTCTTTTAAGTCTTAAAGTTTTGATCTGCTGTAGCTTTCAACAAGGAAAGTGGAGTTGGGAGCAGTGTAAGATTTGTTATACTGCCCAACATAAATGCTCCCTTAAAATGCCTGACACAGACCATTAGAGGTTGAATCCAAGCCAAATAATGTCACGAAGAATCCTTTAGTTGACCTTCAGTGGTGCTTAGATTATTACTTTATCAAAGAAAATGTTTTGTTGCTTGGTTTGCAGAGACTCACATAAACAATTGCAGTCTGAAAAGTCTCTGAAGATGGCAAAGAAATACATTTTACAGCCCTTCTTATTCTGAAGAGTATTCACTGGTGATAGCAACTTCAGTTAAGTTTAATGATGCTGGTAAGTATAAGTTGCCTTTGAAGTACAACTACATGTCATTCAGCTGCACACAAAGTGTGTAGAGGAGTGGGAAGCAGGGACATTTTATTTATCCTACTATATAGTATTGAAGTAATAATGACAGAACTAGCAACTCACCTTTTTAGTTTAGAAGATTCTCAGAGACATAAACCAAATGGTTTAGCAGAATTCATATTTTATGTGATCATCTCTTCTTAAATTTTTTCCTTGGATTTACTGTGTGCAGAAGGAATGAGTAACCAGAAATAGACAACACCCTTTAAGGCATTTTTTTAATTTAGCATTCAAAAATAGACCTCAGTCTGTCTTGCAATTATTTTGAGATGGAGTTCATTTCACTAAAACTTTTCTCAGACTGTCCTGAGATGTTTCTAAATGGCCACACGGCACTCTGCAAAAGAAACCACTCCTACAGAGTAGGAAAACATATGAAAATTGCACATTTTAACATTTTCTTTCAATGTTTCGCACCCACTGCTTGGACGATTAGACTGTACTTTTTCCTGAGGGAAGAAGAGAAGATATTTTGAGAAAAAGACTCTCAGCTAACCAATATTTTCTCTCCAGCCTTCCCTTTACTGAGGATTAGAAAGATTGCAAAGGTTTGCAGTTTTTCTCTCCAAAAAAGGATGACAGCTCAATTCCTGTTATGAGAACATTGTACTCTTATTGGGAAAGGGTGCCACTGGCAAACAGATAGTAAATCTGCCATAAATCCATCCTTTACTGTCGTACAATCTCTCCACTGAAACCCCTTGATCATAAATATCTAGATGTACTAAAGATCAGGTTAGGAAAAACAAAAAAAATGCCACTAATGAGGATCCCTGACAGGTGAATGTAGTCATGACTTTGCTAGGATAACCAGAAAGTTATTCAACTTAGAGAAAATAGTAATTAGGTCTCTGTAGGAACTTGTTCAACAAAGTTATTGGCAAAGTCGCACAGAAATAAGAGTTCAAAAATTCTTCTGTTCTTCAGCAAGATGCTTTGCCTTACAACAGGTTTTTCCACAAAGCACACCATCTTCAAAGCTTAGTAAGACTGAACAGTACAGAAGCTTCTGTAAACTATGGCAAAATTGGGCATGAGGAAAGGCAACACTACTAACATTCACATGGTGCTGTGCAGTTTGAGGGCTCATTGCTGATTCTAGGCCTGATTACCTGCTAAATTACTGCAGGTTTATCTTTGAAATCATGTTGGTAGAAAACTAAAGCAATGCAGTGGAGAATCAGTCTGGCAGTGTTTATGCAGATGGGAAAAAGAGAAGAACATTGCAGGACTGATCAGAAATAAAGCAGACATCCAACAGTTCTAGAGCTGGAGTTCCAACTATTTGGCTATGCTACATCTTGTCAATGTCTTTTGTTCGTGTCAAAAGCTTAGATGAATTTCGCTTCTTCCAACACTCTTGTTTTTCCACTGCATTTAACACAAGCATGATGATTTTCCATTTTGCAGACAAACAGTAAGAGAGAGCAAATTGACCGGTTTATTCTCTGAGTAGTGGGTGACATTCAATACAACATTTGACTGATATCACTGGCCAGTCCATAAACAACTGTGACACAGTTTTCAGCAAGAAAATCATCATCAATAACTATTCTCCTTAAAGTACTGGACACAATTTTGCATGTTCTCAGAGTGTTTCCATATTTCCTTAACCATGAGAAAAATATTCACTGTAACAAGTGTTACAGGGCTTAAGCCCTGCACAAGTCAGTGGAAGTATAACTTCTTTTGACCTCTTAAAGGCTACTGGAATTTCAGACTGCTGGTGAGGGAAAGAACCTCAGCTGGTTTAAAAACAATAGTGCTCTGCCCACCCCAAAAGAGTTTGATTTACACAGGTTGAAATTCTGGCTCATAGGGTGTTGATATGATTCCTATTCTATTCTTCCTCTGTCCTCTTTTTCCAGCTGCTCACAAATCCTTTCCAAGAATAAAAAATAAAAATGTTGATGTTTTCTATGCTTAAATGCTTACACTGCAGTGAGCATATTGTCAATAAAGGGCTTAGTCTGGTTTGCAAAGTGGAGTTCTTACTTTACATTAATTCTGGATTGAAAGAAAAACACTCAGCTTAAGGATGTAACTATGGTTTCAATTTCATCTAGTCAAAAGTCCCTTCCTTGAAGATCCAAATTTTAACTTCCATGATTTGTGTGAAATCTGTGTAGTAACTTCTCTCATAATCAAATGCCATTGTTTTCCTCCTAAAGGATAATGTGGCAATCAGCATAAAGTGCAAACCAATTCCCTTCTTGTGTTCTTCCTTTTTAAATAAAAATGTCATGCAAATATCTGGTTGTAACAGAAACAAAAGGGTAAAACAAACACAACTAAGATACAGCCCAGCATTACCCCTGTAAATGTCACATTATTTCCCCAGTTAGCCTTAACTTCAAAGCCATCTTTTAAGTGCTCTATAGAATAGCATTTTTTGCAAGTCAAGTCTCTACAGACACTGAATTCGTGTGTAAACCGATGTCAAGATATCTTGTAGGGAAAATATTTTACAGTTCTGTGAGAAGGTAAATGCTGTTTTGTTTTCATTTTTTAAGTATCAAACTTCTAATGGCAGAAACATCAAAGCATGTTTTTAAAGGAGATTTTAATTAAATCAAGGCAAGAAAGGAGTATTTTTTTCCCTGAAAATTTTAAAGAAAGTAGACAAAGTCTTTTTCCTTAAAACCAGCTATTTTTGCAAGAAATATTGTCTTACATAACTGAAGTTTTGATGTTTCATTCTGACATTTGACATTCTGGGGAAGTGGACAAAAGTGTCTATGCACAGTCTACAGTAGGGATGAAAGGCGTCCTTCCGATGAATATCTCACATAGTTTATGTAATGCCACCCATACTGATGCTTTTAAATAATACACTAATGACCAAAACCTCTGAGATTAAAGATTCTGTTGTGAAAATGAAAAATTTACCAGTTGAAGGATAAGATACAACCATCAGCATTCTGAGGTGATTCTGAAATTGTCAATAGATATATAAAAACCTTTCTTATATTTATTGTGGAAGTTGTATGTACAAGGTGCTAATGAGTATTTGAAATTCAGTCAAAACTAAACCCGGGCTTAGTCATGGAAGTAATTTGACTCCAGAAGCTGGAATCTGAATAAAAATAACTGCTCATGCTTCTACTACATATCTGATGATATCTGGCAACAACAAATGCAGTGACACAAGGAATATGGCAAATTGGAAGTAAGTGGTAGGTCTGAGGTTACGAAGATACTTGCACGATAAGATCTGGCCAGAGCTACTTGTAAGATAAATCTAACAAAAATGAGAGGGTGAGTTTTAGAGGGAAATCCCTTGTTTTTTCTTTCTAACCCCAGATGAATCCAGATGTTTCCCTGGGTTTAGATAGCATATGTAGAAAGAGGAATAGAAGTGTTTTTTATATTCTTTACTAGAGATCATCAGAGGATTTTTATGTAGATATTCTGATGTCCTTGAAAGTACTTTTGGTATATCTTTAGAATGTCAAAGAAAAAGCATATATGTGTATATTCAAACACATATAAAATGCACTTAATTTTTTTGTTTGTTTTGCTGATGTAAGTTGGAAAAAATACTTGCTTCTGTGTCTCAAGTCTGGATAGCTAATAAAATGCCCAACTTGGATTTTATGAAGCTTTCAAAAAAGCTTAGGGTAAAAAACAAGTGTGAGAAACCTCTGCCTAGTGGGCCATTATTTTACAGTTTTATGTCCTTGAAAGCAGCGTCATGTTCCATCAACCATAACAATAGTGATATTGCCACAGTGTGTTATGACTGCCAGCAGGAGGAAGGCAGTGTCTGTCTGCAATGAAGATGATTTTATCATGGAGTTGGAGAGTAATTCCTGGATAGCTAAGAGTGAAAACTAATTTGATTGGCTCAGTACAGAACAAAATTTATTTTAAAACAAAAATCAGGATTTAAAAAAAAAAAAAGGATAAAACGGGCAGAAATTTTAACATACAATACAATTAATTTGGCATTCTTCTGATCTTCCTGTCCCCTTTTCACTCTTCCTGTAATACAGAAAAAATTCATTTGCTTATTTCCGTGCCTCACTAATTGGAAATTAAGCATATATTTTTGATAGGGCTAACTCACCACGTCATTTTAAATTTCAAGAGGATATGAACCCAAGTGAACTCTGTAACAATGAAATTCTAACAGACCTTTAGTTCAAGGAAACTAAATCAATCACCTTATAAAGTTTCTGAGGTAGCTTTCAAATTTAGTTGGTTGAGTTGATTGTACTATATTCCATTAGCAACCTAAGCACCTCACATAAATTAATTAATTTATCCACACCTACACCCCCGTGTAAGTCTACAACATGCATTGTTATTTTCCTTGGAGCAATGGCAAGGTGATACAAAGGGATTAGACTGGCTAAGCATAGGAAGTCCAACTGTATGGATATCAGTCAAATCTTCAGTAGAGCCAGTCCTCTGAACAGAAACATTCTGTGATATGGGAAATTGCATCACACTTTTTCACTCCCTTAAATAGGGAGTACAGTCTTTTTGCAGGACTATTCTTTCTCCCAATTCAATGAACTGAGAATGTCCACGTTAATTATCTTTTAAAGTTTATTACTAGCAGCAGATGTATATAGGAATCTTGGTATAAGTATCACATCAAACATTTAAGGTAAATGATTCAGATGGGAGGCAATTTTATTGTGGCTGATGTATAGTCTTCAAAATTCACAAGTTTTTCTTTAAAAAAAATAAGGTTTCAATTTCAACTTAACCTAGAGGTCATGAGTAAATATCTACAGTATTTCAGCTAACTGAAAAGATTGAAAAGTCTCTATATCAAAAAAGAAATATAAACTAAGAAGTATTTCTAACTAAAACGGCACATAACATATTGATTCTCTGCACAGGACTGAATAAAAACTTGGATTGTCTTTATGCACCTGTTTTTCTTTTCTTCTTGTCAGCCTCCTTCCAAAGTAGTCTTCAGGATCCACAAATGTAACTGATGGATCCACTGATCACACAAATGTTGATTATAATGCCCTTCTGCCCAAGGAACATGCAATCTGGTATCACCAGCAATGCTTGGATTTCAAACTTGGTAAAAGCACTTTTACTTTGAGTTGCTTGCCTGAATATATTGACAGATTTCTTGAGTAAAGTTACGGAATCTCACGAGAATTTAACTTTTTTAATTACTTTAGATTTTAAGCTACATGTTTATATGGTTACGGATTCTTTTAACAGCACAAGAACCAAATTATTTTTGGCCCCAGATGATCATGAAAACTCCTTCATTGTAACAATAAATTCTCTATAGATTCTTTAAAGCTAAACTGTTAGTTTTAAATGGAGATTTTTTTTTAGCAGCGGAACATGTTTTAATTTTTTTAATGTGATAGATACTTTAATTTCCTATCTCTTTTTAATTTAAATTTAATTAAAATCTGGCTTCACTGACTTTTACTTTCAGGTCCTGAGTTGTCTCTGTGTTTACCCTCCAAGTGTTTCCAGTACTTTGAGCACATTAGGAATATTAAGCAGTTAATCAAGTGTAAAAAACATTAATTTGCTCTCTAGCATCTTTCATCAATCTTTTTTTTTTTTTTTAATCAGAAGACTATCCAACAACTAAGCCCACAGATTCCACAGCAAGCATTTCATCAACAGGCACTGATATTTCACTGCACCCAGGATTGTGAAATAAATCTCTGCTGACATGAGTGAATGGTCATCTGTATAGGAATCCTCTCAGCCCCAGTGTAATCACTAAGATTCTCACATACAGGTTTTTAAATAATCTAAATAACCCCAGTCAAACTATATGTGTGTATGTGTGTGTGTTTGTGTTTAGGACAAGCTGATTCCTTGAAGTCATATTAAATTCTCTACCCTATTCCTAAAAGCCAGATGTAATTGAGCATGCCACAAGCTCTATCACTCTCTGGGAAATCTTCTTTGGTTTCTGAAGCCTGTGTGAGAATGTGAGAACTGCAATCTGTTCTATTTCTGCCAGTGAACCAAGGCTCACCCTTTGTGGGTTAAGTTACTGGAATTTGGCCAACTAAATGGCAACTAAAGGTGAAACTTATTTTACATGGTGGATCTCTTCTAGTGTTCTAGCACAAACAACAAAGGTACTGATAGAGGCAGAGACATTTCAATGAATGAACTGTGTTGATAACTTCATTGTTATTGGAGACATTGCTGCTACTGGCCCAAAATATACAGCATCTAGTCCAGAAACAGCACAACTGTAAGTCTGGAATATCTACTACTCCTGGAACTGCTTTATGTCAATGTAGGTATATCAGCAGCCTGGCATAAGGCTGCTTTGCCCTCAGGTACCAGCAAATGCTAACCAGCTCTAGCTAATCGTAGTTTATGGATCTTTACATTGTAATTCCTTTTGAATTCTACTGTGACAATTCATTTGTGCAGAAACTTTATTTTATAAACTGCAGAGGAGTTATGCTTTTTGAATTCACTAATCTAGTCATATATAGCTTTGTGCAAAAGTTACTTAGTGCAACAATTGCAACAATTTTTTAGATTATGAATAAGAACAATGCAACAATTGTTTGTATTATGAATAAGAAGCCTCATTCATTATACAGAGTCCTTTCCATACAATTAAAACCACCTAAAAATGCTCTCCTAAGTTTCCCCATATCCTACTCAAATACATGTGCTTTAAGTCCTCTTTTTATGAAAAATCTTGAATCTGGGGCAAAGTGGAAATGTAATTGCCATACAAACTATACAAGTTTCTGGGAAGCCATGAACAGGACCTCAGGTCATGAATTGACCCAAGTATATGTTCCAGTCACTGGAAAGAAAAAGAGGTTCATTAAACTATTTGTATTGAAGTTCTTTGTCCCTTTGTGAACAGCCCTACAAGCTTCTTCCAGTTCAGTGATAAACACAAAACACTTCTAGAACTCTTTGGAAATGGTTTCTGTTCCCATTACTAAATATAAATAGTTTTTGTTTTTCTGGGAAAACTTATATAACTGACTAAATTTGCATTTTTTCTGATGAAAGTATGCAAAAATACTTAAAATTTTAATTTTTTTTCTCCTCTATCTTGGAAACCCTGGACAAAATCCAGGTGAGAAACTCCCATCGGGAAACTTATGTTTACTAGTATGTTTCAGGATAGAATTTATTGAGAAATTCAGTCTATGTCAAGATAAATACTTAGAAGTAGCACCCCACTATGAAATTTTGATCAGGAGGTTGTTTTGTAAAGATTCATTGGAGAGCTATTCACAGGCAAATTCAAAGTGACTGCTCTGATAATACATCTAATTTTTTTCTTTGTGTAGTTTAAAACACGCCATCTCCTATAGGCAAACACTAACATATAGCTTTAAATTTTGCCTTTGAAAGTAGAAAATATTAGCCTCGTTCCCCATAGAAAGTTATGTTGCAGTAAATGAGCCTTGCAGTGCACAGTGATTTTGAATGTCCATGGATCTTTCTGCTTCAAGGTGAAGTAATCCTACTGCAGGCCCATCTCAAGGACAAGTGAGCAGCATGAGAACCAGCTGATGAATCACAAAACTGTGCAGTTTGTTGGTCTAAGGCACACTGGCAGGCCTTAAAACCCTGGGCTGGAAACTGCAGGAGCACAGCTTACCCGAGTACAGAAGCAGTAGGTTGAACAGTGGAGCAATGTCAACAAATCTGCCAATTTAAATTGTCCTTCATGAACCAGAACCTGGGGGTGTGTGTGGAGGAAGAGAGAACACTAACAAACTGTACTGCCCTGCCTGCACACACTGCACTGTGGTGTCTCCATGCAGAAAGCCCTCAGGGGTAAGGAAAGAAAACAATAGCAAAGAAATTTTTAAAAAATCTGAAATATGTCTGCAGCTTCATGAAAAATGCGATTTTATCTTGCATTTTTCAATTTCCTCAGTATACTTGTTTACATGTACCACATTGTTATGTAATATTATATGCAATATGTTATATCAAGCATATACAGATCAATTGTTTCCAGACTTCCGTGTTTGTGGTCATAGAATAAAGCCAGCTGGAAGGGAGCTCTGGAACTTGTGTGGTCCTGCTCAAAGCAGAGCTAACAAAAAATTAAGACTGGAATGTAAAGGTTTGTCTAGAGATCTTGCAGAAATCTCCAAGAATGGAAATTCCACACTTCTCTGGACCTTGGTTCCATGCGTGACCATCCTCTTAGTGATTTGTTTTCTCTGTTAATCTGGATTTACCTTCCATTGCCTCTTGCACACTTATTTTACTCCTCAAAAGGTCTGGCTCTGTCTTTTCTGTTACTGCCTTTTGATACAGAAAAACTGCAAGTAGATTCCCCCCACTTTCCTCCCTATAAAGCATCTCTTAGAGCATCTTAGTCCCATTATGATCACATTCCACTCAAAATCGTGTTTTCTAAAGCTAGTGAGATCTGACACATGAAATGTTTCTAAGTGGCTGAGATTGTGCAGTGTTCCAAAAGAAGTGCTTTGTCAAGGTGTGCAGCTGAAAGTAGAAAACAGATTTAAATTTGTGAAGTTCATCATTTATTCCATCTGTCTAATACTGTTTACTGGAATACTCTTATCCAGTGTCATCTTTTTAACTGAAAAATTACACTGTTCTAGTAAATAGTCTCACTGCAATATCTGAAACCCAGAAGAAACATTGAAAAGAACAGCTGTATTATTTGTATTTATGAACAGAAAAATTCTGGAAAGTTACATCAAGTGACACACACACACAAAATAACAAGTCTGGCAGAGAAAATTGGGATTTTAGCACTGTATCTTACTGTCTGGCATTCTATTAAATTTGGGAATTAGATAAATATCCTCTTTGCACTCACTGCTGTTCTCCAGCAACACAGTAGAAAACAATGCCTTGAACACGAGCTATTAAAATGAACAGTTTATGTTCTGTGGCTTTTAAGCACACTATTGCTGTATTAAAAAAAATCATAAGGTCCTTTACCGTCAGACAAAACAGATCAGTTCCTCCCCTGCCTATAGGGATACACAGTCTGAATAAAAGCTTCTAATGGAAGCTAACATTGCCTTGAATTACTGTGAGAGCAGTGCTTATCTGTTGTACTCTTTCAAGTGTTGATACTGATGAAAATACTTGTGAAGCTGCCAGGCTAATTTCATGACAGATAAGTCAGGAATGGCGCACAAGAACCTGATTTTGGGCATAACTATAATGTCTAGCAACTCATTTGGGAAAAAAAAATAGCATTGCAAAGAAGTAATCAAAAGATCCTCCAATGGTGCCAACAGTGAAGATACCAGTGCCAGGTATTTATCACTAGGATTATAACAAGTTTACTAATCGTAGTAAATTGGAACAAGAGATACATTAATTCTGTTCATTAGGTACCTCCTGCTGTTATGGTTTGATTATTATTCATAGTACTTGGACACTTCACTTAGGATTGGGTTATTAAGAATTCTAAGTACTGCACCTATGCACAATAAAAGTCCAGCCCCAGCTCTGCTTTACAGCCTTACAGAAAAAAGGATTTAATTTGCAGTTTGGGAATGGGTACAGGATGAGGTTATGCAACTTGTACCTTCACCAAGAACTGAATAAAGACATTATTCATCTGCACAGACTTGTACCTTAATGCCCTCATACCTTAATGCCCTCTTACCTTATCGTGGGCTTCTCCCACTGCAGTGATATTTCCTTTTGCTTTGGCTTGTTAAACATCCAGCTAATATGTGGCAGCAGGAGCAGCCATCACATACTGGTATGTCAACAAACACTGACAGATTTCCACTGCTGTCTGTACCAAGGGATTCCAAACTGCTCCAGGAATTCCCACTTCTCAAAGCAGGTCTAGATTACTCTGTGGTAGCTCAAGTGTTACAGTGCAATTTCGTTTTTGGTGGCAAAGATTCGGCTGAAAACCTCAGCATTTACAGTCAGGCACAACACCGCCATTTTCTTCTTTAGCAAGCATCCAGTACTTCTGTGTTGGGTTTCATGCTCCTGCAAGAATGCCACAAAATATTTAGTATCCACAAAAGACCAGCTTTAAATGCCTCAGCGAAAATGCTGTTTCTCAGAGAACATGAACAGGATTGTATGAAAAATGTCCAGGGCAGAGCAGCACCTCAGAGGTTTGTATCAGCCAGATCTGGATCCATATAGCATGAACTGTCAGAACACACTGTAGATGAAACTTGTATAAAATACTGAAGATGAGAGGCTCATAACTGGATTGACTGCATTAATACATTCCTGATCATCATCACCATAAATATGAAACTTATCTGATTTCGGATTAAACAGTCCTCAATGTGAAATCTGAAAGTCTTTATGAATTATTTGTTTCTCTCTGTTCTTACTGCTAGAAAAGTAATTCTCTCAGTGGGCAGAAATTAAAATGAAACAAACAAACCAACCAAAACAAAACCCAGATGACACAAGATCATGAATAAAATTGCTTTATGAGCCTGCTAAAGGGATATTCAAGGATTTGTTAACTAAGCTAGAAATGTGGAGGAGTGTTGGCCAGTTATCCTACTCTGCACTGAGATTTTCTTTATACTTATTACACAGAAGGCCTGCCCTATGGGAACAGTGTCTTATGAGTGTGGCCTGCCCTTGGAACCAGCCCAGCAGCCCACAGGACTTTGGTCCTGACTGGTTCAGCAGTGTAAATTCAAAACAGGTTCATTCAAGAGATGAATCACATGGAGAATTTTTAGGTCGTGAAAATTATTCCCTCCACTTAGAGTCTTTCCTGGACCTTTTTCCATTTATTTTTAATGTATTTATTTTTATTCATAAATATATACATAGCCACTGAAATTCCTGGATGTTTTAGCCTGAACTGGTAAAAATGTCTCTCATGAGGTTCAAACATGAGTCCAGAAGTGCAGTTACCCTAACTATGAATCAGCTCCCTGGACCATCAAACACAGCTGGTCAACACAACACCAAAACCCTTTGTTTATTTTTACAAGACCATCAGATATGAGAAGGCAAAGAAGGTTGTGCTTCTCTCCTCTCTCACTAAAAATAAAACCATTTGCACAGAAAAGAAAGGGGAGGATGAAAGAGACTATTTAATGAGCATAAGCCTTATAAACATTTCTGCTGGGAAGAGCACACTGATATCTTAGAGGTGGTGCTCTTGTGGAAGAAGTTAAAAAGCATGTTCTAATTCCATGTAAATCTTTGTGTAGGAGGAGGAGAAAAATATTCTTCATCTTAGATTAAATTTTACAGCTACAACTAGCATAGATAAAAATTTATAGTTTCACAGCTGTAAAGGGTTTAGATTTAATTAGAGGAACTTGTTTCCATTTACATGACAACTTTTGCAATGAAGTATGCTTTGACAATTTGCATTAGTGTACTTTATATAATTTTTACTGGGTTTCTTGCTGTGAGCTGCTAACTCACAGTATCATATTTTAGGATAAAAATGAGAAAAGCAGTCTTCAATTCTTTCTTGCTTGCATTGGGAATTTGGCTGTTATTGATTTATTTTAAGAATGATGTCCATAGACAAGGTATTTCCATGAGCAAGTCTATTGATTAGGTTTCAGTATGCTTGCAATAGAAAATTTGGTATTAATGAAGTTCATGAAAAATTAAGTCAGATTGTCTTTCTAAGGGGCTCATTAACACCTTCACATGATAGAAAGATCTCATTCTGACACACTTTTTTGCACTTTCTGGTACGTACAAGGTGAGGATTTAAGATTTTCTTTAGGACATATGAGTTTATATACCTTCAAGGGTGTCATGGTTTAACTCCAGCTGGTAACAGCCCTACACAGCAGCTCGCTAACTCCTCCTCAGTGACACTGGGGAGAGAATTAGAAGAGCAAAAGTGAGAAAACTCACAAGTTGAGACAAAAATATTTTAATAATTGAAATAAACCAAAATTAAATCATAAAATAAATATAATAAAGCTAATAGGCAATTGTAATGAAAAGGAAAATATCAAAAAGAGAGTGAAATAATCCCATGAAAAACAAGTGGTGCAAATGAAAAAAAAATTCTCACCACCAACCGACTGATGCTGGAGCAGTGGTCCTTGGCCAGCTCTCCCCTGAGTTTGTATATTGAGCACAATGACACATGGTACCTAAATTTTAAAGCCCTTCATGATAACCAAGTGATGTCTTCCCAGCAGCATTCAAGTTAGAAAGAAATCACATGTCTATTAGACATAAATCCCTGCATTTCTTAAAATAATTTCTGCCTGTATCATAGAGAATTACAGAATTAGCCTCATCCCTTTTATGTCAATGATCACTCCTTTAAGATCAACTTCCCAGCATTATCTCTGTAATCCTTCATTGCTGCATTTTGTGGCTGGAAGATGAAAGTTTTTTTCTCCTCACCTCAGTGAGTACTCTGCCTATGCTGGTTTTGACTGGAATGGTTTCTTCGCAGTAGCTACCAGAGGGCTGTGGTTTGGATTTGTGCTGCAAGCAGTATTGATAATTCAGGGATATTTTCATTATTGCTGAGCAGCACATACACAGTCAAGACTTTCTGCTCACACCCCACCCCACCAGTGAAACGGCTGAGGGTGCACAAGGAGCTGGGAGGGGACAGCTGACAACCAGGACAGCTGACTGCAACTGTCCACAGGGATATCCCACCACATATGGCATCACACCCAGCTTATGGAGCTAGAGACTGAAGAAGAAAGGAATGGAATATTTGGAGTGATGGTGTTTGCCTTCCCAGGCCACTGTTACACGCGATGGAGCCTGGCTGTCCTGGGAATAGCTGAACACCTGCCTGGCCATGGGAAGTGGCAAATGAATTCCTTGCTTGGCTTTGCTTGTGCATGCAGCTTTTGCTTCACGTATTACACTTTACCTCAACTGATCAATTTACTCACTTTTATTCTTCCAGTTCTTTTCCCCATCCTATGGGCAGGAACAAGTGGATGTGTGGGGGTCAGTCAACATCTGCAACTAAACCATGATACTACCTCGATTTGTTTACTCTAGTTTAAAATAAAACTGATGAGCCAAATTATTCACAGTATTGCTTAAAAAATGCCATCTAAATTATCATTAAGTACAGTATATCTTCTAATAGAGTTTAACCTGGAAGTCTCATAATTACTTCAACAAAATATAGTCTTTAGTCAATTCTTTCTGTCACATCTTCTCAGTCATCAAATTCTGCTTGTATTTTCTTGGGGGTAGGGAGGGATTACCAATCAGTCTCCTTCTGTGCAAAGTCTGGCACAATAGGTCCTTTAGGTTCTACTGGAGTGCAAATAATCACCACATTCTTAGGATGTTTAAATGTCACAGAGATGTGTTTAGTCTAACCTGGTGCACAGTCAGATGAAAAGAATACTTAATTGGAGAACTCCAGCCTCTGAATAACTGATTGGATTTTTCACCTCAATTAAAATTATTAGCATGCTCTAATGCACTTCTCACTTTCATCCCAGATTGTTTACTGACAAGCGGGTGAACCTACTTTTGCCCAGATTAAATAGAACTTCTCTTAACTGCTTAGAAACGACTAGAGACTGAATTTACTGAACAAAGAAAAGTGGGTTCCTCTGGCAGAATTTCCAAGGATCTGCCTAGAGCTCAGATAGTAATAGGATTCAGTAACTCAATACAGTGCTTCCAGTCCAGCGAACTACATAATCCACTTCAGGTGACTCCAGCACAATGAGCAAAATAATCCACTCCAGTCTGCACAGGATTTCGGACCAATGAACAATATAATCCCAATTTTTATTAGAAACCATGGACAAAGACAAAGGTTTTAAAAATAATCAACATGTAAACATGTTCTATGTAGTCAGAAAGGGAATTTGTACTACAAGACATTAATAAATTTATTTTTAACACTCAGAACATCTATGGACTTCCATTAGCTCAAAAATAAGAAAGTAAGGACTTCATTAAGCATAACATGCAAATATTTCTGTTCCAACTGACTATGGGTGATTACCAGCCTGGGAGGACACACTGATCATTTCCAAGTATGCTCTTACACATTTTTTTATCATCCAGGTACTCTAGATTGGATAAAAAGGGGCTATTATTTTCTCTGAATTTTTATTTTAAATGTTTTCATGCATTCTCTACTTGTTGCCTGCTTTATTTTCTGATATTTATTTATCAAAAGCACCCAAAAGATGCAGAATTAAAGACTGCAAAAGCAGTTCTTGGAAACTTCCATTTTTGACTTCTAGGTTGAGTGTTAAGGAGATTTACCTACGAGAAACACAATACTACAGAGGTTTGGGTCTGGAGAAAGGAACAAAGAACCTTGATCCTTGAACAAGGGCATTTGGCCTTTCTTTAGCAGCAGATGGGCCTAGATGACCTCCAAAGGTCCCTCCCTCCTAAGTAAGGCTAAAATAATGAGCATGAGTGAACTCATTTCTGTGAAATTGAGTGAAACGTGTTGAATAAATGAAGGAGTTAACATTTACAAGTAGATTTCTTCTGAAGTTACTGAAGTAAAAAATAAACTCCACGTATGAAAGGTTTGTGTTTCTAGTACTTCTTTTTTGTATTTCATTTTACTGTTTCTAGTGCCTGTCTCCTTTTTTAGCATATTTCTTCCATTTCTTCTAAATATTCCATTGCTATCTTCCTGAGATTTTTCCTAGTAAACATGGAGGTATATAGTACAAAGTCTTAATTATGTTCATGATGAAATTAGAATTTTTCAAAACAACATTAAAACCCTCAAAATTAAATTTCAAAATTAAACAGTTCACTGATAGAAATAATTTATTATAATACATTCATCAAATAAAACATTTGGTCACTAGTTGGCACTTCTGGGCAGAAAGAAAGGGCACACATTTCTTTGTCCAAATCTCAAATTTATAATAGAAACATTTTATCTCAGCTAAATGAGCTCCCAAAACAATAGGAGCTCTCATGTGTCTCAGTTTTCTGCTTATTCCTAAAAACTTTGATAATTAAAGTTTTCTATATAAAAAAATTAAATTAAAACATGTACCAAGATACCAGATATTCCCCTAAGGTGCAAATTATTTTCTGATCACTTTGAACTGATAAATACTATTTAAAATGTGTTCTTATCCTAAAAGCATGCATTTGCTTTTATCAAACATTAATAGTGAACTCACTTGGATTGTGAATTTTTTAATGATTTGCAGAGCTGCCACAGTGATGGGGACCATTACAGATGTGGATGTTAGTATGGTATCAATAATAATGAGTTCCTGCCTGTTCAAAGTACTGAGTATATACTCTGAAATTAGTTCAGATTAGTCTAAAAATTATTATTTTAAGATTTTGAAACTAAAAATGCCATGGAAGAGCAAAATGCTGCCATATTGTCATCCTGATTATTTTTTTCATTTCAAGCTATGTGGCTCTCAACCACTTTCACTGGCACCAGGAAATCTACTCAGTCACCCATGTACTTGACTGTTAGCAAATGGAGAGTGAAAACAGCCATCCAGCATCTTTGGAACAAGGGTGTTTTGTGGACAGATTGTCTGGCCACTGCAGTATGATTCCCATCCAACTCTGAAAATGTTTGCAAGGAATGATAAAACTGCCAAAGGTGTTTAAGAGCAGTCAGCTAGTTTAAAGTGCTACAGAATTCAGTTTCCTGGCAAATGCTCTAACAAGCTTTGCTACAAAATGTCAACATTTGGATTCACAGCATCCCAAGATACCTGTTAGTTGCAGCTCTGCTGAAGCTCTGAAGGTTTAACTATCTGAACAATGAAAAATTAGTTATAGCTGGAAATATAACAGCATTGAAGCCTAACTTCTCCTGAAAAACATGTGCAAAGAATAGGCAAGAATTCTGAGCTGAAGCAAACAT
Organism: Lichenostomus cassidix; assembly: GCF_008360975.1. Classification (NCBI taxonomy): domain Eukaryota; kingdom Metazoa; phylum Chordata; class Aves; order Passeriformes; family Meliphagidae; genus Lichenostomus; species Lichenostomus cassidix. Next base: position 25,221,812 of record NC_139488.1, read on the forward strand.
ACTAGCACTAAGGTGGGTTTTGTGCTTTGGTAGTGTTCTTTTCTCCCAAGACAAATGTTATTTCATGAGTTATGAAACGTAAACTTTATCCAGTGAACAGGCTCATCATGTCATGGTGTTCAAATAGTAATACCCCAGCTTCTTCTGCTTTGGTGATAAAAGAATCCATTGCAGAGCTGTGTTAGAAGCAAAGGGACATGGGTGGTCAGTCCCTTATAAATTTACTAAATATTAGGTTAATGATATTTTCCAAAGTGTCTATTTCATGCAGAAGCTTGAAAACCATGTTCATAAATTGCAATTTCCACAGTTCTCTTGATACCTTTGTGTTTATAAAGTTTTTGGCATAAGCCATAGCACTAGACTCCAGGTTTAATAAGCAGTAATGAAATTGTCCATTTGAGATGACAAAAGTATCCTAGGAATTAATCATTTCAGCCTCTTGGACTATCAGTGGAAATCTTTGAAGACCCTGATTTTCAAACATATTTAGGTGTGTCAGTATCCTGACTGTCTTGTGTTTAAGTATCTGTACACTTAAAAGCAGAAAGCTTGCAAAAAGTTATGGGTACCACAGTATTAGGGTAACCTGGACAAGGCAAACACTCCTCTTGTGTCATGCATTGAACAGAACAAGCAGTTAAAGCATTCACCACGTTTGCCAGAAAGATGTTTATGGACACAATGGTAGGAAAAAATTGCCTAGGCCGTGACGAGAGCAGTGCTTTGGGAAATCCAGGTCTTGGGCTGTTCATGATCTGAGCTGCCTGACTAAACAGCAGTGAAAGGAAGCAGATCTTGCTCAAAGATTTTTTTATAAAATGGGGATTTGGAAGTGGTGGAATAACATAACAGAACACTCAAACACACACACTGAACAAGACTAGCTAGAAAATGTATTTCTTTCTACTGGTTTCTTGCCTTGGCATTCTTTCCCTGCTCCCTGTGCCTCCCTGTGCCTCATTGGGAAGCTGTTTATTCTCACAGGGCCCAGATATGTAAGTTCTGAGCCTCTGCCTGAGAAGTGAAATGAGCATTTCAGTACATGGTGGCAGCATATACATGCAGGCAAGTTGGGAAAATACAGAAGACATGAAAGAATCTCAGTTCCTTTACAGTTTTAATAAATTAGATCAGAAGTTTCACCTTCAGTCTCAAAGCACACTTTAACTGCAAATTGGTAGAAATTAACTGCAAATGGCATTGCATATATGTTTTTAAATTAAATTAACATATGCCTCAGTCAAGTTTCTCAATTTGCTATCCTGTCTGACTTCAATATAACTCAACTACAGCAGAAAACTGTTTTCAGTCAGCATTCACAGTAAAAAAAATAAGGAAAACAAAAGTCAGGACTGAACAGAATTCCAAGAGTTTTAAAAGAAAATAATTTCTACTACACATTAAACCTGCCAGCCAGACATTTAGAAGAAATTAAGCATGCACTGAGTCCCATCAGGTAGTAATAACTTAATAAATTTAAAAAAGTCTTTGAATTGGACAGACTAAATATCTTATTGTCCCAAAGTGCAATAAGAAATATATTTTCAATAGTTATCCAATAAAAAAGGTATAATTTAAAATCATAATGTCTTCTGTTCCCAAGGATCATTTCTAAAATTGATGCTGGTACTTATCCTTCTGCAGTGTATGTCAAATGCTGAAGTCTGTCATCACAATATTCTTGCAAAAAGGATTTTTAAGGACTTTTAAACATTTTGATTTTCCATCACTGAGCCAAGTCATTGCTGCTGAAGCTGTTTCCTGCAGCAGTGTAGGTATTTTCTTCCAGTCTCCCATACCCATGCTAAGGAGTTTAAGCCTGCTCAGCAAAGAACATTCAGGCTCTCTTCTGCAACAGAGTTTCATTGCCCAACTTACAAAGCACAGTCAGCAACAGGTACTTAATAATGAGAAAATAAAAGTAACTACTCAAGGACAGTCAAAATTGTAGTGATTAATACATGTATATATAAACCCATAGGTAATATTAAGCTAATTTTTTCAAGCAGAGAAAAAAGTTAAATTTTCAGGGGACAGAATGTTGGTAGTTTGTATTTAAATTATATGGATCCCCTGAAACCTGAGCAGTCTTTAGTGTATTTTTGGACCTCTTTGGGAAATAAGAGTTTTAACATAATATGTCCTTCGTGCAATATATTTATTAGTGTACTTTATGAGCATGTCATTAAGGAAGTCATGTCTTGAATTATGGATAGGATAGGAAATGAAACTAAATAAGGAACATAAAAAAGTCCTATTCCCAAGAGTTCCACATCATACTAGTTTAGAAATAGTATTTTTGTCCTATTCTATGGCTATAAAATGTTTGGTCCTGCCCAAAAGTTAACTGCAAAGCATATGTAAAAATAACCTACTCTTAAAAAATAATGAGAAAGAGCACCTGAGACCTTTTACACATAGATAGATCACAGCCTGTATAATTACTTTCTTTGTCTATCAAACATCTATGATATTTGAAGTATTCAATTCAGAAAACAGAACAGTAAAACAAAATAGTAGAAGTATTTGGACAGTTCCTAATGAAGGAGTTTTCCATTGGAAAAATGTTAATAAGATACTAGCTTTTCCTAGAGTGTTTTAATATATGTTTGTAGAACATTTCTAGGAAATCTCTGAACAAAACTTATAGAATCAGAGATATAAAGAATAGTGCCATGCCCTTCATAATTTTCATAAGAAGATGCTTTGAAAAGGTCAGTGCAAGGTTTTTCCACAATTCTCCATTTTTTAAATGAAAAATCAGATTTACTTTTCATTTAATACGTGTTTAGTTTGGTGCTAATATACGAAACAAAATTTTAAGAACCAGGAAATCTCTTGCAGATTAGGAATTCTGGTATGTGGCTCTTTCAGAAAATATCATATGCAACCATTTTCGTTATCTGCTTCTAATATAGTCAGTTTGAAGTGTTGTTGGCTGACATATTCCAAGCTTGAAAGTATCTGCAATGTGATGTAGCTCAAGACTTTGGTCATTTATCTGCAGAAACAGAATGAGGAAAAAATATTGTACTACAAGTAAGTCAGGTTTCTTTTTTGCTTTATATTTTGTATGGTAAGTCCAGCTGGCTGGTCAGAAGGAAGAGAACAAAGGAAATTATCTGTCTTCCCAGTTTAAATAATTAAATCCTCTCTACCTAAAACAATAGGACTATTATTTTGATTGGACAGCAGAGTGCCAGCACAAGCCATAAAAATTTTAAAACTACTATCATGATAAATCCAACACTATAATGTCTCCAGAGGGTTAGCGTAGTGATATTTTTTTTCTTAGGTATATCTACTAAATACTTTGGTGATGAGCAGAGTTTTTGACTATCTGAGGATGTATAGCTCTATATCAAGATGACCTAATTAAATACTCCATAGGATGTCTGAGGTTACAGGCTTAAACATAGGCAAGAGTCTTAAATGAATGCAAAACCCAGTTCTAGCAAAGAAGAAAATTTTCTAGATTGTTTGGTGTATTTAGAATAGAAACACCTTTAATTTACATTTTTCTAGATATGGATTTTCCTCACATGAATGACATGCTGAAATCCAATCCTTTTACCAAGATGTCATTTATTCACCATAGTCACTTTTATCTGAAAGCCAGTACAATCCATATGTGACCTCTTCTGACACTCTGAAGAGTTTACTGCTCTGAACATCTCTAAACTACCACAGCAACTTCTGAACAATGTCAAAAAAGATGACAAGTGGGCCTTGTCAGGATAACAGAGATTATGTGCTGTAAAGCAGATGATTGAAACTAGACTCTAGACTGACAAGTACACAGTGATCTATTTTCTACTGGTCCAAGGGCTGATTTATTATTTAAAATCTAGATCTTTGTATGTCCAGTGCATTTTATGAGCAGGGATATTTTCTGTACAGCCCACAGAGTGTGCACCATGTGCCAAATCAGCAGGTACTGCAAATGGGTCTAACTCTATTGATGTCCTCAGAAGTGGGATGATTTGCATCAGCTGAGAACCGGTTACCCATCTCAGCTGAAGTGCATAAACACACATTTTTGAGAGTGTATTTGCTGTCATTTCTGCAGTGTGAGCCCACTTGAACACAAGAGATCCTTATGGCAGCGCTGAATTAGATCTCAACTTTATTATAAACCATCTTGAAAGGTGGCTAAAGGCATACTGAAAAAGCAGCTCATAAAGAATTGGTTTTGCATAGTGTTTACTTCATGCTATTCTCTAATAAACCTACTCCTTCTTATGAAAAGAAAAAAAAGTCATATCTGCATCTTGTATTCTTTTCCTCTTTGCAGCCATTTCCAGAGAACATGGGATAATTAGTCTAGCTTTCTGTGTATATTGCTCATTTAATTACACTTTCCTTTTATCATCTGCTATAATTCTAACAGACTCAGGTTTTACTACAGAGGCATCAAGAAATCAGACTGACAGGAAAACAGCCTTATTTTTCCAAATTGTTTTGTACACACAACAATGATCTAGAGGGAAAAAGAAGCAAGGGGACTTGAGTTCTACCCCCAGACATCCCAAACAATGCCCTTCTCACCTGAGGCAAGTCACTTCACCTCGATGTGCATCCCTTACTGGTTTGAAAACATAAACAATAATGTGTAAGGTGCTGAACTGAGAAAACATTGTGGACAATACTATTCTATAATTAAAGCTCAAATAAATGCCACAAATTTGTGCTGAATACATAAAAAGCATTTTAAAGCAGTCAAAAATCATCTGTATTAGCAAATGCTTCACAAAATACTTAAAGGACTCACACTGGGTTTTTTTCCTTTATGACCTTACTCTGAAATATAAAGCTGTATTGCTGACTCATTTGGCAAGAAGAACTAATGGGACCTATTAGCTGCAACTCAGAAATACAAAAGGAATATATAAAAATTCTTGTCACAAATGAAAAAAAATAGTAACAACAGCTCATATTTCAGATTTTCTTCTATGCACTGGATTTGAGTGTGCAGAGAGGGAAACAGAGACATATCCACCTACCCCAATTTACTACAATTAAAATCATTGATGAGAGATCTAATAAAATCAATTTTTTATGCATATACTGACACCTTTAGCAAATTAGTAGACATCTAAATTGTAAGGGGAAAAATTAAAATCCAATATATATCTGCGTCTCTTTATCAACTATATTAATGTGATGGTTTATATCTGTATACACACATACGTGGGCCTCAAGAAATAAAACAGCATCACCACCAAACAAAAACTCTACTTTCAAATTCTAGGAAGTCAAGAAGATTTGAAGAATGATCAGTTATGCTTTTTAAGACCAAACTACTTAGTTTTAATATTAGTCAAATAGTGATTCTCTTTCCTTCCTGGTAGAGACAGATTTTGCTCAAAGGCTCAGTTAACACTGTTTACCCTTCTACAATTATATTCACTCTGTCATTCATAAAAGCATATCTGCAAACCAACTTACTCTGCTTCTATATTAACTGTGATAACCAGTTATTAAATGAATGTTCACACTGGCTTCATCTGGCAAACCTCAGAATTAATAGGTATGAAAGATGAGATAAAGAAAAATAAGAGAGAATTCACTGATGGATGTGTTGAGATCTATCAGGTAAAAATGAAACGTTATTTCAGGTGTCTGTGGGTTTTCTCTATAGATCTACAAAATAAATATTAACAACTTTTTAAATTAAGCACTTCATTCACATTTCACCTGTTCTACTCCATTTGTTCTATTCTCTTAGTATGAGTCAACCACTGTACACATCAGCTTTAGCAGGCCACAAAAAGTAATTTTTGGCTTCAGATTCTGTGATAAATTTCTCATCAGAAAATTACATGTCAGTCTAATTTCATGGCTGTATTATCCTTCTGTCTAAAAACTTAACGTACTAATTAAATTCTGAATTAACTGAAATCAGAATAAGCCCCAGACACTAGCTTCTAATCTGAAAAAAACATCTCTTGACAGAAAATAGAATAAATGTCTTTCTCATGCTTTGGAGAAGTTTGCCAAAAGCAGAGTCCTTACCGTTTTAGGCATATGGCCTTGTTTTTACCACAGATGCTATTTGCTGTTACATTGTTTCTTTTTCAAAGATGTCAATGCCCTTTGTAAGGCATTCTAGGCCTTATATACCAAAGGGATGTAAATGTCAGCCTAGAAACACAATTATGCAGTCAAGACAAGAGGACCTAGTGGCTCATTTTTCTCTTAAATATGTATAAAAATTGTTTCTTCGCATCATAAAGTGTTCTGCAGTCCTTTTGCAAATATTAGGATGCTTGAAGAGTAGGAATGTGGAAGCTGGCATGATTTTTCTACAATAGCAGTAGCGTGGGGATATAAATGAGGAGGCTATGCACAAAGGATGCCTGGACAAGAAAAAAACAAGGAGATGATAGCTCAGAATGTGAAGGCACGTATTCATTCCTTTGTGTTTCCCTGTGTAATTTCTAAAGGAAGAGTTTCCCACGTGCACATTGTCTGGGTGACACTGACAGCCCAAATTGCAGGATGCAGCAGTCTAAACAAAAGCTTAACCATACAGCTAAAGCAGATCTTATGCTACTGCAAAGAACTGTCTGGTGTATCTGCATGTGAACAGATATCTGCTAGAGATGATTTTCACCTACCAGGCCCCTTAGTCAGCCTTACTTCCCTGTCAATTAACAGCTTTCACTCCTGAGAATTGCACATACATCCTGCGGCTGTTGCCAGCAGGACATCTGATTTCTGCCTCCCAGCTACATTTAAATGTTAATGACTAATTCTATAGCTAATACATGCAGTCGATTTTATCTTAATGTCTACCAGTTTAAAATGTCACTGCTTAGACTTGTCAGAAATGATTTTTTCTAAACCATCTCTTGTTAATTATCTTTTACCATTTATAGTTCTATCTAATGGTCTGTGTTGTCAGCTGGGCTGCTAACAGGTAGTTCAGCTATCTGCCTTTGAGATGCAGATAAGAGTTGGAAAAGCTAAGCTTTCAAAACAAAGCATAACATGATCTTTCCTGATGTGGAACAGACTGTTTGGAAGGACACAACAAACAGAAGCCAACAAACTCCAGCTTCCTATGCCATGAAGTTTATCCATGTCTTTAGTTGCAGAACATTTACATAAGGGAGGACTTGTTTACTCCTGAAGCCTAATAGCAGCTTTTACTTTTAAAGAAAATGATGACCCACAATTATTAAATTCAAGTAAAGAAGATAAACAGGAAACCCAACATCAACTCATATGTTGTAATTCACACATCTGTAGTTTCCACGAAACATAAAAACACACTTTTAGGCTAGACTAAATTATAGACTGATCATAGAGTTTTCTGTAGAGATAGCTCTGTGAATGGAGATATGAGCAGTTTTGAGAAAAAAGGGCTTGTTAATAGGAAAAAAACAATTTAGAGAGTGTTTGTTTCCATTGCTTTCCTATTAGCTTTTATTATTGCCCTAATTTCCAAAAATATATTCAATTATCTAGTAGATTAAAAGCCTCATTCTCAAGTAGAAAGGTATTTCTGTCTTATCTCCCTGAAACTCTTACTTCTTTGCATGATTTGAATACAATGAGGTGAACACTGGAGGTAGTCATGAAGAAGTCAATAACAAGTTCTTTATACTAAGATATAGATAAGATTAACAAAGATCCCATCATGTCCAAATTAGGACTTAACAGAACTGATGTCAGGATATTTGGTGATGGACAAAACCTCAGTATGCATAGTTAACACCATGTTGGACCATTTAGGTAGCTTGAACAAATCTTTTACCCAGATTATATCACCAAAATCTCTCCGCTTCCAGTTATCTCCTGAGCATGGGCTGGGATGGCCTTACAACACACTCTCTGCTTTTTCACACTTTCAAGAACAGCCAATCTTTGCCTCAAGAGTGGGTTCAGATTTGCATTTGTCAGGAACAGTGTGGAGAAAACTGCATCAGATGCGCATACAATAATACTGAAGAGAGGGTCCTGGAAAAGCATATGAGTCTGGAGTGAGTAAGGTCAGCACACACATTTGAAATAGTTGGACAGAGAATACTGTTTTGGAAAGAATTATAATGAGAGGAGAGTTATAACATCCTCACTGAGTGCACCAATATCTTTCCAAAAGGATCCTCTGTGCCTTGTTACTGTGTCTGAAAATTGTAATGATAGTACTTCAGCATATCACAGAGGAAGTGTACAGTACTCAGATGTCATGGGTGCTATGAGCCTTATATATGTTTAAGAGATTGCTTGCAGAGAGATATTCATGCAAATTAAATCCCCTTAAAGACATTTTAGAGTGGAATATTACATTCTGATTAAGTTGTTGCTCTCTAAACAACATTACCTCTTGCTAGAATCCTTCTAGAATTCAGTAAGTTTTCTTAAATTTTCTTTGCCTCAATTAATTTCCAAAATTAACCAGTAATTAACTACTTCAGTGCAAATACACATTTTCTTGACACACAGACCTCAGGATCAACAGATTCACATTCCAGAAAGATTTTCAAGAGCAAAAATAGTTGGCTTCCAGGTTTAGAACAGAGGGCTTGAGTGTATGTTCTCAGCTGTAGATTTTCACTTTGAAGCAGTTGACAAGTGATTCAAAACCACACCTTTTTTAACAATTTCTGTTGATGTCAGAACACTATGGTACAATCACTGATATATCTGGAACATTTGTTTTAAACTCCAGCAGAGGCCAAGCCCTGATTTAGAACTGATTGACAGTATTACTATCTTTTCTATGTCACAGTTGACAATAAATTTCTATATTATGAAAACTTAAACTTTTCTTTCAAAGAGAAGTTTCTTAGGTTGTGATACGGTACATCAAGCCATGCTGTCAATTTCTATTTCTTTTCAGTTTCTAGGATTGTATTAGGTAGAAGAAGAGAAATTTAAGCAATTCTTGTAACAAAAGCTGTGTGGATCTCTGGCAGCAAAAGTTTCCTATTTCTGTTTACATGTGCAAAAGGTTCCTCCAGTCAATCAAAAAATTATGAGCTGTAGTTTCTCCTCTCACTGTATAACTCTAAACTATTCTGAAAAAGCCCAATAGATATGGTTCTCTGACTGTCATGATAAAGCACTTAAGAAGCTCCAGCTTGGTAACACTCCTCCTCTCAGTCCATTAAAAAAAAAAATGAAAAGGAAAAAAAAATCCAAAGAGGAGATAAATGTCCTATCCAGACTGGAATGATCAGCAAATGCATACAAATGCTAACACAAAAATATTTGTTCTCACAATAATATGTCCCTTTCTGAAGCAGTTTTATTTAGTGTGTAAAATTTGTGGCTCCATACATTCACAAATGCATACATGCACACATATACACAGATAATTCTGTAGAGATAGGCATGAAAGGAGGATACCTAAATCTGAGGAATCACTCATTCCTAGCACTTAGAAAGAAGCACAAACTGGAAGCAAATGTAGGAGGGTCAATGACAGCAGCTGCTGCCACCTAGAGAAGCTCCAGACAAAGCCTATAACTGGTGAAAAGGAGAACCTCGAGGAAGTAATTGTACAGACCTTTAGTGCCAGAACAACTCGATGTGTACCAACTTGTAGTTGTTTGGCTTGTCTACAGTTGCCTACATAATTTTTACAAACCTCAATACAATTTGGTGGGTAGGGCTTTTTCAAGAGACAGTAGAGGACTTTCCAATTGGCAGAAGTGTCTTCCTTCTCCTTCTGGAAATAAATAACCTTTTTATGTGGTCAGAAATGGCTGAGACAGCAAGGAGATCTGACACTATTTCTTTTCCTTGGCTAGTGTTGCTGATAAGCAGTATTTAATCTTTCATAAGCAGGTTCTGTTCCTTATTTATTTAGAGCAGTTTGATTCCATAGGATTTGACAGTTTTCTGACATCCCCCAAATTCTTTCAATAATAACAGAGATAATGACAATATCATTTAGAAATCTTTCACATGCTCTATGTGAATGGAGCTACATATCTGCTGTAAGTAACAGAATAATGAAAGAGCAAATTGTTTTGTAGAGGGAGCTGGAATTAGATTGTACCATGCTGCCAAAAGAGACAAAAAGAGACAGATGAATTTTGGAAGGACGAGAAATTGTTATACCCCTGAGAACTACTGGTTGTTGTTCCTTACCTCAAGGACATACAAGCTCTTCCCATCTTGGCAAGGGGTAAAAAACCCTGATCAATTCATAAACCTCTAAAATTCTATAAACAGAGAGGAAGCAAGCAATTCTTTCCACTTAGTGACTAAAGGAAATAAGCTGAAATTTTCAACCTGTATATTTGCTTATTAAATCAGCAAATGCCACTGAGAGGCAATGAGAATTCAAGCCCTCAGAAGCAGTCCTAGGTAATTCTGCTGATATAAGTAACCCTCCTCCCCATGTATTGCATGAAACTTTTACCTAAAGGCACACAAATGTTTTCTTTCCCAGCAGTGCAGCAAAAGCTTGGAACTTGAATGGTCTTGCAAAAATAGGCAGAACTATAGGTAATATCAGATGGGAAACAGGACTAATAGGATTTCTTACTTTAGTCAGCATCCTGTTCCTGACTTCAGCCAAACCCAGGTTTTTTTTTTCAAAAAGACACCCAAAAGGCCAGGTACTGGAATATATTTCCCAGGTATTAAGTTCTGTGGAAAATCTGAAGATTTATATGTGTGTAAGAAATAATAACATTGGGTCCATTATTCCTGAGGAGCACACAAAGAATACAGAGGTAAAAGAAAAGGTAATTAAAATCATCATAAAGCAAAAGAGATTGTACATCAACAAATAATATCCTTGGTGATGCTGAATGTGTTTCAGCCCTATTTATGAAAACCTGTGTATTCTGTGAGTTTAGCCAATCATGAATGCAGCATTACATTTCACCAATCATTATGGCTCATATTGAAGTGAAGTCAGACCATGAAGTAAGGGGGTGTAAATCTTCACTTCAGTTTTTCACTGTTTGGTCTATGCTACGTTGGATAAAATGCAATAATGCCTCTCCTATTAACATATTTCCAGGCTGCCATACATAAAATATATTTTAAAAAATCATACAAGGCAGAACTCCAAGTACTTGAAATGATTCTGCAAAGGCTAAAGAGTAGGACCTGCAAAAACTCTTTCATATCACTTGTTAAATACACTGCTTAGTATATTTTTGTTTATGTTGTTTATATGCATGTATTATAAATTATTCAGGATTGTCTTCTGGTGTAAATTAGAATAGCTCTAGAAAGTGTAAAGTAATGGAATTACCATTAATTCAATTCAATACCTTCAGGATTTTCAATTAAATAAAAAGGCAAAATCTAATCTTCCATTACCACAGTGATATTTTTTTCTCTTTTTGCTTCTTCATTAATTAAAAAGTGAATTTTTCATTACATGTTATTGTGAAAATGAAGGATGGGAATAAAAATAGGACAGGATGAGTAACACTTTGAGATTTTAAAGAGGTATAATTTTTTATTTGGAAATTCTAAGACATAGGCAGTAGGGGCTTTTGAGCTGGGGACAATACTCTCACCTCTTATATGGGAATCCTTCTCCAAGTAGGATTTGGAAGAATAGATACAACTTTTGTCTTTTAAGATTACCTTTAAATATTCAGCTGTTCTATGAACACATTTCTAAGATGAAGAAAATACTGGTATCTACTGCATAGATTTTCTCCACCTGCATAGGATTCCTGTATTATATTCAGAACATGATGAAAAGGGTCTTATGGATATTTTCATCTCTCATTCTTCACATTGCCAAATCCATAACCCAAGAAATAAGTGTGTGAATGTCAAAACGGGACTAGATGACATGAGAAAAAGTCAGCTCCAGGGAATGATATCTCAAAGGGATAATCCCAGCAGGACTCATCAAAACGAGAGGGAAGAATAGATGTATCTTGCAGAGCATGAGCACCGTGCCATATTTTGTCAGATATGTAGGATTCCTCATTGCACCTGGCACTGGGAACCTAAACCACACATCTAACTGTAAATATCCTGGATTGCATTGCATTGCCTCCACTTAAATTACATATGAAAATATCTTTTGTCTGAGTCATTGTCTTTGCAAGGGAGAATTTTCCCTGTCAAATCATTATATCCCATACAGCTCATATTAGAAGCCACAGGAGGTCACTTTTTCTTAGCAGTGACTTTCCAAAGCCCACCTTATAAGGACTAAGACACAGAAAACACTTTTGCTGTTATATACATGTTACCTGTCTCTCCATCATTAATACAGGAATGAAAACAACCATAATGAATCATCTGAAACTGCGAAAGGAATTAAAAGTGAATTAATTGCAGTTACTCAAACTGGAATTTGGTCAGAATATTACAGTTAGTTTTCCCACCTGTGGTGAAATGCAGGGGATTTTTAATGATCATGGGATACCTCTGACCATCATTCATCTCTTCTTCTTCTAAGACACTGAGTCCTTACCACGCAGCAGAGGTCCAATTTTTCAGTAACCCTTTCCTACCGTGCCACATGTAGATTTCAATAATCCCTGGGGCATTGCACAGTTCTTTTACACACAAACCTTCTGACTCTATTACTATATGGATAATGAGTTGTGTCCAACAGACAGGCTGGCCTAGATTATTTCAACTGTCAGGAATAAAGAATACACCCCTGCTGGTCTATAGCTGCTTTATCCTATACATCAGACCCAGAAATCTGCTGAGACACCTCTTGCATGAAAAGGAATACTTCTGTCAAATATTACAAGATAGACTTGTAATCTTCTTTTGACATGGCTTCAGGGGGGCAGATAATCCAAGCTGTTGTGATCAGCAGGAAGCTTGTTGGAAAGACATTCAAGGCTTCATGAAGGCTATTTCCTTTTTGCATAGCTTCCTGTGTCTTTCAGATCATGGAGAGGGCTGTCAGATATGGCTTCTGGTGGAAAAAGGAAGACTGCTAATAAGGAAAAGTCTCAAAGAAGTGGACTGGGTGAAAACAAAATCTTTATCTTCACAGAAATATCAATACTTGCATGTTTCTCTGATTCCTGGACATTCATACCTCTTGCACAAGTGCACCTTTTGTCCATTCCTATGCACCTCTACCTCTCCTGGGATTGATGAGTTACTGTCCATCTGTGAAATTTACAGAGAACGTGAGTGGAGAAGTGAAGGCTCAAGGATGTGTAAAGATCTAGATGGAGACCTGGGGATTCATTTGTATGTAACTAACTGGAAAGTCTTCACTTTTTCAGTTAGTTCTTCAGACAAACTGTAGTGGCTGTTTATAAGCATGAACTGTTCATATTCTTATGCAGTCTGGGAAAATGGATGTGCGAGCCAGTTAAATTATAGAATATTCAAGTTTCTCAGAGCATCTTTCATCTTTTAGAAGTACTTAATCTGCAGAAAATGAGGCTGGGGGTCTTTAGCTGACCTAAGGTAGTTAGCTGATGTTTACATTGATTTGAGGCTCCTGGTGAAAGGAAGAGAAGGGTGACAGATGGGGTGATCTTTAGTATACAAAAGGAACAATACATCTTTTTTTTATTCATGTACTAAGACCTTTTTGAACAACCTCCTGATTTTTTATTATAGTAGTGAAAAAAGTCAATTTTTTTTTCCTAAATCTACAGATTTTCAGCTTTTTCAGTATAGTTTTTTTGGATCCAAAGTGTTTCTTATTGCATTCGAATAAAACTGATGGTAAGGAAAACATCATTTTACTTGTAGTCTCAGAACTACTGGAATACAAACAAAAGGGGATAATATGTCTCAGGAGAAGGGCAATAAAAGAGTAGGAAAATCTTGGCCAAAAAGTTGTCTTTCAAGAGAGAAATTATTAACCCCAGAATTTGCTTCTAATGATGACTTCAGATGTGGTATATATATTTATTTATAAAAATTAAAAAATCTTTTTTTTGCTGCCTAATTTGAAGTTATTTCAAAGTTACAATGTGTCAACTTTGAAATTGTTTCTGGATAAATATGGCAAAATTTGTAATTTTGCCATATTTATCCAGAAAAAAAAAAAGCAATGTCTACAGTTTTTCACAGAAACCACTCCTTTCCATCATTTTCCCAACTGTTTTGCCTTTCCAGTTTCAAGGAGAGCATAAATTCCTTTATCATGCCTGCAGTCACGGTTGATAAAAATCTGATCCAGCTCTCATCCTGCCCTGCCTTAATTGCTTAAAGCTTTTTGTCTTGTCTTCCCTCTGCCAACCTCATTCTTCTGCAAAACTCTCCTGTGTACAAGTCATAAGACAGAATACAGATAAACCCATCCTTGAGCACATTGAAGATGCTTGTTAAAAGGTAGTGTTATTCTTCTCTATAGTTTAAAACATGACAAAATCAATTTTTAAAGCTTCACATCTTAAAGTGATTTTGAAGCTCTGAACCCTTTAAGTGATGTGCAAATGGCAGAATCATATCACATTGCCAATCAGTTGCTTGCTGCTACAAACTCCATTTTCCATGCTGCTTCAAAAGCATGGTATAATCAACAAGTAAGCCTTTAAAATGCAAATTAAACAAAGTGCACCTTTAGATTGAAACAAGAAATGACTCATTTTTTCACACACCAAGACCAGAAAAGTCTATTTCATCACATCTCTTAGAAAGTGGCACAAAGTTATTGGAGTATTTCAGAGGTCATTTTACCCAGGTGCCCCAGTACTGAACTCACTTGCTTTAATTTTTAAGACCTGTGATTATTTAATGTAATGGAAATTTGCATGCTATCCACACAGAACAGATTAGTGTTACAAGTATCACGAAACCATTCCCATCAGACACATGCTCCTTGCTTCAGAGAACATGGAAATGAAAAATCAGAAAACTAATAGCAGAATGCCTTTTTTATGAAAAATATGGGAAGAAAAAACTTTCCAGTCCTCTCTAGAGGAGAAAGCAGAAAGGGTAGCCAAAGCCATCTTAAAATGTTCATAATACTGATGATTGTACTGAGGGAAAAACAGGCAATTCAGGGCTTCTCCAAGCTGCCCTCCCCAACTCCTCTGCCACTTACCCCCATTATTGAGAGGGAAATGAAATGTGTTTATGCTAAGGACAGAAAGGATTACCAATCCCCAAACAGAACAGTAATTCTTTCCCTCACCACAGAAATGTGTTCAAATAGGTGACAATGCATTACCTTGCACGAAGAGTACATAAAAATCTCTTCATGTTTAAAAGGCATGATTGATTGCAATCCTGAAACCTTGCCCAATAAACTTTTAATTTTCACTTACTCCTAGAAAACTGCTTCTTGATCAATGTTGACTTTGTGTAGTTTTCACTTTTCATTGCTAGGTCTGGTTATCCTTTGTGAATAAAACTGAAATTCTTTCCTCTCCCTCTGCTATCAGATGTTTTCCTATAGTTTAAATAACTACCCCGGTAATTAAAATTGCCCTTCAACTGTCTCTGCCTCTACAGACTAATTTCTCTCTACTTTCTTGAATTCTTTTCAGCTATCCTTTCCATGAGTCTTCTGCAAGTGTAAATACCACAACTGGATACTGTATAGAGAGCATTCAGAAATAAAGCTGTTTTGGGGTTTGGTGTTTGTATCACAGAACAAATAACACTGCTGGAATGCATGAAAAACAATGGGGGAAAAGAATTTTTGTCCAAACTGTATATGAACATTCAGGATATCTTCACATTATGTGTTAATAGGTCACATTTTATCTGGATCTCAAAGCTGGAAACCTAATCCTGGATTACAGATTACCAGTGGAAATCTTTCTTCCCAGAGTACCTAACACTTAATACCTCATTTCCAATATCCTCTAAAGGCAAAAGTGCTACAGTTTTGTGACTACAGGAGCTGAAGTTCAGTGAACTTATTATGCTAAAAGCAAGTGCAAGAACAGGCTTAATGGAGCTTACAAACAAATTCAGTTGAATTAAGGTCTAGTATTTTGACTGGGTGAAAATCTGGATGGAAATACAAATTAGTCTGGATGTTTGTATTACAAATGCTCAACAGTGAATTCACAGAGTTGGGAAAGAAGCAGCCACAAGTAATTATGGCAGTTATGGAAAGTTTACTGAAGCCTCATAATGCAAATTATTTCAGCAGCCTGAGATGACAGAAGAGGGGAAGCAAGCTGAGCCTTGCACAAAACTAAGATGTGCTAACTGCTCATGAATTTAGCTCTACTAAAGCAAAGCTGAGAAGTTTGGTTCTTCAGTACTGCCCAATAAGCTATAAATTTTGACATTTCCCTGCTTATAAAACTGAACCCAAAGTCTTGTCACAATCTTTTCTACACTTGAGACGACAGCTTATTGCCTTTAAAAATAAGCCACATCCTATAATGTCACCAGTCTGACTTCTGGAATATAAAGACAAGGGAAAGACTGCAAAGACAGGACCGCCTGGAAAAGATTATCCTCAGGAAAACAAGGGATCCTATTTTTTTTACCAAGGCACCAGTATACTCATTAACTTGCATTTTCTTTTTCAAAAGAAGGGAAAGAAAAATATGAACAGCAGAGCATGTCATGTGGCTCTTCCTCCTCACACCTGCTAAATGCTTTCTGCACATCAATGCCTACCCAGGAGAACAGCTGCCAACTCCCAATCTGTCCCATGCGTGACCAGCAAGCAGGGTATTTCTCAGCAAAATACTAATATTTGCAGGAAGGAAAATTCCTGTGCTCCTTCAACAATTGCACCCAGGTTAAATCCATTCTGGCAGTGGTTCTCATACTTGATCCACTGAAAACTCTCATTAGGAAGCATTCATGTTACAGCTCATGGACTAAAACCTATGCCCAATCTATATACTTTCTTTGATGCAAAAATTCTCTTGATAAATAAAGCATGTGGATAAGTCCTGAGCAGGAGTCCATTGAACCCATAATTTTATCCTCTTGTACAAAAGAGACAATCATGCCTCTATTTCAGGAGAAACAGTAAAATAAGTTGAATGATCATTTTTCTGATTAGTTTGCCTGCAGTTCCAACAGCTGAATATGCAAACTAATTTATCTTGTGAATATAAGCCTTCACATTTTAACTTGAATAGGAACATCTCAGCACAAGATCTTTTGGCTTACATAATGCTTATCTTTGTATTTCTTTTATTTAAAACTGAAAAAAACCCACCTACTAGATCCTGCCACAAAGGTCTCATCTCTTTCCATTGAGCATTGCTAGTTCAATAGCTTTTCTAAACAGTGATAAAATTCACTTTATAATGTCCATCCTGATGCCTAATAAAGAGTCATAGTCCATGATACTGGAGCTGGTTTGGAAATGTTGGAGAAGCATAGAGCTTTGATGAGCAATTTATTTGAAGCATCAGAAAGAACTCTTAAGTGCAAAAAACCTGACATATACTTTTAAAAGACATATAATAAATGCTTTCAACATCTTAAGAAAACACCTACTTTAGTCTTAAAATGAGCTTGGAAAGTTCTAATAAAAACTGGGAAAGTACCTCAGGTTTATAACAGTAGGGTCTCTTTGGAACCCTTTGAACAATGCAGCTTGGGCATTGCATACAAACTGTACAGCTCCTTACACACCCTTTTGCAGAAGTACTAAAAGGAGACTACACTGTTAACAAAGTGTCCTGCTTGGTGCTGTTTGCCTGTTTGAAGCAATTCCACAGGAGTTAACAGTTCTCTGGAAGCAACAACACCCATGAGTTTAAAAAGCTGCCATCTTATTTATAGGTTATTCTTCATCACAGTATCTGAGTGAAAAAGGAACCCAGGGGATTACAAATACAAAGTATAAAAGCATGTGTTTCACTGCATGATCAATAGATCTAGAGATCCTATTTCTTTATTCTAGACTACACCACACAGAATACAGTGAATAAATAAAACAGTGAAGAGTTGAATATTTCAGCTTGCTGAACAACAGAGTGCCTGCATGCATGTGTGTTTGTGCACACACATCTGAGATTTATTTAATCTTATGCCATCTTTGGTAGTGACTGAAGAATGTGAAAAAATCAAAAATGTGCAAAATCAAAAATGTGTATTTTCAGTTTTGGCCAGCAATCATTCCAAATTTGATGCTTTAAAAGTCTGAAATTATCTCTTCCATGAAGTGTATTATTTTTGTCTGTTGACACTGCTGAACAACCTCTGTCTATTCCATACAACAGAAACCAAGGTCTGGTTGTTTAGTGCTGTTAACAATTCCAGAATACCTCTTATACTCCTAAGATATTTTTCCTTGGGACTGGATTTGAAATCCAAAGCCTGACTTTCTGCTTATCCCAGCATGGTGATTTTAAACAACTCCTTAATTTGGAAGCTAGTGACAGAATACTTGGGATTCTGCTGTCTAGCAGTTTTAGGTGCAAACTACTTTTGCCTAAGTAGTTGGCTGAAGCTTTCCCACAATCTGTACTCTCTAACATAAAAAAACATCTCAAGACAAACTGGAGAAGTCCCCTAAACAACTACATATCACAGTGATGTAGCCAATTTCTTTTCAGAGTGTCCTTAGACATATTGTGATGCATTAAATATGCAACCCCCTGGAAGGAAAAAGGAAGAAAGATGGTTGACATTGTAGGAAAATCATCATGAAATTATTATTTATTCTGTCAGAAACAAATTATCCAAATTCTCAGAATTGCACAAGGAACGGGATAAATATGCAGTTTGAGAGGTGCTTGGGACAGTATTTTTGGGTTTAGGAGTTACATGGGAGAAAAAAGTCAGGTGCAGAACAAGTGAGAGAAATTAAATCCCCAGACTTGGATAGGTGGGTTACTGGAAATTATGACACCTCACACTACTCACAAAAGAAGAATCACACCTTCTCATTACAAACATCTGTTTACAGAAGTGAAAGCAGTAGTAGGCTTCCCACTGCCCTGAAATGCAAACAGTAAGAGTGTGACTGCTTTGTTTCCCTAAATATTTGTTTCCTGATATTCCAGGGTCCTGAGGCAAATGGTTGTTGTAGTTTCCAAGCCACTCTCCAAGATATTTGAAAAGTCACATCATTCAGGTAAGAGAGAACTCAAACTGATCTGATCTCCTCAACTGCAGCAGCAATGGGGCTTTGATGGACTGCCTCATGCCAAGACATACTTTGTCTCATTGAAGGGAAAATTATTCAAGCTGGAATTAACTAGGAATGGGCACAGTTGGCCACCTGCAGGAATTTCTTTGGGCTCAAGGTCAACATGCCTTTCTGAATTCACTGCCAGTTTCCTTCACAAAGAGACAAAAGATCTTAAACCTGCAATGTTCAGTCTGACAAGCTGCTGGCTGCTTACATGTATTCCCAGTAATTCTGGAGGCAAAATCATAAACTCTCACCATGCAAATACCTCACTGAACAGTTGTACTACTTCAAGGATGTACCTGTGCATAGCAATTCCATATGAATGAACACAAACTAGGTCTGGACAAGCTGGGATCACTGCTTGGCTTTGCATTGCACTGTGTAGATGGTGATTCTCTAGCTCAGGTGTGATAACTGCATATTCTGTTTCTCCTAATTCAATTCCCTGAATGTTGGCCAAGAGAGTTTCTGCCACAGGAGCAGTTTCAGCAGTAACATGCAATCAATCAACTTGCTTTAAAATCCTTTAATTTTTTCTGCAGCTGTTTTGAACAGCTTCACTACAATTACTAATTGATCAATAAAAGAAAGGTTTATATTCATTGAAAATAGCACAGGAAGAATATTCAACACAGAGCCAGATGGATTATTACATTTTCTTTTCAAATATGTTGAGATGCCAAATATTTCCACTGTGCCATCCTTCATTTAAATAAAAAATATGTAGGAAAATAAGATATTTCAGATATCTTACTTTGATGTGGTGATGAAAATACTGAGCAAAGTATAAATGGTACAGAAGCCTTTGAACATGAGGAAAAATGAGAGTTTGTGAAAGGGAGTTTTCATCTCCTTATCTCTGCAGTCAAGGAGAAAAACGATAACCAAAAGGGGGTAGGAAAGGCTCCAGGTTAAATCTGTTTCACTTTCAAGGTAAAGTTTCCATTTTTTCACACATTCACAGGGAAAACTGCTTACAAATGCAAGTACAAGATTTACAGTTAAAGAGAAGCATTTGTGTCATAGTGAGTGTACCTACTTGGAAAAGTAGGTATTTTTCATTCAAAAAAGATAATTACCAACCCTAAATAGAATAAAACTTGGCTCATTTTCACTAACTGATCTTTTTAATAACTTGGAGATTGCATAGGACAACAAATACAGTAATATTAGAGATGGAAACAGAAGATCTGAACATGTGTATGAATAGAAATGCTTGTAATGTTTCAATCTGCATCTCATATGGCACAGCTTTGAGTTCTTGAGGCTAGCCTATAACTTTGAGGTTTGGGACCTCTGTCACACTAACTGAAGTCCCTACCTTATTCATCGACATATGCATGTATTGCACAGTCTTCAGATAGCTTTCTGCATCACACAAAGTTTCCCTGAACTCAGAGGGCTTCAGGATGGAAAAATCCACGCACTTCTATCAAATGGATTTAGCAGCTTCCCAGCACTACAGATTAAGGCTGTATATTTTAAAGTGTCCTGAGACTAGTGATGTAGTTTTCTTTATGTGAGCACCGTACATAGCACAGTAACTTTTTATTAGATCTCTATGTAATACTGAAATACTCATACTTATATTGCACATGATAACGTTTCATATTATGCTATGAATACTTAGCATGCATAATGGACTTCTAAAGGGCTTGATGCAATCTTAAAATCTTTCTATAAAAAAAGAAAAACAAAAGGAAATACACAGAAGAACAAATTTTGACCAACTGCATGCTCCATCCAGGAAAATATTTTAGCATCTGCTTTATACCTTCTCTGGGGAGTCCTTCCATGCTTAAAATTAAGCAGCCTCTTAAATGCTTTACTGGATTTGCTCCCCAGAGCAAAACCACAAAATTCTACAGTTTGTCACAATATTTCTGATTTAATAAGTCCCTGTGTTTTTGTCAATTGGCATCTGAACATTAATGTTTTCTAAGTAGAGTTGTTGCTTGAGTGAATATGGTTAATAAAAATCTGTAGTGTTGCACAAAGGTGATTGATTCTGTCCTTTCGTTTGCCAAGATAAATTTTCTGAACCCTATTAATAGTGCAAGTTAATTGTTAAGTAGCAGCTGTTATAGTGTTCTTGAACAGTTTCTGAACACAGTGTTAGAAGGAATTACAATTCCAAGGTCTTGAAATACTACGAATATCTTTACATTTTCTCTCCCTCTTTTTTCTTCTGTGGTCATTATTTTAATGAACAGGTTTAGCTAACACCTCCCAGGGAAGGTAGGCATTAACAGACCCAATTACTATAATATCCATAGCTAATCAAGAGCTATGAAGTGGCTCAGCAGGGAGTCTAACTCACAGCCTAGAACTGATCTCTGCAGAATTTGTATGTGGAAATGAAATTATCAAATTCTTACCAAACACAGCTCAAGGCATTGAGAGCACTTGCCATGCTTTCTTCTACTACCTCCCAATCTTCGAACCCTCTAAACTGAGACATTGGTCCAACACAGGACTAAAAAGTCCCAAACAATAAAACACTGATAGTGTGGACACTGATCCCCAAACAGAGAAGAGGGTCTTTTTCCTTTTTGTTGTTTGCACTCTTTCAATTACTAGAAGCCTAGTAATACATGGTTACTATATTGTTATGTCCTCTAAATAGTAACTGGTAATAGAAATGTGTTATAGGGTTTGATCAACTTTCAGTACAGATATTTATATTTTCTTTTGCTGATATGTGTGGCACAAAAATGCAAATAATCTATAAATTTTACTGTTTGAGGCAGAATAAAGAGATGGGACTAAAAAGATAGTTTAAATATATGCTTTTAATTAATTAAGTAGATGTAATTCATTTAAACCAAGTCCCAGTGAGCTTAATATTTGCCCAAAGAAAGATTTGGCTAAGAACTTCAGAATCTCACCTTCCTTCATTTTCTTTTTCTTTATTTTTTTTCCCATGTGCCAACATCACCATGTAAGCTTACTGATATAAGAGGGGAAAAACAAATTTTTCACTTCTAAGTCATGTAAAAATAGTAAAGATCACAGGCAAAAAATGTGTTTCATTTTCATTTTACATCTGAACTACAAGTTTAGGATAAAAATTGAAAACAAAATTCTAGCCGCAGGAAAAGTTTTCCGAACACTTAAAGAGATGTGATAATGTTACAGGACAGTGAATTTTAAGGAACAAACAAAAAAGGTTGAGTTTCCCTTAAGCTAAACGCAGCACATTTGTTTTGAGGGCTGCAATGCAGACTGTGTCATGTTCCTTAAGAAGTGAGAAGAAAGAAAACGAGTTTTTATGTTGTTAGCAGACGACAAGAAAACAAACTGTATGATGAGCAAATGCATAGGGGTAATTCAATGTTAGCTTGGATGAAAGTATAATTTTAAGCAAAGAGTCCAACTCCACATCATTGCATTTAATTCTAGATAAAAAGTAGCAACTTTGGCAGCAGTTTCAGCAGGGAGACATTCTGGCACAAATATCCACACATTCAACACTTTGGTCAGTCCTATTGCCCTGAGCTGTCGGGCCAGACCTAGCAGCTACATTTGTGCATTCATGGGCTGAGCTTCTCAAAAGTAGTAAGTTCCCAAAGCTTTAACTGTTAGTTGTCTACTCTGACACATCAAGAGAATACATACATTGACACTGATTTTTTACTCTATAGTCAAGGTACACAGGCCTCTATGAACAAATATTTATGCAATAAAAGATCTTCCAGAGGTAAGAAAAGGACAAAGGGTTATCACTATGATGCTGATCCTTTTACTTTGATAGGAAAAAATGGGAAAATCAGAAAAGAAACCAGTTTGGAAAGCAGCCAAATTATTTAACCTCAGTTCCAGTTATCAGAGTACTTCTTTCCTAGGAAATAAATAACCCTCTCTTTAGGAACTGTATCATACATGTATTGCTTATATTATTGTTGGGTTTTGAATTCTTTATTTTGCTGCACAACTGTATATATACATATATATATATATACACATATATATATACCTAGTTCTAAGAGAAGGAGATGTTTGTTTTCTGTTTTATGAATACATCATTGCAGAATCAGGCCATAGGAAATTATTCCTAAATAAACAATTACTTTCTTTCCCTAGGCCAAAACACTTCTGACATTCAACACATTCTATAGAATTTGTCCATCCAGTCATATTGGCTACTACAGTAATTTCAGAGGATGGTTCAAAGTACCAAGTAACACGAGAAGCAGAAAGAAAGTGTCTCAAAGAACCAACCTACCTTTTAAAGCCATAAACATGTCAAAACCAATCCCTTATTGACCAGCTTTATTTTTTTAGTACTAATGCACAAATTTTAAGCCCAGACTATTTCACCAATTTGCTTCCAAACATACAACAGTTTTCAATGACTCATCTTCCCTTCTTAGAAAAATAAACACAACATCCAACAATGTAGAATGAATAAGAATTCTGCAAAAATGCTTTTTTTATTTTAATTTCGTTTGCTTCTTTTCAAAGCAAATCATCTAGTCTCTCTGTTATCTTCCTGAATTGCATAAAATGGAATACAATCAATGAGTTATTTCAACAGGTAATCATAGCAACGTTGAAATGACCAGGTCTCTCCATTCCCTCATGAATATTTCCTCTTACCCTCCTGGGAGGAGCCTATATCAGACTTTTTGTCACATGATACCATAATAAAGCATGTGCTTAATCAAGATTGAAAATTATATAATCCAACATCAGTTTACAAAACTACATCACAGTATAAATTCATCTCAGTCAGCTACCAGATCTCAGTAGAGTTTGAACCAGCATGTTTGAAACTCTGAAACTTGAGTAAAACACCTGAATATATACATAGATATAGGTATATAATACATATACCCAAAAAAAACAGATCATGATCTGGAGATTGTTGTTTTTCCAACATAGCACCTAAAACAGCAAGTACAGATGCACAAGAAATAGACGTGAATAGATATGTAAGAAAGGTTAAAAAGGTTTATTTCTAATTAATTATTTATTATAAACCAAATGTGATTGACTGTAAAATTTTTCTTCAATGAACAGGGTTTATTTATTAATTTTTATTAAAACTGCCTCTTTTCTCAGCAACTTGTAAGGATTACTCTCTTTCTGCAATAATCTGACAAGATGTCAGGCAAAATGATAGAAATGTTATCCTGACTTGAAAGATGTTAAACATAAGCAAAAAACAAAAGAGGGCAAGAAATGATCTATACATATGAATACAACTACAGTTACTGACCAGGTCTGCACTTCTAAAAATATTTTGTTAGTGCAATTTCTACTGAAGTCTGTCAAATTCCACTGAGCTTTAGGTTTTAGCATTTTGGTTTAAGAGGCATATGTGTCATTGGCTAGATTTCATCCACTCTCTAGGAATTTTTTAAGGAATCAGTAGAGAATTTTTTTTAAAAGGTTGTTTTTAAAAGCACAAATAAGTGATAGCTAATATCCACTGAGCATCAAAATGAAATTCAGAATCCAGACTCTTAACAGGGAATAGGCACTGAACTGAACACCTTTGGAAAATTCAACTACAAGTGTCAGAATAAAGCAAGTAAAGTTCTTTTTGTGTTTTGAGTTCTGTCTGATTTCATTATTGATAGAATACACATGGCTCTTCTTGATAACATGAAAGAGATAAATTATTGCTGAAAAGATGGGATTACCTTCTGGTACACACAGGAGCAGCAAAATGTTCTGAAACTGCACTGGGAACTGAACACTATGCCATGTAGTCTGAGGCTAAAGTACAAGCCTTGACCACAGGCTTATCAGGTGGCTAAAGGAAAAGAGGAATTCTTGAAGAAAATGTGTAATTCAAACTTCAAACCATTGATTTGTTTTAAGATAGACCAATAAACAGCAACTATTGCAAGCTGGACTGGGGAGAAACCATTAACAATAAGGAGAATTTTGCCATGGAAATTATAACGTAATTTTAGTATTAATGACAAATTATTAGATATATTTATGAAGAGCTAATAGGCAACCAATATATTGTGATTATCATAACACACATTCCAAAGAGGTTTCATATGATGACACTTTGAAGAAAAATGTATTTTTGCATTTTGCATCTCTGAAGAAAATGCATTTAATGGTCGATATTTTCAGCCCAGGAAGATTCTTAAATTGTATAAAGTCTAACAACTGATGAAACCTATGCCAAGGCTGGGGTTGCCAATACTTTTAAAACCACAACTTTTTGATGGAAACTGCAATTTTAGTTTAAAAGAAAAATCTTATTAATACATTTCAGACTGTAATTTTTTCCCATTGTGAGAGTGAACAAAAATAGGTGATAAAGGAAGTTAGAATCACTTTTTAAACCACTTTTTCTTTGTTCATATTGGTGAAGATTATGACGAGAAAATGTTCTAGTTCTATATAAACTATAGTGATACTCATTTCACACAGAAGGAAATCTTACTCATATGTTCAAAGATAGTACAAAAATCATTCAAAATTATTTAAATCTCCTTGAGTTTCTTCTCACAGCTCCCTTTTTTCTCCCAGCCAATCAGCTCAGCTGCTAATAAAACATGGAAAAACACTCCCTGACTATAGAAAACTGAGGCCAGGTGGTGTTTCAAGTGAAACTGGAGATCAGTTTGCAAATTCCTCTAATTGCACATTAGTGCTTCTGAAATGACACAGCAGGGAACTAAGTACAAACCTCACAGAAACACTATTTTTTTCCCCTCAGAAAACCCTACTGTGCTATGCCCTGTGGGGAACCCAGTCACCCTATTTAATTCAGCTTCTTCTCATGTTCCATGGAAGAAAAACTTCAGAAAGTCCGCTCTTGTTTTAAGGTAAGAACTAACTAGGTTTAAATATACTTTTCAGAGCATAGTCCCAACTATAACATGTTTAGAGGTGCTCTTCTAGAGGAATTTAAAGCAAGTAAAAGCCCCATGGTACACCAATGCAATGACCAGTAAAGCCTCAAGGGGACATTTGTGATGAATATGGCTTCAAATAAGGTCATGTTTGAATGCATATGGCTGGAAGGACAGTCTGTTTAGAGCCTCAGTGTAAATGAGGTGTTGCTGGAGTGCCAGCTCATGGATATGTCTCACTGATTGAATTTTTACCCCATAGCCTGAAGGGAGCTCCTTTAGAGATTGGGAGTCTGTTCTGACTGAAATGCAAAATGTTTAAAATATATTTGGATGTAACACATGAGCAGCAGCAGGGACCACACATATTCCATGGACATACCCTTCTCTAAATAAAAATAGATAAAGCAATAGGAAAAATTTAGAAGCATACACAAGCAATCCAACAATTGTGGGGGAAAGAATACTTCTCAAGGTTAGTCAGAGCAATGGTCTGACAAAGAAAATCCCTGTCACCAAAATAAGGGGAAAGTCTGCTCATTGTCAGCCTGTGGCTAGTATTTGAAAGGGTAAAGCAATAAACAGCACACAAAGTGACAGGGTCAGAGGACCATGAAGTCATATTTATGTGTTTGGGTTTATTAGCCTTGAAGACTCTGCAGCAAGGTAATTTTGCTTTAACTTTCTTGTAAGCAACACCAGTCTGGCTCAGATCTCAAAATTACCCCAGAGAAACTGTGTGCACATGATTAGTGAGCACACGAAACCAGGAACAAAAGTATGTATATGCAGACAGTCATCTCTGCTTCTCAGAAATACCAGCCTTCATTTGATAGATATAATTTTCCTGCTTTGTCCTTATAGAAGACACTTTTCCGTCTTTCCTTCTCTCATGATTGGCCCAGCTCTGCTGGCTGGTGTAGGTAAGACTGAAGCCACGCTGTCAACTTGATCAGTGAGTGACTACCAGTCATACAAGGGTCATATAATCCTAAATGCACTAAAAATTTTTTTTAAAAGCCACCAAAAATCATTAGGAAAAGCAGGTCTTAGTGCCTTATTGGGCAAGAACAGCTACAATGTCCACAAGATCTCCAAACTGCATTGCATAAGGACTCACAAAAGGTTTAAACAAATACCTAAAAGCTGCAAGCCATACCTGGGAAACAATTTTTACACTTTTCTACATTAAATATTTTTTCCTTGAAAGTACACAGAGTTATATGGTGTGAATGCATGTAACAAATATAATTTGAAAAACACTTATATGGTAAGTGTAATAGTAAATAATAAAATAGTAATAATTTGCACAGCAAAAATGGCCAATAATGTGGATATTTTCTTTTTTCTACCGATCTTCCCTGGCAAAAATATACAGAACCCGCTAAGTGCCTTTTTTTTGTCAGGTAAGAGTCTGGCTGTCCTAATCCATTTTTATGTTGTGCACTGTGACACCTTGCCTTTTGTTCTATTTGTGGTAGAGTGACCCTGATATTAAATGGCTACTCAACCATTAATGTTGTTTAAGAAATACAATGGCTCATACACATCTAATTAAGTTTAGAATGTAGAAAATGACCATTTGAGAAGGAGAGACAAAAAGACTTTACTGTCCTCTGAACCTGATAACTGCCTTAAGTAGTATTTTATGGCTTACAGCTGTAGACTCAGGAAATACAGTGGCCACCTTCTACACTAAAAGTTAAAAGGATTTAGTACCTTATGCCCTTAATATTCCTTTCAAAATCATCACAAAGTTCCAACCTTCTGGCTGTCAGCCCAAAAATACTAATTTGCCTCTGTCCATTTGATTCTGCTAATTGTAGCTAACAGCTTGCACATGACATCAGACCTCTTCTTCAACTCTGATAATTATGAAACATAACTTGGACCAGACATTTCCCTTCTTGTCCCACCAAAAAGCCAATGAAGGACACAGAAGAGATGCTTGCCAGCCAAAGATGACTCTTTCCTGATCCTAATCCAGACTGAATATTTTGCCAGTGATTTTCCCAAATGCTGCATGCCAATTCCAAGAAGCACCACTGCAAGTTTTCACTGAATTAAATATATAAATGGTTTATATCAAAAGCACAAAACCCAAACAATGGATAGGACATAGCTGGGTGTATTTCAGCCTCCCTCTGCACTATTCCCCACAGGATAGCATGCCATGCTGCAGAGAAGGTAACAGCAGATCCTCCTCAGAGACTACATCTAACACAGCCCTTAACATTCAAAAATTCTATATTCACTAAAAGTACACTACATATCATTTTCCAGTTTGTCTGGTGGATATTGGTCTCCCTATTTCCACATCTCTCTGTCACTGTACTATGGTCATGTTGATGGCTGAGACACCTTCTCAGATCAAAGATGTTATTACTCACTTAGATGTTAAACACTTCATTATCATTTATCCCTGGAAACAGTTTTGTCACTGTCCACAAAATACTTTGAGCGAGTTATTCCCCCTGTCCAGTAGATGCCTCCTGTGGAAGAAGACTTGCCTGAACCCAGTGCAGGAATACAGCGAGGCCTGCAGAGAGGAGACAGGCTTTCCAGAAGGAGCATGAGCAGAACCTGAAGAAGTGCAGCAGATGGGTGTGGTTCAATGCAAACAGCATGTTCAATAAAAATGAGCACACTGGAAGCAGCCTGTCCTAAAACAGTTTTCATCAAACCTTTCTTGGTTTATTTTGCATTTTGTTTGCTTTGTTTAAGCTTGGCTTGGGGACTGATGTCCCTTTTGTGTTAAAACAATTAGCAGCTTAATGCTAATTTATTTGACCATTTCACTGTGGTGTACGTCTAATACATTTATCTTTTTCTCATTACAGATATTAATTTAACCTGTGTGGGGAACTCAGTCTGTGCATGAAATCTTTAATCACCCTCATTACTCCTCAGAAAACTTACAGACATTTACAATTCACCTTTTGTTACTGTTATGAATAGACCAACCTTCCTTTCAGTCACTTCATTCCATGCCTCTTGACCAAATCTGAGAGCAAACACAAAACTGAATTTGGTTCTGCGAAGTTGCAAATGACACTAATGGTATAAGGAGCAATCTCATTACTTCTGGATATTTCAGGGCTGATAGTGCCTGACCCTGGAGTGGATTTACATGACTACAAAGATGCCCTTGAGTTTTGCTGGCCTGTACCCAGCAGAGAATTCCCGGCAATTCTTGAATTCTCCATACTGATATCAGATTTATTTTGCCAAAGAGTCATCCTGTAGAACATATTTGTGCTAGCACAGTGATGCAAAGGAGCTTTATATAAAGCCTGAACTACAGCTCAGATATTAATGAGTAGGTGCAAATTAGTCACCTGTAATATTTTGGGGTTTGTTGTTGGGTTTTTTTTGACATTCAGAATAGCATTCAGGAAAGATATTTCATATCCATTTTTTCCAAATTACTGACCTTTCTCCAGTATCCAGTGCTTTGGATTTTTGTGCCACTTTTAGTGGGTTTTAGCATCACCTCAATTACATGTGCAGCATTGTAGTTATCATTAGATGAATCTCCCCTTTACTTTTACCTCACTAGATGAGGAGTTTTGCACCAGAGGTAAACCTGAGCCATCCTAAACTGAAGAAGCTGGAAATGGACAGCATCATTTGCTAGAGGATGAAAATTATGCCTCATGCACAATAAACCAGAACACAGCCATACAATTTGATTAACAGATTTTTATTTATCCTGTAGACGCCACTGATCTTTTTCTCCTTTGTAGTTCCTAATAACATGACTATGATTTTCTGCTAATGAATTAGGCTTCAGCTGTACAGTAAGTACTAAGCCTTTCTTCAGCTTGTTCCTCTGGATACACTGTTTGCTTGAAATAAACCCTTTACAAGAGAATGAATATTGGCCCTAAGCCTATGCTTATGAATGAAGGCTTATTTTTGATACCAAATTGTAGTACAGATAGACCCCTTGATTTCATTACTGAATATTTTAAAGTTTAAAGCAAAGATGCAATGTTATCTAACACTCACTATTATATTAGGGAAGGAGAAAAAGAAATTAATTCTGATTAGGACTCAGATCATTATGGCAAGATTTTTCCTTAAGAAAAACAGACTTCATTAAAATGCACATGTACTTTTTCACCTCACATACATTTCAGATTAACCTCTTTCTAAAATAACACCTCACACTACAAGCTGGCTAATTTATGATACAAGAAGTTTGCTGCACCCTGACAATTTATTGTCCACTGGCAAAAAAAAAAAAAAATCTTTAATTAACTATTTTAATCTCATTTTCCTGAACCCCAGCTACAAAATATAATTTTTCCATTTTTACCAAGAAAGTGGGTTCAATCAGACCTATGTTCTCAGAAGGTGTTAGATGCTTTACTCTATGAAAGGTTGATTTTGGCCATAGGGTGGACTGGCTCCATCTTCTGTAGCCATATATTGCAGATGGATTTCTCAATGAAAAAACAAACAAACAAACAAAAAAACCCCAAACCAACAAAAAAACCCAAAAGAACTCTACCGTGAAAGTTTTTAAGATGAAATTTTTGACAAACAAAACAGATATTTTGTTTCCACATCCACAGTCATACCTGTATTAGAGAAGCAAGGGATAAGAGGTTGTAAAAAGAAAAACTACATTAACAACTTGAGCAAAGAACACTTGCTAAATATCTCATAAATCCTTAAACTGGTTTCTGCAGCAGCCAGTAGCAGTTATAGGACTGAATTTTATAATTCTCAAGTGAAAGGTTAGGGAAAAGAGTAACAATGCTTCCTCAAACCCACTTGCCCTTACTGGAGAGTGTGTTCTCCTCATCCAGGGCAAGGCCACCAGGCACAACTTCTTTGGATCATGAGTTGCCTAGTCTTATTAGTGTGCTTTGAATCATTGCATTTTTCACACATCGCAAGCAGTAGGACCATTTCTGGTAGAATTTTCTCTGATAAGCTCAGAAAATACCTCTATTCACCTCCTTTGTTGGAAGTATGAGACACTTTGCAGGTCAGCACTGACAAGAGTGTTCTTTTATTTAGGGGGAAGACTTTTCATTTATTTTCTGGCTTTGTTACTGAGATGTGCTATCTTTATTATATAGTGTCTCTTGAATTTCAGTTTGATTTCAGTCCTTCTTTTTCCTCTGTTAAGGACAAAAATCTTTATAATCTTTTTTTCTTTGGTTGGTTTGTTGTTGTTTTGGTTTTGCTTTTTCTTGTTTTGTAGTTTTACACTACCAGGCCCATTAAACTGTCTCCTTATGGGTCAACTTCTGCAAAATCTGCAACACAAACTGGAGTCTAACATCTGAAGTATGTTTTAAAGACTCGTGTTCAGCAAAGCACAGAGGAACCATGAAATTAAAATACAAAAATCCCACTTCCAAGTGTTTAGGGAGTCACAATGAAAGACAGGTAAGATACATAAATCCCTCCTGAGCTATAGCTGTTCTCAGGGAACACAAACAGCCAATGCCCACACAAAGGTCAGGGGTGCACCTGGCAGATTTTCAGACACATCTCCCATAAGATTTATACAATTACAATGGCTAAAGTTGCAACTCAGTATCTGCTCTTGGCAGCACGTCATTAGACAATGTAGACAGAAGAGCGAAACCATAAAACAAGTCTGGTACTCAAGAATTTTAATCCACTCTACACTCAACAGCCATAGAAACTGGACTGACATATTACTAGCAGAGATCTTTCTATCGTCTGCTCAGTCCTAAGTGACTTCTTTACAATAAAAAATTGATGGCACTTTTTTAGCAGTCAATATAAAGGGAATTTCTTGTGCTTCGTACAAATGTCCCCCAGAGAACAAATCTTTTATCTTATTATTTACTATTTCTATATACACTGAAACAATTTAAAGTTAGAAAGATTTCTAATGTGGTCGAGGCTGGAATACAGAGGTGAAAGCCTTTCCATCACTTGGAAAGGGTTCTGAAATATCAGCCAACCAGCACCTACTCACTCAAATGCACTGCAGTCCTGATGGATGGATAGCTTAATGCTGCTATGGTACCCTGCTGATCAATTTATCACACCAGCTATTTCTTCACCATGATCCCCTCAAGAAAAAGAAGGGAGTAGGGAGAATAGAGCCAGGGACATAAAAAGAAGTAAAACAAAAATAATCTCCATCAAGCTAGTAGCAATTTCCCTGTGGCACCAGCATCTGACAGGGCCTTTGTACTATATAATGATGGAACCTGCAGTAAGTGGTGTGTCATCTTATACCTCCAATAGTTAAAACTGCAGGGCAGGAGGCGTCAGAATGACAGCTGACAAGAAAAACTTATAAATTAAATTTCATTTATATGGGATTTTTGACTAAAAGAGGCAAAATTAGGTTTTTTAACTAGCAGCATGCCATTATTTTTTTGTTCTTGTTTAAGCAATTCTCTTTTTATGAGCACAGATTACCTGGCAATGTTAACGAGACCATTGATGCGTGGGTTATAATCTCTTGCTATATTGTACACTTAAAATTTGGAGTACTGATCTTTAATAAATACAAGAAGATAAAGATGGTAAGCTCTACCTTCGAAGAAGAAAGCTTTTTTTACCCTGTTAGTTCTTGCTGAAAGTACCAATAATGAAATTTGGAGTTAAAAAGGCCTTGAAACTTGTTCAATGTATAAAGAAAGACCATTTAGAAAAAGTCTGGTTATCTTTTTCACATAACACTATGACTAACTTTGCAGAGTGACATATTTAAATCAGCAGTCACTTGAACTGGAGAAATGAATATATTAATCGTAATGTAAATTCCGAGAGCTGAGTTTGAGTTTGGGCAGTTTAGCTCAATATGACAAAGTATTCTGGAGAACTTATATGACATCTTCAGGTTCTGGTAAAGGATTTTGAGTCAATGTTAAACTCCTACATTTAAAAGACTCAAATGTAGAGATACAGACTAGGCCACTCTGGACAGGGTAAGAAAGGAAGGCTGAAAAATATTTTTTGCTTTTTCAAAGTGGAAGTGGGAAACAGGTCTGATAAGAGATTTGGCTCAAAGCAGTGTATATTCAATGCAGGAGTTTGGAAGCAAGAACAATAATTTCCAGTAGAATGAGTTCAGATATCAAATGGAAAGCAATAGAGTCTTGGATGATAGAATGGTGGTTTCTTTTCTGTCCCTTCTTTAGCTACCAAAACAACTTCAGTAAAAAAAATTATCTATATTATTCCATTTTGTGAATTTTACAGAGGCAGTAGGTCTAGATTTCATGTTACATTTTTCATTAAAATGTTATTGAAATAGTTATTTCTCTTCTGTTTACAGTGACTGAAAGCCAGGGACTTTGTCAAATGAAGTGAGTATTTGAAATATGCTTTTAATCATATTTAATACTTGCAGAGGGAAAATTATTCCCCTTCCTCCCCAAATCAAGAAAGAAATAAAGAAAAACATAAAAACCGCCCCCCCCATCTATATAGTACTTTGATAAGACTTCTGCTGTCTGATGCTGGAAGAGTATTATGCGGAAATGTATTTGTCCAATATTTGTTTGTTTGTTTCTTAGACATTTGATACAGACCTCAGTTGGAGACACGATGCAGGTTTAAATTAACGTGTCATCTGATGTCTTCATCAGGAGGGTGGTGCATCACTGGTCACAGAGAGAAGTTATGCCTCATGTTCATTGGAGGTTTTCAGGACAGTCAGAAAGCCATAGCTGAATTGATTTTCACAATGATTCCACTTCAAGCAGGATTCTGGACTATAGACCTCCAGACATACCTTCAAACCAACACTTCTGCACAGAATTCCACGAATATCCTTATCCTACATTATATTCCTACAAAATATTTTTACATTTTAAATAAATTGAATATAGACATGCTAAATTTGTACCTCTATATTTTTAAATTTCTATAAATTGTTTATGTTTAATAGAAAACTAACTAGAAGAAAAATTTCCTTAAAAAAATAAAATTAGGAATTACCAAGTAAAGTAGACTTTCATTACCACTACTTTCAAGCAAAATGAAATACATACTTCCTAATCACACATTCACACAGAAATTAAAAACACATCTAAACACAGGTGAGGGCAAA
The DNA here is from genome assembly GCF_008360975.1 of Lichenostomus cassidix. Lineage (NCBI taxonomy): Eukaryota > Metazoa > Chordata > Aves > Passeriformes > Meliphagidae > Lichenostomus > Lichenostomus cassidix. The sequence goes on from NC_139488.1 coordinate 25,255,686, forward strand.
TATGTTTTAAAATACCAGATGGATTCCAAAACTTACTAAATGAGCTGCTAAAGCATTACTTGAACCTATTATTTGAATCCCCCATTATAAAGCTGTGAAGAGAAACTACTGTTCCTGCTAATTGGTGGGTTGGGAAGGATGGATTTGATGTGTCATGAAACAGCTTGCTAACCTGTATGTGGTACTTAACAGCACAGATAACCAGTCTTTTCCACTGGAAAAGGTGCAAGTAGAGAAAACAGCTTTTAGAAGACTGCAAATGCTTGTCTGCAGCAGGCAATGTAGATAACAGTATGAGCACCCTGCTTACACTCAGATAAAGTGAGAGTCATTCAGCTGCACTGCCGTAAAGGTCCTGAAATCAGAGTGCAAGAACAGAGAAAGATACCATTGGTGGGAATGAAATGAATTACTGTTTAGCAAACTGCTTTGGACTGAACAAAAAGAGGTTCCTATTGTGGGTGCTGCACTTCAGTGTAAAAGGAGAGCTCATCGACATGTGAAACAAGAGTAGCTGTCACTGATTTGCTGCCTGGTACTAAAAGAGAAGAGAGAAATCATTTCTGTGGGCTTTCAGAACATGCTCTTTGCTTTCTGGTAACAAGATGCTTATAAAGAACAAAATATTTATTTTCCTGCTTCATGGGAGGGAGAAAACCTTAAAAAGCCTCAACATCCTGCATCCAGATGGGCTGCTTTTTTTACTAGGGGTGTCTTAACTGAGCATCTGTATTAAGTGCTACACATAATGGAGTTCTTCCTAGGACACAGACTTTTTCTGAGGGTATTTGTTGCCATTTTCTCAGAATACTCTCTTTGTTTACTGCCTTACATAGAACACTGTTTCCAGAGTTATTTGCCAAGAGATCATGAAAGAATGGGGGTTTGGTTGATTCCTCTTTTACTTCCTCAGCCCCTAACACAGGAAAAAGATTATCATATTTACTACGAGTATTTATTTTAGACAAGGACTTTCACAAAGACAAAAATATGATATCCACAGCCCCTTTAGACACCTCACTTAAGTAATTGAATCTTTTGCTCTTCAAGAGTAGCCCATTACAAAGCAAATTGGTGCTTTGTTTCTCTTTAACAATATTTCTTCTCTGATATCCTAATCTTGCCAGTCAGTTAGGAGGAGCACGTTCTTCCATTTGCTTGAATAAACTACAGTAAAAAGTACTCAATGACCTACATGAACATAATGTTCAATTTACTCCCTAGGACTGAATGACAAAGGAAAGGTGACTTTTAATGATTCTAAAAGCATTGAATGAGATCAATAAACCATCAAAGATTTGATCCCAGGAGACCTCTTAGCAGTTCTCTTCGCTCATAGTTTCCTTTCAGAGAAGATTGTATGTGAAAATGAAGTTCTCTGTCTGTTAATGGATTTTTAGGCTCTTTCGTATGCATTAAGTAAAGTATAATTAGCACCTGCATTCTTCAAGCTTTCAAGAATGTTACTTGTGTCTGTCTCCTATTTTTTTGTTTTGATGAAAGTTGCAACCCTTCATCCTCAAGAGCTTTGTTATAAAAATACTTTCTGCAGGAAAACAATGTCGTAATTATTTGATTTAGCAAGGATTTTTTTTTTCACAGAAAAGTCTTGGTTTTAAGTTTATTTTGAAAAAATAGATTAAAAGTAAAATAGTGCAGATAAATATAGACTCTTCTCGTGTGTCTCATTCAGTTCATTAGCAACCTGACAAAAGTGTAATTGTTCTATTTCTCAGGTTGAGTTCTATACAGAATCCGTGTCTTGTAAACTAAGTTATGTCCATCTATTTTAAAAATACATACGTATTTGTAAGACAAGTGAGAATGAAATTCATATGCACAGATAAAAAAGTACAGTAATTGCTAAGATGAATGTAAAGAGAAATCCAACTAATCTGACATGCTTTCCCTGTTAGAGAGGGGCCTGATACATCAAATAGTCACATATATAATCAAATTTATATAATTATATATTATATATAATATAGTCACTTATATAATTAATTTTTTCATTAGAGGATTCATATTTATAAAACTTTCCTTGTTAGAATTTGCTAGACGAGGGGTTTTGGTGTGTTAAAAGAATTTAATGGATATATTTTGACAATACAGTCATGTCTCCCTCTTCTTTAAAGGAATTCTAAGCGTTGAGTTGTATAACAGAGTTACAAAGTTTAAGGACCAAATGGACCTGCTCTCCGTTTGTAGGTTAGATCGACATTTTAAAGCATTTTGCCAGAGTTTGGCTGCCTGACTTAATGGGCATTTCTGAATTTCAAGGTATTTTCTGAATTCTATTGTTTCCTTCATTATTTCTTACAGAACAATGAACCCATCACTGGCTGTCCCTTCATTTCCTCTGCAGACAAAATAGAAATGACAAAGCAAAGCAAAGCTATCTCCTTAATTTGATCAATTCAGAGCACATTGTTTGAGCCTGAGGCTGGCAGTCAGGAAGTGCACATATGTAAGTGAGAACAATAAGACCCATTTCCCCGTGCTCTTTAAGTATTATGCATGTATACAATATGCACACAGGGGCTCAGGAATATTTCTTACTAAAGGAAAGACACTAAAAATCTTGCTCAGATAAATTGAATACTTGACTGCATTATTAGAGAGCCTGTAATTTTACATGGAAATTTATAAGCAATTTCTTGAGTAGTTTCCCACATTTCCTTAGAATAATCCCATTATACTGAAATGAAGCCACATTCCCAAAAGCACTGGTGACTTTTAGGCTAAACTAATGTATTTGGAACAAGGCCACAGAAGTCGTTTTAGCAGTATTTAAAATTACAACCAGTTACTGAAAGGTATGTTATTTACACACTGAAGTACAAGCCCTGCTCTTTACTAAGCAATAGAAAGATATTTTTTCCCCCACTCTTTTCACTAACCTCCTTATCCCTCCTACATTTTCCAAATCTAAAATGGCTTTTTGCAATGATCATTTGGCAGAAGAAATTCAAAATTAATATTTTCCACAAAATTTTATCATTTTTATTTGTTGTTATATTTTCCATGAAAATATAATTTGAAAAACTGAAAATTGCTCCAATTTTTCTTTTATAGTAGCCATTATTTAAAAAAATAAAAAGTAATTCCCTGATTCTTGTAAGCCAAATCAGTTGGATTAAACTGCAAATCTTCTTCTGACTTCAATATAGTCAGAGAAATCACAGTTTTATTCCCTATCCAATTGCAGTTCTGAATTCAGGTATGCTGTTTTAACTCTTTAACTCCCTTGTCTCAAGTCAAAATCATCAAAGGTAACTATTTTAATATATGCAGAATCTGAATCATGGAAAGCCTGTAGCTCATTACAAAAGGATTTACATGATGACAAAACAATTAAAAAATTAAAATTGTTATTAATAAGAATCCTTTACTGAAATCTGAGTGCATACCTTCTTTCCTTGTTTTATCTTCCCTTCCCCTTCAGGCAGATTCTATCACAGGAACATAATAAAAATATGCTTAATCTGTATTTATACTCTGTAGGTTATGGACAGCAATTTTGTTTGGCATTGACAGCTGCCTCTGAACTATTCCCAACAATGCAGCTGTAAGAAATCTGAGTTCTGTAAACCTAACAGGTTTAAAAATCAGTGGAATCACCAAGGGAAGTTTAAATCAGAGCTCTTACCTAAGCCCCTTATTAAAATAAAAATCAGAAAGCTTCAGATAAACATGAAAACAGTTATTCTCTGTTTATGATGGTAAATATCTGCATACATAAGACTTGTCTGAACTAAATTAAAGTAATCACACTACTTGCTTAAATCAGAGAGGAATCCAGGTCTACTATTTACTAGCTCATTTAGCTCTATGTCAATATAATTTTCCTGCCAAAATATTGACTAAAAATAAAATAAATAGAATTAGTATTGAATAAACAAGTTAAACAGTTTATGTTCTGGCAATAACCACTTTTTTGTGTCTTGAAAAACAACTACTTGCTGTCAACCCAATTTTATTGAGGACGATAATATGTACTGGAAAAATTAAATAGGTAAATAAAAGCAACTATACTTTTGCAGAAAAACAGAAATAGATAACTATATTATGAACCAAGCCTTGTAAGACAATAAAATAGCTGGTTTTTTTAAAGCCACAATGATGGATTTTAAGAGTTTATAGAAACATATCGCATGTATATTATCTAACCTGTACCGTGTTTGCAGTACATTTTGAATATCTATATCTCTTTAGACAGAAAAGGGACTGCATTACTGGCTGAGCACTCACCATGGCTGTATGCACTTAAACTCATCAGTTTTCTGGCAAATTATTTTCTCTCCTCCATAGTCCAAAAAAATAGGGTAAAGGTCAAAGAACAATAGCACTTCTACAGACTCTATAATCTCACTTACAGAAAAATCACACCTATCAGTTCTCTATACCACTCTGAACAACCTTCTAAGCAGTTTTCATAACTTCTTCCCAATTGCCAGCTCACCGAAAGAAGACTTTTAGATGTATTTATCAATGAGACACACAAGAGGTTATTCTCTTCCAGCAGCTAAGGAAAGCTTGAAAAAATCAGTCAGGTTCAAACTAATAATGAGGACAAAACTAGTACTAATCCCATGCGGTTGGTTAATGATTGTGTGTTTACATTCAGTCTTTCTATATCTTTTTTTCTTTTTTTTTTGAAATTTTTTTTGTCATCATTCTTTTTCTGTTCCAGGGACTAACAAAATAAGCAGTGCTGGAAGACCAAATTCTCATGATTCCTTTTGACTCTGAATGCTCAAGGTTCAGCTTCTCTTTAAAAAAAAAAAAAAAAATTAAAAATCCTTACATTTTAATCTTTAGAAGTACAACTAATCTGTGTTGATTTGTCTCCTTAAAGTTTGCTAAAATCAGAAAGATTCTGTATTATTTTCTAGATTTTTTTTTCCTGCTTAAATTCCTTATGAAGGCTTAAGAAGATCATTCTATAACAAGAAAGAAAAGGTAGAAATATACTACAAATTATTTACAAGTGCTCAGCGACTACAACTTCTCAGACATGCCTGCCAGCTCACAACTGAGGAAAAGCAAAAACCATCATGAAATTAGAAATAAGAATTTCACCTGTAAATTTAGTTTTCCCTTAGTTAAAATGAAACAAAAGGACACTGGTTAATTATACATGGACTGAAAAAAAAGACTCTTCATAGAGTACAGCTGTGAGATCTATTTACAGAACATGACAGGGGCTGCTATGATGCAACACCTTCATACATCATGTAACTTAACATGCCGCTGGACAGTCATGCTGACAGTCAGTGTCAGCAAACAGGTTAGATGAAAACATTCTCACAAAACATTTTCGTCATTTTAAAAAGCTCCCACAAAACACCTTTATTTCAATGAAATACCCTTATGTCAATGAAACTCCCCTGGAAAAAAAATGCAGTCAGGAAACAACCCTTTTCACTTGGCTTTGTCACCCATGTACCCTCCATACTTCCAGCTGCAAGGCTAAAGTGCCAATGCTCTGAATCATTCCAACTAAGGCAAAGTGCTCTCAGAAAATTTCTGTACCACAAAATAGGGCCGCTGACCAACACCAAGCCTTAACCTCAGCTGTTTAACTGTAAAATCACTTTCTGATACTGTTTTTGTCTCCTCTGCTGCTTCTGCATCTCTTGACTGAAGAGAACTGGATTAAGCTGAGCTACACTGTTTATGTACTCATCTCACTCCTAGGTAGCAACACAGCAACATAGCCTCCATTCTTAGAGTAGCCAATGCCTGGCTTATCGCCCTATATTCATTCTTGCGACAGCCACAGAAGTCAGTAAGAAGTAAAAGGGATTTCATTAACCCAGGACAAAAAAAACCAAAAAAGTAAAAATCTCTCTTTAGAGTACTGAAAAGCTCTTCTGATGACATCCTAATACTAAATGAAATGGGCTTGGGCACAATCCAGTAACCATGAGGGCAAACTTATAACAAAAGCAAGTTTTACATGGCTGCTCTCTTTACTCTCTGCCCCCACAGGATGGTCACATTCCTACAGTCCTACACACAGGCTATGCCCTGAACCCTATCCAGACTTTATGCCAACAGGGGTTTCACTCTTACAAAATCATACTAGTTAAACAAACGTAACACAGCTTCTGAGCAATAGAGTATCATCTTCCACTACATGTGTCAGGTCTCCTTAAAGTCCTTCCTCCATCTAAGAATTTAAGCATATGTTCAATGGTGTTAAAAAAATGAAGAGTGTTTTAGTTTCTTTAAATAAAGAACAAAATCAAGCATCTGCTGAGCCACAGACTAAATCCCTAAGGACCTTGGCACTTGTCTGTACAGAAATCTCTCCCTTTCCTGCTGTCACAGCTGAGGCTACATCTGTCAGCACTGACGGTCAGCTGCCTGCTGTTGGCAGAGGACATTGCTCAGCTGTGAGCCTCTGGCCAAATGACCATCAGAACTGGAATGGGTTGAGCTACTGTCATTGTAGGCAATCAGAAGCACAGCACAATGTTATATGTATGTGAGTACACACGTTGTAGGTATATATGTATGGGATCTTGCTTGTTTGACGGATCTGTAGTCAGTATCAGGTGTGCTTTTGTGAGAAAATGCATTTTGCCTTCTTGATGTCATATAAAAACCCTTCTTTATTAGGCTAAACCTAGTGTCCACTTAAAACAATAGAAAATTACCCATCATTTAACTAAGTCTATTACTGTGCAGAACTCCAGCTTATTTTAATCACAGTTACTATATTAGAAAGTAAACTCTAGCTTTTATATTTTGTCTCATGTCTCATAAAATCACATTTTAGCAAATGCTGGGAGTTTTTAAATTGCTAATCTAAATATTCAGTGAATTTTGAAAATTAAAAAAAAAGTTAACCAATCATGTTATTCTCAGTTAGTCCTTCTGATGATATTGCTATTTCCAGTGTATACCAAAATCCATATTCATTCTAATCTTGCTGGCCAGCTGGTGGAATTGCTAAATAGCATTATTTTAGACAAGATGGAGCACCAAATTAATCCAAATATTCAGACAGCTTTGGCCTGGTGGAGGCTAATTTGTCTTTTAGCAGTAAAAATCAAAACCATGTTAGCAACAAACATGCAAGTTGTTGTTCATAAATTTTGCAAGTGACACTCTAGGGAAAGGTTTGACCATTTGAAAGAAATTCCTCACTGTAATTACAAACATAATATTTTTGGAGAGATCTGTATTTAAATTGTGCTTACCCAAAGTAATGGAGATCTAATAATTCCATTGTTCTACTTAGAGCATTCACCATTCTGGTCTTTGTGCAAATGACCCTGCATGGAAATCCAACCACTTGATCATATGACCTTTTCCTTTATATGGGCAAAATTCTTATAAATGGCTCTGTGCTACTCAGGCTTCTCAATTGCCTTTTTTTCCACCTTTGGTCTTCTCACTTTTGTTTTATCAGCATCATATTCCAATCTTCTGCCTTAAAAAGACTGCAGTTGCCTCTGGCATCAGTTAAATTGAGGATTTGTACTGACGATAGGAAAGCAGTTCTCCAGTTAGGGAAATAGGAACTCTCCCACACATATCTGGGACTCAGGCAGCACCATGATAATGAAGTGTCATTCAAGCCTGAGAAACTGCACAGCAGTATTGTGTTGCCCTACATTAACCATTGCAGGTTTGGAACACAAACAAACACCAAAATACACACAGTCCCTCCCATGATGCCCTATGGTTGTAAGATAAGCTATGTCATACACACTGCATACACTTTCCCTACTCTTATAAATTCCCCTGACCAGCTTCTGTGGACCACTCTCACAGGACACATTGTTAGCCAGATATCTGATTTGAATAGTTAAGGCTGTTCTTAGACATTCTTATAACGTGATAAAAGGAAAGAAACAAAACTCTAGACATAGCATTAGTTTTTCAAATGCCACTTGAGAAGCAGTGTGCAACTGTGCAGTTGAATTTTTGCGAATGCCATTATTGTAATACGAGGTGGAAGATAATGAAGTCTCCATGAATAATTCTGTTGTTATCCAGTCCTAACAGAAATTCAGAAATGTTCTTTTTCTCTCATTACAGAGGACTTAATAAATAAATTGTGCACCACCAAGCCTTGACTGTTCTCTCAACTATTGTTGCTTTTGCAAACATAAAAGGAGTGTTCTTAATTCTCTTCAAGAAAACATTCAAGGTCTCTCAGGAATATAGAAGAAATTAATTTAATTTGATAGTCTGGGGTCTATTCAAAAGTCTTGTAACTTTCTCCAGCTATATGAATTTCAAACAAAATACAAGCTCTCAGTCAGCTCAGAATTTATCTGTTTCAGTTATAAGGGCTATTCTGCTCACTTAACAACAGGGCACTTCTGGAATGCAGAAGTATGAAAGCTGTTTTCATCCCAGATTATTGAAGGTGCAGCAACTACCCCTGACCTTCATGTAAGCATGGAAGAAGTCCCTGCTGTTCTTCAGTCTTATCATCTGCAGTAGGTGTCACAGGAAATAGAGTGAAAACTCCACTATATTCAGGTAGTTGCTGACAGTTCTGACAGTCAGGTTAAAGAAATCACCTGGAACTTCACCCACCTTTAAGACAATGATTTAAAGTATTAAATTCCTTTAAAATAGAATTTCACTTAGGCTGCAGAGAAAATCATAAAATTCCCTTATATTTTTCCCCAGGCAACTGTTGATTTTTTTTATATATATATTTTTTTTTTTTTACTTAGTGATACTGACAACTCACCAAGAGTTACAATGACTCTGGTGTGTGTCATTTACCCATGCTACAAAAATGGACATAAGAAACAAGACATTCTCTCTGTATTTTGAGTTTTTTTCTCAGTGCAAGGACTCCACAATTATAAGGCAAAATAAAATTTTATTTTAGTGCAGGCCATTTCTTGTCTATCTGTAAAATACAAGGTCATGAGACTCTAGTTGTCAGCATCCAAGAAGTCTGTGACCTGAGAATGAGGTGGAGAGGTTCTCTAAGCTCCAGTGCTTGTCTGAGATACACATGGGCACAATCTGCAATAAGGCTACATCTTACAACTAATATAGCTTAATTTATAATCCGATAAAACACGATAGGTAAATATATTTTCTAATTAGGGAGGATAATGTTGCATCAGAGATACAGAAAAACTCTAAATAAACACACTGAGCCTTTAGAAAAGATAACATTACTTGTGTGTTATGTAATTACTTTAAATATCTGTGCAACCAAGTACATATTCTTTTTAATGTTTTCTATTCTTCAGGGAAATCTATTTCTTTAAGACGATCTTTTAATACAGGAAAGAAAAAAATGCCTTCCTTCTGTTTTCACCTAGAGATAAAATAGCACATATTATGTATAGAAAGTGTTTTTCTGAAATATTTCAAAGATATGGAAGTTTGCAAAGATGTGTATGTATGTTCTGATTATATTTCTTACTGTTTAAATTTACTTATTTATTTTCACACTTTAACCAGGACTTTGAAACATGCTTTATCCATCCAGGTTCAGGGAAAAAAATCATCTAAGTGTTTCTGTCATTCTAGGTCCTGTAGAAAAGGTTTTGATGAAGTAATCAAAATATATCCAGATTGCAGGAAGGAAACAGAGTTCTGCAATATTCTATATCATTTGCACACCTCTCAGGCCTGACCCCTGGCCCTTATGAATCCAGCCTGATATAAATTTCTTCCTTTACAAAAAGTTAGCATCACTTCAAGAACCCTGAACAATAGAGAAAACATGCAGTCAAGCCAATTTAGTTCTTTGTCATCTCAAGAGGGAACTCCACTTCCACTGCTTGTAAGGGTTGGCTCTACACTCAGGTGAGTGTTCTGAGGCACCAATGCCAGAAGAGCATCTCTGAAAAATTCAAATGGGGGAAAAGTCCTCAGTATCCTCCACCTTTCCATTTTCTGTTTGAAAAACAGAATGCTCTTTTATTGAAGTGTTTTCCCAGGCTCATGGCAAAATAAGGAAAAGCAGGTCTCAAAACAAGGAAAACAGGTAAGCATCACATCTGTGGAAATGAAACTCAATCTTCCTACCCACTCTTCTGTATAGTCATAATATTTGTCAGGACATGAGACCCCTGTGTCTGAGAGAACTTCACTCAGCCACCTGTGCCTTATAGGTTCCAGAAGAAGTTAAGTGAGAACTGATATACACAATGCAAAATACAGAGTTGACCTTCTGTACAGACCAAGCTAAAGTCACAGGCCATCCAAATTGTATTCAGATGAAGAGGCTTTCATTCAAAACTTCTTGAAATGTGAAGTGGGAACTGAATTCCCACCCAATTCAGCCGGAGTGAGAAGACCATGGCCTAATTTTTCATAACAAGAATGCTCAAGTCATCAGTCATTTTCGGTTAATTGCTGTATGAATCACCAGACTGACTAAAATACAGGACATTACTCCCTCACAGCCTGTGCTAGATCACATTTGTGGTACAATAAATGTGCATCACTACTGCCCACAGTGTGCCAATGCTTTACAACATTACTTCAAAATATTGTCATCTTCACATATATGTTGGAATATCTGACAGATTAATACTAGAAAATAAGCTGTAACTGGAAGAATAGCCAAAACTGGAATAAATTGCCTTAGACAGGTTAAGAGACCTTCATCATCAGAACTGTAAAAGCAGATTAGACATATGTCTGTCACAAGTGTTTGCTCTTGCCTTGAGGAGGCTTCAGCAAGTCTTCCACAAGCCTTTTTTTTAGGGTTCCAAAATACTCCTCTACAACTCCCAAATATATGAACATGAAAACAAAAACACAGGGTGTGAAAATGCCTAGCTTTCAGTCACCAATATACAAATAAGCCTGAGAGAAATAAGAGGATATTTTCTTTACTTCACAGGCGAAAGAAAAATCTCTCTTTTATTAAATGGTTATAAGTAACATACATTTTTTTTTCTATCAAGAACCTGAAATCATCCTGAGAAATTAAAATCTCTAATAATGTTTCTGATGTAAATCATGAAATTTTACATTTAGAAATTACACAGGATGTGACACAATCATACCACCACCCAGACAGGAACCAGATATGATGGAACATGGCTGATAAAAATGTTGTCTCAAGTATAAATATAGGTTATTAAGTTTTTGAATTCTGACATAAAAGCTGGGGGAGGAGGGGTCAGAATAAATTTTCTGTAAGAGTATCCTGGTACAATGTACATAGAACTCAGCAGCCAGTTTAAATTCAGGGAAAAATGAAACATGAAATATATATTGCCAAAGTCATTAAATTCTCCATACTGTTTCAGTGGTTAAACATTGTACAGTTAGAAGTACTGACACTGTTCTCCAGACCTGCTGATCCAGCTTCAGGTAGAGATACAGATAATCCTTCAAATTTTCTAGCCTAAACCACAATGATGAAGTTTATCAAACTTATTTCTTGACTATGGACTTAATCATCTGTCTTTTGGTTTCCAATTTATTTTTCCACTTTTTTGGGGTTTTTTGAAAAAAAAAGCAAAAAGAAAAAAGTGCTTTCACTATTCAGCTTGCTTCTTTTTTAAAAAAAAACAAGAAGACAGAAAAATAATTGTTTTTTTTCCAAAATGCAATCCAGAAGAAGCAGACTAGTATAATATGTCTCCAGTTAAACTTCCTTTGGTTATAATTGTCAGTTCTCAGTTATTTCACCTCTTTACCACAGAGTCTGAGGAATCCTTAAACAAGCTGATTGTTAATTCAAGCTTCGCCATGTCACAAATCAAGAAGGAATGAAGAGAATCTCTTCATCTGAGTACATGCTTAGGTGTAAATACATAATTATGCCCATTTTATTCACATGCTTGTAAAACACAAAAAAAATATTTCCAACATCAGCACAAAAGTAGGACGAAAACTGGCTTAAAGTATGAATCAATCCCTCAAAACACAGTATTAATTCATACGATATACTGCACTTCACTAAGAGGGAAACAATCTTTGTAAACACTGACCTAAATCAAAACAGACATTTAGAATATAGGTAGGAAATAACTGGTAAGAACACAGAAGCTTATCTTAATAATTTTCACTGACACTTTTTAAGGGGATTATGAAGATGATCCAGTTGGAGATTGGGTAATTGATACGGGGGTTGAGCACTACTTCATTTATCTGGGATAAGAGTCATACCAGTAATACATGTTTCATGCCCAAGGAAAATATGAACGTCTGAATCCCAAAACACATGCTCTGAAAATGAGAAGTCTACAACTACTTCCTCAAACCAAATAATAACTTCACTTGTACTTAAGGATCAAATCAAGGTTGTTGATAACAGTCTGCTTGTCAAACTCTATTGAAATTTAAGTAAGACTTTGTTTCAGATTAAATCTACACAAAATATCAAAGCTGAGAGGTCACAAGAAAAATAGCAAAATAAATCATGACAAGTGGAATTAAAAAGGCCCAGACAGTTTTATGACTGAATACGTGGAAACATAAAAGGTGCTATTATATAACCTTAAAGAATAAGTTGCACAGTTATTACTTCTGCAAAGCTTTTTGCTGTGCTCCAAATAATTTAATTTCCCTTGTCCTTTGTCAAAATAAGCAGACTTGTTAAAGAAAAGATTAAATTCTTGGAGAAGAGGGTCCAGAAAGGATCTTGTTTTACTGGGGCTCATTAACCAGACTAGAGGTTTGACAGACAAAATCATCCATCTTCTAGGCCCTTTCTAGTGAAAAGATTTGACTCAAAATCAGCTACACCATTTTCATCCTCTTTCCTTCTATTCCCACTCAATCCTACTTCACGAGAAAAGTACTTGAGAAATTCAGAATGTCTGGCAACTCTGTCTGCTAGTGTGGAATGTGGTTAACAGAAAGAGGGGGAAATAAACTGTTTGTGATTCAGGCACATTGGAAACTGTTTGTGATTCAGGCACATTGGAAATTACTAACTTATTTTTCTTTCTTCCATTTCTAATCTCTACTGTCAAAATATGACTCTTTCCCTGAATAAATATTTTTACAAGAGCTTTGATAATCTTGAAACAGTCTGAGCTGGTATAAAGCACAGACTGGTATAAAGGCAGACACTATCAAGCTTCTAGTCTTCTCACCAGAAGGCATGAAAGAGATATGTGTGTTAGCCTTTTACTTATATTTTTCTTTTTTCCATGAGAATAGAAACAGTCACTTCATCTTTTAACTATTTTAGAACATTCCTGTCCTGTATCTAAATCTGGAATGACTTCATGTTCCTGAGATTTCTATACCCCCACAATCCTCAAGTATGTATTCTACAGAATTGAACACATCAGTACCCAGTTCAAAAACAGCACTGAAAGTAGTACAAAAATGAACCATTCATTACTTGAAGCATATGTAAGACAGAAAAGGATTCTGCATGTAAGAGGGCGACCATCCCAGGGTTACTACTGCTATGTTTTACCAAGTTTTGTGTTAAACACAAAAACAGTCTCAGGAACACGGACATGGCATCATCTTCTCCATTTCTTAACAGCTAGCCTAAGCTGCACTGCACTGGATGTCAAAAAGAGCTGGTTGTTCCTCTCCCATGCAGAAATTCAACAGCTTTTTGTTTTAAGAAAAACTGAGGCCAGGGCAAATAAAATCTCTGTGAATAATTTTAGCCTCAAGGAATCTCCATGACTGAAATGGGTTCGCTCATAGCTAAAAACACTTCATTCATGGCTCCTGCTTGAGCAAAACGGTGCTGTTTTGGGATAAAAAGGGATACTTGCTCTGGGCAGGTGTCAAAATGTCTGTGCAACTGGATCTAATTGGACAGACTGATATTGATAGTCTGAGAAGAGATGATACAGAATTTATTATCTATGGGGCAGTGCTTCACCTCCCCTGTTTCAAGTGTTCCCTGGGTGGTGGAACTGAGCTTCTCCATCAGAGCAGTCTGTGATAAAGCTGGTGTTCTTGTTCCAAGGGATCTCTGTACTGTTGAACCAGATAGTATGATAACACTGACTTAACTTTTCCACAAGATCACATATATAACTTCTGAAATTTCTGCGAAAACACATTTTCCTTCTAAAGGATATAACCTGAATTTCTACGAAACACGAATGTTCATCAACTCCCCTACCACACCCTACGCAGGCCCCACTGGGAATTGAGATTGTGTATCTCCTAAGGCCATCCCAGAGAGCAATGTTTTAAATAAATAACCAAGACCCATTTGTCTTTGCCAGGAAATATCTTTTAAATAAATCTCTGCTTGTCCCTGTTGACTGTCACTGTGCACAGCTGCACTTTGTATTTCCATGACATCCTATTCCATTATTGTTCTTGTCGCTCAATATAGTGCATATTTTTCTTTTACTCTCATCAAATACCTTTGTTGTCAATTTAAAACCTAATTTCTTTTCCTTGGTTACAATTTTTCTTACCAGTAGATTCCCTTTGCATTAGTATTACTATCTAAAGTATTAGCTGATGGTGTCTGTGCTCTTAAAAAATCTGCATGAAAATTATCTCTATTATAAGATAAGAATAGCAATAAAAACCACAGACATGGATGATTTTTTATGCTTGACTCAGTACAGGGCCATTCTTTAGGGATGGGCAAATCAAGAACAAATTTTAGTGCTACTCAGCCAGCTGAACATTGCTCAAATGACACTGCAGGCCCTGCTGCAGACCATCTATCTGAGATACATGCAATGTCAGATTTCTGAGCAAGGAGAGAAGAGACTAGGATCTATAGCTCAAAAACTAAATATTGGTGTAATATAGATCAAAGTTTTAATTTTTGAGCAGTTTCCCAAGTTTTGAACTTTACAAGACTGTGTTCTATAGACTATCCCACCCAACACACACCATAAAATAAGTCCATGTACATTAGCAGCTAACAAACCTCATAAACACGTTGGGGGCTTCTGCAGAGAGCAGAAACATCCAGAGGATTTCTTTTTATTGCAGGGAAGATATAGAACTATTAAGACTAAATAGACAACAGTCATATTCAATGTTTATTAGAAGGCAGATTTGCCCATCTCTGCCAGCCTTTCTGGTACCTTCCTGTAAAATGATAGACTTTGTAAATGCCACTAAGGACCAAGGCATGCGATATTCTAAGAAGTATTAAAGACAGTTTTAGGGTCTACCAGAAAAAAAAGTGTTCCTTTGGATGTTCTAAAGTGCAGGAGTCTGCAACTGCACACCCACATCCTCAAATGTATAATTTAGGTTGACTACAGACTTCCCAGAATGGTCCATATCTGCTAAAGAGGATAGGCATCTGTGGGCCTAGAATGTATTTGCAATGCAATAAAGAGCTAGTTGAATCTCTGCCCTGATGCACTGAAGTTTTCACAATATGTTCTCCGATGAATCATATCTTGACACTCCCTTCACTTTTCAATTATAATTGAAAGACCTAAGGGTCTGAGTTTCTTCTTGCAAGCATCAATTCACTGACATAATTCCATTGGACTTAACTCATATTTATACTAATGTATTTTTACACCATTCAGCCTTAAATTAGATACCAGTATACAAGGGTATTAATCAGAATCAGGCACTGCAGTCTTGACTAGAATTGCTCACACACACAAAAACAACAAAACAGAATCAGCAGCTGAGAATTGTTTTAAGTCAGTGCAGAGGTTGCCCTTTCTATAAAGAAAGGAGCTGTGAAGCTCTTTAGTCTGCCTGAAAGCTGAAATATCTTTGTTTCTATGCTTTGCTGCTTTTATCGCCATAAAACATAAAGCCAAGAGAAAAAGAAGGATGATTAAACACCCACTAGTGGAAATCCATGGATGCAAAGCATTTCTCACTTGGGCTCTTAGCTGTCAGGACTTTTGTTAGGCAAGGGTGGTTTGCAGCAGCATACACCTGTCAACAGTTACAGAAGTTACTTTAAAGAAGTTTATCTGCATCCATCTGGAGAAAATAACTCCTAGTGACAGAAATGCACATACCCACAGTCAACAAAGATGATGGCAGTGAACAAGTCAGAAACCAAAATGATAGCCATAAAACTCTTTGTTTACATTTGCAGAAATATATGTTTTCTATAACAGCCTGAAGTTTGGAAGGCTGCAATGTCATATACCATCAGAGACAAGTGTGTACCTCTCTCTCTCTCAGGATTTCTCAAGGCACACACTGCATTAGAATTATAAGAGAATAAAGAAACAAAGAAATACACCAAATGGCAAAGTGAAGGAGAATATGCCGAAGTACAGTTAAATCAGGCTTTCTGAGGAGCAGATTAAGGGAGAGGGTGTTTCTTAGAGAACACAACAATTGAACTTGTAGTCAAGAACAATTAATCATTCCTGGTTCCCATTTTGATTGTGTAGCTTTGCTCAAATTACTGAATTTCCCCATTCTTTATTTAACACAGTGTGCTTGTTTTGGCTGGGGTAGAGCTAATTTTCTTCACAGTAGCTTGTATGGGTCTGTATTTTGGAGCTGGGCTGGAACCAGTCTTGATAATACAGAGGTGTTTCAGTTATTACCAAGCAGTG
Source organism: Lichenostomus cassidix (assembly GCF_008360975.1). Taxonomy (NCBI): domain Eukaryota; kingdom Metazoa; phylum Chordata; class Aves; order Passeriformes; family Meliphagidae; genus Lichenostomus; species Lichenostomus cassidix. The sequence continues at coordinate 25,272,134 of NC_139488.1, forward strand.
CTCACACAGAATCGAAGCCTTTTCTGCTCCTCACATCACCCCACCATCAAAGAGGCTTGGGGGGCATGAGAAGTTGGAAGAAAACAGGTGCTGTGGGAAGAAGGAAAGAGGCACATTCAGTGTGATGGGGTTTGTCTTCCAAAGTCACTGTTTTGTGTGATGGAGCCTGGCTGTCCTGGGGATTGTTGAACCCCTGCCTGCCCATGGGAAGTGGTGAATGAATTCCTTGGTTTGCTTTACTTGTGTGCACGGCTTTTGCTTTGCCTATTAAACTGCCTTTATCTCAAAAAAAGGTGTTCCTTTTACTCCTCTGTTTCCCTCCCCCATCCCCCTGGGGCAGTGAGCAAGTGGCTGTGCAGGGCTCAGCTAATGACTGGGGTTAAACCACAACACACAGACACCAAAAAAAAAAAAAAAAGAAGACAGGTTCAGTTCATTGTTTGGTTGGTCTGAAATCCTCACATAAAGCCTACTGCACATGACTGTTCTAAATGTCAACAGCTTGCACAGCTGAGGCAACCTGGAACTTCTATGACAAAGAAGGGTGGTTGTAAAGCTTTTCCAGCCACTGAGGAAGACTGAATGCTGTAGAGAAAAAAATTCAATTATCTGCTTCGGTAGAAAAGTAAAAATTGGTAATGTTGACCAGATGGTAAAAAGCTTTAATGTGGTAAAGGAGAAACTGCAGTTCTGTTCTGGGTTACAGCTGAGTAAACCTTTAATAACACGCTATTTTACAGATTTTTTTTTTTTATCCCAGTTTCTGCATCTTAAATAGGGATAATGTGTCTACCAATAACAAGGAACAAGAGAAGGCTTGGGAACAAGGACAAGTCGTGAGAGTCACACTCCCCCTGAGCAAATGTTTTTCTGCAAAATGCTCCACTGTGCTTCCTTTTATGTGAGAAGACAATGTGCAGCATTGTCATGCTTTCAGACATATTTGCTACTGCTACATATGAATCACTCTTGGACTTGCACCTGTATGCTTGGTCTGCCTTAAAATAAAGTCTAATTTTTTACAGCACAATCTTGCAAAGTAACAGGTTCCTTTGTGTTCCAAATCCAGAGTGATTATTCTGGAGGAGGTAACCAATGTACTTTTTAATACTTTGTTTCTTCCAAGATCAGACCTCTCCTCACATTAACAACTTCACTATATCAGAGACGGTAATTTGAACTTTGATATATTGCCATTTTCATTTACTTTCTTTTTCCACTATTTGGACTTTTAACACAGTCTGCACAAGTGTTCCCATCAAAGCCAATTTGGAATTACTCTTTCAAGCAGGAGCTCATGTCACAATATCAGATGTTCTAGTCACTAACATAGTGCATCTGCTAAATTCCCATCATCCCATAAGATTGTACTTCTGCTTTAAAAAAAGCACTGACATTTTTGCCTGTCAATATTTTCTCATTGCTCGTGACATAGTTGTTCTCAAAACTCACAGTGAATCCTTTCTCTGACTATATACACCATAATTATGCAGGAATGAAACTTAGATTTAACACATATAATTGCCATAATTATGTATCTGGACTTTTTTTTTTTTAACTTGGAACAAATCCTTTCCCCAGTTTTTCCCTTGCCCCAGCAAATACCCACAGATGACAGTAAATAAACTTAAGGTCCAGTGTCTGCATCATCAGACCTTCCTTTGGCCAAACTGTACTCCACCTCACTGGCTTTCACTCTGAAGCTATTTGGAAAGCATCCTAAACTATGTTACTAATGGCTGTGCTGTCTTCCACTCTTTATGAAAGACATTCTAAAGGTGAAGTCAATTAAGGCTACCAAGTTTATATAAAGCAAAATTAGTCAGTGAATCATCCTTTTTCATTTGCATATAGTGCTTATTCTATCTTCTAATTTTACCATATAGGCATTAAGGATGGCATTTACCACACAAAAAAATTAGATATTGCTGGTGTACAGTTATATCTGATTTCATCACCTTGGGCTCCCTTTCTAGCCATCCAAGGGACTGGTCTGTTTGAGAATGATTAATCTGATCCACAGGATATGTCTAATTTGGGCAGCAAAATTCTAGGCAGAGAGACAGAACAAAAAACTCAGTACTGTGAGCACAACCAAAGAGTGAACCCCCAAAAGGACTTTCTATCAAAAACAAGATCTTATACAGAACAGTCTTCAAAGAGTTTTCTTTGGTGGTTCCCACTTCAATTATTTGACGTACAATGAAAAGAGTGTTATAAGGTGAAAGTGCTTTTCAGAAGAAAAGTACATACAATGATAAACTAAGTTTATAGAATCATATTAATTTATTAAGTTTTATGATGATGGATGTCTTTCATTAGTAGTACTGCTGCTATTATTAATAATGATTACCATCTATGATGATTTTTTATATAGAGGGGAAATGCTGGTGATGTGCAATGAAAAAGAGTGCAAAAGATCTTTCCAGTCCCTGAATGTTTTTCATTTGTTTCTGCAGTTTAATGAAACATGTTCAGAAAGGAATCACACTGTGATGGGGTGAAGCACCTGCCCAGCACATCTCTGGTGCAGTTCTGGCCTTCCTATACAAAACACCAAATTGTTGCACTGCCTGAAGAAAGGGCAGGCCCAGGAAGGAAACCTTAATGTTTTTTGCTGATAATGATTCCCTCATGAAAGAAAGCAGTTCTTTTGGTAAAAGAATATGTTTCTCCAAAACTGGAGTCTGATGTTTAATCATGCCACCACTCCATATATTTGATGGCAATCATTAAAGACATTTATAGGGCAGCACAAATCATCTGCCCCATCTCAGTTGTTCAGTTTCAGCTGACATCCTCAGCTCTTTTTCCTCTGTTGTTAGCTTTGTTTCACATGCTGTGGCTAAAGGTTTTAAAGACTCATCTTTGTCTGAAGTATTCTTATTTCACCAGAGTCCTTTTGAGTTTTCACTTTTTCTTCTCAGATCAGGAGGGGAAAAACATCTGCCTGTGTGAAAAGCCCAAGTTCTCAGTGAGTAAAAATTCCCGAGAGGGTGTTTTGTTACATTCTTGCTAAAGTTCCCTGATCATGCACCTAATATTCAGGTCTTTTTTCAAATTCAGTGCTAGTGTTTTCTTGATCATTCACTTTCCCTTTCCACAGGTTAGTACCAATCTGACAGGGAAAATCATGATCTGTGTTTATATAGTCTAATAGGAACTGTCAAAACAGCCACCAGTCAATCAGTCATCTGTCTCTCATTTTTCAAAGTATTTCATAACTCTTTGTGGTCTTGTACAAGTTCCAGACAGATATGGCACAAGATACAGTTGACTTAGACTGTCATGCATTAACAATGAAAATCTTCAAGGACTACTTGTCTCATTATGAAACAGAAGGAAAAGTGCATGGCAGGGAAAATAGTAGACAAGAATAGACATGATTATTTTTTCCTGAGTCCTTAATATGTCATGAAACATAAGTCTTCTTGATCTTTACCTAATGTAACACTGAATGGCTCATACAGCTCACTTGCCCAGAGGTGCTAAACAGCTTTAAATTGTAGTATTGCTCTGCTGTATTGCTGAACTCTCCATTCCCTTGGGGATTGCTTTAAGTTTTTCTTCCATTCGGTCAGAGAGAGTTTTCATTGCCTGGAAGAGTGCTGCCTTTCTGTCCTGCATTTCCCAGGCAGACACCTACTTGTATGTGGTTTGCAGATGGAGAGCACAATGGAGGGAATAGTGCGACTTTTGGCATAGCCTAACCTCCCTTACAACCTTATTGCCTGAGCTTACAAAGGATCAGTATCTTAGAGTTTGTTGCAAAGTAAGGATGAAATGTTATACACAGTCTCTAATGTGACATAAAATAGATTCATGTCCTAGAAGAGCCATTGTAAAAGTTGGTATTTGTGAGAGAACTACATAAACTGGAATTAACTCTAGATATTCTTTGAGAAAACGATGTTCCAGAATTATTTCAATTGGAGCTGTTGAGTAAAGAGGCCTCAGTATGGGATTACAGTTAAAGAAATGTATAAGCAGATTGCAAAGGGTCAGGAAATATGCCCCATTGAGTTTGACTGAGTCAGTTTACTTAATTTAAGGAAGAAGAAATGATCAAAACTGTTTCAGTATATATGAAGCTATCATAATGGCATTCAATTGTTGTGAACATTGGGGAATCAGTCAGGAAATCAAATTAAATTTTACATCATGAGCATCTTTCTCCAATACTAAAAGGAGAAAGTGTGAATAAAGTATTGCACCATAAGATATCTAAGGAAACTCTGTCTCCTTCCATTTGTCTCCCGTTGTGGAAGTGCTTGATCCTGCCTAACTGTGGGAGCACAAGCAAGATGGTCTCTCAAGGTCGTTCCAGGTCTGTGTTTCTATGACTCTGAATTCATACAGAATTCAGCCTTTAGCATTACACACAAGGGAGACTTAATTTTCAGACAGTCCTACTAGACTCTGATCTAGTTGGTCCAATATTTGTGTAGGAAAGCTGCTATAAATGCAGGCCTGCTTTTCACAGCTTCAAAAAATTTTATTTCAGTTTGAAGAATTCAAACATTTCATCTCCTCTAAGGAGCATTTAGAGAAATTGTCATAGCTAATAGCTTTTATCACTTCCAATTTCTAATAATTTACCTCCCAGAAAAGGCAGAAGGCACCTCCTTACAATGACCTTACAAACAAATGTTCAGTAAAACATAATGAGAAAGTAATGAGATGGGACTGAACAGAGAAGAAGGAAAGGTGAAATATTATTAAGATTATGTATGACTACCTAATAAAAGCTCTTACAAAGGCTGATGGACTAAAAAGGGTGTTTTCAGGGGAGGAGTCAAATGCATATATTTCTGCACCTTATTTGCTACAAATAAGCAGCTGGCATCTTGCTGAATTTTAGTAATTTTTGTTATTTATATGCTGCAGCTGAAAGGATACTTGGAACATATTTGGTGTCTTTGCGTCTGTGGGTTTTTCTCATTCTCTTAGTCCTTCAATATTTTAAATGATGCAATTAGGTTTTTTACAGTTGGGGTTTCACTTTATATTTTATTCATAGTAAATGTATATCCATAAATACACGTGCATGTGCACACAGACAGAGAAAATCCTTTTATCAAGACATTAACGACTTCTGTTTGCGAAAGATAATTTTGCTAAAGCCTTAATACCTTCTCAACTCTTAACATGTGGACCCTAATAGGTAAATGTAAAACTTGCTATTGTATAAAATTTCATTACCATCAGTGTACAAAACTGTTTTAGAGAAGCAAAACTGGATAGCATGATAAGTGTATGGTTAGCTGCAATACAATTCCATTAGATCTTATTGCATTTCTCCCATATTGATGCTATTCCATTAACTTACACTGTATGTGCACCCCTTGTGGAAGGAATGATGGCAGCATATATAATCCTGGGAGGAGAAACGTACTCTTTTGATAACAAACCACAAAAAGAAAAAACCTTGGCTTTATTGCCAGACATGGGAGAAGGATTTGTTGTACTATGCTCCCCCGCCCCAAAAACTAATGAGAAAGCTTAAAAGGCAGAAAATCTCCCTTGTTAATTGCAATGTTGGTAATAGGAAGTGCATCAAAATAAGAATCCTTTTTCCTCCTACTAATTTAATTATGAAAAGTTCAAGGAATCATCTGAATAAGCAAAAATTCACAGCAGAAATTAGAGAAGCAACTCAGAGCCACAGAAATGCAATAGCATATTCCTTCTGTCTAGGGCAGCCATGTTTTGCTCCTACAAAATAGAGCCTCAACTTTCAGAACTGCTGACATCACATAAACCATATTTTCCCCCCATATTAATATGTGGGTTAGCTACCCTAAGTTCTGCCAAACGTGTGAATCATGCTTTCATTTTTAGTCCTGGAACTTTTTTCATTTATATCAATTTTAAACACTCCATCCAGAGAAAACATTGAAGGTCCAATTTTACACTTGGATATCTCCTAGCTGAATTGAGGTACAGAGTAAAACAAATATAAACCAAATTCATTCAGTAGTAAGAACAACACAATTAACCTGGAGACAGATTCTGAAAACAATCTCATCACAACAAGTGGTAAAAAAGGCCTAAAAGTGGCCTAATAGTGGTTGACTTAGTGCTGGGAAGCTTGGAATACTCACAGAAGAAATTTTAGGCTGAATCAGGATGAAGAAAAAGCTGAAAATTTTCTGCCAAAAATATAAATAAAGTATTTTTTTAAAATTACATTTCTAAGAAGGCCATTGACACAAAAAATTTCTTATGTTCAGAACATCCTAATTTTGTTAATTTAAAAAAATTATATGCTGGAAAAGTTACAAGTTACTAGTTTAGGTTTTTTGTTTGTTTTTTTTAATTGTAAGTTTCCATTTGTTTTGAAATAGAAAAGTTCTACATGTTTCAGAAATTAAAAGAGTGGTTTTTAAATAACCATACCTAATGAATTTGACAATTGCCTTCCAATCAGTCCACACCAAGCTGAACTTTGGTTAGTTATCTCTTTAGCTAAAAACTTCACCAGCTGTACTTTGCATCTGGCAAATCAGCACATCAAAGGTAAAAACCAAAAAGACACTTTTCACAATACAGCAGCCCTGATATAAATCTTTGTGAAAGTATGTAACTTAGCAAAAAACATATTCAGGGTGAGATCTTGCTGAGACACACACTTGAGAAATTATGGAAAGTATCCTCAGACACACTCCTCTGCAGTAACCAGACATAATGTTAAACCTAACACTCAGAAGTACTTCTCCTCAGCAAAGTCAAATGCAGATGCTGATGCTGTGTTTCTTTCACACTAAGGCAGATCTTGTTTATTTTTCCTGGGAGAAGGAGGTGCCAATCCAAATAAGTATTAGAATTATAACTGCATGTCCCATTTTCTTTACTAGAAGCAAACACATTTAGCATCAAGCTACTGTTACAGCTATATGAGCAAAAAGGCTCTGGGACTTCACAGTTAAGTGGAAAAAAACACAGCCTATCTCAGTTTACAAATACTGCAGGGATCTTAAAAGTTAGACAATAAAACAAAGTCATATACAAAGACCTAAAAAAGTCTAGACTTTGCAATTTCAGCTCTTCTGGAATCTGAGAGTGGGTCTTGTGTGACTTCATTAGATGCTAGTTACTGAACCATGAGAAACACTAAAGTAGCTTTGCTCAAACAGGTTTAGCTCCACATTTGAAATCCACCAGGCTGAGGAAAAAAATCTTAAAATATTCATTTTCATTGTAGAGAGAAAGTCCAGCTTCAAGATAATCCAGGCTTGAAAAGAAAAAAAAAAAAACCCTCACTCACTAGAGTACTGAGACTAAGCTCTCCAGAGGCAGACTTACTTAGCTTACACACACTGCCAAGCTGATATGTCTCAATTGATTCAGCAACCCAAAACAATGTCTCTGCATGATGTTGTATAATTCAAGACATTTCAGCTTAATCGGAGCTACCTCAAGGATCTATGATCTGCTCTGCTGCCAGGATTTGCATCATACAAACGAATCTCAGGAGCTGGTTGACAGAACAATAACTGTGCTGGAAAAATCAGATCTGAGTGAGTCAAAAACTAAGATGTATGTTTATCTCATGGAGTCTCAGGGATACTTGTCCATGTTCCCATGTTCCCATGTCCCCATGTCCCCAGCTTGTCCCCATGTCCCCAGCTGGCTCATTTTCCTGTACGAGTTGTGAGGCGCCCATACTTTTAGATTCCAGTGACTTAATAGGTGGTCTTAGCAACTCCTTGTTCCTGAAAGATTCTTGGTATCTCAGTTGTGGGCTTGAGAAATGCAAGATTTTGACTCTTAGGAAACCCAGACCAACTCTGCATGAGCTGATTAGCTCTGTGGACAGATCAGTCTTCATTACCCCCTGGGATGCCAAGATTTCCAGATTATTGACTTTCATAGCTGACTGTTCCTGACCTTTCTGCAAGATTAGGGGTCTAGGCAGGACAGAGAATAACCCAAATGATTTGTAAAAGATTTTGCTCCTGCACACCATTTTTTGAATTTGTCCCTGATTTAGGTACCTTTTGGGAAGTTTATTTTTTGTTTTGTTTTGTGGGGTTTTTTTCACAAGTTTAGAATTTTCATTTAAAGGAGCCATTCTCTATTTTCTGCACCACTTTCCCTTTGTTTCATAACACAGGCTCAGACATGTTTTGAGCCCAAGTATCCTCCTGGGATTAGTATGAGATATTAGATCAGTGCTTTTCTTCTGGATTTATGCTTCCCTACAGTGAGGGCAAAAGAGGCATAGCATGTTCAAGACAATTGTATTTCCCTCTCAGCACTGTGTTTTACACCTGATACTGATTACAGAAATGCAAATAGCAATTACAGGTCAGGCCACATTCTTCTCTAAGTATAAAACCCTTGTATTGCTTTCAGCATACTTTAATTTATCAGCCTCATGAAGGAATACAAAGCAGGAAAATGGGCTTATAAGTATTGGTCTGTACTGGGATAAATTCTGCATCTTTGCAATTATCTACTTACTTGTAAAGATAAGCAGACTCATAACCATTCTCAAGACTTCTAATAATGTTCTAATCATAGCTATAAAGAAGAGAAAGGTGGAATGGACAGGATCTACAGAGGAATTCTGAAGTGACCCAACCACCTTGAAAGACAAGGTTTTTGAAATGCTTCAAAAGTCTGCTCAATGGTTTTATTTTATTTTATTGCAGAAGGGCTGTTTAGGTCTAATGGTTATAAATATTTACTTCCCTATGATCTGTGGAATTGGACAGGTGATCTTAACATGCTTCTGAAGATGTGAGTTTTCCATGTCTCTCTGACAGGGTGCTTTATACAGTTTTGAGGTGGTATTAGTTATCTAGCTTGGTATTAACTAATTTAGATAAAAGACATCTCAAAACTGATAAAAGCAAAAAGATTTACTTAGGATATTAATCCCAGAACAAGCAGAGAGTCTGGCTTAGCAAAGCTGATGTGACTGTCAGCTTGCTTATCTTCAACCTCCTAAGAAAGAAGTCTGAAAAGACGTAGTAAAAGAAAAAATACTCCATTGTTCAAAAAGGTGCACCATCATTAGTTTGTTTCAAAAGAAGACTGATATAAGACGATGTTTACAAAGACCAAAAATTTTCTTACCATTTTGATTTAACAGTATTTTTAAGTTTACTGATGCAAACAATACATAAACATTCATATTAAAACATGACTCATTGAATCCTATGACAGAAATAATTTTTATCAGCAAACTATTTCCCCAGGGTTATACTTAATGTATCCTTTTTATAAGTGTCACTGTTTAAGAAAGTAATTTAAATTTTCACATTCAATGGTTTTATCTCTGCAGCTCTACTGAAATGTTGCTATAACACTGGAAACCATGACAACTGATTCCAGTTTCTGATTTCATTACAAGGTTAAATCTTACCCAGGTTCATGAACCTTTCATACAAGATGGACTTAATAATTTCATAAGTAAATCTTTCAAAAATATTTTATTTGATACAACAACACTGCTTCATTTGATCTCTCAATTTAAAGAAGTCACCATTACATTGTTAACTGCTGTGCTTTTCCAATTCTTGTCCAACGGTGCCACTCTTTTTTTGACAAAAACCCAAACAGAAAAACATCCAGATACAAAATACCCTCATTAAATAAATTGTGTGAATTTATGGCCTTAATACACACCTATATCTAAACACTGGCCAAGTTTGTGCCATAAACTTGGCACATATACTTTTAGTTGTGCCATATACTTTTAGGGGTTACACTTTGCTAATTCAGTGGTTTTTAATACATGTTTTCAAGTTTCGCTAAGTCAGCAGCCCCCGCACATGGAAGTCTGATGTTCCTGTTATTCTTTATTTTATTTGATTTTATTTTATTTGTTCTTAAGTCTTCATAAAATGTCAATATTGGCACATGCTGGGAAAGTGCACTAAACATCAAGCTGTTACCTGGACCAGTATGACCTTCCCTTTTCATTGTGCTTTTGAGAAAGGAATGCTCTAAAAATTAACAACTTAAGACTGCAAGTCCTGACAAATTAAGAGTTCCCTACAGTTAAGAACACATCGAAAACCGAGGCAGGATTGGGTTAAGCAATTCTGCTCTGATTATATTGGTATTTGTGATTTCAGTCTTTGGCTTCTGAATTAGATCCTTTTGGTCTGATCACGAAGAAGCCTAAAGAAGTAATCTGGAATAGGTGACTTCCACCAGTCCCAAGTCCGAGGTATGGGCAGAATCATTCTCAGAAGAGATAGTTTTTTCCTAATTCACTGCTAAATACAGACAGCCATAATTTACTGTACTGATTACTATGTTAGTACTTTACCAGCAAAACAGAAAACTTTAGAATGACTTTGACTGCATTCTGGCAATCTGTTCTCTCCTGCAATCCTCTGCGACTGATGATTACTACATGTAAAGGCAGATGATCACTGACCTTGATCAGTCATGATCAATACAGCACTTCTTTGGTATTGACTAGGAAGGAGCTGCAGTTACCAAGCAGCTTCCAACGTTTGGCTAGCTAAGCCAAAGTTTTTCAGTCAGAATCATAGTGTTATAATTAACATTCCATTTCACAGGGGAATGTTTTGAAAATAATATCAAAGATTGTGGGATTGATGCATACATAAATATTTGCAGTCTGATATGTAATTTGATAAAAGAACAAAAAGGTTTCATCAGAGCAGAACCATTTTTTTAATCACAGCACAGAATTTTAAAAAAACTTTGTTGCCCAATGACTGGTATATTTTACCAGATCTCATGTCTACGTTTCTTCCTTTCCTATTTTTCTCTCATGTTTAATCTTACTCTAACTTCTAGTATTCATTGCACTGGAGATTGCTAATTGTCTTTTTCAAATCCCCTTCCAAATTAGTTTCAAGTAACAGCAGTTTTGCAGATATCGTTTGCTTATCAGGAGAAAGCAGGTAAGCCTGTAGTTCACCCACAATCCAGTGCTTGAGAGTTAGAAAGTTTATATTTCTGCCAAATACTGGCTGGGTGAATTTGGGAAGTAGATTAAGATCAACTCATTGAAAATAGTCCACTAATTTGTATTCCCAATTTGAGACATGCCACATTTAATTTTAATATTTTAGCAGGGCAAGTGTACCTGTATCTCCAATTGAAGTCACTGGGAAATGAATGTATTCACTAACTCCACCAGTTATTATTTTAATCCTTTACCACTGTTTGCTTCTTGTTGAAATAATGAGCAGCTTTCACCTGTGAATTGATGTAGGCTGTATGCACAAGTCAGAAATCAACACATGTCACTGTCAAACTGTGCAATCCAGCACAACCTCGTGCAAAGCTGGTTTTGCAAGCATTTCTGAGGAGTCTAAACTCATGAAAGAAGAATAGACAACTTCCAGCTTCTGAAGGGTACCAGTATATTGCCTCAGCAAATAAAAAGTGGGATGACCTTGACTATATACTAAATACTTGTATTGTAGTATAATAAACTTGGTTCATGAACCTTTGTCTTCTGGAAAGACGGGAAGAAAAGAAGTTTCTTGTCTGTATTTCACTTACTTTTGCTTAGGATAGAGCCAGACCTCTCATCCTTTGCCACCAACTTCCAGGTCGAATTGTGCTTTTCTGTTGTCTGTGATCTCTACAGCAGTGCAGAAGCTTTCGTCCAGGTCTCCAACACCTCATGCCCTAAAGAGGCAACCATTACAATGAAATTAATTAGTATTTTCAGAGAAACACAAACAGAAGGGTGAAATCCTGGACCTACTGTAACCAAAGTTTTGCTACTGAATTAATAAGATCAAGACTTCTCTCAAATTCTTTTTAACATTTATCTTTACAGACCATGGATTCAGCCTATCTAGCAGTGCTCAAAGGTACAAACAAGATGAGGTGAGAATGCGTATAATGATTCATTTGGGCAGGAAGGGTAAATACTGTGCTACTCATCTTGAAAGGCCCATAAGGATAACTTTCAGGTGTGCATCTGCTATGTTGCTTCATGCACTCCAGAATGGATTTATGTGTTTAAAAGCAACATATCAGTGCATTTAAAAATAAACCCATGATTTTAATTCTTTGTCTAGACAGTGGTTCCAAAAAGCCCACTCTATTTTCAGTAATCCTGAAATTCAGAGTTGCATTTATTATAAAATATTAATGGCAATGACTTAAATCCTGCTCTGGAGTATGAGTAGCAACACCTTCTAATTTCCAGGCCTATTTGGGGCTCATCTATTTCCAGCATTTTACCTTTACATTTAACTTCTTCCCTCTCTAGCTTTACTTCATTGATCCTTGTCTTGCCATCTTCTAAGGCTTTATAATTCTATCCTTTATTTTTATGGTTACCTTGAAAGTGTTTATAGACTGTAGAAGGTATTTATAGACTTTGATCATGTCCCCCCTGAGGCTTCTCTTCTCCCAGCCATATATTAGTTTAGTTCCCTGTGTGTTAGCTCACATATCTCATTTTCTTTTGTGTGCACCATTTTTGTTGCCCATTTTTGTATTTTCTCCTAACTGTTCTGTGTGCTTCCACACTGTAAAAAACATAATATGCAATACATGACACAGAATTCCAGATGTTTTTTCCTCCAGTGCTATGTAAAGCAAAACAACTACCTTATAAACCCTAAAACTGTTTGCTCTACTTCACGTTGGTTGAGTTTGATTTTGCAAAGCATGGCTTTTAACAGGCTCAGACCAGCTCTGGAATCTATTTTAGTCAAATCACAATAACATTTTGTGGGGCAGAAACCTCTGGATTTTTCTATATTTTTTGTTGCCAAGTAATCTTACTTCTTGCCTTGCTCTCACAGAATTCAGACTGTTTTTACCTGGTATGCTGCTGTATTTCAAGCACAAGGAGGAATGTGAAGAAACAGTTTCCATTGAACCCACACTTTTTAAATACTCATGCAGAACACTTGTTTTTATGTTCACTAGTCCACTGCCCTGTAATATCAATATTAATGGCAGCTTTGCTTTAATTTCAGAAGAAATAAAGTCAGGCTGTAGGACTTGATGATATCCTCTGGGTAAAGTAGGACTCCTGTGTTCTAATGACAACTGAAGCAGTACTTCTTTCACTGTCCTTTTTTCTGTTAAATCTTTGCCTGCCATGTCACTGTGCTTATCAATAACACACGAACACTGTCATTACCTTTGTGCAAAGGGACTAACTATGAAAGCTTTCTTGACTACTTTCTTACATAGATTGTGCTTATAATGACTGCTTTCATACAGTTTCACAGCTTCACTTGGTATTATTGTGAAAATCTCTCATGTCCAGAAAAGAATTTCATTCCTTGAATAGTCCTGCTAGTTTCACGAAGTACTATTCAACTATAGTGGAAAAAAAAGGGGGATTGATATTCCACATTATTTTCAATTTCTGATTAATTACGGCTGATCTTAAAGAATGCTTTTATATATTTCAAATACATTTTATTTATCTGCAAATAATAAAGCTTATTTTAAAATTGTTTTCTCAAAACAAAGTAATACCAGTGCTCTGACAAGTTTTGTGTACAAAATTATTACCTAGGGGAGAATGCCATTTAGATTTCAATGCTTTATGCAAATAATCCAAGTATGCAATTAGACAAAGCCTTGTTAACTAGGGTTAAAACACATGCAATCAACTGGTGCACTTATTTGGTAGAATTTAGATAAGGATAATTAGGTTGCAAAATGAATCTGTATGTAAATAAGTGGAGTTCTTGTATTTGAGGATAAACAAAATCAGAGATAATTTTAATCACCAAATTTATTGTTTATAGAGTGTAGGTTCATAAAGAGGTTTGAAGAGTTAATTTCCAGGCCAGAATCTAACAAGATACTCATGGGTTTTGCTAGTCTGCCTCCTCATGTGCCTTATTTAGAATGACACACTGAGGACGCTTATGACTCTGCTTTGATACAAAATGAAAGTCATCTTCTTTGCTTTCTTACCACTATACATTTACATGAGTAAATTCTGATGTTCACTTGAAAACGTAAATCAAATACATTTTTGGCACTTTTTTATACAGAAATTATTTTCTTTGGGACTCAAAGGGAACCAGTCACAAACCTAAAGTGAAGAGACTGAGGAAAGGACTGTCCCTTGGTGTGTTCTGCTTGTTAACAAGCAATTAAATCACCTGTCAAACTGTTAGGTATTTTCCATCTTGCAATGGATAGTCAGGTGACATGTCAAGGATTCTAAACTCTCCAAGGCTGGTGATTCTAGTATTAGTTTGGTTTTGTGGTTGTTTTTTGGTTTTTATTTTATTTCTGTGGCTGCTTTTTGTCTTTTGATTATAAAGGAAAATTAAACTGAACAGTGCACTGGCCATATTTACAGTACTAACCCACTTCATATCCATGTTTTGCTGGTTTATCCCTCACTGACAATGGAAAACACCCATAGCATGCACTTAGGCAGCTTCTGGAAACATTTCAAGTGCTAGTCTAGAGCTGGATAGGAGCTTTTATGAGATTAATCCTCTCACTGCTGTTTTGTACTCCACCTCCTCTACAAAAGGACCTAAGTTCACTCCTGCTTATGTTTTTAATCAAATTTATGACCTTTAATTTCAGGTGTTTGATTTTTGTAAATCTTCTCCCCTTTTTTTGTGTGTGTGTGGTAATAACAAATCATTTAAAACAAATACTAACTAGGAAACCAAACATACTTTAGGTCATTAGTATCATCTGCTCAGCAGTGGATCCACAAGGTTTATTTCAGAACTGGTGAGGCCTAAATATCATTCCAAAGTAAAAATACCAAATGTAATGTGGAACAAGCTGCTCGGTGGAGCCTGAGCAGCCGCAGCCCAGGGGGTTCCTTATGAACATTTTTGAGAAATATTGATAAGGAAGAAAAGGCGTGGAGCTGCTCTTTTGTCAGGCCAGGGGTGAGGCGCCTGCCTTCCCACCTCTCGGTGTCACTGGGAAAAGCAATGCCTGGGAAAATTCCCAGCGCTTGCTCCATGCAGAGCAGGCACAACTACCGCAGCATTCGCCTCCCTGCGCACTAGCTGTAACTGGATCTGCCGGCTGCGGGCTCCAAGGTGCTCCCTGCTCCTCAGGCTCCCCTCAGGGGCTCAGCCCGCTCCAGCAGGCACCGCGCGTGGCCCGAGGGGCGCTTGCAGAGCGCACCGGGGCGCTGGGGTGGCGGTGGGGTTTTCCTCCGAACCGCCTCACCGGTGATTAAAAAAAGCTCCTTTGCGCACCAGAAGGAGCCTCGACGCCGGGAATTGCCGCTGCGGGGTGCCCGGGCGGTGCGGTGCGCTGCCGGGGAGAGCGCCGGGGGCGGCATGAGCCCTCGCGTCCTTGGCTGGAGCTGAGGGGACGCGGGACGCCTGAGGGTACCTGACACCTGAGGGTACCTGACACCGAGGGCAGCTCACACCTGAGGGTACCTGACACTGAGGGCAGCTCACACCTAAGGGCAGCTTACACCTAAGGGCAGCTCACACCTAAGGGCAGCTCACACTGAGCGCAGCTGACGGGTCGGGGGCCCTAGAAGCTCTGTGGTGAGGTTGGGAAGGCAGAGCCTGGAGTGGGGCAGATGCTGCTTGGGCAGGAGGTGTTTGGAGCAGCTCTGGGGGAGATGCCTCAAGCAATTCCCTGATCTTGCTGTTCCCACGGAGGAGATCCTACCGCGGAAGTACCCAAAATGTGGAATTTGCAATGGGGTGTTCAGCCTGCCCTCGTGTTCTCGATGTTGTGCAGGGATGAAGCCCGAAGTTTTTAGTCGGAGTTCAGGTTATTACAACCTTAAACTTGATAATTGACATAGAGAGATAAGGGTTGGAGTCTGTACTGGTTATATGTTGCACCTGATGTAATCGTGGTTTGCTGTCAGTTTCTTGGTGTGTATTTTGCAGGAGTGGAAGATGTTTTGTGGTACACACATACTCAGTTTGAGAATGCTGGTATGACGCTGTGAAAAATGAAGATATATATTCTGAGTGTCAGTGAGACACCTTTAGGAAATTGACATTCTACACATCCAGATAGCCTGTGATTTGCTTCACCGCTACCAGACCATTCAGCTACAGATTCTGAATATAATAATGTCAGATAATTCCTAATTAGCTTCCTCAGTTGGAAGCTCTGCTCCTTTGAGCATGTTACTTTTTGCGAGCTTGTTTGAAGTGGATAGAAAACTCCATAAGGATTAACAACACAACACCTGGGAGAAAAGTAAACATACAATCATTTGGAATAAACTTTAAACCCAGCAGACATCAGTGCGTAGCCTGGAGCAAGGCTAAGGAGGTCTAAAGACACTAATTATTGTAGTCATACAATTGAAATAATGGGGACCTGACAGTATGACTGATAAACGGCTAGAAAATTAATGAGCAGAATGCCTGTCTTCCATCAAGGACTGCCAAATGTCTGTACAAGACACTACAGACAACACTGACATTATGTGCAGACCAAAATACTATTTAAAGATTTGTGGCATGAGCTGAACACATGGTGCTGCTAATGACTGGAGCTTGTGTGCCCACTGTGTATGGATAAAGTAATTAATCACTTTAAAATTACACAGTGGGAGATTATAATTATTAAAAAAACATATATTATGTACGGTATGAGGGAAGGAAAACATAACTTGGATCCTTTAAATTAAGGATGCCAGACTGTACGAATGCTTTTGATCACTTACAGATTTATTTTTTTTCACTCTACGATGTTGTATTTGTTGCTCATACAATAATCCAGTTTTGAGTTGTCCCTTGTTTCACTGATTAAGGGTGAAAGAAACAGTTTTGTGGAAGACAGGGGATTATAGGAAGAGTTTAGAGCAGTGTCAGGGTCCTTGCATAACCTGCAGATCCAGCAGTTACCAGAAGTCACTAGGGTGCTTATAGTGGCTAATGGCAGATGCAGAAGAGGCAACTTATGTGAACAATTACAATTATAATTATCATAAATTTGCATCCAGAACATTGACATAACTTCCTGAAGAAAGGCTTTGTACACTCACTGACATCCCTGGAGGCATTGTAAAGGCTTTAGCAGGGAAAGTAAACAAGTCAGTGGTGTCTTTATTAAGTCCAGCGGCATGAAACCTGGCACAAGTGACTTTCAGCTCCACATCTGACTCATCTTCCCTGTCACAGTATTGGAACTGTCACTAGGACACAAAGCTGTGTATTACATGGTCCATCAGCAGCCAGATGCTTCAGAAGAAAGTTTCAAAGACCTCCTGTTTTAGGCAGGTGCTATATAAACTCGCTTCAGTCCTTCTCCTAAACCCTAAAGGTATGAAGTAATTGAGGCCTGAGAGACCAGAGAATTACCTGCTGTGGGTGTGTGATCATCCCTTTTATTCAAACACATTTTGACTTAACTTTGTTGAGACTATGTTCTGTTTGTTGGGCTTTTATGTGCCTCCCCCATTTTGGAGAGCCATGGATCCTGGAATACATCTGGCTGTATTTTTAAGAGGTTTCTGTGCTACAAAAATATATAGCCTTGTGTTTTCTTAGGGAAGAGATGATCTCTTGGTGTAGGGCAGAATGAACATCCCTCCTCATGCTGGCAAATCTTACTGGGCGTTCTCACACAGAAACTGAGAGAATATTTGATGAATCAGAGCTTCAAAGAGTCAATCTAATGTGTGCCCAGTTGCCTGGCACTGACTGTGGGTGTACATTGGGAAACTGAGTTAGAGAGTGTAGGCTTTCAGTGCACAGCCTTGGTATGTTGTTTAAATATAAATGGTAAAAATAAAACAGAAAAGGACAGAGGTCTTCCCAGATAAGTAGGGGCTTGGTATTGAGTCTCCATTGCCAGTAATAGGCTTTGGTAGTTTCAAGAGGCCTTGGATCAACTCCTGTATATACTGTGCTAAAGAGCCTTTTGAGTCATAATTTACAGTCATATTCCCAGGCAAAGCAACTATTTGAGCTCTCACTTTTATTTGACACACATCTGTAAATGGTTATCTGCTTCCTGCGACCTGCTTCCAACCTCATGAAAACCTTACATGTCATATTCTAGAGTTCTCAATACTTTCCTAAATGCATTAAAGGGCAAATATTTCTTTGGGGAACATTAGCGCCATTAGCAGCAATTTTGCTTTTCCACTTTCCAGGAATTTAATAGCCTTCAAATGCATAGGCTTCCGGAAATGTCAAAACATGAGCAAAGGGAAAAGGACACTGTATCCAATCACAAATTTGGGCTATCACAGGAAATGTGAGTTCGTCCCTTGGACTGAACAAGAAGGTTGATGGGTTTACTGAAACACACACCATTCATGTGAATCATTTGTATACTGTGTGCTTTCACAGAACATTACCCATCTAATTGCTGTGCAGGGTTTATTAGGACATAAGGCAGTAACGTGCATGGTATCCTTCTTTGTTGGTGGGTTTGTTTTGTTAGGCATTCTCTTATAAACTAACCAAATCTGTTAAAGTAAAACCCAGCAATCCTTTATTATTTTTCAATGAAATTTTTATATGTAGATTCTAAAAGCAATCGTGCAATGGTTGTGTCTTGCTGTCACTGTCACTGCATGCTATCTAACAAAATAGGATCTTTGTTCTATTAGAGATCTCAAGGTGCTGCGAGAACAATAAATTTTAAAAACAATGCAAATGTTACATAATCCAAGCCCCCTGCCTCTGCTTGTTGGATGTATGTCTCCTGGTGTGTGTTCTTGGAAAAATCAATCACTACGCTAAGGAGCAACAACAAAAAATCACTCTATAAATATCTTAGCAAATAATATGGGTTCTACAATTTTAAAACATTTGAAAAAAAATACTCTGCCAGCTGAATTACACAAAATTCTTGTTTACGAAAAAAATCCAGTATAAAAAATATAATGACCTCTCATGCAAGAAATGAGGCATTTCCAGGACATATTCAGCTAAAGAAAACCGGAGTAGAAATAGTCAACGTGAAATTATAACAAGCTCTTGACCTTCCCTGGCCCTTTATGCATTTTCATGAAATGATGTAATTCATTATTTCCACTGATATCTGCAGACCAGTGGACCAGTTTACTTTGTATTCATTTATTCAGTCCTGAGTAATCTGCATTTAATAGAGTGCTGGAGCATGTCAGAATGAACAATTAAACCTGGTTGTTATAGAAGACAACTTGCCATTATCGCCAACATTAGTAGTAGGTGTTTTATTTTTTTAATAAAGAAGGCATGTTGTAAGTTCGGTATATAATCCCATTTTAAAATTGTACACTTTTGTATCTAGAATGGCAATATCTTTCAAACCTTTGGGACTGTAGTACTTTGCATCAAGTTGTCAGGTGATGATGTAGGCAGTAATTTTTTGTCAAACCTGTTCTGCAAGGATAAGCAGACTGTGAAAACTAACCAAGCTCTAGGAGAGGATTGTGATGGAGGGATCAGCTATCCCATCAACAAGATGCAAAGTTTTGGAAGAATATTTTCTACAGTGCAGAAAGTGAGTGGGTTTGGTTACTCCTCAAAGGGAAAAAAATGGCAGTGTGCTTTAAGGATAATATGTTTGATAAATGCCTCTGCCTGACAGTCAAAGAGAAAAATATGCAGGGATAGAATGCATACAGGGCATGCAACCATAGTGCTCAACCTGTGCCAAGGCAATGAAGAAGATCACTCAAGACCTTCCATTGCATTGCACTGCTGGGCAGGGGAACAGCAAAAGCAAGAAGTGGAAGTGTTTGGGGCCAGCTTCCCACAAAGGCACTCTCAGTTTCCTTTGTCTCTGTAGTAAATGAAGCACTGATTTTTGAAAAACCTGGAGTGTCTCATCTTTCCTTTTTCTTAGTATAAGCTGCTAGAGTGAGTTCCCTGTCACATGAATGAAGGTGAATGTGTAGAGGAAAACCAGATGAGCAGTAGATCTGTCATTAGCTGGTATCTCCAGTAATCACCAACCATGTGCTGTCATTTTCATGCCCTGTAGATTATCAAGAACTCGTGATGTTTCATTGCAAAGCAGGTTGCAGAGATGGGAGGCAAGTAAAGATGAGTAAGAACAAAACATCTGCACCTTGAAGGTACCAAATGCAGAACTGTTTGCCAATAGTTTCCTTCCACGGGGTGTTCAGAGGTAAAGGGAAGATATTTTGTGTCAAGAAGCAGGTGGCTGGAGGAAATCCTGAGAGCCCTGTGATTCTGTGATCAGCTGTGCCTGTATTTGCTCGCCTGTATTTGCAATGCAGCCTTATGAATTAGCAGCAGGAGTGGTGTCTGGTGTTTATGTGTTTATGCATGTAGCCAGCTATGAAATTTTTAGGATTGCAGAATGAAATTAATTTTGCAATAATGAAGATTTTATCTGAGGTAAAAAGAAACACCAATTCAATGATTCAGTTCAGAGAGATGAAAAAGAAAAAGCAAGCCCAATATAACAACAAAAAACATGGGTAGGCCAAACCCACATGAGATACGAAATTATGAGAGGAAGTATAAAAGTGCAAAGTTTAGCATCTCATGCATAGAAAACTATAACTCCCATTATTTTCCATTTGCTCCAGGAAAGCTACACAAAACAGCACTGGAGAAGTTACAAGGTATATCCTATATGCTTGTGCAAACGGAATCAAATCTTGTGGAGAATAAAAAGCGCTGAGCTAGATGAGGTAACAGCCCTTTTGCAATGATTTCACCTGCCATTTCTCACTATGGCATTGCTGGTTCTTGTGATGTCTTACATTTAGCAGAATTCTTGAGAACAGAGTATCTTTTCTCAGTGGAAAATACTGCTTGTTGAATGATGCTAATGTACCAATTAGTACAGATTATGTTTTACAGCTGACAGATTGCCAATGTTTCTTTCCTAAGCTAGAGATGGTTCTTCACTCCATCCTAAAATGCACACTTGAGTCCCTTGCAGCCTATAGTGATGTTGGGAGTTGTAAGCAGATTGCTCTCAAGGTAAACAGCAGCTCATTGTCCCTTGTATTGTCCAGCAAAGACAAATTTACAATCAGCAGACTACATACTGCCAGCTAAAAGCACAAGAGCTGTATGAAATGCTCATAGGATGTGTCTAGTGTATTAGCACAGTTGTTTAGAGCAGGTGTTTTGTTAATTGTGGTATACCCAGAACTGTTCACTGTGTTCAAAATGACCCTTAAATGGCCATCTCACACCAGTCAGATGAGAAGATGTAGTGCACTGAGCTGTGAAATGAAGCAGGGAGGAAAGATGACAGGGGCCCAAGACCTATTCACCTATATTTGTTGCCAGTGATGTCTGTCAGAACAGGCTGTTTTATTATCTTTGATTCTATTTTTAACCATTCCTCATTTTCTTTTAATTAGTATTTTTCCAAATGAGTTAAGTTGTTTTTAAGCAAGGTTGTAAAATAATTTGAACTGATCTGCGGGAGCCCAAAAAGTAGAAGTTCTGTAGGTTGGAGATAAGAAGCACTTTGTTCATTTCTTTGCTTTTTCAAAAGGTAAACAATGCTGCATTTGAAGCAAATATTTCACTAAACACATCTGTCACACCTAGAAGCACTTAAATTCTGGGCAAAAAGGACTTTAGACTGCCACCATACATAGATCACAAGAATTCAGGAATATGGTGTAATGGAGAGGATACTGAGACAGCACTGCCAGGGTCTGTGGCTGGTGGCACCCATTGACTGTAACAGTGAATTACATTTAAGGAAGAATTAAACCAGAAGGGGCTGGTGGTGCACTCAGTGCCAGTTGCAGCCCAAGGCTGCTGGGGCAGGGGCTGCTGGCTGAATTGCTGTGACTGGAGCAGGTGCTTCTCCAGCTGCCCCAGAAAGCCCAAAAGCTCGGGCCTGAGAGAGCAGGAGGCCCTTGCAGGCAGCAGCAGGGGAGCAGCTGCCCCGGGAGAGCCTCTGGGAAAGGCAGGCTGTTTAGCTGTGAAAAGGCACCAAAAATCACAGGATAATTGCAGTTTAACCCATGAATTAACTGATTTCAACATGCAGACTGCCTGAGGAAACCAAGTTCACAAAGAAAGCCTTTTTCTTTTTGTCTTTTCCACACAGGATACTTTAATGTGTTTCTTTATGAATTGTGTCTTCAAACAAATTTTTCTTTTAAAGATAAATAAAACAGAGGCAAAAAAAAAAAAAGGCTGGAACTGAATATTTATTCAGTCCCCAATTTCTCCCCATTTGTTTACTTTGTTGGCTGAAAAACAAAAAAATCCATTTTTCACGCAGCTCTAGTACAATATTAATCATCATGAGTACAAACAGCAGAGTCTAAGCCCATGTCTATTCATACTGTGTTATGCTGCTTCATGCATCTGCATACTGAATAGTCCCTGCTCTGGAAGTAAGGAAAATAGGGCTGTGTGTAATTGAACGTGAGAATGAGGCTGGCAGTTTCAGGTCAGTCTGCTGCTCTTGGGATCTCAGACATTAACATTGTTATTTTGGCCTAAAGAGATAATAACTGCAATTCTCTTTTAAATTCATAAACCATACTACTTTTCTTTTTCCTCTTTTTTTTTCCTCGTAGGCTTTCAAACGGAACTTCCTGTGGCTGAGAGCTCACTGCAAGGCAGAGATACAGATTGTAACAAGACACACACTTTGACAGGCAGGCATAAGGAGGTTTTACAGTTCAGAAGATTTCTGGGAGTGTGCAATGCAAGGAGAAATGTATAGTGCCCTTTCCTTTCTAGGTTTCATCTCAGTATGAGAGAGGCTTTTCTTCACAATGGTGAACAAAAGCATCTTAAGGGAAAAACAAACAAACAAGAAAAAAAAATAACAAAAAAAAAAAAAAAACACAACTAAAAAACCCCAACCAAACCAGAAAACAAAAGGATTTAATTTTTCAGCTGCAAGACCTGCTTTTCAACAAATGCAGGCCCCTCTATCCTTAAGCACTAAATTTTAAGCTAACAAGATGAATGCATTCAAGTTTCCTTCTGTCATGTTTACAAATGTTCAGATTTAGTAACTTTAATTGCTATTTATCAGTAGTTTGGTGCATCTTCCCAGAAATCCCAAGAAAATGGGTAAAGGTCAGTGAAGAAAAATTTGTGGCTAAAGAAATGGCCTGGCTCACCACCCCATTTCTGCTGGCCACCTCAGAATTTGGGATAACTTTCATTAATGAAAGCAAAATATAAAAGCCAGACCATAAAAACCAAAATATTAGGTCCTGAATCACTTTCACCTGTATGAAACTTTCTTCCAAGGTATATCTACAGCAGTGCAAGAGTGGAATATTTCATACAGGTGTTTGCTCAGGTCCTCTGGTGTTCAGATCATTAAAACACAGAATAGTAAGAGAAATAGAAGAGCTTCTTAAGGCCTGTACTATCCAGTGCTTTGGTAAGATTCGTGTTTGTGATCTTTGGCAGGGATAGATAAATTGATGAATAAGTAGATGTCTGTCAGAGACGTGGATGAGATTCACACAAAAAAATTAAGGTGACATAGAAAAAATAAGGCCATATAGAAAGCTGTCACCTGTTCTGTAGTAACTGCCAGTGTTTGCACTTCTTACAAGTAGCTAATCCAGAGAAAATTGGTCCACAATGAAAGAAGCTTAAGCTAAGTCCTACCTAGATCATGTGTCTGAATAAAACATGCTTGCAAAACATCAAAGAAATTCTGCACCTTTCTGGGTGAGTGCATACTTTTTGTTGACTATAAATGGTCTGAGGTAAGTAGCAAATTTACAGCAAACTTTCTCAAGATAAACTCTTCAGAAATATTCACAGTGTTGTGATAAACTCCAGCTGAAATTAAGCAGGTCAAGAGTTAAAGAAAAGACAAGTAATATGGATCATGGTTGCAAGCCCACCTTTGAGTCTGCAGAGAAAATGAAGTAATAGTAAACCAGGTATTTTGCTGCATGAACAAAAAATTAATTGAGCTTACTGTAAAGGACGAAACACAGTTACTTTAGAAGCTGAAGCAAAACGTTACTTAAGTACACTGGAATAGCAAACTTTTCTCAAAAATGGGTCTCTTTTAGACCTGAAACAATAGTATCTCTATTTTAACGGGCAAAATAAAGGTGTTAATTAGTCACTGTAATGCCTCAGAGCTGCACTAATGTAGCTGCTTATAGTTAGGGATATGTCTGATATGTAGCTATTATGTGGAGACTACTGCTAAGAATAGATTAATACTAAGAGCAGTGGATGTTGCAAAAGCGTTCTGCTACCTAGATGTTAAACATTTCTGCTTATGCTATTTCTTTCTCTCCTAATAATCCAGAGGATCTGAGGCTCTGCCTTGGGCAATGTGATATGCATAAGGTCCACCAGCTGACAAGGAGTCTCAAGAGGCACAGTGCCTAACACTGTGGTTTGTTGATTCAGTAAATTCAGTTTTCAATCTCCTAAGGTAACTGCAAAAATGCATCAGCAATGTGAACTGATGTCTGTCACACTGATAGTTCAAGTTTGTTTAAACATACTCATATGGGTGGACCTGTTGCATCAGATTTCACACTGCATCAGATTCTACCTGCCTGCAGCACTCTGATTTTAATTGCTAGAGCAGGAGCATAGTCCCAAAGGCAGGTACTCTGCCTAAGGATCCAGTTTCACATTACAGCAAATTCATAGTACTAAAAGGCTGTCTGCTCCTCCATCTCCTGTTAGCAGCTCACTCCCACTGATAGGTATGACATCAGTGTAGGACCCCTATTTCCACCACAAAAAGTGGAAGGGGATGCTCAGGACTGGGGGACAAACCAGTAAAACATACTCTGTCAAAAACCTGCAGTAGCATCAGTAAAATAGTGATGTGGAACAGCACCCTAAATTCAGTAGATGGGCAATGACACATATATGTTTGAGTCCCATTTAAGATATTGTGCTGGTGCACCCAGAACTTTCAGAACATGCAGAACAGCAAAGGCACCTCAGTGAATCAAAATTCCTCCAGTGCCCCTTGCTTACCACCAGTGAGGAGTCATTGTCAGTGCCTTGTCTGGCAAGTAAATTACTGGCACAACTATGTGCTTTCTTCATTTCACTGACAGCAGTGACATTCCAGACAAACTTCTGCTGGGGAAAGAGTAAGTGAGCACCACTGTGCAAGTCAGAATCTGCTTCAAGCACCCACCTAATCTGCTTTGAAAGACTTTATTAAAAATGTGAATTTTTTAGCTTCCTAGTTTGTCTAGGGGTAAAGCACAGCCCAGATGGTTTTTTCTTTTACAATAACTCCTCTTTAGCACCAAATTGCTCAAGCCTCTTAAATTCCTTCTCTTGGAGGAATATATTAGTTCCTCAAGTCATGCCATTTATTCACAAATATCCTCTCTGGCTCTTGAACAGAGCTGCCAAGAGTGAGAAATAAATAAATAGACCAGACTTTCTCCAGGTTTTCCCTCTCACTTGTTTTTTCCTACCTTTCTTGACATTTATAAAATGTTACATAACTTTCTACCAGGAAAAGTATAAAATACATTTACAGTATAGTTGTTTTGTTGATTACAAAAACATTGTTGCAGTCGCAATGAAGCAATGAGCTTGTAAATCTTCTCCGTTATACTTGCTGTTCATTAAATTTAGTGGAGTGATAGGTACCACTCTGTAAAATACAGTATTTTTTTGGAAAGATACAACACATACTGCTTCCAAGCCTGTTTCTTATGGCAAGTCAGTCAGTTGTCATACTAAATCTTAAGTGCAGATGGATGAGGATTGTTGAGAATATAATATTTGTCACAGAGGTGCTGGGTCAGAGTCTTTTATTTTTCAAAAAGGACACTTGTTAGACAGTATCAGATACAGTCCCTGCACCAGCGATTGTTTTGGTCAGCATGCAAGCTCTGTGTTCCTTTACACACATTATGAAAATCCAAACATCCTGCTTAAGGTTTACCAGCTGCCAAGTGATCTTAGTGCCTGCTACTGTTGATATGACATCAACAGTGTGCCTGTATCCTTTGCACTGGACGTTATCCACTGCTGCTCACTACCAGCAAAAGTTGTTTCTGTAGGGAAGATTTCCATGCAGCAGATTCCAGCGAGCCATTGACTTTATGTTTGATATTCATAGTGAGTGCTTGCCTGCTTTAGACAGATTGTGTTTGACTCGTCATTGGGAAAAACACCATTCAAAATTACAAAGAAGAGAAATAATACAAGATGAACTGTGATAAAGCAAGAAAGGAATGTTTGTACTTCTGTGCAGGTATGCACGCAAAGAATTAGACATTAGTACTGAGAACATGCTGCCCATGCAAATTGCCTATTTGACTCCTGTCAAGGACTAAGGAGTTAAACTGTAGAGCTGAGCATTTATCTCTTCAAGGTTTTAAGTGAAAAGGCAGAATTTGGCTTCAAGACATGGAAGTTTAGTTCATTTAATTCTTCCACAGGAAGTAGAAGTTGGCAGGGAAGGATGCTGTGCTAGACCTTGGTCTGGAACCCCAGTCTGAAAGGTTGTGGTTGCACAGTGGGAATATGGATTTGGCTCTGCTTTACTTGGCCACCTGGTCAAAAGCCAATTCCAAAGGCTAAGCCAGAAGGCTGTGCAAAGCGTATGACTATTTAGAGCATGGATTTGAGGTAGAACTGACTACCCAGTTAATGGGGTCCTATAGGCTTCTTTGCAAACCATATGTTTGCAGCTGCCTTCAAAAGGCTATATAATTCACCATGATAACCAGGGACTGCTGTGTCCCACTATGTGGAAATTCTGGAGCATTTTCTTCATCATGCAATAGTTGTCCATTGCCAACATCTATAGGAAGAATATGAGCTTTTCTCAAGTGTCAGTGTAGGCAGGAGGTATGTCAAGCCTCTATAAATCAGCAAGGGTCTTTGTGAAACTACATGAGGAAGCAAGAGCTTTAGTTACCTATGTTGCAATGCCTGGGTATGTTCTCTATCTTCACTTTCTCTTAGTTTCTTGGTTTCACAGACATCTCAAGAATTTGTTTCTGGTTCTTGTATTAATACATCATTTTTATTTTTCATTTGGTATCACAGTGACTCTTTAAGCAAATACAAGCAATAAAGCTTAATTAAAAGAACAAAAATGCATCACTTAAAAAGAGGGATAGTGTATACTAAGGTTTCAAGTGTCAAAAGCAGGTACAATTTTAAAGTAATTACATTTTTAAAACCCTACAGGAAATCCATTTTCCCCTCCCCCAAATTAATATTCTGTAAAGTTGCCTCCTTAGTGAAATTTCAAAGTCACAAAATGCATTGCTATTTAAGGGAACATGCTTTCAATCTATGTCTGAGGAAGAGTGCACTGGGAGGGTATCATTCAAATAAATAGGATGAGCCAAATACTGAGATTAGTAAAGTGGCATTGTTAATTGTCAAGATGATGCTGAACAGACAGAGGCACTTAATTGTTGTGTTTGTGCTCCATTGCATCATTGTCTCTTTGTGTTGTTTTTAATTTGTTTTCTACTGTAACTCATGAAACTTACATTACTGCCATTAAGGTGAATTTTTTGAAGCTGCATCTGCTCATTGGTTTGCCGATTCCCTCTCTTGAAATTAGATTGATGTAGTGTTATATATTCATTCCAATCTAATGACTTTTCCAGAGCCCCAGAGTAAAGAAAATGGCTTTCATTAATTTCCCTAATAGCATCACTGAAAGACATGTAATGTGCGAAGTTAAAACTTCTTTTGTTTTTAATCTCTTAATGATCTCTTTTCCCTTTGTTCAGACTATCCTTAGTTTTACAGAAATAGAGAGGAATGAAAATGTCTCTTGGTGGATTTGTCAGGGAAGCGAGACTTCAACCATTTTGGTGGAAATGTTTCATGGCATTTTTATGTTCTCTACTGATGTTTATTCCACTATTCAGTCCATTTATTGCTCCATAAATTGCCATGTGTGTGGTTTCTTCTATTTTTTTCACATCCCAAGGAAAATGAAGACCAAGTTCCTCAGCCGCATCCTATTTAGCATCCTGAATTTGTGACTTGTTTCTGAATAAAAGTCTAGAAGTACCCTTACAATAACAGGAATCATTCTCATTGTAGGGAATATAAGATCTTCACATGTTTCTTGTCTTCTGACCTAACTTTACAGTTAGTGAACCCAATTATTTGATACAGAAAGTTTTCAATAAATGCTCTGTTTCTGAAAAGGAATTCCATTATTAGAGTTATGCTCTGATTTGGGCAGCATAAAAAGGGGTAAATACCTATAGAATAGACTGAACCTAGAGTGTGAACCAGAAATTAGGTGTTTTCATGGCTTAGTTGCAGGATGAGGAATGAAAAATCTTTGGTTTGAGGTGGCCCTAACTTTAATTCATCACAGAGGTTCGTTCAGTTTAAAGGCGAGGTTAACAATTAATTGCAGACTTCATCAGTGTCAGGGCCAATAGTCTCTGATCATTTCATGTGCCTTTTTTTGTACAGACTTAGATTCAGATTTTAGAAAATAAATAAAAAACAGGTGATAAATCACTGGCTAGTGTTGCAAATGTTCCCTGTGCTTATTTGCATCACCTTTGGATTTTCAGTCCAGAAAAAAAAGAACCTTCCATCATCTCTCACATGTGTTAAGTTTTACTGGGTCCCACTTTATGTATATAATCTCAAGGTTTAGGTACATCATGCTGCAGAGTGAGATACAGCGATCTCCAGACTGTCTCAAATCAACATATTTGGAACCCCTGAAAAGCTGCCGTTACTTAAATACTAGACTTGCAGACACTACTATGGCCTTGTACTGATGTAGTTTGAAAATGAATTAATATTTATTGACTCAGGAGCATGATGGTGCCGCACAGAGCCCAGCAGGATTCAAGGCAAATGCGAGTTGTTGGGATGTTGCCAGCACTGCAGAGACTGATAATCCTGAGCACTGTGGACAAAGGAGTACAGTTTTCTCCCTGTGGTATAATCCTTGAGGACAATAGACATGCGAACTCCCCTTGGCTCTTTGTTTACACCTGGACTGAAGACAATAAATGTGGTTTAGTCAGGAGATGTGACAGGTATTTCATGTTGACAGTTCTACTCCCAGTACTTTGTTAGCAGCTCTAAGTCTGACAATCAGTCTGTGATAAAGAATGGAGTTCAAGCTTTGTCTTTAAGCTCTGCTGTTGTAAGACAGTCGCCCACCTAATAGGTATATCCTCTACTCAGCAAAAAGGCATTAGAGGATGAACAGTGAGCCATCAGTGTTTGTGCATTACACATTGGATTTTCTGATAGGGAGAGGGAAAAGTGAGTAGTGATTCACCTCTTAAAAGATATTCCTGAGTCTTGATTTCGGCTAATTTTGTTTCCAAAACTATCTGAAAAGTTTCTCACTCATTAGTTGAGCATGTCTCAGAGTATTTGTCCAACTTATCTGATTTCCTAACAAATTATTTTCTCATTATATTCTAATAATTTGCAAATTCCAAAGTTTTTTATTCCACTTAGACAATACATTTCAGAGAAAACTCACTGGTTTGCGAGAGTCGTAAGCACCATTGACCTACTTTTCCTGTTATTTACTAGTCAAATTACGTACTGCAGAAGCTTCCTTGACATGCTCTCTGGTCAGCTCCTGCATGTTCCAAATTTGATGGAAGAGTCAGCTCATTAGTGCACTGTCTGTGTTTGTGTAGGAAAAATATCATCCTATTTTAGCATGATGTGTCTGACATTTACTTTCAAATGGTATAATACAACAAGAAAAACTAATCTTGAACTTACTCTGCTCACCAAGTATAGTGGAAAACTTTAATTATGCCATTCTGAATCTACCTCTATTGTGCATTTTTTTTAGAAGTCTGCATTTCAGGCTAATTAATATTTCAGTTATGACCAAAAGGAACTGAAGCTTCGGGAAAATTCTCAACATAAAGACAAGCAGAAATTCGGTTCTGAATAGTTTGGTTTACACATATGAATTGCTGTGGAAAGTTGACTGTGGCAGGTAAATCTCATTGTATGAGGTCATGCATTCCTTCAGTTTACTTGGTTATGTCATATTGTGATTTGTAATGTTTCTCTTCAGCTAATGCTATGAAGTTCTCTGTGTATTTCCCTGTGGCAGCTTTGACCAATTTCCTTATGGCCATATGACTTTGTGTGTTCAAATACTTTATGGCTATTGATTCCTATATCCATAGGATTAAATATCATAACGTCCACTTTCAGAAGATCCCAAAAGTAGGAGCCATTCACAAGAACAGAGATGTTTTCAATGGGATATGAAGAAATGGGTCTTTGAGAAACAATTTTGGACCAGGGCCAGAATATTACTGCTTAGCACTAGTGCAACATCCTACACCTTCACCAATCTTAGTCATCTCTAACTACCCTATGAAGGTGAGAAATATAATGTATTTGTAGCTATTGTATTTTTACACAAATGTGAGGCAAAAAATACAACATGCCCAATAGTTTTACTGAGAAATTCAAATAAGTCCTGTCTTGTTTATGTCTAGGTTTTATGTGTCTGTCCTTATTCATGTTTCTGTAAATCTTTTGCTCTATTTAACCATGGAGCAGATGCACAGATTTTACTGCTCTTCATTGCTCTGTATCTTTACAGATCATATCTTTTGCATCTTGCCATTGTCTGAGTTATAAGGACACTTCAAAGTGGCACAATTACCAAAAGTTCTTAGGCAAAGTTTTTCACCAAAGTCCAAGCCTTCTTAAAAATTGAAAGACCAAAAGTAAAACCAGCACTTTTTTTCTAGTAGGTTTTTTTGTTGTTTTGTTGTCTTTGTTTTTGTGGTTTTTTTCTAACTGGAGACACACTTCAAAATGTGTAATATATTTGTTTAAAATTCTGTATCATGTCAGATAGTGATGCCTGTCAGAGATGGAGTAATAAAATTCTAGTTAAACTTTTTTCTGTGCTTTCGCTTTATTTACCACATATGTCAATTAATGTACATATATCACATTAGAATGTACCATATTATATCATATTCCTATGTTTTGGCTATTGAATTAAACAATCACTAGGATATTTATGATGCCTTTCATTTCAAGCAGCACAAGATATCTCAGAACTGCAACATTCAGTCAGTGATTTGAGTATGGATTTGGAGCATTCTCAGCTATTTGCTCTTGGATGTCCAGTTTGTGTCTTTCATCTTCCATGTCCTGTTTGTGTCTTCCATCTGCATCTTCTATCTTCAAGCTTGGAGGAGCTCTTTTTGCTGCATACTTGAACACTTCTCTTACCCACTGGGATTTTGGATCTACCTCATTAAAACTAGAAGTGATAAAGATTACTGAAAGGGACAGGGCAGCATTGTGGTCATCCAAACCAATTTTCAACTGGAATATTTAAAGTTATTCTGAAAGCACAACTTTAAAGATAAGGATGTGGATATAGCTCTACTTTTGTCTTCTCTTTGATCTTTCCAAATAAGCTCTTCTCAAAAGGTGCTTTCATCTTTTTTCCTTGCCTGCCTGAGGGTGGAATCTTATGAGGGCAACTTTGGCCCTAGAGCAGAATGGTACTTCACTCTACATTTCTGACTTCTATGTTCCTTTCCTTTCCTTTCCTTTCCTTTCCTTATTAAGCCAACTGTCAGGAATAACTGTCTTAAAATGAAATAATTTTAAGAAATGTAATAAAGCATTAGAGTGCATTATTTAAAATTGCAAGAAACCATCAATCATACTCAGTTTCACAGGAATGTGTTCTCTTTAGAAGCTAAGTTTGATAACTTTCCTCTTAAGTTGCAATGTAAGAAAAAAGGTGATTCTCATTTGTTTGGCTCTCTCAGCTGTTGGTGAAAGCCAAAGAATACACACATTTTTGCACTATAATTGTATTGGGCTACAGTTCAACTGGCTTCAATGTAGGTTACAGTTATCAAAGGATAAGTACTTTACTTGGGGGTTTCATTTTTTGCTGCTGGCAAAGGGCAACTTCCAGCAAAGGGCAACACCTTTATAATCAGTCATATCTGCATTTACAGTACTGGGTCCTTCTCTGCTTAAACAGAGAAAGGAAAAATTGCCATGGACATCAGCTCATTGTTAATCTTTGTCACTGATCACATCAACTGACAGTGCTACAAAAATACTGATATGGGCTGCAGGTTTAATATCTCTGGAAAGGATTTCTTGCAGATAAGTGTCAGGTTTATCAATCATAATTGAGACAGTAGCTAAACCATCTCCACTTGATTTGTGTAGACATGGAACAAAAAGCAGTTAGCAAGTAGTTTACTTGCATCTCATTTCTCAGCTGCATTGGCTGAATCAAGTAACTGCAACCTTATAAGCAAGAAGAGACTTAATTTCTTTTATGAACCCAGATTCATATGCACTGCATTTTAATCTCAGTGCTACAATACTTGAGCCGACAAGGAAATTATTAAAATTAATAAAATTCATTGGATTATAAAAGGAGATAGAAAAGTTAAATGATCTGAAGTACATTTTATATAAAACTTTCATTTTCCAATAACCCTTCAGAAAACAAGGCTGTCTGTTAGAGGAAGGAATAAATTACCACAGTGCAGGAGGTTTCAATAACTTCAACCATTCACAAAAAATTATTGAGACGTTTATGACTGAGGGAAAACTTTCCCCCATCAAAATTAATTGAGATAAGTTTTCCAAGATGCTAGTCCAAGCAACTGCTTGAGGGGTCAGAAAACCTGCTTGGGAAGTGCTTCAGGAAAATGTGAATGGCTCTTGGTGTAGTGCAGTTGTATGAAGTGTTTGGAGTTGGACCTGCTACAAATATTTGTGTACGTCATCTCTGCTTCCTGTGCTGCATTTTTGTTCTTCATCTCCAAAAATTCCATCAGAACTTTGGCCTTTGGCACCCCCATCCTTTACAGACTTCCTTTGGTATAAAAGACAGAACTCAAAGTTCACCACTTAAACTTACATGAGTCAGTTTTTTAGCATTTCTTGGTTTCAGTTCAGGGTGGGATATGTGCATTTCAGCCCTTGTGCAATAGATCTAATGACGATTCTTTTCCACTATTCTGTGACTGTCTGATGTAATATGATTGTTGCTCTTCAGAGCACAGTCAGTGTTTTGTCACCCAGTCATTAATGTTTCTAGCATATGCACCCTGAGCACAAACTAGAAGCCTTTTCCTTCTATTTTATTCCAATGCTTGAGGGCTTTTTACCTGGATTCCACTGTGAATCCATTGTAGATGGCAGCACCACAAGAGCAGCTTTGATTCACAGTGTTTAATTGCTGCTGGAGGGATAGAAGTAGAGCCAGTTCCCCTTGGCAAGGTCCCATCAGCACCATCTCATAGCACCTGGACTTTCAGGGACTGCAGGAAACTCCGTGGATCAAATTGATGGGGTCAAGAAGAGTCGAAATCTAAAGAATCTAGTCTCCATTTGGGCCCCTACAGGGCATTCCTAGTAAAAGAAATGTGAGATAAGAATAGAAATACACCCCAGACATTAGATTAAGGGAGAAGTTCTTCCCTGGGAGGGTTGTCAAGCATTGGAACAGGCTGTGCAGGGAACTGGCTTTGTCACCATCCATGGAGGTATTTGAAAGATGCATAGCTATTGCACTTAGGGACATGGTTTAGTGGTGGACTTGACAGTGCTGGTTAGCAGTTGGACTCAATGATCTTAAAGGTCTTTTCCAGCCTAAGCAATTATATGATTCTATGATTTTGCTATATTCATGAGTTGCAATCTCTCAAAGAAATTCCTATTTGTGGATGAAATCTTATTTTTAAGCATTAACTGTGTAAGAAAATTTGCAGCAGTTTAACATGATGGACTTCAGCCAATTTATCTCTTGTAGTTGTTTGGTTTCATTTACAGAGGCCCACAGGCTAAATCAGTTTAAGGGAAATTTAAACTTGGTCAAATGCACTTAAGGGTAGATTTTGCACTGCTTTAACGTGATTGATCCAGGGTTGAGTCACTTATACAATACTTGTGTATAGACAAGGTCACTTGTGTATAGACAAGGTCATGAGCTCTACAAAGACATGATATTAGAAAGGTGAATGGCATTCCATCTAATTATTTGAGCACTCAATCTGTACACAGGACATGCTTTAATATCTTGTTTGTTTTGCAAGAATACCCAGAGAACATCAGGTATTTTACCAGAGTAAAACAGAAAAGAGGGGAAAATCTCAAAATTTAACATTTGAAAAGCAGCCAGTCTGTATGTTTTGCTAACTGTTAACAAAGCTTAACCTTCTCTGATAAATGTCAGTGCAAAGCATCTTAGTGGGGTTTGGCAGCACAAAGGTGTGCTGCTGAGACAATGTATACATTCCGCTGTGAAACAGAAAATGCAAATTAAAAATATGAACCTACTTCTATAGAAATTAATGGGAATTTAGTCACTGACTTCAAAGGGAGCAGGGTCAGAAATCCAATTTCTTGGTATGTTGCCTCTACTTTCATTAGTGGCAGAGGGTGTAGGAGGGCTGCAGAGAAATGACATTTTATTTAGATCTTAAAAACTTTGCTTTTCCAGAAATACTCTCCCTTAAATTTTTAAAGTTTTGTTTACTTCTGAAGCATACCTCAAAATGAGAAGCACATATAGGGGTATATGTAGGTTATATGACAGTTATCTTTCCAGGTGGACACTGAATTAGCGTGCCTCAAATAAATTTTTATTCCTCTGCTGCTTTTTAAAGAGCTTTTTATAATCAGTGACTGCTAGAAGAGAAATGTAGAATACAACATCATGTGCCCAGTCTGGTCACTTGTTACAGAAAGCTGATAGACACCTTGTCTCTCTCTTTATTCAACTATTAGAGTATGGGGCACTGATACAAAAGGAAGTTTTGAAAAAAAAAGGATATTTTATTTATCTTATAAACATTAAATTACATCAAGACTAAATAGAAAGAGAAAAAAAAAAAAAAAGAAGATCAGATCAATGTTTTGGTTAGATTAGGAACAGCAGTTCATAATTAATTTAACTTCTTGTTCCAGTCACTTGCAGTGAGAAATGTAGGCATCTGATCTGTAGACTACAGGGCCACCTCAGGTCACCAGTGTGGTTTTAGCTTTTACAACATAGCCAAGAAAATGTGTATAAGCATGTATCATAGACTTGCAGAATGACACTTGACAATTCATTTTTATGTGGTGCTGTTTTAGAGAGCATGTATTTTCCTGGCTTAATCACTTGACTCTGTCTCAGCTATTAGACTTAACAAAAGATTGTAACAGTGAACCAAATCCAAGTATGTGCCTCCTCTGGCACTTGTCTGTTTAAAGCACTTCTTCATTCCTTTCTCAAGCAATCAAAACCCCTCTTTGGCCAAATGTATACTCAACATCTTGTCCTTTTATGAGTGCAGTAAGATTTCTCCAATGGAAGAGCCATCACAATCCTGCCCTCTCACAAGACCTGGTCAAAAATGTCACAGTTACAAAGAAGAAATTGCAACCTTATCAGAAAAATGAGAGCCTCTATTTTCACTCACAGTACTATATTTGCAGCAGAGATTCCTTTAAAAACAAAGGATACATCCTATTTAAGAAAAAAAAAATTACATGTTGCTTAATCTTTCTGCTCATCAGACTGCTCTTTCTCATCATCTTTGAGGATTTTATAATGCTAAATGTTGGAGCTCTGTGGAGCACAGACAATCGGATCTCACCCTTATGTGTGGCACAATCTAACACAAAAGACTGTCCACAGAAAATGCCAGCTTAGTGTTTTTAATGAGGGAATGATACATTAAATACTGACACAGCACCAGTTACAGGAAAGAGAAGTTACATTCAAACAGTTACTAAAACCAGCACTTTTCAACAGGTTCAAAAATATCCTGTAAAGTGTGACGCACTTGGGTGCTTGCTGGAATAGCATCTCATGTTTCATGATGCACTGGAAAGCACAGCCACCTGGTTTTGGAGCTCTTTATGGAAGAAAGAATTGATGCTTTTGATGAAAATTCTCCCTTCTGGGACTTCAGCCTGTGGTGTGTGATTAAAAATAATTCACCTAAGAGTTCCACACAGATAAAGGAAAAGCTTGGAAGGAAATGTTAACTGCCTTTGGCACAGAACTAGGCTGCTTTCCCCCAAATACAGACCTTTAATGACAACTGTTCTACTTCATCAAACACATTCCCTTTTTCCCAGTGAAGAAACTTCTGTCATTCCCTTGGGCTAAAGCAGACTGAAAGCATTTGCCCTTCATGCTGTACTCATGAGGTCTAGAGACCCACAGCAGTGCCTAAACTCTAGAAAATCTGTGCAGAGAACTTGTCTCAACAAAATATATTTCTGCTGAAATACACTTTCAAAGCCAAAAAGTTTTATGGAGAGAGGAGTTCTAATGGAGATTTTGAGGGGAGGAAATCTAAAATCACCTAAATTTAAAATCTGCCCACCCACTTCCAAATAAAAATGGAGTCCTTGACCTGACATCCTTTGGGGAATATGCTGAAGGGTGGACAGAGAGCAGCAAAAACAATTTAGAAGCATCAAAGTTGTCATGAAATTAGGCTTTTTTTCTCTTGCTATTCCAGTTCTTCCTGTAGCATTGATTTCATCTTGGCCTTGCTTTTTCTGGTCCTCTTTACGTGGGCCTGGAGTTAACAATTTTGACCTCTATGTATTTAAGAGATCACAAGAGACCAGCTACAGTCCTGGCAGGTTCTTCTTAATTCCCTCTTTCAACTTTCAGGGTGATATCCGTAGATTAACACTCTTAATCTTTTTGAATTTACAGTCACCAAAAAAAAAAAAAAAATTCTTACTTCTCTTTTTAGGGTCTTTTCCTAAATGAGCTTCAGAGCCACAGATCTCTGCATATTACAAGGTGTAAGCAAGTGCTGTAGAATAACTATGGGGGAAACCTGTCTTTTTTCCCCAAAAAATTACTTTGTGAATGAAGTCATTTGTGATTATTTTCAAGATGAATACCAAGGAAGAAATCAAAATAACAAGGGTAACACAGAGTGTTTGGAGAGAAAGGCAGATCATAGTTAAAAAATGAACAAAAATTGAAAAAACCCTTTGAAAATAATTTTTTTACTTGCCCTCAGAAAATTCTGTTTATCTTTGGCATCCTTGGTTTGCAACTACAGTTACGATTAATTGTGTCTTAAAGAATGTGAAATCATTGCTGGAATAGGAAATTCTGTGGCCCAATGGGTGAGTGAATGAATTTGTTACATCTGAATGAACCACTGGCCTCATCACCCCTGCTCAGTCCCAGTGTTTGAATCTTCATAAGTGGGGGAAAAAAAATCTATGACTTTGCTCATTTTCCTGCTCTCTATTAAGGTTTGAGTAATTTTTTTTCATCACCAAATAGATTATTTCTTGCCTTAACAACTTTTCAAGTTTAAATGATGTCCTATGAAAAATAAGTTTTGCACCTTCATCATAAAGTCCTGGATCTCTCTGTAATGTCTTTCCTTTTCACTTTTGGAGACCACAGCTGAGTGCCCTAGAGCATAGCATGGGTAATATTCTTATCAGTTAACATGCCTGTCAATCAAATCCTTGTTTCATTACTTTGGTTTTGTCCTTTTGGCAGGAGACATTCATCTGCCTTACAAACAAATTTTGTGGAGCCAAAGGTTATGTTTTCTTCTCTTGGTCTTCATGGTCCTCCGTATGCAAAAGCCCCTATCAAGTGAGGCCTGTGGAGTAAGTGGCATATATCACACAAACTCAGAGTGGTACTTTTGGGTAAACTCAAAGCTGCTTCACTGCTCGCTGATGCTTAAAATCAAAGAATTGCACAGGATGATGGCTCTCCTATATTGCTTTTCAATCTTATTCTGTATCACATTTCACAGTTGCAGATTGTGCCCTTGCTTTTCTTCCCTGGAAGGGAAAATCCCCTCATTTCTCTCAATATTGGAAAGCCTTCCTTCAGCATGTGAATAGACCCAATACACAGAGAATTTGATCCTTTAGGTTTTGGAAGTACTATGTTATTTAGTGCAATCAGGTGCATCCTGAAGATAGTGTGAAATACTCATTTCCAAATTCAAGAGACCAGTAATACCTAGAGATCAGTGATTTTTTTTTCAGAAACAGACAAATGCCCACCTCATCTCCTCTGGTTAGTTTAGACCTTTTGTTTCCTCTGCCTCAAAAAAGTGATATTCAGCTCTTATCCTTACTTCATGCAAGATGATGAACAGGTTTTTGTTACGTGAGTCCTGGAGCATGACTAGAATATTATTCCTTAGTAAACTTGCTGTATAACACCAGCTCCTCTCTCTGTGTAGACTACATGGAAGTTTTGCAAGAGCTGGGTTTCCAAGAGTCAAACTTCATCACAGCAGGGCCTTTTCCCTGACCCAAACCAAGGACTTTGTTTCCCAAGCACAGCTACTGCTGTTGCTGCACCACCACAAGTGATGACAAGACAGCTACTGAGCACTGCTCAGTGTTATTGCCTTCCCACACAACCCAACAGAAAAGGCACATGTTGAGGACAGCTGCTGGTTTTCTGGCCTCTTACTTCTCATCATGATATGGTAATAAGGATATCTAGTCACTAGAGAACTGATGGAAATAACCAGTTTCATATGGTAGTACTGTTTTTGTAATTATTCCAAGTCAGGACCGGCTTAGATTGAGACCAGAGATGCAAACATAAAAACTCTCAAAACCTTGTTATTCATCCTAGAAGCCACCATTCCTTCAGCAAGTATGGGCAATGGCAGTCTGTGAATCTTGTGGACTGTTTCCATACTTCCACTGAAAGATTCTCCCTTTCCTATGTGTTCTTCTACCCTACCCTTCATTCAGTTTAGGTGGTTTCTTGACTGCCTGAAGACTCAGGGGAAGCTCTTATCGCTGCAAGGTGTATTTGGGAGCAAGGTTACTGCACACACTGAAAAATCCTTTTACCAAATCACTGTCCAAATTTGCATGTTTTCAACCTGTCACATTTCTCAGGGGTGCACCTGAGGTAGTCTTTCTGAGTCTCCAGGATCCGGATCATGGATAGACTCTTTATGACACAACAGAGGTTTTACATTTACTGCACAAAATGGAAACTCATTAACCAAGGAATAAGCTCATCAGAGTCAATAATAAATACCTGTGACAAAGAAAAATGATATCTATATCATACAAATAATGCAAATACAGAGATAATGGGAAAACTGCTTTTCCTCATCTACTATCTGATGGATTTCTTTTCTGCAGAATATATTACTCATTATGATACCAATTTCAATTCTTATGGCTTCACATCCCCTTGAGGGGGAAGGAGCATACAGAAAAATATGCTGAGTCTCCAGCCAAAAAATTCCTATACTGTGGTCCAGTCAAATGGACTGGAAAGGACTATGATTACTGTTCCAGTGACCTTAGGCTAATTCACTTCTGTCTTTTTTTTAAGGTATGCCTACCCAAGAAATGAGTAGAAAGATCTTTATTTAACTGTGTTCTCCTGGTGAACATCACTGAATAGGAACTGTTCCTCACAGCTAAATGAATACATCCCACCAGAGAGAGATCACTGCTGGTTACAAACCCACAGAATTCTTCTGTCTCCTTAGCAGAAATGAAGGGGTACCATAAAATGATGTCATCTCCACAGCAAAAGTAAAAGTAAAACTAAATCTGGAGTTTTTAAATTTCAAAAAGACCATTACAGTTAAAGTATATGCATCCAGTACAGGGCAATTTCCATCTGTTCATAGAGAAATAATCAAAATGGTCTTAACTTTTAATTTTCTTTCCCTTGCTCTTTTCTTGTTGGTTCAATCCCCAAGGGTTATAGCATTTTAGAACCATGAGCACTTGCACATTCTGAAATAAAACTTCTATTTCACAGGGAAAATTATTTGAGACTAGAGATCTAGGGTCTGTTTGCTGTTGACTGTCTGTAAGGAGAGCAGCATAAGTATTCATGATTAGCTCTTTTTAATTTTCTCATTCAAATTGCAACCTCTCTTCACATGCAGTTGCATAGGGAAAAGCATGCAGCACTTTGACAAAGCCATGTCTGGGAAGATGATTTAATAAAACAGGACTAAATGTGTCAAAATGTAAACTTCTATGACAACTGATATTCCAGTTGATTAAAACAAAATAATCAAAATTTTATCAACATAATTACTTTGTCCATCTCAAAATTATTTATGTGCTTTAGTTCATCTTCCTTCTCTTTCTTATAATTTTTAATTCAAGCAGATTTTAAAACAACACTGTTTCAAAATAGAATGTCAAAATATTTAATTTTTAAAAATGTAAAAAATTTTTTTTTTTAGGTACAAAAAAATTTAAATAAACTTTGACTCAGGCATGAAACTTCATTTTTCTGCAAGAAACAGTTCTAGTCACAAGTACAAATATCTTGCTATGACTTTGCCAGCACTTCTTTTTTTCAGTTTTGGCTGCAACGAAGCAGTGCATGAAGGTGAAGAAAAGAATCCAAAGCTGTTTTGTGGTCTTTTAAAAAGCTTCATTATGAAAGTGTTGCGTGGCATAATTCAAATTTATTTTTTTCAGTCTGGTGCTGTGACAGTCTATAGCTGTGATATGTGTTTCAGCTGTCCCTTCACATATCTTGTTCATTCTTGCAGCATTATTCATATAATTTTTTTCCCTTCTCTGCCCAAAGATTTCCCTTCATTTCAATGAATAAAAAAGTTGGTAATTCTCCTTCTCCCATCAGTTTCTAAGTGTGAAATATCAAATAAGAGACTAAACAATCATCTATACAAAGTTATCATTAGATTTGGGTTATACAGATGAGTCCCTTTATCAAGATACAGGGTGAAACTAATGTCATCATTTTTGCAGGGTGAAGTCTGCAGTACATAGCTAAAGTTCATCTCTGGTACCCACAGAATTTCTCTCTCATTCTGAAGTCTTCACAGTCTTTCTGCGTCTGTGTTTGCATAGTCCACTAAATGTGTCTGACAGTGTAGTCACGTGTAAGATGCCTTATCATCATGCCAGACCTCAGTGTTCATGGATAACCTTCTACTGTGCAACAGCCCTCGTGGTTCTTATGCGCCAAGCAAAAAATGCAGGTTGGTTACTATGTCCTAAGGCAGAAAGAAATGGAGGCATTTTAGTGCTGCATCCCATCATGTTGGCAGAGAGCTGTGGGCAGATTTAAAAATTAACATTTAATGCACTGTCGAGAAAGATTTGCTGCTTCTCCTATTGCAATTCTTGTGATTGATACTACCAGAATATCCTGCATGTTTTACTCCCACTTGACATTTTGCATGTTGTTTTCCCTGTCTGACCCTAGTGATACACATGCTTCTTCTTTTCCTTTCTGAAGTTTGATCAGATTTCTTTGTTGTATTTATATGTCAGTATGGATAAAAAACCATTCCTTACAAAATGTGGTGTTTAATGGGCAGAAGAAAATCACCTTTTAGTTTTTAAAGCTCCTTCTACCACCAGTACTCCTGTTGAAATTTATCCACATTTCACATATACACTGGAAAAGAAGGCAAAATTACGTTCCTTGTGATGGTTTAACCTCAGGCAACAACTCAGCCCCACACAGCCGTATATTTAGTCTCCTCTCCCCATTCCTGCATGGGCTGGGAGACAGAATCAGAAAAGCAAAAATTGAGAAAACGCCTGGATTGAAGTAAAGACAGGATAACAGGCGGAACAAAAGCCACACATGCAAGTAAAGCAAAACAAGGAATTCATTCACCACTTCCCATGGGCAGGCAGGGGTTCAGCAATCCCCAGGATAGCCAGGCTCCATCACACAAAACAGTGACTTTGGAAGACAAACACCATCACACTGAACGTGCCTCTTTCCTTCTTCTTCCCACAGCACCTGTTTTCTTCTCCCAACTTCCTGTGCCCCCCAAGCCTCTTTGCTGGTGGGGTGATGTGAGGAGCAGAAAAGGCTTTGACTCTGTCTGAGCACTGCTCAGCAGTAGCTGAAATTACTATCAACTCTGTGTTATCAAGACTGGTTCCAGCCCAGCTCCAAAACACAGCCCCATAAAAGCTATTGTGAAGAAAACTATCTCAGCCAAAACCACCATACTTGTAAGAATGTGGCTCTAGAAGCCTTTCTTTCAAGTGTTCTCCCCTCAAAACCTTTCCCTCCAGGCAACTGTGAGATAAGAGACTCCATTATGGAAAACCACTGTAGTGAATTGAAGGAAATTGTTAGATACAATTATCCAAAATGTGCCCTAACAGTAGTATTCAAATAACAAGTCAGAAGTTATTAGTTCTAACGCATACTACGTTTTTCTCTGAAATTGTATTTACAATGCCACTGGCATAAACATTTACCGTCAAGCAAAGATGAATGCATAGGCCATTTTATAGACATATTTGTAAATAGTTGAGCCTATATTAAGGTCCACCAAAAAGCTTTGGGTTTTACAGGTAATGAATACATGATGACAAAAAATGGAGCATGTGTTTCTGCCCTGAAAATATTACAGCATTTTTTAAAAAAATTGAAGGTACAGAAGAATTCATCTCTCTTCACAGGGTTAGAGTAAATTCCAAACCGAATTAATAGTAAGTTTTCCATTAACTTAAATGGAGCTGGAAAAGATCAATGCATGGGCTATGCACTCATAATGGCAATGACATTACACTTTCTTTGACAAAATAAGGAAAAGAATTGAATCCTGAAGTTTCAATAAGGCAAGATGAGTTGTGGATTAAATTCAGACTCAAATTAACTTAATACACTAGCACTACATTGCTACTATGTCTTGGCATATTGAAATATGTTAATATGTTACAGAGAAGTTGCAATGGATTTCTGACTTTGTCAGAGAGATCAGGTGAATCCAGCTGGACTTTGTCAGTCCTCCAAAGAAGACCAAAAGATACCCAAACAGCTCCTGCTACTGCAGTGGTAATTCACAATGACATCTAGCATTCATAAGGCCTCTCCGTTTTTGTCTTTGTCACAGTAATACAGGACAGGCAAAATATTGGAAATATCTTGCGCTGCTGTGCCTAGTGGGAGAAGGATTTTGCTTATTCTGCGGGTTACTGTTGGGACAGGTGTTCATAAAGTTAGTGAGGAGAGAGAAGGTTTTGTGATATTTGAGAAAAAAATAAAAGAATGGAAACACTTCCCCCCTGGATTTTCAGAACAGATGGACTCTGGTGCTGTTTAGAGGTCTCTGAGGAAATGGTCTGGGATACTTCAGTGCTGTTGAGTAGGATTTTGCAGGTTTAGAGAAATCTCCGAAAAGGGGTCGTGATAAGCCAATTTCAATTTTTCCATCAAGTTGCTCCAAATCTTCTTTGAATCACTATGTTAATGATGTCAGATCAAGATTTTTTTTTCACTGTTTTATGTCTGTGGAAGGTTTCAAGTGTCTATTATATTTCATTATTTTATTTAATCTGCAAGAATTTGTCCTAAGGATTTCAGGTTTAAGCCTCAGGCCTATAGCTAGTACATATACTGAGCCACACATACTGGTTAATGTCTTGAAGTCAGAAGCCATAGCCTATCTTGCCTTACATTTACACAAATTGCTTCAGACCAAGACCTTGCACTGGCTGCCTGCCAGCACTATGCTTCCTTCTCTCCTGACTGAAGTCAAAGAAGCTGAAAGTGCTCAGCACTCCAGTCCAGGGTAGACTGCTGCTCTATATTATTTCTGAAATACAAGCTAATTACTTTTTGAGATATCTCTTGCCAATATCTTGGTTTATATAAAGTATCTGGTGATAGCCAATGGCATATATGAGATAGAGAGCTAGTGCTGTTACCTGACCTAGCTGCTTTGTGATTTCACAGCTGAACTCATACAGCCACACTTTACTTTCTCTCAGCTTCACATTATATTTTCATGCCACCATCAATAGGTTTCTTGCCATAGATGGCATTTCTTTATACCCCTAAGAATCTCTAAAACATATTGTCCATGAGATTAGGAAGTTACTGAAGTAAATATAGACAGTTGTGTATTTTTTTTGCATGTGACTGCTTTGCAAGTGAATGCTTTGGCTGGACAGTTCACACTAATCTAACCAGGGCACTTCATGCTTTGTAACAATGGGAAGAAACCTTGTTTAACTGAGTTGTTAGATAAAAGATTTTGGGAGGAGATATGTATGCTATTTTGGAAAATCTAAAATTTGTAGATTGTAGTTTCAAAGAGGGCTAGCAGATTGTTAAGGTGTGACTGTAGGCATTCACTCTTGGCTGCTATTTGAGGAAGACCCTTTAGCAAGAAGGTCTCTTAGTCTGAAACATCTTGTTCATTTTCACAGGTGCTCCATCTATTCTGTAGTAGATGAGATGTAATTTATCCTTTTGGAAATAGGGTCCATAACAACACACTGCTTTCCTGTTACTGCACTGTAAAGACTCAGCATGACATGGTACTTTATGTAGTAAATATATAGTACATCTATTTGAAGCACATTACATACCAAAACATCCCTGAGTTTAAGGCAGTTTTATATCAAGCCATTTGAATTTAGTCAATCAAAAGTGCCATAGAGTCTTCCATGTAATGAACTATTCAGCAATGTTGGGTCCTACTGTGTATATTCAGCATGAGGAAGGCTGTCCTCATGCTCTAATCAAGTTATTGTGAAAGCAATTTAAAGATTTTTTTTTCATATTTTACTGCTTATACACATTTTCCTGTGGCTAAATTCACACTTGCAGTCAGCCCAGTGCCCGAGGTTGTTTAACCTGGAAAAAGGAGGCTCAGGGGGGACCTTATCACTCTCTGTATCTACCTGAAACAAGCTGTAGCCGGGGGTGGTGGTCTTCTAATTCACTAAGTAATTAGTGATAGGATGTTAGGAAATGGCTTATATTGCACCAGTGGAGGTTTAGATCGAATATCAGGAAAAACT
Organism: Lichenostomus cassidix; assembly: GCF_008360975.1. NCBI lineage: Eukaryota > Metazoa > Chordata > Aves > Passeriformes > Meliphagidae > Lichenostomus > Lichenostomus cassidix. The sequence continues at coordinate 25,316,731 of NC_139488.1, forward strand.
GATTCACTGTCAGGGTTGTAAAGCACTAGAAGAGGATGCCTAGGGTTAGGGTTACGGCTAGGGTTAGGCTTGAGAGATCTAAAGAGCCTGGAGCTCCAGGCACACTGCCGCTGGAAAGAGCCTCCCAAGGCCATTGTGAGAAGGTAGGGTCACCATTCCTGGAGGTAATTATACAACTTAAAAATGTGACACTTAGGAACATGGTTTAGTGGTGGACATGGCAGTGCTGGGTTTATTGTTGAACTCAATGATCCTAAAGGTCTTTTCCATCCTAAACGCTTCTACGAAAGGCTGAACATCTACCCAAAAAATGTCCCTTTGCTCTCATTTCTCCATATTATTTTCAAGCCTTTTGCATTAATATCTCTCCCAGGAGTGACAGCTACAAAGATCTAGCATCAGCTTTGATGTAGTATATCATAAACTCAGTCCATATTTCATGCAGAAAACCTCAGGGACTGATAGAACAACTCTGTGTCATTCTTAAATTTCCATGAATACAATATCCTGAGGTGTGCGGTAGGCCCACCATGTATTTAGGACTCATTGCTTAACCTTTGAATCTAGATGTCATGCTGGTACAAAATAGAAAGGCAGTAATTATCAGAATTAGAAAAAATAATGGAATTTTATTAATGAATCATCTTTTCCCTTAAGCTGCACTGTAACAAGAAATAATCATCATTATAATGAAGAGTGTTATTATTGGACCACATTATGAGCACCAGTGATTTTGTACCAAGCTTTTACTGTCAGGGGAATGGTTCATTAACCACAAAGAACACTTCACATTAGGGATTCAGTTTATCTGGCCAATTTAGACACATTGTTTAAGTAATTTTAATTAAAATTGGGATCCTGCATTTTGGAATGGTGTACTGGTTCAAAGAAATTGTAAGCACAATTACTACAATCAAGTTGTTAGTAAATTTTTTCATTCCAGATAAAGTCGGTCTCTGGTCAATCTGTTAAGCAGCCATTCTGGCCTACCCTGCAGCTTCAGTACTAGTTAGGGGGGTGGATAAGAAGAGGAAGAGTAAGGCAAAACCTTTTCTATTTCTAATAGAAAATTTCTAATAGAAAGTTTTCTATTTGGCAAGGGGTAGATAAATGCAATTCCATGGAAAATGTGTTGTAGACAGGGAAGAAAAAAATTTTCTTGTAACCTTTTCCTTTGATCAAGCCAGCTGTATGTCACATTATTTGTTGCAGTAAATATCCTTTTGGGGCAAAATTGAAGCTGGGAAAAGAATTTTCACTTATATTTCTCACAATATTTCATCCCATTACAGAATAATGTAGAATTAATGAAAAGTGCCTTCAGACTGGAGAACAGCCCTGGCTTCCCAAGCACCAGACATGAAAGGTGCAAGTGCTGTATCTTAAGGAGGATTCAGATTAAATCTCTGTTCAGTGTAAAAGTCACATAATTTTGTGGACTTCTTTGTCTCAACACCTGCTGAGGGTCTGTTACAACTGAAGTGTGGAGTTCACACCACTTTAGGCCTCACTTAAAATGAGAAGCATTCATCCTGGTTGGTGTAAATAAAGCAAACTTCACACTAAGATCAAGTTCTTCAAGATCAGGCATCAGTGAACTATGAACTGCTGTGAGTGTTTACACTGCTTTCACTCACCTGGCAGCTACACTGGGCTCAAAGTGCCAGCACCATGTTCAAGATGGATGCAGTCATTGAACATCACTGAGCTGCAAATGATGTCTTGTGGTAGGGACCCTGGAAGGATAAAGGCTGTGTCTGCATGTGCTGGGGGTTTTGGCGCAAGCAGTGCCAGCCAAATCATGTCCTTGGAAACTGCAAAAAGTCAGATTTAAAATAACTTTAAAGAGGTATAAAGTACCTTTAATAAACTATATGTGGTTGGAGAGTAGAATGATGGCCACTATAATATTAAAAAATTAGATATCAGAAAGGCATTTCATTGTACCTAAATCTGTCATCTTTCTAAGCAGTGCTAAAGCTCATGCTTAACTTAAAATTAAGTATATGTTTCAATTTTAAGTCCTGAAGAGGAATAGGGTTTTAAACAAAGGTTTTAGAGAGGGGGACTCATATTGTGGCAACTTGCCTTTGTAATTAGCCAGACAAAACGGTTAAGTTCATCATTGATGAAGCTGATTTACACCAAAGATATTGAATTCATTTTCTTCCTCTTGAGATTAATCGTGATAAATCTCTTCCGAACGTACTAAATAATGAAATGAAATAAAATGAAATGAAACATATTCTTCATGCCTAAATGGATGGTTTCTCACATCCTAATGGAATATTGTTGAAGAATTACAATAGTCGAAAGTGGTTCAAATACATTTGTTAAGAAGTAATAACAAACACATGAAGAAAGACCACAGGGATTCCACTAGGCTTGTTTCTCTTTGATTTCCTCATTGTAATTCACTTATTTTCTTCACACTATTCCCTTTGCTTTCTTCACTAAATAAGCAATTGAGATGTCTTTTGAAGATTCTAATAACTCTTGAAGTCATATTTTTTCTAATGTATTTCATGTGTGTGTTCCTCCTCAGGAAACAGCTGTGTCTTCTAAATGGAAGAGAAGACTTTTTAGAAATCTCTGATGGCAAAAAAAGGACTACAGATGGGGGTAGGTATGTAGGGAACATGTGAAGGACAAGAAATTCATGTGGTTCTCCTGTATTTAATGAATGTATTAAATGTCTATTAACGGAACTAATAAAATGCCTTCCCTTTGAGGAAGACGAGAGGGATAACCTGTGATGCTGTTCTTGTCAGCCTCACTACACATCCAGGTCTGGTGCCTTGGATATGGGGAGAGGGAAGTAAGTGCTCCTCCCATCCAAGCCATGCCACCTTTAGCCTGGGTGTCACAGATACCTTATACACACACACACACACAAGTTAGACAGGATTTCCCCTTCCTTGCATGTATTTAATGGAATAAATACATCCGATCATGTCCTCTCTGAAATGTTCTGTAGACATGGCAAGGTTTGCCATTTGCTCTGACATGAAAGTTTCTCCAGGCTATTTGTCTTCCTTTTTATGGACTGTAAAGTTATTTTTAGTGGTAGAACTTCAAACCACACATCTCTTGGCTCCCAATTATGTGAGTACATCTACAATTTCTTTCCTACAAGTAGGTTTCTCTGAATTTTTCTGGATTGACCTGTTCTTGACATCTCCTACCCAGTCTCCATCAAGTGTTCAGTATTTACAGAACTCTGTTAGTGGCCTTGGAGGTTAGACTCAGATCTCCACCTGTGTCTCCAGATGCCTTTAATTCCCACTTTGCATAACAGTCAGCAGATTTGTCTCTGCTATCAAAGAGAACTCTTCTGTCTTAAAAACTTATTAAAAGCTCCCAAACCTGGGAGATAAAAATTTGCACCTAAAAATAAGGTGTCCATGTTTAACAGCAGGGGTAACAAGAGAATAAGTTACATAACATAGTAATAAACAGTTATAGACTGTTATAAGATGAAGACTGGTAAAACCAAAGCAAACCAGAAATTAAAAAATCATGGTTGGGAGCCCAGAACAGAAGAGACTGTCACAGGAGATGGTGAAAGAGAATCCAGAAGTCAAGAGGAGATAGTCTTTGACTGGAGCAGGAGGAAAATTATGTAAGAAAAGAAACCAAGGAAAAAAGAAACAGATGTGATGATTTCTTCAATGTTTTTGTGACAATTTTCAAACCAGTATGGGGAATGTCAATCAGATGTGGGCACCTAATTCAATTTATCTTCCTTGAAAGGTCCTCAAATGCAAATCTATTCAAATTAAGAGCCAGAAAAAGAGGTGGTGGGGGCTGGAAGAAGAAACACAAAAGCTCAAAAAGATTGATATTTCTTTTCACTCTTCTGTGTGATGAATTGAATTTCTGCTAGTAACTAGCACTTTTGCAGATGCTTATTTAATGTCATGCAGGGGAGAGGCAGTAGGTGTGGGCAAGGGAGGTGAGTCATGCCTTGCTCAAGAGGGAGCCTGCTGTGATGTTCATAATGCACTGAATCAGGTTCAGAAATATGAAAGTTTCTTTTCCTCTTTTTCCTACACTTTTTGTTTGCTCATGTCTGACAGACACACAAATTCGTGTCAGCTTCTTAATAGTCATTTGTACCATTGATAATTAGGCCTGAATACAAGTCTGATCCTGAAAGATGACAAATTGTTCCCCATTTTTTCATAAATACAGTAAAAATTTATTGTCTTATGTTTAGTTGCCTGGTGCAAGCACTCTTCACAGAGAACTGGGAACTTGGCCACCACTCCCAGCAGCAGTCCAAACTGGCTGTGGCATATGTTGTTATAGTCTCCAGATTTAAAGATGTGAGGCAGTCGTCTGGCTGTTTCTCTACTGGAACATCCTTTTCTGATGATCTGAATAAAACCCAGACTGTTTGGGATTTAAATCAGGGGTGCATGTAACACCACAATGCTCTGTCATTATAAGGCTGGGAGCTGTCTGAAGACATTGCCATCTGGTGTATAGAAAATATGAGATTTTGATGTTTGAGGAAAAAAAGCTGTGGCAGACTTTTGGAAGAGGTGTGATTTGTTTCCCTTGCTTCATTACAATAATTTGTAAGTAGATTCAAATGCCATTTTTGAGGTTCAATTGAAGTTGTTTAAGCAAGGGCGAAGAGAGGGTTGCTGATAGGAATGAAAGAATTCTCTCTTTTGAGACCCTTGTGAATAGAAGACATCATTCCAATTGAAAATAAAACTTCAGTCTGGGATGTGTTATGGGATCACCACCAGGCCTTAAGTTTCACGTTCTCCCTTATTTATTTTATTTCTCTCTAAGCCAGTTGTCCATGCAAAACATGACAGTTAATTACACCTCTCTGTTTCCCTCTGACAAATAAAGCGCAAGTAATGGCAGCAAGGATTAAACTGTTTGCTTTTGGTTTACAAGGAATTAAAGCAGTGTGCAGTAAATTTTCCTGTAAAGGTCTTTCCTAAAGCCATAGACTGGGGAAATAATATTAGCAGCTAATGTTGTGGATGCAGAGCTCGGTTCAACAACCTTTAAATAAACATCCAATATGTTTTTCCCTCTCAATGGGCTTTACTCAAGGTGTGTCACTTGGGCTTCAGCAGATGTGAGTGTTCTATCTGTGCATCATGCCAGCCAAACACATCCACATCAGAAGGAGGGATGAAAGAGGATTGAAAAAGTGGGGTATGTGGTGGGTTATGTAAATAAAGTGCTGGAGCTGTAAATGGGGTAGTTCTGTCCAAACACCTACACTCCACCTCTATAGGATTAACCACATGGATGTAGCAGCATAGGGTAGGAGTGCTAATGCTTTAGATTTCCTGTGGAAAACCAAGAATCAGTGCCAAAAAATACTGCATGTATTTTTTTGAAGAAAAATCCAGAAAGGATACATAAATACAGATCTAGCCTATCTACCCATAGGTATCTGAAGTGTGGGAAAATGCACCAGCCAAAATACCAGTGTATCCTTGTTCTTTTCTAGCACAATGGCTGTGTAATTATGCATCCTTTCATGTCTAGTTTGAAAATAAATAGTAGTCTTAATCCTTAGACTGTTGTCAATAACTGTTATTGAAACTTGAAACTGTTAAGGAAGAAAAAAAGAGAAAAAGAAATTCTGGAGCACACTTTAAGGTTCAGGGAAACTGAAAGACCCAGCAACAGATGGAAAGAAAAAGGCACTGCAGGTGTAATATTTAATGGAGTGTTAATTGTGCAGTGGCTAAAAATAAATAGGCAGCACTAAGTTTGTTTTTGGGTGAGTGGTTGATTGCAAGTGCTAAGCTCTACAATTAGAATTATAAATGATGAGCTCACTTTTGTGTCCCATGGCTTGTTTTAGGAGTTTGATGGACTTCCCAGTGCAAAGTCTAATCAAACACTTACTGGGAAGGATAAGAAAGCACAGGTTGTGGGCTTTGGTAGTTGACCTACTAATTACTGTAGTGTTTAGTAACATGAACTACGCCCAGATCTCTAATGCTCATATCTTATATTCAGTGTGAATTGAGCTTCTATTAAATGACAAACTGGATTATGTCAAGCAGAAGGGTAAAAGCACTTTAATTAATTATTAATTAATTTAGTAGAACTTTAATTGTTAACATTGTTCCCTCTTTAAAGGCAATCAATAGACAGGATATTCTTTTTTGTGATAGAGAAGAGACTTCAGAGAATCCCAGAATCACAGAGTGGTTGGGGTTGGAAGAGACCTTTGAAGATCAGCTCCATGTTAGCATACAAACTGTAGGATTCACATCTGAGGATCACCATATGGTATATTTTATCTCAACTCATGATTCAGGTTTAGAGCTGAGCAAGCTACACCAAATTAAGCCTTAATTAATATTGTTGTTAAGGAACTGATCCCTGAGAAAAACCCTGGTAAATTTTGAAGTTAGTCCTTTAAATAAGTAATGTCACTCTTTGGTTAAAGTAAGGGACTCTAAGTACTAGGTCTTAAAATTGTGTTTGTTATTTATGTTGTTGCTGTTGCTATTTAAAGACACTCAAAATACAACCACTTTTTATATTTATATGAGAAGATATTTGGATATATTTGTATTTTCATCTAGGAAGAAGTGCAGGATTACCTGTCTCAGCTTCATAACAAACCTGCAGTAAGAATGTGCTGCATCCATTGTTGCTGTGGGAATACATTGCTGCTCATATGATCTTCCATTTTCTCATCTGCTAAAGCATCAGGATGTTGATGCTGAATACCACTCATGAAATACCTGTAAACACAAAAGAGTAAGTACTTTCTACTGTTTGCACTGGAGCATACCTGTCCCTTCCCCACAAATCAAGTGAAGCTGATAAAATAGAGTAGAATGGCTTTCTATTGGAAGCACAGCCCACTGAAAAAGGTTAGAAAGTTAAAAGCAGATTTCTATAATTCACAGGAGGCACAAGACATTAAAAGTTACTGCCTCATTAATGTAACAAAGATTGTGTCAGGAAAATAAAATAGTACAATATTTATCTATTCTCATGAAAGCATTCATCAAAAGATGAGGAAACAGCTATAGAGATCATTCATCAAAAGCTAGGAAGAGTTTTTAGCTGTACAATTCACCACAGAAGTAGCAAGCTGCTGCATTTTTGAAAGCAGAACAACAACACACATCCAAACAGTGAAGGATTCAAAGGAACACAGCATTTCTTTATCAACTGTCACAAACATCTAGAGTCCTGCTGTGTAAGGCATTGGAAAAACCAGAATCTGTAGATCATTCCTTCTTTGAGGGGGGTGTCCCAGGTTTGGTTGTGACCCAGCAGGTAAGAAATGGTGTCTCCTTTCAAGCCAGGCATCTGGCAAGTATGACTTACCCCCTGAAAGTGCCCACCTAGGCCACACTTGGATCACAGTGGGGTCCACACAACTGCAGCCCCCACTCACCTTGGTTTGCTCTGGATGGATGCCAAGCAACAGGACAGGCTGGGAATTGTACACCTGTCCTCACCTGGATGACCAGGCTGGCCACATCTTCCTTCGAGTCCTGCCAAGAAGTGGTGGCTTAGTCTGATGGGCATTGTGTTCACCTCTGAGCAAGGCAATGAGACCTCCTACTGAAGGGGCAGTTTGGCAAGGAAAGGTACCTTAACTTCCTGGGGATAACTACACAGCTCAGAAAGAAAAGAAACTTCTTGCCTTTAAATTCACTGGCATGTACTAATTTACATTTGCCATGTAATTCCCTTCCCAGAGGCCACATGCTGCTGCTGCTTACTCTGACCCTTACAGCATTTTTCAGGTACTTTGCATCGAACAAATTACAAATCTGTCTGAAGAGATGACTGGGCATTCCTTCAGGTTCAGAGCCCAAAACTTGTTCTGCCTGCCTGCCTTGGGAGCACACAGCTCATACTATGGCAGTGCAACACTTCTAGCAGTCTGGGGGTGACTCTCACTACCCGTGCACAATTTGAGGAATAAAAACAACTCTCTTGAAAGAAATCTGACCACTGTTGAACTTTCTTGCTATATGAAAGTACTTGGGAAACTGTGTATAACTAACTAATATCCCACTACCCATATACCTGTCCTATGGAATAGTGACTTTTACACTGTTGAGCAAATTCAAGGGTATGAAAAAGCACACATTGTTTATTTGCTTAAATCTTTCTTTTAACTTCAATTTTGAGAGCTTCCACAGCATGTCAGACTTTTATGTGCCTTGTTCTGACTTGCTTTTACACCAAAGAAATTGGCTATGACTCCACCCAGGCAGGCCTAACTTGATGTAAGGTGGCCAAGGATTGCTTAGAACTGAGAGAGTGATTTGATCCCTTCAGCAATTCCCTTCACTGCATCCTTCAGGATATACGAAGAGGATCCAGAGACTTCAAAACTTCAGAGTCAATACTTTTATCTAGCATCCTTCCAGTTTGTTTATTGACATAATTCTAGTGTCAGCAAGGTTCATATAATCAAATTAGATTTATTAGCCCTTCCCTACAGAATCCTCTGTATGTTTTAAAATGCATTCAAATAGCTTTCTATTGTCAATTGTGTTTTTTCATTTGCTTTTTTTCTAATATATGTGAGTTTATATCAATTTTTCCCTATGTATAATAACCTTTGGAATTGCTAATGCATAGTGCATAAAGCACAAGTGGTTTCATTTATGAAAAAGACAATCTATCATGGCTTTTTTAATTGCTTCTGTTATTTATATCTTGAAATATTATCCATTAATCATTTGTGAGCTATTCATGCCACATTTGTATCCATTAAAACGCTGGACTGAAAAACCAAGAGGAAAACATTTGAAGAAAATGTTTATTATGTTGGATGAGATCCAAAATAAGACAACAATACTGCATCTATTAAAAAAATTGGTATTCTTATGACCAATTCATGTATATAGATTTATAAATATAATATATATGCTATATGCAAATAAAGAGATAATTTAAACTAATTTATATAGTATTAGATAAAATATTTATATAGAAAATATAAATTGGTTAAATTATTATTTCTATATTTATTTTTATATATCATATATATTGTATTATTATATATACATGAATTGGTCATAAAATGTCTATTCTCTCTTTATAACTATTGTACATATGGAATGCCATATATATGTTTCTGATTTGCTAAGCTTATTCAGCATTCACATTATAATAAAACAAAAAATATCTTGAAGAACTTGAATTGAAACATGACTTTCAACAACATATAATATAAAGAAACCATTGCTGTTTTGTTTTTTTTCCAAGAAATAAACATTGCGGGTTTTATTTACAGGTTATTTTAATATTAATGAGAGGGTTTTCATGCATTTCTGAATGAAATAATCTCTGATTTTTATGCTCCTTATGGAAGGAGATTTTTTGTCCCAAACAGTTCCAGTAGTTTGGAATAACAAATTGAAGCTGAGCTGAACAGTTCTTACTTTAACTGTTTTGTCCAAAGGGTTTGTATTATTTGCACAGATCAATAATCCACACACTGCAGTATACAAGGCTTCCCTTTAGGACTTTAAACCTGCCCACATCTCTTAATCATAAAGTTCTTCCCAGAGAAGTATTTTTCTGCATCTGGCATGGTAGACAATTGTGACAAGAAAGGAAGTTTCTCAAAGAGGATAATGAAAGATTAATATTACAAGTGGGAGTCAGAATTGCAGTGCTAGAACTTGTTCTTTGGCAGCCTGTAAGATACTAATACTAACAAGCAGCAACAAAGTTGTGTTTTCTTACTGATGGAAGCATCTAACTCATGACCAAAGTATTGTCACTAATAATTTTCTTTAATTTGATTAATTAATTTGATAATTATTAATAATTAATTTGATTGATAATTTAATTTCACAGTGTCATCCATCCATTGCATAAGAAATTTATGTTCCCCTTCTTAATCAACATGCTAAAGGGAAAGTAATCAGATATAAAATACAAATTAATGGTGAGCCATAATAATGGGTGAATATTTAAAAATCAAAACACTGGCATGTCTCCACACACATAATTCAGGAAGCAAAGGTGGGATGAAATGGAAAGTTAGTGGTAGTGACAGCCTAAGGTGGACTGTTGGGTTTAGATTTCATTCTGCTAAGATTGGAAGATTCTTTCACAAAATAAAAAGAAAAGAAGAAAAAAAAACTGATCGAAGAGATAGGAAATGACAAAAACAGGATGACAAAGATTTCAGCCATGTACGTATTTCAGACTCCATTTCAAATATGTATAAAAATACATCAAAAAAAAGCTACACAGATAATTCAGAAAGCCTGAAACTTAACATTATTTGAAATTTCCCACTGGAAAGCCATTTTGATTTAAGACTTGAACTTACGCTGCTAAAGTAAGTGCAAGTCTTGTCCTCAAATTAAAGGCAGGAGACATGTCCTATATTAAGCATATTTTAGAATATTACCTGAATTACAGCTTGCTTGTATTTATCACAGTATAAATAATATGTTTTCCTTAGTCTAAGAATTAAAAATAGTCATGCTGTATTACGTGAATGAGACAATAAATTTTTTGCCATAGCAATTAATAATACCTGTTACCAAACTTTTCATCCTCAAAGTTAGTAATAAATCTAACAAACCCTTATATGCAAAGCTAGTTGAAGGATCTGTCTTAAATAAATTATCTGGAGTCCATTACCATCTTTTTTCCAAGAATTTCTTGCTGATATTTCTTAAAGAAGGGAAAGAGAGATTCACATGTATAGTTCAAACTGTGTTCATTCTTAATGAGGTCTGACTCATTACATGGGATTATTTCCACATGACCATTAGGAATGTCCAGTGACTTAGGTGATCTTTGGAACACATCTTTAACTGTTGGTTTAGTTTCCAAGTGTATGAAGAGAAATTAGTATTTCAGCAGTACAGTAACATTTGAAAGCTGTTATTTACATTTGAAAGCAGAGACATAGAGGCTGAAAGTATTGACAGCTTGCCCAGATATTTAGAGGAATGTTGTCTTTGTTCCTGCATCTCTGACTGGCATGACTGTCAGCTTAGCTGACATGAAAGGGACTTTGTCATTATAAAATAAATTTGTTTTACCATATTGGTACTTCTTATTATGGTGTTCCTTTCTCTGTGAAGTCACAAAAGTTATGTTAAATTAGGAAGCATCTGGCCCTGAACCTCTAAAGTGTAAATCTGTTGCCTAATTGGTCATGACCATATTACATCTTTTCCAATATGATTTTCTTTGTCTACACGAGGCTATAACAGCTGCTTAAAGGATATTAATGTGTTAGCAAACATGATTTAAATCCTGTTTACTCCTGTAGTGTGGAAAAAGAGAACAGTAGGATCAATAAAGATAGTTGTCTTTTTAGCATTGCCACTTAGCCATTATGGTTTGGTAATGATTCATCCATCAGATTTTGCACCAGGAACTAAGGATGCATGAATATCATCAGGTAAAATATTTCCAACTTACTGTTTATTCATCCATAAGGGAGCTTCAATGAAGAATACTTGGGAGAAGATAAAAGAAGCTTAGACAAAAATGCTTACCTAGTTCATTCTTGAAATGTATTTTGAAAGAGTCTTTAGCCCTTGTTCTTCCATACTGTGGATATGCTGTGGCAGAGAGGTCCTCAGCTCTGCACCATCCCCACCTTCACTCTTAGAGATGGCAAGTGGGAAGAGAGCAGCTGCTGTCCCAAAGCATGAGCTAGAAGAGCTTGGGCCCATGTTTGGGAAAGGCAATGAGCTGCTGCAAGTACAGAGCTGGGGTGTGTTCAGGGTCCTTGTCTTCTCTGGAGGTTGTTTTTTGCCAAGAATAAAGATTATGATAATAAATAATTGTTGTCTGCAGACTGGAGACAACACTGTCATAAATATTCTCTCTTCTAGGCAGTTTGCACTTTTGTTTCATGTAAGTAGCTCCTTCCTTTACTTTGATACCTCATTATCCCTCTGCTTCCCAAACTAGATATACAGCAGCAGCAGCAAGGCTGAAAAAGACTATTTAGCTGTCACTCTAAAACTGCAGAGAATAAGGAGGATGGGAGCCCTCTCTGCAGGTATTGTTTTGTTGCATTTTATTAGATCTGCTTCTTGAAGGAAAGCTAGATTAAAAAAGAAGAGAATGGATTTTTGCCCTCCACTATAATAATACTCCCAGTACAAAAGGTCAGCTGTGGATGGGTTTCTGGGTTTTTTTTTTTGGTTTTGGGGTTTTTTTTTATATTAAGAAACAGCTATGCTTGAATTTGGCTTATCAGGAAACAAGTAACCTGGACAAAAATGTGCTTCTGACATAGAAAACTGCAAGCATGACCAGAGGCATATGGACGTGGACCTATCTGTACTATAAAGAGATGATGGTTCTCTCTTTCAAGAACTGAATCCACAGTCCACCAAGAAAAGAACAGGGATAAGTGGGGTGCTCCAGCATAGCTTGGTGGTTTCATGTTCAAAAGGAAAAGGAAAACAAGGCAAATTCCTGCTCTCCAGCCTGATAACAAATATGCACTGAGACACCTAATTTAGGGGTGAACCTTTCTTGCCGGACTTTTTCCCAGGTTTATCTCTCTCTGAAGCCATGAATCCAAGGCTAGGCATGAGTTACATGTGATCCTAGGTGGCACAGCTCAGTCCCAGTTCATGCCTGCTGCACGTCTTTGGGAGGTGACTGCTCTGCTGCCCCATGTTTCTGAGGTCTCATGGGTGCCCCTGCAGCACCGTTTGGGGGAGGCAAAGACTTCGTCACCACATGCCTTGTCATTTCCGATGTCATTGTCATTTCATTTCTGATGGGGACTGTAAGGGAAGTGACAACTGCCCAAACTTCCAGAAAAGGCTTAAGTCAGTGGTGGATACTGATTTCTACTGATTGATGATAAAACCGTAGAAAGTCGTGATCTTTAGAGCACAACAAATTCATAATTAAAAGAAAAATCAGCTCAGAAATATTTTTGAAATGTTCAGCCAGCTGCACAATAGCATCTGTCCACAAACCACCCTCTGACCACTCATTCAACCAAGACCCATAACCTGTACTGTCAACATGTCCTTGCCCTCTGAATAAGTCAACAAGAGCAAATCCAGTGTCCTCTCCCCTTTGACAGGCTTAGATTGCCTCACTGGATCCTGGTAAATAAGTTTTTAGTTATTGTTTGAGAATAACCCACAAGAAAAGCAGGTTTTCTGAAGAAAAGGTCATAGATATGTAATTATAATGCAAGTTAATCCTCTCCTTATCATACAAAATAAAGTGCTTTTGTACAAGACTGTATCCATGTTCTGAAGGCTATTGTGTTTACTGGATGAAAAAACAAATCTCCTGGGGAAGAAGCCGTATCTTTGACTTAAGATACATAATCAATAACCTTACAAGGCATTCAGGCTACATATTCACTAAGGAGCTGCTTTAATCAAACACATCCATGTCTCTTTTAGGATAAATCCCTGTTGTCAGCTACACTAAAACAGTATTTTCAGCTCTTGTTTTCATAATGTTAGTCCTACATGACAGTTCTGTGTCATCTGACAACCCTAATCCATCTCAAGGTTAGAATCTATTTTGTATTTCAAATCTCCCAAATCTCTGACCACTTAGTTTAAGTAGGATTAACATAAGCACCAGAAACCACAGAGAAGCAACGAAAGCCAAGATTATGCTTTGATCTGCTCAAGTAGACATTTGCTGAACTCCAGCAATACAACGAGCAGCAGAGCAGAGAACAGGAAAGCACAGCTTCAGAGCAAAGCTTTGTGATGGATGTGCACTGGTAGGAAATTACCAGCTATGTTGTGGGCTTCATTAAAATATTTTACAGGGAAAGTTAGGAGAAAAATATCAAAACTGTTCCTATCAACGAAGCAGTAGCAGATCTTGTTTCAACACAATTGTTAGTTCGCTGAACAGACTAAAATCACTCAGTAAAATGTTCCTCATGGTACTGGAATTTAAATCAAGGTTATTCCTGGCCCTATATATGCACTAACAGGCATCTGAAGGAGAACTATTTGTCTGCTTATAAATGCAGAGATTACCTTTAGCAATTACTACCAGCTCAGTTGACAGCATTGAGTTAGCTCTGTCTGCTGCATATGAAGCCCTGATCCTGCATCTCTGATGCAGAGTTGATTTTAGTTTAATTGATAAAATGATCTAATGGAATTGCGCAGTTTTGTTTTCTGTTTCCTATACTTAGAATTTGTTGTATAGGACAGCTTTTGTGGATATATGCTCATTTGGGTACAGTGCAAAAGGAATTTTGTTTATTGATAATCCAAGAAAGTAGATTACTGGTCTCTTTATGATTTTTCCTAAGAGAAATATAAAAAGAAACGAATAACTTAAATACTAAAATAAGATTTAAAATAATTTTAATTATATTTTTTTCCTATTCAGCTGTAGACTTGTAAAATCAGTCAAATGTTAATAATAACTTTAACAATCATTTACCATTTGCATTTTTTCAAGTCTGATTTTTAAACGGAAGCCTTCCACTGAAGAAAGATGCTGATATTAATCTCATATTTAAAACTATAGCGTGAACGTTGCACATATTCTGAATATGAGCTTTTGCAAAGCATTTTACAGAACACTGTCTCATTGCCTAGAACAGTGAGCATATTTTAATTCTGAAAAACTGGAGGTTTGTATTCATTATTCTTTTGTATGTTTTTTTTACACCTTCAGAATAATGGTGTCATATTTCCTACTCCCTGAACTAACCAATATTGTTCCCATTTTTATTTTGTTTTGGGTTTGATTGGGTATTTGGGGCTTTTGGTTTTTGCTGCTGCTGCTGCTGCATTAATGTGGAGTGTTCTGGCTTCTGAGTTTCAGGTAATATTAATGAGAGAAAATATGATTTTTCTATATACAGTTCCATAAAAAAAGGAGGAAAACTCTCCTCTCCTCCAGCTCTCCATTGTTCCTAGTCAGTTTTGGGATGGATTGTGGTCTAGGACACTGGCAGGAATGATGAGGTGGTACACTCAGGTGGGTATAGGGACAAAAGTAAAATGTAGAGCATAGAAATTGCAAACACTGAAGATTTTTGCTGGGTTTTTTTAATATAGGCACCAAAACAGACATGTCAACTCTGTCTTCCACAGACAGATCCTTCAGCATTGCTGAGCTCAAGTGGCAGAACTTGAGCCACCTCCAAGCATAACACTGTGTTTGGCTCAAAAATGCTTCATTTGAGAGCCAAGCCATCCCATTTGTGACCCACACAGCAGTTTCAGGTCTACCTGCAGCAGACCCTGTGAATAGGGCAGGAAAGGAGCACCTTGGAATTATTCAGCAAACCCAGCAGATTCCTTTGATTCACATCTGGACTGCTGGCTTCTGTCCTAAGACAATATAGGCAGGCAGAAGGTGCTTTCCCATCTGTGCTATTGACAGGCAGTGGGAGTGTTCAGAATATCTCTGAAGGGACATTAAATCCTTGCCAGTGTGTCACACCCGAGAGGGCAGTGGGTCTCAATCAGCTGAATCCTTCTGGCAGCCAGTTGCCATCTGTCCCTGCACAAATATCATGGATCACCTGCAACCAGGTCACCTGCAAGGGCTCATTTGGGAATGTGAGGGGGCAGCAAGGATGCACCATTTTCCAGCGTCTTCTGAAATCTCTGTGTAGCATCAGTACAGCCAACAGCACCTGGAGGAGCTACACCCTCTTCCCTCGTGTTAGGCTGTTGAATGTGCAGCCAACTGCATGTGATGGGACATGAATCCTGTCTTTTTCTTGTATTCCTAGCCTTTCCAGAGTGCTACCTGGGTGCAGAGAGCCACACTGAAGGCTGCCCTAGAATCCAGTGTCCCTCTTGCTCTGGAAGTGGATCTATTGTCTCACCCTGAGACTCAGTACCCTCCCACTGCTATCTGGTCTGGGGAAATGATCATCCTAACCTCAATAAAGCAGTTTATGATTTGCAGTGTTGTAATTCCACGGGAATGCTTATAAAGAGGACAAGATAGGAAACTGTGGGATGATGGGATTCTGCAATACAATAAAAAGGGATTATTTTTCTTAATAAAAAGGGCTTTTCTGAGACTTGCAAGCCCAATGCACTCAGCTGTCCTTTTAGTACTGAAAATCCACTTTTTTTTAAGGCTCATATGCAGTAAAATGCTCAACTGAGTCTCCCTGTGTCTTTTCCTCTCAAAAATATCTGGTAATGTGTCCCACAATATGATGTTATAAGAAAATCGCCTTTGTTCTACAGCTCTTAGCTGACTTCTAGAGGTGAAAGCTAGCTCAGCTCAGAGCCACTTTCATTTAGAAACTCATGCCCATTACAATATGCAACTCCTTTTCCCAGTGCCATGTCAAAACCAGCCCATCACTGCTTTTATATAACTTATAGGTACTTTCAGGAAAAAAAGGTCTGAATAGTGGAGTTTGGCTCCATCCAATATTCCCTTTCACTCAAACAGTGGTTTTTATATCGACCTTTTCATACGTGGGATAAATCTGGGCATTTTAAAGGAGAAGTAGCATCTGCTGAAGTCTTATTTTGCCCTGTGCATGCTAGGAATTCAAATGTTGGGTTTACAGACTGCAAAAAATGGATCCTTCTGCCTTCTTCAGAGTTTCCTGTGGGAAAATTTATCTCTATGTAACTAATTTAATGCTTAGTGGGAGATAAAGAGGGAGGAAAATGGTAGTCTCATGATTTTCCATTTAATTGTGATTTGGGGTTAGGGTAGCAGGAAGGCAGGGAGGTTGCTATTTATTAAATTTTAATTAATAAGATCCAAGATAATACAGGTCCAAATTCTTCTCTCATTTATTTTGGTGCAGAGCTAGAGCTTATGCCAGTGTAACACTTTATATCATGCTGATAGAGGTGCATCCCATACAACACTCTCTGGAGAAACAGAAATAATGCTCCAAAAATATCCAGGAGGAAAACATCTACTCTCATTTGCACTTATCAGTGTATGTTGTTCATACATTAATCTGTGTGTTTTTCTGTTCAGTCTAGCCAATCAATACGTCTGAATCTCCCAATAAAACTTGCTTCTGGAGCTAATCTACTAATTTAATAAGATGAAATGCATGCTACAAATTCCTCTCTTTTCTACACTTTGGAGAAGAAAATGTAATAAGTAACATCTGATCTGAATGAAAACCACTTACTTAAAGATGCTGCATGAAATAAAGTCTTTGAGAGAAACAAAGAAATGTGTTCACTCCACCTGCCATAGATCGCTACTATTAGACCAGTGGACTTCTTAGCCACACAAAGATCTCTTGTAAGGGCAAAAAAACCAGGAATGTGACTCAGGTTGTGTGAATCATCATTTGAAAAAAATCTAGAGAGGTCTGCTGACCCTCCAGGAGTCTGATTTCCTAGATGGAATTTAGACTTACTAGTGTAAAAGTTAGGCAGTGTGAATATCCCTGAATATTCTATCCGTGTTATATATCCAGCCTTCAAGCTGTAATCAATTTTTCTTTCCTTCATTCTATTTTTACTGCTCTGCTGAAATTACAGAAGCCCCAAACTGGAGTGCATCCAATAGCCATATCTTCTCACAGATAAAAAAACTGACCCACAGCCAACAGAAAATGGAATGATAGAAAGGAACCTTTTTTATTTGGGCTTTAGGAATCCCATTTTCTTCTGCTTTTCAGGCCAGTGCAAACGGGGCTACAAAAATATCCAGTGCTTCAATCAATCACCTCTGTCATGGTACCTCACATCTATGATCCCTCTTTCCATTTCATATAGTAAAAATCTTCCCATATTTACTTTCAAAACCTATCCTTGATGTTTCTTTATTCTTTTTATGCATGAATAATCTATGAAACTATTGATGCCCTGCACTTACACACTTCCATTAATGCTGACCTTGACATCCAACATATATTTTCTTCCTTTCATGGAAGAAGTTCCACAGGTCAATTCAGTATCTTTGCTTGGGGCATACACACTCTTTATAAACCTTTACATTTCCTCCAAAGCTGTACCTATTCTTCATTTGAAGCCCACTTAACATTAACTAAGGATCTATTTTGCTGTGACTTATCATAACACTTTCACCATCACATTTCAGCTATTGCTTTTCTCTAGACTCTCACTCTGAATGGGGCCCACAGCAATTTTTTCTTACATGTAAAATGTCTTTTAAAAGGTCCTGAACAACAAGCTGGGCACATTTGACATATTTTTCTTTTATACAGTTTAAAGGAAGCTATGGGAATTTAAAATAAATTACAAGAAACAAGATTTAATTTTGCTTGGCCAGTCAACAGCTTTCTGCTTAAAGTGGTGCGTGGAACAACCTGTATCTGTATTCTCCAAGATTGTCCAAGGAGATAACCCAGTTGGACTGGACACAATCCAAAAGTACTATGAAATCAACAAAAAGTCTCTCTTTGACTTTTTTAAAAGTGAGCTTACACCCAGAGGGAGAGAAAGCAGATATTAGAATGCTTCACATTTCTTCATTCTCAACCAGGTGGGCTGGAGATGCAGAGAGGACAGACAAAACCCATTAAGTGTATTCAAGAAGATTCATGGTGTCTAGATTCTTGCTACCCATTATTATGCTGGCAGCTTCAAAAAGGTGTCAATTTTCTGTGCCAAAATATGTGACTAAAACCAGAAATCCTCTTTTGGATTCATGAGAAAAGAAACTATTTATTTGTGATTCATGATGAAAATATACCTTATATACGAGTGTAAAAGTAGCCAGTTTTGTGTTGCATAGAAAATAGCCTTGTAAATATCTTTCACATTGACTTGCTCATAGCCCTTACGCTTTATATGCAGGATAAGCCCTGGGTTTGAAGTGTGTTTATTATTTAAAGGCTTGTTTTGATATATCAAGGTCTCTCCCATTCCTCCTGATGATCCTTTCCTTTGAAGGTTCACTACCTGATTGAAATGAGAATTTCCATCCACTGCATCAAACAAGCAATGATCTCTCCTGAAAGGTTCTGTATTTAATGGCACTGTGTGGGATGGGAATGGGGGTGGGGGAGTGGAAATTTTTTTTTTTTTTTTTCAAAATCTCCCTGGTCATCTTGTTATGTGTAATAATGTAAACCCTATCATATTACAGATGGCAGAACAACCCTAACCTTGGTGTTTCTCTAATAAATAGAATTTAAGCCCAGGAAACAAATGAGCTGCATGCTAAAGACAGAATGAGAAGTCCAGAGGGGAAGGTAATGTACCCAGTAATGTCAAATACCTTTATCTCCACCATCACTATAGTTCTTCATTATGCAATCTTTGAACCATAGGAGGAGACAAGAAAATAAAAATGTAAACCCACATTTTTTATATTGAGATATTTGCAGATTAGTATGTTTCCAGTACTGCCTCCTATACCTATTGCCAGGTGCTTTCCTGGAGGTGCTTTTTTCTGATTTTTGTTGTTACTACCATTATTTTGTGCATATTAGCAAGGCATATGCAAAAAGAATTCTTGATTAAAAATACTTTGTTTTCTTACTGTCCTGGGAGTCCTCATATTCCAAAAGCAAACCTTGTAATAACTTTCATTTACATGGTAAATCATTAACTCAATGGAGTTTGGTTTGTTTGCAGCAAGTAAGGGTCTCTTCCTTTTTTAATAAAATTTAGAGTCCTTACTTTCAATTAGCTTACTGTTAGTAGTCTGACAAATCTCCTGGGGAGACAAATCATGGTCACCATCTAGGCTACTCTGGAACAGTGGTGTTTTCCAGGGTTCAACTAAACCTCCTTGAGAAGGTGAATGCTGTTGGGGCCAGTCTTACACTTTGTCTTACACTACAGCTACCAAGCAAATCCAAAATTCACCACCTTCTTTATAAAAATGTGCTTTTGTGATCTTGTCTGCTGTCACTTAACATTAAAACAACATATAGGCACAAATACATTATTTTATATACACATTCAGCACTGATGAAGCCCCACATGGAGCAGCATGTCTGTGACAGAAGTGGAGAAACCTCAGGGGATCCAGCAGACAGCAACCCCAACAGTGGGACATGGACATTAGGATCTGCACAAGAGAGACTGGTGGTGCTGAGCTTGATTAGTCTGGCAAAGGGGAGGTTGAGGGGCATTTGCTTCAAATCCATTTCTTTTTGAAGGGTGGTTACAAGGATGATGGAGCCAAGTGGTGTTGAAAACTGTGGCTGGCAAGTTTCAGAGTGGATATTAGGAAAAAACCCTTTCCCCTGCAAAATTATTAATTACTATGAATGTCCACACTTGTGTCTTACGGTTCCATTTGCTTTCTACATCTGAGCATCAAATTGTTTGCAAATCTGAAGTCCCTACCTTTGGGTTAAACAATAAAAGACACATTTGTGCAAACTTGTAACAAGCTCAGACAAAGGCCACAAAAGCAACACTTCAAAAGTCAGTTCTCAGATTGCTCTGTGCATGAAGATCCAACTGGTTTCTTTTTATTGATGAGGAATGAGGTTGATCATTACAATAGTTTGCATACTTTAAAATATCAGGTTTTTTTAATTCACTGTACTGCATTCTCCTGATTTGCATCACACAATGTTCTGATTTTGTTCTCACCCAGAAGATTCTGCAATTTACAACTGAAAATTTATGTTGCACAGTCTAGTATTATGTGGTTCGTTGGTCTACTTCTCTGATATTCAGCATATTTTGTGTGTGAATAGATAGGGGATTTGGCAGCCTGACCGCTGATGTACCCACCAAATACCTGACCCAAGATTGCTAGAGCTGTAGAAGTACTGCTTTTGGTGCAGAATATTTGACAAAGTCTTTGATCTAAAAATGTAATCATTTCATTAAGCATTGTTATATAAACTACATTAGAAAAAGGTTAATGGGTTGGCATAGCCCTGACTAGTATAGGCAGCAATGAAAGGTTTTGACATCCCAAATTCACTTAAAATCTCTCCTTCTGAAATATGCTGAAATGAGCAATGTTTTCAAGCTTTCCTGAACAGCTAAATTTATGCTGTTTTCATAAAAGAAGTTAGCTAGGTTCCTTATAACTCCCTTCTCTGGTGTTTTTGCCACCAACTTCATAGTAGTTCCTCATGCGAAAAAAATCATTAAATCACATGCATTTCAATTTAGAGCTTCAGCTTTGGATCTTGTTTTGTTAGGATTCTTCCCTGTGACCTGATGCTTTGATGTTGCATCAGCACGAGGTAAAGCCAGGTCCAGCCTTCCTTCAACAATTCTGGGAAGCCATTTCTGCTCCAGAGATATTGTAATTACACCAGGCAAATAAACCGTGGGAGGGAAAATGTAGGGAGTATGAGAGGATCTCATCATTGTCAGGATGGATCAAAAAGCTGGCCATGTCCTTATTCACTGAACTACACTCCAGCCATTGTGCAAAGACATCTCTCCAAGAAATACAAGGCAAGTGACTCAGAATGTTGTAACAAAAGAGTAGAAGGCACATGGAGGCAAGGGGAAAAGAATACCAGTCAGGTCAACAATATCGTTAAGAGCAATCATTAGAAGAAAGAAGATCGTTAACTGCTGTTTCAGATTCTGTGCTGTTCTTAAAACAATATACTGTTATTTTCTTCTTTCCTCTAACCTGGTATATTACTTCTTTGTTTAATGACACCAGACATGTACTTAAGAAAATTGCACACCAAGGATCTGATTTATTGCCTAGGATTCTATTTGCATGAAAAAACAACACCAAAGCAGTATTTGACAGGTACATATCAATTCAACTCCTAAGGGGTGCATTTTGAGTCAATTGTGCAAGGAATTAGGCATGCAGTTACTTACAACATTTATTTAAATCTGTGAGAATTTAGTACTTCTCCTCAGGAAATAAAATTACAAGCAGGCTCTCTGGATTCAAGTACATTGCAAGTACAACTCTTCTGTCCTGACCCATGCAAAGCTCTGCCATTTTATTCTACAATATCCCAAAATATAAAATATTTTGGTTAAACTTAATTTTATCTTGTTTCTGCCATTTCCAAGCCACTAACAAAAATGATTCCTGGTTGCCTAGGGCTAGTCCAACCAGTATGGAAGAATGATACCTGCCTGTTTCTGTCCACATCCTCTTCAAAATCCATTCAGAAGTCCATCTAGTAAAAAACTTTGCAGAAGAAAAACTTGCTCATTACAAAGGCAAAGATATAAAACTCAGGGGATTTCCCAATTTACTGACAGTGAAACTTTTTTCTGTATTAGCATAATGGATACAAGTACATTTCATTCAGAAATCAGCAACTAGGGCAAGCTAATTGGTTTTAAATGTTGGCAGAAACAGGAAAAAAATATTGATAAAAAAGAGAAATAATTATTTCGTGCTTACAGCCACAGATGACTGGGAATTTGCCAGCAAAACAAAAGCTGCAATAAAATATAAATTTGTCATTACCATCTGCTCCTCAGAGTCCTAATACTTTATGAACATTGATGCACTAAGGCTTAAAATACCCACGTTATGCAGAAAACTATTTATTAGCCTGTTTTATAGATGCACAGGTTTCTGTTAGCCATTTGCATAGATATGAATTTAATGCTATGGGAGCACTTCTGGGTCAGACTTTCAGGTGGCGAATTCCCATATATTATGTGTGGCACTCAGGCTTCTAAATTGCTTTTCAGCAGGAGAAACAGCTGCTTTGTGGGTCAGGCTTCTAAAATAATCTTCGAACATTGGTTGACAGAGAGATGTGCTGATGTATGTGATATACCCAGAGAAGAAAAAGTCCTAATGCCAGCTGAGATGGAGGAATCTGACCCTATGTATTTTAATGTGTGAGGAAACTAGCTCTTTCTTCATTAGAGAAATGGCTGAGCACTGAATGAAGCATGTGTTCATACAGAGAACACCAGCGTGAAAGATTATGAAGTAATGCACCAAGGATAATCTACAAGAAGGAATGTATGCAAATAGAGCATCACATTAAGGCAGGAGGTCTAAGCTATAATACCAGACCCAGCCCTCCAGATATAAATGACACTTTGGTTAAGTTTCTTGAACTGTTCGTGCCATTTCTGCCTCTCTCTCCTTTTGTCTGCCTGTTCTAACTAGACACTAAGCTTCTTAAATCACGGACTGTGTTTTTTGTGCTCACACAATGCATGGAACAATAATGGCTCCATGCTCAGCTGGAACTTTTTGACAATATCACAATAGAATTAATTAATGGTAATGAGATCTATGGAGTATTTCACATGCTGCTTTTTAAAGATTTCCATGCTGGGTCAGAGCTGTGACACCTCTCATGCACACAGTGAGTCATATCCTATTCTGCCAGCTGAACAAGGAAAGTTTCCATGGCTAGTGCATAAGGAGTATGGTTTCTCCAGCATCAAATCGCAATGGGAAAATCCTACCAGCACCAATGATTAGACAAATGTACTACTTGCAGGTGGAATATATTGGTGATGGAAGCCTTGGTTTTGTGCTTTTTTTTTTCCTTTTGTACAATATCCAGCTATATAATAAGGAATCATATTAGTAAAAATTCTCGTGATGGTATTAGCAATAATTAATCTGATAATATTAGTATATTAATGGCATTGTCTAATAGAATATGCTGAGTTGGAAGGGACTCATCAGGATCATTGAGTCCAACTCCTGGGCCTCTGCAGGACACTGCAAGAGTCACATCATGTGCCTGAGAACATTGTCCAAAAGCTTCTTGAACTCAGACAGGCTTGGTGCTGTGACCGCTTCCCTGGGGAGCCTTTTCCAGTGCCCAAACACCCTCTGGAGAAAAAATCTTGACCTGGTATCTTACCTAAACCTCCCTTCACTCAGCTTCCTGCATTTCCTCGAGTCTTGTCACTGGTCACAAGAGTAAAGAGTACCTGCCCCTCTGCTTCACTTTGTGAGGATGTTGAAGACCCCAGTGAGGTCTCCCCTCAGTCTCGTCTTCCCCAGGCTGGACAGAGCAAGTGACCTCAGCCACTCCTCACACAGCTTCCCCTCCAGGCCCTTCACCATCTTCATGATGTAGAATTATGTAGAACTAAACTTGGCTCATTTTCTGCAAAAACCTTCCTAGGTTAAGGGGGCTGAGTAGTTCAAATGTTGGAATTAATTTTTCATAAACTTGTCTGTTCTTCCAGTTGGTCGCAATATAACTATGTTAATACAGGGAACAATTACAGATAACAGGAGCCAGAGGAAAGGAATAAGCATAGTTTGAGTGGGCACACATAAGTCTTTCACATTTTTGCTATCTCAACAAAGGTGGGTAGAGGTTTTCTGTTTGGGTTGGATGAATCCCAGCAGTGCTGACTGTGGAAACAGGGACAAAAGGTCCCTTGTTGTCATTGTTCTGCTGTTTAGGTTTTGTTTTTTGTTTTTTAACAAGAAACTTCAGCAAACCTGATACACAAACACCTACCAACCTGCCTGCCTAATTCCTGTGCCCATGCTAATTCACTGCCAAAACAGCAAATGCAGCACACACTAAGCATGGCATATTTTTGCATTAAGTAAAGAAGTTATAGATGAACTTGGTTCCCACTTGGGCTGACTTTTTTTAATGAGGACTTCATGCAGAGAAAGATGACTAGTTGGGCACATTTTCCTCAACCCAATTTCACCCATGGGGTTATATGCTTTATTTATTTTTAAATTAATGATTATGGAGAAATCTGCAGATTTGGGGTGTTTTGTATCAGAGAAAAAAATGTGGCCTTATCTTTTTACTACCAAGAGGTTTTTTTTCACTTTACATGAGCAAATATTAATCTGTGTTCCACTTAGAATATGAATTTCACAGACTTTAATCTCTTTTATCTTTTCTTCTTTCTTAATTTATGATCAATATGTTTGGAAGAGGCAAAATATTTTCTTTTCTTTCTGAAAGGTGATATTGTTCTTCTCTTTGTCAGTTCCTCTTGATCAGCCTTCAGTGTTCCCACAACAGAGATGCAGGGGTGAACCTCTTCTATAAGTTACCATATCAGAATTTCTTCTGAACTGGTATTATAGGAGTTTTTTTCTCTAAGGAGAGGAAAGGGTCTTTTTTCTGACAAGACTCCAGTAAAAAAGTTATCCTTTATTCTTTCTAGCTTGTACAGTTTTTAAGGAAGACCAGCTTCTCAGAAGAGATGGCCAGTAACAGAAAATTGTGAGAGGTATTTTTAAAATTAATTTTTTCAAGAACCTCCTGTCTTGCCAGAAGGGAGTATGGTGCCACTTATATTACTGTTGTTCTGGTAAGAAACAGGCTCAAAATAATAAAATATATAAAACCATTCTTTGTAAGTCTTGCCATGTTCTTGCTTTCCACTCTAGCCTGCGGGTGTGTTGTACTATTCATCTTTGAGTCTCAAGTTTGTTATTACTGTGGTGGAAAACAGTATGTCCTTCCATAATGTTCTCATCAACCTAGAAGCTACAGCAGATAAAAAGCTCAGACTCAGCCACTGACTCTTCACACCTAAGAAGAAGTTAACCATTATCAGTAGTTCCTTAAAGACTTCAGAATTACTGGAGTTTTCAACCCATGCTTATTTCTTATCTCATTTATCAGTCTGGGGAGAGAGGAAAATAATAAACTATCTGGGTCTTGTTATGAAAAAATAAAAAATTCAGCAATGGGATACTTTTCTTTTGTGAGACCATTCTGTGAACACCTGATTGTGCACCAAAAACAGTTTTGTATGAAACAGCATTTACTTGGAAAAAAATTTTTCATTAGAACAACTGATGAAGTTTTGGAGAAGACAAGCTTATGAAAAGCCTGTTCTGAACAATATAACCTCTGTTAAGGTTAGAGATCAGAACTCATAAATTTTATTTGTTTACACTTCCAGTCACAATGAATAGATTTATTTCACTTTTTTTTCTTTAATTGTTACATGACTTCATTGTTCCCATAAATATTTTGTAGGGGACAAACACTCAGGAATTAGGATGTAAAAAAATCATACAAGATATAGTCTTGCTGCTAGCATTTCTTGTGAAAATCACATTGCTTAAAGAGCTCTATGGGAAAAAAAGAAAAGCATCAGTAATGTCTTTCTGCTGGATTAATGACAAACTGACTAATGTGCTCTACCCACTTTGTGCTATTCCAATGACATTGAATAGCTTTAAATATGGTTTTAATGGCATTATTGAAATGCTGTTGAACAACCAGTATGCACCAGCAAATCCATCCTTTCAAGTATAATAGATTGTATAGACTCATTTCATGTTTCTTATATCCAAATGAGATTAACAAATACTTTTGTTTAAATGTGAGATGAACATAACACTGAGCTCTGTAGCTGTTAGTCAGAAAAAGCTGTTTCCACATTTTCTGTTCAAGTGAGAACTACAGGAACATGCCAGAAGGAATCATAAATCATAAATAAATGCATTTTTATGCAATTCAGAAATCTGCAGATCCTCTTTGGTCACTGCCTCAGAAGAAAGCAACAAAATAATTCAGTACTATAGAGGGGTGATGGGTGGACATTTCTCCATGAGCTACATTACCTGTGATCCATGATCCATATCTGTGCACAAATTGCCCCAAGTTATCACAAACTAAACTAGGACATGAATTTACCTCCTTTATTTCAAAGGCCACAACACAACTTAACTCATTCTGAAGTCTCCTCCATAGAACTGACAGAGAATAATTTTATAAATTAAGCACATTGCTTTCACACTAATGATCCCAGTTTTACAATGAGTTGATATAAAATATAAACAACATTTTTTACAACCACTAGTTAGTGCAACCTGTGCACAATTAGCAGTCTTTATGAATACCCTTTCATACATTTATTAAAGAATCCATAAAAATGCCGCGTCCAATATATTTAGTATTTTTTCTCCCTCTCTGCAATAAAGCACCTTAATACAAATAGGAAAAGAATGACAAGCTGAAGTGCTTTGCATCCCAATCCATCATTTAAATTATGCAGGAATTACTAGAAATGAATTTTTCGTACTTTAACAGGGCTCAAGTGTTTCTTAAACCATAACGACACAATGGATTTGGTGATCACTTCAGAATAATCATGACACTGCAGCTCCTTCTGGAGCTTTAAAAGACCATTCAGATATTTTTCTCTATTTTAAGCAGCTTTCAAAGCCCAAATTCTCTCTGCCAGTAGCACTGTTTAACTGCATATGAAACTGAGAGGTGTTTCTCCATTGCTCATCAGCTCCTGTGTCTGGCTCAGCTGAAACATCAGCACTAACACAGCTTTGAAGGGAGAGAAAGACACAGTTTTTCAGTAAGAATGTAATTTTAAAAAAACCAAAAAACCAAAACAAAACAAAAGCTATATACCTCAAAACTTTTTATCATTCTCCTGGTGGGTAACTGAGGCTGATCTTATGAAGATATCAACTACACCATTCTGCTCTATGGGTATAATAATCAGAAAGTGATTACATCTCATCTTCCTACCTTGGAGGAGATTTGCTCTGTATTTGTCATGCTAACTATATGCAGAAGAGATAATCCTGAAATCTTCCTAAATAAGAGATAAATGTTCTGTTTATCCACCAAGGAACCTGTGAGAGGATTCACCTTCTAAGTCACCATCAACAATTTTAATTGATTTGTTTGCATATTTTCCATGTATTACTGGAAAATTTTGAAGTTATCTGTAATTATAGTTATGCTGAAATTCTATTAGCAGGTTAAAAGCAGTGTCTTTGTAATTACAGTGTAAATTTGGTGGAATTAGCACAAGCTGCAGATTTTGAAATTTGGTTAGAATTGATCAGTGATCAACATTTTGCAAGCAGTCATTATCAAAGTTATTCTTCTAAGGGTTATATCCAAAACTCTAAACATATGCCAATAACACTTGTCTCTGTAAGACTTCACAACTAAAATAAAAATTTCCTTAGATACCCATTTTCTAAAATCTCCCTGAAATCTAGGAAAAATTGTATATAAATTCTTACTTTAAAAATTGCTCCTATCTCTGCCATGAGTACTTCCAAATGTATTTGAACTTTGGAGATGTTGAAATCCAGACAAGAACTTTCATACTTCTGGCTTATAATTTTCATGTCATAAGAATTGTGCTGCGGGATCCTTAGAAATCACTGCTTTTGATATCCAAGTTTTTAGCTTTTCTTTATGACGAATATGTCATTTCAGTGGTTTGGTGATTATTCTTTCTTCATGAACTATTGGGTGTGGCCTTCAGACCTCTTGAATACTATTGCCAGTGATTCCCATCATCTGTCCAGTTTTCATGAAAGAAACAGATCAACAATTCACTGGAACAACACCTGAGCAATCCCCCAGTTTTAAGGCTCCGGATAGGCAGCTATGTCATTTATGCATAGCCATAAAATGAGATTGGACAAGGTTAGTGTGAGGGGTTTAGAGCATCATGTGACAGTTTTAACAGTATGTGGCATCACTGTAACTCAGCACTCAATGTCCCCACTCTGAGGACACAGCAGTGCTGTTCTCATCCTTCAGCTGAAATTCAAGACAACTTCTGAGCACTTGTACTCATGAATATGCTTTTACCAATTTTTTTCTGGATTTTTTTTCCCCAGATTTAAAATTTTTGCCAAATTTGCACATGCCTATTGTTATTAACACAGAACTACGAAAGAGTCTATACAGTTTCACAGTTATATAAAGGCACAGAATAGGCCTAAAAAGGCTCTTAGAAGTTGTTCAGTTCACATCTCGACCTCAAGATATCTAGAATGCAACAAATCCTTTCTTAATATGAGACAGATAAGTGAGAAACCTTATTTGAAATTAGAAACTATTAAATTGTTGCCATATTATATTCTGGCAATAGCCACCTGCGTTTTAACGGATGGGAGAATTATTCCATAAAACAGAGAAGGAACCTCAAGTGAGGTAAATCAACAAGCAGGCTGATCTCAAACAAGCTCAGCACTGACTGAGGAGCTGATTCATAATTTATAATTCAAAGTATGTAGGTCTTGGTAATCATCTAGATGGAAAGCACTATTTTAATATAAATCCCCTGGAATCTATTATCTATTATTTGGCAGGTACTGAATTAAGTGCAAACTGAAAAGTGTGTTTGACAAAAGAAAGGAAGATGAATGTTTGTAGGTACAGGAAAGCAGATTGTTGGAAAGGCTAGGGTGAAGGAAAAATGGGATTTATTAAAATTAATACACAGTGAATATTGGCCAAAAAACAGCTCTGCTATTCATATAATCATAGAATTGCTTGGGTGGGAAGGGACCTTTAAAGGCCATTTAGTCCAACACCCCTGCAGTGAGCAGGGACATCTTCAACTAGGTCAGGTTGCTCAGAGATCTATCCAGCCTGACCTTGGATGTTTCCAGGAATGTGGCATTCGCCACCACTCTGGGCAACTTGTTCCTGTCTTTCACTGCATTAGTCGTAATGAATTTCTGCCTTAAATCTAGTCTGACTCATCTTTGAAAGCTTTAACCTTTGTCCTTTGCAACATGCCCTACAAATAAGTCTGTCCCCATTTTCTTATAAGACTCCTTTAATCACTGAAAGGCCACAATAAAGTCTCCCTGGAGTCTTCTCTTCTCCAGGCTGAACAGCCTCAACTCTGTCAGCCTTTCCTTACAGAAGAGATGTTCCATTCCTTGGATCATTTTCGTCCTCCTCTGACTTGCTCCAACCAATCCATGAGTGGTTTTCCACAATGAGAGCTCCAGAGCTGGACACAATACTCCACAAACAGTGCGACACAGACCTGAAAGCTCTGCTGCAGTCAGCACAAAGTCCTTGATGCAAGGAAAAGCACTCTCTGCAGTGGCATCACCTGAGCAAAATCAGCGCAGAAGTTGTAGGCTTAAAGCAGTCCTTAGGCTGCTTCAGCTTGCATGGGAGCAGATGGATCACAAAAATCCTAGTTTGATGCCACCTTTGGCCCTTTTAGTGTCTGTACACAAAACAGTTGAGTATGAGCTACTATATTCATCTGAGAAAACTTTTCGTTCTTCTGTCATGATTAACACTAGCATGGGGATGCTTTTGTCCTGTCTGTGCTTTGTAGAAATGTGCCTTATGGATCTAGAAGCAGTATTCAGGTGTCTAGCCTAGAATGCCTGGTTATTTTAAAGAAATTCCATCCTGTGATCCAACGGCTGTTGTACAGCTGTGGGGTTAATCACTTAAGTGCCCTTAACTGGATAAATGTTGTTTGTTTGACTTTTAAATTAGAAATACGAAACACCGTAGGACCTGGCAGACTAGCAAAAGGTACTGCAAAATAGTTGTATGTTACTGATTATAATAATTCTAAGTCCTTCTGTAAGAGCTATAATTAAATGTCCTTACAGCTGAGTACATTCCCTTTTTCATATTTTTTAATCTGCTTTTTTTTGTATGCTTAGTTTCAATACTGCCTGGGCCAATCCACTCCCCTGACTGATGCCTACACTTCAGTGGCAAGCACTGCATGTCAAAAGTGTTTCTCAACTGACACGAGAACAAAACATCTTTCAGGGTCTGCACTGTACTTCTTTGCAGCAAGAATGGGAAAGCTGGGCTCTGAACAATGTCTTTTAGAAAACTTCCATTCTATTCTGATCCCATTTCACTGCTAATGTTCTGGATTTGGTGAAGTGACAGCTTCATGTGTTTCATTGCTATAGTAACACTAACAATGAAGCCTTCCTAGCTTAAAGGAATTTAGAGAAACTGAAGGAGATGGCTATGTGAAAGATGAAATTGTAAGTAGAGATGAGGAATTTAATCTCTCCTTGAAAAAGAAAAAGAATATTTCAGAATTTTTCTGAATTCTAAAACATATTTAATTCTTCTTATTTTGTAGTGGTCTGATAGTCCTGTGTTAGAAGCGATATGGCCATTGTCCTGGGCCCTTTCACGACACAAGAATCTTGCTTTGAAATGCTAAGATCACAAAAAGAAATCTGAAACTTAGTATCTACTTCCTACAAATGAGGAAGTGAGGCACAAATGGATTTAGACTGAACATTAATCCCCTGAGTCTATTTATGCACAATCCTATAAGTTTACTCAATAGCAGTGCGAGAAAAAGATCACAGATATTTATGCAAACAGATGTAAAGCAAAAGCTCCTTTTCAATTTTTAATATTTCTTGTGAAGTTTTAAGAGTGCATAGCTGTTGAAAAGTGCTGTCACTGCTACCAATAACTTGCCTTGCTGGTAATTGCTGGTAAAGTCAACAATTCATTAAATAGTACTCAGAGAAGCACAAGGTAGGAGTAAAGCTCTCTCCCACCAGTTCTTTGAGGGCTCTTATGTGTAATTTGTCTAGACTTGCTCAATTAGATGTTGTCTAACATCCCCCTCAGTTTCAAATAGTCTTCAAAATACCTTAATACCCTTATGCAATACAAACACAACTCTTCATCTTTGCTCAAGTACAGACAACTTTTGCCTTTCCTGTTCCTTATTAATACTATTACATTTTCTAGCTGTTGAAAGCCAGCAGTTTTGTGGGCTTTCAAGAATTTACTTCTCCAAAGAGCAATTTCTTCAAGTTGTCTTAGATGCTTTTCTTAGGAGGATGCGAATCGCTACTGTTCCACTGAGTATAAAAGCAGCTAAGTTGATTATTTAGTTTGGGGAGTTTTCTGAAGGCTGAAGTCAATAATTGGCATCTACTCACTCCATCTGCTGAGATCAGTGGTTCTAATTCTTGAAGAAGAATTACTTGTGTCCTACTGTAATGAACAAGTTCTGATTTCTTCTCTTTCTACCCAAATTCCATGTACTGCTGGATGAAGACCTAAACACCATTGTTTTAATCTTTCTAAAGACAGAAAATACCTTTTATTTCCCAACACAAAGAAGAACTTTGATGACAATAAAAGATGTGTACTGCTTCCACTGAAAATTTTGGGGAGTTCTGACATTTTCTTTCTCTTGCTTTGTTTTTTGGTTTCCTTTGGTTTTTAACAGAAAGTGGCTTTTATCCGCAGCTGCATAGGTGTTTTAAAAGTTGGAAATGAGCATTCCTAAAGAACTGTGAAATCTGGATTTTAAAATAAAGAATGTTCAAAATTTATAATTTTACACAGCCTTACTGCTGATAAACCAATCTCATGGTATTTTAATGCCTGACACATCCTCACAAGACACAATATTGCCTACAGTAGACAAACAACAACTTAGCAAGAAGAGAATGACTTCACACTTTCAGTGCTACAATGGTGAGATGAAGATACAACAAGCCAAGAGAATATAAAGAGTGAGAAAAGTAACTCTTCTTATTCAACTTTAGGTGTTGATTTTTTTCAAATGAGAGGAACTTTGGAATTAATCTGAAAATAAATGGGATTGTAATAATCAGTTTATCTTATTCAGCTTCCATGTCTCACTATAATGTGCAATGCCTTCAGCAGATAAGTAGGGTAGTATTTATCCTAAATGCAACTCAGGTTTATCATGAGAACAGATTGCTTTGCCTTATATCCTTTCCAGCCAGCTTCGTGGTGGTGAAGATAAATCAGCTCATAATATCAGTGCCAAAGGATTTTCCTTGCCTCTGTTTTATTGACAAATATTTTTTTTACAGGACAGACCAACGTGTGAAATCAATCGGCACACATGACAATCCCTCATGTAATGACAGAAGGATGAGCAACAACCATTAATCTCTCCTTGTCACAGCCAAGGACTATGCAAAACGATTTTAGAAGGGAAAAAGAAATGCCAGTGGGTCTGGGGAAGGAAGGAGGTCAAATCTACCTCAAATGAAGAACAAAGCAGAAAAAAGACTGGATGTTATCTCACCTGAGCTGGGTTGAAATTGTTGCAGTTAATTAAATTACTACAATGCAGAATCCATAGCAATGCATTTATATGACACTGAGTTAAAATGTCCTATCTCAGTCAAATACACTCCCTGCAGTGAAGTCAATTCCAATTTATAAGGGCAATACAAAACCTGTTTCAGGTTACAGAAGTTTTCTTCTTGAGTATTTATTTTCTTCATCACATTCTCACTTCCTGTTCAATATTTACTTCATATTTATGCAACTTAGGAATGAACACATCAGGGATGAATGTTCGACTTGAAGAAAACAGCTTCGTCAGGAATACTTACAATTTCAGGAATCAGAAAAACTATTTTTTCTTTGCTGTTCTCAATGTTATCAACCCATGCTACATCCTTAAGTAAACAACATGCACTTTGAGGTGTAAATTCTTTATATCATATTGAGGATTGGACTGACACACAACAGTTGAAGGTGAAAACTTCCATTATGAGCACCCAGACACCCTCTGTGGAAATGCTCTTCACATGAGAAGCTGAGATAGTTCCTGCAGCTTCTCACATGTGCTCTCCTGTATTCAGAGCACATGCACTGGAATGGTAGGAAGCTGTTCTGTATTAGCAAGAAGACAACACACTCTTTGGAGTCCACTGGGACACAGTCAAGGTGTTGGATAGAGCAATGCTTTTCCGTTTTGGAGTGAAACGCAATAGGAACAACTTCCCACACCAACAGATTAGTACTTGCAGACATTGACAGAAAAATTGCAGTTGAAACCATGTTAGCACATGACCTTAGTGCAGAAGTCTGACAGGAGACCTGAGATTGCTTTTTGCAACTGCCCTCAAGACCAGAAGAGGAAAATAGGAGAACATAGGGATGTGACATTGAAGATGTCACCAGGGTAACTGGAGAATGGAATCAGCAGAAACAGCAATGAAGAACTGTCACATCCAAGTATAAGCAATAGACTCAAAAGCAGAAGGGGGATTAGGAATGTCAGGGGCTGGAATAAGTTTCTGTGAGATCTGTGCAGGGCAAGGCCATCATAAATTTTTACCTTCTTCATTTAAGTTGATGCTGTGAGCTTCAAATATTTCCTGTAGAAATCTGCTTAGCTCCAAATAAGCTGAATCTAAAACAAACAGTGACAGTGAGGTTAATGAAGTTATCAGCAAGCAGAGATATTCTGCTGCAGTGTTTGGATACATCACATCCATAAGAGATCTGTAAAAATTTCATCATTTACTGAAACTTTCAAAATTCCTGGTCTTTACCAACAGAGTTATAATGTTATCCATTCCAGCTTTGTAAGCATTTTATTATTTCCAGGTGCAAAGCTTTACATTCTTGCACATTTAAAAGTAGAGAAAAGGCATACATATCTTTTTAGCTGTAAATCCCCAAAGTAGTTATAGCTTAAATTAAACAATTCAAGTATTGATTAAAACATTAACTACCAAAATAAACGTCAGGCCTATGCAGAGATGTCAAATGCCTTCAAACCACAGCTCTCACTAAACAGTAAACACTCTCAAGAAAATCTCTTTCACAGTTTAGCTTAAGAGCTCTTTATAAACTTGAAAAGACTTTTCCTTTATTAGAAGGAAGTGCTTTAGATGGCCTCTAGTATTTTATTTTGTGAATTTTTAAGGTAATATACAGAATGTCTAATACGGTTTATACTGCCTTAACAAATGGAGGAAATAGGATATTAAAGAATAAGAAAGTCAGGTAATTGCCACATCCAGAGCTGCTAAGGAAACGATGATTTATTCCTTTGTTTCTCACCATTCATCACCAACACTCACCCTTGAAGGGTCCAGTCCTTCAGAAGTGTAAATTAGCAAAGCTCCACAGGCTTCCATGCAGTTATGCTAATTTACAGCATGATCTGTTTCCTTACTTTTTATTTCTCCGAGTGTATGAAGCACCTAGGAATGCTGGCAATATTCTGCCGTGACTCATTATTCATCATTTATCTACACTGAACTGTCTTTTTCATCTATTAGTCTTTAAATATTCTA
This sequence comes from Lichenostomus cassidix, assembly GCF_008360975.1. Lineage (NCBI taxonomy): Eukaryota > Metazoa > Chordata > Aves > Passeriformes > Meliphagidae > Lichenostomus > Lichenostomus cassidix. The sequence continues at coordinate 25,351,354 of NC_139488.1, forward strand.
AGCCTTTCCTTATCTACCCACGCTTTTCCTGCTATTTACCTTTCCTCTCACATCAGCAACTACCTCTGTCATCTTGTTATCCATACTCTAATTTTCCAGACCAAATCTCTACACTGGTATTACAAGTGTTCCAGATGCTTAACACACACAGAAAAAATGAAATTAATTTTCTTATTAGCAAAAAATTGGATTTTTATAAGCTTAATTATTTTGCCCTATTAATATGCTGCTGCTCCAACATCCAAATTCCTTCTGTTAAACAAAAGTTATGTCACTACTAGGAAATGCCACTATATTGCAAAATGTTATTTCACTAGTCTAGTGCACTGCTTTTAAGTGACCAGTATCTTTTACTTCAGAGAAAAATATGATACCTGCAAGGTAGACAGGTCTATGTCCTGAAGTAGAGTCTTCAGATCTTTTCTGACCGGGTAGTGCTTTTTGTCTTTTTGTGCTCCATTAACCAGAGATAAAGCGGCAGTGTTTGTGCAGAATGAGCAATCCATTTCCACACGCTCTGTCAGCCTTAAGCCACTAGCCAAGGAATACAGAGTCCAGCCTAAAACCCACCTTGTAGGCAGAATAGAATGAAGACTCCCAGAGCAGGTGATGCAGAGCCATGGCTGGAGGCACACGCTCAGGCAGGGTGGAGCTCCAGCAGCTGAGGAGTTCTGTGGGGAGCAAACAGGTCAGCACTGCAGCACAGAGTGAAGAGCAGCTTCTGAGAGCAAGGCCAGCACAACAGGGATAAGAGCCAGAGCCAGGCTTCTGCCTCCTGCTGAAGGCACCAAGTCTGGAGAACTTTCCCTTGTCTTCATCTGGAACAGACCCTCTGTTAGTCTGCCTTTCAGTCTGTCACATAAAGCCATCCTACCTGAAGGAACCTCAACATTTCTTGTTGGTGGTGTTAAGTGACACTTGGCCTTCACCCCTCAGAGTGTGGATCCATGGAGAGGAATCCAATGGTACCTGAACACTTGTAACCTCTGTCATGTCCCTCCACAGCCAGCACATCCCAGCAGTCCTCTTGCAGAGTGCACCACTGCAATGGTTACTTTTTCTGCTCCAGCGTGCTCTTCTTCACGTTCCTCAAACTCAGTGGGTCAAACTCAGTGCATATGTCCAGGGACATCAGGCTAAGATGCTTTTCAAAGCTTATTTCCAGTGATCTTTTGCAGCTGGATAATATTTTTTGGTTTATGTCCTCACCAACAGGGCTCTCTTATCTTCCAGATTATAGGCTCTTTTTGTTGCAAAAGTCACATTTGTTGAAGTAGAAATTATTGTCACCCTGAAATGGCAAAAAGCCAAATTTCATTAGTCTGGTATTTCAGTTCCTGTGCTAGAAATAATTCCAATAAAGTGAAAAATTTCTTTTTCATCTTTTTTTTTTTTTTTTTCCCAATGAGAGAGAGCTCCAAGCTATCATTGTTACAAATAATCCTGTTAAGCTTTAGGGCAGCTGGATACACATGCTTACCCTCTGCATTTTACTTTCCACTGTAAATGAAATGCTTTTTTTCCCCTTGTGGGAATGCCAGTGTAGCGTATACTCTCTTAGAGCACAAAGCTTAGAAGAACAACAATAATTGGCATTTCTTCCAAAGAAATGCAAAATAAGCTTTCCTCCACACTTTTATAAGAAGTAAACAAAATAAGGAAAAACAGAGCTTTCCCTCCACCATTAAGACAGAGCAGACTCTCCAGTTAATGTGAGCTTCATGTCAAATCACTTCAAGTCAGAGAAGAGAAGAAGGATGAGCTTTCTTGTCCCCATGGTATACTTGTTGGTCATGTTTTAAAATTGTCTGGGCTGATCCAAAAGCAAATTACCACATGTGCGATAAGGACAGTTGAGGAACAATAGTTTAGGCACATTAAGATCAAGATGTGGCCATTTATCAGTGTGTTCTCAGGGCTTCCCTGCAGTGAGTCTGGCCCTCAAGTAACTTACAATACTTTTATGCATCAATACTTATTAACCAGTACTGTGACAATGTCTTCACACCCTGAAGAATTAGAACTGCCTGGTAAGAAGGGCAATTACCAGCTCACCCCCTTCTGTAAACAGTCATCCTGTGGCATAGGCAAAACTATCATGAATGGGGAGATTTCACTTAATTTATATTATTACCAACTTATCGGAATAATTATCAATTTGCGTATCAAGGAGGTGATCAGTGCCAAAAATTAAATGCTTTGGGAAGCACCTTTCCTGGCTCAGCATGTTCATTTATCCCAAGAGAGACCCTTTAGGCAAGAAGATCAGACAATAACTTTACCCTAAATAGCTAAATCTAAAGGAAACCACCCGTCATGTTTCTTTTTTTTGATGAAGCCCAGCCTAACATGAGAGACCCTGGTCTGGGAATACCTTCCACACCAAAGGCACGTGCATAAGGATCATGGGCAGCACCAGAGACACACTTGGATGCATGGATGGCCAGCCAAGTGTTTCTGTGAGAAGGATCTTGGGATGTGTTGGGTCTTTTGCCGTTTTCCATGGGAAAAAAAGTTATTAGCTAAGCAAGGTTTTTCAGTGTAGCAATTTTATCTTTAAATGTCTAAATTCTACCTCAGTTCCACTTGGAAAGTCATGATCCTAAGGGCTGGTAGAATAAACCATGATATTAAATTGCAGTTTGAAACTACAATGAGCTTTGCAAACAGATTTGCCACTTTTCAGAATAATAAGGCTGCAGTTTTAGCATACGTAAAAAATGTCGTAATGTAACATTATTTTAAGAGTTCCCATTTCTGTAATGAGACTGAGTTAAACTCATCAGCACCTATTCATTGGCAAGGAAAAATAAACAAGGACAACACAGCTTTAGCCCATTTAGTCTCAATTTCTCCTCTGTCTGCCACTTATGCAGCACTAAAGGACTGATCCAATGCCTATTAAAGTCAATGACAAATCTCCCACTGATTTTGAATGGAGCAAAACTGGGTCCAAAAGTTCCCAGAGGTTTCTTCTTCCTGGGTGAACAAGTGCACTTCACATGAAGTGCTGTCAGCACACGAGACACTGCTCAAACACTAACCATGCGGCTTGTTAACGTGTGTTCCCCCCCTGAGTGATGACAGAGGCAGCCATCCTCTCTGCAAGGCAGCAAATCTGAAATGACAGCATGAGCAGAGGGCTGCTGAGTCCTGGGAAGCCATTTTGTTCTCTTTGCTGTAGCATTTCTTAATTATTTGCATAAGCAAAATGCTCCCCCTGGTTATCTGTCTGTCACTACTCCAATCAAGGCAGTTACACCTGCATTCAGGCATAAGAAATTTCCAGAAGGGACTATTCACATGTTAAAACCTGGATACATAGATTAGATGCAGATGGTAGCTGAGATTGACTGATGGGGAATACTACTGCAAAAATCCATTTTTAATAATAGCAATGATTCATTTCACAGTATACAGGTATATCAAAGTAAAGCATTGGAAAATACTGAGATTGATCCCCCTCTTGTTATGCTGGAATTTTGTCACAGTGGGAAAAATTAATGGAACTAAGATTTCTCTTTTGTTCCTATAATCATGTACGATCTTTCCTTTAGGCAAAGCAACTAAACTCATGTTTGGAGTCTGTATAGAGTAGGATAACCAAGAAAATATGTATGTTTAACTTAAGTACCTGAAGCCCTACAGTACCCCATGGAAGAGCTGACAATATGAGAAGCACTGACTTGAAGGGCAGAGCACCAGAGCCTTCCACAGAAACTGCAGGAAAGCTTAGAGCTTATCATTGAGGAAAGAGGCATGGAAAAGAAATTATGTGGAATGCCCTCAAGAAATTTCTTATGATGCTTCTGAAACAAAGCAACACTGATGTTTCTATTGCCAGGAAATGACTTGCTAGCTCTGGAGTCTAGAAGCACATCCACAGGTGTAGTCACCCTCCCCAGCCCAAATGCCAGTAACAGAACCTGGTAAAATCCCCTCTGGCAAGCAGCATCTTTCTCCACACCAGAGGAGCTTGCAAAGGGCTGTATAACCTGCTTTTAGCTATTCCAGGCAGTTTCCAGTACAGCTTTCTGTGTGAAGAATACAGTACACTGTAATAGGGAGGACAGCTGAAGTAGTCATCCTGCAGCAGCTCAAAGGCAAAGTTTAGAAGGCAGGTCTGCTGGCTCCTTGCTCAGCAGTGGAAACAAGTTCCATTTTTTGTCTTGTTAGTCAGTCTATGAACAATCACTGCAGCTAGCAAAACATAAGCTGGAGGAAAGAGTACCTGTGCAATAATGATTGAGAGGACAAGAAGTGCACTAAGATAAATTCTGCACAGAATCAATGCTGGCAGTGTTCATCTGTACCAGAGAAGGGAAGAGAAGGATTTGAGAACTACCTGCTGCATATCTTACACAGAAACCAGTGCTCTAAAAGTAAGGGTGAATCAATATCAGTGTGCATCCTTATAAGAGAACAAGGGTTCATATTTTTGTTGTCAGGGAAATTCCTTGGATGGGTAAACCTGTGGAATTGGAAGCATTACTGAGAAAAATGCGAGTTGTGAAAGACAAGATAGAATCATAAATTAAACAAGAGGTTCTAGAAATAAATGTGCCCTCAAAGCTGCCACTATGACTAATTCAGCATTATAAGTACACAACGCAAAGCCTGTCTTTATTAGAGCCCAGCATCATAAACCAGCAGGAGTTTTAGTTGTAATAAAAAAATTTAAAAAAAAACAGAGGGCATGCAGTGAATTTTAAAAGCCAGAGTACGATACAGGACTGATCCGAAGCAGAGGCATTGGCAGGATTCCCTGACCAACAACTGAAGTTGGCAGAAGCAGCATTTGATGCCTCTCAGCAGTTGTGTGCAGCAACAGGTGGAGCAGGGAGGAAGAGCAGGATTTGAACAGCACTCGAGATGGCCACACTGGGCTCAATTTCTGGCTGCAGCCCAGAGGCATCTCCCTGCCCAGTGCCCTTTCCCTTGGCACTGCTGCAGCATCAAAACTCTCTTCTGTCTGCTCCTCCCGCGTTTTGCTGACGGCGCTTTGGAAGACACTTAGGACAGCATAGTGCTGAATTCAACTGGGCCTTCAAGGAATGTGGACTGTAGGACTGTGGAGTCAGAGGTTGCTCAGCTGTTTTGACATAGAACAGAGTAATTACAAGGGCCATATATTTACCCCTTTCCTTCGGAAACACAGTACAAAGAAAGAAATGAATGAAGCACAAAAATGTTACAGGGTTGGATGTTTTGTTTCCTCATTTCCTGTGGATTCTGTCAGCCTTGAAATTTATATAATAATTGCCATAATCAAATACCATAAACACTCAGCACATACATGTATTAAAGCACAGAATCACAGAACACATTTCACAGAAAAAGTCTCAATATCTGGATATTTTAATCTCTCTTCTCATTAAGTACTACTGGGCAAAACTCAAGAAAAACAAACTGTGAACCCATCTAAGCCACTCGAGTCAGCAACATTTACTAGAAATCAATGCAAATTTTCTGGTCAGTCCTGCTCTCTGATGTTCTAGAAGTGTTTTAAAACTCCTTAGAGGCTTAAGGAGATGGTTTGTGGGTTTGGGTATTTGTGTCATGTTTTTATGCTTTTCTTTACTAAGATGCTGAATGACAAAAAAAAAATTTAAAAGGAGTGTAAGAAGGGAAGTTCTAATGATACTTCCCAACAGGCTACACTGCAGGCTGAGTTTTTAAGTCAATTTTCATTAATCTGAGCATACTTGTAGCAGTGTCCCTCAAAAAAGACTTTGGTGACAAATAACATTGGACAGCACAAAAGCTATTGAATTAACACACCTGCATGTCTATGAGTTTGCTCTGTCCTCTAGGTACCGGTTGGTTGTTTGGGGGCAGAGACATGAAGCTTTCTTCCAACTTGTCTGGTTTCTCTCTGAAGCCATTTTTAATTATTCTTACCTGCAATCCCTTGTGGAATTCAGATGATGGTCTCCATCTCTCCTCACCTTCTGGTATACTGATGTCCTCTCACAGGTCCCTCTCCCCAGCTTCTCTCTTGGGATTTTCAACAGGCATTACTATAAATGTCAATATCTGAGTGGAGCTCACAGTGTGGAAAGTCTCAGCTCTGAACTGTCCTTATGTCATCTGCTAATGTATGGCTGACTAACATACTGCTGGTTCTAAAGTGGCCAATGAAACAGCTGCTAGAACAGCAATCAGCATTCATTTTTAGAGTGTCTGTTAGCTCAAGAGTTTATGTACTGACAGCAACATATTAAAGAGAAGACATTTTTGCTGGCTTTGATTAATAATTAACTTTTGGGGTTTGTTTTACGAGCTCTGTGTGGCTCAGCACTAGCTCAGCACAGGTACAGAGAGTACAGGACACTCAGTACCTGTGTGTCCCAGATGCTCACAAATTGCTGATCACCTGACACTGAACCATTTGGTTCGAACCAAATCCAACTGATTCAAACTAGTTCAAACCAGTTTTGATGGTTCAAGATGGTTTTGACTGGTTCAAAACAGTTGCAACTGATACAAACTGGATGAAAACACTTCAAACTGGTTCAGACCAGCTCAAACCTGTTCAAAGTGGATCCAACCAGTTCCTATGGTTTCAAAGCAGGTCAAACCAGTTCTGACCTGATCAATCTGGTTCCAACCACATCCAACTGTTTCAAACCAGACCCAAATGGTTCAAATTGGACCTGGTCAGTCCTGACAGATTTAAAAGGGTTTTGATTGGTTTAAACTGCTTTCAACTGATTCCAGCTGGTTTCAACCAGTTCAGACTGTGTGGAACCAGTTACAACTGGTTTGAACTGGTCCAGTCTTGTTTGAACTGGTGGGAGCCAGATGGTTCCAGTTTGAACCAGACCCAGCCAGTTCAAACTGGATCCAGATTGGTGTGAAACATACCCGACCAGCTCAAACCAGACCTGACCAGTAATTTAAAAGGAATAATTTTGTGGATGGTGCCATGACATTGATACAGTCAAGTGACATTGGCACTTCAATTTGCTGGCAGATATTTCTGGGCCATGAGACCACTGTATGTCCCTCCTTTGGAGTTCCAGACAAAACCTAACAGAATACTATGTAAGAATGAGCGTTTGAAGGTATCCATGAATTAAACATTCAGCAGGCATGAATGGATCAATGTCGTCTTAGTCAATTTATCAGTAACTCTAAAATAAGCAAAATAGATGTTTTCTAATTGAAGTGTAATTGGTCACTCAGTGTAAAAAATTATTTTAGGAATGTAAATAAAATACTCTTTTACATTTTCCCATGACTAATCAGATATTCCAAATTTCATTACCATTTTGCAATATGTATTCATATTATCCATGACATAAGCATCTTTAATATCAAGAATGCATAATTGTATTTGCCATAGAATGAAGGAACAAGATCACTTGGCACAAAATGCCTGAATACAATTTCCCCTCGGATGTCTTCTCTTTGCAGAAAACTTATCATTGCTAATAATGTATGGCATTAGAATTTCAAGCTTGCTTGGCAAATGGTGCAGCCAATGCTCTGCCCAGTAAAGAATCTTTTGTGAGCCAAACAACAGATTGTAGAGGAAAGCAGCTGGTCTAAGGGGACTACACTAAAATAAACCCCTTGCACCATCTCGCCCTGATAACTGTGTCAAAAGATGACTGCAGCCCAACTAATGGAAAATTTTACTTTGTGGGGCACACGCATTTCCTAACTTCCCACTCACCCCACAGTAAACACAAAATTTGTTCTTGGCCATCCCACTTCTGCAAGTCAGTAACAGATCCACCTCTTCTCTAGAGGTGGTGTTGTCTTCAATACAGGCTTTGTCTCTTCTCTTCTAGTTACAAATACCTATTTGAGACTCAAATAATTCACCTCTTTCTGCTCTGGAACCTCTGAATAGTTCTTTGCTTTATTTAATTCACCTGGAAACCTCTTTCTTTCTAAACATTGTGCATCAGGAAAGATAAACTTTTGCAATGTTTGAAGTCTCTTTAAATTCCATCACTGCTTTCCAAATTTCTCTGGAATTATTCCACACAAGCAGAAAAAGTAAAAACATCTGTTCTGCTTCGTCACTCCTTCCAAGCAGCAAATAAACTGCAAGCAGATTTCCTATCCACAAAAACCACATTTCCAAGGTAGCATAAGGAGTGTTTTAAGAACACCATCTAATTCTGCAGCAAAAACCTTGCATCAATCTGTTCCTTAGGGCACATATGGAGATTTTATTAACTAATGCCTTCAGTTCAGTTTTCAAGGTGGGGTCTGACTGAAGATCTCTCCGGATTTCCCACAGACTTTTGTGACTCTGCCATGTTTGGCTTTCCTTAATGACCACCTCTACAAACATGGAATGCAGTAGAATGCAATAGCTTCACATCACTGCTACTTGCTCTTCTGCTTTTTTCTCATCCATCTTATGTCTTTTCTCACAGAGTGGCCACTGAAGACATAATTGTGCATCCATGCTCTGCCAAGACAGTAACTTAAGCAATTAATAATGCAATTCACATATTTTCCCCCCACAACTAATACCTTTTTGATTACGCAGAAATGTCTCAACCCCCTAACCACATCCATTCAAGCTTAATTATTCTTAAACATGTAAACAATCATATTGTAATCAATCTGATTACTCATCTGTCTTTAATTAACTGCATAAGTGATTGCAAGATATGGGTCTTTGCATATAAATCCTTTTTCTCTGCCTGTAAAAATAATGAAAATAATAGTGCTGCAGAGAATCACCACTATTATTACAGTAGCCAGCATTGGGTCAGGAAGTAAGTACATATACAGAAAAACCTATGTCAGCAAATCACTGGTACATAGAGTGCTATTGTAATTGAAAAATGGTCCTTTATAATTTTGCGGGTTTAACATCATATCCTCATAATACTGTGTTTTATGATGCATTTAACTTAATACCTAAGATATTTTTTAAATATTTTTGTTGTTGGGGCTTTAAAACTATTTTCCATTAATCATTGCTGTTGCTACAAGCCAATCTGTGGTATTGTGAATGGTCCAGCAGTGGCATCCTAGTGAAGACCTACCTTCTCTGTGCTTCAGTGTACTAAATATAATACAAAAACTATAATGCAATGGTATAAATCAAGAGTACTGCTATCTATAATATTCCAGATCAAAAGAAGCACTATGGAGTTAGAAGAGGTCCCAGAATGATAGCCAGAATTATCATGAAAACTCATCTACAAAGGTTGAAAAACACTAGGCTTGCTTATCTTAAGGAAATTAATAAGATAGGCTACCAAAAAAAGCATATGCACTTATAAATGAAGCACTGGAAATTTCTGTCCTTAAGTATAAACCAAAAGCATCAGTCATTTGCTTTCAAGGGGAGCAATTGCAGACGAGAAAAATATTTTTATGAAGAAAAACAATTTGTCGCGTTAGAAGGAAAGTCCTGCACCCTTACTCACCAAATCAATAAACACTGACACTCATCACTACAAGTTACATTGGTACCAAGTATAGCTCTGAGGAAGAAATGGTCATTTACTCATAAAAATATACAGAGCTATTGAAGAGAAAGGGGGGAAAAAATCTCACAAGACAAACAATCATAAAAAATCAAAAGCTTACCTCATGCTTCAGGGTTAAATCAATTCCAAGGCAACCCTGATCAGGATGTTTGAGAACTATTCCACCTGTACCAAGCATAAGATTTCTCATACCCCCCTTTATAACATTCAGGGCTGCCCACTGTCAGCCAAGGGACTGATTCATAATTCTCAGCTTTCTTTATGTGGCAGATATTCTTATCACATATTTACTCCGAACCACTGCCATCACAGAAAATGCTTGATGAAAGAAAACCTTTTCATTATGCTGCTCAGAGAAAATAGAAGCTAAAGGAAGAAAAACCTCAGGTGAATAGACCATCTTCATTTTTTCTTTATTACTGATTCTCCTACATCAGCTTTTAGAGTTTTCAGGAAGATTTGGAAGAGAGAAGAACATTTCACACACACACAAAATAAAAATGAGGAAGCCGCTTACTAAATTACAAATACCAATTTGCCCCTCCAACTCTTGCAATGCAACTTGCCCTGTACTGAAGTGTAACTCTTAAAAGTTCTTACTCAGAGTTCACTTACGATTGTCACCTGAACCATAATCCACAAAACTGTCCTGGCAAATTGCAATCAGCTGCCAAAAAATTTTCAGCATTCCTCCCTGTAAGCATGACCAAAGTGGTTCAGAAGTTTTTCTTTATTTTGTTTATTATTCCCAGTGCTCACTTCTTTCAGTTTCCTTCTGATATTGTTTTCGTAAACCTTCTGTAAACTGTGTGCTCACCAGAGGGGCCTTGTACACCTATCTGCAACTGGAAGAGCCAGTTATAAAAGTGGAGGAGTTTCTACCTAACAGGTGAAGTTTCTACCAAACAGTTCAGTCCCAGCCTGAAAGTGGAGTCAGCCCAATTAGAAGAGAGGAACATCACACTGGCCCTAAGAGTTTTAATTCATGCAGGTCTAGAGAAATGCAGCCAAAGACATGCTGAATCTAAAAAAGAAAAATAAAAACCATAAAAGCCTAAGCTCAAAGTCTCTGAAAATAATAAAATAGATCTCACTCCAAGGACAATGGGAAAAAAAACTTCATCCAAACCTCTCAGAGCCTGAAATATTTGGAACTGAATATTGTTGGATATATTAGCAATACCTCATATAATGGAAGTGGAGGGGTTTACTGCCAACTGCTTCACAGATCCTTGTAATCTGAAGCCTGAGCTCACATTTTACAGGCTACTCTGCACAGGCAAAACAAAATGTCAAGAAAAGGCTTGTTTTCGTTTGGTTCTGGGTTTTGTTTTTTTTTATCAAGGCATTGATTTTTGCTGGCCTATCTCAGGCTCTTATTTATATGCAACTAATGTAAACTATCAAAATGTCAGATAACAATGGAGTCCAGAGAGGTGTAAACTGAGACTTTCTGGAGCACTTTCAGTCCTAACTAAAAGCAAGCAGTGTAGTACTGGAATTTTCTGTGGGTTTTCTAGTTAGCCACCATTTGATGCAGTCATGCCACTGCTGTTTTGGTGTTTGCTTCTTAGCTCAAGCTAGTGTGTACTTAAGAAAGACTGAGAAATACCTAAAGAAAACTTTCACCATTTCTTTGCAGTAAGCAGAAGAGTGACAGAGGTAATAATTAGTATTTCTGTGCTTCACAAACAGTGAAATCAGATGCACAGTTTATCAAGAGTCTGTGTATGTAATTTTTCCATTAACAATTCCGCAGACAGAGCATTGATAATTGTGCCTGTGGTGAATCCCAATGAGGCGTATTTGCCTGACATTGTTGCAGAAGGGGTAAAATGAATATATGCATTTTAAATTTTTATGATTACATTTTTACTGAAGTGTGGGGGCCTGAAGTTTCATGACTGTTTTAATGCAATTGGTTCCACTTAGGAGAGATGACATGTTGAAATGTGATGTGCTGAATGCTTCCCAGGTAATTGGAATTCAGTCAACAACAACACTGGACATTGTCACAGGTTTTAAACAAAAGGGGTTATCTTCCTATGTTATATTATGGGATATGATGCATCATATTATACAACATCATGATCCTACATGACAGCCTCTCAAACAGAAATTTAAAAAGTTTGCTTCACTCTGCACACTCCTGAATTTGGATCACAAGAGCACATTTTAAAGAGTCTGCACATGCACTCAACACTTCCCAATTCCCTTGCTCACATGAATTCCTGATACAACTCTGATGATTTTGTACAGCATTTCAGCCTCCTTTGGGAAGTATTTGAGTCACTGTTTGTGCATCTTTCCCCAGAGCTATTGGAGCGAGAAGCCACAAGGCAAGAAGAAAGGACATTGTGCAAAAACTTACAGCAGAAGTTAGGAGCACTGCATAAATTCAGGGGGTTGTCATGGGAAACGCAGCCTGGCACTCACTGATTCTTCCAGTAAAAGAATTGTGTTCATATTAGAGCAAGCAAACAACTAAAGGTGAGTTAGCTGTCTGGGAAGAGAGAAGACTCAGCTACTATTGAAACCTTAAATCATATCTCAAACAAAATTAAAACCAAACTAAAGTCAAAAACTGAAGGTAAATTTTGTCATTCCCCACCATTTCATTCCTATCCAGCTCAGAAGAAGATGTACTGAATATTCTTGCAGAAAATGTCAGCCTGACTTTTCCTACCTGTTCTTTTTTAGACAGGGAACAGCTTATCTTTCTGCATATTTGTTTGTACCTCAAAAATGAGGAGCCCTTTGCCCAGCCCACTGCTGGTATTCTACAAGATTATTACCCTGGATGGTTTTATTTGGCTGGACTATTCAAGGGAAAAATGTAATTTAGAGTTAAAACATCAGAAAGAGACTTAAAGCCCACCACAAAGAGGTGTTTCCTCTGTTCAAAACACCTCTTGTTTCTTTTGAACAGAGGAAAACAAGATTTCTTCTATGTCATGGAAGACCAGAAGTTGAGACATGCCTTTCAGTCTAGTGCTTTAGATGTGAAACTAAACTCCTTCTGATAAGGACACTAACTTTAGCTATAAACTTTGTCCTGCAAATGCAGCAAAATACCACTAAGACTTCTCATCTCTGCTTCTCTGCTTGCTGGGGCTTTGACTGTAATTATTTCTACACTCCACTGTAGATGCTGAATTATTTGTGGAGTCTAGCTTAGACTCTTATGGACCCCTTCTGACCTTTAGTTAAATCCAAAAAATTGCTACCAGCTGAAAATGATTTGGTGGCTTGAGTAGCAAGGCTGGATTTGGGAACAAATATCTGCCTAAATCCTGCCACTGGAGATAGATGCTTCTGCAGCAACTCCCAGACTGAAAAGACCATGATAATCCAATCATCCTTAAGAACTCTGTTTCATGTATCTCTCAAGCTCTACTTGCATCTTCATCTGTACAAGGAGACATCCTTTCTGTGAGAGAATGTCATGCACAGTGAAAGATGTTTAGTTTGTCTTTACCATCAGAGCTCAAGTGCAGCCAGTACAGCTTCCTACTTCACCTTGACTGAACTCCTGGTTCCTGGGCATCTGATGCAGCAGGAAATAATTTACTTTGTAATCCCTATTTGAAAAAACTGATTATACTCCTGTCTTCTTTATTTCTGTGTGTATGAAAATTAAATAAGCAATGGGAGATTTCTAGCAGAACCCAGAATTTTGTGGGTACAATCTGTAACATTTTAGGTGCTCAGTAACACAGTAAGGGGAATGAAAATCTTCTGCCTCTGTTTATGATACTTCTTAGCAGACAGACAAAAAACCCCACCAATTCTCACATACCCATCACTCTTATCTCTCTTTCTTCCTTTCTTAAGCTTATTTTTAATACTTCAGAAATCTATAGTGGGTTATCTCAGCTTTCTCTCTTCCCTTTATCCTGGGGAAAACACCTGGAAAGAAAGACATGGCAGGGATTAGGGCAGGATGCTGTGGTAAACAAAGAATTTTTTCCCTTTACATTGAGCACGTCATTAATTTTTGATGTTATGAGATTAATCTGTGCATGAAGCAGAAAACCCACTGACTGATATTTCCCTGGAACAGATGTTCTAAATGCCAAATACCAAAGAAAATCTCTGTGCAAAACAAAGGCAATCTGGTGCCCTTCCTGAAAGGTTAAGATACAATTACAATTCTTAATGTTCCTGAATATTGGTCCAACCAGTCCATCCATAGTCCAATCACCTGTATGTGAGGACCATATTCTCAACACAGTCAGTCACAAAACTTCTCAGCAGAGCTTTAGTTGTTATTTTGTTGGGGCAGAGTTTCAACCTCAGTGTCCTGTCTGTGACTATTGCTGTAGAATTTAGTGACAGGGTGGCCTGAACCAGTATGGTCATAGTATTTCATTTGATAATACTGATGCTCAGTATCTGTGGTTTGACAACTAAAATAGGATTGGAAAATCTGACCTTCAGCTCTCCCCCAGACCCACTGTATGATTACAGCCAAGCCAAACGACCTCTCTGTTTCCCTGCATGCCAGTTGGATATAATAATTATTTCTCTACGTATGAATTTAGATTGGAAGACAGTTTTTTGTTTGGTTTGGGTGGGTTTAGTTTGGGTGGGTTTGATTTGGTTTGGTTTGGTTTTTTTAGAAAGGAATATCGCTCGCTATGTGACTAAACAGCACTTCAGTCCTGGCTGGAATTCCCTGATGGCACTCTACTCAAGATCATAATGTCAAAACAAGTATAAAGTTTTCTCTTTTCAAAGCATGTGTTCCCTGGGACGCAGTGCAGTATTCTGCTGGCCAGCCTAAACTAGGCAGCATCAGGCCAGACAGAAGGACATCCACGTCCAGAGACTGCTCTCACCACACAGGTGTTGCACTGGAAGCATTTGCAGACCCCTCTGCCCTTTAGGTAAGCAACATTGCAGCCACTGTGGGAATCATTCACTCCTGCCTGCTAATTTAACCACATGATGCTGTCACAGAGTAGGTTGGACATGTTTGGCATTCAGCCCAACCTCAGGGCAGGACAGCACATTCCCACAGCACAGGACCTGATATTGAGTCTGATGTAAGATTCAGGGCAGAGCAAAATGTTTCCCTGAATCATGCTGAGTGAGGTGATCCAGAGCTGGGATGGAAAGATGCCCAAGCACCAGGGTATGCAGAAAAAATGTGACAACAGGTCTGAGACCTCTGCAAGGGCTAGAAGAGCCACAGGTACAAAGGCCATACTCTACAGTCACCACAGGGTCTTGGCTGATAGTGAATACCAACCACTTTTGAGACTAGAACAATTATTTATGTTATTTAAATTACTTTGTGCTGCAGCAACACCTTAAAAATGGTCAAGAAGGCTTGTACTTCATGCAAGCTGTGACATGTGACTTTAGAATCAGTTCAAATGTATTTAAAAGCATAACAGCACAAAATGGGCTTCTTAAAAAGAGAACAGGCCACTGTGGAGGTAAAGCAATACAGAAAAGCATTATTTATATGATTTTCTTTCCCTGCTCCTTCCAGACGATTACAGTGTCAATTTGTAAACCACTATACACCACTATAAAACTAAAGTGCCTTAACAAGAGAAAATTAGTTAAGGAAAAATGTAGCTTTCAAGTACAGGAGCAGGTAAACTACTTCCAAATCAAAAGTTCAATTCAATCTGGAAAGAAAACAAATCCATCAATGTCTATTCAATTTGCACTAAAGCCTAGAGGGACACTCAACTCAGTTTCAACTGTGTCTATATATATGAAGTTTAAGTCTTAAGCTCTCTGTTTTCTCAACATAAGATTTGCACTTGGCTGTCTAATTTAATTTTCATTTCACATATCTGTGCATGTCTAAAAATTGTTGATTTTTTCCTAGTAGACCTTTAGTTATTCAGCCTTGTTTTGGGTTTTCTTGTATTTGTTTATTTTTTGTCTTAAAATCCAAGATATTTTTCACTTCACTTAACACTTGACAATTTTAGTAACAGTGAAGATCCCACAGTGAGGTTGTTCAAAAGGCACGTGGGCAACTTCACCATAGCAGACCTTTTTTTTACAGTGGGAAATTGTAGAAACAATGTCAGTTAGCAGCCTAACTGGGACGAGTCAGAGGAAAAGAGAAATGTGGGAAACCAATGTTTGGCTTTGTTGTTATTTTTCAGT
Organism: Lichenostomus cassidix; assembly: GCF_008360975.1. Taxonomy (NCBI): domain Eukaryota; kingdom Metazoa; phylum Chordata; class Aves; order Passeriformes; family Meliphagidae; genus Lichenostomus; species Lichenostomus cassidix. The sequence continues at coordinate 25,366,956 of NC_139488.1, forward strand.
GTGTTTCTCTAACAGCGTTGGTCTGCTTTGTAAAACAAAGCCAGTAAAGTTGTACTGGGTTTTTTGGCCTGGTTTTGGTAGCAAGGGGCTGTGGGGATGGATTTTGTGAGAAGCTGCCAGAAGCTTCTCCCATGTCAGACAGAGCCAGTGCTGCCCAAGGCTGAGTCCATGAGCAATGGTGGTAGAACCCCTGGGATTCCTTCAGGATCTGACCCCTGACTACTTGGACACTTTCTCTGTGTTCCTCACAAACTACCTCTCTTTGCCTCCTTTTTGCATTGTTTTGTGGTACATTTATTTTATTTTATTTTATTTTATTTTGGTTGTTGATGTTGTGATATTTCCACATGGACAGAATCTCACACCAAGCTGTGTCAGTGCAAGAGTTTCCATTCCCCATTTAATATCAGATCTTTACACAATAATTAGCTACTATATGTGGGTTTACCCTGAAGTCCCAATGTAAAATAAACATCCCATAGAGACACAGATGAGGTTCTGAAAAAGAATCAAGAACTGATCCTACTTTTTTCCTTGGACATGTATCTTAATCAAACTCTTCCGTAGTGGTAGCAAAAAAATTCAGATGTTCTAATTCAATTCTTTTATCTTTATATCCTTTTATTTATGAATAGATAGCCTATAAAACTAAATAGCTAACCAAAGGCTGTGAGGTTTTTAAAAAAGGAGAAAAAAATAAAAAGGAAAAACAAACAAAATATACCACTGAGAATGTGAAAGTCTTGGAACTTTTCTACACATTGAAGTTGGGTCAGAGCCATCAGTTCTTCATGTTTCCATTCTTTCAAGACTCTAAGGGGGAAATTTACAGAAAATTAATATTAGTAAGAAACCCCAGGCCTTTTCTGTCCTTTGCTCTGCAGTGTGAAATTACACTTCTTTTGTTGACTGTCTCGCAGTTTTACTTTGCTAATCCATTACTGCACAAGAGACTGTAGAAAATACCAAAACTTGTGATCTCACTTATTCTTCACCAGCATTTACTCAGAATTCTTGCAAAGCTTTTCTTTCAGTCTCAAACTCAAACACTAGGACATGTTTTATGGCCTGGTGTGTGCCATGTATCTTCCATGGGCCTCCTGAAGTCAGATTTCTGATGAATAGTTATGGTACCCAGGACTATGTATCTCAGTTTGCCTCTTCCTTTCCTCTGTTCCCTTGATTCAGGAATCCCAGTAAAAACCACCCATGTTCCCAAAACAACTATGGCCAGAAAACCATGGACAATCCTCATCCTAATCTATCAAAACTGGCAATCATCACACTTTGGTGTGGAAAGGGGCACACTGGAACCAACTGACAATGCAGCAGGCTAAACAGAGGTAATATTCATGCCTTACTCTGGAAAAATCTGCACTTATTGTAAAATTGTCCAAACACCATGAAGCACTCAGCTAGAGGCTAGAGGTTTTGTTGGTTTGTATAAAATGTATCTCTAGTGGTATAAAACCTTCCCAGAGCAGGGTGGCATTGAAAGATTTAGTTCCACCAAACACTTGGTTGAAATGTCACAGGCCAGATAATATTACAAGTGTCTGAAAAAGGATATTTTTTCCCATGCCTAATATCTTAAAGTAAAAGCAAGTGCAAAGAGAAATGGATTTGCCTCTTTCACTCAGATCAATGCATTTAAGTATTTTTTTATGCAGAGGAAAGAAAGAGAAACATTCTTAATGCTTCCAAAATCACTGGAAAGTCACCTTTAAGCAATTTGTGTTCTTAAGAGAGATGCTTGATGAATTTCCTGTCATTTTCTGCTTTGCGGCAAATTTTCAGTCAGTGAATGAGTTTTAGCTTCTCATAGAGAGTCTAGTGACTAAACTTAGTGTGGGTGTGCACACTCTGTAAATCAGCCACAGAGCTGAAAAGCTCCAAGTCAGGCTTAAGAAATATTTGCAGGAGAGAGGGGATTTGATTACATGTTGAGGAAATCTATTTCTTACAGGTTTTTTAATGATATTTTATCTCCTACATGCCCAAAGACATTGTCAGCGAGTGGAAAAATAAGCAGAAGCTAATTTTGCCCTTCTGATGGGTTGTCTTGCCTGAGAGGCCATATTCCTCTTCACTACAGCTTTGCAGCAGCTCTCCCATGGTCAATAACACCACAATGGTCTTATATCACCTTAAAAAAAAAGAAAGAATTCAGCTCAAAGACTTCACATTTCTTGTCCACATATCTGCAGGTCGGGTGCTTACCTCACACCTGAACAGCTAAGAATCTTGACAATTAACATGCAAATGCTGTGGGTGAATTAATTTTTCCTTTTGGCTTCTTGACCCTTTGACTGTAGCAACCTAAATGAGAGCTTGTATTTAATCATAGAGAATCTCCCTGAGGAGAGACTGTAACCTCTGATACTCTTGGTGGCAGCACACTAATTAGATGTCCCCTTCACAGAGGAACAAACAGAATGCTTCATTCATATCAGAAGGCTTTCACAGATCTTCCCCATGGGGCAAAATATCTTTAGAAGGACTCTTGTCCCTCATGCATTGATTTGCAGTCTAACAACTTGCAGAATTGTTTTACATGGATTGATCTTGTCGTATATTATCCAACTTGCCATAGCAGAGCTTCTCACAGGGTTTCAAAATGGTACCTTGGGCTGCCCATAGAATCTTAATATAAAAATCCTGACCTAAGGGGAAAGGTAAAGTAAAATAAAAAGGAAAAAAACAGGATAACCTTGTAAATTTTGAGACTCTTGAAGTTATATGTTCAATATGTTTGAATGGGAAAATGCAGAAAGATGGCAAAAATATGGAAAATGTATTTTTATATTCAAAGGAATTTGTTTTAGTGTTGTGTTTTAAAATCACACGAAATTTTGTTCTAAATTCAAATTTTGTGACTCAAAAAACAAATTCCTTAGGGCAAGGCTGAAAGTGTTGGCTGCCCCAGTGCAGTGCAGTGTTACTGAATACTTGGAGAAAAGTATTTTTTTCTGCTGCATTTTTTTCTATTTTATGTAGAAGACTCTAAAATACCTATGAATATTGGCTCCAGCAGAGCTAATTTTATATCCAGATTGCTTGCTGTCTGAAGCACCTGCCTTTGGTCTAGACCTCATATTTTTGTCCGTGTTATCAACCATGCACTGCTTTCCAGTCAAGAGTTTTCTATTTTCATTTAATATGGCTAAACATTTATTCATATTACATCACCAGATTGACAGAGAAGACAAGAGCATTTAAAGTCTGCTTAGAATGAAATTTCACAGATTCCCCTACCAGAATGAACTGAATTTTACCAACATTTAAAATAGCCACCTGCCCATGTTGCTCTTTTTCTCACACATACAACAGAAAGTTACAAGAAGTAATTGGTAGAATTATCTTGTGTGTTTTTTACTACATTAAATCCAAGTGTTAAGACATAATCGGTTTAAGATAACAGTTATGCTAGATAGCAGATTTAAAGTGGAAATCTATAACAAGTTAAGGATTTTCTTTAGATTAATACCATGTTTTCTACAATGTACAGAAAACAAGGCCAAAATGCACAAAGGAAACAGAACTGCTGCACTATCTTCAGTTTCTTGACTGATTCAGTAATTTGTCTTGAATCTCCTGGCACACCACATTGTGTTTAATCAGAGACAGAATTATGTTTATACCTCTCTAAGACTCTGCAGTCTCTGACTCAAAACTGAACTGTCTGTATTAACTCAGATTGGCTTTTTCTGACATTCTGCTGGCTGAATTTTAGATAATTGGCTCAGTCTCATGCAAATCCTCGGAAATTTGCAGAGAGCCTGTATGAGACTTAACATTATTCTAAGAATAAAAGCCTGCTTCTTAAACCTCCTCAATCAATAGTTTTCATCAATACTCAAAATACATAGAACACATGGTACAAGGAGGCATGGGAAACAAAGCACATAAAACATAACACGTTTATTATTAGACCTTTTTACTCATATTTATACACAGGTCCAAAATATAGGTCAACATATTTATCAACATCAGGCAAAAACTCAATAATAGAGTCAGTTAAAATTTCAAGAGTAGATTTTTCCCACTTGGTTTTGCTGTCTTCCTTTTAAAGGTTGAAGGAAGTGCATGAGTTCTTTTGAAAAGGAGAGGGAAGGCATGGGGATTTGGGGGTTGTTGTTTTTACATTGTTCGTTTAGTCAGTATTTTTTAAATGTCATTTCTGTCTATTGGCATTTGCTTCTCTCAAGCTGCCGCAAGTGAATCGCAATTGTTTTAGATGCCATTCACAGACTTTTGGAATAAATATATACATATATCCCACACACAATTAGGCATAGGAATTTCTCTTTTGGATACAAAATTAAATACCTTCTTGCCTTGGTGCACAGGGATATTCATCATGAAAATAATTCAGTCAACTCTTTGCTATCAGCTGTAACCAGACAGCTTGATTGGTAGGAGTGGCCCAAGAGTAACCTCTGCAGCCCTTGGGCAGAGCTGCCCAAAGAATTACTTCACAAGGAGCAAGGCAGAGAATGAAGTATGAATGCAGTTAATAATAGGGAAATTACCTAGTGAAGAGAAACATAGCAACAACAAAAAAGCTCTGACTTTTGTCTAAACACTTTTTTTCCATATTGTTAAGTCACTGGCAGAGACAAATGCAAGGCACCATTTCCCAGGTTCTTTGATTAAACCATACAGCATTCAGTAGAAATTCTGCTATTAATGGGTGATGGTATAATCTGTAGCCAGGATGTAATCATATTCCAGCCTATACAGAACACCATATTGCCTTTGAGTAAGAAAAGTTAATTTATACTCCACCAACCTTTTGGTTATGCATGTGTGTGCATCCAGTTGCTCCAGGCTCCAGGTAAATGATACAGTCTAGACTTCATGTAGTTCATTAGATCAATATTCTATCTCATTACATGGATGGAATTCGTGATGTCCTCCAAAGTCCAATTTTATTTCTTTCACCTCTCAAATTAAACACTGCCTTAAAGGTTTACTTGATGGATTACTCTGTTTTATCTGATGATGGTCTTCAAGGCACATGTGGCAGTATATCTTATCCCATTAGAAAAGATCATTAGCTACAGCGTAATTGCCTCTCTATGACACATAATAGTTTCATCTATTATTATCGTTCCTGTCCTGTAATTCAATTTCATGATTATGGTTTAACAAATCAAGGGGCACGGCAAACAATATATTTTAGCCATCATTGAAAGTAAAGTCAAGTTGCTGACAAGATACATAGGGTGGTGCTACAAGACATTTTGTGATTTTACTCTTTTTGGTTTACTGACAAATTCTCCATTCTCTCTCATTTTCTAACACAGAAAAATATTGAACCAGAAAAAACCAAAAAAACTATGTTATGCCTTCATTGCATTAAGTGGCCTAATATTTCTTTAAGAGAGCATCTGTACCTTGCCAGGAGCTTTCCAAGCATTGAGGGCAGCCCTTGTTTCTAGGGAATCAGGATTATGAAACAATGACTCTATGGAAGAGTTTCTAGTTAAGATCTGCCTAGAGGACATCTATTCCATAAGAATTTACTCAACACTTTATCTCAATTGAAACTTACAGGAGAAACCCCAAAATCCACCCCAACAATATCCCCTAAGGAGAGAGGAGAGCAAGTTTAGGGAAGTGTTCTTGCCCTAGAGCCAATATCAAGAAATGTGCATGTATGCATACTGAAAAACATCTAGCTTTTTTATTTGAAAACAGCTTTCTTTTTGATTTGAAAATGTATATATTCAAGTACTTACTGAGCACTTGCACAAGTACACATAGCCCAGAAGACTGATATCCACTCACATCTGTGACTTATCAGAGATTTTACCTGCAACAGTGTTTTCCCATAGTTCTAAGGATCAATTTTGGGCCATTTCTCTGAGACCATCAACTTTTGTCACTCCTTAACATGCAGACCATTAAACCATTTCCCTATCTCTTACTCACTTGGTTTCATTGAATAATTATTCTTGGTTCCAAAAACTGTAATGGATGCTTTATCTCCTCTCCAGTGGCCATTTACCAGAAAATATGACGCATAATTAAGAACTCTTGGGGGAAAGGAGAGAGAAGAATTATTCCCATTATGTATATGATTTTTAATGAATTTTATATGAATACGGATTAATATGATTTAAAACTAATTACCAGAGAGACATTAATTCTAACATACCTAGGTAAACCCTGGTAGGAACAGTGACCAGTGATTACTGGTTATCAGTAGTGTGACACAGGGCTGAGAGATGTTTTTATTTGGGAATGCAGTGAAAATAAATGTAATCAACCATGTGAGAAGCTTCTTGAAAGCAGATGGAAGCTCTCAGCTTTGCTGAGGAATAACTGTGGAACTTTGTAGGGCCCCCACCTCAGTCATTCATTAACAGATGTTCTGGCATTCATACTTCTTATATGCAAAGAAGGCTTTAGGAAGGTCCAGCTGAAAGAAAAGGTGATTTTTGTGGGGGTGGTTCTTGGATGATTGATTGAATTCTTGAAAAGCATTTTGTCTGGCCATTGGAAAGGGGCCCCTGTTTATTAGGGGCTTTTGCAGCAAGGCAATTAGGAATGACAGGTTTACTAAGAAATGTTTACATTTTAGTACCATGCATGCTGATTTGCAAGCATATGTGACCAAGAATGATTCATTTTGCCAGAGCTGTCACAAAGCTTGGGGATGGCTCTTACACTGAGGGACTTTCCTGCCACCTCGTTTCCTTAGCCAGCTGAGAAGCTTGTTCCCAGTGATGGAGAGCTCTCCATCATGAAAACACTGCTGAGGTAGGAAGTAGAAAATTTCCCATATCCTTATTCCTGGGCAACAGATTTTATCAGCAACCTCAGAATCTCAGCATCCAGAATTGTTGGACAAGTTACTTTGTAAACCTGGGCATCGCAGGCCTTTCATTACTTTTAATTTTTAAGTAAAAAGTATACATTGTCTCAGAGTTCTGCTCCAAGGCAGAGTTTGGGGCAGCACCCTAAAAAGGTGACTGTAGGGAGAACTCTATGTATGTCCAGATATTTATTTTCTTTCATAGATAATTGATAATTTACAAGGGGTTTTTTCCTCAACAAAACTTTAAAAAAAATAAATTTTGAAATATCAATTACCTCTACGAAGGAGAAGTGGGGTTTTTTGTGCCTGAGACTGTACTGCCTTAATTTCCCTTAGGGCTCTCAGTAGGATTCTTACATTTTTATCTGAGAATCCCAGACAGCACTAAGATTTTCTGATTGTGTGCACGTGCAATGTCTTTTCCTCTGGGGTTATATTAGACTTCCTGCACATGAGTAGCTCCAGGTGCTACAGCAAAAGTGGCTATGCTCATTCTAATAAATGGTAACAAAAAATAGATCCTCAAGGCCTAGGAATTTCAGACTGTAGCCAGTTCCCCACATTCAAGGATGGATAAGATCTGCCTTGTTAAAAGTGGACTTATTTCACTGAGTTTGCTCTGTGAGATGAGGTGAAGAAATTAAGCCATTCCAAATTAAAAGGAGAGAATGGCATACATTTTAAAAAATAAATAAATAAATCATCTTATGCACCTTCATATTAACAGCTAATCAATTATTACAGGGTCACATAATAAAAAGAAATTTATTCTATTCAGTAAGTGTTTATTAGTGTTGGCAATATTGTGGATAGTTTTCCAAATATTGAAGTATAAAAGCAATCAGATATCTTATGTGATTTGAGCGCAGACTGACAGTTACCTGGAACAGGATATCAGAGTTTCCAGCTGTAGAAGCTGGAAAATACCTAGACACACTTCGGTTCAGACACTAGTTCAAATAGAAACACCTGTGTTTGGGTTTTCTGCCTTCAGGACAGGAGCAGAAGGGAACAATGCAGCAGTAATGACAAATGGGCTGGCCAGCTTTAGCAAAGGTCATTGGGTGATGAAACTTGTGTATGAGTGTATATTGCTGACTCCAGGCTAAAGGATTCTTTTTTTTTTTTTTTCAATCTGATTTAGGGCTTTGCTGTTACTCTGGATCCTAAGCAAGGGGATTTTTTTCTGGAGGCAGAGCCCTGGCAATGTAATATAGCTCTGACTATGAAAATATGCAGGTTAGAAAGTCACTGGCACTTCTGTATGAGTGCTTATTGGTAGGGATAAAAATTTTTATTTCAGGCCTCTCACATTTCTGATTTCAGGAGCAGTGTTAGCTAGTGCTGATTCTGAAGAAGGAAAAGGCCTTATAGTCAGACAGTCTCTCTAATGAAAGATCACGGAAGATGTGAGAGTTCTCGTGACCTCTGCTGGAAATTCCTCTTTACTGCTACTCCTGCTTCTCTGTTCTCACCTCTCCCTGTCTGCATCTCCTGGGGTCCTTGAACAGATACCAGAAGTGAAGGGAAGGAAGGCCATGTTCTCTCACTGGTACCTCGGAGTGTTGATAATTACCACCAGCTCAAAGGCCAAACGCTCTTGTAGACATGGGGAAATAAAATGTTGGAGTTCAGTGTGAGGGAGCAGGTGGAAGCTCAGGAGCAGAGAGACAGCAGCTCTGGGCCAGCTTGAAGCATCAGTAAGTTTGTAGGTCCTGAAGCACTGACCTTAACATCTCCTGTCAGGGTAATCCTATCTTAGAAGGGGAAATCGAATATGCCTATCAAATGGTTTCTACTTGAATAACCCTTTATGACTCGTGTCTTAGAGGGGCTGCTGGATTTGAGGCATAAATTGTGCCTTCATGCTCAGAAATCAAGGGCTGACTGATTGATATTGCTTGGAGGAGTTTTTGCTGCAGCTAGAACTAAATAAGAAAACAGTTTGCCCACAAACCCTCCATGTAGGAACTAACCTAAGCAAATCAACGTCTACTGAGAGTAACATAGATTTCTTTCTCTCATTGTGGAGACCTTAATATTTTAGCAGTTTCCAGTAGTCTGAAAAGTCTCCTCCCACTGCATGGCTACAGGCTGCCTTGGAAGGATCCATCTGCTGTAGTGCTGTATTTTGTGGCATGCCTCAAGCTCAGAGATCCCATTTGAGTGAGCTTATGCTGTGGTTGAAAGTCAAGCTTTGTGTGGCAGCTTTTGATTGAGAAATATTTCACCTAATTCGTCTGTGTTAAGGATGGCAAAAAATCAAACCCTCCCACGCACCCTTTATAAATCATCCTGGCTAACACACTAGTAAATGTGTTATCAAAAATGCAACACCTATTACTGTGAATTTCAAACAGCCAGCACTGTAAGCTGGATCTGAAGCTGTGGGGAAAGTATAAATTGATTAGACTTTTGGAGAAGCTATAAATTACAGGAAAGGAAGACGAACATCTTTAAAGGGTTGACAACAAAGAAAAGAAAGATGATTGAGCACAAAAATGCTGGGCTAAACCACAAGTAGTTTGCTCCTAAGAGAACAAGGGTAGTGAAAACTTTGCTGGCTTTGAATAAGGGAGGAAGGGTGAAGAGAAAGACCTCAGTAGATTAGAAATACAGGCAAAGAAGGAAGATTAAAACCCTTGACAATATAAAGCCCTTAACTAGAAAAATAATGAGGCAAAATGAGTCATTATCATTAGTGAATATTTAACTGGAAAAGAATGACAATTAATACTATGCTAACTTTATTAAGATGCTCTCTGCAGCACCTCATCATTCCCATATTCTGAAAAAAAATGAAATGTAAATTTAATTTATGGCTTTTAAATGGGGGTTGAAAAGAGTCATGTGGCTATGAAATCCACAGGCAGGTTTGCAATAGGGTCTATTTTAATGTCCAGCTATTGTCACCTCTTATCATATCTGCAAGCCTGCAGGACCAAGGAATAATCACATGCTGTGCAATAAAAATGTAAGAGAATTTTCTTGGTGTGAAAAGGCTCCAGATGGAGTGCTGAAGAAAGAGAGCTAGAGAGGTGTTTTCTGCAGTAACATAATGACCCACCTCGGGTGGAAGCCCCAGTTCTCAGAGGCTCAGAGAGCACATCTATGGGGAAATGAGAGAAAAGAGGAGATACATGGAGGAGGAGCTCTAGGAATATACTAGAGGAGAGTTTGATAAACTCTGATTGTATAACCCTGACTTGAGGATAGTTTTGTGCCTGGGCCTGTCCAGCAAGCCTTGGTTTGCCTGGTAACACCACTTTGAAGACTGTGGTATTCTGGTATTATTTCTCTTCCATTCTGTTATTTTATAAAGAGATAAACAGTCATTCTAATCAATCTAATACTTTACCATTTGGCCCTCTTCCCTTCTTTCATTAGTGGGAGTAATTGGACACTGAGCTAGCCTTGAGGGACATCTGAATAAACTGTTGCAGGGAGATGTGTTGGTCTGATTTATTTTCCTAGCAGTGTTTTCTGTGTGCAACAAGCCACACTTGTGATAAGCCTCAGCCAGTACTATAGGATGAACTTTCTGTAGCCTCACCCTGCACTTTTTTTCTTTTTTTTTTTTTTTTTGTATAGAATACAATTGAGAAAATTAAATCAAGTTGGGAAAAAACATTTACATGTGTGCATTCTTCAGACTTCATACTCATACCATCTCGGTATTAACATTCCACACAAAGTAAAATTAAAAGTTTTCAAGTGTACTGCAGGAGTAGAACAATTGATTTTTTTTCTTTTTACTACATGTTAACTGAAATAAATCAACAGAACATTCTCCATCAGTCTAAAGTATGCTTCTCCCTTTTTTCCTGTGGACAATGCATCCAAAAAATGGGAAGTCAGGAATGTGTCTTATGACCTGGACCTGTAATGCAGTATGAGGATAATGATCAAATAGAAACATCTTCATATGTTTCTAATTTTCATAATGAAACCTTCAAAAAGAAATGAATGTCACCCTTCTGTAAGCTTACATGGAATGGTTCTTCCATAAAAATATTTTGCCATAGCCTTTATACTTGTTCTTTAAAAATGGTAGTTTGTAGGCCTTCTAGAACAGATGTCTGCCTTAACTACAATAAAATCAAGTGATACATGATAGCTATCTTTAAAAAAGTGTGCTTTTTTCAAGCCTTCCCTTTTATTCCTTTGAGATTCTTTACTTATACACATTTTTATTCTTTGTTGCATCTTTTCAATTGAAGACTCATTCTTATTCCCAGAAGACAAAGTTAATTAACCAAAAAATGAAAAAAAAATACCTTTGGTTCTGCTTGCTTTCTACATTAGAGGGCAGAGTCCCACCTCATCTCTCTGTGCATCTTTTATTTATTCAAATATGTTTGATAAAATTAATTGGGAATTTATTAAAAAGGCTATGCTAACATCTTGGGGGAAGAAAGACCTTTATTTAATATGCAAATGTGCAGATACAATGTGTCTGAATCCACGTAGCCATTATTTTGAGGGATTATTTCAGGAAAATTAACTCTGTGGGCCCTTTCAAATTTAATTTTGTGCTATTGCAAACATGATCCAGCAATTGAAAAGAGGCAAGAACTTCTAAGAATCATTATACAAAATAGCTTTTTTATGTTGTCTTCTATATTTACTAAACTTTTGAAATAATGTTTTTGTAAAATTAGCACTGAAACAAAAGTTTCTGATCACTTTCCATTATAAGTTCAGTGGTTTTTTTTAAGGGTTTGAAGTTGTATTACAAGAAAATTAGAATGAGGGGGCAGTAAATAGTCTCATGTTATGAAGCATCCACTTAAGAAAGGAAGATAAAGGATGAAATTGGCATCTTTACTGTAGTCTAACTACCTAATTAAAGGTCATTATCACCTGCTTATTGTTTCTTTAACAGTCTCTGTGTATTTTTCTTGGGTTTTGAGGGATCTCATACTCCTTGTTTGTGTGTTGGTTACTTATTTTTCTGCTGGGTGACACATTAAACTTGAGGTAAATAGACAAGACTGAGAATTTGCAGGATGCACTCAAAAGTAGAAAATGAGTTATTCTGTGTCAGTATGTGGCCTTAGTAATTAACTAGTGCTCATGATGATCCAATACGTGTGGTTCAGTATTAAACACATCTGAAATGACTCTTCAAAATTTCCTTTAATTCCATTCTGCATGTTTAAAGTTTAAAATAAAATTTAATGCCTTAATTCATGTATTATTCCCCAGGTTCTCTGTTTCATAAAGATTTGTTCTTAACCACACTCTTCTATCAGGAACACAGGTCTTTTGCATCCCATGACCCCTGTCCTATCTCTGGAGCCAGGCAATATTGATAAAATGCCTGCTAGGACTCCTTAAAGCTCAGTCATTAAAGCATGAATCCCATAAGACAGGCTAAATCAGATACTGCATATCTGATCTGAACTCCAGCCTCCCCTAGGCATCTTCAGCTTGGGAGGGCTTCATCTTTAGGTCTGGACAGAAGAATAAGTAGCAGACTAGACAAATTGATTTGAAAGATATCTCCAGAAGGCACATTCTCCATATCTCTTCTTGAAGCAAGAAAAACTACATCTAAATTTTTCCTGACAGAAGTTCATCCACCTCTTCAAAAGGACCCAGAGCTGAGGTCTTGGCACATTCCTCTAGCAATTGGAACTTCTATTTCCCTCTCATAAAAAGGGTTCTTCTGCAAGCTGACCTGAATGCCTCCTGCTCCAACTGCAGTTGTACTCTGGCTGGGTGCAGGTTCTTCAAACAAGAACAAGAACAAAGTACCATGCAGCCACTCTCTCACTGTGTGCCCCTGTGGTGGGATGGGGAGGAGCATGGAGGGGAAAAAAGTGTCAGGCTTCTGGGTTGAGATAAACACAATTCAATAATTGAAATAAAATATAATAGTAATATAATAATGAAAAGGGAGAAACACTAAGAGAGAAAGAAAATTTTAAAAAGGAAAAAAATAAAAAGAGAGAAATAAAACCCAAGAAAGAGAAGTGATACAATTGCTCACCCCCTGCTGATTGATGCTCAGCCTGTCCTTGAGCAGGGATTGATCCCTCACAGCCAATCTGCCTGGTTTATACACTGAGAATGATGTCCTATGGCATGGAATAACCCCTCCCAGCTTCTTGTGACCCTGCACCCTGGCAGAGCATGGGAAACTGAAAAATCCTTGACTTAGTGTAAACACTGCTTAGCAACAACTAAAACATCAGTGTGTTATCAACATTATTCTCACACAAAATCCAGCACACACCACTGTACCAGCTGCTAGGAAGAAAATTAACTCTACCTCAACTGAAACTAGGACATAAATAAGTTTTTCTCACCTCATACTGGTCCTCTTTCCTAATATTAATTCCAGTTGCTTGTTCCAGTGCTTGATGAGCAAGACCATAGCAGGAGTTGGGTAGTGCATTTAGCAGGAGTCCATCTCTCTGTATGTAACATGCATCTACAGTGGAAATTTTATTGAGATAAGGCAGGCACCAGGCTGATAAAAAAAAAATATCTGCTCTTGCATAAAATGTCTGACTCTTTCAAGCACTTTCCCAGGAACGTGCAGCTTGTGTGCTCTAAGGGAGCCATTAGAGTAACACAAGGAGTGGGAAGTTGATGGAACAGCTGGTGGGAACTTAACTAAACAATAAGCATTGTCCTTTGTTATTTGTAATGTGGTAGGACCCCTCCAGAATGTCTTTCAGGAGAAGGTCTTTATAAATACTAGCTAATAATGCATCACAGCCTGGGGGGGGTTTCTTTCCCTCCAGAAAAGCCCTGAACATAAAATTGTCTTTCATCTTGTCAGGCAGGCAGTCCAAAGGAGAGACACTGACAGAGTACAAGTCAAATGTCTGCTCATCTTGCACCCATCCTTTCTTCTTGAATCAAAGGAGATAGATATTTTTCCCAAGTGCAGAATAGATAAGTACCAGGGTGACTGTAAAAAGAGTTGTATTGATCTGGTCTCCACACAGTGTGAGAAATGGAAAAGAACTGGTAATTACCTGCCTCATAATTCTGAACATGATGAACCAGGAAGAATGTTCCAAGAAATTGCTTCCCATGAAGTAATTAATCTTTTAATTTTCTTTTTCCATCACATGGCTTCTCTAAGTCTCTTTAATTCTCATCTAATACCACAGAAGCAGTCAGCACTACACCCCTCAATGCATATATCAGTTTCTAAGTCCTTCTTTATCTGTTCATATATTCTGCTCCTGTAGACTGGAATTGCTCATTAGGTTAAAGATCTTTATTTGAGTAGAAACATACACTGTGATTCTAAATCACAGCAGATAGATTCAGTTCAAGGGCCTATTCTTCAGTCCCTCCATCCCAGTTCACCTATTATCCTTAATGGTGTCAAATGCTAACTTCCCTGAGTTATATCAAACCCAGTCACATGTAAAGAGCCTTTCACGTGTCCCTTCATCTTAGTTTCATCCATGTAGGATTGAACTTTTTGAGCTGCACAGAGTTCATGGCTCTTTTTAATGCAAAAGATGAATGAAGCCACAGAGTTTTCACACTGTTTCAGAAGGCACAAGGCTGACCCATTTTATTTTTTCACACAGAGAATACCCGTCAGAAACTGAGTTTATGGGTCTGGATAACAGGTGAATAGGCCAGGTGTATTTGCAATACAGAGGTGGCCAAAGACACTGGTTTGGAGGTCAAGTCCTGGGTCCCCAGCAATCTCTCTGCTTGACCCAAGGCAATACATTTGATCTGTCTGTAATTTTATCTTCTGCATTAAAATATGAGCATTTTTTTGCCATTTTTTGCCATAAGGTCTTTATTACCTTTTTAAGTGATAAGATCTTTGAGGCAAACAAACTGTATTTCTTTTGCACAGGTCCTTGTTCAGTTTAGGAGTATTAACAAAACCCAAACTCTTTCCCACTTCTCACTGAAATTTTGTATGCATCTTATAGAACTGAAAAATGTCTCCATTACTCTTATAACAGACCTGGCAAATAGCCATATTATGGCATCATCATAGCTGCAGTATAACTGCAGAACAGCTCAGTGGAAGAGTGTACTCTCCACATTAATGATACCATGAATTTGATTTTTAAGTACTTATATTCTAATGCTGCAACTTCAAACCATGTAAAGATTAGATGTGAAAAGGTGAAAAGGCTTACAGAATTGTACTCTCTAAAAGCTTATGAAAATATGGCAAGAAGTACCAGGGAAGGAAATATGGGATGGAAATCAGAATAAAAAAAGGACTATCTTCATTAAACGACCTCATTAAAAAGGTAGTTATATGTTTGCTAAACTCCTGCTGTGATGACATTAAACAAAAGATCCTTTACAACTGGAAGATATTAAAGGATACCAAGAAAATAATATATTCCTTTGCAAATGCTACACTTCATGCTATTAATTTCAATGACTGTTTCATATTTGCCTATCTTTCACCTTGATAATGTAATTATAGTGGTACAAGATATTCCACATGGATGCCAAGATGCAATTTAACTGTCTCCATGTTTCCCAGTCAGATTTTACCTTACATTTGACCCAAGTATTGTATGGTTATTAATAGATATGCTATGGGAAGTCTCACTGATGCATTTGCTAGGATCACATTGTCCCTATCCTGACAGTAAAGGAGAAGCAAATAATCATAACTCCTTTGTTGGTGCAATCTAAACAGACTGCAAAAATTAAAATTGAGTGTGCATTATCAGTGCAAAGGCTAAAAACAAGGTCCATTTCTATCACTCAAACCTTTTTCCCCTCATGCTTTTCTTGGCTGCAGGTGTGTGTTCATGCAGGGTTCCCAACAGGATGCAGTAAATTGGCACATTGCCTGGGGTCAGCAATAATGGAACAAACTCATCAGGGTGCAATCCTCCTCTGGCCAGAGCAGGTGGATTCAGTTTTGTGTTTCTATAAATTGATCACCATGTACTTCCAAAATTAACAGGTTCTATAATAAAGAAGCAGGACAAACACTATTGCCCCCCACTCCAAATACTAATTAAAAAAAAAAAGCCAAAACAAGGCACTCAGAAGATGTAAATTAAAGTCAGTGGAGATATGCCAGAATTCAGATGGAATTTTAATGGTGGTACTTTTATCTATATATTCCTATATACCAAATTCTGACTCTAAGAGTTTGATCCTACCTCCTGAAAAGGAGCAAATTCTGTTCAACTAGTTCCACTGAGCAAGGGCAATTTACATGAGTTTAGAGTTTGCAGAATGCAATGTCAAGCCTGTGGTTCATATTTTTGGACAGAAATTTCTAGGAGACCATTTTCTGTTGAAAAATGTCAATTCACCAAAAATTAATTTCTTCCTATAAACTTCCCACAATTATGTGATTTTATACTTGTTAGGAAAAATTTCTCACATTCTGAGAAGAGGAGAAGCCTATTCAAGTCTAGTGATTTAAGGCAAGGATCTGATCACAAGTCACAGAATGCTGGACTTTGAAGCCTATTTCTGTTACACTCTGACAGAAATAATATCTTATTAGCCACATATGTTCAAACAATTAGAATTTTTTTTATCCCAGACAACCTTTTTGACATGTATATATATATATTCATATGACAACCTATTTTCACTTCAGCCCACTCTTTCTCTGACTGATTTCCTTATATTATTTTTCACACTTCTCTCACACAATCACACATAATGAAAATGACCGTATGCAGCATTACTATACTACATTTAGTGCTGCTCTTGTAGAATCCATACTATCTAGCTTTAATTTTCACCAAACTGTGCTTATAGAGAACAAAAGAAAACAAAATAAAAACTAAAATTGGCTTCTAGGCAATCTCCAGTTTTAGACTAGCACCCACTTTTGATTTGAGGAAGGAAATTCAGGTTGAAAACTTTAACTGTGATCTTGTGTCAGCCATATTCATGAGCATTTGCTAACATCACTGCAATAAAAGAGTCAAATATCAGGATTTTCAAAGGACAATGATGAAGTCAGTCCCTTCACACGTATAGAATCTTTTGAGCACCTAAGCCTCATCTGCTCTGGTTTACACTGAAACTTTTCTGTAATTACATTCCAGACAATAGAACAACATTTTTCTTTTTCACTGCTGAACTCTTGATCTACAATCTTTATTATGTTTCCTTTTATAAATAATTTTATGGTCAAATACCCAGCTGAAATTTAAATAAAATGAAATCATGACTTCTTTTCACCATTAGCCCAAGATAACATAATAGCATTATGACAGGTGAAGGTTAACATTTCTATTGGCAACTTTCATTTAAACCATCTCAGAGCAGGATGGCATGCATAATTGCTTTGCACCAATAGAGGAAATAACTCCCATTAATCCTGCAGTGAAGGTCATAGAAACATTGCACAGGCTCAGAACAATCACAGAATGAAGACACAAGGGGTCATTTAATTCACACACCCCTAGCTACAAGCATAGCCTCAGACAACTATTCACCTACAGAATTTTTTCAGTTATAATCTGCTAGCAAATAGGAAAATGAAAATTCAGGGAAAAAAAATGAAGTGACATTAGTCTTTGTTAAGAGTTAGAAATTACTTTAAATAATATTTTTAAATAGCACAAGCCACAGCAGATAAGTTGGATCTGGTCTATTATTAAGAAAAGCTTTCCCCTTTTCAGCAAAACAGAAACAAAATCCTGATGCAGGGAGAATCAGACATTCTATTTTTGATTATTTTCATTTTTGCTATTATTAACATGCCCTTGTTCCATTCAGGAATACCAAGAGACAATCTATTCTCATGATAAGTCTGGCCCAGTTTTTCAAGCCCAAGAGAATCTGTTAGTTTGGAATTCAGTGATTAGATGAACCAAATCAGAACTCCATCATTACTTTTAACTTTCCCATTACAGGTGAAAAACATGAATCTGCACACTATGGACTTTCACAGTAATTATTGCCAGGGGATATCCTTCCATTTTAGGGATTTTAAATTGATGCCCCACTCCTAACTCAAAAGATTTCCTTAGAAAACTCTGAAAGTTACTATGGAGAGTAGGAATGCATAGAAGGTACACAGCATTACAGAAGGATTAATACACACTCCTCTATACTTCAAGCATTCCTCCAGGTCAGAGAATTAATCAAACATGACCCAGCTTTGTCCACGCCAGGGAATGCAAACCAAGGTGACACACTGTGTCATTTGAGCAATGGCAGCAATCATGGGGAGCATCTTCTGCTTCTGGACACCTGTTAAACCATGGACTGTGTTCCAAAACTATTCCATCATGTGCTGCTGAGGGAAGGACTATCTCCTACATTATAAACACATTGTTTTCCAGAGAATTAACTTTGGGCTTGATGACGAACTGGCTGTTTTCTACTCCCCATTTCCTTTGCTCTGTTTCCCCTGTTCCTTTGCACACACCTTTCACGTTCTCATTTCCTCAGTCACTTCCTCATTTTCTCGGGGACTAATCCTGCCTCAGTCACATTCCATGTTAGAAAAATTTCCCCCTTCTGTGCCATTTGTCAGCCATCCTTCCCTCCATTTTATTTCTGCTATTTGCCCATATTTATCATTTACTTAGACTACAAGACACTGCTAAAAAAGTCTACTTCTGTCTCAGTCCAGCAGAATCTTCTCTTCCTTACTCTTGCTATTATCACTGACTGAGATTGCCCCTACACAAGACTATGAGACTCTCCAAAAGTTCATTGCTTATAAACTCTTTACATGGATAGTTTGTTCTGTACATGTTTTGTATCTGCACAACCAAACTGGGCACACAAATATGCATAGGATAGAGGAGTTACCAAAGGTCATTTGATCAACAGGAAAAAGTGATTTGGCATGGTTTTGATCTGTCCTATTGAAAAGTAAAAGGCACAGGAATAATTTGCTCCTGGCTTCCCATTCTGGTGGACCAAGAATGCACAGCTATCAGTTACTGTGGCTTCATTGACAGGTGGTAGCCTAGGAAACCACTTTAGCCACTGCCATTTCTCACAGATAGTAACTCCTTTAAACATCTTCCCATGATCTGCTTGACATTTCTCTCAGCATTTTTCCCATTGTACTTTTTATTTCATCATTGTAATACAGGAAGCAGATAGGTATGGGAAAGTCACAACCTTCACTGACTCTGCCAAGCCACACACAATATTGTGTGAAGGTCAATCCTGCATAAATAGATGCTCCAGAACTTGTTTATGTGTTGGGGCCATGAAAACTGTAAATGCTATATAAACAATAAGGACTGATTTAATTACACTCAGATGGTCTTTTGTTTGATTGGTTTCAGTTATTGAGAAATTAAGACTCTCAAAGCAGATATACAGAACTCAGAAAGTCTCATCAGAAATTAAATTTCTGAGTGACTTCCAATATATGATAACCCTCTTTTACTAGAACTTAAGAGACTTCCTTCCAAATAAAACAGTTGCTCTTTTTCTCCCAACAATTAAAAGAGTGAAATTAAGGCATTTCCCCCTATACATATTAGTCCTAAAGCATGTAAAAAGTGACAAGAACAATCTTAAAACAACAGCTGGAAATACAGGGTGACATTTCTTTACAAGAGTGCCACTAGCCACAGAATAAAAAGGAATAAAATTACAACTGTACCAACAGGTATCCTACCTACCTCAGGGCAAGAATTCCTGACAGCATGGCACACAGCCAAACTAGCTTGTGTCCCAAAAGCAGATTCATTGAATTGGACTGCAGATAAAGATCATTTTGCTCTGACACAAAACTAGATTGCTGCCAAGTCTTGCTGCTTATTCTTGGTCTTGTGAAGACATCAGCATCTGTAAAGTCATTCAGTGATCTGGAAAATAGATCCTGACACAAACTAACTTGCCAAAAAATAAAGTTAATTTTCACAGAATCACAGAACAATGGATGCATAAGGCTGGGAGGGACTGTAGTGAGTCACCTGGTCCAACCTCCCTGCTCAGGCAGGGTCACCCCAGAGCACATGGCACAGGATTGTGTCCCAGCAGTTCTAGAATGTCTCCAGTGAGGGAAACTCCACAACCTCTCTTGGCAACCTATTCCAGTGCTTGATCACTTGCAGAGTAAAGTTCTTCCCCATATTCAGGCAGACTTCCTGTGCATCAGTTTCTACCCATTTCCTCTTGTCCTGTTGCTTAGCACCACTGAGCAGAGCCTGGATCCTCCTCTGACACCTCCCCTCAGACACTCATAGCCACTGTTGAGGTCCCCTCTCAGTCACCTCTTCTCAAGGCTGAGCAAATCCTACTCTCTTAGCCTGTCCTTGTAAGAGAGATGCTCCAGTCCCTTCATCATCTCTGTGGTCTCTGCTGGACCTGTTCCAGGAGCTGCATGTCTCACTTGTACTAAGGAGCCCAAAACTGCACACAGCACTGCAGATGTGGCCTCACTAGGGCTGAGTAGAGGCCCAGACCCACTTCCCTCAAACTGGCAATGCTCTTCTTAATGCACCCCAGGATAGCAGTGGCAGGACACACTGCTGGCTCATGGACAGCTTGCTGTCCATCAGGACCCCAGGTCCTTCTTCACAGAGCTGTTTTACAGCAGCTCAGCCCCCAGCCTTTACTGATACAAAGGGCTATTCTTCAACCTTTCAGACACTTCAGCCTTTGATCTGGTCCATCATGTGCCACAAAATCGTTATGTGAGCACAGACAGACCAGCAGAAAAGCATGCCTTTTACTGGAGAGGAAGAGATCTCCCTTTCACTACCAACTGACATTTATGTAATTTTCAAGGGACACAGTCATAGTGCAGGACTTAACTAGGTTTCACAATTTCTACATGCTCAACCATAGCTAAGACTTTCATGTCCAGTTCTGTTACTGACACACCACAATTTGTCTTCCTGAACTGCATTTATCTTTCTTTTGACCAGTTGGCCTACTCCCACGTGTACTGTTGGTCTCTGCAGCAAAACCAGCTGCTCCATTTCCTTGGAATATATTCCTATCAATAAGAATACATTATTTCAATGTTCATCTAGGGCTTTCTACTTGAAGTGTTCAGGGTTATTAACTCTCTGAAACCATTATCACTGAAAGCTACAGCTGAGATGTGCTGGAGCAGTGCACTCCTCAAATACCATGACAATATCCTAGCAGTTGAACATCACAGCTACACATAGGACAAAAATTATGTTCATGACCACCCACTGCTTGAAAAATGGTGTATGTATTGACATTCACTCTTGGACTTCTATTAGGCTCCTCCTGTGGCTGATCTTCCAGATTTTCCCTTGGCTTTCCTTTGGTGCTAGAGTAGCTTGTTTACTTTTGTAGTAGGAATATTGTGATGTACTGCATGAATTGCTGAAGTAAATAAATGAATATATGCCTGAGTATAAGGCTCTCACTGTGGTATTTAATTAATGACTTTTGATTCCCATGGAACAAAGTCAGAAATTTTAGTAATGGAAGGTTAAATTGCTGTAAAATAAAAACCAAATAATCTCTGAAGTACAAAGACACAAATTATACCTGGCGAGCTTTCAGAATGAATTGGGGAAAGCAGCAGGTGAGCAGAACTTTGTTCATTTTGTTTGCTTTCAGTATTAAGGAAATCAGACAAAAAAGCAGGCCAGGCTGACATGTGGCGTATGGGATTCAGCTGAGCATCTGGCCATTCATAAAACTCTGACAAATGTCTGTGCTCAAACTGCATCAATGTAAACTAACAAGTCTGAATCACATCACACTCACCACAGTTTATTATGCAAAAATGGAACAAATATTTAGAGTTTTCTTAAATATGATCTGCTCAACACAGAGGAAAAATTTGGTTATAGTGATGTTCTGGGAAATAATTTTTTTGCTAGATCTTGATATATTAGTGTGAATATAAAATTCTAGCATGTGACTGGCACTGTAAAAGATGATTGAAAACAACCTCCAAATAGAAATGTACTGGTGCCACCTCCTCAGACTGCCTGAGTAGCATTTTACTTTTTTATAAGGGGTGCTTCAATATCAAGTAGATTTCACTCCAGGTGTGTTACCCTGAGTTTGCCTTCATTATGTCTCCTTTAGGTAGAAAATCAAAATCACAAACAACTCATCTGAAAATTTTAAAAAAATTGCTTTCAGGATTTCAAACAATCACAACTGGATTCTATGTCAACAGGTCAAGATGCTCATATAGATAGATAGATTAGATAGATATAGGTATAGATGATAGAGATATAAATGATATAGATATATATTAGATATAGATATAGATGATAACATAGATAGATATAGATAGATCTATAGATAGATATAGATATATTGCTCATAAATGAGATTGTCGTGTATGAAACTTATGAAGGAATCTGTCCTTCTGCTGCAATATCAAGAAAGTAGTGAATATTCCTATTACTTACAGGCATGGACTAAGTGGTTGGAGTACAAAGGAGAACAGTGACAAGTTTAAAATTGTATAGAAAACCTTTTCTCCAGGGAGTGCTTTTGGAGCTGTTTTTACTGTAGACGAGACACAACATACAAGCTGCTATACATTATCCTTAAATATGTAAGTTGTTATAAAGAAGAAGAGAATGAGCCAAGTCTACTCCATATTTTGTAATTGCAGGTCTTTTCCTATAACATTCCCCGTGTTCAGCATGGTCCTATCTGCTCTGTCATTTAGCAAACACGAAAATGATGGCCAGTCCTTCACATGTTTTCAGGACTGTGCCATTGCCATGGAGCTCTTTCTTGCAGACAGTGAAACTAATAAAGTTGGGTTTCACTATATCATTTAGATTAGTTATATTAAAGCTGTGTTGTAGGGCAAAATATCCATATTTATGCTGTATTTAACTTTCTATTAATAATAAATCCATGTGAAATACTTTTTGTTATTAATATTGATCACTATTCCAATTGAAAGCCAAGATGTCAAGGTTTCCTTTAGCATCCTCAGTTATATTTAATAGCCCTGTTGATGAGTGAAAGCCTAATGAAGGCTAACAGATGGTCTATTTAATATTGCTGTAGGGTTTGAAGCACTTGCCAAAACAGATACACAAAAGGATTTGACAGCCCTGTAGCTGAAAACCTTTAATTACAGCTACTTCACTCCTAGGGGTTTCTGTGAGGCCAACATTACAGCACAGATTTAGGATAGGTCAGCATGGTGAGCAAAGGCTTTGTGAGCCAGACAGTGAGTGCTGGTAAAACTATTTGCTGAACATTAATAAACTGGGCTTGGTGCAGGCAGCTTAGAAAGACAAGCCTGGACAGAGAGAAGGAAATGAGTGATGGTACTTTCTCTGCCTCTGAGAACAGTTTGCCCTTTTCCTAGAATGCCACCTCTTGAAGTCTGTCACCACCTGCTGAGCAGGTAGGTGGGGAGAAAGAATGCAGCCAAAGTGGGCCTTTAAGTACTCCTGAGTTATATATATAAGGACTTCACCTTAAAATGATGTGAACATCAGTCCACTCACTACTATTAGGGACAATAGTCTGAGAGTTAGGGGGTTAAAATTTGCTGAGGGTGAAAAACTCCATCTTTGAAAGAGTGAAAAAATTTATTCATGACAAACAAGTACACACATAAATCCAAAGTTTCTAAAAACTCTTCTGATTTGTTGTTCCAGGTTTGAGTGGAAAGAAGGAGCTCGCAGAGACTTTCAGTGATTTTTCCCTGGCTCTACCAGGAGCAATTGCCTCCTGGTTTTCTGGCACAAATTCACACCACTTCCAAAATTAAAAGGCATAATTAGCAGTCACGTTCTGATTTGCCTGAATTGATTTCTTGGCAATTACTTAGAAACTGAATCCATTTCTTCAGAAAGAATAGATGTTTTCACTGCCCTTACTGCCTCTGGCAGATCTGTCTGTAACTAAACGTATTGATTATTTCTGAGTGCCAGGAGGAGCTAGTGGAATTGTTCACATATAACTCCAAATATCTGATCTGTACTTGTTTAACACAGCATTTTCTAGAAAAAAGAATATGTAGATACCTGCATAGACAGAGATGTTGACAGATTTTGAGACTCTCTGACAGTGGAAGAATGGTTTCCCATCACTACCACACCCTTTGCTACACCCAACAACAGAGACCATCCCTGCATGCAGGAGTAAATAAATTCATGGAGAAAATGGGGTGGGGAGGCAGTGGGAGATGTTACAAAACAGAAAAATTTACAGGAAATGAGAATTCCTGAACTAATCTACAAAGCAGCTTGGGACAACAGCATAAAAACAAATTTTGCCAGTCCCTGTAGCACTGACACCCACGGATTTCATGCTCCAGTGTGATGAGAAAATCTCTGCATCTTTAAAAATTTAGAAACTGCATGAACAATTGACAAGGTAGGTATGGAAAAATGCACAGGGGAGAATCCCTATTTTCACCACAGCTGGCTGAGTCAGTCCCTTTTCCATATATTGCCCTATCTGTCGGCAGATTGTAAATTATCTCATGTAAAATCAGTTGTTTCTCATTATTCCAGATGATGCTGGAGCCAGACAATTTTATTGTCTTGTGAAAGGATCTGCCTCTTTGGCTCCATCCAAACTGCAACTGGAAACAACTAGACACCAAACACTAGTCTGAAGGAGAGGATATGCTGGCCTGGGCCCAGCTACACCAGAAATTAAGCAAACATAAAAAACAAATTGTGATTTACAGTCATCTTGATCCAGCAACTGGTGAGGTAACTGGAAAGACTCCGATTGGATTCAAAATGCCTCAAGAGACAAACTACCTCCCTAATGGGCAGAGAAGTGCAGCAACAGCACAACATCCTGGGAAGAGATACAGTCAGGACAGTTGTAGCACAGGCTGCCAAATTTGAGGGTAATTGGAAGAGAATCACTAATTACAAGGGCTGTGAAGTCAGACAACTCTTTCATCCCTGGGTACAGTTAAACCTGATAAGCAATGGCTAGATGGTGGGGATGTTTTGAAGCTAAATATATTTTTAATGTGATATGCATCTTCTTTGATGTACGTACTTTCAGTAAATGTTCATCTGTTTAATTATTATTTACTTTGTACAGAGCTTTGGGATTTACTAAGATGAAAGAGGTTATTGTTTGTTTATTATCTTGTGAGTGACAATGCCAGGGCTCCTAAACAAGTCCATCACTTTTAACACAGGACCTCACACCATTGTAATACAGACAATATTCTTGCAAAAATCAACTTTGATGAAAGTGCATATACACAAAGGATATTCCATAATTAGTGAAGGTAGAAAGCATTGAATGTGCCAGTAAAGTCAATTAAGCACTAATTACTATTGGATTCAGATCTGCCATTGCATGATAAATTGCTCAAGTAAAGTATCTTCTCTACACAGAGGTGCTAAATTCACCCCTGCTGATGTTACAGATGTTTTTTCAACTACCCCTCTGATTCTATTTGAGATAAAAAATGCAGAAACTTTCTCCTGTTTTAGGCAGCAGTGCGAAAAACTCATTAGCTGATGTAATTTTTATCTGTAGTTTTCTTTGTGTGGTTATGCGACAATCCCTCACTTTCTGGATTTCTGGGCTGTGCTAATGACTTCACACCCTCTTTTTCTCTGGAGGCAGAAGATCTTTCTGCAATGAACAGTTGACATATGGTTAGTGTCTAGCCCTTTGCTATCATTCAGGTGATGGAGAGCTTTGGAAAACTCTTGACTTCATATCAATCTCAATGTGCTCCATCAGGAATTCTGCAGATGACAGTGATTCAGCTTTTTAAACATTTCCAAGTAGTTCATCACTCACTGCCACTTCTCTCCTTACCTTTCAGTGTTAACAAGTTTCCATATGCTGGTTCCATATGCCATGTGGCTTTTACAAAATCTCAGGCAGCAACTTCTCCAGAAGCTCAGATACCTTTGTGGTAGTTTTGTTTACCAGAATATTCATGCAACCATAATGAAAAAGTGAAAGACATCCATTCCATGGGCTTCAATGCATTTTGGAATGGCCTCTAATGAAGTTCACTTTCAAAAAATTTTAAGAGCAGTTTTAAGAGGGGAATTGACCAGAGTGATCTCTTGGAATAATTTCTGCTTGAGTCACTCAATTGTTCTTCATCCAGTCTCCCTCCATACTAAAATTATCAAAAATATATTTCAAATAGAATGAAAAGCTTTAACTGATGTTAGCACAAATATCAAGTTCTTCCACCTTTCAGATCTCAGCTGCTCTAAGCCTGTTCCTGACAGTAACTTGCTGTCAACTTACTGAAACTCCTTTGGACTTGTCAGTCTGATCAATGTGCGTCTTACAGCCCCAGAACAAAACCCAGATGGTGGCTCCACAGTGCAGATGCACAGGAAGAGGTGTTTAAATGTGTTCAAATGAAAGTCATATCCAACTAGTTTCTTGAAACTAGTACCTCAATCCCATCTCCTCCAGCTTGGTTTTCCATTGCCACGTCTGAATATATCAAAAGTTCACTTTCTACATAAAAAGAAAGTTTCTTTTCTCTGTTCTCTTGAAGTCTCCCTTTCATTTCCTGCGTGTGCCTTTTCAAAGGAGACTGATACGGTTTTTGTAACTGGTGATTACAGACTGAAGTACCGAAACTTATAGGTTTCCCTTCACCTTTAGCTGAGAGAAAACATCTTCATTCCTCCTAAGCACTTTTATTTTCAGCTCACAATGCTCCTGCCCCTCCAGTGTCTCCCACTGCTGCTCGATGGTGAGGTGAGGGCTCGTAGAAAGTGTTGTTCAGGAATCCTCCACAAATAAAGTTTATTACTGCTCACCTTGGGTGTCATGGAAACATAAATCTTACAGCACTGCACTAAAGTGAGCAATCTGAGCCCAGTCACACCAGCAGAAGCACCTTGTTTATTAATTATTTAGATAATTATCACCACAGTGCAGTAGAAATGAAAACTCCATGGGATGAGTGATTTAACTTCAGAGCAAGCCCATTAGTCACGAAGGAACATGCTGCTCACATTACACCCCACAGACATCACCAGGACTAATCCTCTGCAGCTTGTGAGAAGACAGAACATGAACAAACAAGGGATTTTCTTCATCACTTCACCATACTTGATTCTGCAAGCTGGAGAGACTGAAAATTCTTCCCTGTGAAGAATGGGTGCTGAGAGTGCCTTCCTGACAGCTCCACCTGGTACCAGCACCTCACTGGTCTGTTTGCTTCCCTCCAATGCAAAATGTAACCTGGACCCTGCAGGCTTTTCCAGAGAGAAGGGTGGGAGCTGATGTTGCAGCTGCAGTTCTTGAAGAAGTCATGGTTTGAAATGCAAAATTCTGTGACTTGGTCTCAAAAGGTGTAAATTTAGTCCTGCTCACGTCGAGTTCATTTTGTTTGCATATTAAGAAATAAAGAATTCAGATATTTAATGCTCATACCACATGACAGACATATTGACCTGGATGGAGGTATTTGTGATGCAGAGCTGTTGTCCACACTACACTTGCTCTGGAATTTTATTTCACAGGTGCTCTAACCTTGTCATATCTCCTGACTGCTCAGTAGTAGAAGAACCTTAGATACCTTTCTGAGGTTCATATCCCAACGTAAGACAGTATTTTGTTATGGCTGAAGCATGAAATACTTTCAGCTTCCAGGTTCTTGAGAGGTTGAGGAGAGGAATGAGAAGTTTATGGCAATTCTTTTTAGGTAGGAGAAGGTTTCATGAACAATCAGGAAAAAAATTGCATCTAAGATCAGGAAAAATGGAATTTTAAATCCAAAAAAAGAATGCCTAAAGCAAGAGCTCCAAATGGTCAACAGTTTACAGAGCACTTCCCACAGTCAACAATTTAAACTGCCTATAAATCAAAACTGTTTATACAGTGCTTGCTGCACTTTTAATTTTAAGAGTATTTATAACATTTAACAAGCTCTGTAAGCTCACACATTCTATGTGTGTCTGCTCTGCCACATTTCCCCTAGAACCTTAGGACAGAAATATATCTGCATTGAGGGTTTCAGAACTATTCAATATTGGTTTAATTCTACTGCCATTGAAACTACTGGTAAGATCTCCATTAATTTCAATAGAACAACATTAAACTCAGTGTAAAAACTACATCATCTATTGTGTCAATGTGTCATTTTATATCATGTTAATGACAATGGCATAAAAAAATTAAAAGTGGTTCAGCTTGCATTATTATGGAACCAAAGGAAGAAAGTACTGTGAGCTGAAGAGATATATGACTTTTTGCCAGGGTTCAGCTAACCTTTGATCACTTTTAAAAATTAAAGCAATTTTAGGGTTGAAAAATGCTCATAATAAAAGACTTAAAGAGCTCAATCTGTTCATCAAAAAAGATCAATAGTTACTTAATTGCAATATAGAAGTGCCTTCACGGAGAGAAAATGCCATGTAGTAAAGGACTCAATCTATCACAGAAAAGCACAAGAACCACTGGCTTCACATTATACCAGGTAAAATCTTCATAGAAATAAAGTTTCTGGTTTATTGGGTTTTGAGGTTTTCTGTTGGGTTTTTTGTGTATTCTGTTTGGGTTTGTTTTGTTTTGATGAAATGTCCTGATTAGGTATTAACGGCTTCAGACAAGGACTGAAGCTGTTGTCCTAAAATTGGCATGATGATCAAGCACAATATATCAGTTTCATTAACAGGCTGACTAGGAAAAGAAAGGAAAGAGGAAGAAAAAAGTAGTGTTTACTATGCAGGACACTAGAAAGACTTAAAACTTCTAATTTCTGGAATTTCTTCCCAATTAGCCCACATTTCCAACGAAGAAAACAGAGGAAGATAGAGTGGGGTCCAAAAAACAAAAGAGAGAAGATAACACTCAATTTGAATCAGTTCACCAGCTGAGGATCAAGGCAACAATCTGCAGGAGCTGAGCAAATGTTGGGGGTTGGTTGCCTTGTTTCTTTATTTATATATTTCATGGCACAGATTACATACTCAGATCAAGTGGCATTTTAAAATACAGATAATTGTTTACTTTATAAAGAAAATGTTTGTTTCTTTGGTTTTTGTTTGGTATTACTCTTTATTTTGTCCCATTCTGGTGTGTGACACCATATTGTGACTTCACATTACTGGTAGAATTAAAAGTAACCTAATAGAAAACATTCATTTGGATATTCACGCTGTAACCTCAGTAGCTGTTGCGTGATTTTTTTAATATGATCTAAAAAAAATACATGCTTTTATTTGTTATTCTCCTGCTTTAGTAATACTGCCAGCTGTACTTTCCACTTCACATGAATTCAGGTCTATTCCAATTTTCCACTTCCCTGCCTTTAATCCCAGCGTTACAAACGGAATCCCATGCTACACTAATATCTCTTACTCGCTGGCACAGAAGAGATCAATATTTCAAAATGCCATATGTTTTATAGATCAGCTGCCTTGTGCACAGCAATCCAATGACATCTGAACCATTACACAATATTTGTAAGTTACACAAGTCAAGGGCTGTCTTTGCACACGCTATCAGTTCCTGAAATGCTTGTACTCATCTGTGAAAGGTTTTAGTGTTTCCATGAAACTTAACTAAGTTACCCAAATTCTTGATCTCCTCTCACCATGAGCCATCCTCTATGGCCTATCAGTGCAGTAGAAACTTTGATAAGGTGAATATTTTGTCCTTCACACACACTCAAATTCCCCAGAAACTTTTCATAAGGTTTCACAGCTGCCCATCACAGGGCATTTTGTATTTCAAGGTGTGCTGACTACTCCTGCATTGGTTCTAACTCCGTTCCCTGAGTCAAGCAACAGTTCTAAAGATGACACCATGTCTTTGTGAAACCATTTTGATTTTGACTAGTTTGGGACAGAACATGGATTGACCTCAATTTCAATACTGGAGCTTCAGACCAGACCCCTTGGGAGTGATATTCTCTTCTGCTCTTTGGGTTTTCCACAGACCAAAGCCCACCATGCAGACTATCCAAACCACCACCTCTCTTCCCTTTCCTGGAAAATCATGGCATTATGTCTCTACTCCAAGAGGTAGAAAAACAAACCCTTTCCACCAAGTGCAATGACCTTTTTCTGTTTATGTCTAATCCAAGCATTCTGCACTGATGATGATGACAAATCCAAGATGAAGTGGAAAAACTTCCTTGCTTAAGAGAATTTCTTGGCTTTGCCCTTCACTATTATACAACTATGTCAGTATGTGTGAATTGCCTTTGAAAAAGCCAAGAACAAAACATTATTCAATACTTTTCCCAGTGGAGAGAGCATTAGAGAACAAGCATATGATATGTTAGACATGCTGCTTTACATATTACTGATATTTGGAAGGGAAGGGAAGGGAAGGGAAGGGAAGGGAAGGGAAGGGAAAAGAACCTTGACCCCTTCCAAGTAATTTTAAGTAAAAGAAATTTTCGGGTGGTAAAAGATTAATTGGGAATGAAACTTGGGTAGTAGCTCGCACTCTGAAGAAACATTTTTTTTTTCCTGGATGTAGCATTGTATCTTCATGGTGTAGTTTACATGAAATTTCGTTTAAATAGCAGCCTGAGGGCCTGGAGAAGTCTCTGAGCTAGTAATCTGGATTCTAATAATGCCGTTGTATTTCTTTCCTGTATTATTGCAAATTTGTATAATGAGTACTTTTCCTCTAAGGAAATGGCCAAGACAGTATACTTGAGGGAAGCTCTTTAACGGCTATTAAAATGTGGTTATTATAAGTTTTTAATAACAAGTTAGTAGAAGGCCTTACCAGTGAGGGTCAGCTGGGAATCATTCATCAGACTTCAGACTTTGCATCCACCTATAAAGAGTACAGTCAGAGGACATCTGGTCACACAGATTTGAGAATTGTGTGTTTAGGTGAAGTTTGGATTCAGCCTGACATGTCTTTGTAAAACCCTTTTCTTCTACTGAATGCAGGAACATGTAAAAAGAGCATTTTGATCTGGCAATAAGAGTCCTTTTGTCCAGAAAGAATTTCTGCCTACAGGAACAGAGAATGGAAGAGTCAAAAACATTGAAAATGTTTTACTTAAGTATACAAATTTGCTACAGATTTTCTCCACACACAAGCAGAGTACTTTAAAATATCTCCATCCTTTCTTCTGTTCAGTGGGGTTTTTTCTGCTGGGTATTTTTATTTATTTATCTTAATGGCTGACTTATCTATATTACTGCAAATAGTAGACCATAATAGTAATTCCAAAGCTCTCCCACTGTATGTTGTTTGTGTAGGGAAGTACATTTCATTTCACACAACATTTACAACTCTATGCTATAATTCCAGGAAGTCAGAAAGCTTTTAAAATTTAATGAACAAAAATTTTATGCTTTTATAACATCCAAAATTGGGCTATACCAAGCAGTTGTATGCAGGAGATTTTCTCTTGACACTGGTTTCATTTTCTTTCCACTACACCAATAAGAATTCATCTACTCTGAAGTTAATTAAGCTGAATAGGAAAAACGACATTTATGTGAATCATCTCCAATGTCTTAATCCATTTGTGTAGATATTTTTTCCCTAAGATGCTCGCAGCTACTATATTTCATAAACAAATTGCATGTAGAAGTTACAATTTTCTTGCCTCTTTACAGAACAATCCTTTAAAGGAGCTCTGAAATATCTCTGTATCATAGAGGATAAATTTTCAGTCCCTCTGAAGAGCCCTTTCCCATGTGCTGCCTTGCTTGGCAGCATTGCACTCAGAGCAAATTTGTGCTGGGTTATTACACAGTTGTAAACTAGTTAATTTATCCTATCGTGCCTTGTGTCCATATGCAATGTCTTTTTTAATAATTTACCATGTTTGGGCACAGTAATTAGTCTTATTTGGAACAAAATCCCTGCAGTTTGCTGCTCTAACTAAACATAGATGAGAAATGGATGGAGAGAGTAATGTATGGGTGAAATGCCACTTTCTTAAGCCTGACATTTTTGTTTCAGAACATCACAGATTGGGCAAACATTTGTAGAGACCATTTTGAAACTTCTGGAGTCACAAACAGAGCCATGCAGAAATCCCATAGGCACTTGTATCCGTGTGGCACAGTGCCAGCCAACAAATCTGGAGCCATGTACATGCACCAGGGGATGGGAGATGATGCCCAGAAATATGTAACCTCAGTTTTTAGGCAGTAATTTTTCAGAACCAGAAGCAGCAAGGCTGGGTGACTACTGCTGGGGACATAGTCTGGCAGGGATGGCCTCAGGGAAATCCATCCCTCCTTCCCCAGCTGCCCAACAGAGCAAAGGCTGACCTCCATTCCAAAGCACTTGGAGATAAATTCATGAGTAATTCTAATAGATGAAGAGGCTCATCTTCTCATTCACAAGTGAGAACAGATCACTTGCTCTTCAGAGTTTTAAAAGATCCAATCATCCTGGATTTGAAACCTGGAATCCCAGAGCTTGTCTTGCAGCAACACACAGGGGTTGAAGCCTTTCAATGTGGTGGAATGAATTCTGATGGATGCACTCACTGCATTGTGCAATTCCCACTTTTTGGGTTTGCAACAGCAGTGAGAGAAGGGGAGCATTTAGGGGCAAGCTGCTTTCTTGCTCCTTTTCTGTTAATGCCACACAACCTCTGCCATGATACCCCTGTCCAGTGCCAAGGATTCTTTACATTTAAAGTGAAGTCCAAATGCCCAGCCTGACAAAGGCAGCAAGCAATCCAGTGAGTTCAGCTGTGGTCACTGTCCAGCTGTGGGACTGTTTCTGACTGAGCCCTTGACTACCAGCCTTTCTTTGCTGAAGAAATGCTGCAAAGTTGGCACATACTCCCAAAGTTTCTTGCAGACATTATTCTTATGCCTGATGCAAAGCACCAGGACATCTCCATGCTCAGCCCATCTGTGCCCTTGAGGATGCAGTCAGCTTTTCACCTCTGATGTGGAAAAACTATTTTCTCTTCTTTATTTTCCACCGAGATTGTTTGAAACATGATCAGGGTTTCAAAAGGCTACAGCAGTCATTGAGGTAACTAATTAGCATTCTCCTCTCTGTGGAAATTACCTGTGTGTGTATTTTATGCTCTTTGCAGCAGTGGTGCTGTATTTGAAATCAAATACATTGTTCAGAAGAAGATATAGGAAAAGAACTTCAGCACCACCTGATTTTGAATTGCAAAAGCACAGGATTATTGGAAATGCAAAACTTTCACCACACACACACTGTTATGGCATTTTAAATATGATTTGCTCTTAATCAAATGTTCCTGTTAAATAAAGCTAAAAAATCATTCTGCATCACTTCAAATATTTCAACTGTGATGTAAGAGTATCACTTTGAATTATGTATATTTTCTAAATATACATAATCACTGATTACAACTTTATGTTAGAATACCAGCATTTAAAAACTTTGGAATGGTTAAAGAAAACATATAGGAGAATCCTCTGTTAAATTATAACTATTCAGATTTAACAAAATTGAAATGAAATAAATGAAATTATCTTTTCCAAACAGTGTAAAATGAAACATTTTGGCCTGATTCAAATATTAAAGAGAAAAATGCTACTATTTTGTCAAGTTGACATGCTTCAATGAGCAAAGAAAGTTTTTCCTGAACAAGTTACAACTTCTCAATTTATATAGTGCACTCTTCTCGATTGTCTTTTATTTTTTGTTTCATTTTACAAAACCAATTAAAAAAACAAAAAATACCCCAAAAAAACTCACATTGCAACCATACTGGAGAGATTTTCATTTACAGCTTCCCAATTTATATAGTGCACTCTTCTCCATTGTCTTTTCCTTTTTGTTTCATTTTACGAAACTAATTTAAAAAAAACAACAAAAACCAAAAAACTCACATTGCAACCATACTGGAGAGATTTTCATTGTTTTCTACAGAAGCAGCACCCTGCACATATTAATTCGCTGTAAATTAGTTCTCGTTCAGTTAAACCTCACCCAGATGCACTGTTCTATAGAAGTAGCTTCACTGCCTCCTCAAAGAAGGTTTGCAGCCTGCTCCTGGGAGAGAGAAGGAACCCCACATCACTTGAGAGAGCTGGCTTTTGGCAGCTCCTGTCTCAGGCTTGTCAGAAGCAGAGCCAGAGCACTGAAGGGATTGAGGAATCTCCAGCTAAAGCAAAAGTCCTTTAGAAATCTTGTCAGATGGCCATGAGTGTCATCAGTCCTGCAGTGGCTGATTTATTTTGCTCTCAAAATAACTGCTACCATCCCTGCCCTATCTAAGCAGCAACAAGGTGATCAAAAGGAAGAGATTTCCCCTTTTCTGTTTGTTTGATTTCCTCAGCAAATAGCAAATTCACCAAGCAGATTTACATTGAATAAAAACCTGTGACCACTTGAGTCCATTTCACTGGATGTAGGAAAACAAGAGTGGATGTGGGGAAGACACAGGAGATTAGTGGTCACATTTTCAAAATTAAGTACATCAACTTTTCATTCTAAACTGTGCAGCTTTGTTTTGATATCTAATTCAGCTTTTAAAAGGTTAACTCTTCCTGAATGGATGCTTAACATTCTCTGTTGTTTCTCTTTGTTTACTTAGCAGCTGTTCTAAAATTACACAAAAAGAATAAAGAAGAACAAGTAAAAGGAGAACTAATTATTTTGCTTTGTCCAAAATTAAATACACTTTTAATTTTGTTACAAGTTTAAATGGCATCTTTAGGCTCACTTTCAGTAAGCAATGCAGAAAGTTCTGCTGTTCTCACATCTCTTTGGATATTGCTGTACTTTACCCCAGCCTCTTTGCAGTGGAGCTCAGCCCACTCCAAGGCCACAAGCCCTTTGATGTTTCTGGTGCTTCTTTTGTGCAAGAAAAGAGGATCTCATCCTGCATTAATTCCACCTTTCTGTTGAAGAACAGCACAGATACTTCAGAAGCCATAGTATACACACACACACTTGTGCATTTTGTGAAGGATGTTTGTTTCTTCTCTTCTGCAAAGATAACATTTTAAATGCTCTGGTTCATTTATTCTGATGTCCTATAGGCAGCACCAGTTCCTTACAGACAATTTAAAATTCTTTCACACTCCAGAAATACCATAGGCAGTAGCAAGTTATCTAAGTCATTCTTAGAGTTATTAGTTGATAATGATGATAGCTTCAGTTCATCTGAAAAATTATTGCTCATAAAATTACTGTATCATAAGCAAACTGCACCTTTTACTGATTTGTTTATCCTCGCAACACTTTCAGTTTGGATAACACTCTTTTTATTAATATTGCTATTATTTATTTCCCCCCATCAGTTCCATAAGATACCTCATAAAATATATCTTACACTTGGCAGCATTAAGAGAATTACTAACTTCCAATACAGCTGAAGTTGAATCTCTCCAGGAGGGAAAGGAATAAAAAAGAAACCCTGACAGTCCGATTTGGATGTGTTAGGATATTTCCCATAGCCCAAGTGATGAACAAAGTTTTAAAAACCCTGTTGTCATCATGGAGCAGAGCTCTAAATTCCTAACCTTCCTCTGATCTTTCTTCCCCATGGCAGAAGACAAGCTCTCCTTTCCTTCATCATTTAACTGTGGTGAGAAGGTGAAATCCTCAGCTCTTGAGTCACCTCTGCACCACCCCAGAGACAGGGTTTGGACACTTATGTCCAGTCTTGTCAGGGGAAAGAACAGCAGTGATGAACCCCAGCATTCAGTAGCTGGAATAAAATACCAGAATTACATAATTTTTAAATGAGCAAGAACCAAATGAGCACATTTCAAATCCTCAGATTTTAATCTTGTCCATCAGCTGAGTGCAGAAAGCTTTTTATATTCAGTTACAGGAGTACAGTAGACATTTTTTTCTGGTAAGAAAAAATCTTGGGTAAATTCCCAGAGAATGCTTTCTTGGTCTGTTCAAGAACCAGCTCTCTGCTTCCCAGTACTCTCCAGGACTTGCTTGTGAAACAACTACACAACTGTAATAACTCGTGCAACCGAGCCAAGAGGCAACTCCTCCTTTGCATTGCCAGCTGCCTTTGCACCTCTCAGGGCAGGGAAATGTCTCTTTGGAGTTCACTGCCCCAAGCATGAGAGGTTTAGGTGTATTCACCAGATCTTGCCACTTAGCAATGTACCCCAGCTCAGCTGAGCTACCACAAACGATCAAATAAGTACTCTCAAGATCTTTTATTGATTTTCAAGCTAACTCATTTTACCTTAGATTTGTGGCAGGCTTAAACATGCTCATCCACTCAGTTATGGCCAGTTAGTCCATCTGAGCCATCATCCTGAATGTGCCTGCATCCATTCAGCCTGAAAGGATGCAGGATGATACATCACTCATGCTGTATCTGCACATGGGAGACTGGGCAGTAATGGTTTGCTTTCCCCTTGATATAGTTCAGCCCAGAAATGTAAGACATAAACTACATTTAGGGCCATGGATCAATATGCATTACTGTATGGCCCATCTCCGTCCCTGATGAGGTAAAAGGCTCAGCATGGTCAGGCAGCTGTAAATTCTCCAACGCTGCATCTGGCAAAAACAAGAGCATTGCAGTGAGAAGTTGAGGGCTGGACATCTGCTGGGATACTCTATCACTTTTCTTAAAGATATCACAGAAATTATCTTGTCCCAGCTCTGGGCACTCGCTTCCTAAGAGTCAATCTAAAAGATCACTTGCGACCTGCTCAAAAACTGTCATAAGAGCAGCACTAAAACGGGGAGATTCTTGCAAGTTGAGCATTGCCAGTAAGCTGCAGGGACTTGGCTTACTTTGCAGTTCGTCTTTTCTATTGCTCTCCAGACTTTCTGTATCCTAGTTTTTTCAGGGTTGAGCTTATTTTACTGGCCAGAAACTAGTACAGTCTTGCTGGGACTCTTTTGGTACAAGAGGTGTTCATATAAATACCACCAAATAATAACAAATAGTTTCAATTAAGTGAATGCAGGAGCTGTGTGGCTCTGCAGAAGTGGAGTTTCAGAAGCTTCCAAGGACAGAATGCCACTAAAATCTTTTGTTACTGTTTCTAAAGCAGGTCTGCTTTGTAAACAAACCAGGAACCCCTCAGGTTTTCCAATATGCAGAAATTAAAGTATCTGTAGCACCTGTCATCGTTCACCTGTATCATTAAGTTGGTTGCATGGAAATATCACTTTTTCATGGTGATTAAACTGTTTATTGAGGACTGCAGTAACCCAGGGAGAAAGCCAGCCAGATTTTCCACAGATAGCAGTGGCTAGCAGAAGTGAGCATAAGTAGGTTATGAAAAGAAATCTAAAATTGCTGAGTCCTCAGTGACTCCATTCAAACCTCAGGGTTTAAAGGAAAATTGCACTGTTTCAATGCTTGGCAATCAACAAGATTATATGGTAAGAGTCGTTCCGCATAAACTGTGAAATATGTTTGAAAATAATCTCCTTGCCTTCCACCTGACGCCCTTACTGCATATTCAACATACTTGACAGCTTTAGCTAATTTATTACCAAAGAGAAAGTCTGTTAAACAGGACTGAAGCAAATGGGGATGACCTTGGTTGCTGAAGGGCATGAAGGAAACCATTTCTTTCATCCCTTCCTGGACAAAGGCATAAAATGCACCCTCAGGAATTTTGCTGCTGATATGATACTGGGGGAAGTGGCTGATACACCCCAAGGCTGTGCTGCCATTCAGATAGACCTTGACAGGCTAGAGAGCTTGGCAGAGAGAAACCTAACAAGGTTTGTGGCTAGCACAGGCTTTTCCCATGAGAATTCTTCTTGTGTTTTATAAATAAAGATAAAGTTTGGATGTTGTTGGAACAGTGTCCCAGAACTTGGACAGTGCAGGCCTGGCCAATCAGGCCTAGGGGAAGGCTTCTGACTGACCAATCTGGGTGACTTTTAAAAACTCTATATATGTGATGAAATCAAAACAATAAAGGTCATTCCTTCTTACCACTGAGAACTGCTGCCTTCATTACTCTACTAGCTGCTCAACAGCAACAAAGGTTCAACAAGGGCAAGAGCAGAGTCCTGCACCTGCACTAAATCCAAAGCTGAATTAGTGTTTTACATTTCCTGTGATCACAGCCATACACCACTAAATATCCCTACATGTCATGTTTGTTGTGTGTTTTTTCTCCTCTTTATGATTCTTCCACCTGTTCTGCAACTTCATAGACCCTTATGGAGTTTATGACCCCTGACAGGTTTATGTCAGCATGGACAACATCTCAACACAGGTTAATAATAAATACATGAAAGCTCACATCTGAAATCAAGCTAAATGGGGGAAAAAATCATTCTTTGCAACTGTACCTTGGTCCCCTAATTCTGGAGTGTTTATTACCTTCACATTGCTTCTCACCTCCTCCCCACCCCTGTTAAACCAGGACTTTGCTCCTAATTCCTCTTCCTTCCTTACTATCACAAATTAGTCTCAACACTTTTCTCTGAAAATTTTGGTTTCATGCTTTGTGTGACCTGCTCAGAGAGATGCACATCTTACCTATTGTTTCTCACATGATAGTGCTTGACAGCACTGCTGGCTGCTCTTCCCTTCTCTTTCTCTTTCTTTCAGCTCTGTTTGGAAAAATGTCTTTTCATATTGTCCCCAATTACTCTTCTTTCCTCCAGCAAGTATATTATTACAATTATATGTATTATTGGCACTAAACCATGTAAGTGTGCACAGCTCCCTAACATAGCTGAGAGGCATTGCAGGGTGAATAAGAGGCTGAGAAGATGCTAGAAGAGAATAAAGAATCCACTGCAGTGGACAGAGCAAGATAGTTCTAAACGAGGAGATTTCATGCCTTTGCAAGCAACAGGCTCCAGCTTTACCAGTCTGTTATTATGATATATAATAAAACAGGAAAATCTAAGTTTAGGAAAACATTTACTCAGTTTTCATGTTAATCAATAGTATAATTATGTTAATCATAATTTTCCAGGAGTCCTATGATGTTTTTTGCCTCCAGGTGACTGGCATTTTGCTAACTTATTCTTATTTCCTTCTCCAACTTCTTGCACCATAATACATGACATTTAGAACAGCTTGGTGAGACATGAAGCTGGTTTTCAGCCACTTTGTTATGTTTGAACTCCCAGCCTTGTATTAATTTCACTCTTCATGATTAAGTAAATACCTCTTATGAGAGAAAAATTAACTAAAGCAAAGATATAATTGTTTTTCTTCATGTGGTTATTCAGTTAAAATACTCCATTTCTCCTCATTTAAACTTGAAAGGAAATACATTCCAAGCAGAATTCTGACTGAGCTGAAAATATTATAAATTAGGCTGTTATAATGAGTCTAATTGTGTAGTTTAATTATTAGATTATACAGGAGAATACAAAGTGGGCATTTTGTTAGATGAAGGTGGTACCATCTGTCTGCCCAAGGTCTTTTTGGTAAAAAGTGTAGACTTCAAAAACACTTTTGTTTTTCTGGTATACATAATTTTTCAATGCTGGACAACTACTAAACCCATTAATTACACGCAATAACAATCACAACTTCCGAGACATTATTTGTATACATGAATAATAAATTTCCTAAACATGCCATCAGGTCACTAATAAGGACAGCAGACATCCTACTTAGGAGGCAGAAGACCCAAATATCCAGTACACAATTTTACCCTTTGTTGCACCTCTCGTACTTCCCTAAGTTACCAGAGGAGCTGCTGGAGGACTGTGCATGGTCAAATGGTACTAACAGGCACTCCTGAATAAAAGCTGCCTCTGCATCAGACACACTGGCTATGCTGGTACTTCTCTTCCCACAGGCACCCATCTGATCAAGCCAGTTTACCAGTGTATTCAGAAGCTAATGGAGGGTCAAAAATATCCCATAAACCTGAGAAATGATAACTCAGAGGATATATTGGAGTGATGCGTATTGATGTTCCTTTTATCTCACAGGTGGGTTTGGTTTTTTTTTTCTTTTTGTATAACTCAGTTGCTCAGTAAATAAACAACTATTCCTTTGGGGTTCATTTTCTTTCTTCAGCATTCTGCTGCCTAGAGATTTTTAGCCATTCAGTTTTCCTGTCCTAGAGAATGCATTTCTATCCTCATGTTTCTTTCAGGTTTTAGCCATTTAAAACTTATAAGGAGGACTTTGGGGTAGCCAGGATGTAGTCATTTTAAATCCTGTTACCTCTCTCTAATTTTTACCATTCTGAACTCCAGCTGTAGAGCTTTCCATCTTTTATAGGATTGCTCTATTCTCATAGACCTGACATTGTGAGATGCTGAGGAGCTCTAGAAAAGCTGAAAACGTTGTTTTAATAATACCCTTCTTTCTAATGAATAAAATTCTAAACTGACTCTATATATGTGACACTATGTCCACTAATGAAATATGAATGTATGTATATATTAATTTTATGATTTTTTTCTTGAAAAGAGACTGGTCTTCTGCTGACTCTGAGTGGATTTTCATTCAAGCAGCACAAATAAGGTCAAAGACAATCTCTTCTTAATTAAAGTGAGCACATAATATTGATTTAATAAAAATTTAACATTACCTAATGACAGCTAGATATTATGTTCAGAGCAGAAAGACTGACATTTTATTGTAATCGATATGTATTTTATTAAAATCAATGTGCTACACGAACTATTCTACAGAGCCTTAATAATATCTAGTCTGCCACTGCAGAAAGGGAGAATTTGTCATCTGGAGGTAAGATTGCTTGACAGAGGAATTGCTACGTGTACAATACACAAGTTTTGATTTTTCTCAGAGGCCAATGAATGTGATCATTATCATTATAAGTGGAAGGTGTTTAACCCAGCAAATTTCAGTGGCCAAGAGGAATGAGGACCTGAAGAGAACCAAAGTAACAGTATTTGCCTGACAGCTTTAAATTCAGCATTGGGCACACAGGAGTACCAAGCTCTTTCACCTGGTTCTACAGAGCAAGACAAAGACTGCTTCCATTTCTTCCACTGTATTTCAGCACAGTATTGATAGAACTTGTATCATGAGACAGTGGCCATCACCCTCTCCTCCTTGCCTACCATACCTGCAGTGAAGATTTAAGAAATGGAAGAAAGAGCTGAGATCTTGCAGGGGGAGCTCATAGAGCTCACCTGTTTTGGGAATGGTTGTAGAAAAGGTCTGAGTGAATAGTGAATGATTTCAGCATAAATCTTGTGTCCAGAGTCACAAGATTCAATGTGTGAATCCCTGGGAGAGGCTTTGATTCTCTTCGTTTCAAATGGTCTTTGTTTGATCATTTGGGTGTACACAAAGGGGAGGCTGGATGAAACCTGCTGTCATCAGAAGAGTGCTGCAGAAAACACTCTTCTCACAGCTCTAGGTGAATCTATG
This sequence comes from Lichenostomus cassidix, assembly GCF_008360975.1. NCBI lineage: Eukaryota > Metazoa > Chordata > Aves > Passeriformes > Meliphagidae > Lichenostomus > Lichenostomus cassidix. The sequence continues at coordinate 25,407,872 of NC_139488.1, forward strand.
GACACAACACCACTTGGTTTACAGGCTCTACACCCTGCTGTAGCACAGTTTATATTCATCAGCTCATGATTCACCTTGAAGGCTTACTCCTAATTGGCAGAGAAATAAGCACTGCTTGTGCCTGCCATGATCACGAAACTCAGCGAGAATTGATTTGAGTCTGCTTATCTCCACCAAAGAGAATTGAATGGTACAGAATATTTGGAACAGGGCTATACAAAATGCTGAGGTGAAAACATCAGTACAAATTCAGGAACAGCTGAAAGGTGTTTAAATTATCAACTAATATTTATGACCAAAAAAAAGTCAAGATAAAATAAAGTCAGCAGTAAATTATAGCTAGAATTTTGTCCCAGATTACCTAATTAAAAAAAAAAAAAAAAAAGCCAAAAAAACCTCAAAAAAAAAAAAAGGACATAAACCAAAAAACCAAAACCATTGCTCTGGGTCTGAAGCCTGCCCATCCATATGCATTTTATACCTAGTTAACCCATAGCCTTTCAAATTTTTAAAAGATCAGGAATAATCACGATTGGACCCAGGACCTAAGATGACATCCATTTAAGATTTCCACTTTTATACACTGTGGTGTGTGGTCCATCTGTGCTTAAAATATCCCCTGGTACACAGGTCTTGTAAAGAACATATTTACTCTTTAGAATAATCATGTTCTGATTCTGGTCTTTTATACTGAAATCCTATTTTACATATCTTGGTTTCCAAATGAATATTTTTATGCACTCTAAAGCAAAATGAGGGAAAACAAGTTTAGGCACAACAAAAACAGAACACTGAAAAAAATATAATCAGTATAAATTTGCTTTCCAGAAGGAATGTCAGAAGACATAGCCAAGAGTCTATTACACAAAAGTTAGAAAATGAGTAGCATGGGAAAGCCTTTAATCTAATTATGGTTTTCTTATTATTTTATTGGCACTATCAGATTTTCATGGCTGAGCCAGCACAACTGCTGTAGCCTTGCCTGCAGTCATTACTCAATGTTATCTTTTATTTATACCAAATTATAAATGTGTTTGTGGCACTCTGCAAACAAACAAAGGATGCAGCCTGTGCTTCTTGGCTAAGTTTTATCAGTGCTATATTGTATAGACAGATTAGATGGCACTTTCTTCAAGGTCTGCTGAGGTCTCCTCAGGCCCACAGAGCCAGTCATAAATTTGTGCTCGTGAGACACAATAAATTGTACTTTTTCTATTGCTGAACCTTATCTGGGAGCACATCTAATCACTGAGGAGCTGCTCAGCATGTCAGCAGTTCAGCTTTGTAAGCCTTGAGGCAGCTCTTTGTGCTTTTCACACTGAGAAGGAAACTGCAGCTGGCTCCTGATCCAAGTTTTCCTAGGCTAGAGGAGCTGGTCAGCAGCCAGGAAAGCCCTGACTACTGTCAGGCCAAATCAGTCTCTCCTCCAGGACAGTGAGTAGAGAAGTCCTTCATACAAACTGAAGCAGCTTCAACTGGAGTGATTAAAAGTGTCTCCATGATCTCTCTGATTCAATGAAAATATTCTAGGAGTAGTTGTATCATCAATAGCTGAACTCAGCCTGTGCAGCCAGCATCATCCAGGATTTCAGACTAAGCTAAAGCAGGGATGGTGTGGGATAGTAATGGACATTGTATGTGACGGGATATGATTTACTGAACTCAGCATTTATGGTTGGTTTGCTTAGCAACACACCCCTGGAGGGCTCCATATATTACTTTTTGTAAAAAGACTGGGTTTACTGCACACCCAGAAACCAAGGATTTATGGCAGAGTGTGCCAAATGATAAAAATGAAAAGTAAGGCACATTTTTAATGTGGTTTTGGGGAACAAAAGGGGCAAAATTAGTATAACATGAACATAATTTGTACATTACAGGCACCATGTATTTGTGAAAAAAAAAAAAAGTGCAAATCCCCTTAGGTTAAAATATAATTTGCAATTTTATAAGTAATTAATACACAAGATTTAATATTTTTTTTGTTTCCCACTCCTTTCAAAGAATGCCAGAGGGAACTCTATCCATGGAATTATACTTTATTCTATGGATAGAGTTAAAGTAACTTAGGTAATTTTAGGTGAGATATAGGTGTCCCACCATCACTGGCCTTTTAATATTCCTCTATAATTATTGGAGAGAGGGAAAGACTGCTCCATGCCTATGTGGGAGATTTTTCTCTGTTTATGGTGGAATTGCTTTCCAGGCATTGAGTAATATCTCTGTGTTGGTGATAGAGAAGGACTGGACAATTGACTTAAACAGGATTTTTAATTTCTAATTTCACATAGTTGGATCACACATAATTTGATTTTCAGAGACCGAGACTCTGCACAATAAATGATACATAAAAGAAAAATGTCTCATAAAACTCAGACATGTGCTTGTTCAAAATTGGAAAAAAGAATGCACAGCAAGCAAAAAGGAATGGAATATATATGGATTAACCATCCATTTACTAATCAAAATCTCTGAAACAACTCTCTTAAGCATATTATAAAGTGCAGTCATTTCAACAGAGAAGGAACTTTTGGAGTCCTATTTTTGTGACTTTTGACTGAATATCATTCCAATGGAAGACAGTCATCTAAGCAGTATTATCCAGGTTTAAGTCTAACTATTTTGTGATCTTAAAGAAGGAAGCAATTATTGCTTTAGTATCCAGGCCCTCACAAAGGAAAGGAGCTAAGCAAATCTTTACATTTCAGTTCAATATGATCAGACACATTGAACTTTTCCTTAAGAAAGGATATTTTTTTAATGTATGGGTGTCCCAAAATGTGGCCCTGTTACTTTTCACCCCAGTTCTTCATATGAGAAAAAAAAATTAAAGAAACTAAAGTTTATCATAAAACTTAGCACTTCTAGCATGCTATATAAAATATTTTGGGGGAGGAGGAGGAGGAGGGTGTGGTGTTGTTAATTAATAGAAAATATTGCCTACTACTAGATACACCCAAGATATATATTGACTTTCAGCACATTCTCCTGAGAGTAATCTTTATTTCAAATTATAATATCAGAGCACCACTTCCCCTGCTGCACACATATAGCCTGTCAAGCCCAGGTGAAAAGTGAGTGTTTTCACTGGGAAAATGTCTTGCATTGAAAAAAAATTCCATCCTCTTTTTTTTTTTTTTAACATGAATGCTGAATAAACAACTTCTGACAATATAAGGTAATGAACTGCAAACTTGCCAAACTCCAATTATTAATCTGATATTCAGATATTTATTTCATTCCTTGTAAGAATTCTGCAGTATCAGCTCTGAATAATTGTACTTTCTGGGAGGCTTCCATGCTAGACCCCATTTTAAAAGCTCATTCTTTAATACACAGAACTGCTGCAATGCCGTGAGGATACAAGCACATCTAGTACACATTCAATAGCTGCCAGATGAGTGAAAGCAAAAAAAACATTGAATTATATTTAATGAAAGCGATACTGGCAAAAGCATCCTATTTTCAATATTCAGGTATGTAATGCAGCCTATTTAGCTTAATAAAACAAGAAATTATTAAAATTAAAACATAGAAATTTGGTACAGTGATATTAAACTTTATTTTTCACAATTAGGAAAGAACTTTTGTGCTAACTTAGTAATATACTGTAGTTTCACAATTACTTTAGCCTCCTATAAATCAGCAGTGTTGCTCAGCATTGCTCAGAAGGATTATAATGCATTTACTCCTCTGTCTCACAGCTGTTTCTCCACAACTCCACTTTCTCTTCTGCCACATGCGTAACTTTTGTTCAAAAAATACCATGGCAGCAATCATATCAAAATGGGGTTTAAATTAGTGATTTTCCCATGCTGATCCCCTGTGTGTCATCATCAGTGAAAAGAAAGGCGGGAAGGTAAGATGCCCATCCTGGTTTTCAATGACACTAAGTTATGAGTTGTGAAAATATGACAAACATATCAATGCATGAGAGAGAGCTTCCACAGTGAAACCACTTGCTTAGGAAGCACTGTACTTCCAAAAGGCTGTAAATGTTGTTAGTGTATGGTGACTGAATATTTCACTAACTTTCCCACATTACTATTTTTAAAGTATTTGAAACCTGACATATAAGGAAAGCTTAAGAAAAGCTTGTTCAGATAGTGTGAAATGGGTTATGACCAGAGTTGCTACATACATGGGACACAAAGCTTGGAGAACAGCAAGGCAACATTTTCCCATTAAGGTCCAATCCCATCTCTACCAGGTATTTTGTCATATTTGCCCTTTCTCACATTTTTCCTGGTTCTATTTTGTAAATGAGATAAAAGCTGCTTTTCTCTCTCAGCTCTGCTCGTGAATGGACTGTGAAAATGGTGCTTGGTGAGAAGACAAACACTTGCCTTTTCCTTCTTCCTGAGTTTGCAATGGGCTAAATGCCATGGGCTAATGTGGGGTAATGAATAGTGGATGTCTACTGTCACTGCCACCACACCTCAGAAAAGCTGCTGCTGTGCTGGCAATGAGCCTGAAGAAATGTGAAATGCACAACTATCATGGTCAGTGCTGCACACAACAGCATCCTTGCTCTCTTGCACCCTCTCTTCTGGTTTTGACTGGAAATCCTACCTAGGACCTAAGAGAAAAATGGGGGGTTTTTTCTGTTCAGAGTGTATTGAAATTTAGAAATCGGAAAAACTGGAATTTTAAGGGGGAAGGACTAGGACAAATATAAGTGAGAACACTAGAATAAAATACCAAGCTTTCCAATGCTTAAAATGTATGAGCCATTCACCTGTGTCACTGCAGGGGCTTTTGAGATGCAAACAGAAAGTTCTGATTTTCTCCTGCAGCAGACAATAGTCCACCTGCATAATACATGCTACTTAAAGTCATTACACAACCTGGGGTGTGCAGTAAATAAGTAATAAAAAAATCTTGCGCTGCCTTTTGCCGTATAACTGCCTGCAATATAATTTATCCCTCAAGCAAAATGAAACAATCACCTACAAATCTACTCAGCTACTATGAATAATTGAAATGACCACAAAGTCTGCAGTTCAGACCCATCCTAACATTTTCATAGAGGAAAGTAAAAAGTTTTAACTGCCTGCATTGTATAAAATCAATGAAATTTGCTGTTTCATTCCTATACATAGGTAATTTAGAAACTTATTTCCAACTTGCCTTATGGGAATTACTTTTTTTTTTTGACCAGGTGTTATTCCACAGTCTTTAATACTATTGCAAAGACAGTCTCTTAAAGGCTGAGAACAGGAGCAGCAAAATTAGTAAAGCCAGGTCAAACAGAGAATAATCCCTGCTCTCCAGGTTGATATGCTATTTATGACTTGATGACCTCATCTTTGATTAGCAGGATTGTTTATCAAAACATTTCTCCTCTGAGGAATCCAAAGAGACTCCTTCAAAAAGCCATTTGGGTGTACTTCAGAAAGAATGACTGCTGAGAGATGCTCACAAAAAGTGAAGATTTATCCCACACTACAAAGGGTAATTAACCTTACTTTTATGTTGTATTTGTTTTGATTTGGAGGGAAATCCCCTCCATGTCGTAAACTTTGTTATATTTTACAGTACCTGTTTACTTTTGTAATCTGTTCCACTATTAGCTAGGTTTCATGAGCATCATAACGAGCACGTTATATTAATCACAGCTAATAAAGTCTATCTTCCTCCCTCTATCATATCACCAAGTTTTGCTCTGCTATAACAAAAGGTGAAAATATGAGTGATATAAAATCAGTGTCCCAGTTCTCTAGGTGTGGATAACACGTAAACCTCATCTGGCAAGCTCTGAGGTCTGCCCTTGGTTTAAAGCAGGATGGCTTGCCCAGCCATGGCCAGGTGTGGATACTGTGCCAGGACAGGGCTGGCAAGTAATCTAACGTCCAGCTGTGGAGCTAGCAGTGACCAGCATTGCAGGGTCTGCTTGTTACAGAGGTGAATTCTTCAATACAGGGACCTGGAGAGCTCTAATACTTCAGAACCTTTTCCCCCATTTTTTGAGGCATGTGATGCATGTCCAGAGAATACACAAATGGCACTTGCAGAGTCAAGATGGTTGGTCAGCCCAGATCTACCATGCTTAGCACCTACTTTACTGTCTTTGCTTCATGTGGATAGAGAAGATAGTCAGGGATCTGAGGCTGGCACATTTTCAATGTCTGGGAGCAATTTTCTGCAGGAAGAATTATTTTCTAACTATTTGAGGCTAGCTTCTTATCTCTTCTGCTGTTTGAGTGCTGCAAAAGGCTGTGTGCCAATAAGCAATGCAGCCATATGGTTTGCCTTACCAGGGAAATGTCAGCCAGCAAGACTTTGAGGATACTCCTGCCTACTTCCTGAGCACTCATCATGTCTGTGGTGATAGCAAAGGACAAATGTCACTGTCTGCATGCTTCTACCCAGGCAGGACCAAGCTGGCCTTCGGGGACTGCAGTACCCTGTGAGACTCTGAACTGGAAGCATTCTTGACACATCTGTAGAGCAGCTCTGCACTGCCTTTGGCTGATGCACAGGATAAAATGTCATAAAAGCCTTAGGCAAGAAATAAGCAGGCCTTCCTTATAGATCTGAGAGATCCTGAGTTTTGGGATTCCATCATGATAACATGAAATGCACTTTGGGAAAGAGTGTATCTCTTCACTGCATGAGCACCCAGAGCAACAGCAGCCTGTGCAGGGTCATAAGAGCACTCCGTTTCCTTATTCTGCTCTGTCCCAGGAGTCACCCATGCCCAGAGTGGGAGGAAACACAGTTTTTCACAGTGAGATAAGTTTTATACTGTAATGAAGATGAAAAGCATTTCAAGCTGGTTCAACCAAAGGTCCTGACTCCTGACACCTCTGTAATACCACGGATTCCCATCTGTGTTCTCACAGGGGTTGGAATCCAGTGGGGCAGGATCCATTCAAGAAGGCAACGTGGGTGCATAAGTGTAGTTACTTCAATGGTTAGGAACACTTTCTGCATACCAAACAGACCCTAAAACAGGAAAGCTTTCATTGCCAGAAGTTAAAGTGCCTTTAATATTTATTATACAGTTAATATGCCTCTTCAGAAAATCCTTTGAGGGAAATAACAAAGATCAATAGAGGCCTGATGAATCCTAAATGGAGAAACTAAAAGAAGTATTTATATTTCTGTCTATGTATCTCCTAGAGATGACAGCAAATCTGCAGGCACATAATAGCAACGGCTAAGGGTATTCTGTGGAATTAAGGAAAGGGGAAGACATTTTCAAACACAAGAACAAAGACTGTGCCCTACTAAAATGTTAATTAACATGCAGAGCATCAAACCACACATCTGCCCTTCCAGAAACAATGTGCTCATGGAAATAATGAATAAAATACTAGCTTATTTATCAAAATATTGTACATAAAATTCACCAATAACATGACATCTGTAAGAAAATATCAACCATCTACTGCAGGAAAATGAATGACCCATATATCTTTCACTATGCTAACACTAAGCTGAGTTTATTTCTTTGGAGCACATTTAATTATGAAAAAGAATGAGAAAAAGAATGAGAAAACCCTAAGGAAATGATCAAGTTGTTAATAAAATTTTTGGATGCACTGTGTAATTACAACCCCTTGAAGAGTTAGAAACTCAGCTTCTTTATTTACATGTAGAAAAAGACCCAGTGTTTGACAGCCATTTGTCAAAAATTCCATTGCAATTACATTTGATGCAAAATTTCAATGATATCAATACCGTGCAGTAAGCAAGGGGTAAGGACAAATGAGATGATATTTGGCAGAGAACCACAATTTTTGGTATCCCAAGTGGAACCTATGATGCTGATGCATACAGGTCACTGATAAGAATTTCTTAGTAACCCTGGATAATGAAACTTGTCAGCAGCATTATGCAAACTCCACTTAGCATTTAGGATTAGAATGCACAAATGGGTTATGTCTGCACAAGGGTTTTTTGTACAATATTATTAAGTTATCCTTGTATAATGCCACAGTGAATGTGCAAGACAAACAGAATACATCATCCATGTTACTGGACGTCTTCCCTCATGGCTTGCTTTTTCCATGAAATGAAGCCCTTCAAAAACGGGCATTTACTTCCTCAACAAATTTACCCAAATATATCGATATAGCAGTAAAACTCTTTCAGCTCCCCCTGCCTTACATCATTTCCAAAATAACCTTTCTAGACATTTTAAGTATAAACACTATTTAGGCTTCAGGGGAATCAGATGTAGTTTGGTATCTTCAGCTGACAGCTTGGATCAGAATATTCATATGCCACCAGGCTGCTTGTCCCCTCTCTATGCTTGACTGGAAACAGAAGGGTCTGCAACTTGATAGAAAATCTTTTTTGCTAAGTTTATTATTGACTAGAGTGGTTCCACTAGGCTTCCATCTGGATCCTGAATGCTTCCCAACACCACCCACTTCTATCTTACAATTTGAAGTTAAATGTTAAATGAAATAAGCTGAAGCCTGGTGAAGAAATACTATCTCATTCCTCAAGACTACTCAAAAGACTTTATGTCCCTAAATTCGAATAAATACAATGTGAACAAAAATTCTCATCAACACTTCATGACTTTGGTGTCTAGCAGACTGAGATATATTTACTTGGAAAAAGATCACACATCTAAAAGTTTCAGGGAACTTTCTCCTGAACCCTATCATAAGTGTGGGGAGTAACTTCAATATTTCAGCATTAAGAACAAGTGTTGGCCAAATACTTTAATATGCCCATTTCTGGAGAAGTTGGATGCTGAAATGCTTCTTATAGTATAAATGCTTTGTAGTGACTCTGTTTTGATAGAATAGTCTATTAACTGAAGGCAATATCTCCAAAAGAGCTGTTAAATTGGCCAGGCACCAAAAAAAGAAAGGAATATTTGTTTATTGTTACCTACATAAATGTCTAAAAGAGCAACAACTTGCTAAAATAATTTTTAAATTCCACTGCAGATACTAAATGAAACTAAAATTATTTGTTTAGAGAGGATATTTGGCACCAAAGTCAGAGTTAATTTTTCAAAACTCTGAACTTAAATGGCCTTTTGAAACCTATCCTTCAGTCATTGACATAGATTTTCAATTTTTGCCATTTTGTAAAAACATCATGGGCTTTGCCACCTACCTTTCATATTCTACCTTTTATTCAAAACACCCTGTTTAGATTAGGAAGAATCAACAGATGATTATCTGCCCATTAAATCAAATCTCTTGGCATAGAGTAATTCTAGCTTCTTGGCAGCAGGTTATTTATACAGAAAAAACTTGGCAATAAAGAATAGCCAACCATTACAGTTTTAGCATTTGAAATACCTGCAATAACTCTCAAAAGACTGGATGTTTGCTTTATTTATTAAAATACCCCCTTGCTGAGGAAATAGTTTTGAAAATTATTGTTTAATGCAGTGCATTAATTAAGCCCTACCTAATAATCCTGTATCCTAGATTTCACTATTTATTTATTTTGGTTGTATGATTTATGTAGCAAAAAACAGCTGGATGCCTTTCCTTCTCATTTCATCCCAACAGTATTTTTACTGTATTCTGCTTTCATTACGTAAGCCTATAAAGTAATCCCTGTTGATTTAAAGACAATGGTGAGCCCACGGTTGTTCGTCTAACAAAATTACTTCTTTAAGAAAATCAAAAATGATAAATGGCTTTGTTTAGAGTATTTGTTCTATGAATATAAAATTTTTAAGGCAAAAGTAAAGTTAATAGACTTCTACTAGGTTTCAAAACACTTCAGAAACTCACAGAGGCAGTAGCAAACCAGAGCTGATCAGGTTGTGTTAGCTTGCCTTGCAATCATCTCCTCTCATTAACAAGACACCTGGCTGTTCCTTAAGGCACAAAACAAGTAGTAGGCATCTCAAATAAGTAGAAATGAAGCAAACTGCTTTGTCATCAAGCAGCAGTGTAATGAAAGGAAAGGCAGAAAGAAGGAAGAAAGCTCTGTCTGCACAATATTTACAGCAGCATGGCAGAGTAACCATACATCATCACTTATACTCATCAACAGAAGCATGCTTTCATTGAAGCATAGATTGAAGGATAGAAACTATTTACAGCATATAATATGTAGTCTCATCAAATATTTTAGATGTATCTCAAAACATAAAAATTTCTATTTCTCCTAGTGTGAAATTTTAAACTATTACACTTGGTATTTATCAAACTTTCTGAGACGCTCCACAGAATTATCAAATATTGCTGATTAAAATTGTATAAGATGGAATATAAAAAGTTAGGGTTACATGGAATTAGGTGTAAAGAATTTGTATCTAGATCACTTTCTAATTAAGAAGAGAGAAATTGGATCATATTGATCCAATTAGTACTTTTTTTTCTCATTCTTCTTGATTGTTTGTATGATGCAACTATAATTGCCATTATCTAAACTGCCTTCTGAGGAAAGGCATATTTCACTGTCTATCTTTTGAAAGAAAAGAAAACATGAATATCGTTGTCTCCTGTTGAACACTGATCACTTCTTTTTGATCAGAAATTGACAGAAACATTTTAGTGAGTCCCTGCTTATTCTACAAGGTAGCAAAGGACTGAAGACTCAAAGACCTGAGAAATCTGTCTTTGCCAGAGCAGAGCCAAACAAGTACTAATTTGAGAAAATGTCATCATAAATTTTCAAAGCTGACCTTAAAGTGCTCTGAGGTTTTGAATGCCAAACATTGAAACGTTTTCAGGAAAAATGTTTTCCAGATGATGTCTCATCAACATTTCAGAAAATCAGGGACCTCAAAAAATATCCTCTAGACTCCTGTATAACAAACTACACAAAATCATTATGATCTTCATGGAATTCTGTCACTCTCAGTTTTTGGAACTATTTAGAATTGTAAAAAGGTGCATAGCCAAGACACCTTGAGATCTTTGGTCCTTTAACACACAGCCAGAGATTTCAATACAGTGTTGGAAATATTTGCTCAGCAGAGCAGGAAGCACAGATGTTTTTACAGTTAGTGGCAAAGAGAAAGTATATCCTCTGTAGTTAAGTAATGGTAATCTGCAACATGCTTAGGAGACAAAATTTGAACAAGTATGACTTGGAAGATTGTGGCAGGAAATGTAATAGAGATGGAATCTTTAAAGAAAAATATTCTGTTGCCCATGTCACTTCACAACGAAACATATAAACTCCTGTTAACCCTGCTTTGGCAATTTACCACTATTTAAATTATAGCCAAGATGTTAAACACTTAGAGGTCAGGTTTTGCAGCAGACCTCAGGGTCAATGACTGTGGTGACTCAGGATGTTTCACAGAGCATTTAGGTCAGAGGATAGAGAATCGAAGCTAGAGAACTAAAGCCTTTCCAGCTTGTGCCTGCTGCACAGTGTATATTCAAATACTTGTGATAAAGAAGTAAAACATCAAGCACAAACTGTAAGTAAATTTAAAAACTATTTTATGTTTTGTTCTGCTGTCTTTGAAAGACATAGAGACAAAAAAAAATGTAACAAAGACAATTCTTAATTAAGTGCATTATTTGAGACCTGCAAATTATTCAAAGAATTGGAGCAGTTGGAAGTGAGTATTTCCCTTTAGTGATCATTCATGAGTTTAAATCTGTACCAAGGTGTGCCACAGGATACTGAAATCAAAGTTTGTTTTGGGACACTCAGCGTTTTTCAGATTTTCTATTGTTAAAACATGTTTTGTCTAAGGCTTATGCCTTTTTAACAAATCACACACACACACACACACACACACACAAAGACACAAAAAAAAATCCAAATCAGAAGTACTCCTACTTATAATGAAATGTGAGATATGACACAGTAAGGTTCAGGCTTAAGAGGAAGAAAGCTTTGAGATCTAAAACCTGTTTGAATTTCAAGCGTTCTGAAGTAACTATAATTTTGATCAAAGGATCAAATAGAGGAAAAAAGGCAACACAGGAAAGTGATAGATGGGTTTGGCCTCTACGTTCACAGGTGCTTGCCAGCAGGGTTTAGAGGCTGAGATCACAACTAATCTTAAGAAAGAACAGTGTCTATCTAGAACAAAATCCATTTCTTATCTGAAGAGAGAGGAATCAAGCAGGGTATAATTAGGTGTTAAACCAACAGAGGTCATGTCAGTAGCAGCACAAATACTTTGCTTAGACCTGCAGTAAATTGATCTCATGGTGGGTATCAGATTAATTACATATATTACTGAGGAGGTAGAACATCAACATACTTCACACTAAATATGAGCCTGTTGTCATGAGCTCAAGTGCATAACAGTACTTGTATGGTTGCCATAAGAAACCATCAGTCTTTCAAAAATAGAAGATTACATAAAATGAAATTATAGATTACTGGATGGAAATAAGTAAAAAGGTTCTTGAATAAAAACAATAATTAATTTTTTTTATAATTCAATTGCCCAAATGAAAACCTGAATTTCAGTTGAGTCAATGGATCATACAAAAAAGTCCAAAAATGAAAAGAAAATAAGTCCAAATGAGAAAACTAGGAAGGAATAGCTAGCAGAAAATCAACTCATGCACTCTCTGCTGAGATGGGATAAGGATTCATCAGCTACATCAGTGATCAGTGATCTCCAGTTTGAGACACTGAAATGGAAAAGCAACAGGAATATACCTAGAGACATTCAATGCCCAGTGAGAGAATTTGCTGAATACTGGGAGACAAGAATGGTTATGTAGTCAAGCACTCTTCAAAGAATATTCTAACAGCATATAAAAGACACTCTAATCACCACATCTAATTGGAAACAGGAAAAAAAGCTCTTAAATGGCTCAAATGTCTTATGTATAAAGAAGAACAATTAAAAATCAAATTGAAAGCTGCTATCTTGACAGGTGATGTATATTAAGACAATGAAAATGCAGTCCATAATTTGAATGTTGAAAAAAATTTCAGATTATTGTAAGTGTAGTATCCTTTTCAGTGAAACTTCAACTGATTTTAAATTAAAATTGGTTTGACAAAGTTTTCATAAAGGTCTAGAACTTGCCTAAAATGTCTCTTTCTCTCTTCAGTTCAGCTCAGCTCAGCTCTTACCTGAATTTAAAGAATGAATTTTCAGAAATGACTCTACCTAACTCTGGCTTACTGAAACCAAGACAGCCTCAATCAGAAGTATACCTTCTTGTTTAAAATTAGAAAATTTGTCCTTTCCCCAAGAAGGTGCAGAAAGTAGTTTTCAAACCCAGAGGTTAATGCTCTCACTGACATAACTCAGAATCAGAAGCAAGTCTACAATATATCAAATCATACAAGTAATTTAATGCTAGAACAGCATTTCCATAGAGCAAAATGGTATTCAAGCCCCTGCATCCAGATGGTGCATTTTGGGGTGGAATGTCAAATCAGGTTTTTTGTTGCATCTTGGAACACATGTTCCCACTGTGAATATGACATTCAAACAGCTCCAAAACATCCTTGCTTTAGACTTCCTGTCTCCACTGGGTTTGGAGCACATTTGGCAAATCTGACAAAAGGGTCTGGGTCTAGTTTTAAAAAGATCTGGAATTAGTTTCCTTTGAAGGGGATCAAGTTTGTGTTCACCAAAACCATTCTACAAACAGAATCAGGACACCACAGTGACACACAAGGAATTAACTTCTAAAAGACACCATGGTTTCTTCACAAGACACTGATGATAATATTGCAATATCTCTGCTCCAGACAAGATTTAGACCCATAGAATATTTGAAACTTTTAGGTTCAAAAAGACCTTTAATGTCATCGAGTCCGACCACTGACTAACACTATCAAGCCCACCACTAAACCATGTCCCTAAGTGCCACATCTATACATCATCAAAATATCTTCAGGGTTGGTGACTCCACTGCTTCCCTAGGCAGCCTGTTCCAATGCCTGGCAACCCTTCCAAAGAAGAAATTTTTCCTAATATCCAATCAAAACCTCCACTGGTACTACCTGAGACCATTTCCTCTCATCCTGTCTCTTGTTACCCATGGGAGGAGACTGATCCCCACCTCACAATCTCCTTTAGGATAGACATAGAGAGCAATGAGGTTCTCCTGAACCTTCTTTTCTCCAGGTTAAACAACCCCAGCTCCCTCATCCATGCCTCATTTACTGGACAAGTGGGAAGGCTGACCTAAATAACCACTGACAATAACAGACCAGGAGGATGTCAGTGTCATCTGTGCAGGTTCTGGCTGAACATACCAAGAGTGTGCAGAGCTGAAGGACTGCGTAATAAGGAAACTGGTGTGTCTGCCTTCAAAATGGGGCAAAAAATCTGAATAGCAAGGCAGCTATCACAGTACCGAAACTGAATTCCTCTAAAATAAATTGCTTCAAAAGAAGGAACATTATGATCAGGATGGGATGTCCTACAGGCAGGCCAACAGGACAAAAGTCCAGACAAAATAATGATTAAGCATAATAATATTTTTAGTAAGCCTTGATGATTTGTTTCTGAAAGCAGGCAATGGAGGAAAAAGCTGGCAAAAGTTTCTCACTTATAATTAACCCTGAAAGTCCCATCTATTTGTCCTGCAAGCAAAGTATTACAATGGGTCAAGTGAAAAGAACAATCCTGGCTGGTGAAATGGTGCCAGAAAACACCGAGTTAAGCAATACAGGATGGACTCTTTCAGCTGAAAGACAGTTTTAGAATTGACAGAGGACCCAAACCAGAGACATTAGATACACTGTATTGACTACATGAAAGCTTTTGACTTGGCAGGTCAGCTGAGATCATTCAACTCATGGAGCAATAAATAGGTCCTTCTAAAAGCTGGAAAAAAGCTGAAATCAATGTCTATTAAAGACTTTTAGAAAAAAAAAGTATCCAGAGAAGGAAAATCACTTTTCTCTCACATGCCTTTATAATTAAAAATGTACCGAAGGAGCACCACAGCTGCAGGGCTCAGTGGCACCTTCCAGTAAGCACAGCTAACAAAACTCTGTATTACCACCAGCAAACTTCTCAATGTTGCTGGATGAGTTGTTCATTGCTCTAAGGTAATAATTACCTACTGAATGGTTGCAGGATAAAGCTGGCAGATACACTACCCTGGAGACAGAATAAAATGTGCAAGAATGCATTAGAAACAGCATAAAAAGCAAGTCATTTGGTGTTGCACAGACTATCTGTCACAGAAATCACTAGGGCTCTGGTGCAAAGTTGACAGCTGCAATGTAAGAAGAAAATAGAATAGAGTAGAGTAGATAATAATTTTTTTTTAAAGATGGCCTTGTTGGCCGCAGACGTGTTCTGTATTGTTAGTTGTGTCACTTGATTATATCCCATTTGCAACCATCCTGTTGCTGTGCTGCTACTGCACTTCCCTGTGGCTCAGGGAGATTTCTGAGGCAGTGAAATTGCTGGGATTTCTCTGCCTGGCTTGAAGAGGCAGGCTAATCGGCTTAACCACAGATCACTTAGGAGAGAAGAGTAGAGACACGTGCAAAGACTACAAGCAAAAGCTCCCATATTCCTGGATCCACAGATCCAAAGTGCCTCCCAGTTTTGTGTGGTTTCGTGACACTACTGCTGACAGGGATGTGAAGGGATAAATGTAAATCCCATCTACATTTTTATGCTGTAAGTTTAAAACTTATTGCTAAACACTCTTTCAAAAACTGTTAGGTCCTAATAAGTGTCAGTGAGCCCTGCTGTTCCTGTAGTCTTTTCATTGCACTGATGACATATTAAATAGAAATAGAGTTGGTTCCTATATTTTTGAACATTTTTCAGCAGTCTCCTGTCTACAGCATTGTGTATATATTTTGATTAAATATTTCTTAATGTCTATTTCTTATTAGATCTCTTCATATCTGATTTGCTTTATTTGTTTTACTTATGTATGATCCAATATTGAAATTCTGCTTTCTCCCCTGCCCATGTACACTGGGAATAACTCTGAAAATTAGATTGATACTGACCCATCTGAGAGGAAAATTTGGCCATTTCTATATAATTTAACTGTGTTTAATTGATCCGCAGCTGTAGTAGGAACACACTAGGAATGAATTTTCAATACTGTTTTCTTCTCTAAGCATATGGGTGTAATTTACAGATTTCTTCTCAAGATGCAGACAGAATTTAAGCAACTAATTTCACTAGGTAGTGAACAACCGGTTCCTTAGGCATTTGTAAATCTTTTAAGGTTCTTTGCCAGAGTTTTGACCATCAAAGACATTGAAATACTGAAACTCTGCTACTCTCATCCTAGATTCTTGCTGTGTAAGCAGGAGAAAAGGATGTTGCAGGGCTCAGGCTGTGTGCTGGATTTTTTCCCATTCAACAAAAAGCACTCTGCATAGAGATATGTTTCTGGCTGGAACAGACAACAGAACTTAGCTCTTCTTATGCTGGGGAAGACTCCCTGAGGAGTGTTTACAGCAATGTCATCTACTGTCCCACGCTGCTACAGATGGAGTTTCACTCTCCATAACCATGGGCAGGCCAAAGGCATCAGACAGAATTTTCAAGCCTGAAATTCTCCGGTAGCCTTTGTGACGTGAATTTTAGTATCAGAAAGTGAAAAATGGACTCATGTTCCGTCTGTTGCAATGGATTGATGGCCTCTCACATTCCAGAAGGACTGCTGAGGCTGAGTGGCAGGGGCTGCTGCCCACAGGGGTTCATCACCACAGAGCAGGACATCCTTACATCTTCCTTCTGCACACATCTCTCTTTGTGACCTTCAATGCCTCAAAATGCTGCGTGGTTACAAAGGGTTCTTAAGCAGTCCTTCCTCTTGCCCACGTCTTCACAAAGCTTTTATTTCATTGCTGTGATAGGATTGCAGTTTTATCAGCCCTAGCTTTATTCCAGCAGTAACTTTTAAAGAGTTATAACTAGGCCGTGTTTCTCCAGCTCCTGTAATCCTCTACCACAAAAGAAGGGATATAAATGAGGTACATAATCATTATATATTACCACAAGAACCAACGTTATAATTAGGTACTGTATCCACTTTGTAATCACAATGGCTTTAATTTCCAATCAAAAGCATCAAAGTCGGAAGACAGTGACCCTGCTATTGAACAGTTCCTTTTCATTTTCTTTGACAAAGAATTTTCAAAGGTAAAAGGGGAGCAGGGAGAAATGGTATTTTATTCTAGAGCTTCTACATAATTATAGCAATTATAGAAACCTTTCATGTGCTTGGTCAGCTTTTACTGCATACATTTAGCTGCTGGTTAGAAGTGTCTCTGAAAGTTATAATGCGTTTGGGGCACCAGAGTCTGTCCCACCATTATAAATACTGGCTGGGCAGACTAATGATTGCAGAGCATAGTGGAAAAGGTTAGTCATAAATATGGAGGATGTTAGTGCAGGTAACATAAAAGGAATTTAGAAATCTACTTCAGCAAATTGCTGTGTGCTATTTTACCTGTTTCTTTTCCTCTTGTGTTATGAGCAGTATTAAAACAGCCCCTAACTGCTGCAGTAAAGACTCAGACTTTGTTGTGCTAGATATCCAGCAAGTGCAAAAGGTAGCCTTGTCCTAGGTTTGCTCCCATGCTGCACCCCAAAGATCCAGAGCACAGAAGCTATTTAAGTGGAAAAGGCTCTTCTGCTTTAAATCTATTGAATAGATTTATTTATACATCAGACATTCTTACTTTTTTACTAGTATAACTGATTGTCTCCCACCCCAGGGCTTTTCCTTATGCAGGTGTGTTAACAAGAGCTGAAGATTAAAGGTCAGATATCTGAGTGATAGAGATGAGCCCAAATTTCCCTGTAAATACACTGGGCAGCCAGAGTAGGCAGGACAGTGAAAATCAGAAGAGATCAGATCTGCTATGGACCACAGAGCAGAGGCTTCCCAGCCCTGAGAACAACAGAAATGCAAAGACTCACCGAAATTCTTCAGAGGGACTTTTTCTCAAATGGAAAATCCAATATATTTCCTTAAAGATGCAAAGAAAAGCAGAAAGAGAGATTTCATGCTGCTCTCCTCTTTGGAGACGAGAGCAGCTGAATGGAAAGGATTATGTGACTACAAAAAGTGCAGCCAAAGAAACATCAGTTGGGGACTGTGAATCAGTGCAAGTTGTTCAATAACGAGAGGAGTTCACTGCTCAGTTTAAATGTCTGAGTAAGCTCTGGAGTTGCCTGATTGAGTGCTCTCAGTGTTTTCAAATCACAAAGGTTTTTTGCTAGCATTATCAATATAATTTTGTTTTGAAATTTGTCTACATATTAAAAAAACGTTAAATGTCAAAATGCTACATTTGACATTAGCAAACTATTTCCATTCTTTTGGGTTTGGTCTCATTTTCCTTTTATTCATCTCTTTATTGATATTTTTAATATTCTGATATTTCAATCTCTTCTGTGGTTATTTTTTTTTACTCTCCATGTTCTCTCATAAACGAAATACACTGCTGCCTAGTTCTACTCAAAGCTTTTCTTTGCTTAAAACAACCTTTTCCTAACAAAATTAAAACACCATTCTGTCATGCCCTATCTGGAAAACTTTAGTCATATTGAATATTGTTTAATTCCTACAAAAGTCTAGCTTAACATGAAATAAAGAGGCAATATTTTGAGATTATATAAAATTTAGTGTTTGATACACTAGATTGTTCTGTCCTACAAATTTTACTTCTCAGTTTTCTTATTATTGCCTACTGATATTGTCAGCCATATATCTAATCTTCAAGGTGGAAGTTAAGAGATGTGTGCCATGTGTGCCGACCTGTCATATGCACTGTGCCTTATTTATATTAAATCCATCCATCATAATCTTCACTTCCACTTCTCTTTTGATCTTATTCATTTTCCTCCATCATATTATAACCTCCAACCATCTTTTCCTTCATAAGTTTAGTGGCACTCAGGCATTTTGGTCAGCTTCCTTGACCTTTCATAATAACTTCCATTATACCAGTTTCCTTCATAACATTTTCTCTATCACTGATGGTCTCTCTTGGGCTTTTTTAATTTTCTTAGCCTTAAAAATGGTCTCAGAAGCTTCTGTGGGGGTGGAAAAAAAAAGGAAAAATGTAAGGTAATGGCAAAATAAAAGGAAAATGTGTTGAAAAAGTAAAAAGGGAAAGGGGAAAAAAAGAAACAGAAATACAGATTGCAAAACTCTCTATACATATTTTTTCTGCTTTCTTTCTGAGTGCAAATCCCTCGGTTATGTAATTAAATTTCCACATTAATTTCTCTTTGATTATTCCCTCCCCTGACTACTTACTTTATGCTTTTATTTCAAATAGGTACTCTTTTCAGAAGTGTCTTCCAAGTATAGGAATTTCTTCCACAACTTCATATTTCCAACATTTTTTACTCAAGACAAAGAACCTTCTGCATAAGGCAGTGTATGGTGGTTTTGTGGGCCATTTGGTCTCTTTGGGTGTAGGGTTGTTTGTGTGGAGGCAGGGCTGCCTTGGCCCTATTTTTAAAACTCACATCATTCCATGTGGAGGAGTTTTATGGTTCTGTCAGCTCCCTACTACCACCACAACCAGTGGTATAATGATTAGTGGTGCTCTGCTACATGGATATATTTCCAAAAGCAGCATGTATATTGACTAACTTTGCTGTCCCATAGCACCTCCAATCATGATGAAATTATCAAAAATTGGAGAAAAAATTTAATGACAAAGGAAGTAAAATGCAAAGAGTAGCTAAAGATTGTTTCTCCCAAAAGCTTTTCTCAGGTGTACAGAAAATGTCTGTACACATTCCCATACAATAAGGGGAAAGTCTGCAGGTTTTCCCATTTTTTGGGTGTCTCCCATACCATCCATACTTGTGAGCAGAGCATGGGGTGCTGGGGACATGGAGGGAGCAGTGAAATGTTCTGATACTCTTCATACACATGACAGACAGAATATGGATCAGAAGAGACCCTTCTAAATCCATCCAGAGGGTCTCAGGATTTCCTTAATATGTCTCAAAGCTAATAAATCTATTAAATCTTGGGTGAATTTACATTTTATTCTCCCTTCTCATTACAAGAATATATGTGTTATTATCCATACTGTTTAAGGAGCTTTTTATCACTCTATGAATTTTCTTCCCATAGGTAATGTTTTGGGCTTGATCCAGATGCCTTCACAACTTGGCCTTTTTTCATGCAGAGAGAGATTTACTTTCCCAAACCCAGGTAATAAATCCTTAAATTATGATTTAAGTGGAAATTTACTATCACGTTAAATCGCTATTAGAAGCGCCGTTCTCATTGAAAGTATCCAGGAAAGTACAACTTTAGAAATGAGCTGTGCCATTGACTAGAATTATAGATCCTTTTTGTGCTGCTATTTATAGCTGTGCAGGCTCCTGAATCAGGCAGTTCCTTTTCATCTAATGGCTCTTTCTAAGAATTTCAGAAGTACTCACCCCTCTGTGGAAATGGTTACCAGCACAAAGCATAAGCCATGGGTGCAGGGGAAAGGGTGCTTCCCTGGGCTGTTTGATTATCAGGTGTCTTAGTGCTCATCATTAACTGGACATCAGCATCATCCCTAATGCTGTGAAAACCAAGGCTTGTAAAAGCATGGATCATTAGCACTGCTATGCTGAACCTCTATGAAGATGCTCCAGGGATTCCCCAAGACCATTATTTATCTTCTGATGTCTTAAAAGGTCGATTGGTAGCAGATTAGCAAGTGAAAATTACGCTGCAGAAGCAATAGTGAACACATTCTATGCTGAGACCCAGTGCAACACAGAGCACCAGGGGTCTTAAGGCCCAGTGGTGACACTGGCCTGGGTCTGAAAATACAAATGCACTAATCCAGGAATTTAATTTTCCCATGTAGCATATAATTTTAACAGAAGTATTTGCAGCGTGGGCACCCACACCCATTACAGAAGATATTAAGCATATTTTGAGTCAAGACTCCCACACACACAGCCCCCAAATCATTAGCATTTCATTTACAATTCATAGGCTGATTTTTTCAAACCTCAAGACTAGAATTAAACCACTCCTCCAAAGCAAAAAAAAAAAAAAAAAGAAAAAGTTAGTTAGACATTAGGACCAAAATATTTTATATTCATTTGTTTTCTAGATTTTTAACTTTTCTTTCCATGTACCCAGCCTTTGTTCAGTGATTTATTCCCCTTTGCTCCAGGTGTCAGGGTGAGACTGCCCTGGTTCCATCTGGTTTCTGGTGCTCTTCATCTCTGAGGAAGATCAGACTGAGGTTTGCCTGTCATGCAGGCCAATACCAGTGCTCTTCTCTCTTTTCTCTTGTTAATATATAAGATCTACTTCTCTACTTGTGAATTATTTGCACCAGAAATTTGTCTTCTGTTTTAAAAGCTTTCCTTTCCCTCTCTTATTTATCTTATAGCACTTCTCTTTCTCCTGTGTTCAGTGGAACTTGTCTGGGATAAGATTTCTCTGCAATTAGAAGGGCAGTTTGAGTAAAAGTCATAGAGTAAAAGACTGCTCAGCTCCTTATCCAAACAAAATATGTTTGCTAAGATCTAGGCACATACTCATGGCCCAGATCTGTATGAACTACTGTGGCTGTGATTTGGAAATACATTTTTGGTGGTTTCTGCTGAGTAAAGAAGGAGATATATTCTTTTCCACTCTCTCCTTTTACCTCCTTCTATCAAAGTACTTCAAATAAATTCCCAAAGTTTTCCCATCAGGGTTGCACAAATTGTATGTTCTCCCTCTCAATTTCCAGCCCATTTTTGTTATTCCTCTGATAATGAACAGAGATTATGACCAATATTTTTCAATATCCAGGTATGTACCTTCAGTTTTAAACATTGCAATATATGACTGGGGCCAGTGACATGAGACACCATAAATTCACTATAAGGGAGTGTCTATTTAGCTATGAACTCTTTTGGGTCCAACTAAGGGATGCAGCTGCAGAAATTCAACTTCACAGCCAAGGTCAAAGTGAAAAAAAAAAGCAAAAAAGGAATTGAAGACTCAGCTTTGGGATCCCAAGATAAAATCATGATCAATTTCTAGTAATTTAGTGTTTTGTAAAACTGCTCTGAGGTGATTTTAGCAATCTGCTTTCATTGGTGGTCTCCTGAAGCCTGGTGCTATCAAATCTTACAATTTTATTGCAAGTTATAAGATTTTTTATGTGTTCTCTTAGAAACCCTCATCTTCTGAGAACAGTGATAATCTTTGATAATTTCAGCAGGCATTTACAAAATAATAGAGTTTCTTACTTGAGATGGAAATGAGATGTTCAAAAAGCTGAATTTTAAGGAATCCAACACTGAAATAGAAACAAACTTATATTCATTCCAAAAGTTCACATTCTCCAAAACAGGAAAGAACAGTATTCCTCTCTGCATGGTATTACTGGGACAAGAGTACCTCAGGGGAAGATGCTCACAGCATCCTTCATTCTCCACCCCCAACAATGGTATAACAGAGCTTTTTTCAGTTATCTTTCTTTTCTTTCTCTCACATCTCCTGTGTTCGATCCCATCTCTTTGTTTATTATTCACTGTTCCTTTTGACATGCTTTGAAGCCCTGAATTTCCCAAACAAGATGTTGTTCCTTCTCCTGGTGTGTTGATCAGAAGGCCAAAGGAAAGCAAAAGATAAACCATGTTTTCAGACGTGTCCTGCTCTCCTTGACTTCAATAGGAGTTGTACATGCATTTGAAATGAAGCTGTCTTGTTTAAATAGCAAAACTGTGAGAGGCTGTTTGTTTGCTAAGCAAAGAACCTGGAAGTGAGAAGCTGTCTGACTGCATGTCCTCTGCAAGTTTATTGTGAGAGCAGATTTAAAAGCTCAGCACCAGGGCCTGTCAAGTACCAGGTATTTCACCCACTGAAGGAAAGTTACCTCCTTCACACAAAAATGCTGTGTAGTGAAGAGAGTTTCAAAAAACCCAAGTACCATCAGCTGCAATCTTGAGCATTCCTCATTCTTAAGGTGAAATAGTCTGTGCTTTATAGCAGATGTTAACTTATAGCCTCTCCCAGTGTTTATAATGAAAAAACACAAGAGTTTCTCAGAGTTATTTCAGCCCCTGTGTAGACATGTTACCTCACAGAACTTTCTGTGGAACATATCACAATTAAATGTCTTAAGGAGGAAGAAACAGGTATACAAGGCACATTTCAACTAGAATTTGAATTTGGATACATATATATTCAGAGCAACACAACCAACCTTCTTCTGTTCATCCATGAAAATCTTATCCATGATGGCCTACAAAATTCTACTCTGTCCACTTCACCCAAGCAGAGTGAAACAGGAAAATAACTGGACTGTAATTGTTGACACCATGTCAGTGAAGACAGTGCTGCTTTTCAGTGCTGCTTCCAGTATCTTCTAAATTATTCAATTCATCACTTGTAAGGCTTACAGTAAGTAAATCTGCATTACAAAGGTATTGTTAACCACTCCTTATGAATGAAAGCTTCAGGCTTTTATAAAAGCTCTAACTGCAATTTCGCAATGTTAATTCTAATTATCATTTTTCTCTTCATTTAACACAAAACACCGGTACAATTGATTTTACCATTATATTATTCAAGAAAAATATATAGCAAAATTCCCAAAAGAAACATTTTTAAATGACCCCCTTTTGAAAATGACCCCCTTTTGAAAAAAGTAATTTTTCTGTGATTTCCTCCAGATATCCAGTCCCCAAAAAAATAAACACTATATAGCTGCTCAAGGCCACTTCTCAGCTTCTAAAATTAATAATTTTAAGAATCCATTATGTCTCTAACCAATTTTGTTTTCATTAACATTGCTCAGACTCTGAAAAAAGTGAAAGGCAAAATACTATATGTTTTCATTCAGTTTAAACATCCTCATCTCCCTCAGTTTCTTCTCTTAAGACTTGTACCCCAGACCCTTCACCAGCTTCATTGCCCTTCTTTGGTTTGGAGTAATCAGCAGGCAGAAAGGCACTCCAGGGCACTCACCATCACACTTGGTGGGGTTATCTTTTTAAAAATACTAGTCATTGCACCAGATAGCTGCTCAGATACTATCAACTGTGGAAGTAAATATATATTTGTAAGTAATGTCTCCAGGTATTTCCAGTATTAGATGACAGCTCATTGGGATGCGCTTTAGATTACTATTTTTGATTTAGACAACTCATCTACACCACTACTGCAATAGGTACTGAAGTGTTGTCCTTGTATCTAGTCCATTATATTTCGGTGAATATACTTCTGATGAGGAAGTGAGTCGATGCCATTTTCACAGAAAATGCCCCACAACACTGGTATCTTGATAGTCACTGATGAATAAAAGTCACCACCTGTAAGCCACTGTGAATGCCAGTCGGGCAGAGTGAGAAGCATTTTGTCACAGGAAAGATTTCTCAGTGTAAGTTTCAGTGATCAATGTGGCATTTCCATTTATTCCATCAGCTTGTTAAAAAAAAAGGAAAAAATTACGTTGTCAGATCCAATTTGGCATCATAATCAGAACTTTTTTAGTCAAGATTCTGCAAATGCTTGAAGGCTGAAGTAAATGTGTCCATAAAGATTTAATAAATGTTTCTATTAAATATGTATTTGTTCTCCAAGGGAATTTTTAAATGACAACAGAAATAGTTAATTAAAGGCATGAATATAAAAATGCCATACTTTCAAACAAAAAGTTGGGAAGAAGCATTGGTTCTTTCTCATTATGTTATTCTAGGTTTATGAAATAACAGTAAAATGCAAACCTCCTAATGTGAAATTTCAGAAGTTAAATACCATTAATTTAAATCCCTCTTCTGTCTCTCTTATTCTTACTCCTCCTCTCCTAGGTCATATAATTAGGATTAGCCAAATGATGGACAAGAGAATGCTCTATATATTCCCTATATTAGCTAGATATGTGTCAGATACATGTAAGTAGATATCTTAATTAGACCATAAATAAAGTACAGACCATACAAGCAAATTCAACAATAATAGTTACAAGTAAATCTAGCAGTGAGGGTTAACTTTTGCATTTTTTTCTTTCCCTTAAAAGAGTTAGGACTGTGCTCAGGAAAATTAATCAGTGTCTGTACCGACCTCCACTGAAAGTTGCTCTGGACATTGATGCAGTTTGTAGTGAGGTTAAAATCAAGCACAGGAATCACTACTGCCAGTGACCACTACAGGTGGCAAACTCCTTTTAGCTTTTTTGGACATTGAAGCATCAGTACATCCTTGGTGGCAAACCTTTTCTGCTCCAAAATGACACTGCTCTATTGAGTACTCTGTTCTGGTCTTGAATACCAATAGATGTCCTCTTTTCCTCATTGCTACTGCTTCTAAATACCTTGAATGTTTATTAAATATTCTATTATCTGAAACCTATTTGCTTTCTAATCTTTTTTCCAAGGATAGACAGGCATGCACTGAAATGTTATCTGCTGATTATTTAGGTTTATTTCATCGTGTTACATTAAGGTACTCTATTTTAAACATAGAATGGAAGATCAAAGAAGGGTATCTGGTAGGTTATCAAAGTTTTGTTCCTAATTCCCATTTTAGATCTGTAAGCCCCAAAATTCTCAAGCTGAGTAATTGTTTTTTTGGTAGCAGAGAAAGGTGGGGGTTAGACTAAAACGAACTTCTATTTTCTTCTTCTAATTTCCCCATCTGGTTTCTAACCATGCACAACCAGATCTTAAATCCCATCCATGGAAAGCTGCTGGAAATATGAGCCTGTCCTGCCCACAATTCCAGCTGACCAAAAACCTCAGGACTATCTCAATGCTGGGAGACAAAATATCTTATGCAAAGAGGCGCACAACATCAGCTCACATTCAGAATGACATTGGCACAGCCTCATACCTTTTGTCTGTCTGAGGTGTGGTGATGTCTGGTCTCTGGACAGGAGCACACACTGTGTGACTCCACAGTGAACAGCCTTAGAAGAGTGTCGCACTTGGATAATAATTTTCGAGTTTACGAGCTTTTGATTACCTTCGCTACCCAAACTATTTTTCTGTTCCTTTATGGGTCTCCTGATCTTGTGCAGCAAAAGCCTGAAATTGTCAACCTGTTCAAAATAATAGAATCTTTATCGGCCCATTATTTCCAACATCTGACTGGTAATGCAGAGCAATAACTATTAGGTAATAATGTCAGTTTCTGATTAGAAAAGCTAATATTGTACTAGCAATAAACTTTGTTCACACTGCAGAAAAGATACATCTGTCAAGACGTTTGGGAAGGACTCTGCAGTACCCAAAATAAACAAGCCAAAGAAAACATTAGTATTAACACAGGTAGCA
Source organism: Lichenostomus cassidix (assembly GCF_008360975.1). Lineage (NCBI taxonomy): Eukaryota > Metazoa > Chordata > Aves > Passeriformes > Meliphagidae > Lichenostomus > Lichenostomus cassidix. The sequence goes on from NC_139488.1 coordinate 25,433,985, forward strand.
TAAAAATAAAACTCAAACAGAAATCAAACAGAAAATGTTGTGTTTACAAATTCTTCATAGCACATAATCAGCTTCTATCACATTATCCTTTGCAGTGACCACCTCAGTGGGAATTAATGGGACTGTTTTGGGGGAAAGAGGATTTTAATCTGGAAGAAGCATTCAAATTCAGTCCTCTCTTAGTCCTTCAGCATGAGTTTATTGTTCCTTAATTTTGCTCTCCACTTCTGACTTCCCATGTTGAAGATATTTTCAGGTGAAAGGTGTCACAGAAGGAGCTTCAAGCCTGAAAGGTTTTCAAGATCCCTGAAATATCAAACTGTTGCCCCTGTCAAATGGGCTCCTGAGGAGTGAAGGCTTTTCATTTTTCATCCCAGATCTAGTAGGAATTATTCAATTTTATAACCAGGTTTCCTCTGGCTGCTACTGATGCTAGAAATAAAAGCAGTTTAAAATTCATGAGGGGCATCTGACTATTTTCCATTTCTAGCTGAGTACTGCATTTTGCTCTCCTCAGTCACGCTCAAAACACCATTGTGCAAAGAAACGCTGCTGAAATGAATCATTTACTCCAACTGTGGACACAAATGAAAGCTAAACAACAGAAATTCATTGCAGTGGCTCTGCCAGCCCAGTGCCTCTTCGGGATGAGAGGATACAATGAGAAAAAACAGGGAACTGTAACGGAGACAGGAGAACATTTGGTGTTGGAAAGTTAAGGGTAACAAAACAAACTCATGGGCAGGATATTTCTGCAAAGGACTGGGTGCCCTTGGATGTGTCTCCTTGAACACAGCACCATGTGGTGCTGAGAACATGAGTCTCCCAAGGACTGCAAAGCCTGACAAAGCTTTATTTTCAAAGGTATGCTGCTATTGTTCAGCTCCAAGGGAAGTTTTCTTTGCTAGAAATCTTCTGGATGGATTTGTCAACCTGGCAGTGGTTTCTTTAGAAGAAATGACTGCAGTTAAGTACCTAATAAAAGGGATTCTCAGAATGTAGTCAGGCATAAGTCTAATCCTGATAAACCAGAATATTAAACCAAAGATTTGTCCTGTGTAGCAGACCTGAGATCAACAACTGTCTTGTAGAGTGTGGTTGAGCTGCTTAGGTGTTCTACAGCATTCAAACATCTTTCCCTCTCCAGTATGTATTTAAAAGCTCCCTCCTCACCTTTTTCCCCTCTGCTTCAAATTTTGAAGTGCTGTTTTTTCTTCACACACGTCTCTAATTTTGGTTGAGCACTTCCAAGGACCTTGTCCTGACTCCTGTGAGTGTTTTGCGTTGGTGAGGCTGACTTGAGATCTCTGGTTTCAAGCTTCTAGTAGGGTTGCTAACAGCTAAAAAGCACAGGAAGCTTTTGAAATCCTGTCTGGGAAAAACATGGGTGAAGAGGGACTTTGGCCACCCTTAGGCTGCAGCTTTGAAAATACTGGTAGTACTCAAGCAAACACACAAAAGGCACTCCAGAAAGTCAGATACTCAGACATTGCCTAGTACAATTTCTTAAACTTTAGAAGATATTTCACCTAAAAGAAACTTCTTCCAAGAAGGAGGGTGAGGGAACAGCAGGGGAAAAAAAGAAGCCAACAGGAAACTAAATTTATTAAAGTGGATTCAGAAAAAATGGCTCTATTGAATGCCTTTTCCCTGGAAAAACATGACAAAAATGCTCTAGCTCAAATATAGAATCTCTTGAAAATGCTCAGAAAAGTGATTGATTTGTAATTTATTTTTAATGTGGAAAAGAGATATAAAAAGAAACAACATATTCAAGGCCTGATCCCACACCTGCACCTTTCTGTAGAGTGAATGAGTCAGAGTAACTGTTTCAAATTCAAATGTTAGTTGAAAAGGTTTTGAAAGAGGTGGTAAAATAAATAGTAACAAATGTGTGGGACCAGATGCTACTCATGCAACAGCTCTAAAGGAAATAAAATGTAAAATATGTAGTATGTTGCCAATGTTTAAATCAGTCGTAGTACCAGAGGAGTAAAAGGCAGAAAATGGGACCTCAGTTTTAGAAAGAAGGCTGTGGGGATTCAAAGAGCTACATGCCAGTAAACTGGACTGGGATACAGAGCAAATTAGTTGACATTACATGAAGAATAGAGTTTATAGACTTGCGAATAAACGTAACAAAATGAGAATGAATCCAAATGACAGATGGATGTAGTGCTTCAGTAGCACTTGCCAGTCTGCCAGCCGTGAAAAAGGACATGGATCACTGTAGTCCTGAAGGTACCATGGGGCATGTGAATTCACAAAATTTTTAACAGGGACAACAAAAGCTGATTAGGAGAAGAAGCTGCCATGGAGTACAAGAGCAGATCCCAGTGTGAATTAGTAACTGTGCAAGAGGTTAGAGGCAAATGGTAGGGATAAGCACATACTCCTCAGTAGACTCCCAAAAGGTCTGGGCTGTTCAAACTGCCCTGGATGATATGGAAAGGAAGTAAATAGCAAGGGAGTAATGTTTTCCAATGCAAAATTATTTCTTTGTGAGATGTTGCAGAAGAATCTCACAAGATTGTGTGACTGGCTACTAAAATAGGAGGTGAAATGCAATATTAATATATGCAAATCAATGCAGTCAAAGGAATAAACCTAAGAATACATAGAAATGCGTAAATGCTAAGTGAGCTCCAAAATGGATCTTGAATTCACAGGGGACAGTGCTGTGAAAGTATCTTTTCATTGCTTAGGCCTTTGCATCAAATCGGACGAGTACTAGTGATCATGAGGAAATTAATAGAGAAATTAATAGACACATCATTACAATTATGTCTCTATTAAAGCTATAGGATACCCTAACTTGCAAGAACATTAAGAGGAATTCAGGTCATCCCATATCAGTAAAGATATAGCAGAATTTAAAGCAATTCAGAGAAGAAAGATGGTGATTAGAGACACAGAGTAGAATCCATATGGAAGTTAAAAAACAAAATTAGGAGCCTAGGTGAAAGTGATCGTGAGAGAAATGCAATAAAGAGCTATAAAAGCATTAATGGAATAGAGCCTAGAGCAGGGAAATAGCTATTCTTTATTTCTCATAAACAGGAGTAAGAAGACAGAATTAAAACACAGAATTAAAGCAAATAATTAAATCACAGATGAAATTTGGACATGGATTCAAAGAGGAAGTGCAATAGAAAAGTTAAAGAACATCTATTAAACACGGTATACAGATGAAAGGTTTTGGTCAGAATGTCCTTGAATGTGCAAAATATTCAGAGATTAAGTCATGCAAGTGGAAGGATTTGTGTATATACCTCCTAAATCCTAACAGTATTTTCTTACACGTCTCTCACTGAATGCCAAAGAAAAGATGGAGCTTCAGTTTGATACAGACATTATGTTCTTACTGTCTCCCTCTTCAAGTGCTTTCGTCTGCTTTCAGCCATACACACATTATAACTGAATCAATGCACATGTGGGGACTCTGGAGTGGGTAACAAGGCAACCTTTTCAAAGGACACACCGTCCTTAAACTATTTAGCTGTTTTCTGCTAAATTCTGTTTACAGAATTCCTCTGTAAACAATAATATTGGGTTTCCAGGGTATGGTGTTCACTCATTTGTAAGTAGGTTACACTCACATATTCACCATGTCCCTTACACTCTGCTCCTGCCTGCATCTAACCACACATGCCCATTTCCTTCTGCATTATTCTACAAGGATTTCTATGGTAACCTTTATTGGAACTGATCCACCTCAAAAAAAAATACTGTATTTTTTTCAGAGAAAAGTTTTCCTCTTGGTTGCACCATTTTTTTGCCCTACAATGGCACAGTGGGCATTTGCAGAGACAACAATGAGCAGTAGGGACTAAAAGGTAGGTGGTGACTGTGTCAGCACTGCTGCCAAATATGTTGGCAAATAGACAGCCCTTGGTACTCAACATGTAATTAAGGAGAGAGAATCTGGCCTGGAGTTACTCATCCTCATTCTGCTGTGCATTCACAGTCATTGAAAATGGACAAAACCTGTGTTGGTCCTAAGTGCTGCCCAAATCTCACGAGTGCTGTGGTGTCTCATAACACACCAGAAGTTCCCATCAGACTGAGCTGACAAAGTTAATGTGTTTTGCATCATGATCTGTTCCTTTATTAAAGACTCTGGTCTCCCTGAGCTTAGCTCAGTAGCTCCACATCACACATAATTTCCTTAATCAGAGAACAAAAATCTAGGTTAAAAGGATGCTGAGGCAAACTCAGAACCACAGGGAGATTCACAGTGCAGATCACAGCCTTTGCTAACAAAACAGAGCAGGTCGCACCAGACCTCTGGGGATTTCCTGTGCCAGACATGCCCCTCTGAGGTGCTTTTCTCCTTCAGGACCCTTGCAACAACAAGAGTGCTCAGGTGCTCATAACTGCTAAGCACCTCCAAGGACTGGAATATGACTATGAATTTTATTGCTTTCATTACCCAGCATCACTGACCTAACATAGTTTTAATTAATTTTACATGGGGTTTGCATTACCTCATTTTTTTTTTATTATGGAAGAACTTTTCAGTTACAGCTAGATAAATCATTGGACACGTAATATTAATACATAAAATTGTACAAAACATGATAGCTATTCCTAATAAATCCAGTTTGCACTGGGTGAAAATATAAGAAATATTCATATAGTCTTTCTCTTCTGCAAATGCCTAAGGTACCACACATGCCAGTGACAGGAAGGAAAGTCTTCAAGAGTGTCATTGGTTATTGATGTGGCAGAGTTTGTATTGCTGGACCCCTGAAGGAGAGCATCATAACTTCAGAGGGGGTTTCTGTGGTTAGTACTGAAATCTGCAACTAAATACTAGAACAAGTCTATCTTTTTTATTAAAACAAAATAATAAATTCCATTGGTCGGAAATGTTTATTTCTAGGAACACTTTTAAATTTTTAATATAAAGTAAAAATTAAACATAACTCTTCTCCCTAATGGAAGATACAGTTTGCTGCTTCACTCCCCATGCCCATGTTCTCCTTCATGGACTCTAAACCTCTACTAAACCATAGTCCTCTCTATCTGAGCAATACCCTAGGAAACAGACAGGTTTTGTGAAAAATCATTTCTAAGACCCAATTTTGTTTCCGTCATGTTTAGGCATTGAGAATGCACCTGCAAGGAAACCCAAGAAAATAAAGTTTACTCATTCCTGACCAATTCTGATGGACACAACTGGAAAATTCACCTTCCATGATGGCTATACAACTTTTGAGATTGTATAGATATCACTTACCTACATGATAATAATAATTCACACAGCTAAATACCCATCCTGGTTTTCCATTCTTTATGATGACCAAACCCTGCAAGCCTCTTGCTTTGTTATGATCCCTGTGGTCTAGGTGTTCTCTCTCTCCCTGTCGTCTAGGCGTCACAAGGGCTATGAGTTTCTTCTTCTCCACAATGTTTTAACAGTGTCCTGAGAGCTGTTCATGTCAAAAAAAGAACATTAGGAAAAAGGGACATAAACTAGCACACAGGCTACACTCACCTCCTTATAACCCTAATATTGTGTCTTTTGCAAACACCCTCAGTAGGCTCATGCATCTACATTTCCCTGAAATGTGAGCATCCTTTATTTATTTTCAATTATGTAGACATGATCATCTTTATGATTACCCTTTGCAAACTTCAAATGTTTTCTGCATGTTGGTTTACCCTGAGTCTTCTCATGAGCCTTTATACCCATAGAATACCTGAGGGTGGTTATTAATCTGAGTCAAACTGCAATTGGTGTTATTCCTGAATAATACCAGTTCATATACTGACAAGTCAATAAAAGTTGACATAAGTACATTTCAATATTCTTTACATGTGTTTGGATTTAGGTGCATTTCTGAAAGATTCCTATTATTACATATGATGGTCTACAGAGATTCTGTTGCTGATCTCTAGAAATAGTATAGTACTGCTGGCCAAAATTCAGAGAAGAATTATTCAGACAAGCAAAGCTGCTGCAGGTTCCAAATACAGACTATTTTAAAGCATCAGGTTATGGGGAAGCATTAAAAGGCAGAATCAACTTTAACAACTGAGAATCATTTTTATGATAGCCTTAGCTTGCTATGAAACGTTCTATTCTACACACTCACTTAAATCATGATGGTTTTTGTGGAAATTCTCAGTTATGCTAAGAGTATCTTTACAATGATAAGAAAAGGAAGGGATAAATAGACACACAATAGACCTACTTTAGACATTTTCTGTGAAAAAGATGTGAATAATTTGCAATTTATATTCAAATTGAGATCCAAAGAGGAAATTTCTAAGATTAAGGTCAGTGAAAGGCAAATAGCTTAGATATTTTCCGACACTGTTTCAGAAGAGCATAGTACTTTACTGCAAGGTTTGTGCAGCAAGCACACCACCCCTTTGGCCATTTTCCCTGCGGACACTCTCAGACCTGAAGTGGGAACTGCTCCATGAAGGGGCTGCATGGGAAACCAAGAAATCTGGTTTCTCTTTCCACGTTTAACTAGGGAGAGGTGATAGGCATTTAGGTGTGTAGAGTTTTACATCTCAGACTGAGATGTTCAATATGTCTGCTTGTCTGCCACACAATCTGAGCCAAAGGTATCTTTATATGTGACACCAGAGCTCCCCAGCACCCAGGGCTGTACTCACAGCTGGTCAGGAACATATATTAGGGATCCCTTGGGCATTTGGGGCTCAACTTGTCTCTCTCTTGCCTCTCCAAACAGTTTGTGCAGATGAGCAGTTCCACTGAATTCAGCAAGAATTATTCATCTGTTCATCCTTCAACCTCGACCCAGGCTTGTGGGTAGTGCTAATTGTATAAGGGTGTATTTATTTGATTTTATTTCATTCCCAGAGAAATAATATTTGGTTGAGGGAGTAAAATGCCTGCTATTGTCTTTGCTGAAATTCTGGCAGTGAAAACAAAAAAAAAACACACAAAAAAAAAAAGGGGGGGGAGGAACAGGTTAGTTTTTAAAACCATTTTTAATAGAATGTTCAGTATAATGAAAATATTTTCAATTTATGATTTACACTGAGACAAAAATAAAGAAGATTAAAATGACCTTTCTATTTTTCAATGAGAAAGCAGCTGATCCAGACTGCAAAGTTCAAATTGTAAGGCTACGTATGATGAGTCTTATGACAGTAACACTACCGTGGCAAAATCATCCTTTCCTGTAAAAAGTCCATAAGAGCTGATTATGATTTTTGTGCTAATATATAGGAACCTAGGAATCTGTGCAGGATTTGGTAGTATTTTACTTATGTGAAAGAAAAACATCCATGATCATGTGCTTTATTGTTAAGCATTTTCTCTCAAGGGCCAAAGCCAATTTTATGGTTTATCATTTTTTCCCCGCAATACCACCTGCACAAACTTGTTGGTCAGATTGCTTCCATTTCTTTCACCTCCTCAGAGGTTTGTATTTCTCCACACTGGTAACACAAGAAGCTCCTATTTTCCACCTCCTGCAGCCCTGGTGCTGTGTATAGTTTATCCTGTTTACGATTGATTTCCCACTGATAAATCCCCCTCGACCCAGGGAGCTGCCAGGCGTGCTGCACTGTGGATGCCCAGTGAACCTCAGCTGCTCTGTCAGCCTCAAGAAGGCTGCAGACCAGAGAAGACTTTTCCCAGATGAACAAAAAAGAAAAAAAAAGACCAACAAAACCTAAACTTTCCCATTTCTCTTTTCTGAACTTATTTAGATTTTTGCTGTGCATCATTCAGCAGCTCTTTTCTTCCCCCCCATATTAAAAAAAATCACTTAAAAAAACCTTTCCAAGTGCAATTAAACCTGCTCCCTGGATTCAGAAGCTGACAAAACAGAGATTCAAATAGGACAGAGAAATTTAAGGTTAATACTGGGGAGATTAACAAGGTCTCTGGTGGAAAAAAAGAGGCTCAAGAAATAGTTCAGTTACTTGCCCTTCTTCCTGTTTTTTCTAGACAACGTGATCAGCTTATTTAATAATTTTCTCCCTCAGTTCTCACTTCTGTTACAGGGACATCTTCACCCTCTTTTGCCCACTGCTTGTCTCCTAGAGAAAATATAAAAATTACAAGGGTTGTAATGCTGTAAAATAGGAATTTATCACTAGCTTTAACTAGGCTATAAGAAAATATCAATCTTTTTTTACAAGGAAATTTTCTCACAGGTATAACATTATGGAAGCAAGGGATTTTCCAAAAATATCTGGATTTCACAGGAAAAAAAATAGAAGCTTTAAAATTGAAATTAATTATACTGTAAAAATTGTATGCAATTTTTTATTAAAAAGAGGTAAAAACCTTATTTAGCTTAAAAAATACATAAGTTGGAAAGTTATGTTTTCAGAAAGAACCACAGAGAAGGGAAAAATTCAGTCATCCCCATACAAATTATTAACACTGTTAGTGAGTTTGCTAAATTAATGTCACAGGAAGACTGAGAAGGGTGATATTACTTAAATCTGAAAAATTATTAGCAGAATCAAACTCAGCCAATATTCAGTTGTTAACATGGAATGAAATTATGAAGACGCAGAAAGTTAAATATGAGCTAAACTGCTTTGCTAAACACTGATTTGAGTCCAAGATCAAATGACAGCAAATATTTTTCTTCCTATTTTTGTGCATAGGATGAGAGAAACCTGAAGGTATCTGGGAGGTAGATAAGTATTTGAAATAAGTCTATTAAAATGGAAATTAAATAAATGCTACTGCCTGGAAAATAAATGAGTTTTTAGCAACTGTCATCAGACCTGGATTCCACCTTCAGCCTCTCTGAGCCCTTGTCAGCTGGATTCCAGCCCAGATGAAGTGGGCAGGAGAGCACAGGATCCTAATGAGAATAATTGGGAATTAGTTTAGAACACTCACACAGCTGAATTATCCGAAGATCAGTCACTTGTTTGGAGCAGACTCCCCAGGGATTTATTCAGCAGAGGAGTGTGTAGGCAGAATTCCAACATTTTAACCAAACAGGTATTTGCCATAGACTTCATAGAAAATAATTTGACTTGCATTAGTATTCTCCTCAGAAAATCCTCAAAGTCCAGCTTTTTCCTTGGAAATGTCTCAGATCCTTGCCTGTGTGAGAAAACAAGGGCCTGGTCTTAGTGTGTGAATCACAGTCTCCCTGTCCCTTTCATCTTTGCATTTAAATATCCCCTGCTCAGCAAAGCCTTGAGTGCAGCTCTGCAGAGACTGAAAAATGGCAATTTCTCAGTCCTGAAAGTTCAAAGCAAGGTGGGAGATGTGTGCTGGGCAGTGGGCTCTGGGCAGGTTTTGAGGGGGTCTGGGGAAAGGAAGATGCAGACACAGCCTCAGAGGGCTGTCAGGGTGCAGCACACTGGTCACACTGGCACTTAGAGAGTTCAGCCCCACCAGCCAGCAGCACCAAGGAGTCCCAGAAAGAATTGGCTCTCCTGCCCTCTCCAGCAGGCTGCAGCACTGTCTGGACAGGCACCAGACAAAGTGACATCTTACCTAGCAGTGCAGGGTGAGGTTATGAGAAAGCACTTGATGCTCCTCAGCTCACATCAACCCAAACCATACCAGCACCATCCCAAATATGTGTGTGATGTACAATACTTTAAGCCCACCCAGAAACTAAGTACCACACAGCTGCTTACTGCCCCCACTCAGTGGGATGGGGAGGAAAATTGGAAAAAAGTTAGAACTCACATTTTGAGATAAGAAACATTCAATAACTGAAATAAAATAAAATACAGCAATAGTAATAATATTTATTGCTCATCCCCAAGCAGCAATCAGCCCCTCCCAGCCGATTTCCCCCCAGTTTATCCACTGAGCATGACATCCTAAGGCATGGAATATTCCTTTGGCCAGTTCAGATCAGCTGTCCTGGCCACAGTACCTCCCAGCTTCTTGTTCACCTGCAAGCTGGCAGAGCAGGAGAAACTAAAAAGTCATTGACTTGGTGTGAACACCACTGAGCAACAACCAAAGCATCAGTGAGTGTATTGGTAGCATTATTCTTATTAGAAACCCAAAACCCAGCACTGTACCAGCCTCTAGGAAGAAAATTAACTCCACCCCAGCACTGGTGAGCTTTACCAGCATGGAAATGCCAGAAAGTCGAATGATGATTAAATTTTTAACAGAAAAAGAAAAGGCACTGAGTGCAATACACTATTATTACTACTCTTTCTGAAGAATATCACAGAAAATGAATAGTCCAGATGCTAAAGCGCAATCATGGGACTAGGGAGACAGACATTTATTTTTGCACAATACTACAGGCTTCTTGGGTGACCTTAGGAATACCTTTCTATGAATAACGCTTTACAAATTATTTGAATACTTGATAATATCTACACTCTGCACTTCAGACAGCTAATTTCAGTATTCTGAAAATTCACTGTCAGCAGCAAAGGTGCCTGCCTCTCTCCACTGATTTATAACAAAATTCTGGTTTTCAGCTTTTAAATGGCATCTGAGGTGGATTCCTATGGTAACTGAAGATGCTGTAAAGATTCCCCTTAGGGGTAAAAATCCATAAGAGAACTGGGGTTGCTAGGTCATCTGTTTCTAAAGCTAAGTAATCATAATATACAGCCTACACAAACGGATAAAGATTTACTAATATAAAAAAAGTACTTTAAAGTTTTTATTTCACAGAAACAAAGGCAGAGGACATTACATTTGCCACTGGTACACAGTGTCACAGGTATGTTGTCCTCTACCCAAATTCTGACTAGGTGGAGCCAGCACGTCCTTTTGAAGTCCTCCTCTGAAACTGAAATAATAAAATAATTTAAAAGTACTACCGAGGATGAACACAAGATTAATATAATTAAAATCAAACTGGCATTAGTGAGCTTTATCCAAAGCAGATATAACTTTTAAAAGAAAAATGTGGCTTTGGGTAGGTACCATCTAATAGAAATAGACCCCTGGTTGACAAGAAGAGTGAGGGTAGAGTGAAAGAAAAGCTTTAAGCCATTCTTTCACCCTCATGTGTACAGGTGAGATTAATTTCTTAATCTTTATCAAAGTGGTCACATTGCTTATTACATAAATTGATCATATAACATCATAGAGCCTCCCCTAAAAGATCATTCCTGGAATTTATCCAGTGGCTGGGATGAAGGAAACCTTGAGCTAATACTGATGGTTGTCTTGTCTTTGTCTCATATCCTCCTTGGCAAAAAAAAAAAAAAAAGAACAACCTCTGATTCCAATATCTAATTATCTAATCACTGATAATCACTACCTTAAACAGATATATTACTGTAATCACAGCCAGAAAACCAATGTTACTCACAAGGAGAATCTTGTAAAGCTGAAGAAAGCTCTACTATTTCATAAATACTGCCAATAATAATCCAGAGAAAGTAGTGAGTTTAAAGTGTCAGCTATATATTCTGTCACCTTGAATCCAATAAAAAGTCAAACCACTCTCTGTGGCATGGACTTCTTTTTGTTCTTTGCCTTTGGATATATTCACACAACAGAGCTATGAACCATGACTCAGATTTATAAGCACTATACACAAATAGTTGTTATCTGATTAGAAAGTAAAGACTAAGCTCACGTCCTTAACATGAATCTGATTTTGTTCAGTGTTCACAATACATTCTCAACCTGAAGGAAAGAGAAAACATACCTGGCAGAAAGGAGCTGATGACCCCTTTACCTTGAAAATATAATTTGAATTCTAAGAGCACAAAGGAAGAGAAATTTGGCCTGGTTTTTATCTTTACCTGAGCTTGATTAGGGCATAGAAAGTTCAGGTAATACTTATGCCTCACAGCTACAATCATCACAGCAGTAGAGAAGCTGACAGAACAGAAAGAAATGAATAGAAATTAAAACTTTTTAACCAATATTCCAGCTGCCTGATTGCAAAGAAAAGGTTCAAAATAAAAACTCTTAAGAAGTAAATTGACACATTCTGTTCTTATTAGCATCCAAATTAGTAAATCAGCAGCACAAACAGTGAAAACTTTACCTCAGATCTCTCCCATGACTTAAGATGTTTGAGAGGAAAGCTTTAATTTAAAAATCATGATGACCATGCATTTAAATATTTTAATTGATTATTATTGTGCATGAGACTTCCTAAACAGCTCCAAAACTAAGGAGCACAAAAACTTTAGTCCATTTTTAGTATTTCCCTTCTATCTTCAAATCTGAACTCAAGTTTTCCAGATTTCCCAGTAGCTTGTAGAGCTGAAGGGCATATCATTAGAGTGTTTCATGCTCTATGCAGAACCTTGTAATCTACACAGGCTACTAGAACTGCTTATGGTTTTGGAGAAGCCACAATTGCCCATAGCTTAGATTAGATCAACCAGTTGAAAATTCAGCATAGACAAAGCACAAAAGAGAAAAAGACGGACGGCGCTAATAAGTTGTCAGATGCAGGAAAGGGGGAATATACTCTTGGCTTAGAAAACCATAGAGAGAAGGACTTCACTGGTTTAGATAGCAAGACATGTTTTCACAACAGCCCTCTAAAAAGGCTTTACATTTACATCTGGTTTTGGTGTCTCAGAATCTGATGTCTTTCCTGACTATAAATACACTTGCTCTATAAATACACTTATCTTCTCTTGTAAAATGTTTTGAAATCTTCTGATGAAAAGCACTAAATATGCAGCCTTCTATTTATGGAGAAATGTAAGGTGAGATAATGTTCTCTGCACTGAGATTTCATGGTTCTGTAGAGAGGGTTGGTCTCCCATCAAAGAGCTATTTACACATTAGAAAAGATCTGTCAATCCCACCACTGCTGATCAAGGAAAACTCGTAAATGAGCTAGTAGCAATTGCAGTTGGGAAAAGAAAATACAACAACAAAACTGCAACAAAGCAATGACATTGATACCAAGCTGGAACATGAGTCCTTACCCCCTGAGAAATTCAACACGCCAAACTATCTTCACACTATTCTTGATTTAGCTAACCCAAATGTAGACAGAAGTGACACCAGATGAGTCAGGCACGCCGTCTGGACTCAAACTCTGAATTTGGAACTGACAAACTCACAAAAGTTTGCTTGGCTGTTTCATTTCAACAGTTTAAAGCAAAAGCTAAATTTCCTTTTTTAGCCTTCAGACAACTTGCAGTTGAACATATCCAAAGTTCAAGAGGTTTGCTGAGGAGGTGTACTGCTGAGATTAAATAGAAATTATCTAAGAACTCATATTTTAACCCACAGTAAGGTAGTGAAAAGGGCTGGCAGAGATATGTGGGAAGGTCTGTTGTGGGAATTGTGTGCAGTGGTTGCTTGCTTCCATCCACTGAAATACATATGCTTAGGTTTGGCCAAGTAATATTACATTCATTGCTAGCCACTGAAAACTTGGAGAGCTGTAACTCCCAAATTATGTTTGTTCAGAAGGTGTCAACAAACAGAGCAAGACAGGCCTCATTTGTTGGAATTCTTTTACCCCATAAATGCCTCTCTCTACATTTATGAAAGAATATCTACACAAATGTAAACCACAAATTCTCAGTTCCATTAAGCTTTGCACTCATCATTGCACACTAATCTGTGAATAAATGGGTACAGAAGAGATGTATCTAATTGGAATATACCATTTTCAAAGGAAGTTACCTGATCTCCACACTCCATTTAATGTATTATTCCAATAATGTGATTCTTAGTGTGAAATCAGAAAATTCCTATCCAGGGAATGGGTGGGAGGAAGATAAATATGATCATGGTCAAGATAAAGTGAAGTGATTAATGATCTGAGACTGAAAAAATGAAACAGTAGCCAAAAGAAGTATGCTGTATCATCCTATAAAAAAAAGATTGCAGTTTAAATATCTGAATAATTACTGTGTTTGGAAAAAGAACACACAATGTTTGATAATCCTTTCTGAATACTTGTAGTGTTTCTTCCAGAATTTGTGCCTGGGAATTGACTAATCTGAAGGTTGCTATGGAAAACACTCATCGTATACAACACATAGTGTAGGAGGCAGGTACAAACAAAAGTGGAGACTGGTGTCTGCAAAACTCCTTATGTTTGTTCTATATATTAATTGTCAAAGCTATTAAGGCAAGAAGAGAAAAAGAGACCACCTCTGCCTCTGCCTACTGATTTCAGAGGAATTGCAAAATCAGAATTTAACTTGAGAATATTTACATGAGGTTTTAAAATCATTAAGTTAATAAATATGCTTTTCTCCCACCTTGGTGCACCTGCCCTTTCCTTGGGAAAATGGTATTCTGTCAAGATTTTCTTTTTCACTGGCAGAAAGACAATCAGAGAGATGTCAAAACAGTCCTACTATAATCTTTATTATTGTTTATTAGATGACAGGTAGATCCTTACACACAATCTTTTTTATGCTAGATATTATAGAAAATTGCAACAAAAGTCTTTAGGTCAGCAGAGGGATGGAGACAGTCCAAGAAATAGGTAGCATACTCTCAGCACAGCAGGGCACAATGATAGAGTCGTGTCTGCCCCATGGGCTGCCTGTAGGAGCTTTCAGATACCATAAGATAACATTTACAGAGGATCTCAAGGAAAGTAACAATATTCTGACTGAGGATTCAAGATAGATATCCATCACCTGGATAGAGCTGTCCCTGCCTGGCACCACAGTGAGTAAAAAGCAAGTCTGCCATGATTCCCATAGACAAAGCCTCTTCACATGACCTGGCTTGGGTTTATGAATATATAAACCCAAGTTTGTTCAATATTTTGTTATTTTTCTCAGGTTCTGACAACCTGGAAAAGAGTTGGACATTTTCTGGACAAGCTTCGGTGTTTTTTTAAGCTGCCATCATTGACTTTAATCATCTCTAGAGTTTACTTCCCACTGCAAAATCTCACCAGAATATGATATTTTCACTGACACTGTGGACAGAACAGTCCATGATCAATTTTTACCAGTTGCACAATTCTCAACATTTGCATAATTATGCTAAGAAAACCTCATGTAAGCCATTGATATACAGGTCTAAAATATATCCATCCATTCGTGTGTTTTCACATCACCCTGTCTTCAAAACAAGGCCAAAAGCTCAGAAAATTTAAATCCATACAGCGAACAAAAACCCATACCTCTCATTTTCAGAGGTGTCAATAGGGTACATTGGAATTGAATCCCCACTGGCTCTCCATAGACTTAGGTATACATCATGGTTTATCCCAGCCAGCAACACAGACCCATGCAGCCATTCACTCACTGCCTATTTTACCCCTCTCCAGCCCCACCCCAGGGGTAAAAATTAATAAAAATGAGAAAATCCATAGATTGAGATAAAGACAGTTTAATAGGTAAAAGACAAGCTCCATGTACAAGCAAAGCCAAACAAAGAATTCATTTGCCACTTCCCATGGGCAGGCAAAGGTTCAGCCAGTCCCAGGACAGCCAGGCTCCATCATGCCTGCAGTGGCTTGGGAAGTCAAATGCCATCACTCCAAATGTCGCCCCTTCCTTCTTCTTCCCCCATCTTTATGTGCTGAGCATGATGCCATATGGGATGGGACATTCCTGGGGTCAGTTGGGGTCAGCTGTCCAGGCTGTGTCCCCTCCCAGCTTCTTGTGCACCACTAGCCTGCTCACTGGTGGGGTGGAGTGAGGAGCAGAAAAGGCCTTGTCCTTGCAAGTGCTGCTCACAAACAACAGAAACATCCCTGAATTATCAACACTGTTCCCAACACAAACCCAAAATGGAGCTCTATAGTAGCTACTGTGAAGGAAATTATCTCTGCCCCAGCCAAAGCCAACACAGCATGCCAGACAATTCTGTTATAGTCTATTACCTATTTACAGAGAACAGAGACTTTTTAGATGCTTCAGTGTTATCTTATTCTGCCTGCAAAGAGTAGTAAGTAGACTCCTTTCTTTTTTTCAGCAAAATGTAATTTTTTAATTGATTTTATAGACAAAATCCTTTGCGGACATAAATATTTCACCTATAGCTCTCCTCTTTACTCCCTCGTCCCGAAGAAACTTGTATTGCTTATTTTTCATGAAAGCATTGTCAAGATGAGAAGCCATCACAGAAACATTTCTGACAATTGGCTTATTCATAATCTAATTGTGCTGGCAGGCAAGAAACTCCAAAAGTCCCACGATGTGCCATGACAGTTTTTACATGGATCTTGAAAATACTTGCCAAGCAACTTTCACAGCCTTGAAGTTTCTGTCAAGAGAATAGAGAGAGGAATGAGAAAAATGGGGACTTCAGCAACATGAAATACAACTCCACAATTTTTCTTCCTTCATGCTGAAATACTGGCGTAAAATTGTGTGAAAGGCACACAGGGAGACATATTTGCTCTTCTAAGAATTTTGTCTTTTAAGAGCTTAACTAAGGTCATCCTGTGTTAAATGTGTACAATGAAGTCCTCTTAAATTACTAGTCCCATCACAGAGGAAAAAAGAAGATTTATCCTGTATCAGAGGAAAGGTCCACCAATGTTGTTTTCCCAGAAGCACCTACTAATAGATGTGTAAAGAGGAGGATATATACAGAGCAAGAACAGGTCTCATTTCTACAGACATGGGTTTCTTTTCCAACAGCCCTGGAGAGGATGGGCCGCAAAACAAGGATTTGTCTAGGTAAGAAAGTCAAGTCGACTGGTCTCCTTGCTCCATAAAATGTTTGCAAAAGGGGACAGTGGAGGTCTTGGACTTTAAACAGTGATATGTGAGGAAACTTATTTTCCTCAGACCCATTGCTCCTATCTGTCTGTCAAATAAATTTCTATCACCTACAGACATGTTACATAAAAATTTCCCTTCTAAGTGTTTTTCTTTTTATCCTCAATGGAACACGGATGCCTACATTAAAAAAAAAAAAAGAGCAAGTTACTCATACAGTCATAGAGTTAATCATAGAGTTACTCATAAAGAGTCATATAAACATCTGACCTGAAATTTTCTCCTCATTGTTTAATATTTTAGCTCTTAATAGAGAACCAAAGAGATACTGCTAAAAAAGAGTATGAGGATGAATTAATTCACTCTGCTTTTCCTCATCTCCCTTCAATTTACTTCCATATTTTAAGGTATTATGCAAGGTAATATAGATTCTCAAAACCACAAGAAAAGGAAGTGCAAATACAAATACTTATTTACTCTCTTCATGCTAGAAGTCTGAAGCCCTTTTGAAAGACCTTAGTGGGTTTGAGACACTTTAGATAAAGAAAAAAATACCATCTGTAGTAGACAACTAAACAGGCACCAAATATACCACTTTATGAGACTGAATACTAGAATCAATATATTCTCTGCTATGTCACATTAACAAAGCAGGTAGATTTATATCACCCCTTGATTGCTATGTTAGACTTCATCATGTTCAGGATAAAAGAACTGAAGGCTGTGTGCTCCAAAACAGAAGAATGCAACCTCTCACTGGTACTAATCACTAAGGATGGATTTTGTAGGAAAATGACAAAAATCCACTGGTGTAACATTTTCATCAGGAGATATCTCAAAAGACAATTCCGTTTCCACTACAGATATGTGTCTGAACAAGTAGAATGAATTTTGCAATGAAAGGGAAGTGTTATCTCTCCTCCCTCAGCTAGGCAGGGAGTGAACAGAAAATTTAGGCTAGATGCTGGAATTAGGGGAAATTACTCCACCAAGATCTCTTTCTCCATGCAAACCCTCTTCCTGCTACTGCAAA
Organism: Lichenostomus cassidix; assembly: GCF_008360975.1. Taxonomy (NCBI): domain Eukaryota; kingdom Metazoa; phylum Chordata; class Aves; order Passeriformes; family Meliphagidae; genus Lichenostomus; species Lichenostomus cassidix. Next base: position 25,451,590 of record NC_139488.1, read on the forward strand.
TGGAAACTTCTCACAGTCTTGCTAACAGATGCCCATGCTTTCCTTCCAGGAACATTTCCTTTGCTGGTATTTATGCTGCATAGAAAAGCAGTGCAGTGGCTCAGGAGAAGGCTTTGGAAGTAAAAAGGAGCAGCAGGATGTTATCGAATATGCCTCACAAATTACTTGTGGTTTAAATGATTTAAGGATACAGGGTTTTTATTTCATTGGATGGACAGATTTGGTCAAATGCCTTAACAGCACTCACGAACATTAATATCAATTCCAAGTGGCTATTCAATTCCATGCTCATAGTCCTTGTTATTCAAGTTGCTGTGTGACTGTCAGAAGAAAACAGATTGCTGTTCATTTTAATCAGTCAGATCACAGTTTTATTGAACGTGCCTGTTTGATGTGATTGCATCTTGCGCAACTGAGCGAAATGAGACAAAAAGAGCAATTTTATATCACGTAGATAATAACAGATGCGCCCCTCAGAATTCATTATAGAAATCTGTTTTGCAGCCGTATGTTCCACTTCATCTGAAATCCTTTTGTTCTCATCAGCCTCTTCCTGTGTGAAGCAACCACTCTGCATTTTGCAAGCATCCACTAATGGAATCTGATATTACCTTGTCCACATCCCTGGATCTCCTGCTAAATATTGAAAACTAAGAAGTCTAGTTTTCCATAACCTACTAAAATAGCCTCCATGTAGTCACCTGATTGTAAGCACCAAGCATATTTACCCTCTCAATTACTATTTATCCTTTAAATATCTCTCTCTAATAACTGAAAATAGAGAACTTTTGCACTAAACAGTTTAGCCTCTCATTTCCTCAATTTCTTCTGTCTCTTCTTTTCACTTTTTTTCTGATTTCAAGAATTCAATCCATAGAATTTGGGCAAGTTTTGGTCCTTTTCACTGCACCTCATTTCATCCCAATCCATTGCATTGCATTTGCTCCATTTCCAAGTTTTCTTTTTTTTTTCACTCGCCTTTTATTTGATCACATCTCCTGTCCTCAGTGTTTGTTATACCTCTTCTATGATATTTTGTTTCCTTGGTTTTTCCTTCTTCCTCAGTCTAAGCCTTCAGGTTAAGCACAGCTGTATAAAATCTCCACACAGCTCTTGTGTCTTTTTAGTTTAAATTGTGTTCAAATCTGTAGCCATCCAAATTCCCTTAAGACTTTTATGCACGTGTATGAATCAAAATTCCAGCTATCGTATGCTGCTTCTTTTCCCCATAACCTTTCTTAAACATCTACGTGACTATGCTGAGTAATTTGTATTTTATTGGCTTGATTCTTAGCTGATGTATATTCAAGTGGCTCCACAGATTTTAGTGGACTTATTCCAAATTACATTAGTGCAATGATTTGGCTGAAATCCTGTCACCTTTGACATCAGTGGCAAAACTCCCATCGTCTTCAACAAAGAAATTTTTTCAACGTACATACTTGGCATATAGATAGAGACCCTCCTCAGAGCAAAGTCATGCAGTCAGGCACAATGATGTCTCAGTTAGAGCCATCTCATTCATCCTGTGAAGTCTGCTAGAGGTTATCACTAAAACATGATTTTTATGACTAGACTAGAGAAGAAATAAAAGAAAGGATGCAGCAATGTGAATCAACTTTTGCAAAAATCATTCAAAGATATGTCTGTGTAAATCTGATGGTGACTCAGAGCATCTCCGTACTTTTCTTTCTCTTATAAAGTCACCAGCTTCCTTAATTATGTCTCTTTTAGAAATCATCATTTTCTCTGGGCCAGACCTCCAGGTATACACATATAATAAAATCAGTGGATCAAGTAGTGTTACAGATATATCTCTGCACCCACTCCTCACAGCCCACACCTGTGGTATCCTCTCATGTTCAGGGGCACTTGGTAAGTCACCCATCCTTCCCTCATGTACTCTGAGGTACTCCACCTGTTCTTCCAGGACCTATTTTTCGTGCACATCCACATGTCTACAGCATCCACAATATCAGAACTCGACTTTATTATATTTCCCATCTCTCAGTGTCTCCCACTATGACTTCTGCATGAGGTTTCCATACCCATAAGTCTAGATCTCGACAGGGTGACTAATAATCATCACCTAGTCACGCTTCAGTGTGAATTCTTGCTAATGTCCTCTCTACACAAGTCCTTTCCCTCTCCCTAAATCCTTTCTCTTTTTCTACTTCACTCTATGACTTTAAGGCCGTATCCAACATTAGAGGCTTGATTCTTCAGCCTGCATTCCTTATAGGACACCTAAAAATCTTGGAGAATAGATTGGTGCTGAAGCCAGCTAGATAATTAAATCCTCTTCTGTTCTTTATTAAGCTCTACTAAATATCCAATGTATAACCTTGGACCTTCAAAATCTGCCCCATCTGTTTACATCTATTTGGACTAAATTTACTGAGGTGATGTTGTAGCATAGGTTTACATAGCATCTTGCACAATCAGATCCTGATCTGCAAATAATTTTGAAATGAAAGAAGCATTTTCATTCAATTAAGAAGGAAAAAAAAAAGCTCTGGAGTTCTTTTTATTTGCTTGTTTTAGTTTGACTTGACATTTTATTGTCATTTGGATTTTTTTACTGTTTCATAGAAGCACTCAGATCATTTTTTTCTCCTTTGTTTGAAATTTCCTTCCTCAGTCTGAAGAGCAAATCAAACACTCAGTCATTTAGACAAGACTAGCTACCTCTTTTTAACTCAAATGAAATACCAACAATAATAATAATTGATTTCCAGTCCTATTTCAGCAGAGGACAGCACATACTTAAGCTATTGCCTTGTTGGACTAGAGGCATGCTAAATGATAAAGGGACTGTCTCTCTTGTCTGTTTGAAGAGAGCAAGGGGATTTCTATTTCTTGTCAACCTGGAGGAGCCTGATAACAAGATGTTTTTTAATCTGAAAGCTAGGCTTTCATCAAGTGCAACTTTTATGTCTTGAGAGACAGATGTTGAGGTTCTGAAGCGTCAAAAAAACCTTCCAGTGAAAAACAGGTGTAAATTACACTTGTGTTAACAGTAAAGGGACAGATGCAAAATCCATATCAAAACGTTATGAATGATATTGTGGGCCTAATGTTGCTTTGTGTGTGACATTAATGCCATTGAAAACACATTGACATAAAAGCCTAATATAAACATTACCAGCTAAGCCTGAAATAAAGGCAGGAAGGTTGTCATTGACAGTATGGATATAAACATATCAGTCTTATAATAGAATTATAAATAAAAAGGTTGTTAATTTAACAATGGCCATATATATATATTTAAGTAATGTCAGTGCTCACACATTGCCAGCCTTTGTTTCAGCATTTATGTGGGACCTCATAAAGCAGCCAAACACTTCCTGTTAACTTTTAGGGAATGATAGCACAAACATGACCATAAACACGATTCTGCTGCATAAATCAGGTCTGTACATGTGTAAATTGCATTGGTAATTTATGAATATAAATGAAAACAGAAATAGCCAGGCCATACATCAAAAGCACCAATGCAGTGAAAACAGACTCTGGAAATCACACCCAGGTTCTTCAGGTATGCAGTGTTAGAGCACAGAAGGACAAAGAAATATTTTGTGAATGATGCTTGTCATGCCCAGGCCTCAAAGGGAGGGTTACATTAAGGGCAAATATTTATACACTCCCAGGTATCTCCTCCCCTGTTCTTCCTATGGCCTGGTTCTACCCAAACCAATGGGAACTTTTGAGAAGAGATTTGTTATTTCTGTGGTGCCAAACAATCCTTCTACCACACATTTCTGTGAGCTCTTGCTTTTAAACAAGGCCACTTACCAGGGACCTTAGAACTGTGGAAGCATCTTATGTTTGAGGAATTGAGAGACTGACCATCCAGAGAGACTCAGATACATAATCTGCATGGCATCATCTCCCTGATGCGCAAGAAAGCTCACAATTAGTTTCAAAACTATGCCAAAAGCTGACAAGTTTCTTCAGGTGTCCTTCCATGCTGTTTCACACAACAACCTTTAAATGGAATGGGGGGAACTATATTTGGACCAAAAATTTTTGCTTTTATTATTTGTACTTAAAAATAATTGTGCAGGACACAAGAGCTCCTTACCACAAACAATCCTACTGGCAGACAACTTGACTCCCAGGCATTTTTCTGGAACCCAAAGACAGATTTCTCTCCATTAGAGCTACCCAGCTGATTTTTCATACCAACTGCACAGGAGCCAAAAATGCTTGAATAGTATAGCTGACTCCTGTTTTGGAAAAAGCTTCTCTTTCCCACAGCCTAACAGCATTTTATGGTTCTCTACATGGGATTAAATAATTAAACAAATATTATACCTCTCCCATAACTGATGTATTAATGTTGCTTTAAGTAATGTAATGCTTCCTGCCAAGAAACCATCTGTTGCATGAGATATGTGAGACTAAAATGAGGCTAAAAAGGAGGCTGCAGATATGATAGTTCCAGATTGGAAGCTTCTTGGTACCATGGGAATGCTAATCAGTGTTGATCCTGACAGCTGTAGGTGTTCAGCTCCCAACAAGAAGTAACACATTTTCATACCTTTTTTTATTCTATCATTTCACTTTTTCAAGGGTGAAGAGCAATCTAGAGCTACTTGCTCAGCATATTTAGAGAAGAGTAAATTAAGGAGACATAACATTATCTCAGAGTATTGTAAATGAGACAATGATAGATACTGGGAAAATCTGTAACAGCTTCAACTGATCACCCATGAGAACAGTTTTTGAGATTCAAAAAATGTTACAGATTTTTATGCCGATTTGATCTTTTAGTTCTACTTTTACACTTTCTGCTTTTGTCAAGTGTAAGAGATGTAAGGAAGAGATGTCCAAATGGACATGTGGAGAATCTCTGAAATCTTATTTCCACTTCAGTCTCCTACAGGTGGGATTAGTTAGATATCATTTCCTTCTTTGAAAAAGGATCTCTGGGTCTGTTAAAACATGTTTGCAAACAAACAAGGAGAAAATCTCATGGATCTTTGATTTCTAATGGTTCTGTAAGTCTTCTGGTCAAACAGCTGGATATCTTCAGGGAAACTGTTGAAAACCACCCAAAAACTGTCAGATGCTTTAGGCTTTTTGTATTAGTATAGGTTACCAGCTAAGTTGAAATCAGCATTTAAGAACCAGCCTGCTGCCTCCTAATTAAAGCAGGTGAATTCAAACAAGGGATTTGTGCAGCATGAAAGTTCAGTAAGGATCAATTCTAGAGTCAAGACTAAACCTTCAATAAAGACCTATCTATTGAGTTTCTCTCCTCCAGGTCTAAATGAATCCCATGAGAAATGCACATGAATAATAGGCTCTGATGATCTCTTAGGCAGCTTCAGTCTATCACAGGGTGGAAGCTCAATAAATATGTTTTTTTCTGCCTGAATTTATTTCCTTCCCCTACCCTGATCACTGGAGAACCATGTAAAGAAAAGGCGGAAAGATACCAACACTGTTAAGATACTGTGAAAAACCAGGAAAAGATCCAAAATAAGTTGTTTCCTCATGGGCAGCAAGCAAATATATTAAGGAGGGCAGGGAGCATCTCCAGACAGTAAATAAAATACTGAGAGTATAACGTACACCACAGATTTTATAGTCCAACCTAAAACAGTGAAAATCACCTAAAATACTGTGAAGTGTAGAAGATATTTATGGAGGGTGGAAGATATTTAATGCCTTAATATAACTGCACTATTAAACCACTCATAACCAAGAACCAAACTTTTGTATTTTTTTCCCTTTTGCTCAGATACAAACTAATTTAGCAGTGAATGAAACCTATTAGTGTTCGAAAGATGTAGGGTAGTATTTTAAATTCATAGCAAGATGAAGGTAGGTGAGCAGAAATGGAAGAGCAGAGCTAAATTGCAGGACCTTGCAGTATTTCTCAGTTCTCAAATCAGGATGGGAAATCAAGGCATGACTAGAGTTCCAGTCCTGTGTGAAGACGTAGGCATGTACAAAGATTTCACTTTCCCAATCCAGCATCCTGCATTTTTTCACAGAACAGAAACAGAAGAAATCTGCTTGGAAAAGCAACAAAGTCATCTATGTACAGCCCTAATGCACAGAGTAGCTGGTTCTTAAACCAGTACAGAACAACCAAACTGATATGGAGAGACTCGTAAGATAGGAATTGAAGAAATTCCCAATTTATACAGATCAAACGGGGAGTTTTTGAAATCTCACTCTGTCTCTCCACCAGGTAAGCACAGCAGTTGCAAGACAAGGCTAAGATCAGTGTTCATCTCAACAGTTCACCTCATTCAGGTTTTCAGCCAGTACAAGTTTAGATGGATTAAAATCAGGAGAAGCCCTGCCTGGTCACCTCCCTGTTCTCAAAATTTTAAATATTATATTTCAATACACCTATTCTCCTTAACTTAATATAAAATCCACAATGTATGTTACTCCTACTCAAATGCTATTTGGTAGGAGCAGGGGTGGTTGGGTTGGGTATTTTCTTCTAATTGATAAGTGACAGTGGCATGAGATACCTGGAAATGTACTTACTGTAAACATACTTGTGCAATCTCCTTGGCTTATAAAATGCAAATAAAGATTTGCACTCATTTGGGGTCAGATATGAGAACAAATTATTGCATGTTAGGAGACTCTCGGTAGCTCTTCACTTGCACGCTTCTGGCCTGCACTTCACCTCTCTTGGCCCCTTTCTCTTAAAAAAATAGTGTATTTGAATATGTGATTGGAATATTTACTGATTTTTTGAAAGTCACAATTTGGAGGGAAGTGAAAAACACAAGCACATTGGCTCACCATAAGACTGTTTTAAATAATCACAAACCCAGCACGTTTTTTGGTATGTGACTATTTACCTGTGTTTTGAGACTTTATTAACTGAATATGGTAAAGTGCTTAGCAATCCCTGGATGGAAGTTAGTTTATACCCCATTAAGCTAAAATATAAATAAGAATAAAAGACAGATATATGCCATATCTGGAGAATGGTCTTCAAAGTGGGGAAATCAGGGGACTGATTTTTATGTTTATAAAACCCAGTGGGGAGTTCTACTCTAAAATCAGTGTCATGTGCAATGAGCTCATGTGGATGGATGGGGAAGTTAGTGTGCAGATAGATGTGGATTTACAGTCCTCAAGGTACTCTGCAATAACCTGCCATGAGGGTTTTCTTAGCCTGCATTGAGAATGCCTTTGTGTGCAATAGTCTAATAAACTATTTTGCACTTGTTCCCTATTAGGTAGGTTTTTTACACCAGCTGACACACCAATTTCTACACACTAGCTGTTCTGTAACAATAAATCCTGTAACAATGTCTGAATAAGCTACACTTGGGACTCTTTATACTCACCAAATATGTAGTCAGGCTGGCAGTGGAAGCCTATGAAACCAACTCCCCTCTGTCGTAAGCCAGAATGCTTCCCTAGAAGCCAAGGCAGGTCCAGAGATTCAGATTCTCAGCAAATTTGGCCTGCTTACCATGATATGGCCACCACAGCACTGCACACTCTGAGCATCCTGCAGTTTTCTAGGCAAAATACGTGCAAATTCAGGAACCCACAGCAGTAGCTTTTTTACACATTGAATGTAGGCACAACTACAGGAGGAAAGGTAAAGCCACAAGACATAATGCAGCTTTGCCCTGAGGTAAATCTGCCCCAGAAAATTGCACACAGGTTCTCTGCCAGGAGAAGATTTCCTAAGGGTAGAGGAGTTTGTGAGAAGTTATGCTAAGTCAGCTGCTGCCAGACATCTGCCTAGAGGGGTCTGCAGGGCAACCCCAGTCATGCAGGTTTAATCAGCCTGAGTTCTCAGTGGCAGGTGCAATACTCCAACACATTGTGCCGTCCTCTTTCAGGTCAGCGTATGAAATAGTGCAGTTCAAGTCCAAGAGAAAAACAGACATCTCCACTGCTCATTATTGAAAATAATGTTTTATTAGTGGGGGAAAAGAAAGACAAAAAAGCAAAACAAAAAACAGCAGGAAAAAAAGAAAATTTGGCAGCCAAAAGTGCCAAGCTAGTGGAGACACGCTGTCTGCGCAGCAGCTTCTCCTGATAACAGATCTTAAAAGCTTCAACAGTGATCTGTTATTCTTACAAGACACAACAAAACTCCCAACAGGCAGAGAACAGCAGAATTAATGGATTGGAAAGTGAGAGTCTAATGTATGAGCTTTCAAAAGTCTCTCAAGACCCACAGCCTCAACCAGCAGCCTCATTGTGCATATCCCGTAAGTTCCTGCTATTGGGTTTTGGGTGTACGTGATACTGTCAGTGGAAAAAAGGCACAAAGGTCAATATGGCTGCAAAATATCTCAAAGCATCTTGGTAATATTTCTATGGAAAGCCTTTAACTCCAAGAGAAACAAATATTATTTACACATCAAAGGGCTTAAAAAATACCCAAGCAAGCAAAAGTCGCCTCAGTTCAACTACTTTACAGTTAAATCATTTTTTATTGAATTCAAGTTTCATGGATCATTAGAGAGCCAGAGGCAAAATTCCAAGAGCTGCTTTGACCTAATGAGTCTTCAGCAAATTGCTTTCTTAAGTATCCCATGCCTTCTTTATGGATTCTGAAAAGAAATGCATTTTCTCTTTATTTTGTGTTTTAAAAACACAACATAAGCTTTTTAACTTAATGTAATTTATATCCAGTGCAATAAGCTGTTGATAGGCTGTATTTCCTTAATCTTTCTTTCCTATGAGTATAAATGTCCCAATAGCATAGAAAAGGTACTGACACCTGTACTTACTTTCTTATGACAAAGTTATGCACTTTAATTTTTGTGTAGTGAAAACCTACTGAAGCCAATAACTTTAAATCCCCTGATTCCACAGGCCTATGCTGCTCTGCATCCTCAAAAACCTACGGTTATAAATCAGTGCAACCATTGTTCTTAATGTCCTAATTGATTTTGGAAAACAAGACAGGGAATCTATCGAGAGCCTTATAGCCGATACAAATTTGCCTTCAAGAGAAAATATTTATTGAAAAAAACCCATCACTTCAGTAGACGAGAGGAGAGTGATTTGAAAGTTAATACTTTCCATACCAGAGAGGAAACATTTGATGAAGTTCATCAAAATCCCTTTTATCACCACAGCCAGGGCAGGCCAGTTACTCAGCCAACAGCACAGAAGGGACTGATAGGACTGGCAGCACTTCCAGCCACTTGTGACTGCCCAGCTCAGATGCCTGGACACTCCTTTACAGCTGGGTGCTCTGGGGGTAGCGTGTGGTGCACAGCCAGGGACTGGAGGTTTGGGGTTTACTTTGGGTTTACCGTGAGACAGCTTAATTGTAACCCCAAAAGAGCCTGACCCTGCATCAGGCAATCACCCTGAGGACAAAGAAGGTGCCAGTCTAGACAGAGAGCTGCTTCATCAAACGAAAACTGCCTCACAAGGAAGTGACCATTAGCATTTGTCTCAGACTTGTAATTGAAGGTCTTGGTTTCTAACATACACACACAAAATAAAAAAAACCTTGTATTTTGGTTGAGTGCAGTGAATTTTTTAGGATTGGCTTGCTAAAGGGGTGAGCTGAATTTTCTCTGCTCCAGAAAATGCAACGAGCAGCACAGTGAGAGACACCACAACTTGTGTTACAGTTCATACTGTTTGGTTTGAAAAGCCAATTGGTCTTTGTAGCTCTGTTGTTGGGCAGCTAGAGTTGGCAAAAAATATTCTTGTAAACTAGCCCAAAAACAAGGCTTTGAGGCAGAAATAATTTGTCTGCAGAGTCATATTTGGTGATCACTTCCAGTCAGAAAAAGAGGAGAGAAGCATTTGTGAAATAAGCCTCAATTTTCTCTGCTCCGAACGGCCAGTGGGTTAGGTGACCTGTCTGGCACTTGCTGTAATCTCCACCATGGAGACTCCTGAGAGCTGCTTCAGTGGCACCTGCTTCTGTGGGACGTGAGGGTGGTTTGTCCTCACCAGCCAGCTGTGCTTCATGGGCTCCACTCAGCACTGCACCTGTTGAACTGCTGCCCTGGGGCTCTGGGAGTCGCTCTGACCATGTGGCCAACACCAGCTTGCTCTTGCAGTCCTTCCTTCTCCCAGCATTTCACAACAATTTGGTTCCTTTTTTCTCCACTCCTTGCTCCATCACAGCTATCAGACTAGGGTCTGATACCTAGGGACAAGCTGATAGAGATGGTACAGATGAACAGAGAGAGCAAACAAGCATTCACTCCCATGAGGAGTAAGGAGAGGAGCTGGGTGGCAGTTTAGGACTTTGGGGCCTGGTGGCCTGGGGTAAGGTTTGGGAGCAGCTTCCAGACTGAGAGCAGTGAGGAGAGTGTGGGGAAAGCAAGGGGCACACAAAGTCCCCCCATTGATATATTATTGTCTGGGGCTTTCCCTTGGCTGGAATTGAATCCCAGGATCAGAAGACTGGGCCTCTCCAAGGGCCCTCAGCAAACATGTGTACAGTGTTATGGTGCTGGCAGCCACAAGGCCATGGGAGATGGGCAGAGGGCAGGAAGCAGTGGTCTGGGACACCCATCACTGCCATCAGTCCAGAGAAACACTGGGTTACCCACCCTGCCCTGTTTGACAGAAAAGTGCAGCTGTGCATCCAGGATTGCTGAGCATCTGACCAAGAGCTGAGGGCAGCAGAGCAGTGAGGTATCACATACATCACATACAAAGAGCACAGCTCAGGCTCACACCTCACTCCCCTACAGCCTCCCACCGGGGAGTGGGGAAGAGTTTTTCTGAGAGAGAACTACGTTAAGGACCTAAAGATTTGTCATGTTAAATTCCAGCCCTTTGAAGTAGTTCAGAGCTGTCAGTGTCGACTGTGTTATTTTGGATTTTAACTTCCTGAGGAATCGGACAAAACCCCTAAGAACTCTTTGTGAAAATGTTCAGCCCAAGCAGTTGTAATTCCTTTGCATTCTGCACTATGGAAATCTTGCTGAAACTGCTTAACTACAGAAGGCTGATTGCTGCATATCTTGAATTTCAGACAAATCATGAGATGTTAAAATTGGGACTCAGTGTGATAATGATGACTCTGCCCACTTGGTTCACTACAGGCTTCAAGTACTGTAGTTATTCTCTCAGCATTAAGAGAAAAGAAGCTTTCTCCCCCGCTACTTCCCAGAAAGCAGGAGAACGAAACTTAACCAGCTTGAAACCATTCAGACTAAAATGCAAAATGATGATTTTGTCAGCGAGTGGGTATGTACAGTGGATAAAGTGCAGGAAATTAGGAGGCAAGTGCAGAAATATACATTAACTGAAAACCACAGTAAAGCACCTTGCTATGTAGCATGCTTAGAAAAATTAAAAGCTGTTTAAAATGAAAGAAAAAGTTCTTTTTTTATTATTTCATATATATATATATCTGTGTGTGTATGTGAAATATCAGCAGTAATGAAAGGGGTAGATAAGTTACTTTTGTCAGAAGAATGAGGAAAAAATGCATTTAAAATAGAGTCAGAGTATATAATTAATCAAAACTACTCTGATTAATAATTATTGTTATTGTAGTTATTACTGATAAATGTTAGCAGTAGACTTCAATGGCTGAGCTACTAAGAATTCAGATTAACTGAAATGCATCTAATTTGCCTGCATGTAGCTATAACCATTTTTATTAACCAATATTTCTTCTCTAATACTGCTGGTTAACACTGCACTCTCGCTCCACATAATAGGAATACTTTCTGTTCTACTTTAAAATACTGAAGAACCATGAATCTGTTCTTGCCTCTGTCCCACGCTATCTGTTGACTTCATTGCAGTTAATTTTTCCTTCATCCCTATCTTTGTGACACAGAGTAACCAGGCCTCCTGAGTTCATCAGCGACAATTGTTATTGCTGGCTCTGGTAGAAGGAAGGGGAATATATTGCTGGGAAACCCCTCAGAAAGCACCTCTGATGGATTGGATTAAAGGCATAAACACAACAAAATTGAAGTTGGCCAGTGAGCTCAAGCATAGGGAGGATGGATATTATTTAGGTATTTTTCTGGCATGTTTCAGTCTTGCAGAAGGATATTCAGTGAAAATATAAATAGCTTTCCAAAAGGAGAGAGGATAAACTTCGAGTAGGAGGTGGGAGATGTGTCCATTTCTGCTTGCTTATCAGATAGTACTACAACAGAAAATCTGTCCTGGACAGAGAATTTTCATCTTTCTGAAGAAATCCCTCACCTTGTTCTGAGAATGAGGCACAAACACATCCTTCAGAAGTGATTCCCTTTAATTTGCAGTGCACCTCTACCATGGGACAAAGGACAGAGTTAAGGGGAGAGTCACACATTTTTATGGCCTTTGCCCATTTCCTTTCTGTGTCCACTCCTGGCCCAGCTGAGGATTGCTCTCACAGCAAGTGCATGGTGGTGCCAGGATCTCCATCCCTGTAGCTGAGCACAGTTCATGCAGCCAGCATGGTCTACACCGGGGTGAACATGAGCAATTGTGCTCGAGTGCAAGTCTAGGCTTGGTCCAATTTGGATGTGGCTTTCATGAGGATAATAGATGAGCCCAGGGCCTAAGTGCAAGCTGAGAACTGGGCTGGGCTGGGCTGGGCTGTCTCAAGGCTTCCCCCAAGTTTCACCTGTGCTTTAGCCACCGACATGAACATAAAGCTTTACCCAAGTGTGGACTCCAGATTAGTCTGCAACATTAAACACAGGAGTTATTCCTGCTGCCAGCATTTTATTCAAGGAAAGGCTTCAGACTGTCAAAGGTTTAATTTAAGGGTGAATTTTTTTGTAAGTAAATAACAAATGGAATCTCCCTCCCCTACCAACCGGATAATCAAAATGTAAGAAAAGTTGAAAAGGTATTTTCAGATGGCCAGCTATTCTCAGTGCTGTGATTCTGCATGGATTGTATATTACCTCGGCCAGAGACTACATTTTCCTATATGCTATAGTAAAACCAACTCTGAGGTGTGAAATGAAACAAGACAAAATCTATCACATTTCTCTCAAACTTTACCACATCTGTTTTCACTCTCAGAGAGGAAAATAATCTTTTTTTTAGAAGGGAGCATTTCTAGGTCAGAACCACTGCTGTTTCTAATTACTTGTGCCATGTTCTTAATCTGCAGATGAGGAAGCAAAGTGGTACCTAGTAACTTACATTCCTTCATTGTCTGCATGCAAAACCACATTATTTTACAGTTATCTCTGTACATTTATGTGCAATTTTTTTCTACTTTCAGATAAGTGCAAATGGGTAAAGTCAAAATGAAGACATTTTCATTTTACCTTTATGCCAACATCCTTCTGCAATATGTAAAAGAATCCTGCTTTTTGTCCACAGTGGTTTGTTTTCAGGATTTATTTCTTCTTTGTTTGTCCATAGAGAAGATAAACCTTAAACTGAAAATCAGTTGACTTTGACCTATTTGTGCTTAAAGTTCTTTTTTCACTGCTATCCTAAGGAGTCTTCATCCTACTTGAGTCATACATAAATTTACTCCCAGTGCAGTTATTTCAAATTGCCTGATGTTAAAGGACAAACTGCCTGATACCAAAAAGACAACAAATCCTTTGTCCATCTCTGCTTGTCACCAAAACAGATTTTTGTCTGCAATCAGTGAAGTCAAACAAGAAAAACACTTGCTTCCTGCAGACAGAGCCTACAGCTATTACAGACAATTCAATTAGAATCTCCATTAATGTCTTATCTAACTAATTCTTGAATGTGTGTAGCAATGGTGTCTTGACCACATCCCTTGGAAGTGACTCCAGCTACCGAATTCTTTCTTCTAAGAACATTATTCTCATTCTCTGTTGCAAGTTCTGATCTAATTTCTTCCACTTGATCTAATTTCCTTTTCCATGCAGAATTATCATTTACAGAAAGTACATTTTTTCAGATGCAAAGATGAGATGAAATACTATAACAATTGATCTTAATGTATGCAATTCTTTGTAAAGTATATTATTACTCATTTTGGTTTCCACCATTTTACTAAAATAGCTTATTGAATGATAAAGTGTAAGTTAAGGAACTAACGATCTATTTTGAACTGCATTCTTCTGGATGGAGAATTATTTTAAGTTGTAAAAGAAGACAAAAACTTTAAAATTATGTCATGAGCTGTGATATTCCATAATGACTTTAAATTGTCTTTTAAAATTTATTGAAATTATAAATTCATTGCTTTTTTAAAACTCATGAGGTTTTGGTTGTCCCATTCCCAAATTTCATAACCCTTTCTTTGGTTTCTACCATTAAGTGCTGTATGGCAGGAAGATAAATAGTTGCAAGTGAGAGCAAATCTCAAACATCACCCATTCTTCATATGCACCCAAAGTGTTCTTTTTCTTCAACAGTGGAAAGCTAACAGCCTATTTATCTTTGAAGACAATCCTATTATTTATACAGTATTTATCAAGTCTTCACTGTATTTTGAAATACAGAGGTGTTTAACTCTTCACAGTGCTTGAAGTATACAAGAGAAAATGATTACAAAGGCAACTTCAATGCATAACAACTAATTCTTCCTAGAATAAAAAAATTCAATAAGCATCCATCATACAACATTGTCTAGTTTGGGTTCGGTTTGATTGATTTAGACAAGAAGAGGAGGAGCCACTGGATAACTTTTCAGGCTGTTCTTCCAGAAGAGAAAGCAATTGAATCTGGAACTTTTGCTCAAAGGTTTGTGTCTATCAATCATCTGTTCCTATTTCTCGCGGCCTATTTGCAATGACTGCCCATTTAGTGGAGGTCTAACAGCTTCTGAAACAAGAAAACCTGATTAGTATATAACCATGGTTTTACCTCTCCTCCCTTCTGAGCCCTACCCTAATAATCAAAATACAGGTGAGGAATCAATCATTAACAGCTAATGAACGAGTCAAGTCTTCAGCCGCAGTAGGAGAAAAACCACAAATGGAAGTGATACACTGGTAGAAGAGGGTAACAAAAGAAGGAAAGAAATTTCCATTACAGTAAACAAAAGCAAACTGGCAGCAGGTGGACCAGTTTAGTCAATTTATGTCAGATGATGGTGTTCTTGAACAGAGATAAGAGCTACATCAAAGGTTGCAATTACCCAAGCTAAAACCATGTTAATAACTCATAAACTTCTAATAATATCAGCTGACTTGGAGCTGTAAAGGCACATCCTGGTTCATCTTATTTTTTTGGAAACAGGATCCAAAAAAAGGGGAAAAACATGAGAGTGATAATGATATTCAGTCTACAGAAAAGTCTCTCATCCCACAGTAAAAGAATTTAGGAAAGTGTAAGACAGAAATAAGGGCCCAAATCACCTTAGCTATAATAATCTGTATATGTTAATCAGAAGAATAAAACAAGGGCAACCACAGCTGCTACAGCTGCCATCTAAACCTCATTACTGTGCTATAATATCACCTGGAGCAACTTGTTTATTTCAGCTCTACAGCCAGGGCTAACACTGGGGAACTAATCAAGGACTTCTAAACCTAACTGCCTATCTCTATGGCTACAGTAATATCTATAAATATGATAGTACTCGACCAGTACCTCTGTGAATTGCAGGATATCATCTATTACACCCTGACCAATAATAGTTCACACAGGATTACGGGGAGTTATTGCCAGTGCACTGCTCTCTGGTCTAGTTTACCCAGAATTACTACAACAAAGTAAGCAGAATTTAGGAGATCTGGATTCTCACTGTTTTGCATTCCTAGGGCATTTTTTATTCAAGGAATTCAAAGTGTACATTGCTTAACTAATTCAACCTTAGAATGCTCCTGAGATGCAGGCAAACAAGTTTAGGTAAATTTTATAGGTGTAGAAACAGAATCTAATATTTTTTTACCAAAGAAGTTAGTTACAGTCTTTTGCAAGTAAAATCTGGTTCAGAGGGGGATAGGAGATGGAACCTACAAATACATTTCAGCACTCATTGACTTTGGGAGAGTCTGGACAATTTACACCAGCTGTGTATATAACCTTCCAAATCCTTGCCACTTATTGTCAAAAGTGCTGCAACAACCTCTTCCTAACAAGCAAAAAAGTGGAAAGTCTAGCAAGCTATTTTCTATGCCTCTGTTAGAGGAAAGTGTTGGCAGAATCACCTTGTTTCTGTAGCTTCGTTCTTTGGAGCAAAATGGTCAGAGAAGTAGTTAAGTTCTCACTTTTTTCCCTTGCCAAAAGCAAATGCATCATAGCCTACCTGAGTTTCCCAATAATGAGTAAATTTGTCTTTTTTATTGCACAGCTGAGATGTGGTGTGACGTATTTTACTGCAGAAGCAAGAGAGGTACCTGCATTTTTTTCTTTTTTCTCCTCCAAATAGCTGATCTATGGAACAAACATCCATGTCACAGGATAGAAAGAAACTGCTATTCCTTTACCTTTGAATGTATTGGGCCTGCACAGGTTAAAGGAGCCAAATGAAAAAGACAAAGAGGGAGCTGTTTTATGTCATGGAAGATCCCAGTAAATATATTAGGCAAAAATATCTTTTGATGGATCCCATCTAGTTCTCTAAGATAATATTGTAACCTGAAGTTGAGAGGGGCCCCGTCAGTTGGAAAGATATTAAGTACAGCAAAACAATAAGGCCTTTTTCCTTCAGTAATTAAAAAAAAATCACCTTTTCTGAGCACTTTGGGTATTTCACCATGTGTTCGTTTAGGGGATTCTTTGCAACATGTCATTGAGTTGAACAGAAGATTGAGGGGCTGTCATTTTCATCACAAACACATCATTTTACTGGAGGAAAACAGAGAACCTGGATATAACACTGTGCAATAGCTTTCTTGTATATTATTGTCTGACCTCACAAACCCTTAGTGGCTTGCAAAACTTTAAAGATGACAGTTCAGGAAAATTTTTCCTGCCTGGTACTGGGAGAAAATCTGTGAGAACATTTGGGTTTACAAGCCAGGGATATCTACTAAGTCTGTCTTTGAAAGTGAGCAGGTATCTTGCTATGTTTTAATTGTATTATCCTCTTTTTGTTAATCCCTGTCCTATTTCAACCTGAGCATGTAGGCCAGGAGAGGTGGCAGGAAGCTGAAACACAGGATAGTACTGTCAGGCTGTCATTAGATGACCTTCAATCTGCCTTCCTGCTTCTCAATATACAGTTCTATACTGGGGAGAAAAAAAAAAAAAAGCTTTTGCCTTCTCTTTGTCTGGTGGGTTCCATTCTCTCTTTTAAGTGAGGAGCCTGGACAGACTGATTTATCCATCTCCACATTACATTCCATTTTTACCACACCTGGATACAATGCGGGCTTTAACACAGCATAAGCAGCTAGTGACTTGTGCAGGGTTAAATCCTGTGCAAACCCGTAGGTAATGTGTGACTAGGCAAACTCCTCGTGTTTGTTAAAGTGAAACATTATTCTGCAGCTTCTCAAAGTCATGGGTGATTTTCTACACTGTCAATCTAAGCTGGGCTTTAATATGATAAAGAGCTCTGAAACTGCACTCCTATCATGGGTTGAACACACTATCAAAATCATTTTGATCCACTTCTCCTATCTCATAAACAGCTGGCATTTGGCATGGCTGAGTGGATGGAGACATTTCTGAACTGACTTTAATGACCTCGCAGTACATCTGCAATAGATGAAACTTAGCAGCTAATCATGATTGAAGCTGGCACCTGAAACAAAATTCTCACCTCTGCTTTGTGTTATGGTTGCAGCAATATCTTCTAGAGATGCAGTTTGGAAGCATTCCTGCTCTAATCTCAAAGGAGTACTAGTGCCATAAAATAATTGCTTTGCAATAAGTGGATTTACAAATAGGCTGTGCTGTATTTGGGTAGTTCAGGTTCACTGTTCCTATTAGTGTTTTCCTGAGAAGCTCAACTTCAAGCTCTACAGGTGGCTTTTCTCCTAGTATTTTTCTTGGATTTTAACTGTACTGGAGAGATCAAATTGCACTAATTGAAGGTAACTCTCAGCAGCTGAGCCATTGCATTAAGATGGCACCACTCCAAAGGGCCAGGGACAAAGAGGGCTGGTGCAACCTTATGTCCCTTATTCTGTCTTTAAACCTGGAGGACACTGACTTGTCTGGGTGATTTTTGTTTTCTAAGAGCATTTAGTTTTGCAAACAGACTTAAGAATATTCCTTCAAATTATAATGTTTTAAATAACATCTATGCCAAATTCAAAGCATAGCCATGACTATACAAATATATATATACATGTTAGGAAATCTCATAGTTGATTTACCTGATATTAAACCTGTCATATTAGCAAGTCTTTCATAACATTTTCCATGTGCAATTTTCCATCTTCAACTTAGGAAGCAATAGTCTGTCCTTATTGCTTTGATAACCTCCACTAATATACACTCTTATATTCCACAAATTGATGAACACTTCATAAGTGTTCATATCACATTCTGAATATTACAGACATAAAATCACTTTGTCTTTGCAGGAGAAGTCTCTGTCAGTTACCATAATCATTTACTACTTTCCAAAAATTTACTCAGAAATATCCTTTGCAATTTTTAGACTTGTGATTACCATTATCTCATTTTTGATAACTCAACTTGTGAATCCGTTTTGGCTCCTTTACAGACATTTTGAAATATCAGGATCATACTCTGCCAGTAAAGAAAACTTCTCACATAGACATATTTTCAATTTATTCGCTATACTGGACTTATTTTGAATGTTTTGGGGAAAAGGATGTACGTTGTTTTCATTGTAATTTTAACTTCTTTTTCCAATTTTTTTTTTCTGAAAATGCAATAGACCCTCAAAGTAGTTTGTGACATTTTGAACAATACCAACTATTTCATGATGGCATTAAAAATACTCCTTCCCTTTAAACAGGACAAAAAAAAAACCCAAAAAATTAGTTGAGGGACAGAACAACCTTCACAGTAAAAAAAGAGTTTAAAACTTCAATCTAGTAATTTAAGAAAAAGAAAGTAACCTGACAAACTGTGTTTTCATTGCCAGAAAATATTGGATACTTAAAAGGCTTTTATGTTAATGGAAGAAAACATAAGACTAACTCATAGCTGGAAGCAGAAATTAGAGAAATTCACATGGGAGAGAGGTGCATTTTTTAATAGTAAGACCAAATAATTTTCATAAGAACCAAGGCATTTGCCTCCCAATATCTCCACATCAGACCTGTGTGCCTTGCTGGTTTGTCTGTTACCTTTGGTATCTACTAATTCTGCTTCAATCCCATATTACTGAGCTCAACACAGATGCCCCCCAAATCAAAGCTAAAACAGCCTGTGATAGATCCACCCAAATGACCAAATTTACTCTTTCTTATTTACATTCTGTGAACAGCTGACAATTTGACTGGAATGTTTTCTTTAAGGGAATTTAGGATACACAAAAGCATCATAAATACAGTCAAGTGCCTAAATCTGGAAAAAGCTGCAGAAACAAAGTCTGGCAGTAGTAGACTCAGACCAACGGAGCGAGATAAGCAGGATGGCTTCACCATCCAGGCATACAAACTGGGAAAGCTTTAACTGGCATTGCTGAAATCAAAGAATTAGTACGTTTCTGGCAGCCTTTGGTTCCCATGGCAGATGATGGCAGAACCTGATGGATGCTCTACCCAAGAGTATTTGGTCTTGGAGCTGTACTTTCTTCCTCCTTAATTAGATCATATTTCTGTGGTGTTTTTTCTTTCTGTCATGCAAATACATTCACTTATTAAATGGAGGTAAAACAAAGGCAATTAAAGAGCTTGCATGTCCTGTTCTGGGCATTCTGAAGCAGAGCCCTGGGCACTCTGAACCTTTGCAGAATCATCAGTTCTGTTGCAGAAGGACAAAGAGGAACTAGCAGTATCTGAACTGTTGATTACACTGGCGACAATTGCTTTAATATTTTGTTGATATAATGGTTTGCCTCTCAGTCAGACACCTGCAAAAACAATTACAATTGACTTTAAAAGACAGATTGTTTTGCCATTAGATGGGGATGGGTCTGGAGTCAAATATTGCTCAAATCACTGCTTTCTGGGAAGCCTTGCTTTCTCCACTCCTCTTGTGGATAAAATGTAAGTATTTGGTGTTCAGGTTCAGGAAGTAAAATTCTGGGTATCAGGCTCCAAAAAGCAGCAGGCAGTGGGGCAAAAGCTAGATCTCCCTACAAAGGACCAGACACTTCTGAGCAAATGTAGAGAGGAAAATTACCTTGTGAAAGACGAAAACAGATTTTCTGGCTGCAGAAATAGTGAAAAAATGGTCAACCTGCACCAGTTTCCTTTGAAAAAGCCACTTCCTAGTCAAAGCAGAAAAAAAATCATAAAGTGTGTTTCAAAGAAGACCTTCAACACCATCTCAGCTGCCAAAAGCTATCGATAGTTCGTCTGCAAGTCAGCAAAACAAAAGGACATTTCCCTCTCTAGTGTTAGCTGATGAGAGAAATTACCAACCTGCTTTTATCTGTCACTCAGTTTGAGTAAGTGACAGCACAGTTTTATGTCGTGGATGGAAAGTTTCTTGACTGATGGCAGCTTGGAGTCCTTATTCAGTTTGCTTTAAAAATACATGTGCATATATATACATATACTTACATGTGTGCGTGTGCGTGTGTGTGTATATATATGCTTTTATATATATATGTGTGTGTGTGTGTATGTGTGATGAGTAACAAGATCCAGTTAAAGAACATTACCAGCTGACAAATCAAGCACTCATAAATAGCCTGTTTCAGTACAAAGTTTGCTCGTTCAGAAATATTCACACAGATTTGAAAGATGCGGTTTCAAGTCTGTCAGAGTTTTCCTGTGTGAGCTTGGGTAAAATGCCAAGAGAGCAATTCAGGTACCTAACCAGACCTCTAGTGCCATTTGTGATGCAGGTAAGAATAGCTTAGATTGCCTAAGATGAAGTTAGACACCTGCTTCTATATCCCTCCTCAATCTGTGCTTCAACAACACATTGTTCTGACCTCTACAAACAATTTTTTCACCAAAAATTCCCAATAATCACCATAGTATATGATACCATTCAGCCATGATAGTGCTGTAGGGTCCTTTAGGCACACTGACTTCTTTATGCACATTAATCCCTTTACTTTAAATACTTACTTTTCTTAATTTTTTTTTCAAGATGACCTGTCTGTCAAATAACTTGCAGACATATATACAGGAAAAGCTCATTTTAACCTGCTGAGCATGAATTGTTTTTGAGCAAATGCTGTACTAGAGATCAGAGGTTTGCTTCAGAGTTTCCTGTTGCCTAATCACATGGGGTCAGGTTTGGTTTAAAAGAAAGAAAAAGGTGGGGAAGGTAAGAGGGGGAAACTCTTAATTTCAAACAGAAAACTAATCTCTAAAGCCAGATTTTTTTCATATTTACATTATCAGGGTGCCCACAAAAGAATGGTGGGATGGAGTCATATGTCTAAATTCCTTTTAAAGCAACATTCAGTTTTCATTTATTTATCATGCCATAGATAAAATGTTATTCTTTTTCCAGTGCTACGTCTACAATGCCCCCATCTAATTGCAGCAGTCTCACAGCAGCCCTTCCTCATGAATCACCTTGGAAGAATATAACATAATATCTGCTCTTCAGCTCCTGGAACACAGCTGCAGCCTTCCAGAGAATCCACACAAGTAGGGCAAATAGACAGAGAACAGTCCACATAAAAATGTGATTTTTTTTTTTTTTTAAATAATAAATGAATAGGGTCTGATCATTTTTTTTTTTCATTGTAACAGGTTGGTGGGAGCATCCAGGAAAAAAATAAAACAAGCAAAGAATATTAAGTGGATAATTAAAGTTTATGCTGAAAGAAATGTATCAAGTAGCAAATGGCAAATGAGAGAAATCCTGTGGAAGACATCCATGCTGAAAGCTCCACTGAGGGCAGCAAAGCTGTTAGGAGATCAGGAGCACTTGGCCTTCACTGAATGTCTGGGCACTTCTCAAACTCAGACAGTTCATCCTGGCTGTCGATGTGATCCCCTATGCCTCTGCTACATCTGAAGCCAGCTGGAGGTCACTCCAATTACTCTGTGCATTGTAAGAGTTTGGTGAAACCAATGAATTTACCAGTTATGGAAGCCATAATGTGAGGAGGAAGATTCACTTACAAGGAGCTTTGAAAGTTGAATGGTCAGAAATGCATAAATCAGGAGGAAGCCTAGTCAAAACCTTGTTGTCTGTCCAGAAGTAAATTGCAAAATGCCTGCTGGCACTGGAATGCAGTGCTCTACAAAATACAGCTTTGGTGATTATACAGTGGCACATGTTAGCTATTTCAGAAGGGCTGTATGTGAACAGGGGTGACCCAAGCAGCAGTTTGTCCTTTCTAATCTGTCAAATGCAGCTCCCCAGTCAAGGAAAATCTCTGAATAAGAAAAGGGGCGGAACAGTGACAGGTGGCAACCAATTGCATAGACAATGTTTTTGATTTATGCCAATTTAAAAGTGCAATGTTTGGACTCCAAGTTAAAATTATGTGCTATTATGACAAATATTTTTATTGCAAAACAGCACTGGCTCCATAATTTTCATACCAGTTATTCAGATTGTGTCTCCCTCTTTTTTTCCCAGAAGGCTATAATTTGCTGCTGTTTTCATCCTGCTGAAATTCAACCCTTCTGTATTCAGTGGGTGTTTTCCCCTTTTAATACTGGCTTTAGCACAGATGTTTGCTGGAACTATTGGCTTGAATCTAGCTTTGTTTACTTATTGTGATTACACTGGCAATTCTCACTGGTTGCAAGATATTTTCTTCAAGTATGATGAGACTTTTCTCCCAGGAAGAGACTCCTGGGAGAACATTTCCATAGTCTAAAAAGAGGTCATCTGTTTTTAAGAAAGGAAATTATAATTTCACTCTCCTTAGAAGGAAAGAAGACATAGGGTTTATGGCTAAAAATGCCCTGGAACTCAAAGCAAGCAGTGTCTGCCAGTATGTCTCTAGTCAAATGTATTAATGCCTTTGGCCCTGGTTCAGCAAAGGACTGAAGCAAGTTACACATGCAGAAAGGCAATGTCTTCTCAAAGCTGGTGTTGAGTGTTTGCTTTTCACACAGCTGAATGGGAGCAGACACTCTGAAAATATAACTTTTCTCGTAGTGTGGCATATTTCTGAAGAGTCTGGGCATTGTGAGGAGACAGCAAGGAAAGGAGCTCGTGGATGCCATCCATTTGATTAATGGATGAAATAACAAATAGAGGCATAATTTGCAGTGGGAATTGAATGGTGGTTTTTTCACCAACTTTGTAAGATAATTCTTGGGTCATCTCGAAAGTTTCTGAATTCCATTATAAGTCTCTTCATTGAAATATATTTGTTATTCTCAGGCCTAGTCTAATGAATTATCCAAATCTTTCTGAATGTGTTTGCTCTGCTCCTTATTATTCATACTCTGTTCCCATTTATTATCTTCTGCAGTGAAAATCTAACTTTCAAATCCCTCCTCCAAATCACTGATCTAAGCCCATCATCTGTGTAGCAAATCAAGCATATATCAAAATTAATGGCCAAAATCATTTGCTGTATGCTGTACTTCATTTTTCTGTTTGTTAACTTTTGAATTTACAAGTATAGCACTGGTTTGATTTTCCTGCCTGAAAAGCTGCAGATTTGCAGCACACCTGAAAGATGACAGACAGTGAGATGTTGCCATACCTCCTCAGGAATGGCCAGAGATCAAAATCTGCCTCTGGAGGGTAAAAGTCTGGATCGTATTTTTGTAGCAAGGGTGCATTTTCATGCAAGTCAGAGATTAGGTAACCAGTTCTGAAATATTCCTGTCAATCTGAATTGTCTTCCACAGTTATTTTCTGGGTTTTAGCAATATGCGAATGATTGATAATAGGAAAATGTTTGAAAAATCCTCAGCCTTTTCTCTTCCAATTTGAAAGTGAGTTTAAATTGTGATATGATTTTAAAGTACTGGAATAGAAATAGATGAAAATTCAATATCTTGCTCAGTTACACTTTTGGTATGTGACTTTGAATAAGTCACTAAACCTATGCTTTGCCTCATTTCTCAGCACGGATAATAAAACTGGTTTATCTGCAAAAGAGGCATAAAGCTTGAAAGTTAAACTGAAGTAACGACAGAGTTAGGTAGACATTCTGCGTCTGCTTGATGTCTACAAAGCCACTGTGCCAGCAAAGTCACCAGCTGGCCACACAGGTGTGCAGGAACACTCTCAGAGGGACCCTTAAGGCCAGCCAGGTAACACACCTCAGGAAGGAAATGGGGAAACCCCAGGCAATTCTTGCCATGGTCAGACCTGCAGTAGATATTTGCTGACTCGGCCATCTGCCTGCATGTGCTCTTGCAACACTCAGACAAGGCTGGCAGAGAGAAGATCCAGTAATCTTTCCTGATTTCTGGGCCCTGGAATTCAACGAAGACACTGAAGAACAACCTGAATTCACCTCTCCTGTCAAGGCAGTCTGAGTGTGCAAAGCTAGTTCACAAGAATGCCCTGAGCTTAGAGTATCTGCAAGGACTGCGTTCTCCTTATCTTTTGAGCAGAATCAAGCAATTTGGAGAGATTGTGGCATAAACTTTGCCACCAAATGGCCTCTAGCTTCCTGTCTATCAAAGCCACAATCAGACCAGACATACAAAATATTTTCTGTGACAATAAAAAATCCTCTGCTCCTCATACAATGCCATTCTAATGCCATGTCAAATTGCTTCTTGCTTCAAGGACTATCCTTCTATTCTAGAGAAATTACACAGAAAACATGTAGAATGAATTGTCAATTAAGACTAAGAGAAGGATAAAACAGTCCTTGGTGCCATTTCACAATCTTCATTCCAGTAAAATTCAGCTGTCACTTCTAGTCAGTGCCTGCCCCATAATATTAAATATTAATGCTCAGGTACAGTCTACCTGATTTTTGTCTGAAATACGTGGGCTAGCAGCTAGGAGACCTCAGAAAATGGTAGTAAATGAGCTATACATAGAGGTCATAGAAAAATTCACAAGAAAAACATGTCAGGCATTCTCTAGAATAAAACAGAATGTTCAGGGGTTTTTTTCCATCCTTTCATTTGAAGTTAGTTCTGCTTTGCACTGGGGAAGTGGGGGTTGGAACTAGCTGACCTACAGAAGTCCTTTCCAAACAAGTTGTTTTACAATTTCATGATTGGTAACTTCGCTATTAATTTTTGAAATTAAAACAGCCTGTGTGAGTGAACACAGCTACCAAGTTATTTCACTAACTCATGCTGTAGCTGCCTAATACTATACTTTGTCAAATATAACAATATACAAGTACAGTTCATGAAAGTTATTCCATGTTCCTGCTTGCACTATGTGTGATACAGAGTATAACATCACATGAAATCTGTAATGAGATTTGTTTCCATTATTCTCCGGGGTTGTTGCCAGATTTTTTGAGCTATTTCTCTCCCAGTATATCTTTTTGTTCCTGCAATTTATTTCTATCTTATATCATTAATTTGTTGTGTGAATGTCTCATCAAAGAACTTCTCTGTGTGCTCTCCTTTTGTCCATATGAAATGCTTGAATGATAGTTATCTATTTGTGCTCATATTGCTCTTTACTCCTGCTCTAAATCTTCTCTACTATGTTTTACTGTATCCCACTTGTTTGCAAGAAGTTAATAACTTATATTAAACACCGAGGACTCTCCCTCTAGCAAAATTAAGTTACTTGATATGACATTTTCCAAAACAGAAAGAATGGCTGAGTGACAAAATATCACTGAAAAAGAAGGGGGGTGTCAATATATGCCTCTTCCTTGTTCTTCTAAAAATCTGCCCTCAGAGGTTTCAGAGCATTTGCAAGGTCAGGTCTGATTGCATGTGTAGAGTGTGCGGAGCATAAGGTCTATGTAATTCATATTCATAATTTTACTTTTCAAATCCTAAGCATACAAGTTCTCAACTAAAATTGGCAGGCTTTCTGCCTCCAACATGCAAAGGAGGTATATTTTTTTCTTTACAAGTGTTGGCGCTGTCATTTACTAATGTAAGACTGTGTGTGACACTTTGTCAGTCATCCTCTTTTACTTGAGGTGCCGGGAGAAAAACAGCTTGATGATGAAAAAGTGATGCCTAAACTCTCTGTGACCTGCAGGTTCATTATATTGGTGTTAAAAAGTCTTTAAAGTGAATGTGGAATCATTAGCTCCTCTTGAGAAATGTGGCCTTTGCACATTTGTAGTAAACCTAACATAACACTAAAGCTACACCCATACTGGAGCTTTGAAGGACTGCTGCAATCCTGTTGTCTAACAAGAGTATTGCTGTTGAATATGACTGCAGTCAGTGGGTAGAGAAGAGGAGGCAAAACATGCTCATGAAGACAGCATGAAAGAGAAGAGCACTATAGATTTGGAAAAAAAGAAGAAAAAACCAAAACAAACAAACAAGGAAGGTGCAGGACCCATTTCCTGGAAGAGGAAGCTGTGGCTTCACAAGAATGATACATGCTCAAGTCCCAGCTATTGAAGCTGACATTCAATGTAGGAGGAAGTTGGCAAGCAAGCGCCACAGAGACAGTGATCACTGCCTTTCACCTGCATCTGCGCATTCATTTCCCTACCAGTGTCACCTTTGCATGATATTGTTGTCCTGCAAATACAGCTGGCCAAAGAACAATTAACTCCACTTGACTTTAATTGAAATGCAAGAGCTGGGAGGGTAAAGGGAATCTGACAACCAGGATGCCACCACCATACCATCTGATTCAAATCCCTGTGATCATTAACCACCACTCTGTCCCCCAAATCATCACAGACAACGCAGCGTTTCAGGCTTCCAGGTGCCCCAGAAGCACTGCTAACACTGTAAACATCAGTACACTGAGCCATCAGACTGACAGCACTTCCCCAGCAGGAAAGGAAACCTAATGTGTGTTGACATGTGATGGGCTCAGGAGTGGTGGTGCAGCCCTTTGAGGATCACACATGCCATTTTCTCCCTTTCAGGACTGTTGAAACCACAACTGCCTTTGCCCAAAATGGACAAGTCTAAGCCAAATGCTGTCAGTTCCTCTTACTATTGATAATGCTTCATAGGACTGAGCTTTGTTTGATCTTTTTTTAGTCTTCTTGTGCAAATGGAAATGGTTTTTTTCTAGTTTTTTTTTCCACTCCACACTGCACAGAGATGGTCTGAATGTGCAAGAGGTACCAGTCCCTGCATGAAATATCAGGAACACAGATATGTAGGTAAGACTTTGTAGAATTTCTGGGTGTTTGGTTTTTTTTTCTTTCTACTTAAGACAACCAGCAAGTCCCAGAGCAAAATAAAATTCTGTGTGGGCATCCTCAGATCACACATGAAATATTCATGCTAATGTAGCAACCTGCTGCTGGGTTTTGGAGGGTTAGTTTATTTATTTATTTACTTATTGGTTCTGCTTTTTTTTAATAGAGTTAATGAGGTCTACCAAAGACAAAAGTTAACTTCTTTACCTGTAGAAGGCTTATGCTCTATTCTACAAGTGTTTTCATCATGTTCCTATTACTCTTCGTTAGAATTCAAGCTGTTCTCCTGAGATGGTGAAAACATGGTAGCCTGACAGACAGTAAAATGCTTGCAGATACCTTAGCAGTCATGTCCTGCAATAGTTGTCACCAAAAGCAAGTTTAGAGGCAAGTGGATGCCTAAAAATAAGCTTTTTTAATATTTTGTTTTACAGGACTTGAAATGATCACGGTTGGAAACTATGTTATGCCTGAGCTACAGCTCAAGTCTAAAGTTGAGCCAAGGTGAAAGCCTGAGTGCCAAACTGTCATTAAATACTAAAATGACATGGAAAAGCTTTACGAAATTTCTCATGGTAAATACTGTGCTCCCCATGATATAAGATTACTACTTTCTTTTTTTCTTTGCTAAAAACACCAAAATGAAAACCACCAGAAAAGAGCCAAAAATAACTTCTTTCAATTGATCAAATTTGCTGTGTCTGTTATCATTTACCATCAAAACAAAGAAAGCACCAGACAAAGATTTGGGAAGCATGATTAATTTCTGTGGGTAGTTCTCTGTCTATTCCTTAGGCAACTTTAGTTTAGCTTTTAAAACATTTGTGATTTCACAGGTTCCACCTAAGGCACATACATATCCGTCCATCATCAGAGAAGTCTTGGAGGAATCAACCTGCTCAGTTTTTCTTAAAACTTAAACTGTTTGGATCATTTAATAAAGCACTGAACATCTTTAAATGGTCATTTGGCCATATGGTTCCTCTGCCAAATCAGTTGACTTTCACCCCTGGCACGTCTCATCCACGTGGTTCACACATGGTTTAGAGCAGTGACTGTCATTGGGTGTGTGCTCAGAGTCCCAGGCAGCAGACCCATGTGCAAGTGGTGGGACACAATGGAAGTACTAATAGTAGCAGAGCCATGGTAACAGCTGCAATTTCTGACAGCTGCAGGAGGGAGCCAGGGCAGATGAGGATGAAGGCCAGTCTGCTATGACTTATACCTGCAGGACCAGAAAATTGGTTGAGCTTCAGGTAACCTTGTTCAGGTAGCTTTTGCAATAGAGGAAATTAAGAAGGAGCGATAAATGTGGGTTTGGCGGCTGTGGTTATGAAAATGCAGCAAAAATAAGAATTGTGCTTGTGGTATTGTCCTGTGGAAATTGACAGCCTGGTATCCCAAGTCTGGTCATGCCTCTCTCATGTCACCTTACACAAGTGTTGACATTTTTGTCCGTCTCAGCTGTTTAGACACACAGTAAGAAGCATCAGGCCTGAGTGATTGGAGCTCCCCTTTCCAGACCCCTACTGGTGAAGAGCACAAAAAAACCACATGGTAGACCTTTTTGCTCTCCCACCTAGAGGGAGACCCAGTCCTGAATCAAGCAGTGTTTATTACTACCAGTAATAAAAGCAACAGATTGTTTGGGTTTTGGCTTTTTTTTTTTAATTGGGTAGAATTTGGGGAGAAGTGACTTCAGACTGAGGACACTGCATCTGACAGCCAGTTCATAAAGTAGACCTCCAAGATGGGCATAAGTGCCATCTGTGGAGGAGCTGACAATGGAAGTACTCTGGATGTGTCTGCAATGTGAACTTCTATAAAAAGCAGGTCTGTCCAGAAACAAAGTGTCAGCTCAGCAAAGTCCTTCACATTTTTCACTCCCCTGCAAAGAAATAACAGGAAGAAAGAAACAAGTTGCAGGTACAGAAAACCTACCTGGAGTTGGCATAAGGACTTTATAGGACTGGAGCCAAAATCCTTGGATATTAACACCCTGCTGATTTAATGTTCAGTCAATTGCTCTAATAAGCAGTGACCTTCAAATGGTTGCTTCATTTCTCTCCATAGGCAAAGTGTGTAGTTCCCTGCCTCCCTTACCTCTCTGTAAGGTGTTGTAACACTTTAGGTTGGAAAAAAATGTTTGGGATTGAGACTCACTTATTTTGACCTTGCATAAGCCTGGTTCCTTCAGAAGTAGCTGAGCTCCTAAGGCTGCTTGTACTTTGCAAGGCCACTGTTATTTAAAACCCATCTGTCCTCATTTGTAGGAGCAATGCTATTGTGAATTCAATGATTGTGTGCACTCTTTTTGTATTACTTAATCGTATAGTCAGCCTAAGAACACATGCCTGGAAGGAAGGACTCAAGTGATTTTAAAAAATCTCCTCGGTGAGTAGAACAGACACAGCTTCTCTTTTGTCACATAACAGCTTACAATTTTTCACAAATGACTAAGCTCAGGTCCTTAAAAGTGCAAAGTGCCTTACTGTGCTATATACAAAATGCCTACATACTTTGGGGCAGCTGGGTTTAAGTCCCTCAAGCTGTTCCTCACCTATAATATGAGTTAATAACATCTTCCCACTTCAGCAGAGTGTGCCAGAAGCAGTTCGTTACTGCCCTCAGGTGTGAAACCAGCTGCAGGCACAAAGCCACTGCCATAAAAGTGTGCAGCTGGAGCAACAACATAGTGTTAAGGAATGACAGCCTGTGGGGGCTGTTGGGTGGGCTGGATGATTGGCAGTGTGGGAAGGCAGGAGGAGCAGCAGCAGTTGAGGAAACTTGTGAGGTTTCCTTCATTTTCTATGGATACCAGGTTTCTAGGTCATGATGTAGAGCAGGGTCTATAGAAAGAGAAAAGGAGCAAGAAGTATTAGGGATTGGAGTGCAGGGAGTGCTCATGCTAAACATGCAGTAGTGGGGTTGAGTTTAAAAGGTAAATGGTTCTTCTGCCTCTCTACTAGTTTGTTTTATTTCTTTTTCTGGCCATAGAATGCCAGGTTCTATGGCCAGGTTTTTCTGGCCATAGAATGCCAGCTACAAACAAGTGTCTAGGTACAGGTGATGCTCTCTCACAGATAGTTTGAGTTGCAAAACTATTTTCCCCTTTGTTTATACAGAGAAACTATTTCCTGGCCCTTCACAGAGATAACTCTGCCTGCCTTGATTTTTCCCATAGTCATCTCAGAAGGGGTTGTTTTCTCTTTGTTTATAAAAAATTTGAGAAATCCTTAAGGTTCTTTAAGAGTCTCTATGGGAATTTGAAGCACAGAATTGAACACCTCTCAGCTTTAAAGCTCCTACAAGTAACTTTACACTCCCCCTGTACATACATTATGCTCCTGGATGGAGCTAGTGGTCACTGTGTAACTTGGAGTTAAAGAAATATCATTAAGAAATATCATTAAGTTATTGGACATAAAACTGCTCAGCAACAAGAGGAATTCTTCCTACCTCTGAAGAATAAGACCCTTATATATCCTGGATGCCAGCAATCCCTGAAGCAAGTGATATCCCTCCTTGGCCAATTATTGCTTTAGCTCCTTTGTCTCAGTTACAGCTGAAAGTCTCTGCTTCACTCTTATCCTTCAGAAACAAGTGAAATTATATGAGAGCAACCAGAATGCTGCCACTTGAAGTTTACAATTTCAGCATGCTAGGAACTGAAGTTCAGAGAGCAACTCTTTAAAGGAAAAAAAAATCTTTTTTTTTTTTTAACAGTAAAATTGCATGTTAATCAGTAAGTTATTCTCTTAAAAGCAAACTTGGTGTTTTGCCAGCTAATCAGTGGTGTTCACTGGGAATGTTCCAGTAAATGCTTTTGCTGCAGCGCAGCACCTGTTCAAAAGCATCATTTTCATGGAAATCTAGCAATTTAAAAAGCACTTGCATGTTGGGAATGTCTCTTTGGTTCGGTAGGAGAACTCTGAATGAAAACTTGGTGACTGAACCCAGAATAAGTAGGAGATTGCAGCCTTTCACCTTTCTTCCCTCACACTGAAGATGGTAGAGAGGTGTTCTGGCTCTTCAAGCTCAGGAACTGAAACCTGAGATTCCCATGTCTAATGGGAGGGGGTTTTTATTCATGAGTTCTCTGGATTTTATTTAAACACTTTCTTCCTTGCCTCTTCTGTCAAAAGAGCTGTTAAGCACTTTCTTAAAAGGTTTTTCCTCTAACATGCAACAGGAGGAACACAAATTGATAAGCTTTCATGTGAAGTGTTTTTCCCCAGCAAGTTCCTATAAAAAGCAGTATGTCTGCAACTGTGCCATTTCTTATGGCAATTTGGTCTGGAGGCAAATCCGTGACCTCCTGTGTCCATTTCACTATCTATGAGTTTGTCTCATGAAAAATTTTTGAAGGTGTCTCTTACCTGCTGTAGCATAGCTCTTGGAAAATGCTATTCTTGTATGCATATCTGTTCAGTTTGTTAGCAAGGCCACTTCTCTTCAGGCATTACACTAATCTATGAAGTACCTCCATGCCTCAAACAAATAAGCATAATTTTGTGCTCTTCATTCATGTTGAACCATAGGACTCTCCCTCCTGTGGTAGAGTCACCATGCCCCACTTATTGTTAGTGCACCATAAAGTGAGCCTGCAGCTGCAGTTCCTATACATTTCACTGTTAACTGTTTCAAGAACCACTGACTGTGGACTTTGGATAGAGAGAGTCCTTCCTGGCAGCAAGAACCAAAACCACACCATCATCTGTATTTAATTTTACCTCCACCATGCATCCAGTCTTTCCATTTGGGAAGAGATGTTCATGTCAATTCATTCACTTCCAAGAAATTATGGTTATTCAGTGAGCTGAGATGGGTCCTTTAAGCCCCCTGATTAGGTAATCTACTAAGCAGGAGATTTTTATTGCTGTCACTCTCCAGTAACAGTGCATGTTACTGTGTGCTGCATCAGCACTTCAACCAAAAGAAATTCTGTTTGGGGGGGAGAAAGGTTTTGAAAGGATGATGCTTTTTTTAATGGCATCACATGGCCTGTGTGTCAGAAAGATGGAATAAAACCTGGGCCCCAGGCTGAGAGCCTGTTCAGCTCTGATAATGTGTCTGCTGACCTTTAGTGCAACAGGGAGTTAAGTTGCTCACAGTCTACAGCAGCAGCAAAAGATGGATCCCTGGCTGCTCTCCAGCCCAGGCTGTGTGTGGGGCCATGAACTGCAGCTGCTTCTTCCAGCTAAGAGAGGTGCAAGTCTCAGGATGGAAGATAGCCAATAATTCCCTACTGCAGACCCATCCCACAGCAGCACTTCATGATGTCTCTACAGTCCATCTGCAGATACATCTTGTAGATAAGAGAAGGGGCAAACAGTTTCTCATGGGAAATAAAGATTGTTTTTATTGGAATGTTCTAGGGGTTGCCCTGTTAGTAATTAAAACTTAAGCAGTCTCTCAGAAAAAAAAATCTTTATACTTCAGGGTGTCACATTACATAATGCTGAGAAATTACAAGTCCAACATGGGATACAGAAGTCTTCTGTGAGGTTTTACAGCAAAAAAAACTGAGCCATTTCTCATCAACTTAAGGTTTATATCACATGGAAGGTAAAGATCAGTTACTACTAATTCATTCAGGGGATAAAAATTATAAATAAAGCTAATTTATTATATCCATGGATAAAATCTGAGAACTACTGACAGTGAAGAGAATTTTGTCATTGAGCTGAAAGGGAGTGGAATGCCAAGCATTTTAAATATACATACAAGCTCGTTTAGGCAAATAAAGCAATT
Organism: Lichenostomus cassidix; assembly: GCF_008360975.1. NCBI lineage: Eukaryota > Metazoa > Chordata > Aves > Passeriformes > Meliphagidae > Lichenostomus > Lichenostomus cassidix. The sequence continues at coordinate 25,484,468 of NC_139488.1, forward strand.
ATTTGTCATTCATATTCAGAGAATAAACTTGCCAGTTAGCTGTCTGAAATATTTGTTGTTATTACAGTTTTGCATAATTTATTGCCAAATTTGTTTACATGTGCTGTGTTTGAAAATGAAGCAGCATGAGAGCAAAGAACATTATAGTTTGCCTGTTAAAGAAAAGAACAGAGAGTGAGGAAGCTTTTTTATTTCTGCTGTATTAAAAGTGATAAGTTAAATACAGGGACTGAAGTGCCTTTCCAAACTTACATAATAAATATAATATTCATCAAACCCCCTAGCTAAATATTGATCATTAAACTCCCACATTAAAGACCAGTCTGTGCTCACTTACTCCATAGGAAGGAGTGTGGAGGTGGATGGAGTAGTTTCTGAAAAGTTTGTGCTCTTTCTGTCTTGCAACTGCTTTCTTGTGCTGATAGACCAAAATACCAGGGAGACAGAAATTCCCCTCAAATATTTTCTTCTAAAGAGCTGCTAGGTTATAAGACATTCCCAAGGAGGTGAAGTATTACATGGATATGCCCTTGGTATGAAGGCTTCAGGAGTGCTTGGGGCCAGCATAGAGGATGGTTGTTGGACAGGACACTGGAGGAGCCTTGGGCACTCCCAGTGCTTTCCATTCCAGCCTAGCTCCATGTAGGGATCCATCCTAACACATCCCAGGTCTCCAGCTGCAGTGCCATCAGCAAAGAAAATTGAACCTTTTCCATTAAAAAAACTGCTTTCTTGTCTTTCTGTGGGTACTGTAATCAAATGGCATACATTTGTCCCGAGCTGTTCAGTATTGCAGTAGCAAAAAGATAGAAATGCTCAGAGCAGCACGTTAGCTTTTTGTGTAAACTGGGCATGGAAGAAGATCAGTGCCTCTGTCATGTGGTGATCACACACAAACCTGTGCACCACAGGAGGCACAGATGGGGACATAGCCAGGGAATTCAGGGAAAACTTTAGCTTTCATTGAGGTCAACAAATGTTTCTTCCAGGCTATGGAGATCAACTAGCACAGAAACAAGTCCCTTGAAACAAAATTTCCCCTTCGGCAACTACAGCCTAGCACACAGCGCCTTTTGCATAGATGGGCTTAAAGAAATAAGCACAGGGAAGGGAGATGGGAGATCCTGGTGGAAGCACTGGTGGCCAAAACACACAATTTCCCCATCTGTCGTCCCATCAGTGAAGTGAAGGTCATGCTTGTCTAAGAAGGGTGCTGTGGTTTTTAATTAGGTAATGTCAGGACAGTGCTTTGATCATATAAGCACCACATAAATGCTAAGTACCTAATTCCTCACATCCTGCGCTTCAGCGGGAAGCAACAGGTTATCCCTTTGATCTCCTGTGCAGGCATCCAGACCAAACTGCTGCTCTGACATCCCTGGATGAGTATTCAGGCTCAGTTAGTCAACCCTTGAAACACATCCCATTTCTCAGGCATGTCAATCCCCCTGCCCATCTGTCTGCATGGCCCCATGCCCTCCTGGACACATCCTGGGCTCATGTCAGGAGCTCACAAGTGCCAAGAGGACAGAGAGGTTAGTGGGCACAGGCAGCAGGGCTTTTCCTTTGAGGAGATCACTTTGTCAGGTGACACAACACATCCAGGATGTGTTGGCTGTGCTGGGCAGTCTTTCCATAACACCTGAGTGGTAGTTTTCAGTGGAAATATGTTCCAATGTTGTTTGTGTCTTCTCTAAGAATTAGGAGCAGTAATGACTTGTAGACAAAGCCTCATTTGTATTAGCCACAGATTCTGCACTCTTAGGGCCCAGTTTGCAATCTAGCTGGTCTCATTTCTATTTAAGCAAAGTGCCAGGAGAGCCTTTTTTAATTGTATTACTGTGATACAGCTACTGCTGCCTAAGTAGGAGAGATTTGGATATCAGCTGAACCATCTCAGAGCTTTGACTGAATGGACTTCAAGGCTTGTCAGACAAAAATTAAATGCACCAATTTTCAGATTTATTGTGTGATGTTGTTTCAGCACAAGAAAATAATCCACACAGTCACAGCATGGATTTCCATCTTCCTCCATCAGTCAGATGACACTGTGGTCTTGAGGCTACTGCTGCCCTTGAGCATTACAGGCAATCTGTGCCTCAAGCAGCAAATACAGTCCCTGGATCAGTGCCCAGAGATGAAGCAGCCAGGGGCCATCATCGTGGTAATAGCAGAGCTGAAGAAAATTGTAGATTAAATAAACCCAGACATGGAGCTGCTTTCTCTGCAGTCCTTAATCCATAGCTGACTCCAGTGAGCAGAGGTGACGGTGGGCACCAGCTGGATGTTTCTGGCCTGGTTGTTTTCATGCTCCTGCTTCCCCTGGCTCCAGACAAGGCCAATAGAAAGATTCCCAGAAGCTGGGATGGGAGATGGCAAGTCAGGTATGATCCAAGCTGGATGAAGGAAGCACTGGGGATCATCAAAAATCCATGCATATGTTTTGCAGGATTTATTTCCCTGATCAAAATACTGGAATGTTCAAACTGAGAAGATATTCATAGTTCAACTATTGCTAATGAGAGTAACCAACATCAGAAAAACATGGCCATCAGCAACCAGCCACTGCCAGCTCAGATAATTCCCTCATGCCACCTCTGATCTTCAGCAATTGTTTTATGGGTTTGGAGAACTGGGGATAGTGTGGCTCATGCAAGTATAATTTTTTTTTTCCAGTCTTGTGTTTTTTGCCAAGGAAAGCTGGACAATCTGAAGCAAAATATTTTAACAAGTAGTAGGGAACAAATAAGACAACTGTGATTTTAGGAACAGCTTCCAGCCATCCAAGAGATCTATATGGCTCCCAGAGCTGGTGTGCTGTGCCCCATCAGCTATGTCAGTGCAGAAAGGGAATGTTGCAAACGTTCTGAGCATTGCTGAGTCCTTGTGAACTGGCTCTGTTTTCCTGCAACTGGGCCTAAACAAGAGTGAAATGAGGCCTAGTAATCTTTCTAGAACCATAAATCAGTTTTATTCTAATTTTCTATTGAGAATAGCAATAAAACAGTAAAATGTAGCCCAGTGGTTTAAAACAGATAAACCACATCTCACTGGTGCAAAATCATTATAGACCCTGCCCATAAATTCTTGCACCAGTCTAAGCTGTTTAATGAACTTGAGTACTTAAATTTAATATTGGCTCAGCCTAATCTCAGGTGATATTAATCACTAATTAATACTTTTTGGGGGGGTTGTTCATGCAGAAAGTATCACAGTTCTAATTACCACTTGTTTGATAATGTGCCTTTATCTCTATTTTAATGGGGCTACCCAGTTTATTTAGATGCAAACATCTAAGGATTTTTTCATCCCCAAGAGCAATTGCTCTCTTAAACACTTTCAGCGATACAGTTACTTTAAAGCAATAAGCAGTGCAAGAGGAGCTAGCATGAAATTACATTATATCTCCAGAGCTTTGTAGTTATATAAGAACTCTTGGCTTATTCTGTTAATTAGGGGAATATGTTTACTGTGGGTTTTTGAAGTTATTAATTATTTTCATTAGTTTAAAATTCTTTGACTGTCATGTCTGTATACTATTTCTATTAGTAATTCAATCCACGCATGTAGGGTATTTTATGCATTCCTATCTTAACCAAAGGATGAGCAAAATATAAAAGGAAGGAGATTCAGTTAGTCAGATGCCATCCCAAATTCCAACACTGTAAGTACATATACATTTTATATATTTTTTATATATATATGCATATACTAGCTGCACTCAAGAAACACGTGAAACAATTAAAATTTTATGCCACAGATTTGCTATACTAAATCTAGCAATTTTTCAGTAGGATTATTTTTGAAATACTAATATTTCTAGCCCACATTAATTTATAAGTGTCCCTATAATGTAGAACAGGGTACTAAGTAGAAATTTCCAAATATCAAAAGGGAAAACCCTCTACTTATACTTTCTGAAACTGGATGGAGAACAGTATAATGCACAGTTAAGTAAAGTTTATTCTTGCATTTAGAGGACTAGGAGACAACTTTCTCACTTACTTTCCATTATTTCAATTTCCTTGATTTCTGACAAAAGCTTAATTGTTGAATTTTTTAAGCTGCCTGCAAAATGAATTTTATATATATATATATATATACATATGATTAATGTGCAAGACCTTCAGTATTTAGTTGTTTACCCCTCCCTTACTCAGTGGGAGCAAGTCAGGTGCAAAAATACTTTGCTTCAGAAAAGATGTCTGAAAATTAATTTATTAACATTCATTAGGCACTTGTAATGAAATGTAGGAGTGGAGTACAAAGAATTGCTCTTTCCTTTCTTTACATTCATCAGGCTAAATTGGATTAATCAGATTGGAAAGGGTAATAAAATAGAGCTTGTTCTTATCTCTCTGCTTCCTCCAATCGGTTATAAATGAGTACACTGAATGCTACCCGCTGCTGTGATGCAGCAACATTTGAGGCACTCTGAGCTGCTTCTCATTTTGAGGCAGAGCTGGGTGTCACATGAGATCTGAATTAGATATTTTGATTTGACCCATCTCTGCTCAAAAGAGCCCACTAGCAGCAGTGAGAGCTTCCTCTCTGCGTTGACATTTGTTCCTGCATGGCTGTCTTCCTACAAACCCTGTTCTTATCACCTGTCTAAAGTGATGTCCAATTAGCTTTTCAGTTTTGTAAAGAGGATTTTCCATAGATCTTTTGTCATTAACATGTGGTGAACCACTTAGGATGGGTTAAACCATAGTTTTCTTCATTTCTGTTGAAGATGAGTGCAGAAGGGTAGAATACTTTTCTGGATGTTTTCAGCGAGGCCTTTAGCTGATGAGAGGACAGAGACATATGAAGGCACACATAGCACACTTGAAGAGTTAAATGTACCCCCAGGAACCCAGAAGCTCAACAGAGACAAAGAAGTGTCTTCCAGGTGGAAGGTCCCACAGGACTGCTGCCAGAGGCAGCAAACAGGCTGCATTCATCCAGAGAACAAAAAAGAGTTGCACAACCAAGTATAGCTTAGATCACAGTGTACTTAGAATGAGTATTTTACCTTCAAGAGCCATAAAAAAAAATTTTCATTTTAGTTTTTCCTCAAGGCCTACAGCCTTATGATCCCCTCCTTAACTGCTTTCTCTCTCCATTTTATATAAACAGAAAAGAAAATTAGCTATAATACTCATTTTTGCATGAGTATGAATATTTCCTTGAGGTAATTTCTAATGTTGGTGTTCCTATATCAAGCCAAATAACCCAGAAGACATCTGGCCGTACTTCAGGGCTCTCCAGATCTGTGCTACTGCTTCAATTTCTGCATCTCATGTTCTTTACCTATCCATCACATTCCTCTCATGAAAGAGAAACTGTCAATCCTAAGCCTTCACAGATAGCTGACTGGTTCCTTCCTGAGCCCCACTGACTTTCACTGAGCCCATGGCTCTTGCACTTTGAGCAGTCCATAACTTTTTTATTTTTAAAATGATTGGTCCTCCCCTTCCCTTTTCTTTTATCATCTCACAGCAGGCATGAAACTCTGGGAGATGGTCAGCAGGAGTACTGAGCGCATGTAAGTAAAAAGAAAGGAGGAACTTCTCAAGTCTTCCTCTATCTGGAACCAAATCCCTTGAAGATGCATAAAAACAATATTCACTTTTAGTGTGGAAGGTTTTTTCATCTTCACATGCTCTTCCTGCTTCCCAGGGTCCTGTTTTGTTCTAAGAATCATTGAAGTCAGGTCTGTTCTTTGGTCTGTGCCTAAACTGAGATCCAAAAGTCTTGAAGTAATTGTTCTAAGAGCTGTAACTTCAGTCAGCCATGTTAAAGTGAAATGAACTGAGCAGATCCTGGTTTTGGAAAAGATAAATACATTTTCTACCCACAACAAGCATTGAATTTCATTCATTTCCACAACACCTTCCAAATACATTTGTGAAGTCAGAAGGGAAAAAAAACATATTCCCATTGTGCGTGTCCCCCCCCCCAAAAAAATAACAAAAAACAACTAAAACTTAGTTTTTCTTCACCCTTTGGGGAGTGAGAATTTCATCTTTTAAGAAAAGTTTTCCTTACAACTTTGAAATACAGATCTTCAAGACTGTTAGGAAAATATTGTGTATCAAAGATCTTTCAATTAAGAACTCATTTGAATTTCAAATAAAATACTGAAAATAAAGAATCTTGCTGCTTAAATATGATGCTCATCTGGGGCAAATCAGATCAACTGTAGAAGACACCAAATCTAATAGCTTGACCAATACATTCCTAAGGCCAAAAGCCTGTCACAGGCATTAAAATTCACAGAGAAAGCTGGAGAAATTCATGCCATAATTATTTTATATAAAGCCTATACATTCAGGATGACATAGGATCATGTTTTAAAACAAAACTCCGCAACTATATTTGAAGTTCTAATAAAGAACGCAAACTTTTTTCAATCTAAAGATTTAGAGTAATAAAGTGTTTGAAAAGCAAATTATACCTCTGTCTCACTCCTGGTTCAAGGAAACTCATAAGTTTCTAGCAAATTCATCAAATCTCAGCTTTTAGTTTTCTACCCCTTGCTGCTGAATTCTAGACAGCTCTGAAACTTTCTTCTCCCCCAGAGGCTAGGGAGGTTGTGATCCAACAGGATCTTCCCCCAAAGAACCCAGATTCCCTCTGTGAAACGATTTCTTGCAGGGAATCTTACATGCTAGGAGAGCAGAAACTCAAGATGTTGTAGATGCCAAAAATGGGAGTGGTGCTGCTTTCCTACTCTGAGTCACATGCCAGTTCCAGCTAGTCAGGAGTGTCCTCAGTTTCCTGGGGATTGTTGCAACCAGAGCTCAAAATGTCATCTTCCACGTTCCTTGAGCAAATAATCATAACGTGACCATCTCATGTGTTTTGAAATGCTGTTTAGTCCTCTTCCTGACATAAAAATGTCCCTGACTGAGTTCAAGGCAGCTTTCATTCAGGGAGTGAGGTCTTCAAGAAAAAATGTCAGCATGAATATAAAACTGGAAAAAAATTAATATTAATCTTTTCCAGTCTCCTATGCTTTCATGTATCTCCTCATTTCTGTGTGTAGGCTGTTTTGTGTTGTTTCTTGAAACAGAATTTTCTAATTGTAAAGAAAACAGACTTGGGGCTAAGTGTTGGATCATTGTCTCCCATGAACTTTTAGATTTGTACCTTGTGCCCTCTAGAAACTGAGCCTTGCAACTCCCAGACATTGATCTTTTTTTTCTTTTTTCTTGTCTGTGTAATGCATGTAGCATCCTATTATAGAAACAAAGGACACACATTGGCTTTTATCTGCACTATAGAGTCAAAACACCACTGCTCATTGTGAGCAGCATCGTCAGCAGTGGTCTCTTGCCAATTCTCCTCCTCCAGATTCATATTCATTTGTTAGGTCTAATTAAAGACCCGTGATACAAAGAAGCTTAGGGCTGCTTTACATTCAAGCTCCTCTGCTTTTGACTGATAGTACACCTTTTGTGTGCAACATTTTAGGTTTGTGTAGAAATGTCTTACAGTGACAGATTGCTTTTGTACTTGCTGGCTACTGTCCATTTAATTTTCATTATATGTTTCATTGTATACTTCAGAGAGAGTTTGCTAATGGTTTGCAACTCACCAAATTTACAGTGGGATTGGATGCTCTGGGGATGGTTGGGAAAAGCCTGGGGGTCTTCCATCAAATTATCCTACAATAGCTTGAAAGAAGCTGTGGAGTCTGAGCAAATAAAACTGATGTAAAAGATAATACAACTCTTTCCTTCTTTACAGTTCTCTTCATTTCCTTGTACTTTGTCCTATTGCACAAGAGTATTCCGAAGAGGATATACATTGTGTAAAACCTTGGAAATTCTCACTCAAAGGTCAACCTGGGTTCTTACCAGGGCAAAAATATTCTGCAAATTCAGTTAAAAGCCTTGTTGGGACACTTCTGTCTTGATTACCTTGAAAACCTGATCGTGGTCAAGGCAGCCTGGAAACTGACTGTCATCTTTCAGCTCTGCATTGCCTGCAGGCGTCAGAAACAGCGCTGACCATGGTGCTGAAGTGTTTCAGGTTCCAGTTCTGCTCTACTATGAGGTTTGGTTCCCTTGAAACTACATCTTAAAAAAATCAGTGCAGCTGGGAAGGGAATCCAAATCTGTTTCTTAATATTTTCCTTTTTTATTTAATCACTTATTAGGTGAGCCCCACTGTGACCAGATAGATTCTAACTTTGAGAACAGGGAAGTTGTTTTAAATCTTTCTAAGAAAAAAAATGTCTCTAAATAAAATTAGGGCGCAGTTATCAGGCACTGCATTCAACTCCATTCCCCAATACCAGAAAGCCAGTAGGAAATTGTGGGAATTGGAACGGACTGATGAAATGCTTTGGCAGGGCTGAGAGCAGGAAGAAACTGTGTTTTCAGGAAGAGAGCATGTGTTTGCATTTCAGCTGCTCCAATTTTCATCCTGGCATCTCAGTTTAACCTGCTGATGAATGTGTGAGTTTGTGTTAAGACTGTAGGCTGCAAACTGAACAGCTGAAGCACAGGTGTAAATTCCCTTCTGCTGCATCTGTCACAAGAGCAGCAAACTCCAACATGGGGTAGGGCAATGAATTCTTACACCCTGATTCCAAGATTCTAAAGAATTTTTGTTTCATGTTAAAACTTTTGCAGAATATCCACAAAGCTGAACAGTTGCTCCACAGGCTTTCTGCTCAATGTGTTTGCAGACCTGGAGAAAATGAAGACAAAAAGGGGTTTTTTAACTGTTTTCCACTATTGTGGTAATCCTATCAATAAGGACAGAACTTTGTTTATAAGGCAAATCAGAGATGAAGTCTGATCACACAGCCACTGCCACCCCTTTCTAGTCATAGCCATAGTTTGGATCAGCTCTGAAATTTCTCATTCTGAGAAGAGTGTTTCACCCAGGCAGTCTTTTCCATAGGAGTCCAGACATAAGCATGAAAGATTTTAAGGTTTTAAACCTTAAATACTAAATTACTTCAGTTTTAAAGGCTTCAGATCTTCCTCTTATTTCAGCTAGGAAGACATTAGGTATTATTTTATGGGGAATCTTCTCTGAAAGAACTGCCACCAGTGCCACTTGGTCCCTCAGAGGCCACCAGTACCTGCTCATTAACTTTTTTGATAAGTGTTAAATACATGGTTGACTTTGAAATACATGGTTGACTTCAAGTGAGAATCTTAAACTAACTGAGACAATCCGTTCTCGCTCATGATAATGTCAGCTTGAATATAAAACCATTTGATTTATAAAGATTTCTGTTGTGCAGCTGAATTTAAAAAATAGCACACTCAGTGCCTGCTGTCCATACTGTAAGTAAGGCAATGTATAATCACTCTGATAAGAAAGCACTTTTCCTGCCCAAATGCCATATTTTTCACCCATTTATTTCTTGGTACCTCTTGTGACTTATCTCACCAATAACAAGTTACAAGCCAGACAAGTTACTATAGAAGATTTAGAAAAAATTCATTAAGTGTTTTTAGAGGAACAAATACCTTCACAGCAACACTGAATTTTTGGCAGGAACCCACAATTATGAGCCTATCTCCAAGGTGACTGTAAGGTAAGTGCTCCGAATTTTGTTGAGGCCACTAATTTGTGCCCTCAGAAACCCAGATTCAGCTCCTGATTCTGCCATAGGTTTCCCAGTAGAGCCAGATTTGAAATTAAACTTGCTGCTTTCCAGGGGAGTGCTCAACGTTGGAATATTGATTTTTTTCTTTCTCCTTTTTTGAGCTAAGAGTTATTTAAGTATTTTATATCAAGTGGAACAATTTCTAATGATTTAATATTCACTAAGGGAATGAGACACTATAGTCTAATAGCTGCCTTGCTCTGCTGGGAGTATGGAAGACTATAGCACAAAATCTCTACTATGTAAACCTTTAATAATTTTAGATAAAGCAGAAAAACTTTTGACTAGGTGAGACTAGGAGCATACCCAAGATACTTCTCTTACCAAAGTATTATGCTTGGAAGTTCCTGGCCCTCACAGAAAATGGCAAAGTGAGTGTCTTGCTCCCTCAGCACTGGGAATTGGAAAAGACATCTTGTTGCCAGCTCATAAATGCAGTATTTACCCAGAAGAAAATTGTTCAGTCAAGAATGTCAGAAGCGTCATTATGGCTGGATCCAAAGTCTTGTTCTTATCTATTTTGCAAAGCCCTATATATAAAGACTGTAGATAGATCTGTGGAGATAAAGAAGGGAGTTGTGATATGGCACCATAGCCTTGGATCTTGCTGTGTGGGAAGTCAACTCTGGAAAACTTAAGGCACTGGCAGAAATGTCCAGAATGCACCACACCCCTTCAAAAGGCCAGTGATCCTCTCAAAGGTTTCCGGTGTACTACAATCAAACTAAATATATTCCCAGCCTGGTTTAATATTAAATGAGGACAAGTTACAACAGCAAAGACTCCTGTTGAAAGCAAGAAAATGCAACCAAAGGAATTCAGTGTAGTTTAAAACTACTTTTTTCAATGAATTGGCAAAATCCTCTAGACTCCTTTAGCTCATGGTGATGTTGATTTCAGCATCTCCTCTACAATAGTGGAGACATATGGGTGTAAAACACTGTTGGAGAGGAGAATCAGTCCCTAAAATTATGCATGGGAGGTGCATATAAAAACGTATGAGGAGAAGAACCCTACAAATAAAAGTTGTCTACCCTCAAAAGACACATTTCTAAAGCAGTTGGCCAATTGCTTTAAGTCCCCTTGAGAAGGAATGAATTTTGTCTGCTCAGATTTCAGGAAATAAATGCAATACAAACCATAGTTACTTTGACAAGTTCAAAATTAAAGGCACCAAGGGTCCTGCCTCTGAGATGTGTTTTAGCAAAGCTTGACATTTTTTAACTTTCAAGGAAACGTTGATGGAGAACTAAAGTGGAAGCCATGAAATCTCAGGTGAATGTGAATGGAAAACTAGCTGGATTTCAGTCAGCACTATCAACCATCTCTTCAGCTCCTGGCAAACAAGGAGTCTGAGAAAAAAAGCATTACACTAGCTGTATTTTTATTTTTGTCATGATAACTCTCCATTTCCTCAGTTTCATCAGTATTAAAGTGAAAAGAAAGTCCTAGGAATGTAAAGCTGTCCACAAATTGATTTTTTCCTGTCATTTTCACTTTCATCAAAATGAAAACAAGGCATTATTTGGAGCTTGAAATATGTACACTTAAAATCAAAGAATTTCACTTAGAAATGTCGTGTTGATGTGTTGTAGTGTGAAGATTTTTTTGTCTCTAAAGTCCCTTTCCATACTGCATCACGCCTGAGCTGTTTCAATAGTGCATCAATTTTGAGAAAAACAAATACCAATGGAAAGGAGATGCTTCAACATAATAATCTTCCTCAGATGCTGTAACTCAAAACATTAGAAAAAAGAATCAAATCATAAAATATTTTCTACAGGAAATTCTAGATGTCTGTCTTCATGCTCTTATAAGACAAAACTCAGAATTCATACTCTTATTTAGCTTTATCAATGAGATTTTTAATCTTCTCCCAAGATTTTGAAATTAAGGCTTTTCTATTCATGTTGGAAAAAATTTTCCAAGTGCATTTATTTTTTTTCCATTTCACAGTATTCCTTCTGCCTCAGCACCTTATAAAACCTTTGCAACACTTTTTCTATGTGGTACAAAAGTAGCATTTATCCAGGAAAAGCCTTGGATAACTGTACCCACATAATCTTGATTATGGTTCCTTACAGTTTGACTGTGCAAGTCTGGCGCTGCACTGAATTACAGATAAAGAGTGTTACTCAGCCTGGACTGGATCCTTTCTTCACAGAGTTATCAGACAAAAGCAGTGTAAACTTCAGTGCCTGTTTTCCTTCAGCTTTCTCTTTACTGCAGCACAGAGTAACTTACAATCCAAAGCTTGAAAAGTGATGTCAAAGGGGTTAGGAATCGAAACCATTTTCTCAATCTACTTTTCAGCATCAGCCTGCAAGACTTTCAATTTTTGGCACGTGCTTGCCCTCCTTATTGTCCTGTGATTTCAGCCGGTAGCAGAGAAGACAGAGTGAAGAGTCTTTGCATTCTTCTTCCTGCCTGATCGCTTGCTTTCTGTATGTGGGAAGGGGAAAAAGTCACAGGTGTGACTTTTTCAGGCTTTCTGCATAAACCTTAAAGTCTGGCTTTCTGCATAAGCCTCATGAGAGCTGAAAGCCCAAGTGCAGAGTCTACCTCATTTCTAAAGTTTAGATGGTTTTGCATTCCTCAGGTGATTCTTGATTTCATGAATCATTCACCCTTTCCTTAGAGTAGAAGAAAGGAGTTTAAAGAAGGAAAGATTGTTTTAATCTGCTGGCAGTAAACCCCTTCAGTCAAGTTAATTATAACAGTTGCACCAACCTGTGGAGCAAGTCAAACAAACATGAAAGAGAGGAACATGCAGCTGAGATAAAAAAGAAACCAGTAGATGCACTTGTCTTCAGTTTGCCACTTATGAGCTTTGATTTGCCATTCTTCTCAGACATTTTAAGTTTTCAAGCAGGCTGTGCTCACATATTCTGACAGCCCTGCTAATTCTATCAACTCAGTGATGTCTGTCTGAAACTTTGGACACCAAGGTAAGCAGACCTGAACACCTACAGCTTCTTTTAAAAATATCCAGAGTTGTTAGTTTAACTGTGTAACAGATATGCACATACACTAGTGTTTATTTATTAATGTAGTCTATATACTTAAACATGTACACATGTACACATGTGTTCACACACACACAAATATGTAAATTAAATTTCTCCAAAAACAATAAATCTACAAACACAAGGATGGTTCTTACCCAGAGCACAGAGAAAAATATACAGTTTATCATAGGGAGAAAGAAAAGTACTCTTCTGACATTAAATTGAAAATTCAGTCATTTGTTTGTAAGAGTTCATACCATCTGCTATTTCAAAAACACAAAATGTACCAGAACAAACCAAAGCCTTGTTGCTTGTGCAACAGTAGTACTAGCTACACAAAATAGACATTTATATCTCACTAGCTACCTTGGTCCCACAGCTGAGTTCAGACAACAGCCCAACAGGTTTTCATGTACTGAACCAAAGAAATCCTATAGGTATGTAAGAAAAGCTACGAAGAAAAGATACCATTTTTGTATCAATTAGCTAAATTGACTTTCTCAGCACTAAAGCTTTCAATAGTAAAACTGTCAACATAAAAGCACCAAGCCCCAGCCACAGTTAGTGGAAGTGAACACAGGTACCAGGTACTGCCTTGTCTTCTGTTGGATAAAAAATTCTTATTTTAGAATAAGTTGCATTAAAAATTCCGGTGCAATGGCACAAGGCTGTTTTCTTTGATTCAACACATTAGACCTGTTTCCTTCCTGTTAAGTACATTTTAAATCCTTAAATTACATTATATTCTGCCTCCATAAAACGAGAGCAATGCTACAGCGAGTCATGTCTCACATGGAAACAAATCCCAATTTGCTGTCACAGATATATTAAAGCCAAGGGTAAGGAAGAATGACAATGATGGCAGAAGCAGCCATCCAGGTACAAAGAGGAAGGACTGCAGACCCACATGATCCAGATCAAGAGGGCTTTCTGACAGCATTATCTGTCCACAAAGTACATGATTGTTTCTGAAAAAAATACGCTGGTTAACTCTGTAGTCAAGGAAAATTTCATCAATATAATTAATGGAGTTTAGAGTATATTTATCCATAGATGTGTGATTAAAAAAAAAAAAATTCCATTTGCCTCTTCTGATTGTGGTGTCCAATTCTGTGCAGAGACAAGAGGGATGCTAATATGACTCACTCAGTTGTGGGCACACCTCTTGGTCAGATGAAGCCCACCTGTGTTTTGCTGATGCTATAAAATGCACAATGTACAGGCACATCCCCTACTCCGTGCTTTGGCAAGCAGGACCCATTCAGATTCACAAACCACAGCAGGAATACAAGCATCTGCTCTGCTCCTACCTGAAAGATTTAATTTGTAATTAGGGTTAAATGTTTTACATTTTCAGCAGTGATGACTTGAGACCCCTGATGCTAAAATGAGAATGGGAGTGGGAGACTTCTCTATTTTTCAGTCTTCTCTACTCTAAACTGTATTATATCTCTCATCATTTTCACAAGCAGTTGCCCAGCTTGTATTGTGAGTACAATACTTATTTACTCGTAGAGCTGCAAGGAATAAGTTAGATATTCTCCTGAATAAATGCTTCTAGATGAAAAAGAATTTAAATCTAACTGACAACAGGGGAAGAAAGATTATTTGTGGTTTTGCTGCCCAGGATGCAGCGATCTCTTCTGCTGCTGCAGAGAAAGAAAAAATAAGGATGGCCTATCCTGTAAATTTTGTTTCATACTTGTACTAAATCCAAACTCTTCTTGCAAAAAATGTGCACTGAAGTAATGGAATGAGAGGTTTAATAAATACAGTGGTCTAATGGAAATAGTATAGCAATGTTTAATTAACATCTGTGACGCTTCAGAGTCAACACAATTCCTTTTTCTTCCCTTTGCTGTGAGAAGATAGGACTTTTTTACCATAACTTACTGCACACTCCTATATCAGTAAACAGCAGCAGAGAAATGTATCTGCTGAAAGAAAGCTCAGCATTATGCAAAGAGTGATAAACTTCTCAGAAGGTGTTTACAAATGCATTCAGTGAAACAGAATTTTAATGAATTGTGCCACATAATCTTGCAGTTAATGAGCTGTAAAAGTCTTTGCCAATTATAGTGACTCAAAACTAACTCTTTTGGATTCCAGATCAATAATGGGACTACTTCTGCACATTTTCATTTTTTTAAAGGAAAATTAGGAACTAAGAAAAGAAAAGGTATGTTTGTCATATTAAGCTTTTCAGAAATGTCCCTCATTATTATAACAGAGCTATCTATATTCTTGTAATTTGTAATATAATCCCTCAGCTGCATTAAAACAAACAAACCTTCTGAGATCAAATGACACCAGTATTGTAAAATGCCAGGGGCAAAACCAGAAAAGACTAATGACTTCAATAATAAATAGGGATATTTTCCACGGGTTATATTAAATTCAACTATCGTGCATAACCTCTTAGAAAACCAAAAATATCCTTCTCTGCCTGTGCTATCCACCCTAAGTGCTCTGATGTTAGAAAGTGGACACCTTAAAACTCCCTGAAGACTGGTTCATCTCTTTTGGTCTTATTTCAAGTGAAGGGTCTGCAGACATTGCTTTTTTGTTCAGGTGAGGTCACTATTCCTGCCAAGGAACATGACATTTTAACTCACCAGAATTGTCACAGTTCCCAGGGACAAATTAATATTGCACCCAAATAGTTCCTGTGATTCTCTATCCAGCTATTAAAATATTCTTTTGGAAAACAAAGGTTTGGCTTAATATTTTAATGTCTTCAAAATCTAAAGGAGATGAGAACAGAATTTATCAACTAAAAATATGGCAGACAGTTTTATTGCCTCTGATCTCCAATTTATTATGTGACTTTTTCCCAGTATGATTCTACTTTTTTCTTCTCTAAAGATTTTTTCTCTTACTCATGCCTCAGTGTGAAGGATCCATTAACAGGGGAACCACATAAAAAGTAATTCCAAGGAAAAGCCTTATAAAATGTGAAAAATTAAAGTTGTGCTCTGATCCCATTAAGAAAAGAAATTGCCTTGAGGCATCCACTAAATATGTGAAATCCATTTCTGCTGAAGGGCTTCAGAGTTTATTCCTCCCTTACAAATGCAATTTCACAGCAGAAGTTGAACATTTAAACAAAGAGAAGCAGGATCTTTTCCCAGTTAGCGCCTCTTTTCCTTGATTGCTGCCAGGTCACCAAGAGCAAATTTACATCAGAATCTGAGATTAAATAAATCTCAGCCAAGAGGCTTTAAGGGCATTTCTGCTTGTGAAGACTGTAAACCAGGAAATGCTCTCAGTATGGAGGGTTTACTGTTGTTATTATCAGTATTTATTTTGCTCGGCTTTAGGTATAAAGCTAGAGAAGTCAGTGGGCTCAACATCTCCTTTCCTTAAGTGGTGAGTTTAAGCTCCCTGATGGCCCAGCTCCATCTGACCTTCTGTTTCTGGTGCTGGAACCTCACATATTTCTTCAGCTCCACAACTTCATACACAAGACTAAAGGAGCAGAATAAAAGAAAAAGAGTGAGCAGCCACCAAGGAGGATGTCTTGTCCCTGCTGAAATCCCCCCCAACCATGTGTTTATTTCCCCCTGTCCCATGGAAAGGTGCATCTGCCATGAACTTGTGGGGTCCCTCTCCAAGTTCAGAGGGGCTGTGAGGAGGTAGCAGTCCTTCAGCCTTGATGCTAGGGAGAAGCTCTGCAGAGGCTGCTTGATGGAATCATCCTGGGGAGAAGCCCTGCTGTCTCCAGAAGCTAAGGAACCACATGCTGTTGCCCCTGTCCTTGACGACAGAAGCCACTGAACCAGACTCTTTTAAGGAGACTCAAAACAGTATAGTAATGACCCTGTTGATTTCAGAACATTACTCCATAAAACTCACTGAATCTTAGATCAGGAAAGCAGGTGGGAAACCACAGATTTCCCCTTTTTCCTGCTGTTGGTTGAGGAAATTTACTTTGTCCTTCCCTCTGCTGCAGTTGACTGTCCAGCAGCTGAGGTTCTTTCCCCTTGCCCAAAGCAGTGTTGGCAGCCCACCCACCCCTGCTCCCCTGAGACAACATACCAGTCTGGTGGCCACTGGCAGAGCTGTTTTCATCATTCTGCTCCATCCTACAGAATGAAAGATACCCTCAGTGCTGCAAAAGAGTTTAGTGGCAAGAACTAGCAAGCTGTCTGAAAGTGCTCCAAAAATCCTAAGTGGGAATTTGACTGCACAAAATACCCAGAGCGGAAGAAGTGGGTTTTCCCTGTGCAGTTTTCTTGCTTAGTCATAATTTGAAGATAACATCCGGAGAGGAGAAATAGCATCTCTGAAGGGTACTGGGGAGATTCTTCTAAAGTATGTAACCAGCAAAATGACTGCAAGCATGATGAAAATTCAGAAGGTTTCTAATCCAGCTAGGAGATATGAAAGAGCCCCCTGCCCTCTGACATATTTATTATTGTTTGCTATTTCTCCAGTGGAAATATATGGTTACATTTAAGCCCATTGGCACAAAGCCTGTCCTTCAGAAGCTGTTTGCCAGCCCCTCTGAGTTTATGGTAATGTAAACTGAAAAATTGTTCCAGGTCTGGATCATGGGTGTTGCCTCTTCCCATCCTGCTTCCAGTGCAAAGATCCAAAAGACACACTTCATTTCACACTTTAAAGAAATTGGGGCAGAGAGAGGAAGCTTTTCTGCTGTAATGGTGATGTTTTTATAAAATGAATGGGTCAGCTCTGGAAAGAGGTAAGACTGAAACTGCTAATGCAGTTACACCAAAGCACTGAGTGTCAACACATCATCAGAACTATCAGTTCTCCTTCCAACTCCTTTGCAATATGTTACTTGGCTAATATTGTCCCTTCTCACAGCTTCTTAATAGTTATTTATAATGTGGTTCTTTCTATAAAATTTTTCAATTTTCTTCTTGCTGAAACCATTGGACCTTGTCTGACAGTCCTTTCTTTCCAAATTTAACATGTGTTTCTTGGGCCTGAATATTTTATAATGTACATGAAAATTAACAAATACCCATACTCTTAAACTGTCTGCTGACCCCTTGCTTTTCTGAAGCTGTTTCTTAGTTCCTTCACTTTTCTTTTTGGCAGAAAATACCTGTAATTTTTATGCATATTTTCTATTATAAGAAAAAAAATTTGCTACAGGTTTATATCACCATTAATGACTGTTTGATTCATTTTTTTGTAAGATGAGTAAATACACACATTCGGGGTTTTGTATAAAATTACTTCTATGCCAATAGTGGAGGTAGATTTTAATTAAGCCTAAGTAAAATATATCTGAGAGAGACCCACATTTTGACATCAGTTACAGATGAGCAATCCTGTCAAAGGATATTGAATTCCACTGATGATACAGAGCAAAGGTTCTTCCCCTGTAATTACACTTTAGAAATTATGTTTGTTGAAAAATCTAAACTGAGAGCAGGCACAACACCTGAAACTTTAGTTCAGCTTCAGTAGAAGAGTTGAATGCTCTAGTGTTTAAGGTAGCAACCCAGGACTTGAGGTTTCCAGCTTAAAGTCTTTATTTCCTCATGAGTTTCTGCTGTGTGATCTTCAATGAATCATTTAATACCAGTCTCTTTGAGGTGTAGCAGAATTTAACACCTGCTGTTTTCAGGGAAGTTAAGATCTGAAAGACCCAAGACATGGTCTCTCCATGCCTCAGTTGCCCTGCTGTGAAATAGAAGGGTTGCAGGGGTAAGAGCCTTATCTGCTCAGTTATTGCAGTCATGAAAGCTGATACACATTTCTTATAAATTCTGCTCTCATTTGACTGAAGTGTATGTAAGCACAAAGCATTTAATACTTGGTAGAGCTTCTTAGGACTTTGATAATTTCTGAAATATTATTTATTTATTTAGTGTTTTCTATTCTGCCTTTCAATGAAGCATTAACAGCAAAATACCTTACTTTTTGACCAAGTAGATTAATTTCTCTCTTCTGCTGTGAAGACTGAAATGGTTTAGATGAACTGTTACTTGCAGCCCTTCACCTGGAAAAATTTCCTGACAGTGTAGGGTGGTAATGGTCACTCTTCTTCATGGCTTTAAGTGTTCTTTTTCCAAAATCCCTCTCTCTTCACTCATTCACCACCTTTATCTCTTATGCTTTTTATATCTGTACATTGTAGCTTTTTTTACATATTGCCTCCCCTTCTGCCACCACCCAACTCTCTTTGGGTGTTAGCTATGGTAACATAGAATTTGGACTAGAATAGATGGTCCAACTGCTGCAAACAAATGAAGCTGGCTAAGACTTCTTCTGGTAGCCTGGAGAAAATCCCACATATGGAATTTTCAGTAATTTTTAACACAGAGTAGAATAAAAAAGAGCAGGAGCAGTCTCTTTTGCATAACCAGATCAGCCTCCCCTCTTTCATAACTGCTCTTGCTGTGCTGTCATCCCCACCCTCACCCCCACTCCATGCCCTTCACCTCCTTGTTGATCTTCTCTCACTTTCCACCGCAAATTCTCTCCTTTATGTGAGCATCACTCTCTCATGGCCTTTCTCAGGCAACATTATGCACAGTGGACTCCTCCTGTCATCCCTTCCTACTCAGTAAAATCACACCACTCTCCTCTTGGCAGCTTTCGCTGTCAGGTTTAGTTGCCTTGCCAATAAAGCAAGACATCTCCAAAGTGAATCCTTCCTGGCAGCACTCCCTTTAAGGATAATAATTAGGAGCCTGCACTTCAGAGGCAAAATCAGTGAAATCAAAGGAACAAATCTTTGGCCAGCCTGCTGTTACAAGGGAATGCTGCTGTGCTTCCATTTCATGGAAAACAAACTTGGAATAGCTCCTCTTTTGAAAAGTTCCTCTTTTCACACTAGCCACACATTAATAATAACAATTAAAAATAATAAATTAATAATAACAACATAGTCATAGAAATAAAGCAACTATGTATGTGGATAGAATCAATGACATGAAGCCATTGTCATAACTATGGACTGGGTGGGTTTCACTGTCCCACAACACTGACAGAAGGCAGGAAAAATACTGAGTTGTGACTACCCCTCAGTTTATTACTCCTTCACTCCCTTCTGACCTCAGGACATTTAGTGTTTAGCCCTGATGAGAAAGTCCCTTGGACACTCTTTAATTTAATTTTTTTAAGAAACTCCCCCAAATATGTATTTCAGATATCACCACAACAAGCATTTCTCAGCACAGGGTCAGCAATGCTAGTGGTGCCTGTTAGAAAAATTGTTTGATTTCATTTTTAAGAGATAAGGCACTTGCTAAACTGGAAGTGAACTTGAATAGACTAACATGAGTAATGTATTTATACTATTTGGAGAGTCATCTTTTCAAGTGAATTTGAGCATTTAAAAGGAAAAAAGCTCACAATGGTAATCCTTCAAAACTGGTGCAGCACAAAAGGAAGAGCATTTGATCCCTCTGTGCTAGGAAGCCACATACCCAAGGGGACCTATTACAACTTAGCATTAATTGGTGAAAGTCTGGGAGAAACATTTGCAATTGCAGGAGCTGTTTGCTGAGAAGATGGCTGATTTGCATAGGCACATTGCTTAAGCACTTTGTAAACGACATTAATTAGTTATTTTACTATTTTAATTACCTTTAATTATTCTTGCATTCAGCAACTTTGAACAGGGTGCATCATCCTATTTTTTGTACCAGAAAGCACCCATCGGTTGAATAGAAACAAAGATAAAGAAAGAAAAGCAGGACATTTCCACTTTCATCTTGTCTTTTCTAGTCTGATAGCTTGAGAATCCCTTTTACTCATTTTCTTTCAGAAGTCCTAATGTTACTTGTCTCAATGTTACCAAGTCGATTATGATTATTACTCTTTGTGAGACAGAAATTGTTCCAGCCTCAGTGATCTTTCTGATGTCTTTACATATACCCCCTAATTTTCACAGTTTTACTGTTTTACAGATCTCTCTGTAGTTGCCAAATTTCAGGGATATGACATTGCACCCACAAATATCAAGGCACTACAGAACATACCAGTAAAACTGGGGAAAGGGAGAGACAGAATGAATGCCCTTCTCTAGTTTGGACGTGAAAAAAATAAAAGACAACAACATCCAGTAATTTCACAGCAACACTCCAAAAAAATAATGCCAGGTCTCTGAAATGCCAAGGCTTAATAATTATACTATGCCTATAAGGCTGGATTCACTAGGGGTGTCTAGCAGCCACTGTACTGCAGTAACAATAGATTTCCAAACACAAAAGTCAGTTAGGTTTTTATTGCACTACAATAGCAAATATTTAAATGTATCAAAAAACTAGAGGCAAAGAATGACTCTCAAGCTATATTGCTCCCATGTTAAAGGTCAGTATAAGCTCTCTACAATTAATTTTTTTTTATTATCATTATCCTTTATTTAAAACTCATCTT
The DNA here is from genome assembly GCF_008360975.1 of Lichenostomus cassidix. Taxonomy (NCBI): domain Eukaryota; kingdom Metazoa; phylum Chordata; class Aves; order Passeriformes; family Meliphagidae; genus Lichenostomus; species Lichenostomus cassidix. Next base: position 25,505,456 of record NC_139488.1, read on the forward strand.
TGACACTGTGTCACTTTGAAACTCACTGTCATGCACACAACTTAATCATCCATATTCCAGTCCTTCTCTTGCTTGCCTAAGTCTAGCTTTAAAAGTTCTTTATCTTCTGGTTCTTCCTTCCTTAGGAGGTGATTATGACCTCCTTACCATCTTTCTCTAAACACTGCTTCACTGTCTTCTTGCCCTGCACCATATTTTGGGATGATCATATCTTCTAAAACAGATCAAACTACTATTCTACGTCACATTTACCAGATGTATTAGAACAACCCAGATTTCATTCAGACAGTGTTTGTTGTAGGTCTTTATCCAATACCTTCACATACATGTGACCTGAATGAAAGCATGTCTCATGGATAATTTTTTACTGGGATTTTAAAACTAATCAAAGGCTCTAAATTGACATGAATGAAAAAACACATTAACACATCCATATTTTATCAGAAAAATTAGTTACACATGGAATTAATTTATGGCACTTTGTTTACATTTAACTATAAATGAATATGAAAAATGAGTGACATGTTGGAGAAACATAGAGGTAAAAAAAAAATCTGTATGGGAAAATATAATTGCCTGCCAAGAATATATTAGTGCAATTTCAGCATCAGATAATAATCCGATTATTTTCAGAATACAGGAAGAATTCTGAACACGTTTCATTCCGTGTTGTCGATGAAGTCATAAATATTTTTGTGCATGTGAATGTGTTCTTTAACATGATTGGGATTTTCACAAAGTTTAAAAGTGTCCTAATTTGGAAGTGTCTTCTGATGTCTGTGGTTGGATCCAATTTCACCACCCCCACATGGTTGGAGGGTGAAGATGTTGGGAGTTTTTAACTACATGAAACATGCCAAGAACTGACTGTAAAGTGGTGGGAAAGGCAATGGCTGCTCCTTCAAATTCCCATTGAACAGCCACAGACAGGAGAAAGAGAAATAGGCTGAAAGCTTCAGGATCAGAGGGGAAGGTGGGGAAAAAGGTAATCCTCCTCTGCCTAGACTCTCTAAATCCCAATCCATTACCTCCTAATTCTTGTTATTTAGTATAAGGTGCAAAAGAACAGTTTTCATGATGGAAATTCCTCCAGGCACTATCACAAACTGTACCAATTCCCACCCTCACTCTGCCCTGCCAATGTTTTGCTGCAGGTAACTACTGGAAACATTTTGCCCCTTGTTCCAAGGCAGCAGTACATGTTTCTTCATTTTGACTAATTCTGCTTTTCCTCAAGGTAGATTTCTTTAAGATTCTGGTGGGCATTAGCTGGAATTAGTTACAGTGATGACTAGCTGGTGGAGGTGGAGGAAAGAAAAAGAAACTAAGAGAGAAAGAAATCATGGATGAACACAGCACAATTCAATTGACTTCAGGGTGAAACCTCCTCTTGCCATAACCTCTCACTAAATTACTTTATAATACAGCATCTCTTCCAATTACAGAAGTCTAAATGTTGTGCTTTGTTGGGAGAATTGATTCTGAAAAATAAGCTGGGGTCCTGTTCTTCATCATCATCCCTGAAAGTATTCACACTTTGAGAGTGTTGATGGGATGTTCTTGGCAGAGTCAGCTACCTGCCAGTGTTCTCAGCAGATTTTAATGGAGAATACTGAACACTTGATCCTCTGATTATGAAAAAGAGGCGGACAAATTAAATCTTTTGGAGAAGAATTTTGGTTCATTTTGGTCAGGAAAAGAGTTTAAAGCTGAGTTGAGTTTTATCAGCTTTGCAAAAAAATAAAGTCTACAGTACTTGAATGTATTTGTTAAGGTCTAATTTCTGGTGGATTTTTCTAAGAGTTGGACATCTGCATTGTGGCATTCTGAGAATCATGAAGCCTAGAGAATGAAGCAGAGGGTTACGAAAACATTTTGAAAATTGAAAAATGATGAAAGTCTGAATGGTGTTCTTCATAAATAGATTGAAGTTTGGAAAGCCAAAGGTGTCAAAAAGCCAAACAATGCAAAACGAATTCACTGAAATCCTAATCCCAAATACCACAAGAAAAATATTTCATGGCACCTGGTGTATCTGGCAGTAGCCACAAATGCTGGAAATATCCATCTGTATGAAAAGAAGACTCTACCCTCAGAGATGCCCAACCCAACACCAGTGAAGATTCAGCCGTTTCTTTATCATTCTGCAGCTCTCCTGATGAAGAACAGGGACTGACTTTCTGCCAGGGATGTGCTTACTGGTGCTGAACTGAGGGATGCCTTCCTTCCAGCTTTTCTGCTAGATGGCTGCTGATTTTAAAACACTTGATGTTTTGTCTCCTGCCTCAGTTTCTTTGACTCTGATAGCACGGTAATAAGGTTAATTTCCCTAATTGCTAATTTCATGCTTATTTGCCTTGAAATCTTCAGGCAATAAGCCCTGTTAGAGTTCAGTGTTATTATTTCTGCACTGAATTCATGAAGGCAGCCCTTTTGCTATGCATCATCTTATTCACTGTTTCACCATCTATAACAGGTGTAGAGCCAACCAACATAACTTTTACGTTTCCTATGTAAAGAATCCAGAATTGACTCAGAGTATTTATTATTAGATGCTGTTAACATCTAACAAATTGATTTGGGATAGGTGAAAAAATCTACTTTCTTGCAATTAATTTCAAACATATTTGAAACATTCATTGCTTGAATAGAATTTAACTTCATTTTTAGTTTGGTTTGTTTTGTTTAACTTCTGAGAGATAAGCAGTGTCTAATCCGAATTATGTGTTTAAGCACTTTGCCCAATGAAAAGTTAAGCATGTGTTTAAATGCTTTCCTGAAATGCAGGCTCCAGTTTTTATTCAAGATCTACATGTAACCTCGTTCTTTCTACAAGACTGAGACTTTTTTATGATTTTTTTTTAAATTTCATGTGTCTAAAATTTCATTTTGAACTGTGTCCCTCTTAACAGGTAATACAAACACTTTTTCCTCTTTCTGGCAAAGTGAGTTTGCTACAGCCTCTGCCATAAAGCAAATGACAAGCTTGAGTCTAAACTACAGAGTAGCTAATTCCATTCAATATTAATAATTAGTCAGAGGTGTCTTGGACAATATGACCAAATAAAAGCTGTGCTCAAAGAAATCCCTGTCCTTCTAATTTCAAGAATTTTATAGTCTTTGCTTTTGAAAGCTCAAATAAATAAATAAACGAGGCCAAGGAATTAATTTGAAATATTAATTAAAATGCAAATTAAATCCAGATTGCATGGGCTTTAAAAACTGTTCTCTGAAGTTTCCATGAATATAAAGCATGTGACAAGCTACTGTTTTAAATGAGATCTACATAAACATACATTGTTGAAAAACCGCTTGGCTTGAAAATAACCTTACCAACACCATGAACTGCGAAAAATGAGAGAAAACCTTCAGCAGCAGCAGCTTTAATTACTGGCAGCGCTGCTTGTGAGGTTTTGCAGTGGTAGGAGGGAGGTGATGTGACGTGCCGTGGCCACCAGCACTGCTGCCCATCTGTGGGGGTGGCTGGCTGCCGGCTGGCCAGGCGCATCGCCAGCTCCGGCGGGATGCCGAGTGCCAAGGCGGAATGGCTCTGGGAGCACTGGTGATGGGAACCACTGCCAGCCAGGGAGGCAGGACAGACACCCCCTGGCACCACCACCCTGGCATGTGCAACCAGGCCAGCCACGCTCAGGCATCACACACTCCTTCCCATTTGGAGTAGACTGAAAACAGAAAATACCTAATCCCTCCCTCCATCTGTGCAAAGATGTTCCGTACGAGGTGCTCCCCTCCTGAGCTGGCCAGCCTTGCTCACAGCACATCCTGGCACTAACAAGTGCCTTTTTCTGTGAAGTCTCTCTTTGACTGAGTGCTGCAGATGAATTGCTACGAGACAAAGACAGATGAAATAAGGGCACCACCTCAAGCAGAGACTAACCCAGGCATCCAGAAATCCTCTCTCCCAGCCTTGTCTTAATGTAAAACAATGCAGCTGACGGATTACAATTTCTGTTTAATTAGTTTTCAAGTTCATCCCACTCCCAAAATCAAGCCTTGTGTCTATTGGGAAAGGGATTGTTTTAATTCTGACCAATAGAGTTTTTATAGTTAGCCTGGCCACTACATCTGTCCCTCTGCCAAGCAATATGACCCTGTTAAGCAGCGCTGGGAGCAGGATGTGGGATGGCCCAAGCTCTGCTGAAATGGGCTACAGACAAGTCATGCCACTGAGCACTTTATGAGGAAGATAAATGATGGTCAGGATACAATCTAAAAAAGCAATACAAGTACCCTCCCACAGTCTTGGGAATGCCAGACTTTCTGGAAGAAGCTTGTACAGCATGAACATCATGAAAGAGTCCATAAGGAAGAGAAAGATTCTGCCTTAAGAGCTCCAGTGAAGCCATGGTAAATAGTGCATGGGGCCACATGCTGAATGACAAAGCTAATAAGAAATATCAAACATCTGAATGTCCTCTGAGCCTCACCCATCCTTCTTGCCAAACAGGCAGGTGCTCAGAGAAATAAAAGAAAGTGACTGTGGACAAGAAGAGCCTACAAGCTCTACAAGCTGAGATCAGGCTACAAACCTGCCCTGCTCTAGTATTTCCTAATCTGTAAATGCAGGACCTGGTAATGAAAAAATATTAATGTGAGTTTGAGGAGTGACAGTTAATATGAGAAATTTATACTTCCCCACTAGGGAGAGCTTCTAGGAACACAAGAGTGACACAATTTAGTTGCCTTATCTGGAAGAGTTATCTCCCAGCACTTTGTCAGCCATTGAAACCATTGGTGTGCTTGGCCATTTATCCATAACTATAAGCTCTACCAAGACTAATTAATGCTGCTGAAAGTTTTGCCTCAGTGGGAAGCACCATCTAGATGTGATGCCCTTGTCTTTAATTTCTGAGCAGACTTGGTTAAAAGAAAGTCAGGTATCTTGGCACAGAAGAGCCCTTTGTTTTCAGAGCTATCAGACTTTAAAGTATTTTTTCACTTAATTGAAAATAAAATTTCCCCAGAGTGCTGAAGTCTGCTCTTAATGCATGTGCACAGCTCTAATTAATGTTAATTATTTGCATTCACCGAGGGGAGAAGTGTATTACTTCAGGTGCCTACTTGGAATACGTTACTTTAGCCCTTCATGTGACTCCAAGTGGAGAACTCGAATGGAAAGATGCAGCTGCCTCGAGAACCAAGTGTCTGGTGCCTGAGGATAATCCAGATTGAATGTAGGACAGGATGTGCTACACCACAAATAGCACCGCCAGGCTTCCTGCACCACACAACGTCTGACTCAGAGCTTGCACACACAGCAGCACAGAGATCATTGCAAGTTCATTTTCCCTCTGAGCATTTGGGCAGGGGACCCTTTCCATCAGATGTTTACACAGCACCCAGCCAAAGAGGCTGTGAGGCTTGGTGCCACACTGCCTCAGCACAACCACTAAACAAGCACTGCTCAGGCTGGGACCACACAGGAGGTCAGTGCTCGGTCCAGAAACAAAGCCCAGATCTCTGGAGATCGAAGCTCAAGCTTTATCTACCCAGATACACTTCATTTTACAGCAGGGCTGAAGTCCCCAGGGGATGTTTCTTACAGAGCATCACTGAAATAATGAAGCAGGACAGATTTATTCTAGTTCAGGAATCCGGTCCATACACTTTCATTGTAAATAAACTGCAAAACTTGGACATCTTCCATGCTCTTCCCTGCACATGCAAGTTCATCCAAATTCATCAACCTTGCCAGCATCTTTCTAGATGGTTACCCTTTAACTAGGGCTTTATTGGATAACTGTAACCCAATTTGCTGCAGCTGCGTGACCCTGGTTTGCTTTTGGAACACAGCAAGCTGGGGGAGGAAGTGCCAAGTGGGAGCCCACCTGCCAGGCAGGCAGTGTAGCTAGAAAGGACCAGTCTGAATGTGCAAAATCTGGCAGGTGGCAAAGATGCACTGTTTATTTTTCCTAATGACAAAATTAGCACATTGATAATAATCAAACAGAGCTGTGTGCAATGGGGGGTTATTTAATTAACAAACGTCCTTTTTCAGGTATGAGCAGGACACAGGCACTGTGCTCAGCCATGCAAGCTGTCACTCATGTCCCTGCAAAGCTCATATGCAAACTGCCTTCAGCTTCCTGTGTCTGGGCTTGCTCTGGAGAGGAGGTGGATCCTACTTGCCTTTTTTATTCACGTATTCTCTTTCTGCACAATGTTATATTTTTGCTCACAGCCAAGAACAAGGATCACATCTAATAGAATAGATTGCTTTGAAAAGCCCAGTGGAAAGGGCTTTCTTCCAATATGTGTCCACAAAGCAGTGTTGGGAATGCTGCCTCCTGCTACTTCTAACTACAGTACATCTTCATAGCTCACAACTGCCTGATCAAAATTTGTTTTCTTACTACGTTAATTACCTGTGGCGTTAATATTTAATAAACATCTTAGTCCTTGACTACCTTAATGTAATACAGCAGCCTCGCAGGCATGATCATGCTCTTTGCTGCATCCAGCTCTAGGCACCCATCTAGCAGCAGAAGTCCATAGTGGTGACACTACTGTTCTCTCTGGGTTTGTTATACATCAGAGGAGTTGGTGCAGCTGCTCAGAGCTGCATTAGCCCCACTTGTGCCATCTATGTGAGAGGGGAGCTGGTCAGCAGACCTGTGACAGGACAGATTTTTTTCTTGTATACTGCCCTTCAGAAAGAAGCCAGGTGAGGAAGAACAGCAGTAGACACTTTGTACAAAAGTCAGCTCAAATAGTAGCAGATGTTTTCAATTTACCTCTGCTCAAGGGACACCATCACACTGAACTTTCTTACAATAGAGTAATAAATTCCTAACTCCAACAGCTTCCATTTTATAAAAAACTAGGAAGAGAACACTTAAGATATAAAATTCAGATTCACTTTTACTTATTAGATATTTTCTCTAGAGAAATCCTGACCTCAAAGTTGCCAATTTGCTGACAACTTCTCCAACAGTCAAGGTTATTCAAATGTTTTCACTCAATTTATGGAAATACTGTGGAATAAAAACCCATATTTCTTCAAACATTATGGCTGTTTTGGAATAAAGTTTTAGATTTCCTTTGCTTCAACTTTGAATTTTACTCATTATGTTTCATTCTGCTTTTTGATTATTTTTATCAGCATTAAAATCTATTCTGGACAAGTCCAGATAGCCATAACCAGCTCTCAAGGGCTGCAGGGTAGTCAGTACCATGAAACCAGTGACAAGACAGCATTTTAATAGTCCTTTAGTGAGGGCAGTTGTGTAACCAGGCTTGAATTTCTCCAGCTAGCTTGGCTAACTTGGGGTTGGTAAAAGACAGAAGCAGATTTAAGTGAAGAAATTAAATGGATATAGCCATATATCAGCTCAGGAAAGGAATGTTCCTCTCAGGGGCTGGAGGGGCGTTTAAAGAGCCTTGTGGGATTGTGGGAAGCCTAGCATGACAGTGGTGGTTGAGGTGGGAGCACATCAGATAAGTGCAGTCACAAATCTGTGAATCAGTGGTGCAGAGCACCTTCCTGGTGCTGGGACAGAGACACAGTCAATGAGATGAGATGAGTCAGGAGAAGTGTGACAGGAAGGCGGAGGAGGATGTGAATAGATTAACATTCTAACCAAGAATTGCATATTCATCATTGTAACTATTCATTAAAGGGATCAAAGAGCTGCAGGTAAAAGGCCAGAAAAGAAGGGATTAAAGTTATCCAGGTGCCTGTGACAAGATTGTCCTGGAAAACTGTGGAGAGGAATTTTGAGAAGTGTGGATAGAAGCTAAATGGGTAGGATCAAAGCTGAAAACTATTGTCATGTAGAGCCAAAGAAACTTGGAAGACAGAGTTTGTGATAACAAAAAAGAGAAAAGTGCTGAAGTCCAAAAATAAATTGAATTTGGCCAGAAGAACACAAGAGCACAGGGCAGACATGGGATTGAATGGGGAGCCGGAGTCAGGAGAAGGTTGTGTGACTGAAGACAATGGAAAACATGAGGTGAGATAATTCTCAAAATGATTAGAGAATTGCCTTTTTAAAAGGAGCTAAATACAATGAAGAGGGATGTTAAGGATGGAGTCAGTAATAGCGAACAGAAGGATATGGAGGCAAAAACTTCCAAAAATTACAATGTAGTTAGTGATGTTGGCATAGTAAGTACCAAAGTAATAAAACCATTCTCTGCTGCATTTGGAGGTGCAGAAAATGTTGCTGAGGCTGGAGAGAGTTGCTTTTCCTTTCATATGTGATTTCCTAAAACATGCAGTGGGTAGCAAGTCCATTATCAGCAATCAAGCTTGGGGCAAAGGAACAGGGAAAAAGAAGGAAAGAAGAGAGATCCAGAACTGTGTCTTTAGCCAGTTTTGTTGGTCCATGTTGTGGAAGAAACTCTGTAAGAAAAGTCTGAAATTAACACATGCACATAGACACATATATAACTTTCTGAAAACACTGAAAATAGTAAGTGCTTCTAGAGATGGATATCATGGGTTTTGTTTAAGGCATAATCTCTATTCCTTTTGAGTTTATGGAGCAAGAAGAGCTGTTGAAATTGAGTGAAAGCTGCAGACAAAGTCTTTAATCAATCTCCAAAGCTGTTTATTGCAAGTATAGTATAAAGCAATAGAGATTAATGTCGGTTTCTATAAATCACAGCAAAAAGCATCTTCTCTTTCACTGCCAGAGGTGTAAATATCTTCCCTTTTTTCTCAGATTTAACTGTAACATGCTGGCTGCAGAGGTTCTTCAGGGGAAAAGAATACAATCACAGTGTCATGTGCTTCTAAAAGAAGTAAATTTAAAAACAACTTGTATGTTTATTTAGAGAACTGGAAACTGCTGGAAAGTTTTAGGCACCTAATTCCTGCTGAGCAGCTTTGAAAATCTCAACCCATCTACAGAAGAGAACTGACAATTATCTGCAGCTACCACTGGGGCAGGAACCAGACACACAACAAGCAGAAGATTGTCTTTCCAGGGCACATCTGACAGATTCCAGGCAGTGAATCCAATAGATATATCACCTTTTCCACCGAGAAAGTAGTGGTTGGGCATTTCATACTATTACCTTCTATTTTTTAAATTTTTATTCTTTTTTTGCCAGTTCTTGTTGTTGTTGGTTTGGGTAAAAGGGAAAAAAAATAAAGTGTGTGAGTCACAAAAGAAATTACAAAAATTTCCAGGGGCATGTACAAAAATATCTCTATCCATGTGGCTTCATGCCTATTTCATGTTCAATTATGGCCTTATACTGTAAAAAATTGATTTAGAGCAGAGAGAACAGAAAGCCCTGGGACAGCTCATGTTGCAAAAATAAAATGCAAAATGGAAAGTTATTGCCATACGAGAGAGTCAACATAACAGCTGTGCTTTCCTACCACTCCTGTCAGTGCCACTCTCCCATCATTAGCTGTTGCTTGGACACTTCTACCAATACCTCACAAGAAAACTTCAATAGCTGCCCTTTCATTCCTGTCCTAATCCATATGAGCTGCAATGCATCTTAACCACCTACCTAGAGACAGACCTTGCCTTTTTAATGAGGTGGCCAAACCTTCTTGTAATAGCTGTGAAGAGAAATGTCCCTTCCTCCAGGAGCAAAGTCACAGTGTTTAAGCAAGGTTGTTCCTCTGGAAAACTCTCTGAAGGAATCTTTCTATATAGAGTGATTATAACAGGGAGGTGATAGAAATTATCCTCTTGGAGTAGGCACTTAAATTTTCTGGGGCACTTCAGCATAAATGTTGTGACTGCACAAGAGTGGGTAAAGAGTTTGATCTTAAGGAAGATCAAAGTAGAAGATAAGTTCATTCATCTAAAAAGTAGGGACCAGTGTCAGTCAAAGTACTGCTTTGTAGCAGACAGAAGTGAGCCTTCAGAGAAATGGTGTCTCACCTGAGGTCTCTGCATACCAGCTGGAGCTTTGCAGAAGGCCATGGTGCAGAACATGAAATGCTGAAACCTTGGCAAAATATTCAGAAAAAGTATCATCACACTGAAACCTGTCTCACAAGATGCTTTCAGAAAAATTTACAAACTTTTCTTTGCTGAATATAAAGTTGTGCATAGGCTGAGAGTTGGAAAACTGTATGTTCATCTCATTTTCTGAGCTCAAAGGCAGAATAGTGACATAAGATTCAGTCGTTTCATTTGGAGGAGGTTCCTACAAATCCCCCACTGATATGTCTGAACCATTTTTTCTATTATTATTCTTGTTAAATAGTTGAGATGTTTGAATAGAATTTTCCTTTGGGATTCAACACCAAATATTGAAAATGTTACATGGATTAAAATCCAGTTTCAGAACAACTTAAAACTATGGTATAATGTTTTATTGAGTTGCACACCAAACTGCAAAGCAATGATAAAGTTACTACAATATCCAAATTGAACTCAGAGATTTTTGCTCCTGACTTTTGATAAAAACTTTCAAGGAAAGAATATTTTTATTCAAGAAGCATTTAATAATGCTAAGATGCTTGCTCTGTTTTAGTTAATTAAACTTAAGGAACATGGAAGTGGATAAAAGTTCATTAAATAGGTACAGGCTGATGGTGAATTGGAATACTAATTGAGCTTTTATGTGCAACAAAAGAGATACAAATGGAAATGCACTGTTATTCTAGTGAATGCCTCACATAAAAGGCCCCAATGGAGCAGAGAATGCATGAAGAAAATTGGATTGTAAAATCTCTGAGATAAAGATCAGTTCTATGAAACACGATGCCCCATTGCCTGCTTTTCTATTTTGAGAAGATTCTTTTAATAATGCCAACAAATGATGCAGTGACTTCTGTAGGTGCATTTGAAAGGTTCACAGTCAGATTCAGAAATGAGGCAGTTAGATTCAGGGCTTAAAGTGTAGAAGGGGATGTGATGGGACCTTCATTTATTTAATGGAATGTTTGAGTATCCCTGGCTTAAAGAGCATGAAAACCTTAGACTAGGAAGAGTCACATATTCTGACATTGTTCTCTAAACTCTTGCAGTGTAGTGGCTATTTGGCTTGGAAAACCTTTCCCCAGTTCAATTTGTAGCATAACCCTGAAATACAAGTGAACTATTCAAGCTTAGAGGAGAAGAAATAGGGCTGGGCTGGAATAAATATACAAAAATTTGCTTCTGAAGCCTGGAGAACACAGCTGAACCATGTGCTTCTCCCTGGTTTTCCCCCTCCAGTACCCATAACTGGCCAGGTGTTGGAGGAGATTCCTTGCATCTCCAAAACAGCTTCTGAGATGCTCTCAGAAGCTCCTTGCAACTGCATCTGACTTTTCACTATCCGTAGCAGTGGTACTAACACACTTTCCTGAAACACCACAGAGAAAGTGTGGATACAGCATTTCCCACTCCCTTTGGAACCCAGGTTATCTCAGAGCATTGACAGCCAGTAAAGAAAATTATGGAATGGCAATAGCAAATGCTAAGAATCTACACTGAGAAGGGCTGAATTTCAGGGTATTTTTCTCTGCCTGAAGTAAATGTTCATTGTAGGGCAAACAATAACTTTAAAACATACTTTATTTTAATTATGTGTTGTGCCAGAGCTGTTCATATATTAACCTCCATATAGAATTCCCCAAATATGGTTATGTGGTCACATCAGATGCAATTCAAGCTGCTCCCAGAGTTCACAACAAGATATTGAATCCGGACTTATGTCCTCTGTGTCCAGACAGCACAGTCTCTATGCATGTAAATTGCCATTAAAAAGTCCATTGATCTACTTGAGTTTTTCAGCTGTTTTGCAAGATAATTTTGCCTGTACAGAGACATCTGCAGACAGCCTAATTCCATCTACATCCCTGTGTCTTCAGTGGTGTCTAGCCAGGAGAGTCATTAGGCACAGGGACTCTTAGTGGCATTTCAGATATTAGGGAAATGTTTATAAAAGTAGGGAGTGTACTTCCCTGGAGTGGATTCCCCAGGGAAGGGCAGGGAGTGCTCATTATTGAAGGTTTAAGAGGCAGCTGGTAGGAACACCATAAGTGTACATCCTGGCATTGGGAGAAGGAGGAATGACATGATTTTTTATCTGCTTTCCAGCCATATGTGATGATCCTTATAAAGTCACAGTGGTTTCTGTCAAAATAGCTTCAGGGTACTTCAAAATACAGAAAAAAATTAAATTCAGGTGTAAACATGAATCCTGTAAATTCAAATTTAAAGTACATGTAGATTTAGTATTCCAGTTATAAAAATATAATAGACCTAAAAATACTATGCCTAATTATTTAGGGAGTTCTATAGACTAGTCTCAGACTTCATTGGCATATAGGAAGAGTCATAAAAAATTCAATTGTTGTTGAGCAAAGCATTCAAAAATAAAAAACTATTATTTTGGGGACCTTGATCCAGCCATGCACCAACATGATAGGAATATGGGGAGACTGCCACGACCTCAGGTAAGGCAAGACACATGAGATCACACCTGCCTTGTGTGAATGGAAAACCTGATCCAGGGTGTGCACTGAACCATGGGTTTCTCACTGAAACCAAGATTGCTCCCTGTCTTCAGTCTGTGCTAGTCACAGATTATGAGCTCGAGAGCAATCCAAACAAAATGTAGATATTTTCAGGTCTCAGTAATTTGTTTATCTACAAAAATAAACTCATGTGTTTTGTTTTTTACTTGTCCTCTCCAGTAATTCCAGTTTAACATGATGCCTTGATCTTTCCACCTCCTCTAGGCAGTGATACCCACTTGAGTGAAATTAATTTACCTATAATGACAATCTACACAGAAGAGAAAGTGGAGAAGGAAATTATGTATGAGAACACTCTGGCACTGTTAATTTCCACTACTTGGTAAAAGTCAAATACTACAGACACAGCCTCAATTGAGCTGTGAAGGTTATTTGATTTCTTCATGTTCTGCTGATGGTTTACCATCTGTTGTCCTGAGAACAATCCTAAAGGGAGTATTCATGCTACTAAAATGCCCCCTGGTAGGACATGTGTTTCTCCAATATTGCTCTTTCCCACCATACCCTCCCTCACACCATCTCTAAGTTAACAATCTTCCATTTACTTTGATAACCCTTATGTCTTTTTAATATTTATTTTCACCTCGATGGCATTCATATAACCTCTGGCTGTGGTCGTATCAGCTCTTACTGGGGAAAGTATTCCTGTAACTGCATCTGGAGATCTCTCCTCTCTTCTCTGAAGAAGCCAATCACTGTTAGAGACAGAACACAGGATTAGGTGGACCACTGCTTTGATCCAGCAGTCAAATCCCTCTTGAAGCAATTGAAGCTGGCTTTGGGCAGTGATTAAATGAGGCAGTGCTAGAGGGAATCCAAAGTGTTGCAGGAAGCCTTGTTTGATACAGAATGGCTTTCCTTCTGAATCAGCAACGCCCAAGCAAATTCACATTATTTTCCTGCTAGAAAAGCTGTGCCACTGTAAGAAGAGCAGAAAGACTCTCATACCCTTGCCAATACAGACATGCTACTTCACTGTATTGCTGTGTCCAAGATAAGACGTTCAGCATGTTTGTGGTTTAATGCCCCAAATGTGGTGTCCTACTGCAAAGCATGATGCTCTCTTTGCCACTATCACCCTTTTCCCCTGATTATTTGCCATTTTCTCCAGCTGTTTTTAAACTTAATGTTTTCATTATCCCCCCCAGATTATCTGAGGGCTGAACAAAACCCACCTATGTCTCTGAAGCAGAAACTGTCTCTCCATTTCCAAGCCTCTCACGCAGCACTGATTGCAGAGTCATTACTTCTTCTCATTTGCAGAGAGGTTTGTGCAGCTCCATCCTGTCCCTTGCCTGCTGTTACTGCTTCTCCAGGCACTCAGGCTTAGCTCAACTTTGTGCAGAGCTCTCAGCTCAGCTAGGAGTTTGGGTGAGATCCCTCAAAGTGTGGCTTTTTTATAAGGTAAGGTCTTGCAAAAACAGCAAAGCCCAAGAGAATGACAGAATAAATGATTAAAAGCTAGAGCTATCAGTCCAAGAGTTTTAATTTATAAATAAAATCTTAATGGCTTCAATGGAGGCAGGATCAAGCTCTTAAAGTACATAAATGGACATACACTCAAAGCAAGTGTAATAATCCCTTATTTTTGCTGAGGTAGAAATAAGGCAAAAAGAAGGGAAACAAGCCAGGGTTTCAGCAGTAATTTTTATAGAAACTGTAGAGGATGAGAGAGTTGATATAAGTAATTAACTCACATTTCACCCAGATTAGCAAAACAATGGATTGTTTCTCTTCATTTACACATCCTCTGCCCTGAGTTTCCGGGGAAGCTTTGCAAATATCCTTCTGTATTTCCATCCTGAGACAGGTGCTGCACAGGGAGCTGTCCACATCACAGTTTTCAGGAAGTGTGGGGGTTTCCTGAACTGCTGCAGACAGCAGTGCAGCAAAATTCAGTTTGAAAAGTCTCAAGAGGTTTGCAGTTAATTACTGGGTTTCAGGATTTTCAGAGATCCAGCTGCCAAAGTGATCTAGCCAATCTCCCCTCCTCACATTTTTGCCATTCTTTTGACCATGTGGTGACACTGCCTCTGTTGAGGGTTTTGGAAAGAAGCCAAGTAACTAATGAATGCACCAGGCTGCTCCTTTAGAGGACTTTGCATCTGATATGGGAGTTATAGTTATTAACTTCTCTGGCAGCCCCTCATTTAATTTACCTGCTGCTGACCCCTTTTGCGCATCCAGAGGATAATCCAGTCCACAAGAGCCCTGCTGTAGTTGGTCTGCAGGAGATCATTGTCCTATTCCCAATTTATCTAATGTAATCACCTCACTGCCTTCCTATAAGAGCTTTATCCCATCAAGAAGCTTTGGAATAATGTAGAGACATTAGAGATTAGAATTTATTGATCCTGAAGTTCATAAATTTAATGAAAATCATGATTCTCCAAAGGAACTTAATCTTCATTTGTTCTTTCAGTGGAGATGTCAAGATTTAGTTTATGATTCATTAACCCATTGCCCACTGCTACTTTTTCCATATTCAGCTTTTCAGGAAAAGGAAAGATACCTTGTGTGCACTTACATACAGTGCTTTCTCTCAGCTGCTTTTGTTGAAGACACCCACTGATAGTCTCTGGTTTTAAAGTGAGAACAGAATGTGATTTCTCTTACTGACTTCAGTGGGATATGGCCCAGGATCTGCCACTAACAGATACACTTGCATTCAAAAATGTTAGTAAAGGAAAATGCATGTCTGAAGATTATTTATTCAGCGTTACCCGTGGGTAATAGCTTTTACATATATATGCAAAAAATAATTTCTCCATCTCAACACAATTGCTGTCTATTGTTTTATTTTTATGCAGAGCACCCTAAATGCTTCTTATCCTATAACTGGAGAAGTCTGACTTACAATCTCAGATCAACTGAGTGAGACCATTGACTGGAATCAGACCTGTCATATCATCACTGTCTGCAGTAGCTTCCCTGTTGATATATCAGGTTTCTTTTTTAAAACACTTAAAAATTTCATTATAGAATCATTTTGATTGGAAGAGACCTTTAAGATCATCCAGTCCAACTGTTAACCCAGCATTGAACAGTCCACCACCAAGCCAGGTCCCTAAGTGGTGCATCTACACTTTTTTAAAATACCTCCAGAGAATGTAACTTCACCCCTTTCTTGGACAGCATGTTCCAATGCTTGACAACCCTTTCCACAGAGAATTTTTTTCTAATATCCAAAACTCCCCTGGCAAAACTTGAGGCCATTTCTTCTAGTCCTATTTCTTCTCTGAGAGAAAAGACTGATTTTCACTTGGCTGCAACCTCCTTTCAGGGTGTTGTAGAGAATTTTCCTGAGCCTCCTTTTCTCCAGACTAAACACCCCCAGCTCCCTCAGCTGCTCCTCATATTTACTTATCCACACCCTTCTCCAGCTTTCTTGTAGGGAGGGACCCAAAACTCGACAAAAGTTCTGTCTAAGAGCAAGGAATCAATCTTATTGTTGTTACTTTCTTCTACACCCTGTGTAGAAAAAGAATTGGACTGAGTTAATCACCAAAAGTTCAGGATCTCTTGTGGCTATAGTCATCTCGAATCCTGGTGTGAACCCTTTCAGCTAAGAGAGGGTTCTCAACTAAGCAGGTGAACTGAGAAGGGGTAAGTGATACTGCTCAGATACTGCACAGTTAAGCTATACAGAACTCACAGGGAAATAAAGATACCCATGTTCAAGTCTTCTGTACTCCTAATAATATGTTCCCAAAATAACTCTGTGTATTTCTGTCCCATCATGCACTTAATTAGAAGACTGCATTTCACAAACCTTTCCCATTTTAGATGCCTGTTATTTTTTCCACTTGATGAAACCTTGCGATGAAGTCCATAGCCTTTTCAACACACTGAGAAAAATCCATAATCAAGGGGAGAAAGAAAAAAAAAACCTGTTCAAGAAGTGTGGAGAAGAATTGTAAAATCTCAGACATTTCTTCCAGAAGTGCTATATTTGACATTGGGATTTTTTTAAAATAAAAAGACAATCCATAGAGGCAAAATGGCTATGTGATGGCTGTTCACGTCTGCTCTGGAGCTCACAGAAGTCAATGGAATACTACTCATTGATTTCAAGAAATTTTAATGCCCACCTTTGATCTCCACTTAGCCCTTCTCAGCTCACAAGGTTTTTTCCCAGCATTGATGTAAATAATGCAATGCAAAGCTTGTCTTCGACCTTCTTTTGTCCTGTACTTACTTTGCTACCCAAGAATACTCCTTCATCTGGTGTCATGAAAAGCAGCCACATTTAGATTCTGCTATCAGCACAACCTGCAGTTTTGGTGACTAGTTTTCCTCATGAGCAGAGCTGAAATATCATGGAATAAGGGCAGCCTGTCTGCTCCCTAGGCAGGCTCACCAAGGGAAGCCACAACCAAGAAACAAGAGATGCGACAATTGGCTTCTTTCATTATCTCACTACTGTTCTCAATTAAGCATCCTCTCACAGGACTGTTCTTTCCGATTAAAATCACAAGCAGAAAATAAGAACCCATAAAGATGAAATTGGCTGAAAATCTTGGGGAGAAAAAAAAGTATCTTGAGTTACCAGTCAATAGAGAAATGCCTTTCTGTGTAGATTTTGACAGAATTAGCAAAGATTAATGCCTCTGGGAGGGCCACTCACTGTACTGGGTCACTTAAGACTAAAGAGAGTACTTTCAGAGTATAGCATTTGCTTCAGAAATTGACCCCAAAAATTCTTTTGTAGAGGAAGGGTGCATGGTTGACTGCACTTCTTCTCACTTTCTTGCTTTCTCTCTCTCTCCCTACATACCTACATGGCCAATAGCCCTTAGCAATTTTTCTCTAAAATTCTGCCTATAGCGAAGTTAAAATTCAGGCACAAAGCCCCAGGCTCTTTACACTCTTAGCTTCAGTATTCTTTTCCTAAATTGTTATGTCCTAGGAGCAAGAAGTGAAAACAGCCATTTTAGCAACTTCATATGCACACAGACCACATTCTTCTGCCTGTACCTTTTTTACAAAATATAATCTCTGCCCAATAAGTGGTTAAAGTGCACTGTACAATCCATGTGCCCTCAATACCAGGTTCACTAACAATAATGACCATGCACTTCTTTTTCAGGTCCATGCAGACACACAAGCAGAAATGGCTGGAAAAGCCATGTTTCCAGACAGCCCAACAGCAGGACACAGTGGTGGCCAAGGAACTTCTTTTGGCAAAAGATCAAGCACAGATAACCTGGTATTTTTCCATGGCTGAAAAATCATTTATATATATATACATATGTACATATATATATATATATGTATATAAGTGTGTGTTTGTGTGTGTGTGTGAGTACATATGTATATATACACACACACATATATACATATATATACACATATATACATTATATATATATATATATGTGCCCTTTACTTACCATAACAATAAAATCTAGTGATCTGATCAGGCATCACTGCCTCAGCAGAGGCAGCCAGACTTCATAAAAGTACATTAAATCACTGCTGCTTGGATTATGAATAACAACTTATGGGAGTCCTCAAGAAAGTCTTACGACCATTTAAAATGAGGCAAGAACTGTGTGTATGCTATTCTCCTTCCTGCAAGAAAAACTTTTAATTTATAAAAGTGGTGCATTGTTCAATATCCATTGTGTTTTCTTCATTAACTCCAAGGTTTGCCTCATTTCATTTTTCCACCAAAGGGGAAAAATATATTGAGCTGTCAGTGATGTTATCTATGAAGAGAGGCTGCGGATTTCATATATTGAATCTAAGCTTTACAAATAGTCAAGTAATGGGAAAGGCTTTGTAATAAAACACAGGTAAAAATAAGCTTGCAAAAATCAAAGGGAAAAGAAAAGTCTAAATTGCTTATATAATCAGTTATATTCCCCAGAGTTGTTGATCTGCCTCTTCCTCTTGAAAATTTTCTCTTATACTTTCCAGAATTGGTAAATCAGTATTTGGAAACAACTGCAAAAAAAGAGTATCTCATTTGCTTCACAGATATTGTCATCCAGCTCTTGCCCACGTGAGAGGAAGCTCAGGTGTGTGCATACCTGCACATATGGAAAACCAAAGTAAGAAGTAGGATCTGAGCAACATTGACTGGGTAAGATCACAGAGAGTGAAAGGAGGTTTCCATGAAAAGTTGGGGCTTGGTCATCTCATTTGATCCTGGACCATTTGACAGGGGAAAACCTGCAATGCAAAAGAAAGGAGATATGGTTGCAGACAGGCTAGGAGTGAGAAGAGACTGGAATCATTTCCATGAAAATGGCAATTGAACAAGTTTGACTGAGTGGGACAAATCTGATGCTGGGAGGAAGGGGGACGGGGATGGGACACCCTGAGAGGTTGAAGGAATCTCAAAAGTCTTGAAAATATATCATTATGTTACAGAGGGACTAGCAAAAACAATTGAGAAGATAAAGAGGATTTAGATGACCATGAGGACTGGTCGAAATGAGGTCCAAAAGACATTTGAGACTTTGGGAATAGCCATTTCAGCACAATAAAAAAGGAAAGATTGAATTTACAAAAATAAACCACTTACATGGAAATAACTGAGGCAAAAATCAGGCAGCAACAGGAGCTAGAGACAGCGTGGGGGTGAGATTAACAAGAGGCTTTGTGCAGAATGGCCACTGAGTAAAATATTTCCTACAGTGAGATGACAAAGAACCATAAAAAGGATTGAGGAACATGAGTGGAGGTGTCAAAAACAGTGGGAATAGGAGAAATAATAGACTGGTTCAATGACCAATCCACAGGTGACTTGGGAGCTTGTGGCACTTCTGATAACTCCAGGTTATATAGTAAATCACCTTGATATATTAAATTTTAACACAAGACAGTCAGGAACATAGTCTCACTTAAGTAAATGCAATGTGTTCCTAGGTAAGTGCTTTCCAAATTCCATCCCACCCATCTGCAACTCTTGGGATAAATGTTAAGGCACATCACAAAAATAGCGCAAGCTGAGAATTGAATATTACAGGTCTGCCAAACCTTTGCCTGCCAAACTGACCAGAGAATCAATATAAAAACAGATGAAATTGCACTTTCTTATATACCCCATGTATTTGTTTCACACACAGCCCCCCAGCAGTCTTGTCTTCCCTCTAATTGTGTCTTTCCTTTCTCTTAAATCTAATTTTCTTTCAGCAGTTCAGCCCTAGATGCTACAGATTTTTGTTTGTTTGCTTGTTTGTTTAGTGAATAATCATCCAAAACCTCTAGAGCATATCCTGTTCTAATCTAATGTGAAATGTTAAAAGCTGCTTACCAGCAAATTAGCTCTTTCCAAATTATGTGTGCACCAGATCCTACAAGTCAAATAAAATTAAACTGAAGTTTGGTTTCCACTTTGGTAGAGATAACTTAGAAACTGGCCCTGGGGCACACAGTCAACTAACTGGCTGTCTGGCTTAATAGCACAAAGCACGTACTGTAATTATGCCCATCATTTCCTCTTAACCACTCATTGGTGTGAAATGTGCACTTCAGAGATGTTTACCTGCTTTTTCAGGGATAGGTGCACCATGAAATTCTACTGGCCAAACAGAGCTGTGAGTCATAGCTTACAGCACACTGCTTTTCAGGAGTACACATGAGGTGTTTGAGAGCTAAACATCATCCAACATGAGTGACAAGAGCCCAGAATTCCCCTGCCTCCCCAAGCTGCATTTTTCAACTCCTTCTAAACTTCATTTGGAGTGTTCTGTTTATTTGCCAACCCTGTGCTAGAACAAGACCTTGTGGAGGATTTGATGGTTCAGACATTGCCTGGTAAAGATTTATTTGCTGCTTTGATTACAAATTACTTTTTATTCCAAAGTTTGGGTTTCTCTGTCTCAGAATCACAGCCTTTGCGATGGAAATGCATCAAGAGAAAAAACTGTCCCAGCCTTAAAGGGCAAACCCCCACCTCTGCTGAAATCAAGGGCCAATTCCCATTGACCCCTTGCAGCCTGTGCAAATTAAATGCAGGGAGAAATGTAATGGGACAGGTTAGAAAAGGGACTTTCCTCACTTTGAGAAGCAGCCTGCCTGTTTATCACCATTCACTCCAGACCAAAAACATTCCACAGTAGGACAAGAAATTAACTCAGAGTAGATAAAATGTGAGAGAAAGATGAAGAGCAGGACAGTGCCACATTTTGCTATTAGTGGTGCCAAGCAGTCTATAAACTCACCCTTTCTGATACCCCTACCTGAGATCTGAATCTTACCCAGTTTGGTAGATTTGGTAGAACCTTTTGGTTCTCATGGGCTTTGGGTCAAGTCCACAATGCATGTTACCGCCAGCACATGTAGCTGTAACACACAATTTCTTTCATTTATGCAGATTTTGCAGAACAAGTGAGTGCCACAAATCAACCAAGGTGATTTCACAAGGACAGAGCAAATCCACATGATGTGCCTTTTCAAAGAACCAGCATGCTATCTATAAAAAAATTCTTAAAATATTTCTAATAGTTGAGTTCCTTCAAACTGGATTGTCAAAATACACCTAAAATGCACCTGTGAGGCTGAAGCTATTCATAAATCATTATAAATATTTTCAGATGGAAAAAATTTAAAAGTGTGACATCTTTAAAATTACAGAGGAGAGTTTTAGAATAAAAGCAGCTCCATTTAGAGTACACCTAAAAGGATTTTTTTTCAAAAAGAATTAATTTATGAGAGAAAAAAATCGGTTCAGATTAACTAAATTTTTATGTGGATTTTTTTTCTGGATTTTTGTTTTCTTTTCTTCTTAGTTTGTCCAGGAATCCATGAGTTTTACAGCTTAGATCCTAGGAGAAATGCCATTTTTATAAACAATGCGTTACCAGAATATATGCCTGATAAAACAATGTGGTTTCATGATATACTTTTAAGACTGCTAGTCTTGTCAGTGATTAATTCAGCCTCTCTGAACAGGAATGCAAAGCAGAATATCAAGGAAGATAGATAGTAATCAATCAATATTGTAAATCACTACTAAAACCCACAGACAGCACAAATGTAGAGCAACAGAAACACCTTTATATGGAATTCATGTCAAAGCAGTATTGCTCTGGCACCCTGGGGTTCAATTATATCTACACTGGCTCTATATAGGATTAGTCTCTCATCTCTGGGAGGGTGGAGAGAATGGGTGAGGAGAAGGAGAATGTCACCCAGAATTGCAAAACCTTGGATGAAAAATGTAGGTGTGAGCGTTCTTTCTGGAACTTTAAAGTGAGTTTAATTCAAATGAAACAGTCCAATAAATAATACCTTGCAGCTGACTTTGAAATGTTCGCACTGGTGCTACTGAATTCTACAGCTGCAAACTTTCATTCCCATCATAAATGACATGCCATAATTATATTTTTTTACAGGCTTCTCTATATATGTTGATTTATTTTTTTTAATTTCTCTTTCATTAATAGCCTTTTTTCTTCCTTGGCAAGATAAGGTGATCTGAAAAATGCCCACTGGCTTATTCAGTGACCCTGGTTTTTTGGCATGACAATACCAATAATGAAAACTAATTTCCTCCTCTGATTTCCTCATATGTACAAAGCAAAGATTACTTCTGCCTGTGCTTAAAAGCTATTGGGAATGCAAAGGCCATCAAATAACTGGTCTAAAACACATGCATATTTTTTCATCTTCTCTTGAAGAGCTCACTTTTTAATCCGCTAACAGTCACAAACAACAAACGAAGTCACGGGTGGTTTAGGTTCCCCTGTCGTGGTATGTCCCTGCTGTAATGGATTGCCAGTTAACTTGTGTTAGCCAGCCAGTTCAGTAAGCCACAAACATTCATCACTGGGAATAAATGTTTGCAGACTGTCTATGCTAGCATTTACAAATGCATTATCTAACCAGAGTTAATTCCAGCCATCCTTTAACAAAATTAAATCTAGTACAGAGAAGAGCTCTGTTATCACTCCTCCTTGTACATCTGCTTTTTGGAATGCTTAGACGTGTTATTTGTTACTGGCAGCTCTGCATTACAGACTCTCACACTGGTGCTTCCCTGGGGCTGGCCTTGTCTTTCTTTCCTCCTTGGGTTTTTTGGCTGCCATGACAGCTTTTTTCTCTGTGAACCTCTGGAGAGCCTTCCTGAGCCCACGTGTTGGCCAGTTGTCTAGCACAAGTCTCTGTTTTGCCAGTAGGGGTGGTCTGCTCCTCTTCATGGTGTCCACACCTTGATGCACATCAGCAGCAGACAGAGGGCTGTGGAACTATGTGATGTACTGTTTATCTACCCCTAAGTGTACCTCTCCAAAGTGAGGGCTAAGGGAGGGCATGCAGACATAAGAAATTGCTCTTTCCCCAGAAAAATTATGAAATGCCCAGCTGATGTGGCAGGAAAGTCAGGCAGGAAAGACACAAGACATATTCTGTGCTCCTCAATTTTTGTTGTTGAAGGAAGGTAGGAAAATGGGAGAGATAAGGAATGTAATAGGATAATGGCAGGAAATTATCAGGAAAAAGTGAAGAAAGAGCAGGTTAAGTCAGGATGGTAGCCAAGTGCATTTTCCAAAGGATGTGAGAAGTAGTGCTCATGCTTTGGGTGCCATCTTCCTAGGCTGTTAAGCACTGAGGGATGTGGTAACTTGTAGTAGTAACATGTGGTAGTAAAAAGGTCCTAATAAATATTCTTATACATGGACCAAGGAGATGTTTCAACCCCAAGATCACCATGAGTATCCCAAAGAAGCTGTGGACATTTGTGCTTTAAAGCCAAGACACGTTTGCCACTGAGTCTCTATGCAAAAGGAGAGGTTATGAAAAGCAGCTCTACACAAGAAAACATCTTTAGGAATGAGCAAAGAGGATTCAGTGATTCTGGGAGAGCTGGTAAGCCAGGCTTGTACGTGTATAAACACATAGTTTGAACGTGTTTACAACCCCTTAAAGCAGAATTTAGCTTCTCTTCACTAAAATGCCTCCAGACAGCTCCAGAGCTGCTTAGGTAGGGACATAAATGGTTTGTGATGCTGAGGGTCCCACTGACAAATTGCCAGTAGGCTGAGTCACGCTTAATTTGCATATAAATTGCAACCATTTTTATCAAATATAAATGCACACAATCATAATAGAGCATTTGCTTATTCTTCCTTCTCCTTTGAGAGATGAATACAAATTGTTCGCCTTTAAGTTTAATATTAAATAGCTGCACCATCTCAACATTGCAGAAAATGGAGGAGGAGGAGAAGATGTTGGCAGTGGAACCTAATTTAAGATCTTGACAAACCAGGTCTCATCAAGCAAAGGTTTAGAGGATATTCACATGAATCATTTGATACTTCCAGACAAACCAAAGGTGAATAAATTCAAGCTAAGGGACCTGCCAGGTTAGTTGCACAACTGCCAGAAAATTCGGACCAAATGCAAAACTTAAATGTACCTGAGATTTATATTGAACTCAACCCTAATTACTCTAGGAATTGGAGCTCCTGCAGTTCTGGATTGAAAGGTTCAAGCTTTTTTACCCAAGGAAAATGCTGGTAGTGGGGATGTTGGCTCTGTCAATATCAATAGATTTGTAGTCAGTTTTAGGTAATCAGATAAAGACATTGCTTAAGACCCTAAATTACACTGTCTCAGATTTCTAAAAAACAATGCCCTGAACTTCTCCTTTCCTTCCTGTGCTTGTGACCAGGGTGTGCACAGTGTGAGACCATTAATGCATAACATTTTTACCACTGTTTAGAACAGATTTCATTCGCAATGCAAACCCTGTGTCTACTCTTAGCCAGACAGTATAGTCTGTGGGGTTTAGTTGTCTTTATGTGTGACAGTGACACAGGTTAAGAATATCGCTATTAGCTTCTAATCATGAGTAGTGATAATAATCCCTTCTTATAAAGTGCAGAGGGCTGTGAAGAGCCAGAAAGAAACCCAGCTGGCATGAGGCCAGCAGCAAGAAATCACCATTATAAGGCCTGAGGGAAGGATGTTAATGAGTAGCACTTAGAGCTTGTGCAAAGGGATCAGGGGAGAAGGCTCTACAGCTAGGAGGTGAGGAGGAGAATGCTGTATTCATGAGCCTAGGACAGAGAAAGTTTTCATTTGTGCATAGGAAACCTGGAATTAGCTGAATGTTCATTGGCAGCAACAAAGATTCTCTCTGTGTAGTGGATGGATTTGGATGGCCTCATCTTTGCCTCCTCTTGTTGTCGCAGAGCAGTCAAGAGACAAGTTTTCCTTTCTGCTACTGTGTTTTCTTTCATTATTTGGAAGAATCACTTTGTCTCCTTCCCTTTAGCTTATAATTAACATTTCCTTCTCCCTTGTGAGGAAACCACTATACATGTGGTTTTTCATTCTTCACAGCCAGTGCTGTGAAGATACCAAAGACTAAATTTGGCTCTGAGCAGTGTGTCCTAGCAAACTGTTCCAAATTGCACTAATAGTTTCCCCAGGTTTGTGAAAACCCTGTCATTTTTCTTTTCCACTGGCAACAATGGAAGAAACTGCAGACAAATTGGTACCAGTGCCATATGCAGTGCCATGTATGCAGAACTCTAGAGAGCCCATCAGCCACTGAACCCCCCATTCCCCACTCTCCTCCAACAAACAGTGACCAAAAGGAGAAGAAGAAATTTAGGTTCCAGGGTCCAAGCACAACCTCCCTCATTGCCATCTCCAACACTGCCAATGTGGTGGAATCAAATGTTCATACAGCCATACAGGTGTAGATGACACCAAATTAAAGCCCCACATGCATATTTCTTTGCCAGCTTCTAAATACCTAAGGATATTAATGGCATAGAAGCTGTCTTCCTTCTTTCCCAGATTACCATATCAGTTGTCACAGCTGGGGATTTGGTTAAAGGGACATGTGTTTTCTGGATAACATAAAATTTAAAATGTCTCTCTCAGAGGATTTTCTTTGAACCTGCTTTGTAGCCTTTAGCTCATTTCTTGCTTATTGTGCAGCAATTTATATCAAAACCAGTAGTCAAAGATGGGTCGCTGTGATTTACATGCTTCTGGCAATGCAACAGAGCTTCAACATATAAATGGGAAAACGTCAGGTATTTCAAGCACCTGCCTGAAAATCAGTATTGCAAGAGAGTGTTTCTAGCTGTGGCTCAGTCTCACTAGGGAGAAATAAATGCCATAGGCAAAAGAACATGAGACAAAAACACCAGGAAGGGAGAAAGTTGCTGCTCCTCTCTTTCCAAAATTGTGGTATTTAATATCCTCTGAACACCACAAAGTTTTGCTTTTTACACATTTACACATTGAATAGTCTTGGCCTTCGGTATCACTGTAAATAGCATGATTAAATGGTACTCTACACCTCAAGTAACAGTGATCAATACATACAGCAATGGCCAACAATCTGACTTTTCATCATTCCAGAGCTGCTCCCTAAAATGTCTAGACATTTATAATTGCAACTTGTTGCTACATAAACAGTAAATTAGTGCTAAGGCTAGAACAGAAAGTGTTATTTACTGCAGAAAGGTCATTCCTTCAAAAGAGGTCTTCTGTCATACATCTGTCCTATGACAATTTGTTACATGTAATTTTTACATTGTTAAATTATGTCAACAGTCGCAGAAAAAAAATTTAACCCAGCAGCAAAAACATTAATTATACAAGACATCTAAATGGAGAATTGAACTGGGAGTATTATCAAGAGAAAAAAAATTAATCTTTAACTACAAACAAATTAAACTATGCATGTCAAGAAGTCAAATGTATCCAACAGGCAAAAGAATATCCAAGAGAAGGACTCTTTTGGGCCTGGCTTTATCTTTTTTCCTGGTCTCTATGCCAAGGCTGACAGTCCACCCTGAGCTGGCTGCTGATACAGCTGAGGAAGAGGATCTTACATGGAACCCAAACATCACCAGCTACAGTGATGCTTCCACCCTCAGGCAGAGCTGCTCACATTGATGATGCCTTTTACCCACAGCTGTAAATCCTCCAGGAAAGGACAAGCCTTAAGCCCCATCAGCTGTGTGGTGTGACAGGAGCCAGCAGCAAGAGACTTCTCCCAGAGCTGCACTCTACCCCCGGGGTGACCTCACTGCCATCTGTTCTCCTCATCAGACCTTTGGGGACCTCGTGTCTCAGGGTATTTCCACAGGGAGGCTGTCAGGATCCTCTGCTGTGGCTGACACCTTTCTTAGGTAGCTTTTCTCAGTGAAGGGAGCCCTTTCATCTTCAGGTGGATGGAGCTGCACTCTGTTTCAATGCTGGCAAAATCTCCAGGGCCCTTCCAGTCCACCTTTCCACCCTTTGGCACATCAGTCTGAGATGAGACCTCACTGAGTTTCTTACCCCAGGGTTAAGATATCGACTCCAGTGGAATCAATAAATGCCAGCTGCTGTGGGCAGCACACATGCTCTTCTCCTTTCTGGGGAATAAGAAATGCTACTCTATCTTGTTGTTCAAACTAAACAATATCCCAGGCACTAATCCCATTTCTTAATGACACCACTATAACCTCATATTACTTTATCACTTGGGGATTTCACACTATAACATTTCATATTATTCTTAGCCAAGTCTAGGAAAAAATTAAGCCTTTCTTATTGTCCATTTGTGAAAAATTTTTTAATCCTGACAGAATATGAGAACCTATTTTTCTCCATAGTCTATAATGCATAAATATCTTAAGTAAGTAGACTGGAAGGCAGCTGTAAAGCTTCAGTAAAAAATTACTCTAATAACAAATATGGCATAATGGGCATTAGCAATAAATAAACTTTTTTCATATAATTTTAGATATGTTAACAATACCAAATAATGATTAATGTTGAATCACTAAAAATTTGGTGTATTTATAATCCTTGTTTTCTTTCTGATACCTATAGGTTTTGGTTACTATTCTAAAGTTTATGGAATCTGATTCTTTCAAGCCAATATTCTCCAAGAGATACAATATTTCAGATGGAGCTTTTTGATAACCTTGGGTTTTGACTATTTAAATACATCACTAGCCAATAATTAAACAAGAAAAATTGAACTTAGTAAATGCTCTAGTGAGAAGATGGCACATTTTCCCTCATAGGCATGTAATAAGAAACTCTGTTTGACCAGTTAAGGAAGCAGAAATAAAATCTTCATGGTCTATTGCAAAACTTGCTGCAGTCAATGGAAACAGACATAATAACATCAAAGTGGTTTAGGTTATCTCTGTACTGAAAAAGTATTTGTATTATTAGAATGGTTAGGGACAAAGAGAATTAGTTGTTACTAGGACAGCAATTCAGCCATCTCCTTTGTTATTCCTGCAGAATGCATTGCCTTTGGCTGTATGGCTGTTCAGAGGCACAATGGCTTCTCAAAGACTCAGAATAGGAATATTTGCTTTCTTCTCTTTCCCTTCCAATGCAAGTGAATGAGGTTACTCTCCTGTGATATAACAAGGCCATGTGCTTCCTTGCATGCTTTTAAGAAAACGTCTGAAATGGCGCTTTTAATTCCAGAAATTAATGTGTACAAAATTTCTCTGGATGGAAGAGAAGATAATGTTTCTCCAGCATGTACATGCTGCATGGGGAAGCAGGCCACAGTCACACCATCTAAGTTTCATGTTCAAGTGCCAGATCACATCTTCTCCTGTTGCTCCTGGACAAAGCTGACTTGGCTGTGCTGAGTGGTACAGTGCCAGGCTCCACGAGTGACACAGCAAACACTCCTGAAGTCAGAATGTGAACATCCACTTACATGGACATCCATCCACATGACTGTAAGTTTGCTTCAGCACACCACAGAAAGTTTCTCAAAAGTCTTGCACAGTATAAAAGCACTCACTTTTGAGAATAAAACCCAAACACCTTTTAGCTTTGGTGCAGTTTCTTAGATACAATTCCCTCAATTATCCTACTTCGCTGCTCTACATGTTGTTGCTTCCTAGTGTGAAATATTTGACCATGACTGTGGGTTGTTTATCAGTACACAGACCTGTGCTCCTCTACAGCCACAGGTACATGCAGCAGTAGATTTATCTTTGCCCAGCTTCTATTACCACCAAAATCGACAAATTTGCTTTGACTCATTGTAGTAAGAGCCTATTGACTTCCCAAGAAAGGTACTCTCCACCTTGTGCTTGACTCAGTGCATTAAGCAGTAAAACTGAAAAAAAGTGAACTGTGTTCCCCTTGAAAAAGAAAATTGAAAGACCTTTTTCAAAAAAAGCAGAGGAAAGGTCCCTTAATGGACTTAGACTGCATTAAACCTGCTATAAAATGCCATACAGCTTATTATATTACTCCTGCCATTTTTATTGAATAAGCAAAAAAATACCCCAAACAAAAAGCCTCTAAAACTTTTTAAAATCTATAGTAATACCACCTGAGTTAACATTTAAGCAGTTTTTTTGTTTTCTCTTTTTCTTTCTTTCTTTCTAGTTTATTTTTGTATTACTATGTTACATGTTAGGATCAACACTTTCCATACAAGGTGATGGCCATATAGCTTATTCATTTTTCAGTCAACTATGCCATGACACATCAAAGCAGCAGAATATTACAGATTAGTTCAGTGTCATTGACATTAGTAGCAGCAGAGACTAAGTGCATGAGTCAGCATTGCACAAGCTGAAAGATCACACCTTGGATATATCAGGTACCACAGCAGGGAAAAGAGCCAGCAAGTAATCAGGGAACAGGTTTTGGAGTCTTTTCAACAGTGACCTGGCAGGAGCTGGTGACCAGATTAACATCTGGGAGACGTCATCATCACTGTGAGGACAACACACACACAAACACACCCTTGCCCAGCACAAAATAAAGTGTCAGGGCTCCCTTTTCCTCCAAGCCAGGGTGATTCAGTAGGTAGATTTGGGGGGATGGTTGCTTGGATTGTCTCTCAATGCCCCATTCAACTTTTAATAGCAGGTATAAAAATTTTATCTGATTTTCTACTTCACTCTTTTGAAATATTAACCATTGATAAATTATTAAACTAAATATAAAGTGGTACAAATGTACGTAGATTTCATAAAGAAGTCTGTTCAGGCAAGCTACATAATGAGACTGCTTCTGCCACCCAAACAGGTCAGAAACCCACTCCTCTTCTCCTTTATTTTCTTTTTTTCCCCTTTTTTTTGCTTTTTTTTTTTTTAATTTCTGTTGGTCCAGGTATCTCCAAGTTAGTTGCATATTAAACTGTCCATTTTTCTCAAAAGATTAATACTAAAGGGCCCCAATAAGTCTATTCATGCACTCTAAAGCAGTTTCAGTACATTTTTGCTTTGAACTAGCCAATATTCAGATAAGCTGTTCTTAAGAGACCGCAGCAGTAGACTATGAAACCTCCCCTACTTGTTACTACTATAATAATTTTTTGTCCCTTGAGATCTAACTGAAAGACATCCCTGACAGCCTTGTCAGCCTGATAATTTTTCTTTATGCAGATGTAGAAAAAAAATCTAAATGAAATACCATAGCTATGCTTGTGCCTTCATCTCCCCTCTCTTTTCCTTCTGACTACCCAAGTCATCTTATACCTTTAAAAGCTCTGGTCATTCTCTGTCCACTTTCTTGGGCTCCCTTCAACTGGTAATTGTGGAGGAGCTGAAACCACATTATCACAGCATTGTAGCCCTCATGATGAGCTGCCTCCCACAGTGGGTCCAGTCACCCTGGGAAGTGAAATCCCACTTGGGAGCCTGGCATGAGACACAAGGAGGAGCATGAAGGATGTGAATTGCAACTCCTAACCCCTGTCCTGCAAAGCAAAATGTTGATGTTTGATTATTTGGGAGATGTTGCTTCATTGTTCCCTGAAATTCCAAGAATTCTACCATAAAGAGGAGGAAAAACCCTATTTTAGAGTCATAACAACTGTAAAAAATCAGGAAAAGACAGAAAAAGTGGATATTGCACCAGCTCTTAGAGTGGTGCAAGAGTTGTGTGCACCAGGGAGCAAAACTTGCAGCTCACTCACTGTATTATGGACTTCAAAGAAACACTGCAAAAGTCATTTGAGAAAGAGTCTAAGTGCCACAGTGGGTATTGTTTGTCCTTACATAATTCCAGTAGCTTTAGGACTATAAAAGAAAATGTAAAATCTGGCCCTAAGTATTTGGAACCGTGGTGAATTACCCTGGATATTAGCTGTATTAAGTTACCATGAAAACATAAGCCTTAACAAAAGTAATTAGCACTCATACCTTGTTTTACACTGGCAATGCACTTTGTGGATAAGAGAATAACAATGGTGTTAAAGTCATGCATGTTGTGCTTTATCAGGCTGGTGTATTATAGCACTTCAGGTTAAAGAGTTCAGAATAATGAAAGAAAATCCAGGTGCAATTTCCTGCTGCTTTTTTGCTGTAATATCAAATCCTTGTAGGATTAACTCTTTCCTCTACTTGCTAGATTCCCTACATGTTTGCAATTTCAAGTTGCCATGAGATCATTTGCAGCACCTATGCAATTTTTCACTTGTTTCAAGAATTGTGGGAAGTGTTAAATATGAAAAAAGTGGGAATACAGATCAAGAAACTGGTAGCAGGAATCTATCTAGACTCCTTTTGCCATTTTCAAAATGCCATTTTTGCTTTGAAGCCCAGAGGCAGAAGGATCACTGCATGTTTGTGGAGACATGTTTGCACCTCTATCTTTTGCATAAATTCTTATTTCAACCTTTCTCCACTAGAAAAAGTAAGATGCAGAGCTGCTGCCCTTCCCCACAATTTGCCATAAATCATCTCCTTTTGTGTGTCAGGACATTTCGTTTGAAACTTGGCTATAGTGACAAAAACACTGATATGCAACTGATTTCTGGGCTAATTAAACCAAGATACAACTGGGCTGTGAAGTGGCTAATGCAAATCCAAGGCCAAATTGGCATTATCTGAGTACAGCCTTTGGAAATATTACTTGCCTTTTCTGCTGTACAACACTGCAAAATTACTTCTTGAGTCAGTACTCATCTTTACTGCTTCAGCTCAGCTGAACTCCCTAGGAGAAAAACAAAAATCCAAGGTTGCTCAGAGCTCAAGACTTTCCATAAGGAGGATATCAGCCAAAATAATCTAGGACCTTATATCTTCAAAAAAACTATTTCATTGATCACTATATAATATACCACATTTTCTGACACATGTAAAATTAAATGAAAGCAAGTTATCTTTAATGTTCTCTCAACTTAAAAATAAACATTTTATGAGTGCTCTATATATATAACATATATATATATATATATTCATGCTTCTTTTCTCAGGAAGCAAGACAGTTTTAACTATTTACACAAAGGAAGGAATTTTCTTATTGGTGCATAGGTACCCTGGGAGGATCCTTCCCAGAAGTCAATAACACCAATACATTAGTCATAGAATGGACATTCATTGGGTAAGAAAATCATCAGTCTCCAGAAAATCCTCCAAGAAGTATCTTCCTAAACACAGAACTCTTGAAATAGATATAAGCCCACAAACCCACATGCCTCAGGCCTTGATGCAGCCTCTAACTACCAGAGGTTAAGGCAGATTTTGTGGGCAACCTTCTCCATAATTAAATACTGTGGGGTTTTTGCACTGCACTTGCAGGTTGTATCCGCCATGGTTAGAGACAGAATTTATGAACAAACTGGAATTACAGTCTGCTCTGGCAATACTAATTTTTACAGTAGAAATTGACACTTTTCATTAAAGTAGAGGTATGCGTTAAATGAGATGTCAAAATTAATTCTAATATGCTCAAAATAATCATGATGATTTGATAAATCTCTTAATATTTTGTGCTAGGCTTGCTTGCTAAGGTGCAATACTTGAGGTAATCCAGCTGACTTCTGTAACAGAACAGAAGGTCAACAGTTCTATCTCAGCATTAGCATTCAAAATACACCAGTTCTCATATTTATAGGAGTATGGAGAGTGCACCATAGAGGGGTGTACATTAGGTAGGAAGTCACATGCATTTTATTTTTTTTTCACCACATTACATCCCTGGTCTGACATCCCTGGATATGCTCTTTTCCATCACCATGACATGCTGTGTTAAAGTAATGTATTGTAAGTGAAGCAAGTGTTGCCATAAGGAAATCTTTCATAAAATCATGTCAATGGAAAGTAACACATTCCATTCAGACCAATCTCCCTGATGGAAAAGGGTGCTTTGAATAAGCAGAGATTGTCTAGCTCCATGGATAATTTATCAGTGCCACCAGCTGATCTCTAGAAAAGGCTTAAAAATAACAAAAGACAACTAATCCATTTTTTGAAAAAAATAGAAAAAAGATTGAAGATGTGTTTCAAAAGCTCATTGGTGCTTCTTGCATTAAAAAGCTTACCCTGGTGCATTCCATCGATGGCTTTAGACTATTCATCGTATCATTTGCATGAAGAGGCTTACAGCTCTCCCCAGACAGAGAGCGGATTACAAATGTTCCTAAGTCAATAGCCTTCACATTTTAAAGTATTTGCTTATTAAAGGCTACTTTAAAAAGTTCAGAAGCAAAACCTTGCTGTTTGACAAGAAAACCTTGGCAGTTCCATAATTCTCAGTATAAAAATGATGCTTTACATTTCTTCAGCAGTTTCTCTCCCAGGAACTCCAGGTGCTTTGGATAATTAACATAACTCCAATATGTATCTGTAGAAACATCCCTCTGCAGTACAGAACTCTTTACATCATGTTCTCTCAAGAAGAGGTCACAAAGCTGCCATCCAAAGGCAATCAATTCAGAGCTTGGATTCCTACTCATGTGAAAGGTTTTTTGATAGATTACTGATGGATTTGATAGATTGTTTGGTATTGTTAGGGTTGAAGGACCTTCCATGGGCACACTGGCTGACCTTCAAAACAGTGAAAGACTGTGTCCAGTGAATCTCTAAGCTGTTAATCCCATGGATATGCCCCAGGATTCAGCCTTTCTGCATTCATTTGTATGCAGATGTTGTTCTGTCTTTGCTCAGATCTCAGACGAGGAAAAGGCAGTGAGATT
This sequence comes from Lichenostomus cassidix, assembly GCF_008360975.1. Classification (NCBI taxonomy): domain Eukaryota; kingdom Metazoa; phylum Chordata; class Aves; order Passeriformes; family Meliphagidae; genus Lichenostomus; species Lichenostomus cassidix. Next base: position 25,538,794 of record NC_139488.1, read on the forward strand.
GTAGTCTACAGAGTCCATAGTGTGTCCTTGCAACCCACAACTCTCAATCTATGAAGAATTCTAAGCAATTTTAACATAGCAAAAGAGACCTCACAGATGGTCCAATGAATTTTATGAGAAAAAAGAATTATAGGTCTCAGCACTCAGTCTATTACTGTGGTAGAGCTCTAGGGATGTAAGACAGAAATCCACAACAGACTCTCTTCATTAGCCAGGATGCTCATGGACCAGGCTATTATACTGGGACAGATAAAGCAATTCAAATTCCAACAGAGACAGGGAGAAATATGTAGAACTAATAGTACAATAACATTGAAGTGATTGTACCTTTATCTTAATTCTCACTTGAGGCTGTAGCACGGGGATTATTCTATATTAAGAAAAAAAAAGTATTTAACAAATATAATAAAAATTCAAGGTACAAGCAGATTGCTGCAGAGTCAGAGACAACACTTAGTTTCATTGACTTGCAAGCTGGAGCTGTAACCAGAATTTCACCCTCTTGTCTAATGGGGACAAAATAGGCTAGTTTGGAAAACAGAAAAAAAATATTGAACAAAATTCTTGGGCCCAATACAAATAGCAAATATTAGATTAAAAGAACCAGACAACCTGGTGGGGTAGAGGAGAAGTTGCATCTGTTTTACTGGTGATGATTTTTCCTTTCTTGACTCTAGCCTAACTGAAACATGCTGGTTTTTTGGGATTACTAAACTGATTAAGAGGAAAAGAAAATAATGATATTCTGTAAGAAGCCTCTGTGCATGAGATTTACAGTTGTATTTGGATCATATAGATGTCTTAAAAGAACATAAATTAGTTTTAACAATCTCTATTTTTTCCCAAGTGAGCTCACTGGTGCGTTGATTTTTCTGCAGATTCCTTCCTAAATATTAAAATCTAGAGAAAAAAAAAATAAATGAAAGTGCCAAAGTATGCCTTTCTTGTATCTGTGGAAGAGTTGAATGTAGTTTCAAGCTCTCCTACAGACCCCTACCCAGAATATTTTTACCAGTACAGTGTTTCACTTGCAGGGAACATGCCTTTCTACTGCAAGAGTAAATCAATACCATTTTATAAATTGTATCAGTGTAAAAGTTCTTAGTGGCTGGGTAGTATATTGACCTTTCTGGACAGATACAAGATCTATGACTACAGGTACCCTAATACAGATATACATGACTCTACTCTTATGGTGCTATGCCATATTTATACTAGAATTTTGAAAGCAACTTCATATTTTGTGCCATAAAAAGATTACCTAATATTATTTAATACTTGTGCTTCAGATCTTTCCCTCTTTTCTCCCACTCAGCGGGAAGAAGAGTTTAATATTCTTCCACCCACTCCATGTCTTCCTTGTCTAAATATATAATTTCTTTAGGTCAGAGTCTTTTACTTAAAGTGAGAATGTGTGTATCTACATATTGTCTGTGCTGAGCAAGCTGGGTCACAGTGATAACAGCTTGGGAAAAGCTGGTGAGAGGATGTAGTGGCCTCCACCCCATTTAACATTTTTTTGAGCAGTTTGGAAGTAAAGTAAAAAGATGTATCCTGGATGAATCAGTGGTTCAAAAAGTGAAACATGAATGTCTGATAAACACCCAAAGAAACACTAGATAACTCTAATGGAAACTAGTGTATTATTTAGATCTTATTTAATTAGAACTGCTTAGCAATATTATGATAATAGAAAAATTAATAGTAGGGAAACCCTTACCTATAGACTAGCTGTTATCTGAACAGATATAGGTGCAAAGAGATGTGGATATATATGGAGTTCAGACGTAGATGATGGGTATATAGATAGAATGGGGGGTACTTCTCTAAGTATTGGATCCCTAAGTATTCTATCCCAAATGCTGGGATAAAGTTCCAAGTCTCAGAATCTCCATCTGCAGCACAGGGAACCATCACACTGAAGTCCAGTAGGGCAGCCTCCAGACATTAATCAACTCAATTCAAGCTGCTTCAAGAAATGCCAGCTAAAACACATTGGTGCTTGTCTACCCTAACTTCCTAATGCTGCCATAAGTGCCTTATAGCACTTGCAAAGCTGAGGACATGAAAGGGGGAATGAGACTCTCGACTGGCTCAGTGACAGAGTTTGTGGGCTTTGGGGGATTGTTAATTATTATCCTCTTAACTGAGTCACCCTCATGTGGAGCTTATCAGTCCAGGTAAGTAGACAGGCTATTGAGAGAAGAAACTCTGCATTTCACTCTGACCTCCATTTAGCAGTTACTTCTTTAAAACTTAGCCCTAATATTTATGGCATTTATCCTATTCAATAGTTCATTGCACACCACCTAATCTCTTGATGTTGGCCTAATCCATCCATGCCATGGATTTTTGTTGCTGTTGCCAATACTGGACTGTCTATTTATCACAGTCACTCTCACTACATCTTCTGAGAAAGCCATATCAATCAAGTAACCATTCTGATTTGCTGCATCCCAGGGTAACAAGAAATGCTTTGTTCTGACTGTATATTTTTAAACTACTTTGAGCCCTCCCACAAATTAAAGTCAGAGGAGCACTAACTGAGACCATTCACTGTGTCATGGGGGAGCAGCTTGAGCTGTTCACAGCATCAGGATGGGCTTTCATTGGTGACAGGCAACTTCTACCTACCCTGAACATTTCCCTCAGGACTTTTCTCACCCATTCAGACTCTGTTCCCCACAGGTGTGGAGAACAGGTTGGCCAGACACACATGGTGCAGGGCTGGGAAGGGCAGGAGGGGTGGCAGGAGGGCAGAAGAGGGGATGCTTGGGTGAATTTTCTTATCTTGGGCAGGAGTTCTTCTGTCCCTGACAGGGGCATCAAGCTTGAGATTTAGGCCTGATCTCTTCTACAAAGATATCTTTGTAGCTCTTCTACAAAGTCTCACTTTAGGAATAAAGGAAACAAATGTGTAAACTCTACTAGAAAAATTACACTCATCAAAACATTCATAAAGCCATGCATATTTGCTAACAAATCTAAAACTTATAAAATTACAGCCTAAACCATTTTCCAAAGAAGTTCTCTTTAATTGGCACAAGGTGCTGAATTATGCAGAACAGATCTCAACAGAGATTTTTTTTTTAATATAAAGTTAATTACTTTATCTTGGTTTGCATGAGGAAGCACAATACTTTTTGCAGTGACTCTTTGTATCAGAGACAGCTAGTATCCATGTTAGTCTGTTCATGTAATAAAAATCAAATTGCATCAATTCCTTAACAAAGCACAGCAGAGGCTTCTCTTAATAGAATCCTTATTAGAGAATCAGATACAGCTATCTCCAAAGAAAGGATTTTTAAAAGGTACTGAGGTTTCTTTGTAGTTTATTAGATAAAGAAACACTGGAATTAGTTGCTGGGAGATGTCAGGTTGGAATAAAAACTGCTGGTTGGAAGCAGCAGCAATTAGGATACCCTCTGCTGTTGACATGATTCAATGGAAATTTTTATTTTCTGAGCCAGGCTGGAGAGGTGAGAGGGGCAGAAGTGCTGCCAGTCGACATTTTGACTCTTCCATTTCTATATGCAGAGAGCTCCTCCCTCACATCCATTTCACTTCCAGGCAAGGCCAGGGTTGCAAACCAAAACCCATTCAACTCTGCAACCATTCCTGTAGCCCCAGCACAGGAAACACAGGGAAACTGAGGACTCTGGGGTTCCTGCTGTGTGGGGATTTGGCTAAACCTCCTTACTGTCCCCCAAAACCACAAACATCTTAACCATCAAACATCTGGGCTTGAGAATTTGTAAGCAAGCAAGTGAAATTTGCACGCCTTTGTTTTTGTAGAGAGCAGCTCTCACAGTCTCATCCCTAGCCTGAAACTGCTCAGTTTGAGCCCTGAAGCATGAGGATTGGTAAGTCCTGTGATTTGCTTCCAGCCAGTGAAAGTGCTGTTATCTTAGCAGAGCACACCCAATTTTTGTCAGACTCTTCTGGACAACAATAAGCAGTGGCAATAATGGCAGCAGGGAGCTGGCAGCAGGGCCACACTCAGGCTGCAGAGGAACTCAGGCTGCAGACCCCATGGGCATCTCATGCTCTCCACAGCTCCCCAAGCCATGGCTGGGGACACTGCTGGCAGGAAGTTGGCAGGCTGTGTAGAGGCAGATCTCAGGGCTGCCCAACCAACAGCCACTGCAAACCCTTCCTGGTGACTTCAGTACTTCAGGGATTAAGGTTTTTGAAATTCCAATTTGTGACATTTTAAATTACTAGTGCCAGACCCCTCAGTCACCACTGCTTATTGTATTCTTGGATGCTGCCTTTAATTTGTTGGTCCATAAGGGCCACACAGAATGCAGTGTACACTCCAAGCCTGTGTTCAACCTGATGGATGCTGACAGTAAAATTCCAGGCAGCACCATGGCACCCAGGGTTATCCTCCCTTCTGCAGCATCCTCTTGCTCCAGCACTCCAGAGCTGCTGCTGTGAGGAAAGCAAAATTGCTTCTAGAACATATCCTTCCTCTTCATAGCTATATTTTCCCTCCTGGCACATTGCTATATAAGGTTTTACAGACCAGGATTTCAAAATGAAACTAGTTTTCCTCTTTCCTCTCTGGCTGTGCTGCTTTTTGCATGAACAACACCTGCAATATGGAGGAGGTTAGAGATTCAACAAGACAATTCTGTGAGGGGTCCAGGATTTAGAGAGGGAAGGGACAGCCAAAGGAAAGGAGTATGAGCAAAGGCACTGCTTGCCAAAGCTGAGGGTGTTTTGAAACTGCTGTTGAGCTGGATCAGAGTGCACCAAGGAGAAATGGCAGAAAGTTACACCTTCCCATCTCCCTGTTCTCTCTGTCTTCATTCTCCAGATAGGCAAAAAAACTGTTTCTCTGCTTGGGGATCTACCAAAACTGAGGCATGAACATATACTGGTACCTGATTGTCATAGTATCAGAGATGTGCTGGGGTAGATGCTGAACCTGCATCACCTGCCAAACTCCAAAAGAAAAAGCAGGCAAGATGCAGTTCAGCAGCACTTTCTGTATTCATTCCCTCTGACATGAGGTGTCTAACTGAGCTGTCACCCTCATGTGCCCTGCTATGATCAGCAGCACAGATGGGACCTCCACAGAGCCATGGTGTCTTGTACAGGCTGAGTCACACTACAAAGGATCCTAATTTCTGAAACTGTTCTGGATGCAACTGTCTGGAAGTGTAGCAGAAACCTCCAGCAACTCTGTCCCTATCTTGGACTCAGAACAAAAATTCTGTAGCAGTGGGTACAAAGATACAAGTTTAACCACCTACCTTAACCATAAATCATCTGCTTAAAAATGAGCCCTGACAAGCTGCATGTGCCACTTTTTAAGTGAAAAGCTACCTGTAATAATTTTAACAGGCACTAGCTGTTAAATATGAGCATTATTAAGCATGCTTTAAAATGCCCAGAAGGCAGCAGTAACATGACTTTTGGACAGTTCCAGCTTCAACACCTTCTCAGTTTGCCCTGCTGGGACAAGGGCATCTGGTCCTGCCCTCTGAATTTTTCTTCCCCACCTACCTCAGGCAAGCGCCAGGAAAGAGTGTAAAGTGCTTGTCTCCAGCTTGCAGAGGCATTTGAAGACAAGACACGAGTTGAAGTGGAGTTTGGCATCCCGTGGGGTGAACTTTTCCTGGCAGCCAAAGCAATGATATTGAGCACTATCATTCTCTGCTGTACACATCTTTGCCTGACCTTATCCTGGATGCATCCCCTTTGACTTACTTCTTTAAAGAGCCTAATAGATTTTCTTTAGCTTGAGGCAGAGCAAACCTCTGCTGGATTGAAATAATGTAGAAGTATTAGAAAAAATTGGTGCTGGGAATTTTTTTCCCCTCTTCCCCTTGCTGCACGATAGGAAGAAAATATATGACCTAAATCTGCCAAGCACCTTCAAAGGGAAGGAAGAAACACATGTGGAAAAGCATTAGAAGGCCACCCATCTCCCTTTAATTATAATGAGAATGCCACCATTGCTAAATGAATAGAAAATAAACGGAATAAGTATTAAATGATTACAGTTTCCCTCACATATTTCTTTTCATCTATTCAGCAGCAGATAGTTTACAACATAAATACATCTTTTCAGATGTAAACAAGCCCGCAGCACTCAGCGATGGAGCTGCTCTGGGTGCGAGGAAAGCGCGATCTCCAGCACCCCCTGCAGCAGCCGGGCACAGGACGGGCTGGAGCTAGCATCCCGAGGGGCTCCGAGCCAGCTCCCGACATTTAAAGCGCTAAAATGCATTTACATGCAGGGTTTGATGCTATCCGCTTCTCACTGTTTCTTGGTCGCAGCCCTGCACAGGAGGAAAGCTTGTTTTGAAATCGCGGAGGTTTGCAGAGTGGGAAATACTCTTTCTGTATGTTCCCATGTTCCCAGCGGGGCTGTTCTGCTTCCAGCCTGAGCATCCTGTGGAAGGGACCATAACTCTACCGGGAAACAGAAGGTTTGCAAATCCCTAATATCTGGGAAGATAAAAATCTAGATTTTTAAAGAAACCTGAAGCTCTCCTCGAGGCTGGATGCAGACTGTCACAATGCTTCCCACTGGTGTCCCCACCGCCTGCACTGAAGATACATTCTTGCCCCCAGCCCTGACTGCCTCTCTAGGGTGGACCAAAAAAATAAAGTTACACTCTTAAGTTCTTGAATTTTCCAGTTTAATCCTTGACATGTTGACCAAATGGCTTTCCATTTCATCTCCAGAGATCCAGCAGCCACCTGTTTAACTACTGAAATGCAGTATGAACACAAGACAGGGATCATCTCCCTTTAAATTCACTGAAGTAAGTTAGAAGCCGAGCTCCCACACTCAGCTACACTGCACCAGGTACCCTGTGCAGGGAGACATCAGTGTGGGGACTGTCCCAGCTGCAAAATCTATAACCTGCTAAGTTTTGTATCACCAGGGCTCTGTCTCACCCTGTTGTCCATCAGAGATCCTCCTGAGTTTGGTTTGTCCTCCTCTAGGAGAAGGACCACCTGATTGCAGAGAGGTTGGCTGCCAGTGAGCCCCTTTATTTTGCTGAAGTGCATACATGAACTTCAGCATATTTGCCTCAGAATCAGAATGGTCTCAGCCCGTTTTTTATCAACACAATAGGAAAGAAAACTCACAAATTGTTCTTTTCTTTGCCAGACTGCTTCCCTCGCAGGTTTTGAGCAGAGCTAATTTGGTGCATCCCCACAGGCCTCCCCAGTGACAATTATGCAACAGACCCTTCTCATGTGGGGCATTTCACACCACTCAAACTTGCATATGGGAAGATGTCTGTTTATACTGTATTTATATCCTTCCTTGCATCCCTGTGCTTCTGAGAGTTGCATGCCCCTCTCCAGCTGCCCGCAGTCTCCAGCCCTTCCCTCCTGCCCCTTTCATTGAGCACCTAGAGTGACTTTTCTCCTCTGCCCTGTCCTCTTGTCAAGTCACCCTCCTGCAGAGCAGCTGCTGTTGGAGCAGGTGTAAAACGGTTCAGTGGCACTTGCTAATATTAGCACTGACACCAGCACAGAGAGGAAATAAATTCTTTTCTGGGGGAGAAGCACAAATTACTTCATGCAGCAGATCAGAGCAGCATCCGTGACAACGCTGGAAGAGAGTGGTTTAATATCTCCTTGAATGTAACACATAAAAAGAGCAGAGTCACCTGCCCACCAGCAGCCAGGGTACAGCCTGTCCCAGCACTCCATGTACAACCTGTGGCAAATCTTCCCCAGCCTTGCAGGACTCTGGTCATCAATCTAGAATCTGTTTGTCAGTCCATAAAAAGCTGCTTCCAAAGGTCTTTTCCACAACAATTACAGCTGGCACTAGCAGCACCGGAGAGGTAGCTGAGATGTTGAGATGGAGGGGCTGCTTGCTGGTGTTTAATCAGGCATAGGTCACAGGTCATGAAGTGGGGTGGCAAGTAGCTCCCAAGTATAATCAATCCCCTCCATTTTTACTTTGGCACAAGCCATGCAACAGTCTGGCTGGTCAGTGAGAGGAGGAAAGGAGTTAATAGCGGACAGGGAAGTTGGGTGGAGTTATTGGGAGTGACTTGAAAAGGTTTCAGCTTCCTCCCCAGTCACGAAGAGGAGCACCTCATGGCTGTGTGCCTTCCTTGGCAGACAAATCCCACCTGTGCTCTGTAGCAAGAGACCTTCAGCTCCAAAACCTGTTTTGCCAATGGTTCTGGCTCCAGCCTGGACCAAAATGGGGTTGCAGGGAGGGAGCTGTTGCACAGAGTTCAAGGAGTCTGAAACGCTTCCACCTGCAGGAGTGTCTCGTCCTCTGCCACTCCAGCACAACTCCTCCCCAGAGAAAGGGATTTACTCTGCCCTGAGTGACTTCTCCAAGGCAGGAATTGAGCCTATGATTTATGGCAGCTTTGAGCTGTAGAGAAATCACATCTCATTCCCATGTTATGTGCCAGGTTTTCTGTGTGTACCAGCCCAAGCAAGAGATTTTCACCTGCCTCTGAAATCTCAGGTACAAGAGGGATTCAACAGGGATGGGATGACCTAGTATGCAAATGATTACATTCCTGACCTGGAAACTCCTCTTATTTCTCCTTTGTTCTGCATTTGGGATGAAAGCAATGAAAGCATTTCAGCAAAGTCAGTACCAGCTGCCCTGGTGGGAAATACCTTCAAAGGGTCCCTTTTGCTGGTGCTGCAAGGATGAGCACAGCCCAGAAAATGAGGAAACTTGGCCGAATTTGGGAATTGCACCCACTGACACCACCAGTAATTGGCCCATTGTCCCTTTGAGGAGTTCTAATGGAAATCTGGGCTGGTGATGGGAGAGTTGATGTGTTAATCAGCAGAGCACACACCAGCCTCAATTGTTGGCCAGCTTTGTGGACAATTTCTGCTCAGGTTATAGATCGGCGCATCATGTGCAACACAGAGTATTATATTCAGGCAGAAAGAAAATAATGAATTCAACACAAAGAAGCAAGAAACTAAACTGTTTAGATAACCTTAGGCTTTTTCTGCTAAGAAAATCAATACAGTTAGAAGCTGGGAAACTACCTACATTGCCAACAGAGTGAGGCTGTAGAGCCCCAGAGGAACCAATACGAATGACCACAACAGCTAAGTTTCCTCTTTTTTTTGCTTACATTAACTTTTTTTAACAATTCTAAGTGTTTCACTGTAGTTTGCACCTATCTCTCAAGGTACCTTTGCCTGTAAAATTTAATATTAATTGTATCCAAAATGTTGGTTAACAGTCTCCTTTATCTGAAATGCTACAGCCCTATGAGTTCCCTTCTCTTTTGATGATATCTGTTATTAGAGCACAGAAAATCTGGCATAGAAAAGACTGTGTCAACTTGCAGTTTCCCAGCGTGGGTAGTTTATTCTCTGTATTCCATTCACACGTTTCATGTCCTTACCCCGACAGCCAACATGGGTGCTAATTAGCAGCTACACTCCTCCTGGCAGGTTGTGTGGGCACCCTTCAAGTAGCACTTGACATGAATTTAATTCTCATCACGGATTAACTGCTTTGTTATTTGCATTGCAAAAACGCCATCAGGTGCCAGGTGGGGCTGGGACCCCAGTCCACAGAAGAGGGAGAAGCACTCCCAGAAGTGTGGAAATTGTAATTAGGTGTGAGGGCATTAATAGGCCTCAAATGACTCTGACCGACATCATTTGGGACCCACATCCACACCCTTCCCCTGGGTCTGAGGATTCCATTTAGGCAAATGCCAAGAGGTTTGACCCTTCCCCAGGCTATGCTGTGGATGTATTTGCTCTCAGCCCTGCTGCAGAAGCTCTTTTCAAACTTGGCCCAGGGCTGTAGATAGTTGGTTTCCAGCCCCATCTCATGGATGTGCTCAGACCAAGGCTGTGGCCTTGTCTCTGTCTTCTTTTGCTCGTGTGTACGTTCCTTGTGTGGTCCCTGGACTTGATATGTCACCTTTCTTTGTTTGGGACTGTTGACAGAGCCACTTACCAACAATGCCATGGTCTTCCTCAGCTCCCAGCTTGCCTTCTGCTCTTGCTGCTCCCTCAAAACAAGACAGAGAGAAGCAGGGAGGAAGGAGTGACTGCAGCAGCACAGCGAACACCAGAGGAGCTGCCACTAAAGAGTGAGGAGGCAAGGAAGGAAACCTCTCCTTGTGTGCCTGCAGTGAGGAAGAGATGTATTGGGCAGTCTTTATCCCACAGCATGGAGAGAAGGAAATCGTGGGACTATCTGTGTATTCCTTATCCCTCCTAAGCATTCAAGGAGAAAAAATGGTGTCCACACCACCTCTGACTCCAGCAGTCAATGGATGCAGTCAAGGCAGGTAGCCAAGGACAGCAGTGGGTTGTGCTTGCTGTGGATTAATTTTTTATTCTTGTCTAAAGATCCAAGTGAATCCACGCAGGAGCTCTGGCCCGGTAGCGCATCTCTGAGTGCATTGAGAGCCACCTCCACAGTGGGAATGCTAGCAGTGGTTTAGCTGATTTCATCTCTCCCTCTGCCCAGCCTGAGAGACTAAGAACATGCACCTGGTTTCCTCAGTCATTCATACCTGGTACAAAGCTGCACCATGTTCTCTTTAGCAGTATAGGTATGTCCTTAGGTTAGTGATGACATACAGAAAGAATTCCAATTAATGGAGGAGGACAAACACCAGAGCAAAGAGATCTTTTTAAACAAATGACAAAGTACTCTAATCTTTGGAAGAAGTTTGTTCCCTGTGTGTTTTAAATCTTATGCTGCAGCAAGGAGATGCCCCTTGGTGCAAACACTGTTCATTTATTTTATTGTGGGAAGGGACTAAAGACAGAAGTACTCAGCAAAATAAGTATCTTCTGACACTGAAGAGTCAGGAAACAGTGAGATCTCCTCTTTTTCCATACTTTGTATGCCAAATGGCTACCAGTGCTTGTCAGCCTTGCAGAGTATCAGGGAGTGTAGCAGACTGTGTGTTTCAGACATAAGGAGAGCCAGCTGGGCTGCCCCATAAGGCAGTACCTCTCTTCAGCACTGCTGAGACATGTACATCCCCAGCACGAATAGCAGGTTGGTGAAAGCCAAGCTGGAGACCCCCAACAAAGCTCAGAGAAGGGAGTTCAAATCCCTTGTGGGGGTTTCTTAAGCTCATCTTGCTGTGCTGCCAGCCTGGAGCCTGCACAGAGCTGTGTCAGCCCAGGTGGAATACTGTGTGAAACAGCTCTGCATGCTGTGGGGAGGAAAACTTTAGGAGATTTTTACTGAGCGAGAAACCTTAGATTTCCCCTTAGGGACCAGGGATGTGCATACTGAGGCGTTGGATGATGATATAATCTATAAAACTCTCATGCAAAGAGGTGTTTCTCTTTAAAGAATGAAGCTATGCTAAACAGTGGGAGATTAATCACTCCTCCTCCCCTTTCCTCCCACTTACCTCGTGGATCATTAGGTCTCAGGAAGGTTTTAATTCTGTGTGTACATAGAAAAATTGACAAGAGTTTCACCTGACTGGTGACTAGGTCATGTTAAGATCTGTATCACAATCAACACTCATTAGTCCAAAACAGCAAAGAAGCAATGCATCCTACTGGGAGAGGAGGATATTTATCAAGTTAGGAGGCTTTTATGGGGATTACCTTGGCAACTGCACATACAGCTCTTCCCTCCTTCCAGAAGAGCTTCCTGTATAAGCAGAAAACAGGGAAAACTGGTGTCCCTTTGGCATCCCTCTCACTTAAGTGATCACAGCTTTATGTCCTAGACTGCTTCCTTCAAGGAAGATTTCCATCACAGGAGCTTTGGGGTGAGAATTTCAAAATGAGTTAATAAAAACTGAGCTGTTCAGTGCTGAAATAATGTCTCACTCAAATGCAAAGCCCCAAGATGGGCCTGGATTGGGTTTACTCTGATCTGAGCCCACTTTGTGCCTGGAGTTATTTACTGTGAAACTGTAGGGGACTGGACTTTCCCAAGCAAAGCAACAGCTGTGATTCACCCTCAGTCATATATTGATCAGACTTTGATCCTTTTTAATAACAAGCGCTTCTGAGAATCTATTTCTGTCCAGAAGAGATTGGGTTGTGTCTACACTCCATGGGTTAACAGTTGAATTCTTGTATTTATCTGCTGGTGCTTCAAGTGATGCTAATCTGTGCAGAGAACAGGGACAATAATATGGGATTTAAGGGATCAAATCAACTGAAGTAAAAATCAAGATTGTGGAGGAAACAGATTTGACTTGAATGTTTGAACTAAGATAAAACTCAAAGGCTGAAAACTTGCAAGTAAGAAGGGAAAATATTCAAGTACAATCTTTATTTCTTACTCAGTGTGTTTTAAAAATAGAAACAGATTTTTTTTTCTAGTTTTGAAGCTTCTAGTTTTTCTAGTATTGATAACTAAAGTTAGAACTAGCTTAGAACTTAAAAAATTTTTAAAAGTAGTTTATAATGACTGCTAGTCTTTTACAAAGAAAAAAATATATCTGCTGCTTTCCTCACAGTTTACCAACACAGGCATCAAAACTCAGCCTTTTCCTCTGCAGATTAAACTAGAAGCAATATTTTACTCTGCCGATTCCAAAGGTGATTCCACTGGTTAATGCTTCCATGAGGGGTGCTGTGAATTTTAAACACTCCATCCTCTTTCTGTGAAAGATGCTATTGAAGTGTATTACAAGCTGCTATCAAGTTTACAAAACAGATTCACTCTAGAGTTATGGTATTTTATGCCAACTTTCAGCCTAAACTAAACTTTTATAGCCAGGATATAAACTCCTGAATATGGGGTCTTTGTAACAGAAAACTGGTCTGACTAGAGGGTCAGGAGGGGCAATGGTATAATGCAGTTTATAGACTACTCAGCTTGGATTTACACTTCATCACAGTACAGTATCAGGAGCAGATGTTACAATGACAGTCCTTTTTTTTTGTTGCTGTGTAAAAACAACACAATATAGTACTAAAACAGAGCTGCTGTTTTCTTAATAGGAGAGCAGGGTAGCTCATGTTTCCCAGTAGTGTTTTTACAAGCATAGCCTTCGCAACAGCAACACCTCAGATACCCCCAGGCCCCTTCAAATACAGGGGCATTGAAGATAAAACCTCTGATAAAACCTCTGTGAAATGAGAGACTAGAAGCACAGGAAAATCAAAGGTTGAGCTTTCTTGAGACAGAGAGATCAAGCTGTGGGAGCTCCAGAAGGTGTTGGGAAAGGAAAGCCTATTTTAAAGATGAGAGACAGGGCGTTTGGCATGGGTGGAATCATTAGGGCTGGAAAGGGAGTACTCTGGCCAACACCTGCTCAAAGCAGGGCCAGCAGAAGGAATAAAGTCACTTTTTATTAATGGTCCATGCACACAAGTTATACTTCTGTTGAACTGCAAGAATATTGCAGTGCTTGCTTAGTGCCCAAATCAACCAGCTAATTGATCAATCAATCATGTCAGTCAGATATGTCACCCTAATGCTACCTGAATAGAAACTTTCTCCCTGGATCACAGTACAACATGCATGTAACAGATAAACTAGAAATGTTCAAGCCTTCTCTTGTCCCCTTGTAACCCCTCAGCCACTTTCTTTTTATTTTGCTCACAAAACAGAAATGAACAGTTATTTTTAGGCATATAAAACTATAAAAACACTTTGTTTTGAACCCTGGATGTTGTTCTCTGGGGAAAACTGGTAAACATTAAAGTTTTGAGCCAGTCTGGCAGAGCCTGTCCTGTGAAGGATCACTGGGACCAGATAGCTGTTTGTTCTGTGCTTGTGTAGATTCCACTCTGGGAAGCAAAAGTTCAAATACAGAGTTCCCAGGCATTACTGGAAATCAAATAATGATCTCAGGAATGTCTCCCAGTAATTTTCAAAAAACTGATTATGTGATATTACTGACTACAGAAAATCATGTGATTATATCTGTCTTTATTTTTTGTTGCTGTCTTAAAGTCTGCAAGGTTGAGGGAAGACCAGTCTCCTTGCACCACCTCTGTGTCACTGCACAGATCCTTTCCAGGCTACAGAACTACATCTCTTGCCATCTACCACCTTATAACTCTGAGGAGAGGATAATGTTGGTAACATTACCAAGGAAATTCTTGGGTGAGACTGAAGCTTTCTAACGATTCAGCTGGTGCCCACTGCTGAGGTATCATTACCTACATAGTCGCTGGTGCTCTGTGCCACCAGCAGAGTTAGCAGGAAAACAGTGAGATTTCAAATGGATCAAATACATTCTACTCTTTTTAGTTAGCTCCTGGCTGCAAGAAATGCTGTGAACTACCAGTGAACCCTGGCTGAGAGTTAATGCCTGTCATTTCATGCTTTTGGGCAGGTTCCCTGGTGTTTTCTAATGGTGCTTCTGGCCTTGAAGGTTCTGGATAATCCGTGCACTGAAAAGGGCAGTGATGGTGCCTGTTTGAGGAGGTCATACAGTGGAAGCACTGAAGGGAGAAGTTCAGACTGTTGCAAGAGAAGGACACTGAAAAGATACCCTTGTTTAATACTCTGTTATATGACAGTGTGTACCAGAAAGCACATACTGGGCATGACATTCAGAGCCAGGTTCAATTTGCCAAGTCCTGGCTATATTGTCAGTGAGATTTGACTGTGAAGCTTACAAGTTCTGTACAACTAAACCTCCAAAACATTCCGTTTTTTGATTTCCAAATGGACACCCAGACTGCCCTTTTACTATTTGATAAGTCCATGCATTGTATCTTTTTGTCCTTACAAAGTATTTCACAGGAACAAGCTCTCTGGTGCCATTTTGGTTTGTCTGAATTGCACATGCATACACATGATTTTCAAGGTATCTCTTGGAATTTTCTATGTTTTCTATGTATTAGTTACAGGGGAAGCAAGTACCATATGTGGTTATAATAAGAGTTTCTCCTGACTCTGTGTAATTTAGTGTTGGTTGTAAACCAAAGCACCAGAATAGATCTTTATGACGTCTGTGACACTGTCTGGTAAACTGGATGCCAAAGGACAGACCAGAAGCTCTGGGTTTCCCTGTCAGTTCCCCTCACTTTGCTGCTTTCCTTCTCCACAGCTTCCAACTACTCTGCTTCCAACCTGACTTCCTACCAAGTCCTCTATGTATGCACAGTTTGTCACTCCATGATAATCTTGATGGAGACATGAAGGAGAAATCAGCATGAAAAAAAAGAGGTAGGATGAGTGATTAGAAAATTTCTGGAGGATGGGATGACAGGGTGAATCTCATAGGCAGGAATTTTCCTCCCCTCCCATAATCCCGGGGGATCCAGGACTTTCAATTAGGGCAGATGTGTTTTGTGTTTTCACACATCAATCTTTCATTGGCCTTGCATCAATCATTCACTGGTTTGTGCAAACAACTTCTCCCAAACAATATTCTCCTGTCAGAAGCAGGCACTGTCGTCTGCAAACCTGTTTGAATATTTCATTGTTACCAGATGATGCTTTTTGTTGGGGTTTTTTGTGCATTTTCTGGATGACATACCAATATAATCCCTGTGTTCCTTCCCCTAATGAAGCTGGAAGGCCAAGGTAAAGCCAGACAGTGACTGGGGCTGTGTCCTAGAAACCTTTTCTTTGTAGTCTGTGCAGGGAGGAACAGAGGTAGCAGCAAACAGGGAGCCCTTGTTCACTGCTTGTTTGATTCCAGTCTGGCCAGGCTCAACCTAGCTGATGTCAGGATTGACTAATTGGTTTTATAAATCCAATTTATACACATACAAAGCTTACTTTGGATACCTATTCCTTCTGGCAAATATTAAGCCATAGGTTACAGTTCCAGTAGCTGCAAGCAAGCCAGATTGCTTGTTTTCTGAAGGGGCTACTGAAAGCTCTTTGTGCATGGCCCCTGAGAGGCAACCCTGGCCTGAGTCTAGGTCAGCATGGATGAAAAGGGCTGATGTGTGGAGAAACAAAGCACAGAACTGAGGGGAGTGCTGGTGAAAACTAACCTACCCAACAACTTCTCTAAAGGAGGCCTGGCCAGCTGTGGGAAACTGCAGTAAGTTGGCTGATCTGAGTACTGAAAACCAGGCCCACCCAGAAAGTATATCACTGATGCAGTAAACAGAGATTGCCTGAGAACTGAGTTAACTCATGACTGGCTTGGACAGCAGAGTGCATACTCAGTGAAGAGAACATGGTGCTTATAATGGAAGTGAGTTTTCATTCCTGATGACACAGAGATGACCATTACTTTCTGTGATGCCAAATAGCTTCTGCAGGAAGAGTACTAATTTGATACAGGTCTTTTCAAAAGCTCATCAACAGATTAAAACAGCAAATTAACACTATATTGCTATGTTCCTGTTGTCTCAGATTTCTCCCTCCATATACAATGGCTCCTGCAAGTGTATCAAACTCTCTTTGCTTTCACTCACCAGGTTCCTTGGTGCTCTGATTTTGCAGTAGAAAAGGCTTTGAAATCAATTGCTGAAATGTAGTTCAGTTTATGGTTCATAAAGGGCTTTCAGAAGCCATTTTGTACAGAAAGTGTAATATAAATAGAGGCAGCATATTCATTCCCTTTTCTTAGTTTTGAAATTATCCTATTAAGATGGCAAACCTGTCAAATATGTAATTTAACTTACTGAAGCCCTACCTACCAAGAGGCACTTAAGTGGATGCTTAAAATTAAGCATGTGATTTAATCCTGCCTTATACAGTTCTTAAACACAGGCATAAGTCTCACTGGAGTCAAGGCAAGCACATTAAAGCTAAGTGTGTGCTAAGAACTTTGTTAAATCAAGGCCTAACTCCGGTTATTTTCATATATCCCTTTCTAACACTGAAAAACAACAAGTATGCTACAAGAGGCAGTGACATCTCAACTTCTGCCCCCATTAAATAAGTTAAAAAATCATGAATCCTAAAGCAATTGCATTGCCATCATACTACTTTTCTTTTATGATTAATCCAGGGCTTGATATGTCTTTCTATAGGATTAATATCTTAACAGCAAGGTAATAGGTAGTGTGACATTTAATCTCTTTGATTAAATTCCATACTAAAAATGTCCCATAAATAAAAGAAACAATTGAGGCAATCATAAATTACCTTCATTGTTGTAATGTGATGGATTTAGTGGTTACAGAGGGTAAAATCTCCTGAGCTCATTAAAAGCTATAAGGGTTTTTTCCTTCCACAGCCCTAAAAGACATTGTGGCCTACGGCAGGTTTTCTCACATTGCTCTCATTTAATCAGTTGAAACCTTAAGAGGAAATAGGAGAAGCTTTATATGTGTGTCCATTTCATTTTCTACTAGAGATCACCAGATCCAAATAGGGTTTTCTATCTTAGGTGCCTCCTGTGGCCTCAGTACTGTGTGCCTAATGAGAGAGAGTGTATTTTTGAGTTAATAGCCAGAACCACATTGTTTCAAAATCTGAGTTTGCTTTTCAACTCTGGCACTGACCTCCCCTGTGACCTTGGGCAAGTCACAGAAAGCCAAGTATCCAAGAGCTCAGAATCAACCAGCAGAGCCACATCAAAATGTATCAGCCACAGCCACAATGCCAAATTAACATGGTTTGGATGCAGCCCAGCAAACTGTGCTCTTTGGAGTATTTGCCTGAAAGCATCACAAGGGAGATGCTTATCTGAGTCTCTCTGAATATCCACTTTTGGTGAAGGTCCCAGATCTTTCAAGGCTCCACTGTACTGCTTAAATGCACCTGGAGGTTTCATTTCTCCCTTTCCAAAATTAGCAAAAGGTTGTACACAACCAGAAGGGCTTAGCATAGTAAGACATCATTTTCCTATTCAATTAGAAACACTTTTTACTACAAATATTAGGACATTTTTTATCTTTCTGTTTGACTATAGCAGGTAAAAACAAAACAATGAACTGTCATGACATGGAACCCATCCTCTAAGAAGAACCTCACAGATGCACAGGCTGCACCATGCCTCTGTTGAGCTTCAAGGTTAGGTATGGACAAGAGGCTTCTACACTGTCTCACAGTGCTGCTAGAGGAAAAAAATTAAAATGGGATTAAGGATTCAAATGAAAGGCTTTCTGTAAAGATACATTTTTAATATAAGAGGCTGACAGCAGAGAAGTCCCCCATGGTGCAATTTGTAGGATCTTCTAAGAGTTTAGCAAGATTAAGTTAATGTAAATTACTTGAGGAGTATCTGCACAGCCCACAGTGAGGTTGGTTTTGCTGCTTGTTTCACCAGATGAAATGCTGCATTTCAGTGTTAAAACCTCATTCAAGTACCCTTGACAACAGCACAGCTGACACTGCTGGGAGCAGCAGGTTTCCTACTGGGGAATTACTGTGGGAAGCCTTAGTGCCCATGGCATGGGCATTCTGCAAGGGTGGGCCATGAGTGGTTTTGCTGTAAGTCTTCGCCATCAGCAGAGAGTGGGAAACTCCTAATTCAGCCTCAAAAAACAACAAAAAAACCCACAACAAAACAAGGGGAAAAAACCAAGGGAAAAAAAAAAAAAAAACCAAAACCCAAGCAAACAAACAAACAAAAAAAAAACCAAACAAAAATAGGGAAAAAACACCCCACCAAACAAACAAACAAAAACCTTGCCCACAGTGACCAAGAAATTTCTCATTACTATCTCAAGAGCTGCCTACAGCCTATGTCCCTTAAATTGTGGGAGGCCTGTTTTAGCAGAGATTCATGGAAGGCAGAAGCTTGCTGACAGGCCCTGATAAATCAATCAGCTCTTGGATTGCTTTTTAAAAACTTCAGCCTGTTTTTCTGAAATCTGTTATTAAGCATGCCCTGTTCTGACCAGTTCCTTTCACAATGACCTCCAACATTGTTTTGCTGGAGATGCTATAAAAGGAGAATGGGCATAGGGCCAGGGACCCTTAAAAATGCCTTGAAATAGAGGATGGCAGGGCCTCCAGACAGTGCAGGAGACATCAGAGTGGTACAGGATTGCATCAAAAATTCATGTTAGTGGAGATCTAATAATGCTTTGGATGGATTAGCAGGAAATGCACCTCAAAGGGTCCAAAAAGGTAGGAAAACCCTGACTTAGCATCACTGTTCTTTGGGGTTTTATCTTTCTTTTCTTTGTGTACCACCATTTTGTAATAGGTTTATCACAGACTGGGGCAGTGCCATCCTGGATTATTGTAGAAATCTCACAGTGAGCCTCCAGACATGTGGATTCTTCTTGCCAAATACTTCCCTTCCATCACCCATGTTGGTCTGAGAGTCACAGGCTGTAGCTGGGGATGGAGATGTTTTGTATTCCCTGTAGGAATTTTTTTAGATTTTAACACAAAAAATAAACACTTTTCACTATAACTGAATTTGATTCAAAACTCAATTGTCAGCAGGGAGAGGAAATTCAGATTTTCCCACCTCCTTTGTTGTTAGGCTGATTGTGCTCCAGGCAAGAACTAACAGGATTTAGAGGGAACTGGTTGCTACCAGGGCAATTTCAGAAGTTTGTGACATGACCTGAAGAATTGATTGATTTCCACTATCTGTTGACAAGGAAGATATGTCATGTACAAGGAAAGAAGGAGCCAGGCAACTGAGGTCAATTGACCAGTGATCCCACAGTGCAGAGATAGGGTGCAGAGCAAATGAAGCAGTTTCTTTAATAACAGGAAAACAGCCCTGTTTTCTTTGAAGCCAAGGGAATTGTTTTCAATGTGCTCTGATTTATATTATAAAGAAAGTACCTATCTCAGGTAGCTGAGTGCAGTTGCTCAATTCAGACCAAAGTAAAACATCTCTGACTGCTTTAATATTTGTTTCAAAGATAATAGTTTAGAATGGAGTGAGCTGGAACAGGCAAATTTTTCATACAACTAAGCCTTGATGATTGTTGTTGTTGCTGCTTTCAATTTGCTTTTGTAAAGCAAATTGAAATTTGCTAGATCCTTTTTTCCAAACAGACCACTTCACCCTTTGCTGGTAATCACAAATCAGCTGTAAGTGTAGTCCTTGCAGTAAACACAATATTCCTTTTCCATTGCTCACTTTCACTCTCCCTGTGTACCTTTTATATCTTCATGTCATATTTGTCCAGTTTTATGCCCACATGCTTTTTAACAAGTGAATTTCCAAAGTTTGTGGGGATGAGTATTTGGAGGAGCTTCCTTGTTTGCCCTCACTCTTTGTACATCTATCGAGCCTGGTGTCCAAACAAACATCAGCAGCAAATAAAAATGCTCAGCGTCACCCTTTTTCCCCCAAAGTTTGGTTCCCATAACATATTTCATTCAAGAAAACTGGCACAGTCAGGAGGGCTATCACTAGGGTCACCCTAAAGCAGAGGGTTAGTACTTTAGTATGTAGACTCTGAATTTGTATTCATATTTAGGGTTGATTTAGAGGTTATTCTCAGTAGGCTTTTAGGGCTTTTTTTTTCCCCTTCCCCTAGGTACTGCAAAGTGTATCTCACATTGGCTTGAAGAGCTGTTCAAAGGATCACCCTGCATATTTATTTGATTTTCCTTCTAGAAGCCCACAATTTAGTTGTAGCAGATTTAGAGAATGAGCTGTAAAACAGAAATCAAAACAGCGAGTTCTGGCATTGCTGGCAGTGTCCTGCTTGAGCTGGAGGCTTGAAGAATGGGTGAAAGCTGCAGATATGCTGCCACATACATTGGGCAACAACTAAGCAGAATGAGAATTCAAAAGAGGGATTGAGTTAGAGAGAAAAGGGATTTACTGGATGTATTTCAGTGGACCAGGATATAGGATTTGACACTGTAGACAGCCCTGAAGACAGACACAGTATTTCTGTCACGCATTTGCAAATATCCTGGAGCAGCAGGCTTCAGTCCCAGCCAGAAGGGTTTTTGGGGTTGACAATACACATTGATAATACTTGGCTCTTTACCTGCCAAACTGAAAATTACTGGTGTTGGAATCTTTGTTTAGATAAGGAAAGGACAGAAGTAACACAATCTGATTTCCCCAGCCATTCACACCTTCCCATTGAAGCCTGAGCTTCCAGTGCTCCTGCTCCCATTGCAGTGTAGGCTTTCTTTAAACTATCAAGTTTGTATGATAAACCAGTTTGAGGAAATCTTTTCATTTCAGTGGATCCCATGAGAAAAAAAAGTAGGGCTGTATATATGATATAAAGTATTAATTCTGAATTATTTAGTCAGCTCCACTTACTTGTTCTCATTTAGTTCTTTTTCCTTAAACTAGATCATTCATCTTCTCTTCCTTCCTTAAAAGATATTTGAAAAGGTTTTTTTAATAATTTTGTACATAACAAATCCTGTTAGATACCACCATCATACATCTGTTTGTGATGCCTACATATAATATTATATGCATTGAAGTAAATAAAACTCATTACTTTTATTAACCCCATTAATCACAGTTAATAATTTTAATGAAGCTTATTTTAGCATCACTGTCAGAGATTAAGGACTAATTGATCTCTTTATTAATTTTGTGGAATTAAAATCCTCTTCAAATTTATCCCTCAGAACTATCAAATTTTATGTGAGGTCAACAGTTTCCTGAGATTTTGAAACATAAATTCAATGAAAATCATTGATTTTGGAAGCATTTTGAAAAGTTTTAAGTTTGATGCCAAAAGGGCCCATGAATTAGAAAGTGGGGAGGACTGAAAATTGAAAGGGAAACGACACAGAATGAAACTTCACCCTCCATGTGACAGACGTGTCACCTGAGGAGCAGTGGCCCAAATCCCAAGCAGGACTCAGCCTCCCAGGAGCCAAATCTGACATAAAGGTATTGACTTAGAGGCAAAAAGGCCATTCCAATGGTCTCCAATGCACATGGACTTTACCTCACTATTCCCTCACAGGTTTTCTTGAATACATTTATTGGACTAGGATCTCCACATTTGGGGGTTGTAGGAGGGTGTCATCAGAATAATGTATTAATCTATTTATAGGCTGCAATTTAACGGTTTTATTTAGAAGACACTGCATTGTACAGGCCTGATATGATACAGTTAATTCTTTATAGAGCCACAGAAAAGATTATTTTATTTTCATTAAAATGTTGTTCCTTTTTTTGCTGAAATGTTGACAAAACTAATATATAACATTTCTTGAGCATTCTAAAATTTAAAGCAATACCTCTAATGTTACACTAATACTATTTTCTACTTTTGATGCTATTTTTTATTTTCCATATATCTTCCATTCTGTTTTCTGGCATGGATTAGAATTGGCAGTATCTAAAATACCTTGAAAAATATGTCTTCCAATAAATCTTTGCAGTTGAAAGTAGGAATAACCAGTGATATAAAAGAGCCATTTTTGCAGTTAGACTTGATAAGTATCTATTCATATTAATACATACCAGCCTTCTGTATGAGGAACCCAAATCTTTCTGAAGCATAACAGCCTTTCCTTAGAGTTTTCCCATTCCCACAGCATGAAAACAGATCAGTTGCTCACTTCAAAAGTGCTAATCCTAAATAAACACAGTTTCTGCATTTCAGTCTCCAGTTATAAAATGTTGAATGTCTGTGTTGGGCTTGAGGTCAATCAGTTTGAATTTTTTAAGAACCAAAGCCTGAAGCATCTCCAGTGTGGCGTTCCCTCAGTCAGGCAGCCTTAAATCCCTTACCCACTCCTCATGCTTTGCTAAATAAGACATTTTTATTCCTACATAATTACCAGGCAGAAAGATTCAGGAAAAGAAGAGGGGGAAAAGACACTTTAGAGCTCTAACTAGTGAATTGCCTGAGCCTTTCCATCAGTTCCCTTTAACTGCTCTGTGGTTAACTTCCCAGATTTCTTTCAGTGACTAATGCTGGATATTAGTTTAATGGGTCATAGTTACTGAGTGGATCATAAATACAGAAATCCCACCACTGAAGCTTAAAAAAAATCCTCACAGCTATTCAAGAGGAAAGTAAAACTCAGCACAGCAACACAACATTATATGTAACTGTTGGCTTTCCCTTACTGAGAGAGCCTTTCCTGACCTTGCTGAACTTCCCCTAAGCTGAAAAGTGACATTATTACCTCAAGAAATCCAGATGTTATAATATCTTAAGCCAAATTCTATTTCCCTGCTCTTTGGAAGGAAGGGAGAGCAAGGCTGATGCTATGAGTGCAGGTCACTGGAATGACCTAGAATTGGTTTGGAATTATGAAGGTCATCAGTTTTGCCAGGTGTCAGTGGCATTTCTCTTCTAGGGCAGTCTGGTGCATTGGCCTGAATTTCTAAGGGAGGAGGCGACATGAAGCAACTTCATTATTGCAGAGCTTTATTGAAGTCTTTGAGGGGTAACTAAGGAGCTATTTACATTGACCTTTACAACACTGGCCTGAGGCTCAGAACAACATGGCAATATTCATTGCCAGTACAGCTCTGCAGAGATATTTCACACTGTAGGAGGTAGGAAGGAGGCAGATTGTTAAATTCTGAAAGTTTTCCAGGTACAACAACTCAGATATTCAACGTGCACTAGTGTTTGGGGTGTTTTCAGCCCTACTTGTGCACCTTGCTCCTGCTTGGTACAGGTGCTGGGCTCTCATGTGCTGCAATGGAGATGCCTGCTTGTTTAAGCTTCTAAGACTGACATTGCAGACCTTTTCCACTTCTCACAGTCTCCAGGACTGCATTTGACTTTGATTTGTAACTTTTAGGTTGTATTTGATCACACTCGTACAGCTTCCCCTTTAGAGCTGTAAAAATTAACTTTAAAAACAAGTGAATACTGAAGCTCACTGGGCTTAAGAGCAGGGGCTTTAAAATAAAAATATTTCAAGACTCAAAATCCAGAATGTGAGTGCCAGTGCCAGTTGAGCTGGATCTCTAATGCTCTTTTTCTCTCACTATGGATTTGCTCAGGAGCACTCATTGTATCAGCTACTTGCATGTGAGTTCCACCTTCAAGGAAATATTAATCTCTTAATGAAATACAATATTTTCAGGGACAGGGGCCAGTCTGGCATGTGTCAGGAAGGACAAACCAGAATGTGTATATTTTCACCATATTTGCTGTTCTCAGGACTTTCTGGGAAGGAAAAAATCCTTGCTTTTCCTACCAAAAGTATTTTTCACTCTGTGTATAAACATACATTAGAGGGAAGCAGTGCAAAAGAAGCACCCTATCCATTTCCTGTAACTTAATTTAAAGCTTTCTTGTCAACACAAAATTTTAGGATGTTTTCCCGTTTCAGAATCTGAGCCAGACGCATTAACTTTCAGATGGATTCAGATGAGTTTTCATCCTCTTTTAATAGAATGAAAACCTGAGTATGATGTTAGGGTCTCAAGAACTTAAAATCAGTTCATTGTAGTTTGGATGAAGCAAATTTCAGATTCAAATTTCAGATTGTATTCAAATTCCAATTCATCTTGACAAAGATTTATCATCTTAACAGAAATGGAAGAGTAAAAAAACTTCCTAGATGACAAAGTTTAGTCCCCTGCTAATACCTGTATGATATAATCCCTTAAAAAAATTACTTTAAAGGGACTTTTCTTTAAAAAAATAGATTGGTACTTAGTAAAAAAGAAAAGACTGAAAATTTTTAAGTCCTGGCACAGATAGATAGACAAACCTGAAAACAAGAAACAACAGCCTTAGTGATGTTCTGTGTGAAATCAAGGTCCCTAAAGAATTTAAGAAGGGCAAGGTGAGCAGATCAGTCTCATGCCCAGCAGAAGCAGATAGGAGCTTCTGCTCTCTTTTATTCTAACTGGAGAAGAATACAAGAGGCAGCACAGGAACAGACAGTCTGCAGTGATAAAGCATCCTGTAAACTTTGTAATTCTGTGCCTCCTGTGAAGTAAGCCAGAACTGCAGCTGAAGCAGCACAATCCAGAACTGATTGACACTTGGCCAAGGAAAGGCACAAGCGCAGGAGTGAAAGGGTTGCCATCCTCTCTTCACAGCTCAAATGTCACACAGAGATAAAGGTTACCATGAGTAACAAGTCTCATTTCCCAGGGAGAGAGCATGCAGCACCACGGCTCCTCACATATGGAAAGTGGTAGTGGAGCAGTGAGCTGGGTACACACACAGGCTTCAAGATTAGCAGCAACAACAGAGCTGACTTCCCTGCTGTCACAGTGCCAGCTGCAGAAGCTTCATGCTGTTCCTAACTGATCTCTCAGTAAATCTTCAGGAACATGGAAGGAAAACTACACAGCGAAAAATTATGCACCCTCCAAACAGGAACCCTTGCTGTGTCACTTCGTGGTGCTTTGATCATGCAAAAACAGTAGGCTACAGGATCAAAAATGGTATTGGCTTTGCTTGGGGACTCAGAGAGCTTCTGAAATCATAAGGTGTGGTCATCAGAGCTCCAGTTTTCTTCAGAATTTGCCTCAACCCCTTGTGCCCACTTAATTAGATCAAAATTATCAAGAAACCACTGATTCTGAATCCCAATTTCATTTCCTAATGGAAGATGAGGCCTTCACAAAAATTAAAGTATTAAAAAGGAGAAGAGACACTTCATTAAATGTTCAAAAGTTCCAGGAAAGGATTGTTAAACTAGGCAGAACAAACAATCCTGCATTTTACTTAGAATTAAATATTTCACCTTGAGCATCTTATAATAATTGATAACTTGACAACAATTAGCCAGCAAGGCCATCTTTGATGTGCAGAACTTGTCACTGAGAAGTCAGGAACATTGAAGATGATTTGATGATTTTAGGATTAGTGGGGAGGTAGGTGAAATTACTCTTCTTGTGTTGTTGCCTGATGCCCAGAGAGAAATCTATTTGATGACAGATGTCCTCTGCCCTTGCTCTCCACAAGGTTAAAAAAAAAAAAAAAATCCAAGAGTCAAAGCAAGAGCATTTCAAGACTTCCTGGTTGAATGTCCTACAAATCTTTCTAGTTATTTTGCAATCACTAACTTGTAGTGATTGCAAAGTAGTGAAGCCTTTATGGAAGGCTTTTAGCTTTCCATAAAAATGTGGTGGATTTGGCTGGGATAGATTTAATTTTCCTCATACTAACTAGTCTTGGTCTTTTGATCTGTGCTGGTAACAGTGTTGATAGCTCAGGGATGTTTTCATTCTTGCCTTGCAGCACTTGCACAGAGTCAAGGCCCTTTCTGCTCCACACCCCACCAGTGAGCAGGCTGGGGATGCACAAGAAGCCAGGAGGGGCCACAGCTGACCACAGGGATATCCCATCCCATCTGGCATCATGCTCAGCACACAGAGCTGGGAGAAGAACAGGGGGATGTTCAGAGTGATGAAGTTTGCATTCCCAAGTCATCACTACACGTGATGGAGCCTGGCTGTCCTGGGATGGCTGAACCCCTGCTTGCCATGGGGAGTGGTGAATGAAGTCCTCAGTTTGGTGGGCTTGTGGGCATGGCTTTTGCTTTATCTATTAAGCTATTTTTGCTTCAACCTTGGGGTTTCCTCACTTTTATTCTTCCAATTCAGTCCCAGACCCAAATGTACTGCTTAATTGCTGACAGGGGTTAAACCATGACAAATACCTGCACTTTGCTCCCTTCTTCTTTCTGTCTTTTTGTCTGTCTACCTATTAATAGATTGACAGGAATAGTGTAATGCTAGATTGACTGCTTGTTGTCAATCAAACCTCTCTGCCTTAACAACCAAACAGACATTTGGGTAACAAATTCTCTCATAAACAGGAGGTGTAATGGAGAGAGGGCTCGATTCAGCCTCCCAAGATTTGTCCTTATGAAGGAGGGGACAAAATTGCTGATTCTGATTTCAGCTATTTTTTTTAAATCCAGAATATCCCTGTTGGCCACTTGTGATGGGCAGCACATGGCAGCCGATGCTCCCCACCTCTCCAACAGGCTTAGCGGAATTCTTCCTTTCCAAGTTAGGGAGATTGAATTTCTTTCTGGTTTTGGTTAGTCTTATCCCCTCCGCAGCCTGATGAACTGTGCAGCTGCAGCAGGGGAGGGGGCAGGCAGGTTTCTTTCCTTTCCTTCCTCGCCTTTGCTGCTCTGCAGGAGGCTGCAGTCGCATCCGTGTGTGTGTTGTGCCATCGCGCGGTGCTGCTGCTGCACTGCCATCTGCATCGCGGGGATGCCCTGAGCCCAGCCCGGCCACACCGATAACCCCTCAGCAGTGCTGCCTGCCAGCCTGCCTGCCAGCCTGCCTTCGTCCCTGCTGCTCCAAAGCTTCCCACAGACCAGGGCATTAAAAGCTCCTACAGAGGAATTAGTTAGTGACCAAGGAAGAAGGTGATGGGACCTGCCTAAAGGAGGACTTGTGTCTGTTCTGACTCCCAGAGGAAATAAAAACCCTAAGTGGGGATTGGGTTTTGTTCTACAGAGCTGTCTTCACTTGGACTGGGGAAAGATACAAGCAAACAGTATTGGGTTTTAAGCATTCTTTACTGCTATCAAGTGATTGGACCTTGTCAGGTCCATTGACAACATCAGGGATGTAGGGCACACAGCTGCCTCCTGCACTCTGACTTTGCTGGCTTGTGCTAAATTCTGAAAACCTTTATCAGGTGCTTCTTGCTCTGTAAGCAACAGCAACATTAGTGAGGTTAGAGACTGTAGAAAATATGTGTCTAATGGCATTCTAGTATATTTTCTAAATTGCATTATGTTTTCCAGTAGGTTCCAACAGGGAATAATCTGTCTCATAGACTTGAACTGGCACAGTTTATACTGATTTTCTGTAGAAGCAAACCTTGCAGGACTGCAAGTATCTCTACCATTCTTTCCTTCAGTATGAATTTGTTTGACACAGTGGAAGTTTCAAAGACCTGGAATTCTCACACATTTTGCAAAAATAAGAAAAAATCAGAGGGACTCTACTAGAGCTTTTACCCAGAATAAAGAGTGGAGCTTAAACTGACCCTTGATTAGACATCAAAGTGTGCACTTGGGAGAGCAGCTGGAAGACATAAGTCCACGGAATCACCGTCTCCTTTTGATGTGATACTAGCAAAATTATACGTTATTCTCCCCCATGCATGCAGAGACAAAGCAACATAAAGTGAACAAGTGGTTCTCACAGTGCTGCAATTTCCTAACGAATCGTTTGATAAGGTCATGGAAATACTCTGAAATTGTTAAAATGGCATCTGGGCTGCCTTTTGATCTAGAGGATTCCATTATCATTCCTTTTTTACAGTTTATTGTAGCAAGGAAGCACAGACCCTGAAAATCTATAATCCAATATTTGTTTCTCAGGAATATTTATATTCTTATAAATATACAAAGAAAGAACTCTTCCAGATAAATAATTTGTACTATAAAATTATTTCATTTAAGGCCAAATAGAGATATCCATTTTCCTAATGAAGTACATTCTTCTGAGTGAGTTGTCAAAGTCAAGCCAGCAAAACAATTTTGGAATAAAAATACCTATTACCTATAGGCAGCAGGGAAATCCTTCAATCAGTTCAGAAGAAAGTGTTCCATAAAAGGGCATGAACAAAACCAGAAACCAGAAAGAGGTGACCTATTACCAAAAGATGGAAAATGAGCCAACTGTATCAAATCATTCTGCATTGCTTTGATTACTCTTTTTTTATATTCAGCTCCTTTGAATCATAGGTTTGAGACCATGGTATAAAAGGAAGAACATGCCCATGCTATATGCAAGACAAAATAAGTTATATCTATACAGTTATACCTGTTCCCCTTGGCTCCTTTCAGCTTTTCCTTCCTGCATTAATTGTCTTCATGAAGTTTTTCTTAGAGCCTCTATTCTTTCTTTATTTTTTCCAAGTGATGAGGGTCTAAGGAGTCCATGACAAAAAAAGCAATTCAGTCAAATCTATCTTAACTTTTCACTTTTGCCTTTATTTCATCTTCTCAATTTCCTCTGCCTTTGACTTCCTGAAACAATTCAGTTTAGATTGAAGATTTTTTTCTTATTATTAATACAATGGCTCATTAGATTAATCTCTGCTTAAAATTCATGTCCTTCTCTCTCACCTCTGAGAGACAACCACTGAGAAGCAGCCTCCTCTAAAGTGTATTTACTGGTTGTTGAAGGTCACTTTCTGAAAAACCCATTTCCTTCCCCAAAAGTCTAAAGATTCAGGATGGATGCATGATAATCCATAGCCTGTCCTCTTCCTTAATAGCTTGTTGTTTTAGATTTGAGGGTTTGGGTTTTTTCAATCAAAGGAGATTTAGAAATGCTTGCAGGAATTTGGTGTTTGTTATTCAAATTGTCTGTGCCACTGCCTTGACAAAGCAGCTGTGCTCTGAAAATGATGACATTTCTACCCCCCTGGGCTAGAAAAGGAAACTTCTGTCCAGGCTCCAAAGATCTCTAGTGACATTAAAAGAGATTTTCATGAAGTGAAAGGCAAACACCATTAAAAGCTGTAATTTTTGCTCTTAAGAAATTATGCATATTTAACCAGATGTCTTTGAACTCATGCCACCTACGTAAAAAACAAACAGCTTTTTTGAGAATTTGAGGATTATTTTACATGCGAATTTAATTTGTTTAAAAGGAAATGAATATGGATGAGGATATTTGAATAGGTTCAGTGTGTTTGTCAGTCACAATTGCCAAGCCGGGACTAATCTTGGTGATTAGGAAGGGTAGTGATAAAAAATATGCTTGTACCCAATGTGCCTCCTGATTGGCAGTTTATTGCTCTTAGAGGACCAGATGTCAAAAGCCATATGCTAATACTCAGCACAGAACAATCCTCTGGTTTATGCTTTAAAATGCACCATCATCATATGTCAATATTCAGCACAGAACAATCCTCTGGTTTATGCTGTAAAATGCACCGTGTTGTCACTGCTGAGCAGTGAGTGAGCAGCAGCCCTGAAAGACAAGAGTCCTTTCAGGCAAAAAGAGCATTTGCTGCAGCAGTTGGCAGAGGGGAAGCAGGGGCTGCTGGGGTTGCTCCAGGCTCTGCTGCCGACTCCTGGCATCTTATGGCCACCATCAGGGGAGGGGACATGAAATATTTTACCTAAACTGCACTTCATACTTATTTAAACTAAGAATTATTTTCTCTTTACACAGCATCTGGCATAGTGTTGTTCTGCCTCATTACTGGAGGTGCAACAACGGAGTTACTAAATCAGAATTGAAAAGTGTAGTACGTGAGAAGTGCACTAAAAAGAAAAAAAAACCTTTGGATATGAATGACTTAAAATGTCTTGTGTTTATATAGTATTTGAGTTGGTGATCTTCCTGAGCAGGGAAAGTTTACATTTTACTGGAATTATGAGTTTTGAATACAGAATTAACAAGCAAAAAAAGTCTCTATTAACTGGTTTCTTTAAAGACAGAAGTAAAAGCAAAAGAAAAAAAAAGTGTGGAGCGAAAAATACACCCTTGAACCATTTCACTTACACAAAAACAAAGCCAGCTTCTGCCTGCAGTTAAACCTTCCAGCCCCAAAAATCAAAGTGATGCAAGGTTTGTCTGTAGGATGGGTTTATTCTGGTACCATTTTCCATATGCCAAATATATTAACTGCAACAATTACAGGTAATGTATGCCATAATGCCAAGGAAATAGTTGCCAGAGCCATCAGCATTTGCTTTCCACCTCATCAGACCAAAGGGGCAGCAGTGGGCAGGTTTCTCTCAGGACAAACCAGGCTCTAGCAATGCAGAGAACTAACAAGATTTCCAGCCACTGCCAGCAATAAGAAATCCCACCAAGCTGTTATTAAAGGCAAAGGTGTCCTGCAACATATTGCTGCAATTTCCTTAGGATTTTTCTGAAGTTTCAATTCCTTCTGATTTGATAGTTGCTGCAGTAAAAAACTTCTATTTCAAAGATCAGTTGAGTTGAACAGCATTCACAGTAGCTGGTGTTACAGGTTGTTAAACTAATTTTACATCCCATTCTCTTGTACAGAGACTGAAATGAGCACAGTTTTGTACCTGCATATTTCCATCTCCAAATGCACCTACAGCCGTAGCCTAAATGGAAAGTGTCTCTTTGAATCATCTCCATTCCAGGCTATATTCTGACACAAGATGAGAATAAAAGCCTTACAAAAAAAAGATCACGTTAGTATTTTCTTTAAGGAGAATACTTGGATTTCAGTGTGCTGGAGCCAGAATTTCAAACTTTTGGAAAGTTGGTCTGGAGTACATTTAAATTGGAGGAGAAGATATTCAGTGATAGTCCTGTTGCTGTACAGGTGAATTACATCTGGCATGTGCTTCCCCTTCACTCTGGGCTTTGGAGTGCTTTTTCTCATTCCAAAGAAGAACTGACAATATGCTCTGGGTGAATGAGATGCTAATCCATATGCTATTCCATTTTCTCTTTTTTTTTTTTTTTTTTCTCTCAAAGCATTAACATAGTGAGGTCATACACTTCTCCACAATGATCCTCTCATTTGCACAATTTAATGAAATTCTTCTCACAAATTGTGTAATCCCACACTAATTAAAGAGGGCTTAATAGACCATTACATCTCCATTAGCATCACCTTGTGTTCCTCTTGGAAGGTGTCATACACAGGGAGGACTGAACAGGAAGGATCTCAATGGGGTCAAACAAGCTTCTGGAGGCAAAAGGTCCTGTGTATCTGTAGGAGACAGTGCTGGAGGACAAAGGTGTGTGTTATATGCTCCTTAGATTGTGCTTCTCTTATTACTTACTGTCATTCCCTCTTTGTTTCTAGCTTTGTTGGGAGAGGATGTTGGCAGAACATGTTGGAAGGTCCTGGGCTGCCGAGGATGCTGTTGAAGCAAGAGGTATTGATCACTGAGACAGTGCTGCTGGAATTCTGATGGTTGAGGTTAAAAAAAGAGACTTATAATGGCATCTGCAGGGGGTGCACATACTCCTGCACAAGGATGGGTCCCCCTTTTCCAGTAAGATTAAAAAAGTTGTAGACTGTGCTACCAGGGAATGATGCACAGAGGGAGGTATTTTACAGAGCTTTGAACCAGAGCTGGTTTGGAGCCTGCCAGCCAGGAAATGCAGGCAGAATTGGTATGCAAACCCTGAGCCCCAAATTATTGATGTGCCCTGTAACACCTTAGTTTTAATGTACTTCTTGAGAGCTGGTTTAATATTTCACTAAAGGCTTTGACACGGTGAAGCTTCAGTAACTTTCAGAAACACTCATCTGCCGTCTCAGTCTGGTGAGCAGAATGTGCTCCGAGATGCTCTGGTGATTTGTGAAAACTAGTCTTGTGCTCCCTGAATTTTCCCAGTGTTTTTCAGTCTGATGGTTTTATTAACTGCTTTGCTAGTACTGTATTATAAATCCATTAATTTATTTGGTTCTGTCTGTAATACTGACTTCATGAGGGATGTTCTACAGTCCTGGTTTTTAAGAATAGAAGTTTAAGAGATTATTGAAAGGACTAAAAAAAACTACAGTGGTTTGTTTATGGGCAAGCAACCTTCTGTAAAGGATGTAAGCTAAAAAAGGGGTTTTTTTCAATAAGTAGAATCACTTGTAGTTTGTTTTTTTTTTTTTTACAAAGAGGGAGAAAAATCAGCCAGGATGAAACTTCATGATGGTTTTCCTGTCACATAATGCTTTCTCTGTCACATAAACAAGAAATGCTGAAGTATTCTCCTTTTGTTAGTCCCTTAAAAAAATTATTTATGGTTAGGATGAGCTCTGCAGAGGCACAGATATTTTTCTCTTGTATTTTGATAAGGTGATCAAAATCAATGACTTAAAATGCCCAGAGCATTGTATCTCAGGAGAGTCCTGTCCCTGAAAGTGGTTTACAAAGTCTCTTACAATCTTGCTGTGAATCATAATTGATTAGCTTCTTTAAACACCAAAATATTTATAAGAATCTAGCTGAAAATCATGAGCTGTCAAGATCTAAAGGGCTGAGGGACTTCTGAATTGTCTGCTATGAGATTGGATCAAACTTTTTTAAGATGTAGGAATACAGAGAACCATAACTGCACACAGATAATTATCTTCAGAGATGTTAATTAATTTCTGCCTGCTAAAAATCACTTGACTTTGGACTTAACAAAAACGAAACTTCCCTTTCATTTGTTACAACATCATCTATCCTGCAGCATTAGCACTAATATAATAGACGTGTTTTACTTTTTCAGCATATACTCTAGGAGGTCATCTAAATTTAAAGTTTCTGATTACTCCAGACTTAATAATTCTGGGGAAAAAAATCTCTCAAGTTTGAGTCACTGAGTCTACCAAGTAATGCAGATGCTTCAAGTCACAGTTTTATAAGCCCTTAATTTGAAATTCTTTTGAAGCACACATTTTATGTCTGAGTCACCTTGCTAGCAAGTGCACTTGGTGGAGGGAGGATGGTGCTCTCAGGGGGGTTATTCAGGCTCTGTTTGTTAAGATGACTTAGAATGACCCTGGTGTGGCTGAGACTTCCAATATTTATTTGAAACCCCATTCTTTATCCTGGCTCAACACCCACTAAACCCAGAACCTACATCTTAACAAGGCTGATGTGTCACTGTGGGGAGCCCAAAGGAGCCCAAATAGCTTTTTCAGTGGAGCTGGGGAATCCCTCTTTCTGGAAGAGGCTCTGGGTAGGACACAATCTCAGGGTGCTCCAGGTATGCACTTGGCTGTGCAAAGCTGCCCAGGCTCCTGCGTGAAACACAGGCAGTGAGTGAAGACAAATGACCCTGGCCAGGGAGAATGCTCAGGTTTGTGTGCTTTCATAACGTGGCTTTGGAACTGAAAACAGCATTCTAATGTCCTGAAGGATGCCTCCCCAGGGTAAAACTGAGAATGTGCCTGGATATTGCTAGACTTGCCTTCTGAATGGGTTGTTCTGAAAAATCAGTGCAGGCTGAACAGGATGTGGTCTCACCATTTTCTTTACACCCTGCTGGATTTTCACCTGAAGGACTTATTTCCTAATCCTGACATCACTCCTTGTGGGATCTTTCAAAAAGCAGCTGTCATCTTGGCCTATTTTGTGTCCTCTCTCAGTCACAGGGGAGAGCAGATGGAAGCTTGGGGCTTTTTCTCTTTCCAGATATAGTATGTTAAGAACATAATGGCTTCTGTAGCCAAGAGTGGCTCCTAGCCAGGCCAGAGGACAAAACATTTGTCTGCACCATATGTGGCCCAAGCTTAAAACTAAGCTTTAAGAAATGTCCAGCAGCTCAAAGTATGGGTATATGAAGAGTTTATCTGTGCTCTGTAGGACAGGTGTGAAGAGAGTTCCAGCTGCAGGTAGGTGCTGTGTGTAACAGGAGGTGGCTGCTGTGAGTGGCTCTTCTGCGCTCCTTTGTCCCCAGGTGCTCCACAGGGACCCTTGGCAAACCTGGCAGCATTTCAGTCCTTCTCTTCTGTTTATTTAGATCCAATTGTGTCAGATATCTGAACCCTTTCTTTTATCTTCTTTTGCTGAATTTATCATTTAGCCTCATAGTCTGTGTATCCTAATCATAACGGCTTTTTTTGTTTTAATTGGAGGAAGGAGGGCACAGTTTATCGGCTCATTCATTTTGATTTCCCCAGGGTATTACTGTAGACAATATTCTCCCAATCACAGCTCTTAAGAGGCTAAAGAAGTTAGAAGCATAGAAGTATCACTAGAGCCCAGCTGAATTACTTGTGCTAAAATAGCCTCATGCTCCTGCAGGGCAATGTGAATCATTACACTTGCAGCTTTAATTTGTAAGTGTAAGTACTTTTTTCATCTCTCAAGCCCTGCAAAGCTGTTTCTAAGGCAATTCCTGCAACTTTTGGACAGTCCAAATTGATCCCAGACTCACAGCAGTCCTGAAATCCTTTACAGGTCCCCTTGACATCTGCTGTTCCCAAAATGGCTGGAGTGGCCATCTGTCAGTTCTAAGCCTACAAATGTCAAATAGCCAGGATGAAAACAGCCAGGAGAAGGCTGCTAAGTCTTCCCAGCTGTATCTGTCATCTGAGTGAAAAATGACTTTTCCCTGTTCATCTCATCTGTGCACTGTCACCATTGGTGTGCTTGGTCTCCCTGCTCTCCTGGCTCTTCTTCCTCCCGACTGTCCCAGGAGTGCTCACAGCAGAACTGCCTGCTCCTAGATTTTTCTTCCCTAGTAGGGGAACAACAGGGAATGGAGTAGACAAAGGATTACATTTTAATGTGTTCTGATGATGCCAGAGGCTTTCTCTGGCTCCACTTAGGCTGTTTCATCCTGGCTGTGCTGGGAAGTGCTTGAGTGTGAAGCACTCATACATTAGGTGGTGCTAAACTCTAATAAATGCAGGCAAAGTGATTTCTGGAGCTGTTCCTCATCTCACTTGCTGCCACTTGGCAAGGCTCTGTGCTCATCTTTGTGCTCTGAATGCTGCCCTGCACAGGATAGATTGCCAGTTCAGAAGCTTGTCAGTTTGCAGCTAAACTTGCCATCAAATAATTCAAGACTAAAAATTTCCTGAGTACGTTTTTTTTCTATTTTTCAAAAATTACACCAAATATTACCAAGCTTAGAAACTTGAAATTAATATTTTGGGACTTTTCTGCTCCTAGCTAACAACTCTGTTGCATTTGAGGGGCAACAAAATAGTGAATCTGCAGTTGGGTATCCGGTAGAGCTTGAGACATTCTGCAGAGTATGAGGCAAGGAGAATTTCTGTGGTCTTCCCTGTACACTGCTGAGCACAATTTTTCATGCTCTGCACACACCTCCAGGCTGCATGGAGGGTCATGGAATGCAGCGAGAGCTGGCATGGAGCACATGGAACTTGCAGACACCTATCAGAGTTTGCTTGTAAAACGTTTAAGACACACAGAAAGGTTCCTTTGAGGTCTGTTGCATGGGGGAAGCTTTGAATTAGGGGATCAGGACCTTACAGGATAATCGTGGACAATATTAGAAATGAAGGCATGTAAAGTAGCTGAAGAGGTGCTTTGAAACAAGCTGCCAAGTAATGAATAATCACAGGGAACTTAAATGAGACTCAGTACAGTTTTTTGTTTCTCAAGGCAAGCTACATCTCCTGGACTTCTTTTCCTCTCTGAGAACAAAAGGGAGAATCAATAAGCCAGTCAATGAGACTACTGGAAATTACTTTGAAGTTTGTGATGAAAGGGAATTTTCCTTCCTGTTTGAATTGCAGATTCCTTAACACAAAATATGGCTGGATCACTTCCACCTCAACAAATCCAACTGAGGAGTCTAAGCTCTCATTCCACCCTAGCACCCAGCCCCCCTGAGCACCACTCCACCAAATGAGTTCAACCAGCTGTAATCTCTACTGCAGACATTGCTTTTCAAAATAGGAGCTGAATCTGCTGTTGTCACGGCTCTCAGGAAGTTTTACTGTGGCTATTTTAAAGATGTAATATACTATTGGCCAGGGTAGGGGGAGGATGTTTCTCAAGCAGTCCTAAGCTCTTTAGCATTTCGGCTTTTGCCTTTAATTTGTGTTTATTTGTCAAGAGAGCTGCAAAAGTACTATAATCATTAACAGTAAATTAAATGTTATGTTAACATGTAAATTAGCGCTTGATACTTCCAAACAGTTAATGAACTATTGGTTGAAAACTGGTTGGACAAAAAAACATGTAATTCCTAAAGATGAACAAGTCTGAGTGCTGCAAATCATATCAGTCTTATTTTTACCTTTTAAACATATAATACAGTGAAGCTGGATCTCTTGACTTTCTACCTCATCCCTGAAGGACAGCACCACTCTGTCCTGGCTGATTCTGGCAGCCAGGGGATGTTTGCTCACTACTTGGCTTCTCCTTTACAGACACTCAGTTTCTCTTCTGCAGTTTCAGAAGTGCTTGATGGCAGAGCACCAATGGAAGTAACTGGTTATTCTTCTCCAGGGACTATTACATTTTAATCTTATGATGCTTCTTATTCTTTGCTGCCATTATGAGTTAGTAACCGTGACAGAGACATGGGTGGTCTTTATTAGCATGCAGTCATGCAATACAAGATTGTCCTTGACTAGGGCAGTTCTATTTCAAAAGTATCCCAGATAGGGATGGTTTCTATGCTCTGCATATTTGCAGCACCTGGTAATGTCCTTTCCATTGAGGCTCACTAATTAATATTTTACCCCATTCAAAGATGAGACCTAAAACATTAGGATAGCAACTTCCAGACAGATGAGTAATTGGCAAATCAGAATTTATGTGAGCTTCCTTAACGATAAAAATTACCTTGCTAACACTGGATGGTCTACAACCTCTTCTTGCACCTTACTGCACAGTCACTCAGCCTTCAGTTGGTGAAGTAGAGCCTGTCAAACCACCAGGGCCTGCTTTCTGTCTGCAATGGGGCGTGCTGCTCACCCAGTGGGTCCCAGGAGACCTGTCCACATCCCTGTAGGTCCTGTTGGGTCCTCCAATTAATATCCCTTTATGAGGGGAAATGCAGAATTAAGAACTTGGTGTCTCATCTTACTAATGGTAAGAGGGACCCAGGATGAACAACATTCCAGAGGCCCAAGAGAAGACATCTCCACCTTTCCTCAGATTCTCCCAAACACATTTCAAAAGACCCAGGCATTCCACAGGCTTCAGTTGAAGCCTTTAATGTCCCTGTCATTGCTTCAGTGCTCACAGAAATCCCTACTATCCCAGTCATTTCTGAAGGAAGTTCACCCAACAGAAGTGCTTTCATACTGCAAGTTGCCTTAAACACTTGGGTTCCTTCTGAGCTAAGGTAAAGTTGCAGGGAGACATCTCCAAGTGAAGGGTGGGGAAGAAAAGGTTAACCAGCTGACTGCAAAACCATTCTCTTTAACTGAAGGCAGGGAGGCATGCTGCATTTTTTATAGCTTGGGACAGAAAAGTGCACAGTATGGCATGGATGCAGAATAAATACTTCATGAGTCTCCTAAGAGACTCCTCGCAGAGAGGAAGGAGCTGGCATGGTGGTGGCAGCCTCAGAGCCTGCAGGAGCAAGCCATGAAGTCTCTGGTAGCTGAGGCAGCTCTCTTAGAGGATCTTCACCTTGGACTTCCATTGCTTTTCATCCAGTAAGACTTGGGCCCTTTCTTAGCAGAAGGGTGCAGTGCATCCAGCACACACTGCACTGGACATCAGAGCCAGGCAGTACTGGAGATGTGTTTGATGCAGCTCTGAGGGCTGTGAGCCTGCCTGCCCTGTACTTGTGAGCACATGAATAATTGAATGCTCTGTCAGACCATGCTCTTATTTTTAGTAGCATTGTTGCAAATGCCCTATGTGCAACAGAGATCTCTTTCTGCAAAAAAATGTCATTTGCAATCTAATTTCAACATGGTTAGCAGAGTTTGCAAACACAATAATAGCCTTGGGAAAAGTTGTTTCTGGGAGAGAAGAACCTTTGGTTAATGTGAGACTGTTATTATTCTATCTCTTATGCTATCTCTCTTCTATGGCAGAAAGACAGATTGCAGGGAATTTGTTACAGCTTGCAGTGAAAACAGATGGTGCAACAAAGGAGTCAAAAAACAGGGATAAGAAAATAGATTACATTATTCTATTAGATTATGTATATATTATCATCTAAGGTACTTTGGCCAGTTCTTTAGAAGATGTTAGGCATCAGATTTCTGGTATCAAATATAGATGTCAGGTGGGTTTTTTTCAGAGTAGCTAAGCAAATTACTCCACATTCTTCTACAAAATCCCTTCACTCCAGTTGCCAGGGAGCAATAAGGCATCTTTTCCCCCCAGCTGTTGCAAGTCCCAAGGTACTTTCATAGTCCCACCACAAGAGGCTGTCAAAAAAAACCTCTTTCCCCTGACAACTGCATAATGATCCTCACCACTCACAGATGATGACTGAAGAAGACAAATATCATCATGCTCAACACCCCCCTTTTTTTCTTCCCCTGTCTTTATGCCGAGGATGTTGCCATACAGGATATCCCTGTGGCCAGTTGGTGTCCTCTGTCCCAGCAGTGTCCCTTTCCAACTTCTTGTAACTCCCCAGCCTCCACACTGGTGGGGTGGGGAGCAGAAAAGGCATTGATTCTGTGTAAGCACTGCTCAATAGCAATGAGAGAGGTGCCACAAGGTGTTTAAGAGGCATCTGGATCTGGAGCTGAGAGAGGTGGTTTAGTGGTGTAGGGGTTACAGGGATAGTGCAAGATTGATGGTTGGGCTTGATGGCCTAAAAGTCTCTTCCAAGCTTGATGATTCTACAATTTTATGAAAAGATCCCTAAATCATCAACACGACTTGCAGCACAAATCAAAACCATAACCCCATATCAACTACTATCAACAGAATTAACTCTATCTCAGCCAAAACCAGCAGAGTCTTACAACGTCACACTGAATAAACTAAAATATTAACCTGGCCAGAATACCAAGCTGGCATGAAGAAACGAGTCTGGGAGCATGGAAGAACAAGGGTTGTGATGCTCACAATACCCAGCACAGGGACCAGGCTGTCATTTATTCTGTACAGCACTTGAGCAGCATCTCAGTGTGTGCATGTGGAGGCCAGGGGTGCCACTGCTGCGTGAGCACTTGTGTGAACATTTTGCACTTTGTCTGGCCCCAGGCAGCTGCAGTGAGCACTAAAACTTCTGTTTTGCCCTGGCCTCCCGGCATGGGGAGCTGCGCTGTGCCGGAGCCGGCTGGAAGCTGCAGCAAGCAGCAGCTGCTGTTTCGGGACTCTCCACTTCGTGTCCTCGCTCGCCTGCTTTTGGATCAACTGGGAGAACGGAGGGCTCTCGTTTCGGGAAGGACAGAGGCTAAAAAGCAAGAAGACCTGAGTTACCCGCATTTTTCACAATAATTAATCTGAAAAATTCAGTCTTCTCCAGTCTCTGACCGGGCACCTTGAGGTTGCAGCATCTCTCCTGATGTCTCTTGGGTTTGAACGGCATGGGACTCACACTCTGTAGACATTGTAATCCACATTCGGGGGCTTGTTTTAGCTCCTCGAAGCCTGTGGAGTATGGCAGACTGACCTGTAGGGTCTGATACAGAGCTGAAAATCCCCGCGAATCCCTTCTGTTCCAAGCAGCATATCATGGATAAGCAAGTGTGAATGCTTTCACACGTCTGCTAATGAGTTACTGGACAGAGTGTATTGGTTTCATTTTGAGTCCTGACTCTAAAGCATCAGTGTGTGCTTCATGCTGAAGGCAATTCTTCCTTTTTCACTAATTCACTCCAGCTGGGAAACTTCCCATAGATTTCTCTGTGTATTTCAGCCTAGAAGAAAAAAAGCTGACTGAGTTTTCACAACTGTCCCTGTTAAGCTCATATTACTACCTTCAAAGTTCAGCTAGCTCATTAATAAAATCTTATTCCCTGGATGTCTTAAGCTGGGAAGAATAAGGTGTGTGCAAATCAGCTCATGTGTTCCAATCACCTGCACATCACAGGATATATGGAATTGAAGGGGAATCTCTCCATTCTTCTTTACCCAGTTGCTCAAACCTGAAATGGATCTCCTCATAATGAAAATTATTTTAGTATATGTAATAAAAGGATTTATTACTAATTTAATGACTTTAGTATGATAACTATTACTTATCTTAAAGAAATGTCTTTGCAACTTTTATATAATGCAAAAAGGGAGTGCACAGAACAATGCACCTGCTCCAAAAGTTTTCACCAGCTTGGACAGAGGAGGATTGAACCACGTTGCTGAGCAGCCCTGGGCTTTGACATAATAATTGTTTCAGAATTCTTTTTTTACTTGGGAGTAGTTTGGAGCCCTGAAAGCTTTAATTCTGTAGCTGGTAGAAGACAAAAACCCATTTCAATACTGAAGTATTTCATGAAGGAACAACATCATATTTCATATTATCCCCCTTTTACCAAGTTCTCCTATTTTAAGGCCAAAACCCGTGGAGTTTTTTCAGATCTTTTCCCCATACGAAAGAACAAATGTGAGACAATCCAGCCCTTCCACCAGGGATTTGTTCCAGTGATGAAAACTATTTTGCCTTATTTCTTGTGAAACATTTCTAGCTAAAGTTTTGCAGCAGACTGTTCAAGTACTGCCAATTGCTGCTAGGGTAAACTTCAGAGGGATAAAATTTCCTGTTAATGGTAAATATGCATGGCATCAATTCATGAGTTGGACTTTCACCCAGTAATTCCACCAACAGTTTAGTAGCATAATAAGAGGATTATCTCCTTCAGTTCCCATTCCTGTTCCCCAAACTCAATGCTCATCAGCCCAAAGTCTTTCATTTATTTTCTAGGGCTTCTGACTTTTGTCCAATTGAGCATTAACTTGAACAATTGTATCTGGCAATGTTTCATGTCTCTTTAAATCCAGCATAATTCAATCTTTCTCCTTTGTTACATAATTCTTGATTCTTTTTCTTTGTTCTGACAAATATCAGGACACAGGCCCCTAACATTATCCTTTTTTTCTTTTTGTGAATTGTTAGGATCCACCTTTAGGCTATTGGGAGGTGGATGGCAGAGCTGGTTTTGTTTGCAAGATCAAGAACAGAGCTGAAAAACAGAAGCATTTATTTCTCCAGGGTGTAGATCTAGAACAACTGGAAGGTTTGGGCTGTCACTTGTGTATTAGATGTGA
Source organism: Lichenostomus cassidix (assembly GCF_008360975.1). Lineage (NCBI taxonomy): Eukaryota > Metazoa > Chordata > Aves > Passeriformes > Meliphagidae > Lichenostomus > Lichenostomus cassidix. The sequence goes on from NC_139488.1 coordinate 25,580,042, forward strand.
AATACCCACTATCTTTAACAAGGTGAATCTCTGGCAGCAGAGCCTGTTATTCATGGCACCAGAGAGAACTGCATCCAATTTAATGTTTAGCTGTAAATCAGACTGTATTTCTTTGCAGAAAATGCACTTTCTTAGCAGAGAACTGATTCTATTTGGGTGAGTTCTACTGAAGGAATACTGCTATTTTAAAAATAACTGTTATTGGTTTTAGTTTGATGTGGAATACAATAAAAACTAGGCCAAATTATGCAGGGTTACTATAATTATTTTGAAAGCTCAGCATGGAAAAATTTGTAACAGCTCACATGCTCACATCAGGGATCATTTCAGTTTTACACTCATGAACAGTTGTTCATTCATTGCTGATTGCAACAATCTTTTAATCAAGAAATCAGTGTGGGTATTTCACTCCAGCTGGTAACAGGGATTGAGGGAAATGGTGAGATTAATTTTACAAGCTGAATTTGAGAACCAAATTCTTCAAAGTAGTATTACTTGCTAAATAGAAAGAAGTGGCTTTAAAGCGTCTTTAAAAGGAAAGACAGTGTCAAATTCAGCTTTTAAGCAGTGTGTTGCAAATGTTCTTGGACCCGAGAAGCAGCAACGGGAAGGTCTGTGTGTGTCACAGTCAGAGTACAGAGGGAGTTTTTCCCCTTTGCTCTTCATGTGGCAGCAATGGGCAGCAGCTCTGGTTTGCTTCACCAGCAACAAATTATAAATGACTAAATGAATGAGACAACACACAACAAAACAGCTGGAAGCAAGGATCTTCCCTTCCATTCTCCTCGACACTCCAATTAGCTCATGCAGTGCTTATTTACTCTTCAGTGTCCAATCCCAGCATCTACTGACTACCTTAGAGCCAGTGCTGTCTGACAACAGAAAGGTGGACAGACACTGCAGTTGGCTCCCCAGAGAGGCAGATGGAGGGAGGGGATAACAAGTCTTTTCTCTGTTCAAGTCCCATATTCCTTGCACCATCACAGCTGTCTGGAATTACCTTTCAGTATTTTCCCATTCTTAATGTGAAAGAAAAGAGAAAGACAGCCAGGGGGATCTCTTTAGATGCTGTTGTTGACAACTTTTTGTGTGGACTGAGTAGTCCATGGGACACACTGCTTTTATAAGTGATCCTGTATTCTAGTAAGCAGAGCAAAAACTGCATCAAAGATGTATTTTTAACAGTAAAGTGACACTGTAAAGTTATGTACAACTTGAAGGTTTTCTGTCAGTATAAAGGATATGGCCCAAACTCTTCCCAGGCACAGGTGGATTGACTCCAGATATCAAAGGTGCAACTGAGAGGCTTCACTCTCCCTGCCCTGGTAAACTGTTGGTGGCTTCACTGAGGATCTTGCATACCTGCAAATTCAGGTTGGAGCCAATTATCATTAATACAATTAAAGCAAATGAGAAATCCCTGGTTAGGTATGTTATTTCTATCTGTTTTCCCAGATTGCTCTGCAGACTGATTTGGTTTAGGGGGTTGTTTTTTCTACTGGCTCTTCTGGAATGCTAATAGGGACTGGGAAACTTGAACCTATTCAAATTGATCTCTTGATATTTCTCATTATTTATGTATTGAGATTATTCCTTTATGAGAAACTGTTTGGATTTTTCATACAGAATCAAGCGGCTTTGATATGCCATACCTTACCCCAGCCAATATTTTCTACATAGAGGGAGTATAGATTGACTTCTGTCATGGTGATATTTTCCTTATCTACTTAGCAGCATGAAAACTGGCAAGTAAATCTTCTATAGAAGCTCCTAGCACAAAACTGAAAATGAAATATTTAATCCCCATGGAAACAGCTTATCATGGATGGAGGATTTCCCCCAAAATCAGATTGTGAGCTTCCAAGAACACATCCTGAAAGTGGTGATTTCACATCAAAGCTGAAAATGCAAGTGGGAGGAGGGAGATTTGGAGGAGGAGGGGGAACCTGACAGCTGGTGTTCACCAAGCCTGTGCAGACTCACCTTCCAAGATCTAACTCCTTTGGATTTAGTGTACATGTGAGCACTTCCAAAGATTTTAAGTATTTTGGGCAGAAGTGGCATTGTTAGGTATTTAACCTGAAAATAAAGAGGATTGTCTTCCTTCCATTCAAATCTAAATCCCTTGTTAGCTTAATTTCTTAAGAGGGGAAGACAATCAGCTGGTTTTTCCCTCAGTGCAATTGAGAGCCAGGCTTCTTTTCTGTCTTTACTCCCAAAGAAAAGGTACAAAGGAATGCTTACTTTTATTTGTAGCTTTTTTCTGACCACTGAAGTGCACATGATAGGTCAGCTTCTTAAATCCCTTTACTCTGTGTCTGAGTCTGCACTCTTCCAATTATTTTATTTTCAGTCTGCTGTGTCGCTTTCCACTTTTCTCAGAGGTTCTCCTTTTAATTGCAGCATTTTAAAACTCAGTACCCACATACCATCACACAACCATACCATCTTCCCTTAAGTTTTAGATTTCCCACTCTACTTCTAGGCAATGACCAATGTAGTTGATTGCTCATGCCATCTACCAGTAGAGGAAGAAAGGAAAATATCTCATGAATTGCCCAGACAACTTTCCACAATCCATGGTTGAACCAGGTCCTCCTCCTGCCCCTGTGGCCTGGAATTTATTTTCTTCCTGCAAGTCACTGATTTGTCCTGGTACACTTTTATGATAATTCCTTAAGTGTCTCGAGTCATGGCACTTGGACTCCTCTTCTCTGGGGCTTCTCTGCTTGAGAAACTGTGTTCAGGCACTCAAGTAATGTAACTGTTCATGGTCATTGCACAGCTGAGGGAGAATGGATGGTTCCCAGCTACTAGACCACTTCAGAACCTTTCATTCCTAACCTTTCTGATTTGGATCTTGGCTGAGGTCTGAGTAAAAACTGACATTATTTGACAGCTGGTTTTGAAATGAACTGGCAGTTTCTATTTTCTAAAGGTATGTGGCTGATATGGAATACTGGAAATTTTGGTGACACATTGTTAACAGAGAAGAAGCCAAGGATGGAATTAGCATGCAATCTGAATTACTGCACCATGATGAAACATCTCTTTAGATCAAATTTACTTCTTGTCAGTGCAAAACCACCCCCATGTATTCAAACTGTTTGGATTATTCCTTTGCAACCTGGACTGCTGCAGAATTCAAAATATTATGCCTTTGGATATAAAGACCTGTGAGAGCAACAACATCCTTTATCCAAATGGACTTTGGAGTGGCAATACACTGAGGGTGAGGTAGAACCTCAACACTGCAGGCAGCTTTGCATGTGTCCATCCAACTCTATTCAAGCAGAAGCTCTTAGAACATTAGAGACCTTCATCAGGAGACTTCCACTGAAAGCCTGAGATCAGCTTTGCTTCTTGCAAAGAGATATCTATGAAAATGTCTGGCCTTCCATAAACACCACCCAGTCCTGGTGAGTGAGGGGATGGAGGGGGTGAAGGGCTTAGTCCTTCCTCACCCAGGCAACATATAATTAATTGCCTTCTGAAAAGAAATAGTTCGCTTTTACTAAACTTGGCAGCAAGCACAAGTCTGAAGAGATGCACAATCCCAGCAGCATCCCCATAAGGTCTCTGTGAGGAGCATGGATACTAGGCAAGCAGTGACTCTTCAGGCTGAAATCATTAGCCTGCCTTTGAAGCTGTTCCAAACTCAACTCCCATTCAGGAAACACTAAAAAAGAGCAAAATTGTACCAATCAAGATGGCAATTTTCGTGACTTTCCATTTCCAGACAGTCCTTTTTTGAGTAAGGAGTTTCAGTTTGTGACCTGATCTAATATCTGCCACATTCACTGAGCTGCAAGGTTGTCTCCTCAAATTTGCTTTGCTTGAAGGTTTTCCATCAACTACCTGTAAAATAGTGGGGCAAAGAGCCTGTTTTCCCATTTCTCAGTGAGGCTTGGTTTACTGCTGTTTGTAAAGCATGTGGTAGCTTCAGCTTGGGGATTTCAAAGATCTGCACTTCTGCCTGTTCTAAGTACCCTGACTTCAGCAAAGCTATGAACTAGATTAATATCTCCATCTTGTGCTAGTAACTCCTAACTAATCTTGTTAAATCCCTTCCAGACCCAGATCAATATCTGAAATGCACTCTGTCCTGTAATTAATCTGATGAGCCATGCTAGCCTTGTTTACAAGTCCCTTCAAATTTTTCTTTAGAGATTTTTATTTTAAAATTAAACTGGCTTAGCAGAAGCAAGGTCATGATCTCTGTTTCTCAGTATCTTTTTCATGCCCTTATTAAATCTCCTGTACTGAGTGCATTCAGTAATTCAATGATTCTGCCTGGTGAACAGAGTTAGACACCAGGTTCTTAGACATCCTGCACGGGGGCAAGTTTGGCTGTCTGATGGCTCATGTGTGAAAGGAATCAGTAAAAAAGCCAAACAGATTTGTGGATTTGTTCCTTAGACACATAAATGTGTGATGAAGTGTGTGGAACTACATGAGTTAGAGCAGTGTCAGCACTCCTAGCTCCTACCTCATGCAGCCATGTCTCCTCATCAAAGGTTGGTCTGCTTCAGCTCTTGAGGACAAGGTCCACCTCTTGGCCAGGATGGTTTCCTGACACCTGGCTCTTTCAGAGTGAATAGCTATTCAACAATCAGTGATGAACCACTAATCAGTGATTAGTGCTGCTAATTGATTAGGGCATGAAACCACCAGCCTTTAGCTTCATTGCCCTCCAGAAAAATGGGCATGTGATCTTAGTTCATTAATATTATATATGACAGCAAGACTTAGAAGTAAGCTGTAGGAACAGAAGGAATGAATGGAATAATATCGTGACCCAATTCTGTTGCCATTGACCTTAGTGAGAAAGAAAGGGCTCTAAGCTATTGGATATATGATTAGAGGGCTGGAAACAATATTATGGTGTTGGTTTCTTTTTCTTCAGCAGCCTGTAGTATTCTTCCTCAGAAGAGATTCAGCTAATTGAAGGCATCAAGGAGGGGCTGAAGAGGCTTATGGCAACAGGGGCAACAAGCACTGCAAGGCTGAGACAAAACACTGAGATACTGGGTGGAGAGCAAAGCAGTCTGTACCAGCCTCAGATATTACCTAGTCTCTGGAGCTTTCTAAGGAAGTCTGAAGTTTTCCCCCTTTAAAAAGTGGAAACCACAAAGATTTTTGACCTCAGATTTAAGGTTTCTCCATGAGACACAAAGAATATGCACATCTCAAAATGTAGTGTGTGAAATCACTGTGAAAGTGTCAGCTCTTGGACATTGTTGTTGTCCTAAAGGTGCTCAAAGGTCCTGTAAGGAGATCCATGTCAACCCTTTTTATTATTTGAAACTTACATCATTACAGAATTGTTTAGGTTGGAAAAGAGCTTCAAGATCATTGAGTCAAACCATTAACCCAGCACTACCAAGGCCACCACTAAACCATGTCCCCAAGTGCCACATCTACACATCTTTTAAAAATCTCCAGGGATGGTGACTCAACCACTTTCTTGGGCAGCCTGTTCCAATGCTTTACAATCCTTCCAGTGAGGAAATTTTTCCTAATATCCAATCTAAACTTTCCCTGTTGGAATTTGAGACCATTTCCTCTGTCCTGTCACTTGTTACCTGGGAGGGGCAAGGAGAGAAATGTGGCTTTGTGTCCCTTCTGTAGAGAATTAAGGCACTTACCAACAATACAGCTAATAATTGGCACAGGTCTAGACTGCTCTTGTACCCAGTTCATTTATCTTGTAGCTGATACATTTGCTAGTTTGGATTCAGAGACCATTTAAAAACATCTCCCTTGTCTATGAGGGTACTTGCATGCCTCGCTGTTCCCCTTGCACAATGAGGAAAGCTTGACCCTCCAGCTTGTGAAAATCACCCCACAGCTTGTGAAAATTACCCCAACTTTTGCATCAAAATTTTTGCCTGGGTCTAGCGATCCAGCCCTGACTGGGAGAGATGACTTGACCAGCCAGAACAGTGCTGGGCTGACAGGAAATTGGCAAGCTCAGCTCTGCAAAGAGCTGCTCAGCTGAGCTGCCGCTGCATGGGATGTGAGGATGAGAAACCCTTCCGGGATGAGATCTGGGACACAGCTCAGCCCTCTGTGTGGGTGTCACTACCGGGGTCACACAAGACCCCTCTTCCTGCAACTAAATTTTAGAAGAGTTCTCAGCATAGTTTGAATATCCCAGTGTGGGGTGGGGGTAAGGAAGCAGCTCGGGGGCTCCTCCTCTCACCCTTCATCCTCATGGGAATTAAACATGAGAGCTAAGTGCTTGCTTTTCTGAAGCTATTATTGGCAACCAATGCAAAATGTCCCTTTTCATGACAAGTAAATGACCTGCTAAGTACAAGCTATAAAAATTCAGGTCATGTTTTCTGTTTCATTAATATGCTGCCTGACAAAGCCTTTGCCTGCTGGGGCTCTCTGCTGGGGAATGGGAGTTAGAAAACCCTCAAGGATTTCTCACTGTCATTATGAGATAGAAAGGCAAACAGGCTTCTGAAGGAAAGAAGACTCCCAAAAGACAGGCTTTGTGTCCTGATCTCATGAACAACCACGGGAGGAGGCAAGTAATGCCATTTACACACACAGCCCCAGTAGTGTGGGGTTTGAACGCTTTTATGTTTCACTAATAGCTGGGCTTGGCTGTCCCAGAAGTCAATAAGAAGGTTCTTTTGATTGCAACAGGCAGTGGACCAAAAATGCTATTTAGACAGAGAAATGTTTGTTAAGTTGGCAAGGAGGGGGAGAAGAACAATATTAATCACAAAAAGAATTCAAGGGAGAGTCTCTGAATTATTTTTTTTTACAAAAATCATAGAAGCATTTACATTGGAAAAGATCTCTAAGATCATGAAGTCTAACCATTAACCCAGCACTGCCAAGGTCACCACTAAACCATGTTCCTAAGTGCCACATCTATGCCCCTTTTAAATACCTCCTGGGCTGATGACTCCTCTTCATAGGTAGCCAGTGCCAAGGCCCGACCACCCTAACAGGGAGTAATTTTTTTCTAACATCCAATCTTAACCTTTCCTGGTGCAACTTGATTTTTTCTCATTTCTGTCATCCTGTCCCTGGCTGCCTGGGAGAAGAGCCCGACCCCCACATGGCTACAGCCTCCTTTCAGGGAGTTGTAGAGAGCAAGAAGGTCCCCCTGAGCCTCCTTTTGTCCAGGTTAAACACACCCAGCTCCCTCAAATGCTTCTCACAGGACTCGTGCTCCAAACCCTTCACTAGCTTCCTCAGCTACTGGACTCTTTGGGCCAGTAGCATGAAGAATTTACTGGAGATGGTTGTTCTTTCCACGTAAAACTGTCTTTCAGAAATCAGAGAACTGTCTCCCTGCAGGAGACATCCAAGGTGGATTCAGTGTGCATCACTTCTAGCTGCAACTACAGGGATTTCCCATAAAGGATGTGGCGAGGCTGGACCTTCATTCGCGTGCTTGGCTCAAGCTGGATTCTGGATCTAAAACCTTTCCCATTTGTAGGGACTTTGGGCTTGAAGGAATTTGAAGCATTAGGTTTTGCTCTTGGCAACATTGAGTAGGATGTATCCTGCCTTCATGGCTATGTTCTCTGGGCTTGCAGTGTGGTAACTGATGTGCTGTCCTGCCTAGGGCTGAGGTTTGGCTTTCTACCTCCAGGTCAATTCCCATCCTCTCACCCGTCCTCCTTCCTCAACTACAAGCTGATAAGGTGAGATTCACATGGAGAATCACATAGAGGCTGAGTTGTAGCAGGAAGATTCAAAATGTAACCTGACTGCCATTCAGAGGGTTATAAATATATGATATATAAATAAAAATCACTGCCATTCAGAAGGCTATAAATATTTCCTTGAGCCACCAGGTGTCCTGATTAATTACTTCTTACCAAATGTAGGTTTTAGGGACCTGGCTACTTTGTGCCCTTTGTTCTCTGCCATGCAGCTTGTTCTCTGCAGTGCTTTTGCCTAGAATGCCAATGATTTGGAGCAGTGCTATCAGCCTCATTCCAGGGATACTCAGCCTGCAATGAATGCATTGATTCATAGCTTATTTTCAAAGCCAGAAGGAATTGCTATGCTGATCTGCTCTGACCTCGAGCCTGCAGTGGGCACAGGAGTATTTATAGCTCTGTTTACAGCATTCTGCTCTATATACAAGTGAACAGGGACAAGGAAAGAGCAGGTTCCCTGTCCCAGTGTAGGTTTGACAGCCACTACAAGCTCAACTGCTTTATTAAGGTATTGCCCTCAGTAATTGGCAGGGCAGATTAGCCCTGCCAATTCCAGAGCACGTGGGCAGAGAGTCACCCACACACAGCACTTGTGCATACAGTTATGGTTTGTCTGCAGCACCAGCAGAAATAAGCTCCAGCTGCAAGGACAGAGATCTGGGAAATCCTGAGCCTGTGTTTCTTAGTCTCCATGCTAAGCCTGTCTTGAGTCCTGGGGGCTCATCTGTCCTATGTTCTAAGCATATGGAAGCAGCCTAAAAGATGCATAAAATCACTGGATAAGATGACTGAAATGAGCTTAGGAATAATAAATAACTTGTAGGGAGGTTCTCGAGAATAGCAGGACAGAGCCACCACCAACTGCAGCTCTCCCAGTATAATATTTCTCAGGGTGTATTCCTCCAAATACTCCTTGTATTTGGAGTTGCAGGATAAGACAGTGTGTTCCAGAGCACCATGGTGCTGCATTTCAGATGTGGTGATGAGCTGACCTGCCCCAAGTTCAAGCAGTCCCAGAAGATAAACTCTCTTCTGTGTGTGGAACTGAGACTATTAAAATGGAAACAATGCTAAAAGTTACCTCACTTTCCACTGGCCGTGTCCTGTCTTCATGCCTCACAGCACACAGCCATTCTACAGGCCATTTGTCTTTCTCCTGCACTTAACTCTGTTGCCTGAACTCCTGATGGTGAACATCCAGCCAGAAACTGAGCAATAATCAAATATATTCATTGGACAGATTAGCTATTTTTTCTTCCTGTTCCAGGTCAGATTTCTGCAGGTTAATGCCCTGGAACTGCTGGAGCAACAAAAGATGGCCTTGTCACTTTTTTCCCAGTAAAATATAATTTACAGCATTCCTTAGAATATGATTTTCAGAGCTAAATTTTGCTGGAGTTCTGATTGACATGTGTTCTGTCAGGTTCAAATTCCCCTGAGAGCCTGCCTTTTCCACCAAACTATATTTGTGAGTGAACACATAATTGACTAACATTGTACATCCCTCGGATGAAATCCCTGAGAGGAAAAGTAATTGCCTTTTTACATGCACAAATGGTAAAATCAGCTGGGGCTAATGCTCTCATAGTTAAGAGAAGCAGTTATTAATATTTCTACATAGAAGCAGTGCAGCCACTAAGGCCCCTGCAACTGTGAATCTCACAGTGTTGCTCTTGGGCAAAGTATATGGAGTCATCTCTAATCTGTTCCATCTCTCCCCAAGCAGCTCACCCAGCAGTGTGAACAAATTGCCTGGAAATGTCGTCATCGGGCTTCATCTGGCACTATCCCTCCTTCTGTCTGGGTCATTGATTTCCTCATCTCTTCTGCCTTAAAACTCACATCATACATTAATTTGTGGCTTTCCAGTACTGAAGCAGCTGCACTGTGCCTTCGCTGCTCAACACCAGCAGCTTTCAGCCTCTGAAGTGTCCTTCACTGCTGCTCACATGAAGACCTCCTGAATGTGTCTCAAGTGGCCTCCCTGCCTGCCACATAACAACATGTGCTCTGCCAGCTTTTGTTTCATCACAAGAGAGCTCAGAGCTCTTCTGCTTTCGGAAATTGGGTAAGATTCAGTCTCCTTCCTACAATGACTCAGTGTGCTGGAGAAATTACTGCTGCCTTGTACGAGCAGCTACTGTGGATCTCTCAGAGCTGTGCCAGTCTCTGCTAGCCACCAGCTGCCCTCTGGAGAGCAGAGCAAAGACCTGGGGCTGCTCCACACTCTGGTCTTATGATTGCTAAATATAGTCCATTGATAAATAACATAAATGCTTGAAGGGCACAAGAATCAACAGTTGTTGCAGTTGCTAATGCAGCCTTCTCCTCTGCTCTTTCACCCATGTCACTGAAGCCTTTCAACATCACCCTTTGCATTTTGAGTAGGTATTGTAGCTTTGCACAGCTATTTCCAAGGATCTAATCTGGCCAGCAGAAACTTACTTTCCTTGTGTTTTATTAGGAGTAATAGAAGTCCCACCTTTCCTCAACACTTGTAAACTGAGTGCATCTGACATGGAAATAAGTGCAAGATGGTGAGACCTCAAATGTGAAGCCCTCACTCCTAAATTAATGGTGATCTTAATGGGAATAATTCAAAGGAAGGGTCAGATAAAATGAGTCTATTTCCTTAGGGAAGCCTGTTCTTTTATAAAGCTCTGCCAATCCTTGCCTTTTTAGAAACCAAATTGGCAGTCTCTTTGTTTCACAGCCAAATTCCTCATCCTAGGCCTGGAATATGTCTGGAAAAACATTTCTAGAGGATCCCCTGTTATAAATAACCTGGAGGGGGGAAGTATTCTTTGCATCCTTCCTAGAACAAAGAGCAGTAGGCTGTAAAAGGGTATGGAGAAAGGGCTGATCTCTTGCACTAGAGAAAAAATATCTTGATCTTGAGGCTGATGTTTGCAGCGTGTGCTCAGGATGAGTCACATGAAAGGCAAATTGAGATAAGAGCAAAGACTCCTGAAAGAAAATGACTGATTTTAATCTCTGTATCCCAGCTTACATGGTCTTTGCTGTAGAAATAAAAACACTGCACTCCCCTGAAATGTCTCCTTCTTAAAAGGTGCAGCACCACCAGTTCTCCTGAGCTTCCTACCTGTGCACTGTATGTTCTCTAAGCCTCTCAGGAGGTTTTTCTTCATGACCCATTTATAGGGGTTGCTCATGGTCAGCCTGTCCCAGCCTCCTGCAGATGCCACAGCCACAATGTGTCCCATCTCCAGCCACACTGTGTCCCATCTCCAGCCACACCATGTCCCATCTCCAGCCACACCATGTCCCATCTCCAGCCACACCATGTCCCATCTCCAGCCACACCGTGTCCCATCTCCAGCCACACCATGTCCCATCTCCAGCCACACTGACTCTGCAGCAGTCACATATGAACTTTTATCACGTTTATGTAGTTGCATGTGAATATCACTAGATGTCCTCTACTGATAAGTAGCTTCACTGTGGTCTGTGCCAAGCACCAGACAAATTCAGTGAAATCAATCTCAGTTGTTTAAGCTCTGTTATAGCTTCATTGTTCCCAGCCCATAGAAGCACAGCAATATTGCTCATCCATAGCCTGAAGGAGTGATTTGCTATCTCTGACCAACTGGACTTAGAGTGGCAGCAAAGCTACTGCATTGGTTTCATGCAGATTTGGAGTCAACTGGCAGTGTAGGAGCACCTCAGCTTCTTCCTTTGCTGCTCATTTGAGATTGAGCCATAAGAGAGGGCTCAGGCTGTGGTCTCCTTATGCTCTTCTGCTGCTCTTCTCCACCAAATTCAACACCAAGAGTCAAGTCTGCAGGGCTCTGCTCTAGCAAGATCTGATCTGGTGCAGGATGGTGTATTTATCTCTGCAGGGTGCAGGCAGATACAGCTCCCTGCTCCAGCACAACCTCCCTGTCCTTCAGACAGTGATGCCAGCAGCACCTTGGATTAGCTCTTGGGGGGGCACTGCATCTCCCAAACCCCAACTCCATCCTCTGACTTCGCAGTGACCTCTTATCCCTGGCTTATCCTCTTATTCCTGCTATGACCAGCAGGAACTTGTACTGACAAAAATCTTACTCATGGCACTGTTCCTGCAGGGAAAACACTACATTTTTGTGCAAACAGTCCCTGCCTTGCTGAGGTGCTGTGCAAACCCTCATGTTTGCAACTGCCTGCTGCAGAGCTTGGGCAAGGGAAGTGTCCCCAGCAGCCCAAAAGGCAGCTGCCAACAAAACAAGCCAAGAGGCTCATGCTGCACTAACCCACTCAGCTTTAATATGGGATAATAAACAGCCACATTCATCTAGACCTAATAGTGAAATATTATGCTATATATATAATGCATCCTCTGATTTAGTGAGAGCTTGCCTGAAGTATAATCTGACTTGAGTAGTTCAGAGGCTGCACAGTCACTTTAATCTATTCACTGAAGCTGAAACAGACTGGAAATGTCATGTGCTTAAATCTGTATGGGGGGAAATGTTGGCTGAAATTTTAAGGCACTCTTTTCTTTTAGCTTTGTATTTTGATCCAGGGTTTGAAGTGTCGCCCGTCCTGCACTCACATTCCCCCAGGGAGGGCTGGTAAAGGGGATGCTCTTCATGCCACTGCCTCTGCTGTCAAACTGAACGTGATGTTTTGTTTGAGGGCTCTTTGGGGTGACTCAGCAGGATACAAAAACTCACTTAAATAGGAGTTGTATTGTATAAGCGCTCAACCACAGCAGCAATTCCCCTTTAGCAATGTTGTTAACTAATATGCACTACAAGAAATTTAATGCTGCTCCAGATACTGGCTGGAACTGAAAGAGGACTTTTTGGTTTTCCTCTGTCCATAATTTTAGTATTTGTTGTGGGTGAGAAGGCTACTGAGAACTGAGTGATAGTCCAGATACCTGACATACAGGAGCCAGGCCACTGGCTTTTCCTCTCAAATGTTACTGACTTTGGTGTGAAATGGGTCAGAGGTTTTCAGGTTTGGGTGTCAGAATATTGGGCTTGGTTGGCAAACGCAGCTATCTCCACCGAAGCAGAAATGCATAGCTCTGAAGTGGGATCTGTTTAAGATGCCCAAATACAAATCTGGATGCTCAGATTTAAAGATCTAAACCTGAAATCTTTGGCCTTCCAGTCCCACAGCTGCTGCGTCCCCAGCGTTTATTGACAAGATTTCCACACATCTGAGGGTGTATAAATTACCAGCTGTGTACAGCTTTGCAAATTCTGCCTTCGCAGGTGGAAAGATGTACTGATAGCAAAAACCAGATTCCTTGTAGCCAGTCACCTCCACCACTGCACTGCAGTTTGCCCTGCGAATCTGAGGTGACTGCTTTGTCCTAGCAGGAAAATTTGTAGCCAACAGAGAATCTGAATTTCACACCAAATTCAGGTGCAAACATGTCACTCCTGTTGACAAATGTATGTCTTACAAACCCAACTGTAGATTCATGGGAACAAAACACATCTGTCCTGTGGTTTGGTGAGGAAAGCCTGTGGGGATCCTCCTGGTCTGCTCCCTCTCACCTCCTCCATGCTGCTGGACTGGTGCAAATTTTGAGGCAGATACTCATGTATCTTGTTTGTAAAATGGCAGTACGCTTCTCTCTGCCTCTTACAAAAGTGGGAAAGACAGCAGGGAGGCTGTCTTGTTCTGTGCATGCTGCAGCACTGTGCCAGACTCCTCGGGTAGATCTTCCTGGAGAGTACTGAAGTGCACGTAATGCTAATTCGGCACAGGAGGAGAGCTGGGGCTGTTCACTTGTGTTTAAGAACCATTTCAAGTTTCTGTACCTCTTCTTTGCATACTACCAGGGAGGTAAGCCCTGACCCTGGAAGGTAAATCAGCAGGTGCCTAAATGTAGACCCCTGAGATGCTCTGGGCTCTCTGCATGTCCCTGGGCACCCTGCAGGGCTGTGCCCAGGGTGCTCGTGTGGTAGGACACATCCTTCCTGCCATGGATTATTCTCACACAGCCATTGCCAGCATCCTCTGTGAGGGCAGCATGTGTCACTAAGCGTGTGTAGGTGCGGGAGCAGAGCTTTTGCTGGCATTAGGCACAAGATGTGAGGTGGCAAAGGAGCCCGTGGGTGACATGGGAGGCGCTGCTTTGGTTCTGTCTCTCAGTGCCAGCCAAGGGCACAAATGAAAGGTAAGAAAAGTAACCACTGCCCACGTGTTGCCCGAGTGCTACCCGGAATGAGCTCTGGTGTATTAAACACCAATTCTATTACTGGGATAAAAGTTGATGAGGCTTCCTTGTATTAAGTGTGTGTGTATAAATATATATAAATACATTTAAATATATGGGAGGGTAAGAAAGGGGGTTGTGAGCGCACAGTAGCTCTCAAAGGCTCGGAGTGTGCCTGTTCATGTGGCATGACCGGCGCTTGTACCAGTCCGTGCCCTCCGGCTGCTGCTCCGTCCATCAGCCAGAACCGGCTGTTCACTCTCCTCCTCCTCCTCGTTTGCTGGCAGCTGCACAAAGCCCGCGGCTCGGAGGGTCGGTCTGCTCCCCTTCAGCCGCAGCCCCTGGGGCCCGGGCTGCCGGGCGGGGAGAGGCGTCCCGAGCCGCCGGCCCGAGCGGTTTAAGGTGCCGCCGCCGCTGCCGCCCCGCTCCACCTTAACGCGCGGCGGCGGCGGACGGGCCCATTGCCGCGCCGGGGGTCGGCGGGCCCGAGCCCCCCGGGAGCCGCGCCGCCGCCGCGCCCTCGGACCGCGACACCCACGCGCGTCCCAAGTGACAGCCGCGGCCGAGCCGCCGAGCCGCAGGTGACGGCGGGTCCCCGCTCCGCCGCGAATCCCCCTCCGGCGGCGCCCGGGCCGGCCCCCGGCGGCGGGGCCGGGCTATTTATAGCAGCCGCCGCGGCGATATAAGGGATGGCCGGGCGAGCTGCGCTGCCGCGGCCGCCGGGGCGAGAGCGCGCTGGGTCGCCGGCGCTGCCCGGCCTCGGGCGCCTCTGGGCGGGCATGGGCGGGCGCTGAGGGCGCGGCCCCGCAGCCCGGGTGAGCGGGCGGGGAGCGGGCTGGCAGCGGTGCCGCTCGGTTCCGTGAGCGGGAAGGGGGGGACGCGGCCAAGCGAACAATAACCCGCGGTTTGTTCTGCCCGTCCCCCGCGGGGCGCGGGACGGCGCCGCGCACTTCGGGCGCTCCACGCGTGACAAGCCCGCGGGAGGGGCGGGACCGCCGTGACACCCGGCGGTAACGGCGGCGGGGCTTCCCCCTCTGCTCCTTTCCTGTCCCCGCAGCGATTCCTGCTGAAATGCGGCGCCCCACGCTGGCATGAGCCCCCCCGCCGGCAGCAGCGCGCCCTGGGCACCGCCGCTTTCCCTGGCCGCAGCTCGGTGTCGGGAAGAAAGGGCTGTCGCCGACTGTCGCCGCCGAGCCGCCGCTGGCAGCAGCGCCGGGCGCGGGACGGACGGTACGGGGGCTTCGTGCGGCGGGCGGGCTGAGGGGTCGCGGGGTCCCTGCGCTGCCGAGAGCTGGGAAGAGGGAATGGATGGCGCAATGGTCGGAACGCCGTGCGGTCCGTGTCTTCTGGGTGTGCGCTGGGGAGAGGGGTCGCTCTGAGTTACGCGGTGTAATGGAAGATCTTTGCAAGTTAAGGGTTTGTTGGATTTTGCTTGTGTCAGGGGCTCACCCCCCCGCCACAGTATCAGAGCACGATAATGTTTTGCTTTCCTACCCCGGGTGTGTTCTGATGTGATCTGGGTATAGCGAGGTTTCTTATCTTGCATTAAAACTGCTCTTGGGTCACAGAGTACTTTGTATAAGCTTCCATAACTTTTAAGGGGATAGCGATGCTATCTTCAATTACGAAGAAACAAGGAAAGGAGGAGGTACTGGTTTGGTTTTTTCGGTTTTTTCCTGGTTTTACTTTACTTTTACTTTGCTTTCTTCTCTGTGCTTCAAGAAAACAAAGTGAACCCTAGTTAAGGACAAGGATTTTTCATCTTTGCGGCTGGGATTGCTAGGGATTAGAAAGAAAACTTGCAGCTTTTTTGTTTATTTGTTCGTATCAATAGCTAAAGAGCCCTCGAAACAGTGTATAAAGCCCTGCTTCCTAGACAGAGAAACTAAGATAAAGCCACGCTGACTGCCAGCTGAGGGGCAAGTTATGTGTCAGACCTTGGGTGGACCAGTGTCAAGCATCCTGCACTCCGCTGCTTCAATGACCCTCCCGGTCGAGCTGGTCACGTCGTCCAACAAATTGGGACTTCACACCGGCAGGCTGGAGTGGAGACAGAGCTTTTGTTAGAAGAGCAAAGCTCACAGGGGAGTCCTGACCCCGGTGTGAGGCTTTTTCCTAGCACAGAGAACTGCAGCTCTTCAGCACTGTCAGCTGGCACTGCTCTCCAGTAATATCACAGAAATATGAAAATCTAAGCCACCAACTCCTCAGGTAGCTTAAATCATCTAGGTTAGGATTTTGTTGGCAGGCTTAAAGGGATACTATTGACTGGAAATGTTCTATGTACGTCGTACGTGGAAATTGTTGTTCATAGAAGAGTCAATACTAAGAAAAGTGAATCAACTTTATAGTCGTACCAGCTCTAGCTGTGCTTTTCGAATTTTCACCCTGAAATTATCTGTTTAGCTCAGGCTCTGTCTGAAAAAGAGAGATGTGTTTCAAAGGCTTAAAACTGACATTTTTCTTTATGAAAGGTGCTCATCTCTTGCTCTGAATCTGTAAAAGCAGATTTGCAAAACCAGGGTCTGTTAATTTAAGAAAGGCTAGGAAAGAGATAAGAGAAAGAACAAGGGGTGTGGCAAGGAAATTATGAAGTAATAGCTTTTAAAAAAACCCCAAATCTCTGTAGTATAAGCTTTGGACTGCCCAAGAGAGGTAAGATTTCTTTTCAGATACTTGAGTCTGAAAATACAAAGCTGACAGCATCTTCTTAAAAATAATAGTGTATGTAGGAAATAGGTATGAATGGCTTCATATAATAGTTCTGCATTAATTTGTTCGTCCTTCATTGATTTTTTGCTCCTCTGTTCTAGGAGATATCCCATATGATAGAGTGTATAGCCCAGATTGCAGAGGGCCAAACACCCCACCAGCATCACTCCCGAACCAGAGCAGCTGTGCCAGGGTCAGAGCTGGCCCAGCATCTGTTTTCAGAAATGCTGTGAGAGGCAGTTCTGTTTATTGAAGTTTTTGGTCAGTATTTTCACAAGCTCAAATTTTTTTGCAGAGGAACTAAGAATTGCAGAAACTCAACTTGCCTTCTTCACGGGGGGAATTTTTGGTATGTGTGTCATTGGATGTTTTTTTCTTAAACTGGGACTGAGGCTAACACTTGGGAGGAATAACATTGTATCAGCTGGCTGTTAGAGAGGACTTTCTTCTCTGCAGGCATTTTTTTGGCACTGGTGGAGACATGGCATTTGGGGACTGGGAGGAGGAGGATGAGTCCTGTACATGAGCTGGTGCTGTCATTGGCAAAGGCAATGTAAGGCAGGTGCATATAGGAAAAACTGATGTAATTATGCATTACTGTTGACACAGTGCTGTGATTTCTTAGGGCTCTTCTTTAACTGCAGTGTCCAGTACCCAAGACCTCCATGGCCCTTTAGCTGCACCATGTGCTGCTAGTGGGGTTTCAGGGCTGACAACACTGGGGTAGAAATTCTATTCCCTTCTCTTAATTCTGAAAGGCTCCTTGAGGAAAACTGTTCGGCTCCATTCATTTCTGCCCTTTCATTTTCATCTTCCTTCCTTGGGTGTGAAGTATTTTTTGTGGCTGAATTCAAGCCAAGAACCTCTACTTAGAGCTGCCAAGCCTGGCATCCCTACTGACCTGCTGGCTCCAGGTGAGTCAGTTCATTAGGATGAATCAGTGTGCCCTGTGAAAGTTTTAGGCTCAGGCTTCAGCTTGGCCACTCTTAATAGTTTGGTTTTGCGTTACTTGTCACTGCTTCAGCCATGCTGTCACTTCTGGTGGCTCCTTGCTTCAGACTTGCTCAGCTTTTGCAGCTATGCAGGTCCTCTAGTGCAATGCAGTGCTCCTACACCTTGTGGAGCTGCTTTTGCCTCAGCATTGTAACTTCTCCATGACTGCTCATCCCTTGACCTCTCTTACCTGCACGGGTGGAGGCAGGAGGGATTACACCTCAGCATGGGAATGTGCAGCTCTCAGCACAGAGAGTACTTCAGACTCTGGAGGTGGATAATATTAATGTGAATCCACAGGAATGAAGAGGAGAGTGTTTTAGTATGGTGGTGGCATTTGCATAAACTTTTACTGTTGTAAATAAGTAGATCAGGGTTCAGGGGACACATTCAATATGAAAAACTAGGGAATTAATTTTTAGGCTTCCAAGACAGAGCTGAGAAAGAGAAGTGGTGTTGAAAGATATGAAAATGTGCCTTGAAAGTGACCTTTCAAAGATGGATGACATTACTTTTGGCGTGTGAAGCACCCAAGTTTAATGAAATATAAAGCAGAAGGGGTTGGGAGAATTTGGTCCAAGTGAAAACAGAATGAGCGTGGGACTGGCATATGGGAGGAACATTAGCCCACTCCTTGGTGGAGTTGTTGCTTCTTTCTCCTGTTGTTGCTTACAGGGGTGCTTGAAAGATAGTTATTGGGCAGGGGAGAATAGCCTTCCTGTTCTACTTGAATGCCACTGGCTGTATTTTTCTCCATGGGGAAACAAGGTTCCAGTGCTCCTGTGGGTCACATCCTGAGCGTTTGTATCCAAACTAAATCTAGACCAACTCCACCCACTTCAATAACATCTGCAATAAGCCACGACTGGCTCCTTCTGAACAGAGAGGAGAATCTAACAGCTGTAACTTCAGATGCTGAATTTTTTGGCAAACTCATTTTTTTGAGATTTATGACTCTTATTCTCTGTTTGAGAATGTAGTGGAGCAATTGCTGATCTGTGCATGAGTATGAGTAAGAAGATGTCAGCGGAGGAGTAATATGGATGGAAATCTTGCATAGAGATAGAACAGGCAGCCAGTTTGCCATTAGATAATTAAATAATTGTACAAAAATATGTCTCCTGAAATAATGATTGAGGAAAGGGGTAGGGACAGGGTTGGGGGAGGTTAACATTATTTTTAAGTAGTTTGATCTTCTTTTAGTACTTATGGTAGTCATTACTAACTCTTGCAATTTTACTGCTTCAGACACTGCTTTTTCAGTGAGTGGTGGTTGGTGTTGCACAGGCATGTACATTTCATCTGAGAGACCAGCCCAATTGCTGGAGCTAGGTAAAGGGATGGGAAACCTGTCCCCAAACACCTTCTCTGTCACAGACTGGCCAAAGGTGGGTAGGGTAGGCTAAGGTCAGCAGCTCTTACAGGTACCAATGAATCTGCTGCTGAGTCCACTTTTCTTCTTTCTAAAATGGGGTAGTAGAAGTTACTTCTTTGTGGGGTGTGTTGGGAGCATAAGTAATAGCTGAGATATTTCAGAAGGCATCTGAGACATGCTTGGATGGGATTCCCCTTCCTGCTGCTTCTCTTCTGGCCAGAACTGACCAGCAGAAATGTTCAGTGCTTGCACAACTTATTAAATTTTGGCTAAATTTTGTTAACCTCAGAATTTGTTTGACATTGATAGGCTCAAGAATGAAATCTATAAATACTTTTTGTACTTTCTTCTTCTACTACAGAGCAGCTTAAAGAGCTCCTGGCACTCCTTCACCCAAATAACTTAACGCCTGCCTTGCCTTCTCTTTGACAAGGTCTGCTTCTGGAAAGAATGTTGTACCAAATATATAACTTAATGCAGAGTGGTAAAAATGGTTTATGTTTTCTTCATCCCAGCTCTTGAGTGCATCTGCCTAGTTCTTGGTCTAGAGATGAATGTCACTGACTTGCTGGGGACTATTTTGCATCTGAATTTTGACTTGTAATGATTCAGGTAATGGGCCAGGCCACTGGTGTATGTAGTAAGTGGTGCTAGTCCACCAAAGTCCAAACAGCTGCTCCAAGTTTCCATCATCTCCAGTGAAAACAAGTACAACTGCATCAGCTTGCAGCCAGTTTACAGTAAACCTACTCCCTGGGCTGTGGGTTAACCTCCTTAAGTGTCCCCTGTGGTCAGGTCTGTTACTCTTGTATGTGAAAATAAGTCTTGGTGTGCTTTCTGATTTACTGGAGTGTAAATAAACCAAGAAGGTCTTTCACGTTCAGGCTCTCTCATCAGCATATATTAGTAACGCTCATCAGCTTTTGACTGGAACTTTGATGGCATAATTACTCTGAAAGGGTAACGTATTCAAAACTACCTGTGTGACTTTGGGAGTTAGATTCCTCAGAGTCTTAGTCATTATTTTAAATAGGAATTAGCTTTTTAAGCTACATGTACTCCTGGAAGTTTTAAGCAAAGACTTCTCTTTATCTTGTCTTTAAAATGCCAGTTCCTAGGATGAGAGTGGCAGCTCTGCCACTCCACTTATTTCAGATATTAAATAAGAATGTTGGAGAAACAATTAGAAAAATACTGTGGTAAATAAATTCTCATGGGTAATCTTGCTAGAGAGGTCCAAGAGGTAAAAATGTACTTTTTCAACTATGTCTTTAGGACAGCTGAGAGGATGACTGATGTCTCAGCTATTGTTGTAGACAGAGCAAGGCATATATTTCTCTAGACAGCATTTGGTGCACTGAATTCAAACAGCTTGTGACTGGAACAGTTCAAGTCACTGGGGCAAACATGGTTATCAGAAGAAACAGATAAACTAGGAAAACAGTCTTGCATACTCTAATGTTTGTGTAGGTAAGACTTTAATTTGCTATCAGTCCTAGGGTTCTTTCTGTGCAGTGATGGATTAGTCTTGATACTTGTGCAATTTATAAAGCATTCCTGTAACACTTGTAATGCAAAATTATTTATTTTGCAACATACCTGTGAGATAGGGACCTGCTATTAATCTCACTTGTACAGCTAGGGAACTGAAGTATTCAGTAAAGCTAAACACAGCAGGGAGGATTGATCACACAAGTCTGCAGCAGGACAGACAGGAAGGTGCTGAAATTGGGTCTCAATTCCTATGAATATCAACAAGCTCTGGTCCACGCTTTTCCCATCAGGTTTCTCCTCAGTGCTTCTGAAGCAGCTTGTGGCATTTGCTTGGCAAGACAATGTGGGCTTTGGCTTTTCCAAGGAAGAAAGCTCAAGCCTGGTGATAGAGGGAGGGAGATGATATATTTCTGGAGCATCCCCCAGCTAGAGATGCCACCACCATTTCTTCAGTGAGTGGCTTCCCCAAGGCTGCCACAGGCTGCTTCTCAGTTGCTAAAGCTATGCTCCTCTGGGCAAATCTCTGCTCTTTTTGTACTCAGAGCCAGCTCTGCTCTTCTTAGATGGACATTTCTGCCCAGCTTATCATCTGCTGCCACTATGCTTTTTCCCTGTGTTGCCTGGGCTCCCTGATGGAGCACAGCCACCACTACTCCATCTCAGCCTTGTGAGGGTCACCAGTGTTCTGGCTTTGGTGGACAAAGCTGTCCAAAGCTGGCAGGAGGAATTTTTTGTTATGGTTGCATGATGAACAGAAACAATGTGAGTTTTATTGCTCAGAATGTATCCACATTTATAGGATGCTATATTTAAAAGGGAGAAAAAATGAGTCATGGGGAGCTATGCTAATGCTGAGTATTCATGTCTACCTCTTGCGAGGCTGAAGGCAGCGGGAGTTGAGCAACATTCTTGTGAAGTGTCTAGAGGATTTAGGGATCAAACTAAAGCCTGCTGAAGTCAGCTGTAAGTCAAGCTGTGCCTCGCTCGGGGCTCATGTCTTGTACTGTGTGTGGGTCACAGTGAAATATTCCTCTTGGGAAACCCAGGAGCTCTCACTGCTGCTGACTTCCCTGGGCTTGGGCAGGAGCCTGACTTGCTCCCAGCAGCTATTGCTCTACCACTGGAAAGTCACTCCTGGGTTGCTGCCAGGGCAGGGATGCTGCTGTGGCACTCAGGTTGTGCCTGCAGCACCCTAGGAATGGGTACCTGCACCCTGAGCCTGGTGTGTCTCTGCTTCTCCTGCTCCCTCACAGGAGCTGCAGTCCCAAGGAGATGCAATGTCAGGTTCTGCTGTGGTACAAGCTGCTGGAGCTTCCCTTTCAGAGCTGGATAGGGACACGGGGATGCCAGGTTCAGATACTTTCACTTATGGCATGTCTTGACACTAATTCAGTTGGCTTGCACTTAATTATGATGTGCAAATGTTGGAGTTTGTTTTATTTGAAAGTTCTTTAATGAAATTGCTATCTAATTGATAGTGCCAGTGAATTCAGTTTTCCAAGCTTCTGCTTGTCATTGTGCCTCGACTCCTGTCACAGCTATAGGAAGGACTGGGATCAGGATTTCACTGCTGGGTGAGCCAGCAATGGAGTATGGAGATGGACTCTGAACAAATCCTGACAGCACCATGTGTCTGAAAAATGCAGATTTGGCAACAGCAAGAGGCTCCGCAGTTCCTCAGTTTTATCCACTTACTGAAAGGAGGAGTTTTTGAAGTGAGCAGAAAACAATTATTAAAGTGAAATGTTCATGTTTATTGGACTTCTTAATTTTGTTTTCTTGTGGTTTGTTTTTGTGGGTTTTTTTTAAGAATTGGTCATATCAGTATGCAAATGAATGTGCTGAAGCTTCCTTTGATACAGTTTTGAGTGGTATGCTATTGCAGGCTGTTCTGTTTTCCAGTGTAAGGCGTT
This sequence comes from Lichenostomus cassidix, assembly GCF_008360975.1. NCBI lineage: Eukaryota > Metazoa > Chordata > Aves > Passeriformes > Meliphagidae > Lichenostomus > Lichenostomus cassidix. The sequence goes on from NC_139488.1 coordinate 25,602,401, forward strand.
CTCTGGTTTATGGAAACAAATGCTTGCTCATCTTGCAAAAATAAGAGGTGTTGAAAAGCTTTTGAATGGGATCTGCTCTTTGCATTGCTGGAAGCACTAAGCCCAATGGTGAGCCTGATAGGCAATAGCTGGAACAAAGACCCACACAGCCCAGGTTAAAAGGATGTTAATGGACATTGCTGTAGTGGGAATCATATCCACTCTTTCCTTGAACTGGCTTTCCCACTTAAAGAACTACCAAAACACCTTCTGTAGCATGTCTTCAGTTACCTGGAGACTCCAAACAAGCATTTAAAAGATTTTTTTCTGTAAATCTGTAATCCTGTGGTGCAAGCTCTTGACCAGTTGGCTATTGAAACACAGAAAGACTCTGAAGGAGTATGAAATGACAAAAGTAACAGGATGCAGATGGAATTTAATCTCTTGGACACATCCAGACACTGTTATCGGGTCTGTCATCTGTACTTAGCATACCCAGATAGCTCTTGAGTGGTCTGCATAGACAGCTGGCAGTTTAGGAGAGATTGTGATCTTCAGAAAATACATAGCTGATGTCTTGTGTAATAGTTGGTATGGAAGTATTAGTGTCACCAACATAAGTGCAACACCTGCTGGGTAGGGAACATCTATCTGTAGAGCAGGACTCTTTTGACAAGGTTATTCAGTTCCAAACATTCAATCCCAGAAAGAGTCACGAAGGGCATTCACAGAGCTTTTCCTGTGGGTGATGAACTGGGAGCAGGGAGATTACCAAAGGAATCCCTTTGGCTTCAGTAGTGCTTGCTGCTGAGCCAAAGTTGCAGACTGAGGCTGGTTTGATGGCTGCTGGTGTTTCATGGGGACAAGAATCCCTAACTAACCTTGGAGCAGGAGGAGACATGCCCCAGTGCTCTGGAAAAACCCTCAGCTGTTGTGAATTGTTTTTGTGCAACAGTGCAAGGTCAAGCACTGCCATTGTAGCTCCCAGAATAGTGCATGATCTTGCTGTTAAGGTACCTGCCTGCATCTGACAAGCTGCCCTTGGGGAGCATGACAGGCATTGCCTGAGCCTGCACTGCACTTCAGTGCCACCTGAAGTGACCTTGGTGGCAGCTGGGGAAGGATCGTAGCTCTGAATTTGAAAGTCTGAAGGTTATGATGAGCTGCAGTGATGAGGTGGACCTGAATGAGTACTTGCAGCACTTCCCTTAGAAAATATTCTGTAGCTCAAGGGCAGAGTGCTTTCAGAGAGACTTCTGTTTCCTCCACATGCTGTGGATGCTTTCAGATCTAATCTGCAAACAGGGAATATGTCAGGCATGAGGAACTGCGCAGACCATTTGCTTTTCATGAGGTTTGTGCCACTCTGAAGAGATACTGAATGCTATGTTAAGATGCTCTGCTGAGCATTGCTACCTCTGTGCATCCTGCAGAATGGCTCCATGAAGCTTGCTGACAAGCTGATGCATCACCCTAGTCCTGTGAGCAGCAAGGGTTTTGTTACATGAGATTTACTTGTGGACTAATAAGTCTGTCTTCAAAAGTTTGACTTGGACCAAATGCCTGTGGAGCATGAAAAGGCTTTCATGTTAATCGGCAAAGTTAGCTTAGAGAATACATAATTCCTTATTCTTTTTGCAATGTAGAAAGCCTGTGTAATTAGGCATCTGGGATTTGAATTATTAAATAACAGAACAGTTTCAATCTACTTTTCTGTTGGTAAAGATCTCCAGCAACCCCGTTTTTATTCAGTGGATTTTTAAATTATGAGTTCCAGAAACTCTTTGAACCTCAGGAGGATGACTTACTGGATCCGGGAGGACAGACAAATAGGACTCTTATTTTAAGGTCTCCTGAGCACAGCAAGTTACTCTCTGTTGTTTACATATCAGCCTCACAAGAATATGGAAATAAATGCTAGGCTGTTGAAGCAAAACAGAAAAATTGTGTTTTCGGGCATATCCTGTGTCAAAGCATCTGTTTGGTTTTATGCAGCATAAGAAAAAGTCCTTCTGCTGCACAAAACGCTGGGAGCAGTTCTCTGGTTTGGGGGTAAAAAAATAGAGCAAAGTAGCTGCAGTTCATGTGGGCTTGGGAAGACTCATGAAGATGGGCTGGCCTAGCTGAGAGGTGGGAAGGGACAAAGGAGTTGTCTCAGCCAGAGCAGTGAAGAGCTGCAGAACTGGGACAGTGATTGGAGCTCTGCCACCTTCAAGGAAACGACAAAAGAGCTGAGGAAGTGCCTGCTAGTGTCCATGGCTGGGGCAGACATGCCAGCAGCCCAGGCAGGGTGTCCTCATGGGCAGCAGGAGGCAAAGGACTTGCTGACAAAGCCACTTGGCCCCGAAAAACTCCTCAAATATCTTTCAGCCTCAGGAGCACTCTGGCTCTCCAAGCCCTTCTGACCCCAGGCTAATGTATTCTGGCTCCTGCTTGGGACTGGTGCACTTCAAAAGCCTTGTTGAGTGGAGGGGTGGGTGGACTCCGTGGGTGGAACTGGTGACCCAAAATACCATTTCCCCTTCCTAAGGCTGGGCGTATACCAAACTTGTGTCTCTGTGTGGTAAAAGAATATGAACCAAAAGTGCTGAGAGATGCAGTGGTTAAATTGAAACATGCTGTGGCAGGATGAAAGTAATCTTGTCCCTTACCAGGCCTTAATGCTTTGGAGCTTTATTTTATTTTTTTTAAGTGGCTGCAATCCATGCTGTCTCTATCTGTGCTTTTAATAGAGATATTTTTATATGCAGAGATGTGTTAGGATGTCATCAGGTTAAATCATTCAATTTTGTATCATAACTCACTAGGTCAATATAAAAAAACAGTATCTATAGTTGTGTTTTATTAAAACTTTATTTCTGAAGTGTCATTGAAGGTGCTGAAGCATAAAAGAATAATTCCATGTAAGGGTCTATATCCCTTGTAGAGAGCCCTGCAGTACAAAGAAGGGTCAAATCCAAACTTTTTGCTGTTTCTGTGAGTCTGGTATGTAAAGTACGATGCAAATTAGAGATTTACCTGAATTGCCAAGGCTAAGGCTAATCCATAATCTCTTTGTTTGGTGTTTAGAAATAATGGCACTGTGCATGCATGGGAATGCCATATAAGATCTACCCTAAGGTTAGAGGAGAATAATGCTGCATCCCACTATTTTTGAGAGGAGACCTTGGTGTCTTGACTTGGTTACATCTTTGCAGCAGGGTAGCTGTACTTCAAAGCTGTGTGGTGGATGGAAGTTAAAAATGGCAGAACCTAAACATTTCCTTGGAACTTCTCAGCCAAGGTCTGTAGGAGATTGAAACTCAGAAGAATCTGAGCAAGAAAATATGTTCCAACATGAGAAGGAGAGCAGAGTAATTGAACCAAAGCAGTGATCTGGAAGAGCTAACCAAGGACATGGGGTACTTCTTTGTAGGTAGCTCTTGATTAACCTCAGTAGCCTGGACTCAGAAACTTTCCCCAGTTACTTTGCTTTATCTGGTTTATATGGTCTTACCTGTGAAGTGACTCTTCCCACTGCCCAGGTAAAGCATAAGGTAAAGCTCCTTTAAGCAGGAGCTCTGTACCTCTGCAGGCACAGCTGTGGTGTACAGTGGCACTGTAGTACCACTCATGGTTAAGGAAAGGTGAGTGTGCTCCAGCTCCAGCAGATGCCAAGCAGTGTGGTGATACCAGTGTTCAGCTGATGCTTTATCCTCTTGTCCCCTCAAAGGTCCTTCCCTGCCCTTTTGCCAAGACTCAGTGGTGTGTTCACTGTCTTCACTGTATTGCTCTGCAGCCCAGCACATCTCCTCATCCCTCTGGGACAGCATCCTCTCAGGGAATCTGACTGCAATTTCTGCAAATCTTTCAGTCAGCCTGATGATAAAACAGAAGGAGGCATCATCTTGGGCGTGGGGCACTGGGAGGCTGAGTACCTTGAAAGCTGACTTCTGAAATGAGTATAACCATGTGTGGTGTGTTTTTCCCATGTGAAAAGAGTTTATAGGGCAAAAGCAGATGTTATTGTTTGGTGTGTGTGAAAGATGCTTTGTGGCAGCAGCGGGTGTGCCTCTCTCTTTTCCTTTAAATGGCAAGAGAATCTGCTGTTGATTTGGTTTTTTTTCTTTTTTTTTTTCCCCACTAAATGGTAATTGAGTTTTGAGGGAGTTTATCTTTCCCTGAAGTTGTGGGTGAATTTCTGATGTGATTGCACAGTGTAGTGGTGGTTGGAGCCCTGCTGTTGCCTCGTTCATTGGAGCTGCTTCACGGGAGTGCAAAACACGTTTGAGGTATGATTTCCCATAGCATGCTAATCCAGTGAAGTGCTGCAGATTCGCTTGCTGGCACTGTTTAAATCCATAATGCAGCACCACCTGCCAAACCACGGGGCATAATGGAAGTGTTAATGAATGTACATATATACCCTCCCACGCGGCTGCAAGTTGAATGACTTAAGAGTTGAGGCAGAGAATTTAGGCTGAGTGTAGAAGGAACCAGACTTAGGGTGTCCTGATGCAGATCTTGGCTGAAACTGGGGTGTAAGGGGTGGCCACAGGAGTCTAAAGTTGGGTCAGCTGGCTTATAGGATGCTTTCAAAGATGTGTTGATTTTCAGCTGCTGCTCTATGGATTCATCCACTCGTGACACCCAAGATGTAACCTGGGCATTCAACAACAAAATGAGGCACTGAGCAGTACCAGCTGGAACCTTGGGACCTCTTTTCCAAAGGGATATTCTCATGGGATCTTCTCTCCAGTGCTGGCAGAGAGAATGCACTTGACAGGAGAGTGGACTTGAGTCATGCAAGTGTAAATTCTGTTCCTCGGGAGTGGTTTGGCCAGTTGCCCACTGGTTTGAGTGTCGAGGTGTGTGTTGGCCAGCAGGATGGCTTGTCCAGGCTGGCACAGAGCAGGAGAATAGCAGAGAAAAAGCTGACAGCCAGGGGGTTTGCCAAAGAGAGGGGCAAGCAGGGCTGGCCTGGCACATGGCTGGGATGCTGGCAGTGCATGTGCACCCTGTCCTCAGGCAGGTTCACTGGAATGCTGTGGCTTTGCAAAACCCTGCATCACCATGTGTGAGGCAGAGGAGGGGGCATCCACCCCTCATCCCTGTACCCAGCCCTGAGTTCTGCCCACCCTCCTCTTTGAGACAAGCAGTTGGATTTGCCAAGTACAGAGTCACCTCCCCAGCATGCTGTACGTAAATAAGAGGCTTATGCTCTTGGCAGACACTGTAACGAGCCTGGAAAAAATTACTGTTACGGGTCCTGGGCCAGTGATGAGATCTTGGAGTCTTCCAAGTGACAGAGTAATGACATGGACCTGGGAAATGCCTGGAATATCCTTCCACACAGTTCTGGGATTTAGCATTGTTAAATTCTAAGTAAACTAGGCCAAGTGCCTATTTGGTTAAACTTGGGAGATAACTGTTCTTTCATTTACTGGAGTCCATGCTGGTGAAGCTCTCCTAAAGCTCCAGTATTACAGACCAGCTCACTGTCTGTTCCTCTGTACCTGTGAGTGTTAGATGTGTTGTGGGGAGCCAGCAGGACTGTCCTTGATCCAGGAGCCTGGGACAATTTACAGAGAGCCCTAAAAGCCTGCCCTGCACCTTGGGGAGTAGAAGTATTGCAGAAACATCAGTGCTACCCCATACCTCTCAGGTAATTTCAGGGAACACTGTGATGCAGGATGAACAGGCAATGTGTCTGGTTTTCCATAAGACATGTACAGCAATAGTCTTTATGCCTAGGAAAGACATAGTCGTGAGTCAAGTTTTGGAAAAGATTTCCAGGTAGAGAACGGATTTTAGAAATAGCCTGGAGATCCCCACTGTCCTCACCTTCTTGCATCTGCCCCTTGGACTTGATAGGATTCCTCCATCCCCTAGTGGAAATGCTATTACCAGGGAACTTCACAGCCTTCAGCTCTTTGCAGCTGTCTAAGAGATGAAAAGTGTGTTTGCCAGGAGGGAAGGGAGTCTTTAAAAAGCCATTTACATCCTGAAAGACATCCGGTAGCAACACTGGAGATGTAAAAAGCATTAAATACCAAATTGAGCCTGACTGGAAGACAAACTTGGAGCCAAATGCATTGATTGATTTGCAGGAGGGTGACTGGAATGAGATGGCCCTGTACCCTTTCTATCCATTAATCATCTCCAAAGCATCCATAGGTGCCATGAAGTCTGTGCCTTGGCTTAGCCATGTGTGGACAGCACTGTGCCCATAAGGCTGGAGGGCAACAAGCCATCAGGGAGCTGGGCAGAGGAGTGGATGCACCCCATGTTTTGGCAGGGGCTGTGGGACTGATGTGGGGAAGGCAGGGTGGAGCTGTGAGGAGGTCCGTGTTGGGCAGTTCTTGGTGCTGCTTGTAATCCCTCACAGCTCCATGCTGCAGCACAGGAATTTGTTACCTGGACCTCTTGCACCTGCCCAAGGTGATGCTAGTTGAGGCCAGGAGGGCTGTGCCATGCACATCTGGCTGTGCCATGCACATCTGGCTGCATTGCCAGCACCAGGGCTGCATGCAGGCAGCAGAACATCTGGGCTGCAAACAGGGCATTGCTGAAGCACTGGGCTATTGCTTCAGAAACCTCACTGAGCAGTATTAAGTGCAGCAAAACCACCCAGGGCAATGAATTTGGGGTCTTTTTTATTGGTGTGTCAGCAGGCTGGGGTGTGTAGGAGGGAAGCTGCCCATTTCCAGGGATTGTGAGAGCAGGAAGGGCAGCTATTGGAATTCGAAGCCACTTCCTCCACTGTAAATTTGTTCTTGCTGTGTTATCTCTGCCTGGGCAGGGCAGGGGAACATCTTGGCTATCTGCTTTTTTGCTACAGTATGTTTAGGTCAGCTTCATCAGTTCCATGATAACATAGGAGAGGCATTCCTGGCCTCACTAGTGAAGAATTTGCAAGAGTAATACAGGAATCTGTCATCCCCTGATGTCTCCTGAGAGCTTTGGAAATAAACGAGTAAGGAAAGGGATGGTGGATTTAAACAGACAAGAAGAAATGGAAATAAAAGTAGCTGAGCCAGGCCTCAGTTACTGAGCAGGATGCTCTAATTTCATACCCTGGCAAAAAGCTTGGATCAGCCTCCAGTGGACACCCCTAAAATGGCAACCATACAGTTTTATTTGAGGTTTTAGAGATACAGGAATGGATTTTGTGTAGCTGCTTTCTGATCACATAACTGAATTCTTCTACAGAACTGGTAGTGGCAAAACTTTAACTACAAATGACCCAAATCTGACTGAAGTGTTGTTTTTCATAATAATGAAAAAAAATGATCTGGCTTCTGCATTTGACTGCTGGCTTGTCAGAGTGACAGGACTCTTCGTACGTATTTTGAAAAGGGCACTACATCACCGAGGGAAACAGGCTGAAGATTAATGGAGTTGTTGTGGGAGGTGGAGGAGGAGTTGGGAGAGGGAAGCAGAGTTGGTTTTGGATGACATTTGTCAATATGATTGACTCATGCTGTGCTGCACTTACATACAGATTGGGACACCGACAAGCATGTGCTTCCCAGGGAAAAAAAGTGAGTTCCTGAACCCAGCCTGGCCAAGGGAAAGCTGCTGCTCAGTTCTCAGTTCAGCAAGGGTTCCTCCTTACATCACTCAGGGATTTGCAGAGGAGGGAGATGGGGGCCGCCTACTACCTAAGCCATTTCCAGTGACGTGGCTTTTTATTATTATTATTTGTTCAGGCTATAATTCCATGTTTCCTGAAATAACTACCAAGTATTCATCAGGCAGCTACTGCCTTTAGCTGCCTTTTGTGTGAATCTCAAGTGCTTCATTACTCTCCCGGTGCGTTTGCTTTCTCTTACAGTAAATCTGAGCAGCATCTGTGTGGTGGGGGAGGTGACGCAATTTTGGGTTGAAAGGGAGAAAAGGTCTGTCTGGCACAGGAAGCCACTGAGGAGTTCAGGGAATACACACTTGGGGTACAGCATCTTTTTGCACGGGAGGAGAATTGATGAGGCCAGGACCCAGACTTACATCCCCCCCACATGTAAAGCCCAACCAATTACAGCTCTTTATTGCTTGGTAGAGGATTTTATTTTTAAACAACAGTTGGTCTAAGACTTGAGTTTTTTTCCTCCCTTTTAGTAGCAATCTGATAGTGCTTTGATCACTGTTTCAAAAGGAAATGCCTGTAATTTCCTGTGCAGGTCTTGCCAGGTGCTGGGCTCCATCAGATCTCCTGGAAGCTGATGGGAGTTGAGAGCACCTGTTAGAATCTGCCTTCTTAGAAAACCTCAGAGAACTGAAATTTTACTTGGGTTTTGAAAAACTTAATGCCAGAACTACAAAGGGAATCAGACTCTGGCTTCCCATATGACAGATCTGTTCCATGCTGACTTCCCGCTGAATACTGGAACATGGTCCAGCTTTTGTTCAGTGTGTCTTTTTTGAGGCATTGACTGGGAAGGAAATCTGACTGACTGGAGAAAACTTGCCTAAGAGTTAATCATCTTTATTTAATAATAATTGGCAGTGTTTTTTCATACACCTACGAGTCCTGTGGCTCTTGAAGGGACATGGTCATGCCTACTTGAAGGAGAAATTCCTGAAGTTCATTCAGTCCTGATCGGCATGACTCAAGGGAAGCAGCAGCCTCCTAAAAGGGCATGTCCTGCCTTTCAAGGATTCTCAGTAGCTCCCAGCCCTAGGGATTGCCTACAACACATCGGGTTGAACTATTTTGGTACCTGGCTAGCGTCTCTGGGTGTGTCATGGTGGTTGTGTGGCTGCAGCCAGCAGGCTACAAGAGGAACAGAGAGGGAAGTGTTCAGATTTTGCAGAGTTTCAGCCCTGCAGGCATTGCGTGGAGCTGCTAATGCTTACAAAGTGGCCGGGTAAAAGGGTGTAATCGAGTGAGCTGTGGGTAGAGGAAGAGCTCTTAATTGCAACCGTAGGAGTAGTTGGCAGCCGCAGTGGCTGATAGTCTTCCTCGGCCTCAGGTGAGATTGGTGGCCTCAGGTATGCAGAGCTCTGGCAGGCCATGGGTGAAGAGCTGTGGACCAAAATGAGCTGATGATAGGAAAATTGCCTTGGCCATGGTCTGATGGAATTGGTCAGCATCCATACTAAGATGTTAGTATATGCTAAACCTCAGTCTGTCGCTGCTGTGGACAGAGACTACCTGAAGTTGTCTGCTTTGGAGAGCTGCAGCAGAGGAGGAGGGAGCCAGCAGCTCCCACAGAGACCTTGCTGTAGCTTTTTCTGGAGGTTTCATAACAGAATTAAGCAATTTGTGTTGCATGTTGCCATGGAGACTGTAAATCACTGTCATGCTGGTCTTCTCAGTCAGGGAGCCACTGTCTTTAATTGAACTAACCTCCCCTGCAAATCCAGGGCTTGGTTCTGAGCTTGCTGACCTTCTATAACAGCCTGGCCCTGGGAGCTCAGCCTCCAGGACAGCAGAGCTGGAACCAGGGAAAGGGGTGCCAGCACATGTGAATATCAGCTATCTGGGGCTCATTTTATTATTGGCATATGTGGCCAAAACTCTGCTCAGAAGCTGTGCTCAGACCCACTTATATTCAGGGCAAGTTTTGTAATGAGGACGAGGATTAGATACACTGCCTACATTTTGTGGGGCTTGGTGCTCTAATCACACAAACTGAGCTGAATTTGGTGGTTTTGTGTTACATGGCTGCTCCAAGGGAGTAGCTGAGCCCTTCTACTCCATCTCTATGTCCAGATAGGTAAATGGGGTTTTATACAGTTTATTCTTCCTCCTAAGAAAAATACTTTTTGCTGAGGAGTCTTGGCCTCAGTGATGCCCTTGGATCAGTGTTTCTTTTTCCTTCCCATCCACCTACCCCAGAAGCAGGCACACTTCTGACTGTCTCAGCATTACTGGCTTGTGCTGTCAGGACAGCAGTCTTGCCAGTGCATACGAAGATGATTGTATAAATCAGCGTCCTTCCAGTGACTAAACCAGAGCCATGACGGCATTTGTCAGTGTAGGGTATGGATCCTTCTCTTGGCTCCTTCAAAATAAACAACTATATAAATTGTAAGATGATTATCATCAGAGCTTATTAGTGTATTACCACATGCTGCTTTGTATTCAGACAATAGATAAAAACATTTATGTTTCATTTTTCCCAGTCATATCTACAGCAAACACGCTTGTTCTTGCTCCCATCTGAGGAGGACTGTGTCAGTACTCTTGCCAAAAACACATGAAAATCAGCCCAAGTCTTTTGCACTTGCCTGTAGCTCTATGCACCTTTGTGAGTGTTTAGTCTTTTCCAGGAAGTGATATATGTTGTTTTAAAGGTTTGAGTCATGAGCTGGTTAAGTTCATAATCTTGTCAAGGCATGAGTTATCTTCTTGCTTTGGTTGTCAGGGGAGGTGGATGGGTAGAGGGACTGAAGTGCTTGACTTTTGGAGGGTTTTCATTGTGTACACGTGTGGCTGGAGCATGGGACCTGCCATCTCAGTAGAAAGAGGAATGTTTCCATGAGCAGCAGAAACAATCCTGCAGAAACATCTAAACTTGCTGCCTTTTGATGCTCAATAAAATTTTCCATCTGTTGTGCTAGCATCGCCTAAAATACAGGGAGTTTTGCTCACCAAACCAGCCTACAGTTCTTGACTTTTTTTAAATTTTTTTTTTCAGTTCAATTCTTGCTTTTTTCCCCAGGCTACATAATACTCAGTCTGGTGGCTCAGACACACAGCATGACCAAACTTCTGGAAACAACGGGAAGCGAATGCCCCGATTCAGCCGATAAGCATGTTGGGCAGAGACACAGTTTGTACAATGGGCTAAACATTATCCTAGTACTTTGGGGAGCATTTCATGCAAGATAAGCTTGAGGTTTCTTAGGAGCGGGTTAAAGGGCTGGTACAAAATGTCAGTGAAAATGTAATGCTTGTTGCCGAGCAGCAGCTTGTGGTTTTGTGAGGAGGTCAAAAATCGTGCACAAACGGAGTATGTTTTTCACATCCACAGACTGTCCCCCGCCATGTCAGTAACAATCAGTCTTTCATTCTGCCTGGCTGGAGCTGCTCCACCGTGTAAAGAAGGATGGGGTGAAATCTTGGCCATGGGCAAAACAAAAAATTGTCTCCAAATGTATTGGAAGGAGGGGCAAAGCTTTAGCCAGGGTCTGTGTCTCGAAAAGCCTGTGAGAATCATCTGACCCAAGGAGGATTACACAGAAATAAAACTTTGTCTTTCAAGGAAAAATGAGACATTTAGTTGAAATTCATAGGTTTTTCTGTAGCCCAGCCTGCTGTGTATTGATGTATGGTCTCATAAATATGAGAAAGTGGCTTACTCAAATATAGGGCTAAGAAACTTTTCCTTGGGGTTGTTGTGAGGAAATGCAGTAAGACTGTTTGAAATCTCAGCTGATGCTTGTCTTCTCCCCATCCAGCAGCTGTTGCTTGCAGTGGAAATTCTTACTTTCTCAATTTCCTCCAGGGGTAGTTTAGAAACAAGCAGACTTGATCATGCTTCTTCATGCTCTCAAAATGTTGTCTCAGTTTTGAAAAGAGGCCTTTGCAGTTCTTAGACTCAACAATAATCTCATCCTCTATCTCCTCCTCATTATGGGCATTTCTTTTTAGAGGTGGCATGGGGTCTCCAGTGTACTCAAAGAACATGAGACCCTCAAGTTTGCCAGGTCAAAACTGCTTTTATGGTTCAATATTTTGGATTAAAGTGACGTACTGATTTTGGAGAAAGGAACTAGAGAAACCAGAAACTAACCTGGATTAGGGGATTATGCTCTGTCTTTTGACAAGGACACAATCAGCTTCTGTGCAACTCCCGGCCCAGCTATGGCACAGAGCACATCAGCCTTGCTTGGTGGTTTTGAGAACAAAAAAGTTAAAATTGTCTTTTTAATGAAAAAGAAATCCCAAAGGGTATTGGGAAAGCCTCCAAAAGCTTGTGTGGGGTGGTGGGGATACAGATTGGACAGTTTGTGGAGGTTCCCTCAGGGCAGTCCTGGTCCCACCTCAGTGTTGAGCTCAGCCAACACCTGCAGCCCAAAGGGCACCAACAAAACCAGAATGTCTGGGAGCAGGCGCCTGCAGAGGGTGTCACCACAGCTGCTGCTGCACTGAGTTTTGTCAAGAAAACTGATACCAGGAAAATCAACTGCCTTGTCTTAAGCCTTACCATTACGATAGATTTTTTAATTATTATTTTCTCATTAAGTGTGTGAAGGACCTCCCAGAAAATGCAGAGCTTATTCAGACCCGGAGGTGGCCACATATTTTGTCTGTGATTTGAGTCAGCATTGCTGCTGCCCATTGGTGGGTGGAGAGCATTTAAACGTACAGAACCTCCTGCCTGGCTTCTCCTTAAATGAGCAGTCTCTGGTGCTGAGTGTTGAAATGAGCCAGTCAGCAATGGCTGTCTCTTCTCCTTTCTCCACATACTTGTGCCTTTGCCCAGTTTCACCCAGTGAATTTTTTCTTCTTTCTTTTAAGAGACAGCTCTGAGGTGAGGGGAGCAGTGTGACCATGCTGCTGGGAAGCTGCTCTCCTTGCTGTGACACAGCCACAGACACCAGCCTTCCTGCCACAGCAGCGTTGAGGGTTTGTTTTTTGTTTTTTTAAAAAAGGCAAAACAAAAACCACCTGTCGTTCCTGGCCTGTTGCCTTCTTGTTTTTATATCTCAAACTTGAAAGCAAGAGAGAAGAAAGCAGCTGAGTGCATTTTTGTCTGCTGGCAGAGCCAGGATTGGACCTTTAACTCCAGTTTCATCCATCACTGCCTGTTCTGCCTGCAGATCTGGCCCCAGGATGTAACACACCATTTAATGTTTGCTGTACCTTGGGTTAAGCAGTGAGGAATAGCACAACTCTGACTTATATATGGGATTTGGTCACTGACAACAGGAAACTATCAGGAGCTTGACAGGTGCACTGGGCCAGGGTGATTTTTTCATGGCCATTTGGACCCAGCCCCTGTCGGAAAGGTATTCAATGTCTTAGGTGTTGCATGTACACTTGGTGGCAATTAGCAATCCTTGTAGACAAGGCACAATGGTGGAGTTGTCTGCAGTTGGAAATGCTGAATCTGAGTTGGAGTAGAGCTGTTGGGAAGGGTCAGTGCTGATGCTGCTGCCTTCATTCTCACTTCTTAGGCAGCAGGTAAAATCTGCCTTGTGCATACTGCCCTCTTTTCACTGCTGATGAGTGACTGGAGATGATCTCTTTCTCCAGCAGGTTCAGCACACTGGAAGCATGGCTACAAGTGCTGTTCCCAGCGAAAACCTCCCCACGTACAAGCTGGTGGTCGTTGGAGATGGTGGTGTGGGGAAGAGTGCTCTCACCATTCAGTTTTTCCAGAAGATTTTTGTGCCAGACTATGACCCAACTATTGAAGACTCCTACCTGAAGCACACAGAAATAGATGGGCAATGGGCAATTCTTGATGGTAAGCAAGCTGCTCTCATGATCCCCTTTCCCTTCTAGCTATAATTGCAAACAGACCTCAGTGTCTCCCACAGCAGGTTGTGTCCCTGTGTCCCTCCTGCTCTGCTGTGGGCTGGCAGGAACTGGAGCTGCAGTTCATGGTCTGCAGTTGGTCTCCAGCAGAGCTTCTGCTTCCAGTTGCACTGGTTCCAGTTCTGCACAGAAATGCTTCTTGCAGACCTGTGAAAACCTACAGATTCTCATTGACATTTGGAGTAGGCTTCTGCAAAGGGTGAATTACAGCACTGCCAGGTGGCTGTTGCTAATGATACTTCATTGTGGTTGAGCTCATCCCCTGGGAAATAACAGTGAGTGGGTAACTGAGTGAGGGTTATAGCCAGAAAGAACATTTAATCAAAACTGTTGTCCACTGATGGTGAAGAATTGTTACAGCTCTTAACTCCAGTCATTCAGGTGTGATGTTTTCATATTTAATTACCTGATTCATTTAAATATGGGTAGGGTACCAGCCTAGAGATCTGTTGAAACCAAGAGGTGTTAGTTCTTTGAAGAAACACTGCCTTCCTTCTTTTTTTTTTTTTTTAAACAAAACAACAACAATGAAACACACAGACAAAAAAAAACCAAACAAAAAAAACCCCAAAGAGTCTTGATTTGCAAGTGAGAAGCCCTGTATTACCTAAAGCTGCAGCTTGTTCATTTGTGCTGCATGAGACAGACTAACCACAGCTATAAAGGAAATCTTCCTCTAAAATGTTGTAAGTTTTGTTTTGCTTTATATGATAATTAGGTAGTATGTAAAAGGAAGCAAGTATTTTGTGCCTTAATTGCCCAAGTGCATGTATGTGGCCACTAACATAACTGAACTAAATTTAGCCTCACTTGTGCCGAGTTCTACCTCCACCCTCTTGTCAGGAAGGCGCTCAGGATGTTTGGTGTCTCTGCATAAGTGTCATTGGTGTGTGGGGGCAGAAAGCTGGGGGATTGTCATGAGTGGTGGAATGTGGATGCTGCTGGGGTTTGCTGTGAAGACTGTTAGCTTAGTCTGGAAACTTGAGATCTTAGTTGCACTCTTAAGGATTTATCAGATATAATTTAGTGAGTACAAATGGCCACAAAGTCTTTAAAAGAACAGCTTTTATTCAGTATTAACAAACAAACACAGCAAACAACAAAACAAGTTAATCTTGCCAACATTTGTTCATTTGAGTATGTTAATAGTTGATATGAGGGAGTATTTGTGAAATTGGTGCTGAAATGTCTCTTCTTGTCATCTGCATCAGTGATGTCTGCTCTCAATTAAGCATCACATAATGCATCTATGCACCCTTATTTTTAAAATGTCAGTCCTGTATAAAAGACAAATCCAATCCTGCTGTAAATTAAATTCATTGTTTTTAGTCCAGAATCCAGCCCCCTAAAATGAGCAACCTTTGCCTTCACTGGTATAACCCATGTTCTGCTATAACAGTACCAGCTGCTGTGCATGTTGGTATTGGCTGAAACAGCCTGGGTTTTGCAGATTATTAAAAAGTAGAAAATGCATCTTTCACTGAATATTTGGAATTTTTATTTAGACGAAAACGAACAAAAAAACCACAAAAAAAACCCAAAACAAAACACTAACAACAAAAAATCCCTACCAAACCTGATCTGAGTGAGAGTGGTGAAGTGGTGAAAAAGCCTTTCTTTTGCTCAGATGGAGCTTAGTGGCTGTACTGGGGCTGAACTGAATTCAGCTGTGGCCTTGAATGGCATGTTGGGAATCCCTGACTTCCAGAGTTTGTGTGCCCACAGATGCTTCACAGCCAGAGAAGTGAAACTGCAGCTGCTTCTCTTTCCTACCACTTGAGATTTTGAACAGTCAGAATTTTGGAAGAAAGGCAATATTCTTGCTTGAAAAGGGATGTGAACCTTTTCCATCTGCCCAGTAGCAACAGGGCACCAAGACTGACTAACACACGTGTCGTTTGCTCAGCTCTCTGTCACAGGCTTTGGATCCAGGCCATCCTCAGAGGTCACCATACACTGGGACAGCTGCTCTTGTTGTGGTTACATGAATCACTTACAGTGTAAAATTAGGGACAAACATGATAGGAAGGGTAAAGATGCATCATGATAAATCCTAGACTTTCCAGTTGTTCTTTACGACCAAAGCCTTTACAAGCTGACGTTTCCTGCAGAGCTTGGTGGGAAGAAGCAGCTGCCCACCCCCAAAATAGGAACTGGTTTTGGAACATGAACAACGAAGTGAGGATATAGCATGAGGGGCTCTGTAAGTTTTGAAGTTTTCAGAAACAGTTATATTTTTAAAAAGCAAAATACATAGACATCCAACAACTTTTAAAAAAAGGGAAACAGCCCACCCTCTTCCAGGCTGTTGCCTGAGCAGTTCTGTACAAAGCATCTCAAGCATTTTGTAACTGCACCAGCATTATGTTGTAAAAAATCCCTTCTGCTAGCCAACTTGCATAAAGCATTTGGCTTCCCTCCATGAAGACCTCCACCCACATTTATTCAACAGCACTAACTGGCAGCACGATGAAATGTTTGAGTTGCATTTTTTTCCTTCGCTGAAATCTCTCTCTGAAAGTAGACTGAAATGGAACAGGGTTTTATTTCACATTTTAGATCTTGAAGCAAAATCTACATTCCAAATCTTTTATATGTTTGTTCTCTGGCTTGGGCATGTCTCACCACAGAGCTGTCTGTGATAGCTCCCTGCCTCCCAGAAGATTGTGGGACATGTGTTTGTTATGTTCAAGCCCAACACTACACAAAACCACTTTATTGTTGACCTTATGCCAGCTTTAGAAGACCATCACTGCAGTATTTGAAGGACAAGTGCTATACAGTGGAAGAGGGCACTTAACCTGAATCAAAGATGCACAGGCAATTTGTGGCTAGCCCATTTTTTGGTTGCTGCCACTCTAATGAGGCTTCAGGATCAGACACCAATTTTCTCTGCATATGTTATCTTGGTTTATTCCCTGCTGGTCGTGCTGAAATCAGCACGGGGATGTGCTCAGTGAAATGCACTCACATGCAGGTGCTGTACAGACACATGAGGTCAGAATTAAGTGGGGGCCAGGGTTAATCTGCTTTGATTAGCTCTTGCTCCAATTGCGTTGCTATGATTAATTTTGTACACTCCTTTCTGTGTGCAGGCTAACTCAGCGAGTAGCAGAGGATTTTTTTTTGGCATGGCTGCAAAATGCCAGTCTGGAATTATTAATCTGGGCACAAAGCCAAAAGTGGTATACCTTAATATTGAAAAAAATTCCCAGTGGTTCAGAATTCCTTATGCCTTGTACACCACACAGAGATAAAAAGGTGGCAAGAAAAGGGAGATGAAGAGATGACCACAAGCACATGGCCTGAGCTTGTTGGGGTTTGGGCTTCACTCTTAGGTGTCACTAGGGCTGTGCCAACTGGTACCAGCCAAACAAGGAATTGTGTTGGATGAAAGGAAGCTGTGCTCTCCCTTCTCTTCCCTTTCCTTTCCCTGGCATATGATTTTGATGAAACACTCACAACCTAGAAGTTGTCTTTCTCCTCCTGAGCTTCTAGTCCTCTTCCCAAGACCTCCTCCCAGTGCCTGGGTGCCCTTGTACTGGGCTGAACCTGCACAGCTTGGTGTGCACCCCTCTGCAGTCACACCAGGCTCTATTCCTTCCCCACACTCTCTCTCTGAACTTCCCACCTGTCTATCCCTTTTCATTGAGGGTTTTTGCTGCTGGTCATCCCTGGGTGCACTGTCTGCTTTTCTTGGGAAACTTGGGATCAACTCAGCCATGAGGCCAAAGGGAGATCAAAGGTCACTTCAGACTTGCAGGCAGAAGGATTGGTTTGTGGCTCACTTTCTTCTCTTTTTTGTTAATTTAGATTTTCAGTAGCATCACTGAGAGCATTAAAATTCAAGTTAAATTTGTACTTTCATTCTTTTATTTGTGTGTACAGTATTTCCCCTCCCTTAATTGCTGGGATTTTGCAACCATGAAAGAGGGGGTTTTGTCTTGGGTTGTGGGGATTTTTTTCCTGCCAGGAAAATTTTGATGTTGCAACATGGAAAACACAAGGCTTTGAATGCTTGCTCTTTGTTAGAGAAAGACCTCCTTTAAGGGCTTGCATCTTTATTCTGTTTATTGATGTGGAATCCTTTCTCCTGAAGACCGCTCTCTTCTTTTTGCTTCAGGAAAGGGCAAGAATTCAAGTCCTTGGGTTTTCCATGTTATAACATCTGTGTATTTAGCTAGGGCACAGAAGCAGGGCTCATAAAAGCCCCAGTGTTTCCCTATCATGTGTTTTTTGCTGAGGAGAGCTGTCATGCCAGGGGCAGCGTGGCTGTGTCTGAGAAGGAGCAGAAGCATCAGAGTGACTTAGTGAAGCATCTGCCTTGCCTTGCACACAGCAAGGGCATCTCATACCTCTTCAAGGTGATCTGGGGTGTGGAGATACACAATAGGAGCTGTGATCCCCATCTGTGCAGTGCCCAGAATACCAACTCCTCAGCTGAAGGCCATGGCTGATAGGAGTGCCCTCTCCCACGGTGCTGCTGATGGAAGGGAGACAGAGGCTGTGGAGGTGGCTTCCCTCAGCCTGAGGCTCATTAGTTTGACTTGGCAATTCAAGCCAAATTTTCCTATGAGCTCAGGAACCAAGCTGCAGGCAGTGAAACCCAAAGGCTGAAGGACAGAAAATGGGTTAACCTGCCTGTCAGCTCTTCTTTGTCCCCTCTAGATGCCATGGACAGTGGAGAAACTCTCTTGAGGTGACCTATATGCCCAGCTGCCTAGCAATGTAAAGACTTAGGAGGAAATTGTGCCTAGATATGAAAAGGGAAGAAGAACTCACCTGCACAACCAGATCTGAGCTCCTTGAAGGCTGTGTTTGAACTGAATCCAGCCTAGGCTCCAGAAAAAGCAATGCCATTGTTGACTTAGAGTTCATAAGATGTCTCTGCCCTTGGTTTGGATTCACATACCTTTGTGTCTGGATGGGCACTCGGAGCACTGTCAGTTGCAGAGACACTGCCACATGATACACCTTGAAGCACCAAGTGCTTCTATTTTGGACCACAAATTTCCGTGTATTCCTGGGCTCCTGTGCCTGCTCAGAAGTGCTCTCTAGGCAGCTGCACTCTTGCATAACCCATCAGGATCCACAGGAAAATGGTGTGGAGAGTTCTAAAGGGGCAGGATTCAATTAGCAAGGAGCTCATCACAGCAGCTGGGGGTCACATCCACTGGCAAGTGGAAAAGGCCATCTCTTCACTCAGCAACCTCTTACCTGCAAAGCAGGAGACCTTTCTGCTGGGCTCTCACAGCTTAATTGCCCTTAGTTTAGTCTCCAGCTGGTCTCATGATAGCTGTAAATGGCTTTGCCCTCTTTGGATGTCTGCTCCTACATCAGACGTTGTCCTCGGCTTCCCTTTCCTTCATCTTACCCAAATGATTTCGTTAATGCCCCTCCTTGCTTTTTGGTCAAATCTGTGAGAACTTCACCAAGTTTTCTGTTGGAAGTCCCTGACAATGCACTGTGCAGCCTATGAGTCTGATTTCAGTTCTTGGAAAGATGAGGTAGTAGAAACCCATTGTGCTTTGGTCCAGTCTTGTTTCCATGTTGGCATTTATGTGCTGCCAGTGGGGCAACTGCTGGTTTAAAGTGTCCCAGCTCACAGTTCCCTACTCATGGTTATTTCTGTCTTCTGGAATCCTGTCTGCACAAACAGGAATTTTAAAAGAAGGTGAATTCTGGCTAACGTGCTAAATCTCCTCACCCCTTTGGGAAGCCAATCACCTTCCCAGTTGCCCCTTCCCAAGGTTTCTCCTTGGTACTTACAAATTTCTGTGGTCAGAGTCTTCTTGAAGCTTTTATGCCCCAAGAAAACACCACAAGCCCAGCCACTTACATCTGGCCCTTTTTTGGTGCTGATGCTTTCCAGGATGTGGCCCTGTCCTGCCTACAAAGGATCCAGATCACTCTCTCCTCTCTTGTTTACAATTCGCAAAGCACAGAAGTGTTAGGCTGGGGGTTTGCCTTGATGAAGAGCACATTTAAACTTAAAACAAGGACTTTGTCTGGCCATCTACAAGATGCTTAACTTTGTATGAATAACCTATCTGAGATTAACCTTAACCTTCACTGCTGTGTGTCTTTTACTTGCACTTTCAAAGAGCCATTTTAAATGCTGCCTGAACTTGCTCACCTTTTTATCAATGATGCAAGTGAATTCCCTTTAAATAGCAGCTGCTGACACAGCAGCTCTGGCTGTGTTTATTGTGATGCCATGGCCAAGATTCAGGCAAGGTAGGAGAGCCCCAGTCGGTGGGGTATCCCCACAGGGCTCTCCCCCTTCTCCCAGGGAATGCAGAGCTTTGGAGGGGCAGCAGCTGGGGATGGGTTGATGGGTGCAAAGGCAGAGCTGGGTGCTTCTTGTGTGTTTCATGGGAGGTTTGCAAATGTTCCAGGGCAAGGGGAAGTCCCTAAGCAAATTACCAGGATAGAGCACATCCATCTCCACCTTCCTGCCCACAGCTTGTGCTGGGGCACCTGCCCTGTCTCAGGGCTAGGGAGGGCAGGAGGACTTGGCTCCTGGCAGGGAGCTCTCCCACTCCACCACAAGCTGGGTTTGTGTGTTGGTTGTCAGCTCTCAGCCCTGCCCTGACACTGTGTCTAGCTGCGGCAGGAGTCAGATGAGGGCAGCCAGCCTCTCTGTACAGGTTGGGCAGGTAGGAAAGATTAATTTCCTCTTCTGTCCCAGCTACAGAGTCCTGGCCTTATTCCATGGGAGCAGTTCTGCCCAGGGCATAGAGATTTACCAGCACATGCAGCCTCTTTGGGTTGTTTTTAATTTCCCTTTTTTTTTCTTTTTTTTTGTACAGTCCTTAAGAATAGCCTGAATGCCTTTGAACTGAGACCCTTGTTTCCTAGATTTAGAGGGGACGAGTAGGATAAAAGGCTATGGAGATATTCAGGTGACTTTCCAGCAAGTTTGGAAAATAAGCCTAAAAATCAGGGTCTTTGCAAGGGCACAGAAGCTCTTTTTACCTTAAGAGCTCATGGAAACAGACATTCAAGACCAGTTAAGGCAGGAGTACAAATAATGCTGATGGCTTTAAAGGGCCTGCCATCACCAAGGAAGGTCTCCAGGTCCTCCAGAGTAGCTGTCTCTCCTCCAGACATGCAGTGGAGGTGTGTGGCTGGCTCATGGGGTGCACTGTGATGTGCAGCATGTCCACCTGTGCTGATGCAGCAAAGTGGTCTTTATCATGGCCCCATCTGGAAACTGGGGCAGCCTGAGTACTTACCCCTACAGGGAACACCTTGCTGGGGCTGTGGGCCTGCTCAGACTAGACAAACCTGTATCAAGCCCTGCTGCTCTGTCAGCAGTATGCTGCTGCCACAGTCTCCATCCACGGGTGCCCTGGGCTTTCCCCATCACTTGTGGGCAGCAGATGTGGCTGTACACTGTGGCTGTGCAGCGGAGGCGAAAGAGTTTTCCCACCCAGCCCAGTTGACTGGGATGTGAAAATGTTCCCAGTCATCATGAAGGTCCCACATTTGCCTCTGGGGTGCAACAGTGCATTAGGATTAGTACTTCTGAGCAGCTGATGCGCTTCGAGTTCACCCCATGTTTGTATTGGCACAGTCTAAGCTGATGAGCTGCTCTTGTACCTTCCTCCTGGGTGCACAGCCAGTCAAAATCCTGGCTGTGTACAAAGCTGAGGCTCCAGAATTATCACTGATGTGTGTATCTGTATGTGGTGTTTACCCAGAAGGCTGGGGTAGCTTGCTCTACAGGTGGCCCATGATATAGCTGATGGGACCCCCTGCGAGACAGATCCATGGAGAACCAGTGAGTTATGGTTCTATTAGCAGAGTTTAATGTGGTGGGGAACAGCATCTGGGTGGCTGTCACAACTGAGATGTTTTAGGGGATTTGAGCATGGATTTATTCACAGAAATGTAATCAGTGTATTGGATATGCAAGGCACTTAAAGCTTTCCCATCTGTTTTAGTTACCTCCTTAGTATCAGCACACCATTTGGGACTAAATATTTAAGGGGAGTTCCCCAAGGCTGTACCGTCTCACTCTGAAAGCACAAAATTGTCTAGAAATAATATCCAGGTGTTGAGGAAAGGAAAATGCTTGTGGCTATTACTTTGGGTTGTCTCCCAGCTCTGCTTCACCATGCAGTTTGTAGATTATACCTGACAGCTAAACTGCCTTTTACCTAATCATCCTGTCTTGGGTTTTCTTTGCTGGGAGAGGGAAAAGTTGGAGGGCTGTGAAATACTTTGAGCCATATCTTGTCAGAGGAGCAACTCCCCAAATCCAGTGGTCAGTATTTGGTACTGGAAAAGGAAAATGAAATCCACATAGTCATCTTCCCCTCCAGCTGGTCCCAACTTAGACACAGAAGGATGAGTGGGGTCTGGGACAGAAACCCCTTGTCCATCCAACTTGATTTCATCAGATCTTACAGTCTCTGAGCAAGCCCAACAGAGGCAGAAAGGACACAGGACACATAGTGGTGCCAGCAGCTACAAGTCCCTCACAGTATCTAAAAACCTTTGTCTCTTCTGTCCTAGTTCTGGATACTGCAGGCCAAGAGGAGTTCAGTGCAATGCGGGAGCAGTACATGAGGACTGGAGATGGTTTCCTTATCGTCTACTCAGTGACAGACAAGGCCAGCTTCGAGCACGTGGACCGCTTCCACCAGCTGATCCTCAGAGTCAAGGACAGGTGGGTGCCACGGGGCCAGGACCTGCCTGACCCATCTGGAGGGAGCCTGGTGGCACACCTCACCCTAACTTCTGTCTTCTGGGTGTCCCGAGACAAATCTTTATCTGGGGGTTCATGGATGTAAATGTGACAAGTGAGAAGTGGTTTACCTTTTCTGATAAGCATGAAGTGCTTTCAGTGTTATAATGGAGTGGGAATGTGTCTGGAAGGGAGATGCTTCTGCCAGAATGGTCTGGCAGAACAGTGGGAGAAAGGGAGATCAGACACCTTTGAACATAACCAGCTCAGCTGTGAAGGGGGAGGAAGGATGATCTGTGCACAGTGCAGGCATTTTGGAATCACCAGCAGGGAGTCAGCAAGCATTTGGCCCTAAGTACTATTTCGTGTGTCCTGGCACCATCTTCCTTTCCCTGGCTTGTGCCAAACACACCTTTGATGGCCCTGTGTAATTTGTGAGTGTGAACAAGTGTCTTGAAGGAGACAAAAACTCATGATGGAAGCAACTGTATTTCTTACCAGGGATGTGTTGTAGTTAATGCACTGTGCTCCGCAGCAACCATTTGCACAGAATAAAGCATCTCTGTGTGCCTGGGGAGACAGCAAGAGAGGTCACCTCTCCCCTCCTTACCATGTGCAGGGGAGAAGGTAGCACTGGGAGTTTAATCATGGTAAATAAATGTGTCCTGGCAGAGTGAGAGGAAGCTGCTGGTTTATCTCCAAGATAACTCCCTGTTCCCATCCTGGTTCAAGAGGCGATGGATCTATCCTCACTGGGTGGGGTGTGAATTAAGTCCTAATATGTCTGCAGATTTGAAACACTTAGTTTTTCCGTTCATAATGGCTTTTAATTATGAAAGTCATCAAGAAAAGTCACCAGAGGGTTTGGGCCTCGTTTCTGACTTCCTTTCACAGCTCTGAATAACTTCCCCACAGGAAGGGTGGACTCGTATCATGTGAGGTTCACAGCTGACAGCTCTTCCAGTAAAGCATCCAAAGCATAGCCCACAAGCGTGAAAAGTAAAGGAAAAAACACCCTTTGATTTCATTTCAATGAAGAAAAATGTCAGTCACTCAGTCAGCCTCTCAGATCACAGCAGTCTAAGCACTGCTGGCTTAGCTTGGGGCAAAGTAAATCTGTTTCAGAAAGCTGAAGGAGACAGCACAGAATTTCCTGTAACCTGTCCCAGTCCAATGCTGGTTTTATCTAATTTAACTTGGTGAAAATAAGATGTGGTGTTCGCTGTTTTGCTCTGGACTGAAACTTTTACCCTCCATAAGCCGTGCAAACGCCGCAGTGGTGTGTGAGAGGCAGGAAGTGAAACAGGCTGGTGAGCTGTTTGTGTTTCCCTGCTCAGCGCCACTCCGAGCGTGAGGAGCGTATTAATGCTTCATCCAAAACCTGAGCTTGGTCAGAAAATCGCAGCAGTGGGAGCAGCATGAGTAAAAAAACCCTCCTGACAACCCCACGGGTAGCTGGGAGCACAGTATCGCCCTGGTTTTCAGGCTAGCAGGCAGTTTTGGCAACTTTAAAGCCAAAAGATTTGCAGGCTGCTGTGTTGGCAGGGCTGTACAAAGCCTTCCTCCCATTTCTTTCCACAACTTTCATTATAGTAAAATTTCCAACTGTAGCAGCTTTGTCCAACTAGCAATTGTATGGTTTACAATAGGGAACAAAGTCCCCATAGAGTTTTATGCCTGATGTAAACAAGGCAAATGAGATACCATCCAAAAGTAATCCCTTTCTAATCAATGTGCTGCAAGCCAAAAAGCAATCAAGTAATCCTGACAAGCAAATATTTTGCTCCAGAATGATCAGACTCAAGATCTATCAATGCTCAGGTATTAACATTAAATCACAGTCACATTATCAGAATGAATAACTCTGAGACTCATTTAAAATGCAGAGTACAGTACGGTATTTTTCCAGCCAGAGTAATAGGGCAACATGCCAGAGGGAAGATGGAGCTCTTATCATCTTGTTGAAAAATGACCCAGAAATGCTGTTTGAAAATCCAGAGTTACCCAGGGAAGTGTTTTATGCACAAATGAGTATGGCCAGCTGCTCCTTACCCCCATAAAATCAGCTCTGTTACAGCAGAGAACACTGGGATCATTTAGGAGGGTTTGAAGTCAAATATAAGACAACAATACTGCAGTAACTGTCAGTGGTCAGAAGGGACCTCCTCCCTCCCAGCAGCAGCTAAGAGGCCCTGCAGCAGCTGATTGCTCTGTTTCATGAAGCCAGAGGAGAGAGTGGCACTGCCAACAATCCTCGTGGCTCCCAACCTTGGGTCTGTTTATCACTGGAGCTGTGGAGCTTTCTGCAGGAGGAGAGGGGGAGAGCCCAGGACATGCTGTGGATAGATGGATCTCTTCTCAGGTGGTGGCTGAAGACAGTCCCTTACATGCTGGTAGTTAAGGAAATACTGAATATTATTCCAGAGGGAGATGGTTTTGGTATTTTTTTTGGGATTAGAAACAGGAGATGATAGAGAACAGCACTGGAATCTTAGTAAATCTCTTTGGTTCCCTCCAGCCTCCTTCCAGCTACCACTGCCAGGCTTTCAGTTTGTCTTGGGGTAACAGCTGATGGGCATCTTTTTGCTCCCAGTCATTTTTTCCAGCATTTGATGCCCCTCTAAGCACCAGCTCCCACAGTCCATCTTTCCTTCCCCCACAGTTGCTCTCAGTGGATGACCAGGAAAGAAATTACTCCAATTCTTCCATCATCCCTAAGTGCCTTGCCAAGATATGCAGTTACCAAGATGCCTTAACTGCTACAAAAGAGTCCCAGTATCCTGTCTGAGATCTGTCTTTATAACTCAGTTGATTTCCTGGCTAGTTCTATAGATCTTTCTTCACCAAGTTGGATCTTCAGGCTTAGTTATTATCAAACATTGCAAAAATGGTGACAATAAATTCCTGAAGTCCCTACAAATAACAATGAATGCATGCATGCATGCAACTTATCAAGTGAATTTTTGCAATGTGAACATATGTGTAGCGCAGCCTGGGGGTTTTCTTTATTTTTCTTTACACATATGTGGTATGTCTTTAGCTGAAAATGTTAAATTATGTCAGCATTAAAAAAGTGAAATTTATGCTTCTAATTTTTATTGTAGTCTGCTAATAATTGAGTGGTGGTTTTGATTTTTTTCCAGGGAGTCTTTTCCAATGATTTTGGTGGCAAACAAAGTTGATCTAATGCATTTACGGAAAATTACAAGAGAACAGGGGAGAGAAATGGCAACAAAACATAACGTAAGTTTGCAGGATTATTTAATGGGTTATTGACAGTCCTATTACAGGCATTCAGAATTTAAATCTGTGCTAGTTAGGAGCTGAATTAAAGCTTACAATTAAACATTTGCAAATACATTTTTGACTACTACAAAGTCGCAGCTATGCAGTTTCCTTCCAGTAGGGCAAATTCATCACCAAAACCAGAACCTCTGCTGTGCACCAGGCTGGAGCCACCACTGAGACTTACATATGAGGTGTCTGAAAGTGGTGAGAAGTGTTCAGGATCAGGGAAGAAAGTGCACTCCCCTGGAGTGAAAAGGCAGAGTCAGGCATTAGGAGGTATATCCAGGTGCCTGAGCTTGTTAAAGATAATGAAGTTAACAGGGTTGTAAAGCCTATATAAATCTGGCTCACCATCTTAGCTCTGCATTATTCATGCTGTTAGTTTAGCCTGAGAAATTAGTCTTAGATGGGTGTAGATCACATGCTGCTCCACTAATCACCTCTAAATGCCAGCAGCCCTGAATACCCAGAGGGAGACAACAACTCCCTTACGGAGTGGAGCTGAAAGGAAAGGTTAAAGGCAAACAAGCCTGAGACCTCTTGGCAGCTTGCTGTGCCTAAAGGACAAGCTGTGTGGTGGTTTCTGAGCAAACCATGATGGGAGTTTGGCAGGGCAGGTTCACTCCCCCCCCTCCCCAAGGATGTTGGTTTCTGTCTCAGCCAGGACACCTAAACTGCAGCACAGCATGTTGTATCCATCTGTATGCACATGCTTTGGAAAAGGCCATGCATGAAAATACCTTATCAGAGGCATTTTTATAAATCTGCCAGTGTGCTGGACAAGCACTCTAGGAGGCCCCATCTGGCTGTCAGACTTTGAAGGGGAAGATCATTTTACACTGGAGGGGAATTGTAGTCATGAAATATTCATGCAGTAGTCCCAATAAAATGTGGCAAGCAAGAATTTTTGGCAAGTGCTGGTCTTTCAACAACCTTGGGCTATTTTCATGTCTGTGAGCACTGCTCAGGGGGAGAGAACATCTGACGACATGAAGTCTGTGCTTGTTCTCCCCCAAACCCAGAGCTCTGATGGCAGATGTTTAGCCTGGTGCTTTTTCCAGACCTTTTGTGAGCACTCGCTGACCTTGCTGCAAGCGTGAGGGCGTTGATAGCAGTGTCATGGCAACATTTTGTTTACGTGTATTTCCCTGGCCTTAGCATCTGATCTCCCCAGCCCTTTAGGCTTTTCATTTTGAAACTGGTTTGCTCCCAACACGTGGGCTGTTGCTGATCTCTTTCACGATATGCTTCTCTCCTCCAGATTCCCTATATAGAAACGAGTGCCAAGGACCCACCTCTGAACGTGGACAAGGCCTTCCATGACCTCGTGAGGGTAATAAGGTAAGCTGCAAACTCCTGCCTTCCTTGCTGCCCACGGATGGGAAGTGCAGGAGTCCTAGCCCAGAGGGTCAGGAGCCACCTTTTGGGGAGCAGGGGCCAGGTTTGCTTGGGAGTGGGAGATTTCTGGTGTTTTCTAACTTTCTTGTCCTCTATCTGCTTAGGTGTGTTACTAGCACTTAGTTATCCATGCAGGACATCAGTACCAGGCACAGTAACAAGTAGCTGTGGCCATAATGAAGATCTTTTAGTCAATTAATTGTGCAAAGCCTACTATAGTGATGAGCACTAAATTACTGGCATTGAAAGCTCTGGACCAGTAATTTGTGTTTTCATAGTTTTGTCCTCTCAGGGTCTTGTGTTGCCAGAGGTTAAAAAGGACTGGCAAAAAATTCTACAAAATTCTAATGTTGTAGGTGACTTCTAACATTTTCTGCTCACTAAATGGAAAAAATCAAGCCATTTTGTATGAGAAACTGCATGACCTAATGGCTAAGCCGCAGGTTTCCTCCTCAGACTGCAGAGGTTTGTTCCCAGTTTTGGCATGAGCTGCCTGTGCTCATTTTGGCAAACTCTCACTCTCTGGGTGAACCCCTGCTCTGGCTGCCAGCAGGGAGGCACTGCCTTCCAAAATCCTGGCTCCCCTGCAGGAAAAGAGCTGCACGCACATCTCAGCATCTCGGCTGATAACCTCATCTCTCTCTGAGATTTGTTTTTCTGGCACTAGTTATCTGCCAGATTTTCTGGGCCCTCATTTTTCATGTTTTGGGAGGGTGCTGAGCTGAAATCATGCTCCTCCCTGCCGTGCAGTCAAAGTGCCTCTCTTGGCAATTAAACCACAAGGCATTTATTCACAGCATATCTGTACTTGTGAATATCCTAGCACAGCCTCAAGCCAGCCTCCATCAAAAGCAGATGGTACTGCCCACTCTTCCCACATGTCTCAAAAGCAGGGGGCAGAAAGTCTTTGGAGAACGGAGTTGGAAGTGTCCCAAGCTCTTTCCCAACTGTTCTGTAGCTCAGTATTAGCTGGCTAGATATTACTTTTGTGTTGCAGCAAGCTCTTACCATCTATTCTGCTCTGCAGGAAAGGAAAACAGCCAAAATAAAATGGAAAGGCTTTGTTTGCTTTCTCTACCTAGCACAACTCCATGCAGGCTAAAAGGAGTATTGTAATGAGGCATCACTAATTTCAAACCCTGAAAATGCACTCCATTACCTCAAAAATAAGTGGAACATCTCAGTTTTCTGAGGTCAAAGTACAGTGAAAGTCCTTGCCAGCCAGGTGAAACCCTCGTGGCATCAAGGGCACCAGAAATGTTCACAGGAGCTGGAACTCAGGTTAAATCAGAGAGCAGGGAGATGCTGTGTGATCTGGCTGGTCACTGGCCACAAAGCAGCTTTGCTTGGTTTTTGGATGTTGCAAACCATCCACAGTCAAGGGCAGCATCACCCATCAAGTATTGTTTTTCTGGTTTTCAAGTGAGCTTTTTCAAATCAAATGTAAATTTCAGCTCCCTGATAACTCCGTTGTTGATGGAGTGCTTTGCAAATGAAGGGTTTTCTCAGAGTACTTGTGAGCTCTCAGGGTGAGGATGCTTGTTCAGGGTTGCACTTTTTGTGCTCCTTGCACTTGGCTGATTCCCAGTTTATTTAGTTTCATGCAAGAACCTTGTCTGGAAGTAATCCAGAAGGGAATAGGGTGATTGAGTCCACCCAATAGATGTTTTAAATTTCCTGATGCCCCTTTTTTTGCAGCAGTGCACACACAGGGACTGTCACAGCAGAAACCTTGAGCAGGCCTGGGGTGTGGTTTCTGGATCTCTAACGCAGATCCAGATGAGTGTGAACACCTTGTGGTCACTTAGCATTTATCCAGGTTTAAAGTATTTTTTGGATTTCATCTTTCTAGTTTTGAGCTTTAAAGTTTTATGTTTTTCATGCCTCCAACCTTCATATTCACTGAAAAAATGTCTTAACTAGTTAGAGCTGAGTTTTTCAGGCAGTGGCAAGAATTTGGAAGCTGAGGCTGTAAGAGAAACGCCAGCTAAAGCCATAGTGATTTATGTCCCAGCAATGTCTCATCCTGGTCTGGATTACTTGGTATGAACACTTGGTTTCATGCCTGGCATATTATATCACAAAGAGGCTGCTTTTGAACTGTTCAGACTCTCAGGTTTGAATCTACGGAAGCTGCCGGTGTTTGTGTGTTTTATCTTGCACTAAAATCTCCATTTACAGGCTGTCTGTTGGGTGTTTGAGCTACAAAGCCTTCTGTTGGGTTTGCCCTGGGCTGCTGCAGTGGCTGCTGCAGTTGGGCACAGCTGCAATCAGGCATTTGGGAGAAGCCCTCAACAGAACACTCTAGAGCTGCTCACAGCTCCATGGCACAGCACAGGAGGGCTTTCAGCTGCATGTTCCTGGTGGCTGTGACTTCAGACAGCCAGGGACACCTTTTTTGGGTCAGCTCATTCTCTGTGCTCAGGTGCTCTTCACAACTTCCAGGGGAAGCCAGAGCCCCATCAGCAGCAAACTCAGGTTTTGGTTTATTGTTTTTTAGGCCCCCTCCATAACCAAGTCTGAAACTGGCTAAGGGCAGTGCCAGCT
Source organism: Lichenostomus cassidix (assembly GCF_008360975.1). NCBI lineage: Eukaryota > Metazoa > Chordata > Aves > Passeriformes > Meliphagidae > Lichenostomus > Lichenostomus cassidix. Next base: position 25,631,779 of record NC_139488.1, read on the forward strand.
GAAAGGCAGAGGGGTGTATTTCTCTGTGCTCTCTGTATCTCTCTCGTCCTCTTCCCTACCGAGTGTCAGCAGCAGTGTAAAGGATGACTGCACAGCTTAGAGCATCCCTGTTTCCCAGAGCAGCCCCTGGGGCAGGGGAGGAGGCAGCAGCTCACCCAGGGCAACTGGAGGCATAGTGGCCTGGCAGGACCTACATCCCTGCCATTAGCCTTGATGGCTTCTTTCCTCCTTCCTGAAGAATGCAGGCAGTTCTCAGCGTGGCGTGAAAAGCCACGCAGTGCTGGAAGGGCTATATGGAGGAATGTATGTGAATATACACATGCATGCCAAGATGCTGCTCTGCAGGCTTCCCAGGGCTGTGGATCCAGCCCAGCCTTATGTCTCACCTGCCTGTTTTCTTCTCTGTCTCCCAAAAAAGGCAACAGATCCCAGAGAAAAGCCAGAAGAAGAAGAAAAAGACCAAATGGCGAGGGGACAGAGCCACGGGCTCCCATAAACTGCAGTGCGTGATTTTGTGACGAGACAGCCTGGGAGTGCCTTGGATGCCTCCCTCCTCCCCTCTGGACCCACTGCCAGCCCAGGCGAGGAGCAGCAGCCCCATGCTGATGCCCACACAGCCCCGTGGCCCCCTTGGGCTCCCTATGGCGGCTCAGACTCGGAGGAGGTGGCTCAGAGGGTTTGGATCCCCCCGGAGAGGGACTGCACATCAGGGCCAGCGTGGGAGCTGTGCGAATGGGAGGCGGAAGGGATCAGCAGGACCTCAACTCTCAAACATCCCCAGCGCCTTCCAGGGGCCTCCATGATGCTTATTTAAAAAAAAAAACAAAAAAACAAAAAACAAGGAAGAAGTTAAAAAAAAAGTGTTGGTTTTATCTGCAAACATTTCTCTTTGTGACCCATTTCTGAACAGCCTTGAATAGCCCCCCTGTTTGGTACAGTCATCTGTGTATGTGTGGGGGAAGGGAAAGGGCTTTTCTTTCTCTTAAGTTTTTTTTTTTTTTTTTTTTGCCCTCTTCTTCCTTTTTGTTGTTTGCTCAGCGAGTGTTGGGTTGCAAAGAAACAACGGCCAGGCTTAGATTTTTTGCACTGAACTCTCTCTTGGGCGGCAGTGCCAAAACACAACTTAATATGAAAGTGCATAGATTTGGAGGAAGAAAATTAATTCCAGCTGCTCTGGGTGCTCCAGACATTGTGTCAGACTCTGGAGGGCCGCCAGCTCACAGACCATAAACTCCAGCTTAGGAAAAGAGGTTTGGGCTTGGATTATATTTTTTTTCTTACCCTTTGTCAAGAGGTTTTGTTTCTGTTTTGTAACTTTGGACATGTCAAACTTAAGACATTTTGTTAACCTGGAAGTATTTAAATTAAAGTAATTTACAAATGGAAGGGTATGTCATTTTTGGGTGAGGAGGTGGAGGGGAAGGGAGAAAGGAAGTAAAATCTGAACTGAATTTGTTATTTGGGTGTTGAATTTCTTCCTCATAAATGCATGTAAAGTGGTGTGATCTAAATCCCTTCTCTTTTATTCCTTAACCTTTCCCTGCAAACCCACTCTTGGGTAGATGAAATGTTTTGCTTTTCCCAGGCTCATCTCACACACACAGGGAAAAAAAAATCAGTTTATGGACTTTGGCTCAATGTTTCTTCTTCTCCCTCCTTCGCCAAGAGTTGGTGACTTGAAAGGAAGAGGTGTTTTTAAAATGATTCAAGTGGGATGTGTCTCTTCATAAGCTGACTGTATCTAAAATGTCTGCCTGAAAACAGTAAAGACTAAATATGCCTTATGAAAAGACAAGGCAAAAAACCTGCAACCGTTCAAACTGCCATCTGTAGCACTAGAAATAAGGCTCTGCACATCCTGGAGGGGCCACGTGTTCTTTCACACCTTTCCTGACAGTAAGTAATTGCAGAGGCAAATTTGTCTTTAATGGAATGTCATCTGCTGGATTGAATCCATTGGCTCCATTCACATGGTCACCAAACCTGTTTAAAAGTAGCAACTTGCTTTTCATCAGCTTGAGTCCTATTCAAATATGCTTTATGGGCATGACTTAAAATATTGGCAGAGTATGAAAGCCTGAGATTTACGTGTCTGAGCACAGAAAATCCTGGTATTGGATACTGAAGATCCATTTAAGATGATGGATCATCACAAACTTAGTTGTCCATGCTTGTCTATTTGCCACCAGATTCCATTTCTCGACCCTTTACCAACCACCTTTTAGAAGTGAGTTGGCTGCTGATTATTTTTCAGGTGAATGAGGCTAATGGAAACACGTTCTTAATTTGTCCAGCCTTCATCACGGCCAGAAGATGGCAAAAGCCTGTGGCTGGCTCAGCAAGTTGCTTAGGGTAATGCTGGCTCTGCTGCCTCTGTCCAGTTTGGTGTGGTGACAGATGCTGGGGATGCACTGAGCAGGGGGATATTGGAAAGAAGTGGACTCTTGGGGTGGATGTGGCATGTGACACACTTCAGCTGTGTCGCCTGAGATGTGGCTCCCAACCATTGCAGATTTCTCCCAGTGTTGGCTGAATGGAACTGCGGCAACCAAAACCATCCACTTCAAATCCTGGTCCTTGAGACTTGCCTGTGCCTTCTGGAGGAAGATCTCCTTATAGGCATCTCATTTGTTCTGCTTTGAAAACCTTTAGGAAATCAGAAATTGTCTGATCTTTCCAACCAACCCATTTCACCATCACTCCTGTAACCAATTCCCTGCCAGAATCCCTGTCTGGCCTGACTGCTGGCTTAATACTTTTAATTATACACTACTAATGCTATGGGATCCCACACACAAGAAGATGATGGCATTTCCAAGGAGCCCCTTTAATACCCCCTAGAGCACTTCCACTTAAAAATAACTTGATTTCTGCTGAAACACCTCATCCTTATTATTTTTATCTAAACCCTTGGGAATGCTTGCCTGAAAACAGCATGTGTGTCTCTTGAGTCACATCTGCTGCGTACTCAGCACTGCATGTGAAAAATTATCTGCTTTTTCTGAAGCTTCTTAATTGTTTCTTCAGTTTCTTTAGCAACTAACAGCTCTTGCAGAATAACGGAGGGGAGGAGGAGGAGAAAGGAGCATATTAGCAACAGAATATGGACTAGTGGCAAATGGGGAAAGCATGGCTGTTTTCTTCTATGTTCATCAACTTGGTTATAGCAAGGAAGGGTTTCCAGCATGGATTGCATCTCTGAAAATCATAGGGCACTGAAAATAGTGAGGTATACAAAGCCTAACCCAGCCTTTCACGTTGGGAAATGGAGAGAACCTTCCTTGCCATGCACAACACCTACAGACCTGGGTAGTGAGACACCAGTTGGTGACACACAACGGAGAGCAACTGTACTATGGATGGCTTATATTTTTCTATGGAGCATCCAGTGGATAAGGACATTTTTGTTGTGGTCAGGGACAGCCTGGAGAAGGATCCTGTAAGGGCACAGGTGGGGCTTATTTCCAAAGAGCTGATGGTCTAAGTGACTTAACATCGTCTTCAGCCCCTGAGTAAATCTGCATTCCCTTGTCTCAGAGCAATCTGGTTCCTCTTCTGTTAAATAGGAATTGGCAAGGTAGAGCTGGCCATAGTCTTACCTTACTTTCAATACACAGTTTCAAATAAAATGAAAAGAGGGGTAAAACCTTACAGATTTATTGGTATTTAATAACCAAACAACCTCCTTTTTCTATTTTAGACACTGAATAATATTTGTAGAACAAACAAAAAACTTTAAGCTACCTAAGTTTTGGCTTTGCAGAGGTGTTATCACCTCCCTAACCTGGGATCCCATCACAGCTGTACCACTGCCTTCTGGTAAATCATGTTGCTGTTTCCTTCCCTCAGGTCCTCTTGCCTATAAGGCAGCCACTGGCTTGTTTTTTTCTCACCTTCTGAGGTGCATGACATTTATTGTACAAGCAAAGTCACCTGCATGTCTGTCTATCTTTGTCTCTCATTTAAGAAAAAGAGGTTGGGAAGGAAGAGAAGGAAAAGTACCTGGTTGAAATAAATACATGTTCCTTTGGCATGAGCAGAGTTTAATTGTCCCTCTCTGCCTGCCAACTCTAAATGGCACAAAAGCCTGATAAGAGCAAAACCAAACACCACCACCCCACACCTGAGCAGGCTTGCAGGTGGTGGCCACCTACAAACCTGCTTTCTTGGCTGCCTCAGCTAAGGCCAGTGCTGCTCAGTTATAGCCTGGGTACATTTCAATAAACCATGTTCAGGTGATGGTGTTCAGCAGCAAAACACTGGAGATGGTGAACAAGAAAAGCAAGAATTTAACAAGGGGCTGAAATTGCTTGGTTTGGATCACATGTTTCAGGTTAACAAGAGGTCATTGCTGTATGTTGCTTGGTTCCTTAATCTGCAATAATTAATTTTGGCTGGCTCTTTTAACCTACCGCTGTACTAGAATTTGCAAATTAGGACAGGCTGAGGGGTTTAGACATACATGGTGTGTCTCGTCTGGAGAGGAAATGAGCATTATTAGGCACAGAGAGGACAGCATTATACTGCTGGTTCAGACTTTTTGGTTTAGCTTGTTACCATCCTCAGGCCAAAATGGACTGCCCAGAGACTAATTCAGCTCCAGTGATTTCAAGGGATGGTCCCTAAATGCTGCTGAAGTGCTTGGATTAGGGGGTGATACCCCCAAAAGCCCTGCTAAGAGTAGAATATAATGAGGAATACAAGAAGATATTTTAAGAGACATAACTTGTCATCTGCTCCAGATGTCAGGGTTCGGATATTTATTAATGAGGAAGAGAGGGCTTGAGAGAAGTTTGTCATCAGGGAAATAGTCAAGGCCCTGTGACAACTGCCACATCAACCTGTGTACCTTGGAATGGACAGAAGAGCTCTGTGTCTGGAAATCTGCCTCTGTGAGCTGGGATTCAGTGGCCAATCTACTCTATCTGTGCTAGGCTGGGCAGGAAGGAGGAGCTTTAGTGCATTTATCAAGGACTGCACTAGAGCTGCACCGCAAACATGACAGTAAAAAGGAGAGGAAGGATGCTGTGGCATGGGAAGTGTTATCATTCTTGGTCACTGTTCCTCGTGCTGGGAGGTCTCCAGTGGTCACACAGATTAAACTGTGTGTCTTGCATTTATGTATTTAATACCATCTGAGGTGCCTGGGGGTATCCAGAACATTTACCTGCTAGTTTCAGCTGTAACGCAAGACCTACAGGAAATCTGTGCCCTTCTGGAGCAGCAGCCACCAGCCAGGCAAGGATTCAGCTGAGCACCTGAAACAGGTCCAGATGTGTACCTTGGGGCAGCCAGCAGGGCTTGGAGAACCCTTTTCTATTTCACAGCAGTGCTCTGAGAAAAATGTGGGTATTTCAAGTGCCTGTGGATACCCTAGTTCTCCTGCAAAGTGATGTTACCTGTGTTTTAGGGAGTCACTGATGCATCTAGACAAAGTCTGAAGTAGAAGTCACCAATTTTGTGAAATGTATTAATTGCATCTTGCTGCCTAAGCGATCTCATGAGTATCACTTGCACAATTAGGCTGTAAATAATTAAATATTTGGCTATCAGGGATTCCATCAATATGCAGGCCTTTTGCTTCCTTTCCTCTCGCATGCAAGGGGAATAAATATTTCATAGATGATCTCACAGATGGTTTCTGGGAGGACACAGGACTTGCTTGCAGAAGAAGAGAACGGGGAGATAGATGACTCTGTGTGTCCTGGATCCCATGATGGGGACACACAAGGAGTTACAGCAGAGGTAGGCCCTGCTCTGAGGGGATTTCCCACCACTGTGGCAAATCACTGCTGCTTCCCTGCAGCTCCAAGAAGTCACTCCTAAGTGGCCAGCAGGTCAGGCAGGCCAAGACTTCCCAAGGCAGGATAAATGTGCAGGCACTGTGTCCCTGCTGTGCCAAAGGGAGGTGGCCAGGGAAGGAAGGGTCATGCTCAGTATGTGAGACCTGCCAGGCTGGTGAGTGCAGGGGTTAATGCTAACCACAGGGAGGGAGATGTTCAGCAGGGCTGAGTGCAGAGTAGAGACAGCCAAAATCTCCTCATCCTGGCAGTTCTGGGTCAGGCTTTTTAATATCTTTTGCATTCAGGTATCCCTTTGCCAGATCCTGGGGGACCAGCAGCATCATTCCAAGCCAAACACAGCAGTCTGACTTGCCACAAGGGTTACTACTTCTCTGGGTTCCATATCTCCTCCCAGCTCTCTCTCCTGCAGACCAGGACACGTGCAACATTGTCTGAGAGCTCAGACTGGGCATGTGGTCAGAGCCAGGAGCCAAAGAGGAGGGACTCAGGCAACATCCTGGATTTGGTCAATAAGAGAGCAGGAGCAAGAGGCAGAGGAATGAGCTTTGTGAATTGGGACCCTGTTCTGTAAAGCCAAATCCTCTGCAAATCTGGGCAAGAGACATTTTACAGCTCGTGATTAAGACAATCTCTGCCGAGAAGTCAGCCCAGCTGAACAAGTCACAAGCTGGTCCTTGGGCTGCCACACACAGAGGTGGTTATCATGTGGCTTCTGTGCCAGCAGCTCCTCTCACTACAGTAGCCAAGCCTAAGCAGCCCAGACCCAGACAGATACTGGGCATGCCTCTTTGCAATGTCCTCATAAAGCAGGGAGTTCTTTTCTGCAAGCTCCATAATAAGGCCTGTGTTTCAAACAGCAGTGCCTGGGATGGAGCCGACAGAAAGCAGGAAATTCAAAGTTAAGGCTGATGCTCCGGGCTTTGCTCACACAATTGTTGAGGTTGAACAAAGCACAATGATGTGAGCTGGGACAGGGTGCTACTCACCCTCCCCTGGGAGCTTCCTGCCTTGCCTGGTCTCATCCCAGTCTCCAAACTTTCATAAGAGCTTAAGCGGGTTCCTGGCATCGAGTTTCCCACAGAGCAGGTCACAAAGTTTTGTTCCCATGGGTTTTTTGCTTGGCTTGGTGAAGTCTCTTTGTCTCCCCTGCAGCCTTTGGCCAGCAGGGTTAGCGTGGTGATGGGGGTGTCTGGGCAGCCTTTGGCAGAAGGTGCTTTGTGGGGAAGAGGAGTTTCAGCAGGAGCTGGGGAAACCAAAGCGGTCACACCATCAGTATAAAACACCTCAAAGCAAAGGCAGCACTCTGCTAAGTTTTTATTGGTTTTACTTTAGTGCATAAAAATTATTCTGGGAAAATTCACATGCTATCGTAAGAATAGAGAACTAGAACTAATGAGAGAATTAGAGAACTAAGAATTTTTCACTTCAGGATCTTAAAGCATTCAAGAAACAATCCAACCTCTTGCAGTCAGGACACTCAGAAGTGGCAGCTCCTGTTCCATAGGCTGAAGAAACAAGAGTACAGACATCTGAAATGTAGAGAAAGAAAGAACTGGGGCTGGTGAGATGCTCAAACATCAAACACCACTGGGACTTGTGACCAATTTGATTCAAGCTGTGAAACTATAATTAACATAGATGAAGATAAATATTAAATGCTAAAGAGGTCTAAGGCCAGCTATCTTGAGAGGTTCAGTCCCTGATAAAAATTGTAAATACCTACTAGATATAGGCTGTTGCCAGAAATGGCATTTTGTCAGCATTTTCAATTGATTTTTTCCCCTAAACAATCTATCTCCTTCCTAAATTAGAAGTAATCTTGTCACATAATAGAGATAAATTAAAAATGGAAAAAGGCACAAGTTTTATTTAGAGAAGAGAAATTACTCTTGTAAAATGCCTTTGAACTTATTTACATTACTTACATGACTGCCTTTGTTTTTCCTAGAGAACAAAAGCTTGACTTCTGCTTGTCCAATGGAGCCCTCAATCCCAGTGACTGGATCAGTGATGGGCTGCCTGAGCAAAACAAACCTGTGAGCACCACATGTAAGCTGTGTGAGCCCACAGATAAGTTGCTGGTTTAAGTTTCCAAGGGTCAGATGCTAATGCTTAATTTTAAAATGACAGGTCCTTTGGCAATGTTGTCCTGAGACAGCAAAGAAATGACACTATTGAATGTCAGTGTGACTGCTCCTCTCAGCATCCAGAGGAGCACCAGACCTACCTGGTGTTACTGATGTGTGTGTGGAATAAACCACCTTTGCTTCTTGAGACAGGAGTTAACATCAGCCTGACCAGTGCTACAGGCAGGAAGGCTGCCTATATTTTTCTTATGTTTTATTGCCAGCTAATGCCAAACTGGAAATTTATTCAAGTCTAGCAATAGTCTAAGCTTGATTTGCTCTTACTGTGACCAGTGTGGGACTTGTAACGCTGAAAAATCACTGGAAAGCCAGTCTGGCTACAGCACATTTTGTTAGTGCCCAGCTGCCTCTTGTTTGCAACAGCCTTTTACCACAGGCTCTGTAAGGGTGGGACAGAGCTGCTGCTGCTCCCTGGAGAGAGGTAAGTGCCTTGAATTTGATTGCTTGGGCTTGGGGTTGTGTCTGCTGCATGCCTCTGTCATTAAGGGGGTCTTAGCATCTCTTTGGGGCAATTTGGCTGTTTCCAAGAAATGAATTAGCTGCATTGACCAGTTAAGGGCAGGAACAATTAGTCTGTGTTTTCAGGCGGTATCAGAATTAGGTGGCTGATATATAGATTAAACCCCAGGAGAGCATTTGTGGTGAGATGTGGCCTTTCCTGCCGTGTGAACTGGCCTTGTCCCAGCAGTCTCCATCAGTCCCACCTGCTCCTTGCAAAAATGTCCTGCAGCAAACACACACAGGGTGGGTGGCATCTGGCATGAGCAGGGAAGTCAATACAGCCCTGGGACCCCTTCATGTGTGGGCAGTGTGGGTGCTGGCAGCAGGACTGCTCAGCACCACTGGGAATGCACTGGAGTTTTTAGTAAGGGCATACCATGCTTTTCCAGATCAGTCCTGTCCCCCTCTCTTGCCTATTGGTGCAGAAAATAACCTTAAGAGCAACTAAACAGCAGTCAAAGCTTCTCTAACACCTTCATCTTTGTGTCCCTTCTCAGTGAGGGCTGGGAGTAAAACTGTCCCAGAAACAATGGCTAAAAAACGCTGAAGGGGGAGGGCGTGAAAGGGAAACTACAATCTGCACTTGCACTGGTGGCGGATGTTTTTTATTACTGTTATTGGCTATTCAAACACTTGCCCAAAAAAAGAAAAGGAGAAGTGGAGACGGCAGCCACAAATCAAACAGATTTCAAACAGTTCACAAACTTTTTCTAAATATATTAATCTTCCAAAGACTCTTTAGCCTGCTTGTTAGATTTAAATAATCTTGACCTAGTACTTACTAAATAGCTAAAATCTTTTGAGAGTTCACATTTATAGTCCAGATCACTGCAAAACAAAGGGTAGAAAGAAATCCCATTTGGATGTGAATATTTAATACGGCTGTTTGGAAAGCTGCTGCACTGACATTAATTTGGGCAGATAATCAAATAAGTATTAAAACAAACAATTATGCACACATATAATTAGAACAGGAAAAGGTTCTAAGTTAAGCCAAAAAAGAATGGTTTATAAAGACCATTTGATCATGGCCTTTCAAACAGAACTGGAACAAAACACCAAGGCTGTTACTTTATATTCGGGATTATAGATCAGTGGAGGTACCAGTAGCACCTGGTGTGTAAATACAGGATGGATGCTGGGTTTGTTCTTCAGGGACCCACTTCAGAGCCTTTGAATGTTCACTGGAGCCTTTCTGTTATGTCAAACAGGCTTTGGGTCAGGGTCCATCACCTGATCAGGGAATCCCACGATTCCTTTATTTGGCAGCTTGCAGGAAAAGCAGAAGTAAAACATATTGCAAAAGCCAAGCTCCAACAGGAGTCCTGTTCAATTATGTCTTAACATTAAACTGTAGCTAATGTGCTTTTACCAGATGTCCTGATGAAATATTATTACAAGCTGGTGCATTGCATTAATTAAAGTGAAATTTCATAATGAATTCTTTTTTCAAGGCAGCAGGGATGAATTGATGACCTACATAACCTCCCTTCCCTCTGAAACAGCTTTCCAAACTAATGAAATGAATCCCCCTGGTTGTGGCAGGGGAGCAGAGCGAGCCTTGCTTTGCATCCCAGCTACACACTGAGACAGGAAAAAATCTGGGCACTCTCCACAGAGATTATGGCTTGCCTTTCATTGTGTCTGGCAACAAGAGGGAACTTTCAGAGGCAGGAGGACTCTCCATTAAGGCACCTTGCATAACAGGAGGCTTTTGAAAGCTCCATTAAAATTCTTGGACAGTGCCCTCACAGAGAAGCTGGGGGATAAGCTGGCTGACCCTCTACCTTATAAACTGGCACAAATGCACAGACAGTTAAATGCACATTTGTTCGAGCATAAGAGGCTTAGGGTATGCCATTAAAATATAATCCACACCGGACAACAAACATCCCACAGCTGGCAGGCTCAGACCCATCTTTGCGAGCGTGTCAGGAGAGAAGCAGGAGGATCAGCATCACAGCCCATGTGTGAGAGAGCTGACGGGAGGAGGGGAAGCTTCTGTTCCCAGGCATATGTTTTTAAAAGAGAAAATATGCCTGTGAATTCTGATTATGCCTGTGTTAGTACATTTTGATCCGTGGTGGTTTGAGATTAAAAGCGATTTACGGTGTTGCTAAGTCTCAGCAGTCTACATTTCACTAAGCCATTGCAGTGCAATCAAAACAGTGCCTGCACCAGGGCTGGGTTGTGCCAGCGAGTCCTAATTGCCTGAAAGATAATGGTGTCATTAAAGTCTCTTGCCCCTGTGAGCCTTGTACTCCTCGACAGAAAAGATGCTTTTATTGTTGGTTTCAAAGGAGCCCTCAGTCACTGCTAAAGCACATTGTCCATTCAGAGGTACTGGGAGGCTCTATTCTGTAGCTGCTTTATTTCTCTGCTTCTTCCTTCATAAGCAGTGGGCAGGCAAGGGCAAAGGAGAGAAATGCAGAAAAAATATTGACTTTCCATCGAGCAAGACAAAATATAAATCAGATGTGATTCAGTTAGACACCATAAGGGAAAGAAGTGGCTGAATCCTTGTACTGGTTTAGGTTTCTAGCAACAGAAACGGAGAATTCTTCTGTATAAGGAGACACACTCCACAAAAAATGCCAACTTCACCAATAATTTTCAAGTCAGTAATCATTTTGACAGAAAAGCCATGACCAGCTTCTTTATTCATACAAAAGGCATGTGACCCTGCAATTACACCTTAACTCATAGCCATCCTTCTTTCTGGACAATTTCAATTAAGAAATGACCTCTCCATAAAACATTCAATTCTGCTACAAGATTTATTCCTGTCTTCATCTGGTAACATCTTCCTGAAAAGCAGAGAAACTGCAGGTAAATTGATCGCTTTTCTGTTCACTGGTGCGAGTTTTTTTAAACAGAATGGGGGTTTACTATCATTATTTGCCTGTACCCTGAATCTTGCTATTTCTTGTGCCTCAAGGATCACTTTTCTGTTTGCTTTGCACAGTGCCCTGCTCACTCAAGGATCCTGTGTTCACTGGGGTTAGTAATACCAGACCACATACATATGACATATAGAGGCAGCCTGTTAAATAATGTTTTCTGCATTTGTGCCACCCAAAACTGAACACAGGTGTATTTCATCTCTAAGACCACAGCAATCTCAGGACAAGCAGTATCTGCTGAGTACAATAAGAAGCTTGGTTTGCAGAAGGGCTGTAGTCTGCCTGACCTGCTACCCTCAGAAAGCCTTTGCAGTTACTTGTGCATTCAGTTACACTTAAGAGAGTCATTACAACATAATCCAGAGTGCTCACCAATGCATGCATTACACAAAAAATGCTTGGCATTGCTGGTGCAGGGTACTTCCAAGTAGAGAAGAGCCTCCACAAATCAGCACTCAGATAATTTTCCTTTCATACTTTCCTTCTTTCATTGTCTTAGCTGTTGCTTTTACTCCCTCAGCTGTTACCTTTCCATCTTCTATCCATATTATCCATCATAGTGGGTATAAGAGCCTTTCTTCATTGCATCACATTTCTGTAGCACTTAGGAGTATTCTGTTGTAGTTTTTGCCACTGACTCTCTATTTGTTTAAAACTTACTGGCGTTCAGGGATTTTTCTTTGCTGAAGCCTTTTGAATGTATTATCTGAACTGCAGTCCTGCTGTTTAGGGCTGTGCCTGTAAGGTGGCACCAGGGCAGGGACTTCTGAAGGGGTCTCAGTCAGCTGGATGAGTTAGAGGGGCCTTTCAGTTGGAGGGCAGGCAGTACTTAGAAGAACACCACTTTCCTGAAATGTAAGTGGGGGAGAGAGATTGTTTAAACCCCAAACCCAAATTTGGAGACCTCCCTGTTCATATGATGCAGCAGCCTGGAAAGGACCAAAGGGGTCATTGATGACCACACCAGAAAGCCCAGGGCAGCAGCGTGGGCAGCTTTCCCCAGCCTTCCAAACCCCCTCATGCACACCAAGCCCTGCCAGGGATTTGCTCTGATGCCCAAATCCAGCAAAATGTGAGCTCAGATCTCAATCGAGTGTATTGAAAATAGACAGTGTTTTACTTGTTTTTCAAAGAGCTGGAGCACGAATGGCAGTAAACCCGTGAGCCTTTTGGCTTAATCCCATTTCAGACACAAAAAAGAAGCTCCTGCCTGACAGCCACAAACTCTCTGGGAAAAGTCGGCTCTTCCTATGTTTCCCTAACTATATTTACTCTGCCATGTGCTGTCATCCTCCAATCCTCCTTGAGTGTCACTTGAAGAAAAAAATCTGTAGTGAATTATAATGACAATAAATTGAAGATGGCTTACAGCAGAGAATGGCACTTCATAGCAGCCAGCTGTGACAAATCTGGGTTGGGAGAGAACATTGTGTGTGTCCCAGAGATTATAGCTTTTAAAATAAAAACCTCATTCTTGTTCCCTGGGGCTTTTTAATGAATTGCCACATGCAACAATGCCTTAAATGAAGCATTGGTGATTATCCATCTGACTGTGGCTCAGTGATTACAAAATAAAAGAACAAGCAGCACCCTGAAAACCCTAAACCTACTTGAAGAGCTATACTGATGCTAAGGATAGTCCCATTTTAAAGGCAAAGAAGTAGAGGTCACCAAAGGAGCCCAAACCTTTAGAGCGATGGGACATCTTACCATGGTTAATCCCAGGGGGATGAAACTCCTACCACCTCTGAGCCATGGACCAGTTGCACCACACACAGACTGAGGGCAGTAAGTGCCAGTCAGATCCCAAGACAATTCAGACACCTGACTAAAAAAAATCATGTTTTACACTTCTGGCAAGAGCTAGAACAAGACCAGGAGCAGCAGTCCTGCTAGTGTGACCCAGAGTGAAGTGGTTCTTGTTGGATCACAAGGTTACAGTCCAGTGAGGGTTACAGGTCTTACACTTGGGCCAAGGATGTCCTGTCCCATCCAGCTATCTGCTTAAACACAGAAACACTGTGTTTTTTCCCTCTTGGACAGACATGCTGGTCACAGCATTTAACTGCTTCTGGCTGAGGTGTGCAAGAGAAGAGTCCAAACTACCATGGCTCCCTCTGCAGCTGCTGGGTGAGATGGGCTCCTCTCCCATGTAACACAGGCACTGCTGCACACCATGCCACAGGAAAGTCTACCTCTCTCCAAGCAGTGTAAAGGGGCTTTGGAGATCACAGTCCAAAATTAGACACCTCATTTAAATGCCTCAGCTTGGGTTGTACAAGTACACATCAGGGTACCAAGTATTAGTGGAGACATCCAGCTCCCTTGTCCATCTTTAACCACTTTTCCAATGCCTGTGCACAGACCCTCTGGGCCTCTCCCAGTCCTGTTACAACCTGTACACACAACCCTAACCAGTCCTTTGGGTCCAAAAGTACGTCTTAAAGCATCCCAAACAAGATTGCTGTGAATAGCTTCTGCACATGGAGAACAAGGCTGGTGCATCCCAATGCACTGGGCTTGCTGTGCATGGAACAAAGTGTCCCTGTGCATTTTCCCAGGATTTCTGGATGCCCAGCAGCCTGGCTGGCAGATATCCAGATCTCCACTAGCTCATTGCCTGTGCCACTGCAGAGCTGGCAGGTCCACACACTTCCTCGACGTCTGCCCCGAATTCATTTTTTGTTGCTCCTGGGCTTGGCAGCTTCCAGGGTAAATCTGGGTCAACATCTTTCCATAGGATTTCTGTTGCCTTCCTGCCATGGCTGGCAGAAAGGGATATGCCATGACAGTACTGGAGAGGCATTGATTGATGAGGAAAGACAGGCAGGGAATGAAGGTTTTTGGTTTAACTATATTGAAGCTGTGTGCAAACACAGACTCACATACAGGCATTGCAAGAAAATGTCAGTAAAAATCAGAGGCTGATGTGCAAAAATCTCTTGTTTTCTCCAAAAATTGCAGATTCATTTGAATCCAGTTGGAAATTCAGTGTTTGCTTCTTTACTGTGGTTAATAGCTACTCAGGTTTTAAAAAATGTAAGCCTTGATTCCTAATATATGTAACAAAGTAAGTTTAAAACTGTAGAGCACTTCAGCTCTGAATGTTGGGAAACCCACAGGAAAAAACAGTCTCAGCCCTATTTCAGTAAATGTGCAGGAGGATCAGTATGAGTAAAAGCCCTTGTTAGTTCTCTCACACTTTTCTCTTAGCAATTGGTTGATATTTTAGGGATGGAATAATCTGTGGAAGTTGCTTTCTGTAGCATGTGCTGCTAACCCTCTATTTTTTTTTTTTTCTGTCAGAAAATTCTTTTGAAATTAGACCCAACTCCTGGAATCAACCCAGACACTGCTTTTCAAGCCAGAAGCATATGTATAAGCATCATCAATCATGCCACTGACTCTTATCGCTACTCTACATTCACTTTCTACCTGGTTTGAATTCCTAATTGGCCCTGCTGAGCGACTTAGAGCCCTGAAGAAAGTGGTAGAAGGGAGGTGGGAGAGAGCGTGACTTTCCAGCTGGGATTGGGAGGGCTTCTTGCAAATTACACTGATAAAGTCTGTTTCCTGGAGAAAATAGACAAGAAGCAGTTGGCAACAGGGTGAGTAAGAGTCGGATGCGATGGGATATGATGTACAAAACTGTGTACAACTGGCTCGATTATCATCAGAGCAGTTGGCCTGGCAGCTGCTTTTATCATGTGTTTCAGACTCGTGTACAGCAACGCAAGCACACGAGGAGTCATTTGGACAGGAATGGAGTAGATAATTCAAGAGACAAGGCTGTTTTTCTGGTTTAAGTACAGGAGAAGCTCTGAAAAATGCAGCTGATTTCCTGGGCCATCTAGAGCAGGATTACTCTTTCTCTGCTTAGGAAGCCACTGATGTTGTCCCCATGCTTTAGCTCTCATTTATAGCAATCTTCTTCTTACAGTGAGGTTGTCCCAAGCTGCATAAAACAATGCTAATTGGGTGGGAGCACCCTCAGGGACTGGTGACCCAGGACATGATGATGGGTGCTAGGGAAAGGGCTGCCTCCTCAGGCAGGGAGAGGGGGTCTCAGGTACAGCTAGAGGGGAACTGGGGCTACCTCTCCATCTCAGGTGCAGAGTAAGCATGAATAGTATGCATGCAGTACATTTATTTCATTGGTTTGCCCCCCTTGCTGTCCCCCACCCTATTCCCATTAAGCAATCACACATGCTGCTGAAAGCCAGGGCAGCTGTACTCATCTATCAAAGCCTGTCAGCTTGAGAGTATAGGCTCTTCCCATTAATTAAGCAAATGTAATGTGATTAGCTAAGGCTGTAAATGTTTCTAGGCCCATTTAGAAAGCTACAAAACACCAAGCATCACGGTCTCTTATTTTCACGCGCTTGGGCTATGTGGGATGCTCCTCTGGGGCTGAGACTTTTGTTCGTGAATTTTTGTGCATGAGAAAAAAATAGAGAGATGTAATAGAAAGCACTAAAAATGGGTCATGTAGTTCTAAAATTGCTGTTTGAATCTGAAGAAGAAATGAGTTTCTGCACTTTTAAAAAACTTTTGCCTACACATTTTTTAATGGATGTAACAAGAACTGCTGAAAGCTGAATTTTTGTAAGAATCTATATACCTCATTTAAGTTTTCTACTTGCTTTGATGAAAAATATATATTACTTAGCAGCGAAGTATCTAAACTGGGGTGCTTTAGGCTGTCAACCTGAAAGCAAATGGAACAGTCAGTGGGAAGTTGCACACAGAATAAGAAAATTCTTGAAGTAAATTCGAGTGTTATGAACCAGAGCTACTTAAGGATTTAAACCTAAACTGGGATGCAGGTGCCTAAATCTAATACTGTGATGCTGAAAAAAGCCTATCCAGCCTTTGCCAGACTTTCAGTGTGTATGAACTCTAAAGGTGCCTGTCTGTTTAAAGCTCCCCAGATGTTTACAGTCAGTTTGATCTCTGGGTCTCAAAAGTGCTCTCATCCCATCCAGGCTGAACTGCTCAGTAATACCATGTGCATCTGCAGCTCTTTGGGATCCAGAAATTTAGCATTTCTTTCCCTAATTCCCTGCACAGGCTCAGCCTTGCAGTCATGCACTAGGAATACCTCAAACAAAAGGGCTGTGACTATCCCAGCAGTTTAGGCCACTCCTGAGCTCCTAAAAGGACTTCCTAGAGGTTGCATCCACACATGGTCCACAGCAAGTGAAGACCAGGGCCTGGTGTCTCACCCTCTGTGTGTGTTCTGTGCCAGCTCTTGAGATCCAAGTCTTGGCACATTGCATACCCTCACGTGGATGTAGAAAACACTCAGGACTCAAATCATGACAGTAATTTCCTGAAGCCAAATTCATTTAAATGAACTATTCCATCAGACCCTGACATCCTCTCTGCAATCTTTTAGACTGACCCAAATTCCCAACTTTGTTTCCAGAAGTCTAGGGCTTTTTCCCCGCAGGTGAGGAAGAAGCTACTATCATGGCAGGCAAGGCAAGAACAGGGATGTATGCTTGGTAAGTTCTTTTCCTGCAAGGAAAAAAGCTTTAGGCAGCCTGGGATAAGAAAGTGCTCCCTACTGTCCCTATCTCACAGCTCTCACAAACATCCTGCAGGACAAAGGGAGGAAAACGCTCCTTGAAAGCCCTTTAACACCCTCCCTGAAATGGGACAGCACTGCAAAGAGCTGCTGCTCTCACCAGTCAGGGCCAACCGAGGGCACGTGGGAGGAATTTCATCAGTCACACCTCACAGCCTGATGCCTTCTGAGGAGTTGCTCCTTTGACTGCCCCAGCCTCTTCCCAGGGAGCACTTCTTAGTGCTTAGGTAGAAATGGAAGAGGGAAGAGGGCTATTGCTCCAATTATCTTCTCATCTAGATGAACGCATGATTCGACGTGAGGTTTGCCCTTTTGGTGGGTCTGTGGTGCTTGAGACCAAGACTGGGCTCAGGTCCAATTGCTGTCAAGACCTGTTTGTGCAGCTGGAGCCACAAACACGCCTGGGCTCTCCTCTTAAAACACATAGGTGCACTTGCTAGAAAGGCAGTAGCAATGCCACATTTTGTGTAGATTCCTAGTGCTGGGATTAGCAAGAAGCAGGTTTTGATGGAGATTCAAAGACCTCTTTCATCAAAGCAGTGCCTTGCTTATAGGAGTTTTTGAGTTGAGAAATTTCCCATCTTTTGTGGACCAAAAGCAGAAAAAAGGACTATCAGGCCTCTATGGTCAAGGAGCACTCACAATGTATAGGAGAATAGGACACAATGCTGGAGCTTCATGTCTTGGGCCTTCACCTGGCTGTTAGGATAGCTGAGAGTAAACAGATCTGTTGAAACACTGCAGCATCTCCTGGCAATTGCTGCAGGTGTTTCAAATCCACCTAAGAGGCATAGGTTATCTTTTTTATGCTGTTAGACCCAAACTATCAAAGGTGATTCTAGTGAGTGTAAGATACCAAAATCTCCAGGAGCCTATGATTTATTAGCTTTCAAAGAAAAATAGGTTATCAGTCTGATTTCTGAGGGCATATTAGCACAGGAAGTGATGTGGGAAAACCTAAGTGGTATTCTGACAAGGTACTTTTGGGTATCCAGGCCTGGTGAAAACCATGAGAGCCTAATGAATGGAATTTTGTGAAACTCTATTAGGTGTCATTCTCCTTTTTCAGGTAAGATCATCTGGAGTGTTACAATGATTTTTTAAACTAGTGGTGGTTATATGGCTGAATACATTCAGAAATCTGGCCTCCACCTTTCTCAGAAATGGGAAATTTTCCCTGTGATTTATGCTATTGAGGTGTAACCTCTAACAATAATAGTAGAAACCTAAATATTTTACTCAGAGGACCCAAAGAGCCTTTCAGTTTGAGGCTGGCATTCAGTTAATGTTGATGTAATGTCTTCTTTTAAAAGACTGTAATTAAATTTACCAACACAGTCACCAAAGAGCCATTTATAAATCGTATATATAGTTGCAATTCAGCATGTGCTGTGACTATTTCATTGGGTTAGTCCTAACATCACAAGCTAATAATACTGAAAACAGGGATATGGGTAATTCACAAAGGACACTGTACTCAGTATACAGCTAACTGTGATTAAGTAGTCTCTGCTTTCAGAAGAAAGATAAAGGCCAAAAAGAATAGGTCCCTCGATAATATCAGGTAATTCTTATATATGGTCCTTCATGACACAGGCATAAATCACAATAAAACCCATCTGCAGATCTAAGGGTTGAAATCATAAATCCTGCTTTATAAATGAAACCTGCACATCTGATAGTGTACATTGCTCCAGATTTACAGCAGCTGTAAATGATGGACTAAGGTTCACAAACCCATTTGCACTCTCTGGCTGGGAAAAAGGGAGGTGAGATTTTACTGGGGAGGAGAATATATTGGAAGATGTACTCAGCAATGACAGACAGACCGTATGAGTGTGTGTGCATGTGAGAAATGTATGTTTTACACAGACTTGCCATATCTTGACTTTACATTTGAGACTCCCTCCTCTGTCCCCAGTTTCTGTAAATTCATGGCAATGTCTTATACCTTCCCATTTGCTCCAGGTCTGACAGGGTAAATGCAGGTGATGGAGCCAAATGCTCATCTTTTGCTGGTCACTGGAGCAAAGTAGGCTCAAATAAAACATTTCATGCCAGCCAGGACCCTGTGCCTTTTCTCAGGCTGCAGCTTTGCCTGCCAGCTTCTGTCAGCAGCAAGTGAAAGCCAGGATTTAAAGAAGTGCAGGGTGATGATGATCCAGCATCTTGCCTGCATCATGGCCCATCTTCTGGGCAAAGCTGGCCAACTTGTCGATCTGCTCCTTGTCCTTTGGACATTGGAGGGTGCACCTCCCCTGGGACCTCCACCTTCCTCTGACCATAGAGCTGCCTCATATTGGTAACATCTGAGCCCCACTTGAGGCCACTCACCACTGCACTCACAACATGAAACATCTCCTAGGATGGCAGGTTTGAGTTTTTGGCTTGCCCAGCTCCTTGTGTCAGTCAGTCTCTCCCATGACTGCATTTGGCAGTGCATGTACTTGTCTTTTCTGTTGGCAGCATGAGGCAGATTATTTGCCTGGTGCTCTTCTGTGGTTTGACAATGCTGAGCCATGGTAGAGGCTGACTGAGCACATTTTCTCATCTGTTGTTATTTGGACCTGCTCTCCTTCACACTGACTCCTCTGCAGGGGCTAACAAGGGGCAAAGCATCTGTGCCTGTGCTTCTCCCACACTCTGCTTCAGCTCAGCCAGTTAAACTGAGGCACTGTCCAAAATGCATGACTGATTTTCATTGTTGGGACTGGGACCTTGGAAACATCCTGGGTTTCTTATAATATTTACATTTCACAATCATTAGGATGTTTCCCCAATGGCACTCCCAGAGTGTGGCTTTGGACAACCAAAGGAAAGTGGCCCTCCTTACACAGGCCTTTGCCACAAAAGTCTTCTCTAACCTTCATTTTTAGCACTTTGCGGTGAAATTCCAGTATGCTTCGCAGCCGAGGTTAGTGCAATCCAGCAGTGCTAACTTCTCTCCCTGTTTTGGTATTACTGCCATCTCAAATTTACATTTCTAAATAATTGAGCCCAGCAGTGTTGCTTCTTTCAGAGCAGCTGGAGCTCCCAGGCGTGAGCTCTCTGTTTCCAAATGTCATCTATGTAAAGTTCAGTACCTCCTGAACAATCAAATACATTGCTCTGTTTTCCTGTAAAATGCCTCAGGGAATGAATGTAACCAAAATGTCAGTCTGAGGAAGAAGTGTCTCCCAAAGAGTGAACAGAGTATGTAGAAATATGGACTTTGTTTCTCTAGGGGCACCTGCCAGACATCAGACAATGCACATAAAGCTATTTGCTACCTGTCAGATCCCCAGAAATCTTTCTTTTGAAGCTAGTAAAGACCTCTTTATTTTATTACAGGTTTCTTTTTTTTCTATTATTCATACATAAATATAGCATTCCAGCAATTTTATCATAGCTCCCTGAGACAACTGCATCCATGCAGTCCCTCTGCCTGTTTCTCTGTCTGCCTGTGGTAATCTGAATTTCTTGTCCACATAAACACATTAGGCAGACAAATGGAGGCTTCCAAGAGAAAAAGCTTCCATAAACTCAATGTAGAAATCTACGGCTGGAGAGAAGATAAAATTATTAATGCCTCTGCTGAGGGAAAATTGAGGGCCATCCCTCTGCTTGCTGGTGGCTGATTGCCAGCTAGTCCAGTGTAGCTTCAGATCAGCCAAATCCCATCATGCCTTTTGGCATGGCAAGAGGCAAAAAAGATGATGGAGGGCAGGGAGGCAGCTGGGAAGTTGGCTTGGAAGCCATATCATAGAGTGAAGGACCCAAACAAATGGGATAGGGGAGAGAAAAACATGGGAAAGATATCACAGAGAGGTGTGAGGAGCAGGGTGTTCTCTTTGGGATGTCCCAGGGAACAACAACAAGGAGATGGACTACTGCAGTGGGACAGTGCAGGGGCATGGACCACGATCTCCCAGTGGGTTTGCTTCTTGTGGAAGACTTATTTCAGTGGTGGTGCACCTCTGTTCCCATTGCCCCATTAGCCTCCACCTAGGTTCAAAGCCCAAAAGCAAACAATGTGCCAGCTGCTTTTAGACAAACTGTTTCTGAAACCCTGTCTGTGGCTCCTGGGAGAAACTCCTGTGCGCTACCAGTGCTCCTCAGGCTCCTCTCCCCTGCTGTGGGCACCTGCTTGATATCTGAAAAAGCTTGTGAAAAGATGGTGGGGGTTTTTTTTGCATTCAGAAGGTATATAATATATTTGTCATCTTTTCATATTCCCTTATCTCACTTCAGTGTGCTGTAGTGTCCATAGCTTGCCCCTTTGTCCAAGTCAGCTGAAAGCTATTAGAATTGTCAAGCAATTCAGAACCAATTACTGTTACACACCAAGCTGCTTTTCCACTGCTGTCTTCAGTTTTGCTGACATTTGCAGCTAATGGGGACAGAACAACAGAGGGTCCAAATAAATTGTCTTCCATATTTCCAGAGTCTAAGATATAGGAGGGCTATTAACTCCTCCTTTGTGCCACTTTAACGATTATTTCATTTTATTTCACTTTATTTCATTCTATTTCATTTTATTTTACTAGCAAACACCCCAAATTGCTCACTCTGGGCCAGCAGTTGTGGTGAAGGCTTGCCTTACTCTCTGAGCTCTTGCCAATTGCCCCTTGCAAGGCAAACCTTTGCCCTCAGCTTGCTTGCTGCAGCACCTCTGAAATGTCCCAATCTTTGGAATAACCTTAATGCCTTCAAGACAATATTTCATAGACTAGTTTTGCCCATAGCTCCCCAGCTGGAATACAGGAACAGTAGGTTTGGTACAAATGCTATGGTGAAAGGGGCAGCAAATGCAGTGGGGTGGCTCTATGATAAGTGCTGCTAATATTTCTAGTAGATGCTTGTCATGCTTCCTAGGGGGTAAAGGAGGCAGCAGAAGAGCCCTGTGTTTTAGAAAACATGAGAAGCAAGAAGGAGGATTTCACAACTAGCTGACCTGGCAGCTGGGGAGGCGAAGGGCAGGTCCTGGGAGCAGCCTGGGAGCAGCGCTGCTCCGAGTCACTGCCAGGGACTGTTTGTGGAAGCTGCAGTTCAAAGTTGGCTGAGGGAAGCTGTGAGCAAAGCTCTTTTGTTTAGATGCTGGCTCAAGGTCTGCTGGACTAGAGCTTAGGAAAGAGGTTTAACCCCTCTGGCAGGCCACCACCTGCAGTGGGCAGGAATCACCAGTGCTCTTCTGTGACACAGAGCAGGGGGAAGTTGGGCTCTGTGCCCCTAAGGGAGATGTTAATTCCATGGGTGCTCATTGGAACTGTTCTTGCTAGAAATCCAGAGGACAGGAGGCTTTAAGGGCCTCTTGTTATTAAAACTTGAAGAGCAGTGCTTCCTGTTTGTCCCTTCTGCCCACCACCACACTTTAAGTGCAGCAGGGATAACTCAGCTTGGCACCTCTCAGGACTTTTTCATGTGAATATTAAACACATGGTTTAGGACTTCCTCACCTCCCAACCTCTCCATCCATCTACATACAGTTTGCTGGAGGGAGCCACTGCTCATGCCCCCCAGCCAGCAAAGGAGAGTTGGAGGTGAGATCTTTTACAATTTGAGACCTTTTACAATTTCAGATTATAATTGATCTTTAAAGTGCACATTTAATGCTGCTAACCCACTTCAAAGAGAAGCAATACCTTCCCCCCACCCTCCTCCATAACATCTGACAGCTTCCCTGCACTGTTATTTTCCCTGAAGATTTGTTCTACAGCCTTATAGATGTGCTGAATATCTTAACCCTCTGGGATTTTCAGGGTCTCCTATCTTAAGAAATCAGCTGCCTGAAACACAGCCTAACCTGTTGGCTTGTCTCCTGTTCTCCACTTTGATGGATCTGCTCAGCTTGTTCCTGATGGCTTGGATGCAGTGCTTCTTCCTAATATTAGGAGCTGGCCAGTATGGGAGCACTGGACCTGACAGCTGTGGGTACTGTGGCCATGAAGGATCAAACAAAGGCTTTTCTGTTTTTCAGTGGCTGCCAGGCTGTCAGTCTTTGGGCAGGGAAAGGATCACTTGCTGTTTCCTTCCCCTCCTGTTCCTTAAATGAACACAATACTCCATTTTAAACATGCAGAACTTACCTTCCCCCACTACAACTGAGCATCTGGGAACTTAAAACAGACTCCCCCGGTAAATAAAAAGAAGCAGCTTGATTAGTTTTACGGCAGCAAAAGTGGGTTAATCGCTAAAACTGCGTCTAATGCTGCCATGGCTCAGATAAATGGGTTTAGCACAGCAAGCAGCCGAGGGCACGCATTAGTGGCTCCTTCTGCAGCAGAGGAGGAGAGCATGCTCAGCACATCAGCCCTTGGAGGCACCAGCCTGCTGCCTGTGAAGATGGTGGCTGACTTCCTGCTGACTTCAGTGGAGCTGAGATTGTGCTGCAAACAAATATATCTGCCTCCAAAGGATACAAGAGACAGATCAAACATGAGTGAGATTTTCTTGTATCTAGTATGATCTTTTTCCCTCCATGGATTTCCACAGCATTAAAGTTTCATTAAAAAGAAAGTGATTTAAAAATTGCATTTACCTAGAGCCTCTGCTCAAATGCAGCCATATTGCCACATAAAATGCATGTGTCCTCTCAGCTCCTATTGAAGAAAAGCTATCTGGGCTTCAGTTGTGGCATCTATAGAACCTGGGCACAGCAATATCCACTCTGGCTCTACCTGTGCGAGCCCTGGATCAAAAGCACCAGCAACTGGTAGCCAGCAAGAGCTGACTGTTTGCAGCCTAGAGCCAAAGATAATTCAGGGTAATTTTGTAAGTCTGGGTGCAGGACTTGGACTATGTTAAAAGAGTGGGTGTAGTCTACATTGGTTCACACAGCAGTTGCAGCAGGGAGTGTGAAGCCAAGGAGGGAAATGGGTATCACCTCCCAGGCAGGAGGCAAAATGCACAAAAGTTTGGTGTAGTCATTGGAGTCTAGTTTGGCTAAAACTTTTGGGGGAAAGCTTTGAAATATAAAACATTCTGAGGTTTGGGTTTTTTTAATGACCAACCTGTGGCTGGCATTAGTTAAAGCTGTTGGTAAATTATTGGTAACCAAATATTTGGAAGTATTGTATTCCATTAGCATATTGCTACAAACCCTTCAAAAGCAGTTTTATAGGGTAGTGAGAAAATGCAAGATAGATTTCCATTTCTTGAGTGAATAACTATGAGAGCTTACCCAGAACAAATACTTGCATAGACGGATAAAGGATTTGATTTCTGACATTTCATGTGCAGCAGTGGCATTCACTCCTGCACACCAGACTCACTGTTTGTGTGCCTCATAAACACAGCAGAAACTCATCACATTTTGGTGCTCGTTGGTTTTGGTACTGGCTTCTGTGCTGTTGTTATTTATCCATTGCTCTGGCAAACTCTCACCAAAAAACCATTAAGATGCAAGAAATAATTAAGTTGTGATTCTCATCTCTTGTCAGTTCACCACCGAGAGAGCCACCTTTCCTACAGCATGCTGCTCACTTGAGAGGCTTTCCAACTAACCCTGGAGATCTCACCAAATCTGCACAGGTGGCTGTCAGACAGCCACACTGCCCTCCCCTTCTTCACAGAAAGCAGTAAATGGAATCTCTACTTATTGACTGGAGCGAAAAAGCCATTTCAGGTGCACGTGGAACAGAAAAGCCATTTGATGGGTTTTCACTTCAGCAAAAAGCATTCACACCAGCTGCAACCCTCAGCTCTGCTCCCAAGCCCTGCACAGCTCTTCCCTCATCCCCTCCTCTCAGTGCCAGTGAGAGCAGGGAGATGCTGTGTATCTTCTGTCAGAGCAGCTCTCCAGGCTGGTGGGAACTGACAGATGGTTGATCTGAAATATTTCCAAAAGAGGGAAAAAACAAGAGCCTCTCAACCCACTGCAAGTGCCTTGTTATGGCTGCACCCATAAGGCAGCGTGCTTGAAGGAACCAGGGACAGCAAATGAAGTAAAGAGAAGGGTAAGGTTCAAATATGTCTCAAATCAGAGTCCTCAAGGCAAATTTTCATGTAATCTAAGTTTCCATTCTCTTCCCCAATTGCTCAGCCCAATTTATGAGGGGAGCAGACCTAAGCAAACGAGAAGCAGAAAGCCTTAGGAATTTTTCTAGGAATCAACATTTCTCTTTCAGCCATAGCATTCAGATTTTTTATTTCTTCATTGCCATTTGGTTGAAAGGAGTAAGCATGTCCTAGCAACTGGCACTGAAATAGGGAGACCTTGTCCCTGTGCTTGAATTTCTCACTGTTTAATTGCAGGAATGCTGGTAACACTGTCGGAGGCCTTGGGGGTCACAGGGGCTCTCACCCAGGTGGGCCTGGGACAGCATCACACTGCCAATAGCTTTCAGAAGTGCAGGTGAGAGAAACAGCTGCAGGTCCCAGTGTAAAGGGACCTGTAACAAACATGGTGGCTCCCCACCTTCCCAGTCTTACACACAAAGGGGGAGGCAGGGGGTTGAGGCAGGCTGTGGTAATTGTGAGGTCCCTATGAAGTGACATTTACAATCCTTTGCTAGAGGTTGGACAATAAATACATTGTCAGGACCAGTAGCACCAACCCTCTCCCCCTGTAAGTGACATTTGTGCTCCCTGATCCATGTGTATTCCTGCTAACAGGCTACATGGCTACTGGCCAGAAAAGGCCTCCACGCAGGTTTCCAGCAAACACTCTGTGCACCAACCCTCTTCCTCCCACCTCCCTCATTCTGTAGGTGAATCAGACTGGATGAGGGAGTGATGACAGAGCAGAGGAAGGGCATGAAGCTCCACCATTTCTACTCAAAAGCTCTTCCTCCACATGCTCATCCTCCTTGTCTACCCAGCTCTCTCTCACATATTTCACACAGGTTCAATACCCTGAAATTCATGCTTGCCAGTTTTCTTGTTACATCCTCCATGCACAACATCATGGATTCTTCTAGGAATACGCCTTTTTCCGGAGCATGTTTTTATAGAGAATATGGGGTGGCCATGCATGATGTGTGCAACATCCAAGTTCAGGTCAAGCATCCAGAGAACAGCTCTTGCTGAAATCAATCCTGTCTTTAACTGAGGCACCAGATTGCACACTCTTCTGAGAAAGATGTTCTGGCCCCAGTTCTTCGCTGCCTCCTATTTTTGGGCAAGCAAATGGGTGCAGCTCAGTACATTGCACAACACCCATTCCATCCTGGAAGTGTAGTCACAGCAGTTGCAGCTCTGCTCACGGCTGCACAAACTGCATGGTTTGCTGTGTGAGGGACAAAGTGTGTACGCTGGGGTGGAGGGTCAGGTCTGGGGCTTTGAGATCCTCCAGCACACCTGCAAGCCTGCCTGCTGGCAACAGGTCCCAATCTGGGCTATATGGGCAGGTCAGGAACACACAGGAGTGTGACACCAGCCCTGTTCCTAGGGGCTACTGAGCAGCTCACACAGCAGCAGGTAGGTGGGAGTCAGGGAAGCATCTGTCAGCTGCAGGGCTCTGCTGCAGGAGTAATAGTATTGCTGCCCTCCTTTAGGGTTGGTATTGCTGCTTTGGGGTGAAGCATCCTTACCCTGTCCACACAGCTGCTGCTTTCCTTCTCTGTCCTCTATACTGTTGCTTTTCCATGCATTCAAGACTCCCCCAGTTTGTCTCTTCCCAGCACTTTCCCTGGCCTCAGGTTTACCCTTGCACTGCCAGGATCCCTAGATTGCTGATGAAGGAGGAGCTTTAAAGACTCCATGTCTCTACTGAGAGCTTTGCCTTCCAGTAGGTCTCAACTAATTTGAAGTGAATATGGAACTATTATGGCCCAGAAAAAAGGTTGTTAGCAGGGAAGGGGAGTTGAAGGACAGAATACCAAAACATCATGCCTTTCTAGCCCTAGGAAATATAGAGATGTCACAACTCTTTGGGAACAGTATTATGCCACTGACAAAAGCTGTTTGAGCTTCTCTTTCTCATTTTTTAATGATATTAAATGGCATTCACTCTCTCTCCTCGGGGTACATTTTGGATATTTCATATCTCACCAAAAGCATTTCCACTAATCTCAGCAAAGACTGACTCAGTGGAAAGTAGGATTTTTGACCAGATAATTAGGGCATGAAAAATAGAGTAGTCGTAAGGCTTGAAAATTTTTCTCCAATATTTTTGCAATAATCTCTCTGCAAAGATAAACATGCAGCAAGGGAACCTGCTTTAATAATTAACTAAACCCTCCCCCAGGTAAAATCTATGCTGATACCTAAATTAAACAAACAAAAGTCACTCTTAGAGTGGCCACTTTGTTACACTGATATTTGTGATGATAAAATCACAGTCTATTTCAACACCTTGTAGTGTTCCTCATCGGCAGAGATTAGATGGTGCTTTTTTGTAACTAACAATACAAAACACCAGCCTGCTCAGTTTTCAGCCACGTTACCGTTTGAAAACAGGCTTATGCAACAACACTGTCACCCACATCCTTCTTCTCCCAGACCGATCACCATCAGCTGTATCATCCAAATTTAAACCAACTGACAGGGGAGGAAAATAGAATGTGAAATGTATCGAGCGCCCACATATTTCATTAAATGAGTGGAGAAGATAAATGCTATTAAGGACCTCAGCTTGCTGCATAGGGTGAAGGGAAGGCTGGGATGGAGTCGACGTTTCCTAGATCTAGAAGGGTCCATGCTGGAACTCTGCCTGTACATGAACCCACAGGAACAGCATGTCTGTGGTTTCATAGGTCAAGTTTTGATGTCTCTGAGCATGGCTTTCTTCCCATCCCATTTAACATTTTAGTTGAGAAGGCATCCTCCTAATGCGGACTATAATCTCTATTATTCCCACAGGTCACCGAGTGGGACCATGAACAAGTGAGTTCATTCTGCTTTTCATATTGTCTGCTGCTCGTGCTTTGGATTTCTTTCCCTCTCTTTGTTCTCAAATGCTGCAAGTACAAACCAGGTATCTGTAAACTTACAGCCATCCCTTCATTTACAGAGCAGGCACCAACACATCTCTAAAATCTGGCTGCAAGCATCCAAGGAAAAATCAATTCCAGACATACTGTATCAATTTCAGCACTATGTAGGAACAGGCAGAATTTAAATCTCTTAGTTTTGTATGTCTTGAATCAAGTCTGCCTTTCTCTTGCATAGACAGAAAGGCAGAATAATCTTCCTAACTTTGAGGGAGTTTAATTCAATTGTGCATCTGTCTAAAGAAATTAAATAAATGTGTTTCTCCCAATTCATTTGTTTTCTGAGGAAGGGGAAAGATGTGACCACTTGATTCTGATACTTCTAGTGACTATCAGCTAGCTTTACCTTACTCCCACATGATCTGAGGGAATCACAATGGAGTAAAGGCTTAATCTTGTTCTCATTCAAGTCAATTTAAAAATTCCCATTGGTTTAAATTAGAGCATGAGTGATCTTAAAATATGAGTCAGAATTGCACAACCCAGCTTTCCTTGGGTTAGGCTTAAAGAATCTCTCTCTTGAACCACAGTCCAATACATACACACTCAAGCTCCTCGTGTGCAAAAATACTGGTTTAACAAATGAGGCCCCAAACCCTGACTCACATCTTCCTCAACTGAACTCCTGCTGCAGTACTGTAAATATTACCTAGGGAGATAGAGATTTGTTCTTTCACCCCTTTAGCACCATCACTTTTTTCCTTCCCTTCCCTGAGGCTTCTCCTCCCCAAGCCCCTACACTTTGCCCTGTGCCTTTATAGAAATAGCAAAAGCAAGAAACTTTCATTTCCCTCTATAAACATTATGAAATTGCTTAATTATTAAAATGTCTGTGTTGTTTCACTGGAGGGAAAAACTCAAGTTCTACATGTTCTAATTGTTTGTTTTCTTCTCAGTTTCCTTGGCATAGGTTTCTTTTCTTCAGAATAAACTTAAGCAAACATTTCTCCAGACTCAGCATACAAAAAGTTCCTGGTGAATTAAACCAGTTGAGACTCAACAACCTGAATCTTTCAATGCAGACATTATGAGGGGAGGTGATTTCATTTTATGGTAAGATGTCTGTAGTACATCTAGGAATCTCTGGAAGTGGAAGAATACAGTTTGCCTTTTAAATTCCAAGAGTTACAGTCAAAAACCTTCTTGAATACTGTAGCTGAGCTACGGGCAATGTATTGCAGAAAGCATTTTTTACTCAAGATGTAGCTAATGCTGTAATAAACTGTGGTTCATGGGATCTTTGTGTCTGCCAGGCCCTTGCATGGGACATTCAGCACAACAGCAGCAGTGCAGAGAGGCTGTGCAGGCAGGGCTGCCTCCCCTGCCTCACCACGAGCACTCCTCACAGCAGTGGTGCAGGACATGGCTTCTGTCTGGAGAAGCAGCCTCTGAGTCAAAGAGCTCAGGCTCTTACCTCTTGCCCCAAATCACTCCTGTCCATGCTGGGAGCTGCCCACAGGAACTCCAGGCAGGAGAGAGCTCTCACTTCCCTTTCTTCAGGAAAATTGTCATCACTAAGGTTGAAGCTCCCTTTCTCCTCTGGCTTTTCTAGGCCACTCAGGCTCTGCCCCAGCAGATGGGCAGCACAAACATGGTGATTCCAGCACATCTGAAGCCAGCATATGCAGGGGATTTGAGTGTGCTTCATGGCTCCAGTCCAAGTGTCAGCCAGCCCGGGAGGGTTTCCAGCCACAAACAAGTTCAGGACAAATGGCCAAAGTCTTTTTTCAGCCTGGAGAAAGTTGGCTTTGTGAAACATGCCCAGTGAAACCTGGACATATGGTAGCTTTAGCTGCAGAGGACTTCATGTGCATAATCCACCTTCCCGCACTTCTGTCAGTGACAGCTGGGAGGTCACTATAATTATCCTGAATTTGGATGCTGAGCAGCACTGAGCACTTGTCTGTTTGGGGGAAGAGGGAAAATCTGTTTGCAAACGGCTTGTAGCTTAATGTTTTCAAAGTGTGTCTGCCTCTTCTCGCTTGTAAGGACTGTGCACTGGGAGATCAGGCACAGGATTAATGGAGTGGATCCTCATCTACTCGAGGTTTTGTTAAAGCTGAGTCAGTAAACCCGATTAGACGGCAGGATCTCCAGGCGGGATTAATCTGGGATTGGAAATAGGCTGGTAAAGCAATTCTGGGTGTGTTTCTCCCCCTCTGTCAGTGCTGTGAGAAGGTTTCGTGCATGTGGGATGTGGTGTAATCAAGTGCCTAGTCCATGAGGGAGGTTCTCAGCAGTAAAAGGAATTAGGTATGTTACTCTCTAAGCTGCAAGGGAAAACAGAAGGGAGGTCACTTTGCTCTCTCTTTGCAGCGTTTACTTGCTATTTTATCAGAACTGCTGATCCATTCTCTATTAAAAAATTATTTATCTGTATTCTAACTAGGACTTTTGATAAGACTGGAGAATTCTAAATTAGAGAGAGACACACTTAAGGGGTCACACTGTTCCCCAAATTTATGTATGAGAGCTGAGTCCAGTTCAGTTATTTATCAAGTAACACCCAAAAGATACTTAAAGAAGCCCAGAAAGATTCAGCTTTAAGGCCAGGAAGACAGCAGAGTTGTCCTGATCCTACATGCTAGAGGCAGAGCACATCATCCTGTGTGCTCTACTCAGGTTATAGCAATGCAAATTTTTCAGGATCAAGAATCTTTGTGGTTGGTGGCAATCAGAGTGGGACGTGCACAGCACGCACTTCCAAGCATGTTCCTCAAAACCACACTTTTGTGTCAGCCATTCCCTTGGAGGGCAGTAGGCTGGAGGACCAAAGGGGACTGACACCACACGTCAGAAGCACTGTGGTGTTTCACAAGCAAATTCCCAGTGTGGCAGGACCTCCTCTACCCAGGTCTTTCTCCAAATAATGACTAGACTTCCCAGGAAAGTGCAAACAACAGCACAACATGGTGACCTCTGTGAGAGAACCCAGCACCCTCTGCTTAAGAATTTGTCCTTAAAATGTGCAGTACCTCCAGACAAAGCAAAATGGGGCTTTGTATCTGTGTTTAACTCTGCTCCTACTCACAGGTACTAAAGGTCCTTCAAACTGGATAATGTTACCTGCTCTCAGCTGTGCAAGCTTCCATGTATAACATGGAATAGCAGGGTGGCATAGGGGGGAGGGTTTATTTTTCACTTGTTCATGACCACTACAGCTAATTTAAATAATTTGTATAATTGTGTTTAGACAGAATGTGTTGATGTCTTGCTCTCTTAAACCCAGAGGGCATTTTTAGGATGTCTAATACGCTATTTCAAAGCTTTCAATACCAGTTCTTGAATGAATGGATCTCATTCTCTCTGATCATAGAATCATAGAATGGTTTGGGTCAGAAGAGACCTGAAAGATCATTTGTTTCCAACCCCTCCACCTTCCACTAGACTAGGTTGTTCAAAGCCCCACCCAGCCTGGCCTTGAACACTTCCAGGGATGAGGCACCTACAGCTTCTCTGGACATCCTGTTCCAGTGCCTCACCAGCCTCACAATGAAGAATTTCTTCCTTATACCTAATCTAAACCTATATTCTTTTGGTTTCCAGTCATTGTCCCAGAGTAAGAATAATGACGCCCAGAGTACTGTGCAAAATCAGAAGAATTCCCTACAAACCATTTACCATCATCTATCAAATAGAGGTATTTTCCATAAAATCTGAAGGGGTACAAAACCGTAAAGAACAGATTTATAGTAAACTATCATTCATACTTGGGAGGAGACTTTCTGGGTTAGCACAAAGCTTTAGAAAACAGAGGCCTGAAACACTGCTCTCTGCTCTGATGTTTTCCTGCAACAGCCCCTGGAGGAAAGTATCATTTATGAAGCATTGAGCCTGCAAGTTAAATGAGCCATGTTCTGTGATCTGTGCATTCAAGAATGGGCTCACTTTTTACATGACATGTGTGGCGCCGCAGGCTGCTCTTAGAGAAGCAAGTGACACTCGTGGACCAAGGTGATTTAGTGTTTCTGCTTTCCAGGTCTTGCTATTGTGCAAATATTAAAGGATGGAAAAGGCACAGGATACAATGTTTATTGTGCACTGCAGGGAAGCTCTTCCCAGTCACACAGCCAAGTTTGAAGCTAAATTCAAATGAAAAGCAATTAATTCATTTCAATGAAGATAAAGTAAAGTTTGCAAAAGATAACATTTCCCAGAGAATGCAGCTGAGACAAATGATTTCCTCATCATATTTGGAAGGAGAGAGTCAGTTGGGAAAAGGTGAGTGAAAATTAGTCAAGAGTGCCTGTCCAACTGCCCTTCACAGGGAACTGGATCAGATTCAGCTTTGATGGATGAAAAATAGCAAGAGATGGGTGTTCTGTCAGCTGCCCTTTCTCCCTGCAGGAGGGGAGATTCTCATCAGATGGAGAATCCATCAGGGGATTCTCTGGTACCAAGCTTAAGCCTTTCTCCTAAGGATACTTACCAGGTACATGCTCTGTCATCACATGCACCAGTCAATGGCCATGCCAAAGCAGACAAATGCCTCTCATTCATTAGCTGTGAAATGCAGGGACATCTTTTCATGCTGTCTGGACCATAAAGCAGCAGGAAATGTGCCAAGGATGACCTGGTCTGCTGCTGCTTTTTCCAGCAGTGCCGTATGAGACCCCCAAAGAGATGGAAGGTTAGAACAACCTTTTGCAATTGCTGCCTGTTTTCGGAAGGCTGGTGGCCAGGGCTGGCTGGCAGCTGAGGGAAGTGGGCATGTGTGGTACAGAACCCAGCAGCAGGTGCTGCAGGAAAGGGACAGGTAAAATGCCCAGGGGTTGGCTGGAAGAGCGAGGTGGCCACATGTGCATTAAGGGTGAGTGAAGTGGGACAAATTTTTAAATCATCATAAGGCATTTCCCCTTGAACAGAGGTTCCTCATTAAGCAGACGAAATGGAGATGGAATTCGGGATGAATTTTGAAACCATTCTTATCCGTAATAATACAACAATAACCAATAATCCTATTTCTTGTTGTGCTTGCTCCCCACTGTGATCTTATTTGGCACATCTACTTTCTGGAGCCTTGCATCTAACATTATTTAAATAGTGTTTAGGGCTCTGAGCACGTTTGGTTGTTGCGTAGTCTCCCAGCTACTTTAAACTAGCATTAATTCAGGACCAGGATGAGGAAGAACTGAGGACTGAGTCTGTTTTTCAAAAAGAAAAGTCTCTTGGACAAGTCTAAGCAGATCACTCTTCTGCTGAGAAAAAGAGACTAAACCCTGGGTTAAACCACCAAAGAGCACATGCAGTCCTAGTGACCTCCTGGGAAAGATAGTGAATTGAAACTCACCTGTGTGTTGTTTTTCCAGGAGTGATTACATAAATGAAAATGCACTTATTTTTCTCTGCTGCTTTTTTAAAGATCTCTTATAATTACCTTGGTTTGAGATAGCAATTGATAGCATCTAACAGCTGAACAACCCTGATTGGCACCTCTGATTACAAGAGTCTAGACAGGGTGGGAAACCTGAAGTTTTTATTTGTTTTAGAGCATTTATTCTTTTTATGCTTGATCCAAGGCCCACTGGAGTCCAAATGAAAGTTTCCATTTCTTTAGGTTTTAGTTCAGTACCTTTGCCAATAGCCATTTAGTCACAGCCTGACTACTACCATATGTAATCAAAACAAGTCTCACAACTAGATGGTAAAGAGTATTTGTAAACAGCAGGGGTTCAGCACAAAATTTCACACTGGAGAAAGGCTCTCTAGGTCACTCCCAAGGTACTTTGGCAGGATAAAGAGTAGTAGCATGAGTGCTCAAATGATGTTGTCCATCTGGCACAATTTGGCCAGACAGATTGATTCTTCAATGACCTGAACACAGCAAACTTTCCCCTAACAAAGCCTGAATCTGATATTCCTTGTCTGGACCTATAGTAACCTGGGAATGCAGGTTGTAAAAGCTTAGACATGTAGTCTCTGAGAAACAGAAACCTGCAGGCAGGTTTTGTTACAGCCATTTAAATGGATTAACTCCTACACAGACAAAGTTGGTTGCTCTGTTTATTTGCCCCCTCAGCCCGTTTTCATGTGTATTATCTTACTTCCTGCAATCCCAGTGGAATAGAAATCAAGCATCTCCTCGTTAAAATTCAGAGCTAATAATTTTGGCATCCTCGATGCAATAAGCAGCTTTCGTTCAGATTGCACATAGCCTACATTTTGTACCATATACAGCTTTACAGAATAAAGCAAGATATATAGAGGCCAAATAAAAGATAAAAGGAGCAGGTTGTACTTTTCAGGCACTGGGGTTTTTAGGTAGAAAGTCTCCAGACCTAGATGTCCTTGTAGTCATTAACAGAACAGTGTTTTTAGGTTTAGGGGTTTTACTAGACTTTCCCCAACACTAACAACAGTATACATACAATTGAGATCTGGATTTTTGTGTAAAATTACTAACTAGCACTGTTCACATCTTTAGAAATGGTCCTTAATGTTTATAAATTTTCAGGTTAGAAAGGAAACAAGACTCAGGTAGCGTGGATCATGAGCTGAATCAGTTAACCTGGGGGAGATTTAAGGGGGAGAGAAAAGTTGCTAGTGAATTAAGTCTGTTTTGGAAAAAAGGGTGGTTTTGTTTATTTTTTATAGTAGTGGGGTTTTTTTTCCTATGTTGCTTTTTGTTGTGCAGATGAAGCTTTTCACATGGCTCGTGACTTATTACATTGCTGAGGATAGGCTTGGAGCACTAACAGATTTGGGTTTTTTTAAATTTTCTTTTTAATTTGTTTTCCCTGCACTATGCTTTCTGTCTGTATGTGTGTTTCCATGTAAATTGTTCATTCCAGTTCTTCCTTTGCATGAAGCAAAAACAAGTACCTGAATGGTTTGCAAGAGTACTCTAGGAACAGTCTTCCTGTCCTGCAACTCTTCAGTGGATGGAATGTTGATATCTGAACACAAACTCATTGTATCAGAGGGAGCTGTAAGCTACAGTCAGCTCTTGCTGGTTACAGTGCTGTCTCCAAAGTTCTCCTAAACTTAAATCTGTTAACTTTGCATGCGGAAATCATGTGACCAAAATAGATACATTTGTTAATTTTTTTTTTTCTTTTTTTGAGCTGAGAACATGACTCGTTCTCACCTGGTTCTTAGATGTTGTCCCTCATCTGGGAAGTTGCTCTCTAAATACCACTTGCTTATCTGTAGCACTTGATATGGCTGCTCCTGACTTTGTTTTTAGCACTAAATTATCTATGGCAAGCTATCCAGTAAGTAGTTATCATAATACATGTTAAGTTTTCTTTTGTTTTTATGGATAATGGGGACTGCACCTTCAAATACACCTTCCAGCTTTTTGACTGACTCTCCTGTTTGTTGGGTTCTGCGTGATTCTCCAGATGCAACTGTGAGATCAGTCACTGTTATCAGCTCCAGATTAGCAGGGAGATTGGTTTGCATTCATCAGAAGTATTCTTGGCATTTAGCAGCTTCTGTTTCAGAATGTAGATTATCAGTTATCCCTGTGTCCTCCCTTGTAACTTGTGACAAACAAATGTAAACTTTGGTGCTGCTAAGACCCTTTTTCAGGTGTGGCCTAACAATCACAGGCCCCTGCCTTTCATATTCTTTGCCATAGAGTTTCATATCTGTTCATCTGCATGTAGCATTTTATCCTCACCATACTCCACAGACCTTCTCACTCCCTTGTTTTTATTTTTAACTTTGAAAATAACTTCAGTTGGGGGAAAAACAACAGTTTCTATTTTGGATTCGATTAACAAGTCAGGAGGAGGCTTGAAGAGGATGTAACCCCACTGGTACAAACAATAGACTACCTGAAACAAAACTGGTTTCTGCAAACCAATGTACATTCCCTTTTGTGGGATGCTGGTTGGGTTGAAGTTTGTCTTTGAGTGTTCATGGTTGTTTCTCCTCATGTAGAGTTATTTGTAGGATGCAAAAAAATCCAGAAAGGTTATTGTTTTATACTGTGAACATGCTTTATCACTTTAAATTATACCAAACCTGTGGTACTTCAATTTTCAGTACTGAGATCTGGAATATGATTTTAGTTTTAGGCAGCTCATGGAAGACAACATAAAAATTTGTTCTGGTGTGACTGTAGGTGTCAACTGCATCAGTTGTGTAGGTCTCCAATGCTTATTTTAAAAGGTACTCAGAGCGTCTTTCTTTAGATCTTACCTTCACAGACTGGGATAGTTATAGGAAATTGTATGTAGTCTAAACTTCATTAGGCATTACCAGCAACAAATTATTGGAGTGGCAGTAGATGTATAAATTAACTTGATATTATGGTATCCAGATTTCACTTTAACATCTATGCTGAAAAAGCTATTGACCTGAAAAGCTAGTAATTAATTAAAGAGATGCTCATAAACGATGTAAACAAACCTATCTCTTTCAAATCAAACTTACTGCTTAAACAGGAATGAGTCTCTCTGGGTGATACTGCTTTCTTTAGACATTTTAGCTGAGAGGGGATCTCTTCAAAACTTAATTCATTTGCAAGCACACATGAGTTCATCCAGTCATAGACAAAGCTGCAAGATATGCAGTCTGAAGTACAGCTTAAAAAAGTTTCTTAAGGTACTGGAAGATCCTTAAGTGACTGATGCAATAGAAACACAGACTGTTCAGTGGCCAAACACGTTTTCCCAAGAAAAGAGTGTGGGATCAGACCCCTTCCCTCCTACACACAGACATATCACAGTGCCAAAGCAGGAAGATTTCACCTGGTTTGGCAGAGCAGTTGGTTTATGGAGAACAGCTTTGGTTCACTGTAGCTGTTCTCTGCTTCACACATTCTGCATAAGATTTGATCAGGTCCCACTCAGAAGCTGTTATTTTTCTCCTGTTAAACATGCTGTCCAAGAACAAAGCTGTGTATTACGGCTATACATGATCCCATCTTCTCATGATGACCTTTTCTTAAGAATTTTTAAGTAAGATCTCTGGCTGAGAAAAAAACTAGATGCCACTTTGGGAGTGAGGAAAAAAAACTGTAGCCATGTAGATTTTATCTTTGAATTAGAAACTCAAGTAGTTGGGCCTAAGTGTCCAGCTCCCCATCAAAGCACTGAGCAAACTGCCAATCAGTAGGGTAACATAAAGAAAATGCCAGATTTCCAGTGGCAAAGAAAATGATTCCTGCATTAACAGAATGTATCTTTTGCTACTATTATCAGCAAGAGTCTCCTTTTCCTAGACAGTAAAGATGCGGATCTGAGCTTTGGTAATAACAATGAATAAGGCAAGTCTTAAACAGATTGAATTAATAGGAATCCCATATTCCAAACAGATCTCACATTAACATTCATCTTGCTCTTTCTCATAATTTAATCCTGTTATTTCTATTGATAGCTCTTCCCTAGAACTGGGATGTCTCTTCAACTGACTTGAGGCAAAGTGAAATCTCTGGTTTGTTGCTACAGTTGTATGTACTGTTTTTTAGAATAGCCTCTGTTTGTAGCTTCCACAGCTTTTCATGAGACAGGAAAATTTATCCTTATCTGCAGTGATAAGGACCTCCTTGGAAGGTCACAGCATTTGCAAAGTACTCCACCATGGAGTAGTGCTCAGTGACCACCTGGGCTGATTGACTCAGTGAAACAGCCCCAGTTTCTATTACTGTCAAATATCATTACCTTTGCATTAACTTTAAATATTCCCAAGGTTAGACAGTATGATTAAATCTGTTAAATATTATAACATTGCCTCTAAGAATTGGCATCCTCCCCTTCCCCAGACACAGTTCTTCCAATTCTGAAGGGAAATAGTGCTAATTAGCTGTATTATGAAGATGTGTGATATCTTAATTCACTATAGCTACCTTCCTTTTCGGAGAGCTAGCTAATTGCAGGACCAGAGCTCTTAAAAATGAAGGCTATATCAGTTATAGACAGTGAACAATCATCCTGGTTAAAAGCTTGGCTCATGTGCACTGCCAAGAAACCCCAGGCTAGACAATGAACTTAAGTTTGTGAATTTTCTTTTGATTTCACCAAATGAGATCACAATGGTGTCTGTGATACAACTAGACAATGTAATACCACTAACACAGTGTAAAATGCAATGTGGTATAGGGTCTGTCTGCACAATGTGGATAGACCTGCAGCAATTTTAAATAGCAGTAGGCTACTTGCAGAACCATGGACTTCAGCATGAATGGATTTGACCAGAATCTGCAGGTTTTGCTTCTCAGCTCTCTGCTGCAGGTACCCAGATTTTCCACAAGCACCTGTGTTCACACGGTATCGCAGAATCGTCAAGGTTGGAAAAAATCTTCAAGACCATCTAGTCCAACCATCAACCTAGCACCACAGTAGTCACCCCTAAACCATATCCCCAAAGTGAGTGTGTGTCTATTAGCCTCATCAGAGATTACAAAGCACATTCAGATCAAGGATTTTTTTATGATTATACTTAAAGGAGTCCTGCTTGAGGGAAGGATTTTCTCTTTTACTTCACAGGGAGCTCGCTCTTTATCAACTTCTGGTACATCCAGATAGAGCTGAGGGAGCTTACACAGTTAGCTACCAGATCTGAAAATGCAATAACAAAGAGATAAAAACCTGCATGTTTTCCCTTTCCCATGTCTGCTGCCATGAAGAGCCTGTCTGAGGTTCAGGCAGATCTGGATCAGCAGATGAATATTTCAAAGAGTCTGGAAACAGAAGTCAGTCCCATAGAGTTGTGTAGCTATCCAAATGACTTGCTACCTTCTAAAACACTAATTTTTCATCCCTGATCAGTTCCAAGCTTTGATACACTAGGAAGAAAATATCTTCCCAGCTCCTCCAAAGACTCTGTGCTTTATTGTGAGCTATATACCTGCCAATACCAACAGCAAAATTAGTCATCTTTTCAATCCTTCTTGAACACCAGGGTTTGAAGGTTTGATTTGAGACCAGAAATAGAATTCACTCTTATCTTCACAAACAATGGCTGTGTCTCTGAATGTTTATCCTTTATTATGCTCACCTACATCACCCATCTTGAGAGAGCAGCACAAGGTTTGTATGTATCTTCACGAATATGCACACACCCCAGGAATAAGAAAAATTATTGTGAATAGTTCATCTTTTTCAACAGAAGAGGTTTAACAAGGAGACAAGAAACTTTTTTTTTCTGCTACTTCTTAAACATGGCTTTGATTATCAGCATAAGAATGCCATTTCAGCCAAACCTTGTCAGTAAACCCTATATGCAAAGGAAAACATGGTTTCTAACCTGTACTATCTGAGCCCATAACAATATCCTGGCATACAGGGAAAATTTGCAGTTGTATTCCCCGTCAGCTGGTGAGTGTGAATGTTCCATCTAGGATGGGACTATAAGAAGAGCAGTGGGAATGGGACATGCAAGGATATATTCCCAATATTGGCTGATATCTTCCCTTTCCAGCAACAGAAATTGCTGAGATCTGAAGAGCTGTGCCTTCATGTTTTTGCTCAATGACACTTCAGTTCTACTGCCACTGTGTAATTTGGAGATTGGCACCTTGCTCAGGGTGACAGGCTGTAAAGCCCATTTTGCTACAAGCCCTTCTTCCCCTTCAGTAAAATGACCATTCACTTATGAACAGGCTCAACCTTTTGGCACCTGTCAAGAATGTTAAAAGTCACTTAACACAGCAGTTTTCAATGTGTCTTCTGCTGAGCTGGAACTAGTTCCAACACAGACCATTGTAATTCACCTTAGCACAGGTACTTTCTAGGCATATATTTTGCTTCAGAGCATTGCACTGCTTCTGCACATTCATTACTGAAGCACTACACTTATCAGTATTGAAAAGTGGGCCAGGGAGCTGCACCAAACAGAAAGTCATGCCCTTCCTTCACAAGGTCTTCCCCAGATCAGAACAACACATCTCACTCCAGGATCTTTTCGCCCCCTAAAATTTCCTCTGTTCTTCATCAGACTTCTCTGTCCTCATGTCTTCCTGTTTTGTAAAAACCCCTAATGTCTACACTGCCCAGTTCCCTGGTTTTCATGACTGCATCCATAGGTAACTGGCAGATGATGTGTCCTACACTTTAACTCTCCTCCTGCTACCAATGCAACTCTGTAGACACACCTAGTGGAAAATGGTCCCTTTTGCCTGTTACTATGTTTTCTGCTAATAGTGAAGTCAAAGTGGTGCACAAGAGAGTCTGATGGATGACAGACCTGGCAAAAAATAAGTGGCTCAGAGGGAGACAGAGGTGAAAAAGGTGGGATCTTTCCTTTGCAATTTCTCTTCCATCTGACATCTGGGACATGCAGTGTTGCATAAATTTGTGCCAAAATTACAAGGTTCTTACTACTGTCCATTAAAGCTCACGTCTAGAAGATGGATTATGGATAACTTGCATAAAAGGGCAGATAAATCAGATAAATATAATCCATAGAGGAAGAAGATGTCGAGGGGAAACATGTATATATCTTAGACTGGTGGATATTCACTGACTGACCACATTCACATTTCCACTTTGGAAATCACATGAGAAAAATAGACTGCAAGACTACACCAAAAGCAAAATCAATGATTTTCAGTTCTGTATTTAAATGTCAGCCTTTTTCCTAATGTAGCAGCAAGCCTTCATACATACAGATTGCAAGTGAGAGAGGCAGATGATGGCACTTCTATGTCTTATGGTAAAATATCTGAGAGAAGTGGAACATATTCCTGAATAAGGCAGAGCATGTCCTATAGCACCACCTAGCCGGCTAATTTAAAAGTGGTCCATATCCCTGCATCCCTGACTACAACGGTGTGTTTGTGCATCAGAAACAGGGTGCACTTCAGTCTTCTTTCACCTTGTTTGGTGTAACAGCTGCTTCATGAAACCAGAATCATGCCAACGTGGTGATTAGTAAAGCTGGGGTCTCTGTTTTGCACAATCGTATTTATTATAAATCTCTTAAGAGAAACCACAGTAAAAATGCAATGCTGTGCCAGATTCTTGAGGTTTAGTTAAGAAACCCGTGTATTCTAGATCTCTCCAGCTGGTACAGAAGGCAGAAGCACCTTTCAGAAAGCCAGACTTCACAAACCCACCCAACCCTCCTCCATATTCACCAGCAGGATAAGTCTTACTGATTCTCAGGCTTTTAAAATCCTTCATCACACTGTGTTTCGGTTAGTGAGAAGTCTGTTGTCTATCATCACCTACACACACCTTTCCTTTGTACATCTGCATGAAGTATGAATATCAATGCAAACTTACAAACTGTAAGTTTTGGCAGATGGTGAAGCTCCATGCTGAGGCTGCAGAGCAAAGTCTGTAACAGCTCTCTGCTGATATAAAGAGGGAGGGGAAGCACTTCTATTTTTTTTTTTTTCTGGCTGCCTCTTAACTTGTTAAAGCGTTGGCACTTCTCTGACTTTTCAATGCCATCATTCAGCTTGATAACCTAGTAGAAAATGACCCCTTTTTGTCTGCTACTATGTTTACTATTAATAGTGAGGTAAAAGTGGTGCACAAGAGGGTCTGATGGATGACAGAGCTGGCAAAAATTAAGTGGCACAGAGGAAGACAGAGGTGAAAAAGGTGGGATCTTTCCTCAGACACCTCCCTTTAGGTGGAAACAAACTATTCATCTGCCTTGCCACATTGCATAAAACCATAACCTAAGGGTAGAACTGTGCCCTGTCATGAAGGAGTGTGTTTTCTTAGCAATTAGCAACCCATTTATTGGAAGTTAAAACCAAGGTTGTTATTACCAGCTTCTATTCTCAACAGGCTATGCCTAGCCAGGCCTGTTTAGCACTAGCATTTCTAAAATGCAGATAATCTAGTAGGAAAAAGGATAAATATCTTCACTAGGATACTTTCCTGAAAGTCCTAAAAACTGCCATGAATTGGAATGAGAACTCCTAAGTATTCAGTTTATGATCTTAATCCTTGGATATGAACTCAAATGTCATGCTAAAATGTCTGGGAACTAAATCTTTACCAGTAAGAAATGCTTCAATCAGGGGTTGCTACAAAAGAAAGCAAGGTCTGTCAAAATCAATCGTAAGTAGAAAGTAACAACAGCATGTTTTTATTTCTATTCTGTTGCCTCTCAACCCACTACCCAGCATAATTCCCATTTGGCTTGTGCAAAATCATTACCTTATGACTGCCTGGTGTGAAAGGATCCTTTAAAACAATCATCCAACAACAGTGCAAACTTTCCCTGTAACTGAGACAAGCCCAAGCTTTTACTCTCCCCTACCCAAATAAAATCCCAACTGGCCAAAAGCCATTCTCTGTTCTTGTTTTCCAAAGACTGCACATCCCGGGGCAAGGCTGGACTTCCCAGAGCTCTGCCCTCGATGCTTCCAAAGGCTGTTGCTCTGCCAGCCACCTCCTCTGCATTCCACATCTTTCCAGGGCTCTCGCAGTGCCCAGGCTGCGGAACAAATCCACACGGGCTTATTGACAAACTACACTGCCCATCTGCTTTGAGCAAACAGTAACTGTAAAGCAAATAAAAAAATCCCTGCATGTGTTATTTTCCCATTAGGAATGACAGAGAAAACAAATCCTCCACGACGGATGCCAGCTATACCACTTGCTGCCTTCCCGGCAAGCATTCCTGCCCTGCAGTGGAGAGGGCTGTATTAATAATACAGATGCAGTATCTTGCAGGAAGAACACTGCGAGTTACAGCATAGAACACAAGAGCACAGAATTAATTTATGACTCGGGGGGAGGGAGAGAGAGCGGCAGTGCCAGCCTCAGGCCCTTTCCGGGAGGCTGGTGGCTGTGAGGGTGATCTGTTCTCTTCGCCTGCACAGGCAGCGGCTCGGATCTTCCCCTCGGTCCGTTCGTTCGAAGCCAGGTTCAAGCAGGGTCGGATCTTCCCCTCGATCTGTTCGTCCGAGGCCGAGTTCAAGCCAGACGCAGCGCCGGGGCCGCGCTGAGGGGAAGCACCCCCCGGCATGGCAGCTCCGCCCGGCCCGCACCGCCTCTTCCGCCCGCAGCCCCGCCTCGGCCCGGGACGCGGTAGGTGCAGGGCGGGAGGTGAGGGGGCGGGTGGTTCTTCAGCGGGGTCCCGGGGTGGTGGATTTCTGCCACCCTCCTCTTGTGTGTTTTTATTTTTCCTGACGAGCCGAGCCCTGCAGGCGAGTCCGGCCCGCGCCCCGTTTCCTGATTGATCGTGCTTTGAGCTGGGGTTTCCCCTCTGCTGCGTGCGATCGTATATCAATAAACTCAGTAACACGCACGTATTATGGTCAAACCTGCCTAGATATCCTCTATCTGAATTTTAGCTGTCACAGTTCTCAGAGTTCAGTGAGAATTAAGTGTCCGTGACACCACAGAGATAGAAAATACTTCAGCACTTGGGGGAGGCCGCCGTGTAAACTTGGCCGTAGCTTCATGGGAACTAAACGATTAAATTTGCAGGATATAGACCATATAAATTGCCTTGTAGTTTCCGGTTGCTTTCCTCATACATAAATTGCACAGAGTTTATGAATAAAAATAAAGCTGCCATGCGCAGTTGGGGCTGCAGTGGGAAATCTGCAGGAGCCGAGCATCTGCACTGAACCTTGGGGAAGGTTTGAAAGCATAAATGCTAAAATATACTGAGGGCAATTTTCTTTTTATTTTCCTGAGTATTGACTATTATGAGAAAACAAATACTCTGTGGCATTTCCTGCTTACTCTTGCATTAGATGTGCAAGAACATATTTGATCATGGAAGAAAGGAGAATGGGGTTTTCATTTGGTAATGCAATAAAGGAGAGTCGAGTTTTCAGTGTGGTCTGTCGTTACCCAGTTGGGTGTGGATGTAAGCTGAAGAGGGGCTTTTCTCCTTGCAGCATTTCTAATCTTAAAAAGAAGTTAGCCAGCTCCAATGAGAGGGCATTCTCTAACAGGAGAAACCTGGACAGTCCCTGCCTCAGCTTCACATAAGGATCAAGTGATAGTCTCCCTACAATCATCCCCTTAGAAGTACTGCCCCCCACACTGTAAATGACATGACCTTTTCAATCAGATCTAGACTACCAGATTGGCCAAAGAGGTCG
The DNA here is from genome assembly GCF_008360975.1 of Lichenostomus cassidix. Classification (NCBI taxonomy): domain Eukaryota; kingdom Metazoa; phylum Chordata; class Aves; order Passeriformes; family Meliphagidae; genus Lichenostomus; species Lichenostomus cassidix. Next base: position 25,675,604 of record NC_139488.1, read on the forward strand.
TTTGAGTTTAGTATTACCATTTTCTGGGTTTTAGCTCTATTATAAAGGGGATTTTGACCTGAAATTTGGTTTCATCCAAGCTTTTTGGTTCATGTTCTTCTTAAATAATATTGCCAAATAACTCACCACGTCTATCTTCAGCAGAATGTAAGAATACCACCAGTTATTACACTAAGAAATACATATGAAATTATTGTGTGCTTAAATACATCATGGTTTTTATTAAGCACTCAGTGTGTGTTCAGTGCAGCACAAGCATTAAACAAGATTATTCTTCCCCTGGTGAATTTACAGTCTGAGAGATCTTCATAGGAAGGAGTAGTAATAACACATCATTAAACACCACCTTTAAATTAATCCCTTTTTGTTTCCCTGCAGTTAACACTCGTTTGCCGTTGATCATGACTGGTGTATTCTGACATGTCATATAGTGCAGTTTGATGATGTTACAGACCCCAGTTGTCCACTCTACCCCTCTAAGAGAAGTTCTTGTTCAGCACATGTGGAAGGAGAGAGCATATGTCCTTGCTTCAGCTGCTGCCATACAAAGCCCAGCAGCATAGCTGAGACCCACCTTTGATGATACTCCACACTAAGACTTCGGTTGTTGTATCAAAGCAGTTTCCTTCTGCCACCTCGGCTTCCTGGGAGGACAGCTGGAAACACTTATGTCTTTAACAGCTGCAGCAAGATTCTATGAAGCTTGTGTGTTAAAGCCCTGAGAGAAGAGACACTGCAAATGGAAAAAGGGGCGTCCAGTTTTAACTGATTTCTGTTGGATTTAGGTGCCTAATTCACTTTTATATCTTCATAGTAGCATCATTCTAGGAGGGAATTCTGTAGCCAATGAAATTTTTTAAAAAAAGAAATTGGAGCTTTTCTGGGCAGAGCACGTAATATGGCTTAGAGCATAAAAAGAACTGATGCTTCCCAAGGGAGGCAGGACTCTTGAACTGAAGGACTTGGCAGGTTTGAAAGTTTTTAAGTTCGTTTGCTTATTTAAAGAGTCACAACACAGTTGTAGGCCCTGAAACAATTTCTGTTCCAGTTTCTGATCTAGATTGAACATAGTATTTGTCAGAGCAATTATTTCAGAGCCAAATTTTTAAAAGTAGCTACTGAAAGCATGCTGCTTTCTGAAAATAGCTTTTTGCTGAGTAAGCTAGAACCACTGCTTGGAAGTTGAAATCTGAAAGAAAAGAACAACCGAGAAAAACACATGCTATTTTTTGCTGGTTTTTGGTTGATTTTTTTGTTGTTTGCGATTTTTTTTTTAATAGTGAGCTTGACTATCCATTCAAACAAACTCCTAAAAGAAAATTCTGTCTCCTGAAATTTTTCAAATCAAAATGTGGTCCTGTTTTGAAAGTTGTAGTCAAACTCAACTTATTGAATTTAGTATTCGGGTTACTGATTAAAATTTTTGCAGCTGTATTATAAAGGAGGTTGGCATAGATCTAATTATTGGCTCTTTCTGATCTCAATATCTATAGACTATAGTGGAAGGCAACAGTAGGATTGTGCTAGCAAGGACTAAACAAGTATGTTGGGTAAATACAGGGTGTGTATTGATTGCTGGAGGAGGAGGAAGTGTGGTGGCTTTAGTATTGTCTTCATTGTGGTAAATTGATGTACTGGAGGAAAGGGAGAAGTTAATTCTTCATATCAATCATCCTATGTTGCAATGCAAACAATTATTGTGTATCTCTTCTTCTGTAAAGATGTTTTGTGTTTTGTTAATGTAAAAGAATGTTTCTTTGGTTATTGTGCTCTGCTTCTTCTCATGTTTTTTGCTTTGGTTGTTTTTGGGGTTTTTTTAATGCTAGAGAGATGACAGACGTGTCTATGCACACTTTAATTCCTGATTTTGTGTTGTGAACAGGTTAGGATTTGACTATGGCAGTGCAGTTCCGGCGGAAGGCATCTGTGTGGTTAAAGAAGCACAAGATCGCTGTGTTAGCCACTTCTTGCGTGGGACTGCTTGGCACTAACCTTTCCTATCACGTGTTTCCTGAGCAGACGTTCAAACTGTTGCACGAGTGCTGGTCAGAGGGGCAGCCAGCTGAGCTTTCAGAGAAGCTCTGTGGTGTGTTTCAGGATGTCCTTCAAGATACTGGTGTGAAGTCCATTGACTCCTACAGAGTCTTTGCAGCTTCTGGTTTCCACCCTGTGAGTGCTGGAATTCCCTGGCTGCCTGCAGGCTCTTTGGTGGGCATCCCACCTAACTTTGATAGCACAGCTGAGGATAAAAAGGGAATAGTCAACCATGTTGTTGTAATAAATGGCAAGAAAGTGGACTGGGAGAGCAGTGAAGGCATTGCTTTGAAGGAAGCTCTCACGTTTTCACTTAAAGCTCAGAAGTTTGCCATTGCCAGAGAAGTTGTGTATTTGCAGTATGGCAGTCCTTTAGCAAGTGCAGCTGTGGCTCCGACTTGCTTGGCTGGGACATTTCTCTGTGGCAGAGCTCTGAAGATGCTGCTGGGGTTATCCAGGGGCCCCGTGATCCTTCGTGGCCTCTGTAACCTCGTCACTGCCATGGGAGGACTGCTCTGCTATTGCGTCTCTTCCGATGCTGTCACCTATCACCTGGACTGCAGGGCTGACAGGAAGGCAGCCGTGCTTTCTGAGGACTACGCCAGAGGTGGCATTGAATTTTATGACAAAATCTTGTCCCGCAACAGGATTTTGCGTGGTCTGATGGGCAAACAAGGGATGAGAATATATGCCCCAAGTGGTAACCTTTTCCCAAGGCACTGGTTCAGAATAAAGTATACCCCATACACTTACCGGAGAACTTTGATTGTTAATATTTTAAGAGAGCTTCAGGCATCAGGTGAGAGTGCTTGAATTTTAAACTTGTGAATTATGTATTTTGGAACACCGCTGTGCTGCCTTTTTTTCTCCCCCTCTGTATCTTCATTGGAATTTTGGGGTTTATTTTTGCATGTAGTTCGGGAGGAGTTATTGCACGTTCCCTGAATAAAGAGTTCTCTCTTAAAATATTAAAGACTTGCTTCCAAAGTGCTCAGTTCTGTGTGCATCTCAAATCACAAGACTGCTGAGGAGGGAAACTTTTCAGACCCTGATCTGGAAGTTCTGCTGCACTGCTCTGCCTTCCTGCCATTTCAGACTGGCAAATTGAGAGGGGCAAGTTTTGGGATCATTATCATTTACACTGGGGTGCTTGCTGTTTCTCCTATGGAACAACACAAAGATGTTTAAAAACCAGGCAGTCTGTGTCATGTGGGTACATAAATACCAAGACATTGTGTTTCTGTCTGTGTGAGTTCTTGTGCTGTGTAAATTCTTATGCTGCAATCACCATGTGTAGGCCACATTACTTATGCTGCACTTCCTTCAAGTACAAGCAGATTATTACCACCACCTGCATCATTTGCTTAAATCTAGTTCTGCTCTCTCCAGGACATGGTGACTGCACCATCACCTGGAATGTTTCCCTGGAGTGGTAGTATGTAACAGGATTGTCCTGGGTTGGCTGTTTTCTCACAAGTGGGATAAACGTGTTGAGGTTTTTCTTCTTGCTTTGGTATAGTTTTTTGTTTCATTTAAAAATACGTGTAGATGTATGTCACCTGTTATGTCAATGAAGGCAAGGTATGAGATGTAAGTCTGGCATTTGGTGCAGAAACTGCTGAGGTCTTTGATGAAGAGTTGCCAAAGGAAATTATTCTCCTGTGTGAGACTAGCTTAAGAAGATTTTGCCTGGTAGGCCAAGCTTTGCCCAGGATTACTAATCTTCTGGAGAGGTCTTTAGTGCATGGGCAATAAAGTTTCCACTACAGCCTCACCTTGAAGCTTTTATGTAATTTTCACGATGACTCAAACTTTGTGGTTCCCTCTTTTCTATGTTTCTATTGCTGTTCCAGTAGCTCTCCCTGGTGACATCAGAGTAGTTCTCTTTACCTCTGTTGTCATTCTTACCAGGAACTTCTGTTATTTTTTGTCTTCTCAGTCGGAGATGGGACGAGTGTCCTCTCTGCCCTGGCTTTGTCCTTTCTTTATGTGCTACAATAAGAGCTGTCATGCCTGTGTTTGCTCAAAGCATTACTGAGTTCTGTTTTCTTTTTGAATCACACAGTGACATAAAGTTGATATTTTAGCTGCTGAAGCACTGCTGTTGCTTTCCATTGCTGAAACCATGCATGTGAGATGTTTGAGTTTCTGCTGAAGTAATCTGTGCCATGTGCTTCTGAAACATCATCTATTGCTTGCACTTGTCCTTGTCTCATCACATCATGAGATGCCTCTCTGGTGCTTTCCTAGCTGTAGGGCATAAAGCTATTGTTTTTGTGCCCTTTGTGAAAGATTTTGATGAAATTTCCTGGTCTATGGAATAAAAAGAGACTTTACCTCTGGGCAGGGGTCTTTAAAAGCTTCAGGCTACATTTTGTTTGACTTGTCTTCCAGGTAAATCCAATATAAGACATCACAGAAGTTTATTGGTGGAGTGATATAGTGACTCAAGACTGGAATATAATTCCTGGTTTATATAGCCTGTGAGTTCATTTCATCCTCCAGTTACTCTTTCAGACAAGTTTTAACTCCATGAAATATTCTCAGAGAGAACTTAGCCCACTTGGTTTATGTGGTTTAAGGAGCTGCTGCTACATAAACAGTGCAGAGAGAAAATCAAGACCTTCTTGGAGATTTACAGCAAGTAGCAGTTAAAATTAAAGTAACCCACTTGTCTTCTACTACTTCTTACTGTTGCTTTTCATCAAGATGCCTGCAGCTAGTGTGGTTATTTGACATTCTCAGGCTGTAAAGCCCCAGTGATGCTAATGGGTTTTGCAGTTGTGCGCTTCACTTGACTCTTACAGTGGGATTCTCCAAGAAGTTCTGTGAATCTATAAATGCTGTGTCCCATTTACCCTTCTTTGAACTTGTTGTGGCACAGTGGTGTTGGTTAGGAAGGGCTGGCTAGTATTAAGACACATGCCCTTTCTTTCCAAAGAGATATTCTTGCCAAGGGTTTACACACCTCTATATAGTCAAGCATAGCGTCATACTGTCAATATTGGGGAAATGGGATTTGAAGTCACAACTGCTAAGTAAGATGTCCCTGAACTTTGGGAATGTCCAGGTTGTCCTGGAAAAGATTTGTAGTGTGTGTGTTGCCATGTAACTGTTGCTTGCAAGATCACCCATGCTATTTGGCGAGTAAGAATTGCACAACTGAAATGCATGGCCATGGCAATACTTGTGCAAAGTCTTTTATTATACTGCAAATGTTTTTTTTGTAGGTAGAACTATCACTGAAATCAAACATTAATTCCACATACTGGTGCTTGAAATGGGCTGGTTTTGAGAGTTCACTAGAAGCAAGCACCCCAGAATTAAAGATGGAAATGTTCCATACTAAGAATGGTCTGACATGGAAAAGTAAGTGCATTCAGTGGCCCAGAAGAGGCCAAATGAATCATCTGGTAAATATTGTCAGTGAACAGCCTCCCCCAGCTCTGAAGCTGAAAATCTGAGTAATTTGGAGAACTTCTTTCAGTATTAACTGGCTTGTCTTTTTCTGCTCAGACAAGGCAGACTTTGTACAAATTTTTGTGTAGAAAAGCAAAAAAAATGTTAAGCAAAAAGGAATTGCTAGGAGATGTGCATAAAAGAAGTCTAACCCTAGAAACTGTAAATGCAGAGGTGTCAGTGAAATAATGAGCTCTCATAAAAATGGGTACTATCTACAGAAATGAAGCTCTGTGGTAAAGTGATTAAAGAATGGAGAAGTATGAGTAGGAAATGACCAAAATGAGATGCTAGTTTAAATTTAGACAAAATCTAGTTAGAAGAGAGATTTGCTTGACTGGTTTATTTCTGTTATTACCCTGAATGTTCTAGGTAACCAAAAAGAAAATGATCCGTGTAACTTCTTTTTTATATAAATGTAATTCTTGCTGCTACATAAAGCTTTAGTGGGTGATGCTGCAAGAGAGAAGGGTCACCTGGGTGCTTTGCTCAGTATTCCCACTGAAGTGCAAGACATGTACTCCAGGGCCTGGGTCACATATTTCTTTGTGCTAAAACTTGTGGTTTCCTGTGGACATACCTTCAGCGTGTTTAATGGTCAAAACCATAAAGTTGTCAGAAAAGAGCAAGATTGAGAGCTAGACAGTTTTCTTGAAGACAAACAGGCTATGGAAGTCATCTGATTACAGCAATTCCTGAATCAGCTGCTATGGGTATCTGGCTTCTCTTGCAGTTTACAGGAAGCAGGAGCTTCAGAGAGAGGGAAATCTCCACCCAGGTGGCATGTGAGTAAAGTATGTGGAATTGCCCAGAGAGGCTCAGTTGAAGTGTAGTGGTCCTTTAGAAAACAACCTTTATTTATTACAGTAGAGCACTGCTATCACCCCTCTTCACATTAAAGTGGTTTCCAGAATTTGACAGATAAGATGGTGAGAGAGCTGACTGCAGAGCTGTGGAGCTTCTTGCCCTGCAGAGAAAGCTGGTGGTGTTGGGAGAGGTGATGCTGGGAAGAGCGTACCGCTATTGTTTTGCCCTTGGCTGCAGCAGTTGTGAAACAACCACAGTGACAAAGTGTGGCTTGCCTGGATGTGAATTAAAATGTATGAATCAAATCACCATGACTGAAACACAGGTGGCTTTCACCAGAGGAGCAAATGCAGAGGATCCATCAGGGAGGGAGTGAGTACTGCTATGTGCAGCCATTGTGGGCATCACTAAGACAACTGTAGGCATCTCCACTGTGTGGAAATGCAATTCTTAGCAAGCTGCAGACACTGAGACAAGTATATGGGCCGCATCCTGCAACTGTTATCTGCTCCTGTTCATTAAAAGCTTCATGTAGCAGATGTGATTACATTAATATAAAAATTAATAAGTTGTAGACAATCTGCTGTCCATGCATCCAATCCCTCCTTGATTTCATTCATCTCAGTTGGAAGTGTGTGTTATTGAAAGGCAGAGTGCCTTTCAAGCAGAAGAATGCTAAAGTAGGAAGACATACTTAAGATCTTGGAATAAGGAGGACATCTTCAGGAAGAGAGAAAAGAACAGAAAAGCAATGTAATTATTCTCCAGGAACTGATATGTTAGACAAATTAAACTGCAGGCACTTAAAAATGGCTTATGGATGTTTTGCTGGCCATCTTTTACACTAAGAATATATTGGTTTGTTAAGCTGAAGTGAGTATATTCAGCGTGCTCAAGCTGCCAAATCCATAAAGTGGAGAAAATTACTAAAATTTGGCTAGAAATGAGTCTGTTTTTCCCATCTGGAAAAGTACAAGCCAAACTCTTAAGCTTCATAGCCAGAAATGAGCACTGAACTGTCTCTGCAGTTGGAAGTTTTTGCTCTCCTCAGTAAGACCAAGTTTGCTAAAATCTATCCAGGTCTCCAATCTCGAGAGAAAGAGTGCTCTTTAAAACTGTCCAAAAATTGTCTTTAAAAATGTCCAAAAATGCACTTTGAAAAACACAGCCAGCCCAGATGTATTTTTTTTTACCCCAGGAAAAACATACTGCAGGAAGAATTTGTGGTGCTCTGTGCTTGTTTTGAAAAAATAATTGTCCCCTACATCATGCTTACTGGAGAATTCTGTCTTTTTTATCTTTTCTCCCGTGGCTGAACTTCCATCATGTGGGAAATTTCCAGTCCTGACCTGGTTTCTCAGAATCATTTGCTACTTTGTTTTGGAGGAGCATTATCTTGTTAATGTAGTCAAGGTACTAACAGCTTCTTTCAATATAAAGGAGTAACAGGTGAAGCTGTGTCCTACTTCGTGTGTGGCAAAACTACTGTAGGAGCCTTGCAAAACAGCAGATCTCATTAGGGTGACTAAGAGTATTTAGAAAACATAAGACATTGTGAGCTTGATCCCAGGCTCACAGTTCCAGCAGTTCTTGGGGAGTGAACATGAAGAGAGGAAATGCAGTATCCAAACAACTTTTATCCAGTAACTGTTTAGTGGTTTAGTGCAGACCTGCTGACCTCTGGAAGCTTTGTTTCTATCCTACACTGGAAATTTTCCAGTGGGAATGTTGTTGGTTCTTCATTCTCTGTTCATTTCCCCTTGCTCTGTTTCTCTAATTGCCTCTTCTGCCTGCTGACTCATGTTACAAGCTGCTTTAGCTTGCTCAAGCAAGATTTGTCAACTTTTAAGCACTCGCTGCTTGCACTTTCATTTGCACCTCCTACTTGTTCCTACAGTACTTATTAGCCAAAGACCACAGCAGCTTGAATTCTCCTTTGTTTTGTTACATTTAGTCTACTTTTTTTTCAGGGGAAAATGCTTCTGGCTATGAAAAATAGGCATTGTGGTTAAAACCCTTCTTGTTTTGCTACAAGAAAAGAATTTAGCATTACTTTTGAATTTTCCATGTAGCATGACTTTTAAAAAGATATATTTCTTATTTGCTGTCTATGGCACCCTGTTCACTTTTGATCTTAATTTGCCTCGGTCACTTTTAAGATGCTGCTATTCCCTTTAAGGCCTGTTCCTGAAAATTGCAGGGTGTTTCATATACTTCTGGCTAGGTGAGGTATTGTGAGTTGAGAAATGATAACTAATGTAGTGCTATTAGCTGCATGTACTGGTGTTGACTTAGGCACATCCATGTGCTGGCTTTAAGAACTGTGGCTTCTTAAGTTCCTTATATTGCCAGTTACACTGAGGGCTTTATAGATGGATTTTAATCACTTGCCACTGAGCAGAAGCAGAGGGGTCTGTTGGGTTTTGTCTGCTGAAAAGAATACTTACTCACTTTTGACAAAATATTTTGAATGACTCTTGCAAGGATGAGGGGTTTGGAATGAGGAAGAAAAGCGTGGGCAAAACCAAGCGAAATAATCCCATGTTCCTCACATGTTCTAAGTCTTGATGTTGCTACAGAGATGTATAGTGCACAAAAATTGCAATAGACTTCTTTAACCAATTGCACCTGATTTCTGAGTTATCTGCTCAGTGCATCCTCAAGTAACAACATTTTCCATCACTTCCCAGCTCCTTGTATGCAGGCCTGCTCCAAGTACTCCAGGTAACACAAAGCTTCTGCTTCAGCCTCCTTACCCAGAAGCAGTGAAATGGAATTTTGCAGAGTTCTGTTACCACAAATGTAATTTTCAATATCAATGTGAATTGGCTAAGACTGAAGCTGTAATTTATGATATCAAAATTGGAAATGGAATTTCAGAAGTGAAAACTAGTAAATTACACCACCGTAACTATTAAGAAATTTAACCTGTGGAAGTAAAAATAAAACTATAATCTGCATTACTATTTTAAAGCCATATTGATTCTTAAATTAATTACTATACAATTAAGTACTAGATCCATTTCTCAGGGAAGATTGAAAATTAAGATCAAGCCATGTTGAAAACAACAAGCCTGCTTTTGAAAAAAATTCCTTATTTTTCCCTTTTTTTTTTTATTCTTAATTTTCTGACTAGACTGGAGGCATCTATATAAATATTTTAGAAAACAGAGCAGAGGAAGAATTACTCTGTAGAAAGTTTTTCTTTAAGATCTTTTCTTATTTGGGACAAGTTTCACTGCCTCAGTGACCGTGTTTTAAAAACGTGTTATGTAATTCTCGGTAGATACCCACAGACAGATGTATTTATGGTTTTTGGAAACTTCATGTAATTTAGGCATAAAACTTGAAGTGTGTTTTATAGTTCCTCATTAATAATAGTTGAGAATTATGCTCAACTAAGGCAGTACGCATAAATTCTTAATGTTCAGCCATTCATTATATGTCTGTGATGGTTAGAAGTTGCCATAGGAAAATAAAAGCCAGTGATCCCAAAGATTATTATTTATATATATTCTTTTCAGCAATTTGGAAAATTGTGTTCATCCACTAACAGTTATTTCCCTTCAATTTCCACATTCTTCATCTTAATCTAAAGATACCATACTGAATATTGAAAAAGTCAAATCAGGAACCAGACAAACTGCTTAATGCCATGCATTAAGCATTGCAGCACCTTATAAAAGGAAATGCTGAATCCATCATTTTATGGAAGTTACAAATTCATATAGTTTTTTGCAATCACAATTTAGAGATCTTAATAGTGTTTGCTTGTAGCATATTTGAAGACAGCTCTGTCCTAGTTGCAGGTGGCTGGATGAAAACTTGGCGTGTGTATTGGCTGTACACCTATGATGCAGGTGAAGAAGCAAAAGCTTTTTCTTGCTTTTCTGGCCAGAACCTAATTTGTGTTGAAAACTGAAGTCATGCTTTAGCAGTTGCAAATTGAACTGTGAAAACATTTCTTTCAATTATTTTCTTACTTTCCAGCAGCAGAATTGGATATGTAGAGCCATGAAAATTATCTGAGAGCTGAATAATAAGAAGAGTAGAAATAATATGTAGAAAATTAGGGATTTCTTTCAGTTAGTATTAAAGAAAAATCTCTGCTGAAACCTCACAATAGATGGATAAAAAAAGGTACATTTTCTTCTAGAGCCGTGTGGTGAGCAGGACTTTTTTTCCTGCTTATACAGTGAGCAGAAAATAAGAAACAGAACGTGGTGCCATGTTCTGAACAAGCAGTTCAGCTGGCACACACATTTATTATTTCCTTGATCCAGAAAAAAAAATGCTTGCATTGGAGAAGTGTTATGTGGAGATACCAAAAGGGAACTTTACTTGTAGCACAGATTTCCCAAATTTTACCGTGGCTGTCTCTGAAGTTGTTTTTTTTTTGATTCTGAGGTTGAAAGCAGATTTGATGCAGCTTTGAACTCTACAAAATATGTGTGTGCATGTTGCAGGATCAGATATGTCCAAATTTTTTCTCCTTTCACTGAACATTGTCACCTTGGATTTTCCAGTCTGATGTCTGGTGTGAAATAATTGTTCCTAAGTTGCTATTTTACGGGTGTTGGATGCATGCTGGCTTCAGCTGAAACTGTGGATATAAAAACCTCTGGAAAAGAACAGACCTACCATGCACTACGTTTGTTTTTATGGTGTTGCTCTGGTTTTAGTCTTAACGATTTTCTACTGAGTTTTGCTTTAAATGGCATAGATAGAGCCAATATTGCTGGCCAAATCAAATAGAGGTACTCGCCTAAAGCCAGCAGGAGGCATGGCTGATGCTGTGATACAAATCGGAAGTTATGAAAAGTGCATCACCCAAGCATGAGCACCTCTGCTTACTTGGCAGGCAGAATTCAGCAAGGGTCTGGAAGTGACCTGGTTGTGCTGCTGCTGACTAATGAAAATTCCTGCTCAGCCACTCGGTTGCAGCATCTGTGGAGGGGATCAGACTATTCCTGAGCTCTGAGCTCTCCAAAGCTTCACTGCTGGCATCAAACCCCTTACCACTGGGGTCTGGGATGTCCTTTTAACACATGGCTGGAGGAGGTGACATTGTGCCCACTGTGTTGTGTAACGTGCTAGCGTGCATGTTGGGGATATAGATCTGTGCTAAATCGTCTCTTCAGGCTTATGATTTGTAGATTTAAACCATAAGCTCCTGGAGATTATATGAAGGAGGGTGTTTCAGGCACGAATGGATGAAGGGGATCCCTGTGTCATGGGGCAGGAGGAAATTCAGGAATTGTGCTTCTGGAAGAGGAAGAGACAGAGGGAGTATTCTGGTGGGTTGAATAGGATGAAGACTGGGCTACTTGTGTCATGCAATCCAAGGAATATTTGCATCATATTCATTATAGCTAATGTGGGAAGTGTTTAACTCCTTGGGAAATAAGGGACTGAAACCAAGTAATCCCACAAGGTAGGTGACCTAACCACAAAGCACTAATTGGGTTTTCCTTGGACAGATTATTTTCAGCAGTGTGGAACAATGTCCCCTCTGCCTCCTTCTCAAGTCTTAATTCACCTTTGGTTTTCTTTAATGTTGGCTTCCTAGAAAAGAAAAAGAAAAATAAAACAACACTTTCATTGCTACTAAATAGGTTAAGGAGAGCAAAAAGACTGCTAAATTTTTTCATTATGATCCAAAAAAACCTTTTTGTAGACTTTGGTGTAAAAGTATTATCACCTCATGTGTCTTTTACAATTTTCCATCTTTACAACAGTATTTGTTAGCACTTTGTAATATCCTTTAAGTTAGGCTCTATCCAGGCTATCAAAGAGCATGCAATATAAATTTCTTACTGCATGAACAGGTTCCATGGAAAGCAGTGTGTAAAATACAGATCATGTTGTAGCTGGTTTATTTTCTTGGCATTTAATGTGCACATCCATCATGCCATCATAAACTCATCACACATTTTGTAACTCAGCTATTAAAAGTTCTCCCCCCCTGTAGTTGGTGGATGAGTTCACGGGCTGTCAGCTATGAAACAGTGATTCTCTAGCTTAAAAATTACTCTGTTCTGCTCAATGTCTCTATAAAAAAATTAAGGAAAATCATAAATTCAGAAGTTTTCCCCTGCCCTGTTTCAGATGATAATAAATAATATTGTGGACCAAGGAGCAGTGATCTGCCAGGCAGAGAACATCCAGGGTAAGCTTCTGTGTGTCAGATGTGAACTTTGTGTCCCTTTTGGCAGGCAGTCACTCACATGAGCGCTGGCAGCAAATCAGTGAGCATATGTGCTTGAGTAACTCCTGCCCAGTGGGCATACCACTTGACATTCTCTCTGAAAGAGAACTTTTTTTTCAGGAATTCAGCAAAGCACAAAGACTTTGAGGACATGGCTGCATTTCCTGGAATTGACAGGCTGAATTCAGTCGCAGACTGAGATTCTTAGGTTCACCTAACATTACATCTGCCATGTATAATACTGGATTTTTAAGTGCCAAGGCCATGCTGGTAGGAAAATTAGTGTCTAGCTTGAGGGCTTGATTAATGAGAGTCAAACCAAGGGGATGGGAGACTGGCCCAAGGTTGCTGTCATCTATTAATAAGACCAAAATGAAGTCTCCACACTGCAGCAGCTAGGAATTATTTAGTTACTACAGATGGACAGAATGCCATTTGAGTCAATAGGGTTTGGCCAGAAACTGCTGTCAGAGATCTGGCTTTGCTTAAAGTCTGGTGTATGCAGCAGGTGTCTTGTCTTGCCAACTGAGCCATTATCTTTTTCCCAGTGAGCTTTGGCCCTTTAGCAGCATGTCAGTCCTTCAGAAAGAACAGAACAGCCCTCCTCTAAGAGCCACTATTTTTACTTGTGCCAAGTTTGCCACTCAAAATATAGGGTAGTTACAGGGTGTCTACCATGTTCTGTCCCTAAAAATTTCTATTTCATTAATAATGGAAAAAAATTATCAGCACAGCATTGCTATTACTGTGTGGTATCTGTTGGCCAAGCAAATGGTACCATAGCTTGATGTGTATATTATTTTCAGGCAGCTCTCAGTTTGTGCTTACTCTGCATCACTTTGAAAAAAAAAAGTTTTTAACCACTTGCTATGGAAATTATTTATAACACAGGGAATCTCTATGTTTTATGGTTTTGGTGAGAAGTACATAAGAAAGAGAAGAAAATATTTGAGCAACCTGACACCTTGATCAATATGGTCATGCTTAGGTTGACCCAATGCCTTCATCCAGACTCTGGGTGTGTGTATCTGCAGCCTCTGGAGAGCAGAGCCTGCTGACTTCCCTGATCAGATACAAATGCAACTCTGCAGGATTTTGTAAACCTATATGGTGGTGAATCCTTTCAGTCCTGCAGTGTGTTTTAATATACATCTTTATGAGGATTTTCAGCACCAGACCTACTCTCTAGTTTTGTCAAATTCTACTAAGATGTTTTTTTTCTGGTCTTTTTCCTGACTACAGAACGCTGATTTTCTCTGCTCTCTCATTACTCATTCATGAACAAATTTAGCAAAACAGATTGATTTTATTATGGTACATAGGAGTGTTTTGCAATCAAGCTTATGTGACGTAGAAAAATTACCAAATATTTTATTTTTTTCTGTCTCCAAGGCAGCTTCTCATCGATTGACATCCCTTGATCACTTACTCTTCAAAAGCAGCTTTTTGCTAGGAAAATATAAATTTCCATTAAAAAGATTATATTAATTATCTGATCATTGTTTTGTTTACTAATTCAAGGAATCAAAGAAAAGCATCACTTTTTGTAGAAAAGCCTTATTGTGTAACCCCAGGCACAAGCATTACATTTTTGAGATCTTTAGGTGATTAAAATTAGCATGATTGCACTATTTGTGGTGGAACAATACTGATGTGTGAGGATCTCTGTTTTTATTGGCAGTCACCATAAGTGGGTAGGAGTTAGCTAAGAAATGAAGCAGGGGCATCAGAAGGGATGAGTGGTTCTGGTGCATGGTAAAACTGAATATACACTTTTTTTTCTGACAGTTTTCTTCTATGGACATTTTTGTTTTTTCTTATTGATTTGCTGAGAACAGCACCTTTATATAGGGAAAATTAATGTTTTGGTTCAAATTTCCCATAATCAATTAATTATTTGGTATTTGAGAACTCTGATATTTCATAACCAAGAGGGTAGGAGTGAAGAGAAGTCAGAATATGTGGTGCCACAGTTCATGTAAACTTAGATATAAAAACAAAGATTTCGTTGAAAAGAATGCAATATCAGTTCATTTGTTTTACACATTTATTGTGTGTCTGTAGGACATAAATCACCTGTAACACTTATTTTCCAGTAAAATACAGAAATTGCAACATTTCCATGTGTGTGTATATTAGAAGCAAGTCACAATTTTTAATTAAGCACTAGATACTCGGTTCACCTAAATTGCAACGGCTCCTCTAAAATCAGCACAGTTACATGAATTCATCCCACCCCAAGTTCTGGACCAGTCTATTTTAAATAGAGCCCCAAATAATCAGTTTGACTGTCCTCAAAGCTAAGCTTATCTAGACAGAAAGGTCTACTAGTTGACAAGGATCAAATAAGGCTTATTTTATGTATCTCCTATTCCTTGTATTTGGTCATAAGATGCCTGACAGGTTTACATTCAATAGAAGAGCCTTTCCAGGGATGTCCTTTTCTCTCCTCAAGGCAGCACAGCACTGGCTGTCCACCAAGAGAGCAGGGAAGCAGTTGCCACATCCTGGCCATAGCTCCCACCTGGAATCTCAGAGTGCTCTATGTGCTGGCCCAGCATGGGCTGGGGAGAGTGGCACTCACCAGTCCAGTCACCCTACCCTCAAAGTAGAGTGGTTTTTGTGCACCATCAGCCTAAAAATCCCATGTTTGGTCTGGTTTGTTTGGTGACTGGCATTAACAACTGGCATTAATGTTACAGGGAAAAGCATTTTGTCCAGTTAAGTATTTGTCACCAAATTGGCTGCTGCCATCCAAATTTCAAAGTATCTCATGTAAATTCACTCCTATGTGAGGATGAGGATATCTTCTCTTTGGGGATGTTTCTCTGATATCTGTGCAGTTTATTTAATATTTCTTGTATAACAGAGGACCACTAACGTGATATAGTTTTGTAGGCAGACAGAATCTATTTTCTTTATGCAAGTATGTTTATTCTGAGTCAACAAGAAGTAGAATGGTTGCACTGGAAAAGGGTTGCTAGCTTGAGAGCTCAGAGACAGAAGAGTTTTGCTGCAGAACAGTGAGAGCTTGAGACTGTCTAAAACTATAATCTTTTAATGTGCTAAATCTCAATTCCCTAAACTCACAATCTTTATATATTATGGTGAGCTTGTCATAACTTGCAGATGTAGGCTGGTAAATAGTGTCTCTTATATTTAGTAAATAGGAAAAGAAAAATTAAACCTTCCCAGTAGAATTTTTTCCACTACAGTACTTAAACTTACTGGAAAAATGCAAGATGGCATGAACTGTCAAGTACCAAGACACAGGAAATTTAGTACAGCTTTTTCCTGGGGATGAACATTCAAGGACACTGAAGCCTTTCTGCTTCAATTCTGAAAAAGATGCAGACAAAGTAAATATTAGGTTTGTACTCACTTCTTTCCTTTGCACATCAGGTAAAAAGGCTCTTGCCAGTTTTTATTTTGGCAAGCCAAATTACCAGGTTTGCTTGCCAAGGCTGTAGAGAAACATCATTTGTTGGCAAGATGGACTAGATGACATAATGTTCATAGCTGTTCCTTTCTGCAGCTTCTTTACTTCTCCTAAAGGTTGTAGCACTGGAGTTTTGAAGTTTTGTTATTGCTATTGTTTCCTGACTACTGTTAAAGCTACTTGCCCCTAACAAAATAAAATACATAGTATTTGAAAGATATGAGCATACTTTAAAGCTGTATTCACAGGATTTGGGTGTCTGTGGGGCACATTTTCAAAAGCACTTAAAAACGTAATGAACATCTAGAGAATCAGGAAGCGACTGAGAGGCTAAGTGATAGTTTGCTCTTTGAACCCAATCTCCTGGTAATGCATCTTTCTCTATTGAGCAAAAGGATTTGGAAGGACAGATTCCCACCTATTTTACCAGGTGAGAAAAATCTATTAATCTCTCTTCCCTCTGCAGGAGTGTTATAAATGCACCAAACCATGAAGTTAAGTGTTTTTATACCTTGTAATGATAAAGTGTCCATGTTACTGTTCCTCTTTTAAAAGCAGGAACTATATTAGACACTTCTTCAGGAAATTGGCTCTCTACTCATTAAACTAATCTTTTGCCCCAGAACATAGAGTATTCCACATGTTCACAATTTCTAAAACATGCTCCTACCATTAAGTCATTAACGAAGGCACCTCAGTAAGAGATACCATTAGAGTCATTACCTAGTGACAAGATATAAAATTATTCTGACACTTCATCTCTTAGGCTCAATTCTGTTCTCCTTTGGTGTTTCATTATCAAGATAGGAATTAAAATAATAAAGTTAGGGTTTAGCATATTTGTTTCTGATCTTGAAGCCATCTGGTCCTGTTTCATGATGGTAACTGCTGCAGCCTTCATCTGCAAGGCAATAGCAGAAGAGTGGCAATATATAAAAAATGTGAAAAAATTCCTGTGGTTATTATTCTGAAAGACATGACATACATGCATGGAAAATTGCCTAAACTAGAACTGGATAATCACCATTTACCTTGGCTGTCACTGGACCACAAGATCATATCCTAATCCACTCTCTCTCTCCAAGAGCATCACCTGGGATTTAGATCAGGCCAAGACCTGTACTGCTATTCTCTTTTCCTTCTCAACATACCAATGTTTTCTTTTAAAAGTAGCAACAAATTAGGTTTTTCTATGTTCAAAAATTACAAAGTCATAAATATCTGACTCAGTGTCTGATCAGAGACCACAACAGGCATTAAATAGCTGGCTGAATAGACAGAGACCCTGTTCTGTGAATTTGCTTTCTGTTTTTCTTATTTATTTTGAGGACAATGCAGTAATATGCATTCATTTTTAAGCAATGTGTGCATGTGCTTGATGTGTTTATTTTCTTTTGCTTCAGCTGCAGTGATCAGCAAACCAAGTGCAATGCTGAGTACAGGTAAATTGTAATGCTACGAAATGACTTGCCAAAGCCTCATTACGGGGAGGAAGCACTAATGCCAATTTGCAGCTAGAAGCATTTTTTAACTAGCATTTATTCTAGCAGAAGGGAGCTTGATCTGCTGCAGGAGGGTAACATCTGTGCACAGCACTGTAGAGTGCACCTGCACCAGCATTTTAGTTTGGCTCAGGAGCATGATTTTGAAATGTCTCTGCCAGGTGTGCCTCCCCATCACCTTGGCTGGTTGTCCAGTGCCACCCCAGAGCCCCATGTTCCTGCAAACCCCACACCAGGCCAACAGCATGACCTGTAAAAGCCTCGTTCCCAAGGGCTGCAGCACAGCCATCACGTTACTTCCCAAGGGGCATTTTAAAGAAGCCAGCTCCTTGTTGTTGGCATTACCATAGCAGCAGTAATAATAGTAATAATGATAGTTATGATGATGTCTCACAACAAGAAGGGCCATCATGTAATGTGAGTGTGACCTTTCCAGAAGGGAAGGAGCCCTGATCATTATGGACACAAGCCAGCCTGTGCCTCCAGGAGCTGGGAATCACTGGCTGCATTTTACTTCACAGTATGCACATCTTGTCTACAATTTATAAGAAGAAATACTTTCCCTGAAACTTTGGAAGTACAGGCTATCCATAAGGTTTTGCACCACAAAATGCCAGGGCTGTCTTGTTTTGGCCACTGGTGATAAAGGTGAATTTTGTTCATGGTGATGGTGTGTTGATATTGGAAAATGAAAGGAGACGAAAGTAGCACCTGCATGCCTTGGGGTTAAATCTTGGAGAATATTTGCATGGCTGGAGAATTATTTATAGAGTTTGTGTATTTACAGTCCTGCAAGAGCAGCATTTGATCAGAAATTGGAGACTAATTACAAGGAAATATAAACTTGTCAATCTTAAACAGATATACAAGAAAATAATATGAGATTGAGTGTATTCAGGCATTAAAGGAAGAAAAGGGCAGAGAGATCAAAACCAACATAAAGAGTGACAGTCAATGGAATAAGGACCAATCAACCAGTATGTGTGCAATGACTTCATATTTTGAACTTTTGAGTCACTTTTCCTTGGTTTCCTTTGCTTCTTTTATCTCCATGTTGATGCCAGAAATATTGCAATAGCATAGAGATCCACTCATGTGCAAGAGCTTGCATGTTTGAAGCTCAGATAACAAGTGCTTTGGGGCTAACACCAAGTCTGTTTATTAGCCTAGAGAGAACCAAGCTCAATGAATACCATTTATTCATTTGTAATGAATAAATAACACAAAAGAAATTGATTTGGAAATAACTATTCAAAGGAGGAAAGAGCTAATATTTCAGTGCAACATTTGCATGAAGAATTATTTGCAAAGTGTTATTCAAACATATATTGAGGTACTGAATAAGGAAAACATTTATCCATAATAAGTATTTGATAAAAATATTGCCCAGGTTTGCAATGAATAATTCAGTCTGCATTAGTAAGACGTGCGTGACTCTGCACATTATTCATATCTTTATAAATGCTATGGTAAATTGCTACAGGTTAATAGGTACTTACATCTTTTTCTGTGTAGAATGCTATTAGGTCCAATATCTCAAAGGAGTTGAGCCACCCAGAAGTTTAAATATGATAATGAGTTGCATATATTAAATCTATGTGTAAATCAGGCTATGGCAATGTTAGTCACAAGGAGGCTGTTTGGTATTGGCATGGAGGGATAATGCAGCAGCCTGAACTAGGGACATGTTCTGTAGGGCTCTGCATGTAGTCATTTCACCCTAAATATCCTTTTCCTATCAGTACAAAAGGCATATTTTAAATAGATACAATTAAATGTTTAAAAGCTGATTAGAATCTGAACAGATTGCTGATGGGAAATACCAAAAGATGGATAAAACAGATTACTGGACACTGTGATGAAAGATGACAAACCCTTGTGAAAAACAAGGCACAATAATCTAGAAAGCTCAGTCAAAAAGATCTCCCCACCATGTTTCTACTTCTGTTTCATTATAATTGACATTTAGGCAGGCAGTGGGAGTCAAGCAATGTAAATAGCTGTGAATCTGGCATCCTGTTGTTAAGCCCTGGACAGGGAGTGAACAAACCCATGTTTTGAGCCACAGAGATGTATATAAGGTATGTGTAAGAGAGGAGAGAAAAATAGATTCTGAAACAGTAATAACATTTCCTTTAGATTTAGCTTTTTAAAAAGCTTGTCATTCTAAAGCAAACTGCAGTTGCTTGATTCCAAAATCTGTGTGGTTTCTGAGAGGATTTAAAGTTAAGCTGGTTCAATTATTCACCCTCTGACTTCAAAGAGCTCTCTAGACTGTATCAACCCATATGCCTGGTTAAAAGTTTGCATCTGTTGTAAAGCAGTTTTGATAACACAGCAGTCATATTGCCATAATGAAGATATATTAATAATAGCACATTAAGAAAGTGTTGTATCTATTTATATCTCTCTGCTTATCTTTATGCACATCCTAACAGACCATTATTTTTCGTACATCAAACTATCCAGTAACCCTAAAGTGTGGATGTACACATGACAAGACTGTGCTAATGAAACATGAGTTATTTTATCAGGAAGCCATGCCTTGAAGTTCAGTGAAGAAAAGCAGGGCAATACAGTGCAGGCCACCAAGAGCACAGGAACACCATGACAGCAGGGCCTTGAAGGCACAGGACATTACCAGAAGCCTTAAGTACAAATCACAAGTAGTAAATTACTCAAGAGAAATGAAATCTTGAGAGCTGGGTGAAACCAGTTTTCAGGCCTAACTGGGACATGTGTCGAGTTGTGTAACAGCCTATTGCAGCTGGCTGGCAGCACAGGTGGAGGCTCCTTTAGATGGAACAAAAGATTGCAACCAGCAAAACCAACTAGTCCCACAGGAATCTTATTTCAGAATTGGGTATGCAAACTGATCGCTCTGATATCCTCTACAGATGCAAATGTAAAATTATTTCATCATTATATTTGTTCTAGTGATGTGTTGCTTGTGTTTGGTTGGAGGCTTTGGTTTAATTTGGGTGCAGAATGCTATACATTTGGGTTTTCTTGGAAAAGAAACACTGACACTAACGGCTGTGTGGCTTAAAACACCTTTGTTTCATACAAAGCTTGCAGACCTTTATCATCCCAGATAATGCCATTCCATGTGTCCAATTCTAGCATAATTGGCATTGTAAATCACTGGAAAAGACTTCAAGATGCAGACATGTTTAGACATAAAATATGGGTTTACAGACTATACTGTCATTGTAGGAACAAGATTTTTGTGACTGATTTTTAGGCTAAAGAAAACTGATGGGCCTTTTCTGCTTGCTTTTATTTTGTGCTGACATAGGCTGATAGAGCAAATAAATAAATAATGTTTACACAAAAGCTGTACTAGAATCATGTAGGTTTTATAACATGGTCACACCTGAACAGCTTGATGATGTTGAGTATGTAAATTAAAGATGTTCTTGCTGCATAAAAAGATGCTGCATGCTGTAAGTGACAAAGCTGAAATACTGACTTACAAATTAGCCATGCCATCCAGTGAGCTTGTTAAGCAGCATCCCCTCAGGAGACAGCAGTAAATGTGAATGATCAGCCATGAATCCACTTAGTGGATGTCCTGTAAGGATACATTTTGAGCCCACATTTTTTATCTGTGGACAGTTCTGAAAAACAGTGTCTGTGAAATGATTCCTTAGAGCAGACATTTGATACAGGGCTAGTGTTACAACTCCAGGACCACCTTTTTCCGAAAGTAATACTAAAGGATTTGACTGGGAAATAATGTGAGCAGGATTCTGATCCACAAGAAGTTGACAGTGCATATCAGCTGTGGGTAATGGGCAGCCAACCTCCCTTGGGATCACACAGGACTCTGCATTAAGGCAAATCTGCATTCCCCCTCCTTTGAGACAGAAGTTTCAACCTGCGGAAACAGCATAACTTCATGCTTCAGCTCTTATTGACACCTCATTGCTAGAGGCATTACTCTTTCATTTTGAGACCTTCTTAGCGCTTTTCCAGATTTGACCTGCTTTTTCTTTTCCTCTTCTTTTTGAGAGCTAGTGTTACACACTGTTCTCAATGAGAGAGTTACCCTTAAACACTCTCTGAGAGATGCCTTCCCCAGGGTTTGGGGTTTTTTTTCCCTGTGTTATACCTGATATTATCTACACAAATGATTTGTGGATCTAAAATTGATCTCTGCTGCATCAAATCTTAGTATGTTCATTAAGGACCAGTTTCAAACAGGCAAAATCCTCTCCACTTTTCTATTTTCCTTTATATCTTCAGTATCTGGCCTCTGGCTAATGTATTTTGGCTCCTCACACTGCCTCACTTCCCTCAGGCCTTCATTTCAGAAAGCTTTGCTTGGTAAGTACTTGGCTTCCTCTGAAGACCCCTCTAGGAGAAAATGAGGTGCTCTTGGCAACCTCAGGAGTAAATAGCTGCAGCCTCCATGCTGAGACAGGACAGAGTACCTTCAGACCAAGCTCCAGGGTAGCTCAGGCTGCGGATCTGAGCAGCTCTGACAAAATGTTACATAGGCCAAGTCAGGGTTCTGCCTGATGTCTTAGTCACCTCAGATCTAACAGGCTGCGTGATGTAAAAGCAGAAATGCATTTATTTTGCTGAATGTCTGAGCAGTTGTATCTTAAATATATATTTTCCATTTATATTTTCTCTTGAGAGGCTGTGCATGCAATAATAACCTGAATTGGTTTGTACTGAAAAGACCTAACTTAATGCCATTTCTCAGCTTAAGAAAATACGTTTAAATTTTATTCTAGCAGGATCTAATTCTTTATTTCACTCAAGCAAACCCAAGATGTTCACACTGCTAAAAACAAGAACAAAAAAATACCCCAGCCTGGCAGTTTCAGCAAAATGTTAACAGCATTAAATAATGCATTAGCCAAGACTTCATTACTTTCACCAGATAGAGCACAGTGTATTATAAGTATTAGCAAAACTGACCTTCAGTTGTGAAATTAAATTAATAGATTTGAGGTACATTTGGCCAAACTTCTACACTTAGTTTGGCTGGGCAGACCCCCAGGCTGCTCTGAGACATGCAGCCCCTTGGCAGTACTGCTGGCGTGTTGGAGCTGATAGTCCAGAGCTGGGCTGCTGTATTCTGCTCCTACGGTGGAATGTGAAGTCAGAAATCACAAGTGATGAGCCTTCAGGTGGGCTCTGAGCATCTACATTTGGGGCCAGATGAGGGTACAGGAACCTATCAATCTGACCACCCATCTAGAGAATTACACCCACTGCAGTTGGTAAATTTGCCTCATACAAATCAGATTACTGGACCTGGGCTGCTTTTAATTGAACACTCTATTTCCCTCTTTATTTGTGGCTCAGCTTTGGCAAAATCACTAATACACAGTGACAAAAAGCTCCACAAAAAGCCCTGTGAGCCTTGGGTAAAATGCCAAGAAGTGTATCCACTGATGTGCACAACGAGCCATTTCACTTGTGGTGGAAGTGTGATCCTAGCATTGATTTTTCCATTACTGCATCAAACTCCATATATGATGCATTAACAGTGCTTCAGTGGATGGATATAAAAATCTGTCACTTGTTACAGCTGCCTCAGTGCCTGCCCTCTCAAAGCCTCAAAACCTCTGCTGTGCCCTGCCAGGGGGTATTTCAGCGGTGTGAGAAACAATCACTCTTGACACCTGAGAAACCAGATAGGATGTGCTGCCATGTCCTCTCTCACTATCTGAAAGATTGCACATGCCACAGCACCCTGAGTGGTGCAGGCAAGGGAGTCAGGGGGTTGCGGAGTGGGCAGGAATTAAATGAGTAATTTATCCCCCGAGATGGGGAGCTGTCAGTGAAGGTGTGCCAATGTGCCCCAGCACTGCATGTGGGGCACAACCTCCTGTGCTTGAGGCTGGGTGAAGCCCTTTGTCTTACCTTCATATTAAAGCACTGATCCAGTGCTTTTTCAGCACTTTTCAGACATAAAAAAGAGCATTCCCACAGTTCCTGCTTCTATGTAAGGACATTTTCTGAATCCCTAAGATATAACTTCTGTGTTATCCACTTGGTCCACCTGCCTGCAAATTTGCTTTTGAAACACACTTGGTAAATGGTTGCTCCATGTGGCTTAGCCACCCTGCACAAAGTTTTAATTTCCTCTCTGCCCCACCTTCAGAGGTTCTTTACTTTCCCTAAAATGTGCGTGAGGTGTCTTCCTAGGATCCTAAGAGCCACAAAAAAGGACAGCAAAAGGAGTCAGAAACAGCATATTGGACTCTCCACCTTTCAAAAACTGGAAGTTTTTGGAAGGAACAAAGTGTAAGAAGAGTCGGGGATGTGCTGTCAGATGCTGTGGTTAGAGGGCTGGTAAGAAGAGGTGGGGAAGTACATGAGGACCAATGCAGCATTTGGATGAATCCAGAAATAATGGCCTTGTACCAGCCCAACATATAATCAGTCTGGAAAAACTTGCTCAAGTTCAAGAGGTTACAGGCAAGAAGGTAGCTAGGAAAAGATAGAGTGGAACTGGGAAAGAAGCAGGGAGGACTGGGACAGGGGATAATGAGGTAAGTTGTTGTTCATTGCAGTTTAACTCCAGCTGGCAACTCAGCCCCACATAGTTGCTCACTCACTGCCCCTGATGGGATGGGGGAAGAGAATTGGAAGGGTAAGAGTAAGAAAATTCTTGGGTTGAGATAAGTACAGTTTAATAACTGAAGTAAAATAATAAGAATTTGTAACGAAAAGAAGATTATGAAAGAGTGAGAAATAGAACCCCAGAAAGACAGGTGATGATGTAAAAAACCCCAATTGCACACCACCAACAGACCAATGCTCAGCCTGTTCCTGAGCAGCAGCCCCTAGCCAACCTTCCCCCAGCTCTGTGTGCTGAGCATGATGCCATATGGGATGGGATATCCCTGGGGTCACTTGGGGTCAGCTGTCCAGGCTGTATCCCCTCCCAGCTCCTTGTGCACCCCCAGCCTGCTCACTGGTGGGTGGTGCAGAAAAGGCCTTGACTCAGTGAATGCACTGCTCAGCAATAATAAAAACACCATGAATTATGAATGCTGCTTGCAGCACAAATCCAAACCACAGCCCCGAAGTAGCTACTTTGAAGAAACTGAGCTCTACCCCAGCCCAAATCAGCACAGTGCAAAAGCAGTACAGTATTTCTCTAATGTGCTAAATACAAAAATGGTGACCTGTTGAGATTTTATACCATAGGGTCAGTGTATGTGGACATGTATTTTTCTATGCTTAATATTTGAAAGTGGTATCACTCATCCAGACTTTCCTGGGATTAGTTTTACCATAAAATGACAGTCAGGCACTCAACAATTGTGATTTGAAGATAAGTTAAATTTATTCAGTATCAGCAGTGCATCGTTCTACATGGTTTGGGGCAGTGTGATTCATCACATGCAAGAATCTTCTGCAAGAATATTAACTAATCCTATAGGAATATAAATGAGTTGAAGAAATTTGGCTCAAATAATTACTTCTTTGCTTTCAGTAATTCCTATTACTATTTCTTTTTAAGCAAGTTTTCTAATACTGCAAACTGCAACACTTCCTGGCTTTGTTGCTTTTTCTTGTATGGTTAACTGGAGCAAAAATGGTCCACATAATGTTTGGGTTTCCCCTTACAAATGGCAAGAATAAGCTTCAACCCAGGAACTTTGAAAACTAAATGCTTCCTCCCTGGTATTCCTTAGCAAGCAAAATTTCTCCACCCAAAAATAGTCTGACACTGTCCAAACACAGAAGGCAGCAGAAGAGGGAAAAAAAAACCCCACGGGAATATTTTTGTTTTCTTTCCTAGTACATGCAGATAAAGAACAATGTTTATATGCACACACGAGATCATTAAGCTTTTGTAGTACCCCATCACATCTGTATTCCTCCTACCTCCCCCACTGGCAGTAATGTGCCACCAAATGAATTCTGTAAGTCAGCCCTTGTCACACAGCCTCTGTTGGTCTGACTGCATGGAGTCACCTGTGTGGTCCTGCCTGGAGTTACCAGCAGCTTCATGAAGGTCCTTGGCAGGGCCGTGGGAGAAGCTGCCCAGCTCTGCTGGTTCTCATCTCTGGCTGGAATGGTATCTCTAGCCTGTTCTCTTGCCATGAATCACCTCTCACAGGGGACACCTGGGAACAGCCCTTGAACTTGCTGTCCCACCAGCATTCAGAAGAGTGAAGTGCCCTGCCTGTACAGCAGACATGCAAACCTTCTACCTTGCCACATCTGCCGTTCCCTGTGGTCTGTGCCCCCCATATGCCTCCAGCTTTGCCAGGAGAAATGCTCATCCTTACGGTTACTCCTTGGCCTGACCTCTCTACTGGAAGGCTGCCAGCAAAATTAGAAATTAATTTCAGGTCTAGCTGTGGTTTCACGTGATGCAACTGCTTGTCTGCTGGGAAAATGATTCAATTCCCAGATAGAGTCACTGGGCACTGAACAGACTGTGCAGAGTAACAGTTTTCAATCAATACTGACCTGAGCTGGAGATGAACCCATCTGGAATAGATGAGAAGCTCTGCAAAGCTCCCATTTACAATTCCTTTTGACATGCCAATTCCCTACCACGGGCCGGTCCGTTCTTTCCCAGGATCATTAAGAAGCAAACTATTTCATTTAGGTCACGACCTCTAGTTTGATTTTTCAGAGAATTATGACCTACTTTGTGGCTGGGCTTTGTGCTCATTTTTAAGTCTTCAGATGGAGTAAACAGTAAGTTAATTACCAGAGGACACACATTTACTTTTAATACTTTTAATAATTTAATTTAATTTTAGTATTTTAATAGCTTCTCAGTGTAACCAGTGTAAGGTAAAAATATTTAGGGCTCTTCCTTGTAAATCTAACTACTAGTTCTGAATCTGTTGTTTTTACTTCTAACCTTGAAGAAGTTTCTTATACCTCACTGCAAGGTATTACATGAAATTCTGCCAAACTGAAACCTCTGGCCTGAAGCACTATAAAGAGTCCATAGCTTAGAACAATGCTGCATCATGCCACTGGCTAAACTGGTCTAAGCCTAACCATGTCTACAGGAAGAAAGGAAAAACAAAAAAGGAGATTCCCCCCTCCCCGCTCTCTTAATCCACCTTTCTGTGTACTAATCTGAAAATGAGCTTGTGAATGGTCAATAAGGAGGCCAGGGGGCCCAGTTTGCTGAGCGTCTGGCCTAGATCCTCAGCTGATGTATATAATTTATATTTTGAACCTCATCACACCAGCACCAGATTGTGTTCCTGAACAGTAAATATTGACAGCTATAAGGCCCTATTCAGCTTCAACAAACCATTCTATTCTATTCTAGCTCTTTTCCCAGATTAAGTCCAGATAAGCAAATTAAATGTCACAGCAATACAGGCCAACATAGCAGGGTTTTGAAGATGTGTTTTGATTTTTGATGGAAAGGAAGTATGTCACTGATGCTGTACGTTAACCAGGTCATATTGAAGTTTCTCCAAATTATATTTGCCCTTTTCCTTAAACAATAAAGGTGCTGCTAATTGGGCCATAACACACAGCACATTTCTGAATAGTGTGGCAAATGCAAGTTATACATAATAAGCAGACCTCTAGGAACAGGGGATAACCAAAGACCTGATAGGGACACAGCCCTGAAGACCTTAATTAGCTGAAACAGTCTCCAACCTTCACTTCACTTTGTCCAAGTAGAGCCTCCAAGACAGGCTGTAACACATTTATCCAATAAACTTGTCACACGACAAAGGCTGTGCAGCAGTGCTTAGTTGGGCCTGCCTCCACTGAAAGGTAAGAGGATCTCAGGTTGTTTACCAGAAGGTATTGCACAATGCACAAGTTAAAACCAAGCTGGCAGGCTCTGTGGGAGCCACACTGCAAAGCACTTCCCCAGCTGCCTGGGTCAAAGGCTTGCATAATGTCAAGAAAAGTAATGTGTATCTGTGATATTATTTGAAGAAGCTTCATTAAAAATATAATCTGGTGTAATTTTCCAGCTCAGCATGTGATTTTGAATTTTTACAATATAAAGAGGGAAAAAAAGGACTAGCTCATTGTATTGATATATATTGTTCAGTTAATTTTAGATTTTGTGGCACTCTCTTGGTAAACCATTTTGCACATTTAGGTAATTTCTTGATAAAATTGCATATGATTAATAATGCCAGGACACAGACTTGCTTTATCCCTCTTTCATGCAGTGCCAAGTAAGCAGCTCTGATAAAGTCAGAGCTGTTACTCCAATGTGAAATGCACTAGTCTCACCCTCACACCACACGGAGCAATGCTGTCACTGTTTTGTTTTAAACACACTATTCTGCGCTGAGTCTTCAAATTTATATTATTTGACTCAATAAATGTTTGATGGTCTCAGTGTAGCATCTAGTGGAGAAAGGGTAAATAACAGAAAAAATGCAAAGCAGAACCATGCCATTAACCTTGGTGCACAGTGGGGATGAATACGTGCCCTGTTGGGGAGGGGGAATACTGGGAATAATCACTTCCCCAAATCATTCAGTGGAACACTTCAAGAGATTCTGCAAAGTGGCTGCAGTTAACTGGGTACAATGCAGGGCTTCTAATCCTGGCAGAGGAGGATGGCTTAGTCAGTTTTGTGTTTCTTGAGTCCATGCTAATACTGTTTCCAATTAAACTACAGAGCTGGAGCTGCTGTTCTCAAAATTCTGTCCTGACTTACACCCTGCACAACCCAAATGATGTCGGTGTTGCTGCAGCTACTGGTCACACTGGAAACACCACAGCCAGATCTGCCTCAAAAGGGACTTGGCTCAGGACTAGTCCAGGACCTGTGGTGCAGCCAGACCTTGCAGGGCTCAGGGAAGTTGTGAATGCACAAGCAAAGCAGGAATTGTTCCCCCTACCTTTACATATTTAATCTGGGATTCAAGGGCTTATCTTTTGAGACATATCAGATCTCAGCAGGTCCTGAAAAATGGGGTCTTCTGTGAAATTATTTAACAGCAGCAGAAAAAGCTTGGTGTAAGATTTTTAATATTTTTTTCTGAATGTCATTATTATATCCTGTTTAGAAACCAATGACAGTAATATATCCATGGTAAAAGAGAAGAAAGCTTAATTTTCAATAAGCATGACCTTAACAGAGTAAGAATAGAAGGCTTGTTTTATAATTATTTTCTTTAAACTTTATCATGACTTTTCAAGTGCATAATGTCTTCAGTATTTTATGGGGAGGTGAACAAAGAAGCACAAATCCATACACCAGAATCTGCCTCTAGGCACAGATCATAGTGAAGAGTCCTCCACTGTTAGAGGGGGGAGACAGCTATGAAATTAATGATGGGTTTGCAGAACCACTTCCTCATGATATGGCATGGAAATGTGCTGCCTTGGGCAGGAATACAAAGTAGAGGGTATGTCCCTCATTAACAGTACCTCTAGAGAACACTGTGATTAATCCAAAATTATCTGAGATACAATTTCTTTGCAATTCATGAAGACTCTGTATGTTGCCACATATGTGTAGCAAGCAATTATAGAAGCATCTGCATTAGCCTTGTGGCACTAACCAATATGTAGCAGCAGACTCAAGGGTTCCCCATTCTGTATTTGTCCTTGCTAAATCTTCGAAGCAAGATAGAGACATGATCAGATCTGCCCACTCCTTCATTCTCATTAGGACATTAGAAAGTGTAAAGTAGGGGGTATTCCTGTTTTCCCGCCTTGGTGCAAAGATTAGAGCTGATAGTGCTGCTTACAGGTAGTGGAGCTGCCCAGGCTGTCTTCCAAAATGCCTCCCAGCTCGTCTCCTAAAGTACCTTTCAGCTCTGTCCTAATCTCTGTCCAACCACTCATTACTCAATGTTTTGCTCTTTCTGTGAACTGCTGGGGCTCCTGTCCAGTGATCCCAGAGCATGCCCACTAGGAGGAGGGTATCTACCCAGTTTTTTGAGTACTTAAGAAAGGGCAGCAGAAATCACCAAAAAACCCTCTCACTGCAGTCCAATAAGCAACACAGTCTGGAGCTGGAGAGAAGGAGATCCAGATTTTTACCTTTTTATATGGAGAGGAATTACTTCATGCACATTGTCTATTGTTCTAAAGGTGACTTGGGAATATCAGTAACAACATTATTGGTAAAGCCAGGCATTAAAAACAGAGATTGTTTTCAAGAGTGTGAAATAATATAGGTGCATTTTAATTTTCATTCTGTTGTTCTTTGGGTTTTTTCCTGACTTTTTCTACTTTCATGCTTCCAAGTCCCCACAACTATTATGACTAGAAACGTCATCTTTATCATTCTTATCAGTACCATGGCTGTTTGTAACACTAGTACATGAAAGCTAAGATTCCTAGATAACAAGCAAATTTTACGAGCTGTGGGTAACATTACAGATATTATAGATCAGATAAAAGCCACATTAAATCTGCAACTAAACGCTAGCCTTGGTGGTGGTGTCACCGGAGCCTTGAAGCACTGAGACATCCTGTCCTCAGTGTGTGTTCCCTTTGGGGTTGAGTAAGAAAGGTGCAGGTAGAGTGGTGGCGTAAGTGCGATACTGTGCTGTGTTGGTTTCAGTGTTGTCAGGCCATAGGGCTTGCAACTCACCCTTTACTGGCATCTCTTTTCTTCTATTCCCTCGTAACCCAGAAGACAATATTGTGTCTGTGAAAGCATCTTTCCAGGGCTCTATTCACCATATGGCAAATAGTTTGAAAACTTCCGCTGGTTCTCTGGTCTTCTTGTCTTTGCTGGAAGTTTCAGATATCATCTGGTACACTCCATCTATACTATTTTTAGGGTACAAGTATTTTTAAATAAAAAGGAACACAAACAACATTTTTCAATCTTGATCTGAAAATATTTTTCCACCCTTTCAGAAAATGCAGTGAGCTGAATTTTCTGTAAATGTTGATCTTTTATTATAATTATTTTGGCTAATTTCTACATGATCAGCCCAAAGCTTTCTAGTATTTTTTGCTACTTATGACATGAACTTTGGAACCACTTCAGGAAGCCAGAAAGTGAACATTCTATGAATCAAAAATGCAGAACAGGTTGTACAGTTCCTGGAAGAACTTAACTGGTCAAAAAATCTCTGTTGGCAATTTTTTTGCAGGGAGGCCAGAATGTGGGTGTACCAAGAAGTATTTTGCACACATGTTTTGTTTAGCTGAGTTGCTGCAGTGCCATCTTTTGTCTTTTTCTTAGGACAAGCCAAATTTGGCAGTTTTTTGTACTGCACTCTAATTCAAGGTCAGAGCAAACTACAACAGTCAATAAACACTCTTTTATTTTTCTCTTCAGAGGTATTTGTAAAGAACATTTACTTTGGAAACATGTCATGTTCTACTGCAATGGAGAAAGACATTTTCAGGGCTGGGGTTGCATTTCTGGCTATGGTTTACCAACAGGGGAAAAGCCCTGCACTGCTGCTGGCTGGCAGACAATGCTGACCTCAAAACCGCAACTGTGAAACTGCGGCACAGTGAGAGGTGACACACGGTATCCACTGCGTCTCACAGGAGTGAGTAGTTCTGTGCAAACTTTTGTAAAGAAGCCTGGGAAAGGCTGAAGTGACCAAGCACTACAGTATTTTTCTTTTTAAATCCAAAGGAAAAAAAAAAAAGGAAGGTATGACAGAGAGGCCATTTTCTCCTCTCTTCTTTTATATATTGGTATTTTTGAAAGGTTTCCTGATGTTCTGCTGGAAACAGGCCTGAAATATGAAACTACCCATCTGAAACTCTGAGCTCATTCCAGTGCTTGCCTTGTAGATCAAGGAAGCAAAACCAACACAAGCACCTTCTTTACCAATGTACAATGTGTACTGCTTATCTACACAAGCTGCTGTCACCTTAAGAGAATAAAGTGCTGTGGCCTTCACTCAGAGATCTTAGCAACAGAAATGTAAATAGCATTGAGTACAAAACACAGCAACCTGTGCACTCACATAATTCTTAGAACCAGGGCTATCTGACTTTCAGCTTTGAAAGAAAACTGTCTACCTTCCTGATAGTTACCTACAATTCAGCCAAATACAGGTCAAGGTGAAGTTAGGGAAAAATAAAATAAAGCCTGTCAAGGTGAAGCCTCTATGTCTGAGCCACTCATTTCAAATATTGAATTTTTTTATCACTAGAGAAAGAAATCAATAGCAGAATTGAACTAATTCCTCACAAATGGAGCCCACTGATGCTCTTCTTCTTTTTGCATGTATCTTTCTCTCCTCCCAAATACTCCAGAAATTTTCTGACAAGTTCCAGATCCCGGGGGCTTTAGTGGCAGTTGTTAGTGCTGGGTTGCTTAATGATGGACTTAGAAAAAGAAAAGAACTATTTTAAAACATGCAACACAGCTCAAACCAAAGTTATAGGCCTGTTGCAGAAATTACTGGGTGAGGTTCTTTGGACTGAGGCAAAGTGAAGGTCTAACTAAAATGGTCATTTTTGGCTTTGTATCTATGCAACCAGCTTGCTAAATTAACATCACTGGATCTCATCTCAAAATGTTGACTAAATCCCTTTTAAGGTTCTAAAAATGTTCATTTGATGTTTCATTGATTTAAATGTTTTACTGGGCTTACTCAAGCTCAGTCCCCACAGCATATGACAGGAAGCAAAAGGTCTGAGATGGACATCTTTCTGCTGCAGCTCTAATATAAGAAAGGCTGACCCAAGTCACACCAAAGGTCCAGATAATCTGCAGTTGCCTATAGTAGACATATAAGGACATAGCTCTTACAGCTGAATTTCTCCTCCTATTTACCAGTTCAATTTCTGACTATCTAAGGACAGAATTGGAGGCTCTGTCCATTTCTCTGCAAAGCAGCCTGTTCTTCTGTTAATTTGTCTAGGAACTTCTTGCAGCCATGAGTATTTTTGGCATCTAAACGATCTCATGATGATGAATTGCCAAAATTAAGCAGATGTTGTTTAAATAGTACTTCCTTTTGCTTGTTTTACACTTCCACCTGAAAAAATATTATTAGGATAATGGTTCTCATAAGAAATGAGTAATTGTTCCCCATTCCCATGTCAGACTTGATTTTTGATACCTGTATTACATTTCCCATTTCTCATCTTTATCCACGTAGTTCCAGAGTACACGATCTGTCTTAGAAGGCATTCCATTTTTCTGATCAATCTGGTCACTCTTTTTCCTGTTTTCTCATGTTTTTCCAATGCTTAAGATGCTACCACATGTCAAGTTCCTATAAGCAGATTTTTGTCTTGTATTAAAGAACATTATTCCTGAAGATTTATACAGTAGCATCATATTTTATTGTTGCTTTTTCATTCTCTTCTGTCCTTATCAGTCCTAACTGCCTCTCTGAGCACTGAGATAACAACTTCAGAAAACTGTCCATAGTGACTTCAAAATATCTTTGCTGACTGATATGAGCTAATTAGAGCCTACTATGTTACACTAGTAGAGATTTTTTTTTCCTTTCATGGAGATCTGTGACCATTGCATTTTAACTGCTATTTTATCACTTACTCTCTCTTTATCATGTTATTTTTTCTTTTGGCTACTTTGTGTCAGCAGTTTTGGTTTTGATTTTCCTGAATAACTGTGAATCCCTAGAAAACACTATCCAATTTCACTTACTGCTTGAGAACATGTTGTAAAGCACAGGTGCCTTTGGAATCTCACTGGTTATGGTTACTCCCTTCTCTGTGATCATTTAGCCATCCAGCTTCCCTCTGAAGCAGCTACCAATCACAAACAGAGCTCCCCTCCTGCACTTTGTAAAACTGTTTGGGGAAATCTTTATACATGATTGCTTCATCCAGGCTGCATGTTAAATGTTCTTCACATCATGTCGGCAGTTCCCTTATTGGTTGGACTGGGAAGGTACCCAGAACATGCTCTCTCTCCCTGAGTCCCATACATTTGGTTCCTTTCTGTGGAAATTAAACTGAGAGTAACAGCAAGCTGAGGAGGCAGAAGATAGCAGAAGATGGTACAAACTTGGTCTTTTTCCAACAGGGAGTTGATTATGGCTAAGGACTCCAGGCTCCCAGTGTTTATACAAAGTCTACATAAGCCAGCTCCTCTTTATCAATATTTGCTGACTTCACTGACATTTTTAAAGCACTACCAGAATTGCAATTTCCACTTCTTCTCATTATATGGTGATGAGCCATGTGTTAGACTGACTGGTTTGTCATTTCTGTTTTCTCTGAAGTCACGTCTAAAAATTTCTATTCCTCCAGTACTGAGTTCACTCCAAACTATAAATTACACAGCACAGTTAATAGTTTGGTGATTACAGATTCAAGTTTCTTTGAACTCTGGGGTGAGAAACACATTGTCCTGACAGTCAGGTACCATACAGTTTACTGACTGGCTCCAAAACCACAGGTACTCAGTTTTGTGAATATGTTTTTTCTTACTGTGATGCTAAGAAAGTTTTTTTTGGTGGCAATCACCCCAAAATCTGCAATAAAGAACAGTGAAGGAAAAAAGTACTTCATTTTCTCCTGTTTTTCCTGAATGCTTCTGTTACATCTCTGTTGCATTCTAGCTCCTCAGATTCTCTGGCAGATCTGTTTTTGATGTGTTTTGAAAAAAAATTTATGCTTCAAAATATTTTTTGACCTGGTTTATTATGGATTTTTTTGCCAGAGTTTATGCTACTTGCCAGAGTTTATGCTACTCCTTTTGGACAGAAGCAGAAAATAACAGTATTCCACAAATGTATCTACAAATGGACTTCACAAAAAGGCTCAGCTATTTGCAGTGGCTATCTAGAAGTTCGACCTTGTGGTACTTTGATGTGCGTTAAAGGCAAAGGAGTTTGATTGTCAAAGGCTGGCTGGAGTAAAAAAGGCTTAGTGAATATGGTCCAGAAACTGTAAGTACTGATGTTTCCATTATCTTTCAGTCTCAGTGTATTTCTGAGCATTATCTGTTAAATATATTTATAAAAGAAATACAGCTGGCCTCCAGACTGGATGATAGCTGCAACAAGCTTATTACCACAAATTACTCTTTCACAGTATTCTTACAATTAGTACTGTGGAGCCCTATGGCACCAGGTATTGCACGAACTTAAAGTGAGTCCCTGTGCCAGGCAGGAAATTATTCTGTCCCCATAGCTTAGGACACTGCTGAACACCCATGTTCAGTATTTATGTCCATACTATGGACTGTGGATACATTAAAAGTGATCCCAAAGTTATGTTCCAGTACAAACTTCTCTGCCAAGCGGCACATCTCACATGGGATTTGGCCAACTTTAAGGTTGTGCCCTGAGTAATGTGTATATTCTAAGGGCTTTGCTGAATCAGGGCCCTACTTTATAGAAAATGTATCTGCTAGTAAACATACATTATGCTTGATCAAGCTTAGCGTTAAGATTAAGTGCCTTGTCTCCTCTTTTCACAGCTAAACTCCACCTGTGGTGAGAGTCATTTATCTTGAATTGCTTTAATGCCGTGTTTAAGTATGTCTTCCTGGCCACAAAGCAGTTTGCATGTATTTCAGTGAGAGGCTTAAAACCCCATTCACATTCTTAATATACATTTCTCTCACATAAATTATCACAGCTTGGTTGCCAGGTCTTGCATGAGTAATAAGGTTTTTGGCACAAACACATACCACGGATCTGTTAGGTAAAGGAGAACCTTGTGTTTGCTTCTATATTTACATGAGAGGTTTAACTTGTACAAAACAGTTTAAAGTATCGGTGGTTTTACTAGCAGGACATGACGAGTCATGAGGTAACATATCCTCCCCAAAATGCATCAGCAGAATACAGATAAATCCCCATGCACTGGTTTGAAAATTAAACTCTTGCTATGCAGAATATCTTCACAAAACACAGCTTTCATTGCTTATAGACACAGGCAGACAACAGCCAAAAATTTGCTATTATATAAGAGCCATGCTTCTGAAAGAGAATTGAGCTGGATGCACTTTTTACATGAGAAATGAATGTGCTCTTTCAAGTAAATAATGACAAAGCGACATTTCAGTTTGCTTTCTCTCATTCATAATTTTGGGAAGTGATTGTTCAGGATATATAACATGTAACTCAGAATTCTGCAAAGTTTTTTGCTGAACTCTGCATTGTAAGATCTGAACAATGTCTGTACACAAACATCCTGCAGTGCTCCATTACTCTTTTAAGAGCATGAGCTGGAGAACTTTCTCTCAGTATCTTCTCAGTGCTCTTGCAATGTAGGCCTGACCTGATGTACTCTACACATGGTGGGAATCTTCCACTGCTTTGATTTATGGCTTTGAATCAAGTCTTCTGTAAAAAACAAAATGCAAGAAAAACAATGTATTGCAAGGAAGTAACTTCGGAATACATATATATGTAGTATCTCTATGTGTCACCAATTTTGTGTTAGATCAGCAAAACAAATCCCTTCGGAACATTACAAGGTTACATTTGCCAAAAAAAATGTTGTGTAGTTCTATGGTCACCACATTGAGTGATTTGGGTTGCTCCTCTATCACACACTCTGTTGAAAGTAATGTATTAATGATTGTTCTTCTCAAACTGAACATAACTGTATGTTTAACACAAACCATGCACAAGAAAATTATATGAAAATGTTAGAGGCAGAACTGGAAGCTTAAGTGCAAATGGATTAAAATGTATGTATGCAATTTGTGACTAAATTTGACATGATCTGAAAGAGAATTATCAGGAAACCAAGACAACTCTGCAGCTAAGGATGCCTTTAATGCACAGAAGAACATATGCCCTGCTCAAGAGGCTGGCAGCAGCTCACAAATGCAGGATGTCTCTACATGCACCACAATCAGCTTGTCAATATAACTACAGAGATGTTCAGGAAGAGCTGGAGAAGCATGAATTCAATATGGAATGGCATTGCTGATGCTGTGTGTATTATTTTGTGGCTTTATGAAATCATCAGTCAATTGTTCAATGCAGGGAAATCGAATTGTTCACGTATCAAACTTTGTAATCTTATAGATTTTGTTAATCAAATTTAAATCACAGCAATTTATAACTGTTTTCTACTCATTATCATTAAGAAGTGTATTATTTAAAAGTGCTCCAGAAACCGTGATCTGGAATTTCTGCTTAACTGGCTTCCCCAAATTCAGTCTTCACCCCTGATTCAACTTGTTCCTGAAAGAATTCACGTGGAGTATCCTGTATATCCTAATACTCAGGAAATGGGAGCAGTTACAAGTCCTTGGACTATTTAGCCTATTAACATGGAGGGTGTACGATTGCTTTATTAAAAGTAATTGGGGGAAAATGCTGCTAAGAGGGAAGGACTGTTTAAGCAAAAGAATAAAACTGGCACAAGAACAATTTAGGTTGGAAATGTATACGAGGTTTGCAAACATCAAATGGATGAGATTTTAGAAAGCTTCCTAATTAGAAGAGAACATGCAAACTCCTTCAGTATTACTCCACATCTTGCTATGGTTAGGAATTTAATTGCACAATCCAAGAACTCATTCCCAAACATTGGACTCAGTAATCCTAAGGGTCTTTCCCAGCCTAAATAATTCTATATATTCTATGTCTGTTATTAGGTAAAGAGCTGGTTGTGAAAGGTTGTATTTTAATAAGTGGACATTAAAGACATTTTTAACCAAACCCTTTCATACACAGTATAAATACATCAAAGCACCGTGTTAAACCACGTCTTTGAACACAAACCCTCCCATGGGCCACATATGAAAATCTTTATGTGGCCAAGAGGCGCAATACATCCCCCAACTGAAGACCTCCAGCAAGGACCTACATGCAGCAATGACCCTCTGGGACATTGGCAGGGTGAGGCTGCCCGGACATGTGACTAGAACCAAAGGTTACTACATTAAGACACCCCCACTGCTCCTTTGTAGCTCCTCTTCTCCCTCCGAAGGGAGCGGGTCAGAAGAGGAGCCTGCGGCTCCCAGGGGCACAAGCCGCTCAGCCGAACCCCGTCCCACGGCCCAGGGAAATGCGGCAGAGAGCAGCGGCAGCAGCCGGGAGCAGGCAGCGACCGCACTGAGGGCCGCCCGCCTCAGCACCGCCACAGGGGGAGTGGCGGCTCAGCTGGCCAATCCGTGCTCGCGCCCGCCTTTGCCCGTGATAGACCCAGCCAATCAGACCTCCAGATGCACTCTCGGTCCTGCCCCCTCCCCTTTACAGACACGCGAAAGGACCAATAGAAAGGAAAGCACAGCGCCCGCCCCCCCGGCTCTCGCGAGCTCTCTGGAGCCACCTCCCGCCCGCCGCCGGTGACTGCGCAGCCGCCATGTTGGTTGCTATGCTGCCCGCGTGAGGCGGGCGGGAGGGCGGCGATGAGGGGAGGAGGCTGCACGTCCTCCCCCCTCCTCCCCCACGGGCGCTCGCTCGCTCGCCGGCAGGGAAGGTGCCTCCGCAGCGCCCCGCCGCTCCACCTCCCCCGGTCCCCTTTGCCTCCCGGCCGGGGCTCCGCGCGGGGTAGCCGCCGGTCCGTGTGAGGCAGTGCCGCGCCCCGTGAGGGACAGCCCCGTCCCGCGCCGCCCCTCCGGCCGGTCGCTCTGAGGAGAGGGGGGGAAGGAGAGGCCGGAGGGTGGGGGTGTCCTCCGCCTTCCCCCCGAGGCTCCCCCATCCCCTTCTCCCCCAGCTCTTTCCTTTCCCCCCCAACCCCCCCCCGCTCCCTCGGCCCAGCAGCCGCAGTACGATGCGGCGCTCGCCGCTGCGGCGGGGCACGGAGCGGCTGCTGTCGCTGCTCCCGAGGCTGCGGATCGGGCGGGCGCTGCGGGAAGACTGAGGGGGGACGGCGAGCGGCGCCTCCGCTCCCGGTGCCGATCCCGCTCCCGCGGGGGGTGCGGGCGCTCCGCGTGCCCGAGCGTCTGCGGCGCGCGTGCCCGTGCGCGCGCCCGCGGAGGCGGGTGGGGGGTCGCGCGGGGCGGCAGCGGCGCGAGCGCGCAGCCCCCGCGCCTCTTGGCTCCGCGCTCCCCGCTCCATCTGGAACCAGGACGTGGATGTTACATGAAGGTAAAGGCGGCCGCCGGGGCGCTCCGGGCTGGGGGGACGAAGGGTGCTGCGAGCCGCGTCTCTGTGCTGTGATCTCCCCCCCGCGCCGCTCCCCCTCCCGCAACTTCGCGCTCAGGTCGCCGCGGGCGGAGAGCGGCTCTGCCCAGAGCCCTTGTGGTGGTGGTGGTGGGGGGAGCGTGTGTGCGCGCAGTTCCTCTGTTCCCCCCTCCGAAAACAGCCAGGAGAGCCGGCTCCCCTCTGTCGAAGGGGGTGTGGGGGCTGTGTGGAGCTGGCGGGGGGGCTCGAAAACAGCCTCGAGGGGAGCGAGCTGCGGGGGCAGGTCGGGGTCTCTACAGTGCGGTGAACTCTGCCGAACGCCTGAAACGGAATTTTATTTTAGCGTGTTTAATATAAAACTTTGCGATCCTGTGCTTTCTAGGCACATGTGCGCGTTGCCCTGGTTATGGGCAGGGAAAATAGGTTTGAGTGCTGTCGTTGCATTCCTCTGGTACATTTTTAG
This sequence comes from Lichenostomus cassidix, assembly GCF_008360975.1. Classification (NCBI taxonomy): domain Eukaryota; kingdom Metazoa; phylum Chordata; class Aves; order Passeriformes; family Meliphagidae; genus Lichenostomus; species Lichenostomus cassidix. The sequence goes on from NC_139488.1 coordinate 25,714,449, forward strand.
TGTCTCCCTCGAGCAGAAGGCTTGTATAATCGCTGTGTCTGTATGCGACAGAGGCTTTCCGTGTACCTGATGAGTTGACTCGTGCATGGTGTTGCAGCACCGGCTGGAAGAGGAATAACGTCTTCTTCCTTTCAAAAATCTCCAAGAGCTAGTAGCTAAAACTAGATAGCTGCCAGTGTACGTGAAACGTTCCCACCCCTGCTCTGTTCAAAGGATATGCATCGTTCCGATGTAAAATACACGTGAACGAACTTCATACTGCTATTTACACCCACCCAGGACTTCAGTGTGGCCAAGCTGTTGCAATTTTTTAAATTGTGAGATAGAAAATATTTGTGTATTACAGAAGTGCTAATGGATCTCAGCTGAAGAATAATTGTTAGACTGCAGTGTGCACATACATTTGTTCACCCACGGGGCATTTCTCTTGCCCTGAGCTAAACTCTGAGTTCAGTGGTAAGGGGGTTTTGTGAGTGCACGTTTGCCTGCTTGTTTTGGCAAATAAGTGCTCAGTAATGTTGGGAGCCACCGACGTGTTCATACGCATGCAGACATTTGTGAGCTCGTCACGTTGTAAATGTGCGTTGCAGGAATACAGGAATGAGTTACATTAGACTTGGTAAACCCATTTTTTATTAGATATGTATATTGTAGGAAAGTTTTCCAGTTCATTGCTTGAACATAGTATATTCAGTATTGTAATCTTATGGATGCCATTTTCTTGACAATGGATTTCTTGCTTCACTGACCTAAAAAGTTGTTTTTACATATTGGCATGACTCTGGCTTGCACCATGTTCATAAAATATGATTCTGGGTGATAAGCTTACAAATGTGTACATGTGTGTCAGTATATTTCCCAGACAAGTTTATACTTTACAAACTCAGAAATATAACTGTTGGTCTGATTTTTAGGCTATAATTTTGTTGTCATTACATTTTCTTTGTATTTTTACATGATGTGTGTTTTTAGTTGCAGGTTTTTTTAGGCGAGATTAAACATTGAAATACAAATGCATTTTCCTCACGAGCAGAAATTTATTAATATTTTACCTTTTGGTATGTTTTCCTTATGTTTGCAGTTAAATTTGTTTGGAATCAGATTTACCTATTTAGAATTTAGTTCGGTGGTTACTTCTTGTTCAGCAAAATTGTCCATGAAATGTATTGTTTGTTGCCATGCTTTGCAATTCTCTTGTCCTGTTAATGTCTAATTTGGGTTGTACATAGCAGTACTGATTGAACACCTTGCTAAAAATACTTTCAGGGTTGGGTACACTTACACTATAGCAGCAGGAAAGTTCAGCCAATACAGTTTTTCTGTGACTACAATTAATTTATTATTAGCAACTATTTTTGTAAAGCATGAATAAAAACTAAAATCCTGTAATCTCAGAAGTAATGCTAATGGCTCTATGGAGTGGATGAGCTCTCTGTTAATGAGCAGAGTTGGTGTAGTACTATTTACATGTCACTGCCATTAGCATGTTTGGAATATATGGTAAGTTAATACTCAGGCTACATCATTTTGGCTCAGCTCCTGCAGTGACCCCTGTTTGAGCAGAGGGATCCACCTATACAAAATGCAGGAACTTGAGCTCAGACATTGGTTCTGATTCAGTAGACATTAGGCCTGTGTTTATCGTGGGCATTTGCTGTGTGTGAATGTTTGGTTGTGTCTGTGTGATGTCATAGAGGCTTCTGGACACACAGAGCTCCAGGGCTGGTGCCCAGAGTAGTAGCCTAATGCAATAGCATGTGACATGATTACTTGGGGATAAAGGGACTTTTAAAAGTTTGCTTTCATATTGTAACAGCACTGCTGAAAGGTCCAGAGCAGCATCTGGGGGGTTCCATTTCACTGGGTCGTTATTTATGGTGGTTATTTTATGAAGATTTTGATGAGTTTGCATGGGAGTTTTGGGTATTGGTTTATGTGCACATATGGAAAGTGAGATGCACACTCTGCAAGTGTGTTCTGGAGAACTGAGTGGAAGTAACACTGGAGGGAAAAACAGCCAGGATGGGTCAGCCATAAGCTCACCTGTGTGTGGGAAACAAAGATGGAATAGCTTGCTCTGGGCAGTTGAGACTTTGGATGTAGTAAATGGGTTGGGTAAATGTCTTCTGAAAATTATGGTGGATTGAATATTCTGTTTTAACTTTTCAGCTGGTCAAGACATTAATTAAAACAAACAGTAGGCATGTGCATGTTTTTTTGGATTTTTTTGTTGTTGGAATCAGTGTTAGACTATTTTCCTTAAATTGATAAATAGTGGATTTCTGTGGTTTGTCCAATAGTTTGATCCTCTGATTCACCATGATTGTGTTCTGCTCCCCCCCTCCCCCAGTTTGGGTTTAAATTTGGTACAAGATCATATGAATCCTGTGCCTTCACATCCTGTTTCTCTGTCACCTCACTTCCATTCTAACCAATTATAAAATGGTCAAACAAGAGAATCTTTCAGCAGATGGTTGACTGTGCTTTTTTTTTTTTTTTTTTTTAATACCACACTTTCACTGTGGTGCTGTCACTTTTCATAAAATGGCCAGACAAAATTCTCATGGGTTTTAATGTGCTTCAGCCTAAACAACTGTAAGATGGTTTGTGTATGTATATAATGTGGAATTGTTTATGAGGGAAAAAAGGAACTGTGAAGGTGGAAGAGAAAAAGGAGGGGAGAATGGCCTGAGCAGGAGACAAAACCCAAGGAGCTCAGCAGTGGGCTGGTAATACAACAGCAGGTCTTTGCTGTCTGGACCAGCTGTTCATGTATGCTTGTTTGGGAACAGAGGCTGTTTTTCCTTCAGGACTTGTAATCCACTGAAGTAGCACAAAAACAGTTTTCTGTAGGCTTTTGAAAACCTGTAATTTCTAAAATTTTGGAGCTCCTTGTAAGTATATATTTTTTTGTATGTATGTATATATTATATATGCAGGTGCATATTCAAAATCTCCATACTTATTTTGGAGAACTTCAGAATTATTAGAAAACTATTGCTGTTTGTCACTTACAAAACAAATTACTTCAAATTTATAGCAGTTAAAGGGTTCACAGAAATTTTATTGATGTGCTGACATACCAGAATTCCATGTCCAGATGTGTAGGTTAAAAGAATCTGGTTAACAGCACACTAAAGTGTGTGCTGGTTGTATGCACAGTGTCCCACTACATACCACAGAATGTTACAGCTGATGGTCACAGAGATTCTGAGGTAGATCAGACTTGATGAATTTCTCTTTGAAATGTGAGAATTGAACCAGCTCCTCCTTTCTCAGCTTATGTACCTTCAGAAAAAGACTTGATAGGGCGATGCAATTAGACCTCTCTTGGCACACTACTTTGTCTCACACTGCAGTTACTTCTTGGACAAGTTTAAGGTGACTGTTGGATGATAAATGCAATTCCATTTGTGTGGTTTATGAGACACTGCCATCTCTACAGTTACAAGAGGAATGGGGAAAGGGCTAATATCCATTTAAAAATAAACAGTCTTTTAATTATGAGAACTTACAATCTGTAATGAAGAATGCTTTGGGAAATATTTTCACTGATTGGAGTGTGAAGTAAGTTCTTCAGTGCCACTTCACAGTTTTCAGTCTGACCCTAAGGTGGAAGAGGAAGAAATAGACATTCCAATTCCTATGGCATATGCGTTCTTACATTGCCTTTTTGCGTATTTCTTATCTTTTTCAGGGTAACTAGATTAGAGAATAATAAGTGAATTATTCTGCATGACCAAAAGCCCAGATCTTCAAATGACAATCAAATGTAGGGCTGCTAGAGATTAACTTTTTCATACTTGGATTTGATTTTTTTTTTTTTTTAATTAGAAGGGTGTAGATTAGATTTAAGGAGGATGTATTCAATTCTCTTATTAACCTTGGTTTTAGACTTTAAATTAAAAATCGCTAAATATCTGCTACTCAAAACATTGTTCTAACTGGTGCTTTTCCTTGGGATTGTGTTCTAGTCTGAAGGTATTAAGTTCTATGTGATTTTGCTATTTTGTTTGATAGTTTTAATAAGCTAGTTGAAAAAAAATTACATGTGAGCTCTTTTTTTGTGTTTGCTCGGAGTAACAATTTAAATTTATTTGCTTTTGTGCTGTTAACTGTGCTCGGGTTAAGCAAATGATCCTCATTTTGCCCCCAAAAGGATATTAACTTTTAAGACAGTTGAGTGTACTTTGGCTTTTCCTGAATTGTTTGGCCAGGTTTTTGTGTTTGTGTACCAATATCTCTCTGACCTACAAAAAAACCCCCCAAAACCCAACCAACCAAACCTCCAAACAATATTTTGTGTCTGCTGCAAAGGACAGAAACAAGATATGAATTATATCAGTACTGTTGTGAAACTTAAGTGTCAATTATTGAGTGCAATGAAAATTACATAAATGGTATTTTCTTAGGTGAGAAAACAATTCTTAGAGAGCTTGCGCTTTTTTTTTTTATGGCATTGATCAGGTTTAAGACCAGAAACTGAAACTGTATCTGTTAGCAGATCGCTGTCCAAGTAAACCGCAGCAGCAGCTGGTGAAAGAGCCTGCTGTGACTCCTTTGTCTCAGAGATGTGCTGGCATACTTTGTCTTGGAGGAGGTTAAAAAGCAAGATTCCTGTGTTTCCACTGTGGTCACAGTGGAAGGTGGTATTTGCAACAGAGTCAAGCAAGTGGATTTGATACACTGCAGAGCTGTGTTTTTAAAAGAAGAGATTCAAGTGTGAAATACCAGAACTTGTGCTCTCTTGTGTGTACCAACAGAGATGCAGTGCTGAAGTAACTTCATACTTAGTTCAGACTTGAATAGAACTGGAAATGTTGTTAATTCCTGTCCTTCAGTTCGAGAAATTACCACATGGTGGGTAAGAGCACTTGGAAGATACACCAGTCAGTGGAAGAACAGTTATTGCTATTAACGCTCTCTGACCTTCCAAGTTAGCACAGTTTTTTATCTGGACCAAGAGATAATTTCTTGATGGTGCTTTTACTTATATTTTCTTAAGCCATGTCAAATAGCTGTAAGTTGTAAAACATATTAATTGTAATTAAAGCTCTTATAACTGATTTGAACAAAAAAAAAAAACCAAAACATGGTGTATTTCTCTTGGTTCAGAAAAACAAATGCTGCTCAGATTTTACCACTATGATTCAATGCTTTTGCCTAAAAAAATGACAAAATAATTTAGGAGAAAGATCACATAATAAAACTGGGTTCATTTTGTTTCCATTAACCAGAATTCAGAGATGTTTTTAGGGAAAAAATCCACAGCCTTCCCATGAAAAATTGGCTTTGGAGAGAGTTAAAATTAGCATATGTCACTTTGCATTTGTCTGTCTTGATACATGCAACAAGCTTTTAGTGTCATCTGAAAAAGTGAGACATATTTTTGTCTTTTGATGTGTAAATAGGGTTAAAGATGACCAGTGCTGATGTCCAGTGATGTGTTGCATTGTAAGTTGTTTTTTCCCAAATGAACTGTGTATGTGCACTGCATATGCCAGTTTTGTGTTGTGTCTCTAAACTGCATATAGCCTCAGTACTGCTCTTAAAATGTTTTCCCGAGTCTGTAGAGTGCCCCTGTTTAGAAAAGCTCTACTTTTGGAGAAGGGATGTGTATCAATTAGTTTGACTTTTTAAAAATAAAATTTTATGGAACGTGGCTTTTGAGTTAAATCTGTGGCCTGTAACCTCCAAACCGTGAGCTGCTATTAAGACTTCCCTTGGAAGAGGCTCTTGCCTTTTTTTTTTTGAGAGGCAGGCTGCAGTTAGGATTGATGCCACAGTCTGTTTTTAGTTCTTGAGTGCAAATGAGGCTATGGATGAGTCTTGGGAATCCTAAGCTACAAGTAATTCCCCACTTACTATGTTTTAGGCTTGTGTGTTGACTCTGTTAGAAGATAGTGCATCCTGTTAGCTCATCTGAGTGCACCTGCTTTCCGTGGAGCAGTTCTCTTTAATATTTGGATTGATGTAATGTCTATGAAAAAACGGTTTTGAAAGACTGAAATGGGTCTGCCTCTAAAACTGAAGGGGTGTATCTTCTTTATCTAAGTTGGGATGGAGAAGAGGGAAAAGAGGAAAAGGACAGTGGCCCTGCAATGATTTTAAAATGTGTAGGGTTTTGGTAAACATAATGAAAAAGGAAAGGTAAATGTATTTATTTAAATGTCAACAAATCTCATGACCTGTTGGGAAGTTTGTGCTGAAATAACTGTGGTACACACAACCACAGGAGGGAGAAACTGAAATGTTCCATTACAATGGAACAAACAGACTAGTTGGTTATATTATGGGGTCTCACCTCCAAATAATTTGAATATTTTTTTGGCTTATTTGTTTCCTGTGACCTCGAATTAGACTACTGATTTAGATCCCTCAGTACTAAGGGCTGATACAGTTGCTTCTAGTTGTTCTGTCATCTCCTCAAGTTTGCTGTACACGCAATGAGGTGAGGAGGGACAGAACATTAATGGTGGTGAAAGTTTCTTAGCTTTCTTAACCCTTCACTAATTGATATTTTGCTTCTCCTTTCATTGTATGATATATGAACATATACTGTGTAGGTCACATTTGCAAACTACTAAGTTTGGAAGTGGCTCAATTTCTTTAAACCTTCAGATATTCAAATTTGGATTAAGGAAGTAATTTTGGAATTTGTTGTTGGGAAAACATAATTTTTGCTTTGCTTTCCTGAGTGGTGTGATGTGGTTACAATTTTTTGCCATCTTCACTTAGCAGGTTTGCTGTTACTTAAGAGACTTAAGGTATTGGTGATACTGTCTCTTCCCTTACCTCCTAGTATAGATTTGAGTATTTTGTTCTACACTTCCTCCATCTGCTGGGGGAAGTGACTCGTTGTGTGTGCCTGGGAAGGGATGCAATCTGGTGGATGCTCCCTGGGTTCTTCTGGTAAAGCTGGTTTTGACTTTCCACAATCTCCTTGCTTCCAGAAACTCTGGATTATTTCCATCTTTGTAATAGTTAAGTAAATTTTATAGAATTGAATAGTAGACATAATAAAGATATTAATTAAAATATCTCTGCTTTCAAAAACACGCTACTTGAAAGATTGAGAGACACAAGGTAAGAAAATGAGGTGTGAGTAACCACAAAGGATGTATATACACAATTACACTTAAAACAGAATTCCTCAGTAGAGGACTAGAAAATAGATTGAAAATGAACATATGACAAAAAGTCCTCCAAGAGGAAATTCCTGCAGGAGAACTTCATTCTTGAGATTAATTAAATGAAAGATTAGAAATTCTCTAGATAGCTGTAAGCTATTTAATAGAACTGAAGTAAGCAATTAAAAGAGTCAGTTGTAGTTACTTAGGAGAGGCATTGCCTCCTTTTAATGATCCTGCTGCTGTCCCCTCCCCAGTTACATATGTTCTCCCTCCTTCTACAGGAAAGCTGTATGTGAGCTCATTAATGCTAGATGCTTTCTGCAGAAGGATTTTCATAAAAAGCATCCTTCTCTGAATAAGGGTGATGTGGATAATAACTTCTTTGGCATTGGAAGCACATACACAGTCCTGAGAAAACAGAAATAAAAGTGCTTTGTAGAAATTATACTAATGAAATGTATGTGAGAGAGTAGCTTGAAAGAGAAACCTGATTAACATCTGAAACTTCAGCTCGTGTTCAGCCACCTCTGAATAGAACTTATGTTGCCAATAAAGCTACTTTGTCAAATCTCTGGTTTCTATTTCTTAGTTTCATTGATGTGAGCATTTTCCAATCCACCTCTTTACAGTATCTTTTTTTCCTTTGTCTTCCAGATAAATAGATTCATTCTAACTGTTCTGGGAAATTATTGTAGTTACTCTGATACCTGCAAAAGGCATTTTTCCACTTAATTCTCTCATATTCATTTTGAATATATTTTGTGTTGTAGTATGCTGTGATAATTGTGTGTGCTCCAGCAGTTGTGTACAATAAGCTGGGATGTGTTGAGACCAGAGATCTGTCCCTCATCGGAGAGCAGTGCGTGACAGCAAATCATGTCACCGTGTTCGGGACAAAGATGTCTACTGCAGATTCAAAGTAGTTGCCATAGCTCAGCAGAATGAGTGTGCCATGAGTAATTAGGAAAAATAGAAAAAAAATAATGTATGTATTGAGTAGTGCTAGAATAGTAATTTAAAATTGCTTCAAAATAAGATGCTGCTTAAGTTGTTGAAGAGCACTCTACGGTAAGATTTTTTTGGAAGTTTTCATTGCTTTCCATGAGAACACAAATGTGGTTTCAGTTAAAATAAAAATAGGCTGATACAGAAGTTCTGAAGATAAACTTATTGTTATTTTTCTGCTGTAAACAGAAAGCCACATTCTAAAAATCTGCTTTCCATACCTAAATGTCTATTGTTAGTACTCAGAAACACCCACAGTGAAACCCTTTCTTTTGGCAATGGATAAATAGCCTTATTTTCTTTGCATAATTAATGTATATTGTACACTTCAGATATATCTGTATACGTAGTAAATAAAATATCATCATACTGGGTGTATAGTGGACAAAAAGATGGAGGGATAGCATTTTAAAATTCTATACAATAAAACTATGTTTTATTATAGAATATATTTTAAGAATATTACAAGTTACTTAGAAATAATGTTTCAGAAGCAAATACCAGTGTCTATGCTTCCTCTTGAGGAGTGATGGGGAAATGTATTTTGTATATTGTTTTTGTATTAGACTTATTTTCTGTCAAAGCATGTCATACAAACTTGCACTTCAAAAAAATGTTGAAATGTTCTGTTGACTTTTTGAAACTTTTTTTGGCAACGCGACACTTTCCATTTATTTTGTCCCTTGTTTAACAGTTTTTGTGTGTGTTTTCAAAAGCACTTCCATTCACCATTCAAGGAATTCAATAGAATTCTAATAGGAACTGCACATAAATAACTACAGAAATCAATGCTTCAATTCAGCCAAGAGTTTTTTTGTGACTTCAAAAGCCACAAGAGCATTTATTATTAGAAACATACAATTGACTTTTCTTGTATTATCATTTTGCATAGTGATTTGGTTTTTACCACCACAACAAGATGTTTGACAGTTTCATTTGAAAATGATGTATTTACATTCAGCATTCCAAAACAGTGTAATTTTAATCTTTTCTCTCAAGCACTAGTAATGTTAATTTGCATGTTGAGCTCTGTGCAAAGGTTATCAGTGAAATATTCACTGGTGGATTTTTCCTGAGAGGTCAACCAAATGTTCAGCACACTCTCCTCTTCCTATATTGTGATGAAAATATTTTAAAAGTCTTCAAAGAATGGAGTTGTTTGGTTAATTTTCATCTGTTCAACTCATACAATGTAAAGCATATCTACTCCTCCAAAATGCTCAATTTTCTGATGCTAACAACCACAGAAGCGACCAACCTGTGATAGTGCAGGGTTATGCTGGAAGTATTTCCAGCCTTTAGTGTTCACATTACACCTCAGGCCATGTCATCTGGAACAAGATGATTTTGATCCTGAAGTTTTTGGGTGGGTACTAGAAAGTGAGATGATCTCCAAGGAGGTGGTTTGAGCACAGCAGAAGCTTTAGAAAATTGATGGTGGTTTTTCTTTACAAATAGCCCAAAGAGGATGTGATGTGAAGTACAGTACTGTGTTCAGTAATGTGTTACTACCTTATAAGTGAGCCCTTTGAGTGCTGTCATTTTTGGGTAACTCTTGCATGCAGTTTCTGTCAGGTAATGGTGCAGTGTTACCATCTGGGGTGGGAGAGAGCACATCTACAATGGAAGAGTTTTGTTCTGGTTCTCAGCAGGGTACTCAGATTAATGGATTTTTCTGTATTCTAGTTTTACTTTTCACTGTTGCTGATAATTCAGAAAACCAAGTCAAGCTACCAGCAGGGCCTTTTAGATGACAGTAGCCTTTCCCCACCCTCCCAATCTCCTAATTCCTTCTCACCAGACAGTCTGGTTCTGTGTGAGGAGGAGGAGGTGTTAAGAGCTTTGTGGAATTTCATCTTGAGAACCAGCTGATGCTGAGGCTTGTTGCCATCAGTCCAGTTATCGTGCGATGCAGACCCCTAGTCCCCTCCTCACCCACCTTGCTGCATGAGCAGGTGCATGTTTTGGCACGCTTAAGAAACATTTCAGCTTGGTGGAGACATAGGGAACCATGGTCTGTCTCTAGTCCTTCTTCCCTGTCCTAACCCTTGGAGTGGAAGGACTCCTCAGACAAAACTTAGGCTGCACCTTGAGAAGTGTTTTTCTGGTGATGAGGGAAAGAGAGGCAAGGTGGAGTGTGGTGAGGAGCAAGATTGGTAACACAGACAGTGTGATAACTGCAGATCCATTAGTGTTCAGTGTTGCCATTCGGAATTATATGCATTTAGGATTTGAATGCTGTCATGGTGTTATCTTAAAAAAATAGTAAAGAAAGTGAAATTAGATCTTCTGTTGGTTCCTCAAAGTTCTTCCCTATTTCCTTTTCCACTTCTGTCTAATTCAGATTGCATTTGAGTCAGCTGCTTTCATCTTGACACTTATGTCATTCAAAGATCCACAAAGTTAGTATGTTAATGTCTGCATTTCAACTGACTGATAGGCACACCAAAACCTATCTTAATTTTGTCACTGCAACATGAAGCTTCTTTTAATTTCCTGGGCTGTTCAACATTTATCGAAAGAAGATAATGGAATGTTGCTGGCAGAATTTGTAAGCCTAATGTTTGAAATTTATTAAACATGCCTCTTTTTTTTTTTTTCCTGAAACACATTCTTGCCCCTCCTCTGTTTTTGTAGTTGTTTTGAATGCAACAAATTTGTAAGCTGGAAGAAATAATAATGGGCATCCAAAAATGGTTTTGTTAGGGAAACCTGGTTCTGCTAAAGGGCAAAAAAAAATTTTAGATTTGTCTAAAAGCAAGCATCCCTCTGTATTTTTAGGTTTATGTGTCTCCTGTTTCTTTATGAAACACAGTTTATGACAGTAAATAAGACAAGCCAAATGCATCATGTTTTATTTGAAACCATTGTAGATATTATCCATCCTCTTTCACACGGCTGCTCTTACACAGCCAACCTCAAATATGTCAGAAAGATTTTGATACATTTTGCATCAAACATTTGTAATTTGTTTTGAATGGAAGAAGGAGAAGCAGAAGAGAAACACAGCCCCCCGCAAAAAAAAAAAAAAAAAATGGGTAGGAGATGGGGAAGACTGGGAAAGAAACAATCTATCCAGCTTATGCAATTGGTGCCAGAAAACCTGAAACATGGAGATAATAAAATATAGAATTGGTATGGTGCAAGAAAGAAGTTATGTCTTGATACAGCACACCATGTTTCATAGCTCCACCCTGCCGGGTAATCCCTTCTATTGAACGTTGTTTCAAAGTCTAGAGAAGTATATACCCTGTTTGTAGAACAGATCGTTAAAAATTTATCTCAGGGACAAAAATATAGTGCTAAATTTGAACTAAATCCTTCCCTGACCACTTTACTGTGTTTTGTACTTGTCATTCCTTTTCCAGAAGTGCTTTTGTCTGCCAGGGCAGGGTCTGTGAGTGTGTGCACTCCTCCATCCCATTGTAAAAAACTGAATTTAGTATCTAATAGGTGGAACATCGAGTGTCTTAATAAACATTCCATCAGCTTTATATGGATAAAAATTGTGTTTCAAAGTGCTTGGAAGCTGTAATACATTCAATTTCTGCAGTATTGGATGAAGTAATCTGAATTCTTTCTGGTTTATTATTTTGCTTTCTCAGGTGTTTCATTTTGGTACTGCTTGGTATTGGAACAGTCTCTTGACTGTTCTTATTTGACCTGCATCTGGTTTAGGAAGCTTAAAACCAAATCCATTTGAGGTTTTGCAATACTGAGAATCACGAGAGAGGACCTTCATCTGTCCCGTGGGCTGTGCGCCTGACTCAGTATCCTCATATGAGGAATTCCCTCTCTACAACAGCATGACATAGTTGGTTTATGTTTGTATCTTATGACCTACTAAAAATATTCTCTTTCCTTCACACTTACCTTCTGAGATCCTTTTCGGCAGAATTGGTGTGTTATAACCACCTTGTATGCAATTTCTGTATGTTTGCATACACATGCGGTGTTTGAATTGTGCCTGCTTGATAAAGAAATTGTCCAGACCTATGAAGAAAACGTATGTTTTCAGAAAATAGTTTTCTGCCTTAATTTTTAACTATAAGTGTTGTTCTTATGTTCTGAAGATACTGATGACACTTCAGGAATGTGGGGGTTTTTGCTAAATTTAACCATATGTTATTGGGAATGAAGTAGATTGAATGTAAATTTCTGTAGATGACTGGATACAGTGTCCATGAGGGGTTGTGAAAATACTGGATCAGTAGAGAATCAGAAGCTGACCAAAGAGAACCCTGCAAACTGTTATACTCTAAAAGCATTATTAGTCATGCTCTTCAAAAATGAGTCTTGAAATTAAGCCTGTCTCATTTGTGTCTCTTCTTGTTAAAAGCTGTAGATAACATGGAATTCAGGAAAAAATTTAGTATGTCAGAAGACTGGATTACCCCATAAGGAAAATAAGATAAACTCAAGATTTGAATACTCAACAAATTAATACTATTTAATAATACAAACCCAAGTATTTTAGGCATAAGAACTTCTTGATTTTAGGAATTACAAATTGGCCAGTAGGAAAGGAATTTGGGAATGCTGATAGGGATGTAGGTAGTAGCTCCCAATAGGAAGCACAAGCAAGGATAACCCACCTAACAGTTATCTGTGGTTCACTGTAAGAGCAAAGTGTATTGGAGTAGTTTCTGCACCTGCTTTCCCATTGGCTACTGATGATCTTTATTCCTGGCTTGGATAAAAGAAGAGAATTGAGGATAGCGGATCCGAAAATCTCATCCACAGCACAAATTAGGGGTGATGGTGAGTATATTGAGGAAAAAAGTTTCAGTGCAGAATTTTAAAATTTTTTGTTTGATAAACTTGTCAAGGTAAACCAGAATCAAATACATTAGTGTCTGTAGAACATAGATTATGTTTTTAAAAATGTATTTATAAAACTGTTTTCTAATAAATACTTCAGTCTTTTAAGAAAGTTTCTCTTGTGCAATTCTTTCCACACTTTGCTTTTTGTATGAGAATACACCTGGAAAGAAAGCATTCTGTGAGAGCTTTGAAAGGTCTTAATTTAAAAAATTTTATTAATTTTAAAAATTGCATAAATTGCATTTCAGCTGATAAGACACTTTTACACTTTTACTGTCAATGTTAGAAACTCAGTTTTAACAGTAATCTATATTATATCTTGATATACTGGTATTGTGATTTACTGACCTTATGACGACAGACTGGAATAATGGCCTCTTACTTGAAGAGGTTTGTGCTGAAAACAGCTGAGGTTGGTTTCTCTGGAAAAGAATGCTACTACTGGTGCCCTATGAGGACAGACAAAAGGCTGATCAACAGGAACATCTGGATCTGACTGTCAAATGAGCTAATGTGGCAATACCAGTAATTAAAGCTCACTCTTAACATTTGTGTCCTTGTTCAGATTTACAGCATTTACAGTAGGATTATCAGTCTGTTATGCTATATATATATATCTATATTTAAAATTTAGGGGGAAAATTGAGGGAAAATCTTTTTTTTCTGAGCAACTGATGTAATTTATTAATTGTGAGGTGTAGATAATGTGCTTTAGAGGCTTTAATACATCTACTTTATGGACTGGTCTGAGTGTCTTAAACATTTTTTTCAGTGCCTACAACGTGCCAAGGTGAGCTGATACTGAGTTTGTATGGCCAGGATTTGGTAGCACAGAGAGAAGCTGCTGGAAGCTCACTGCCTGTCCAGGAGAGCCAATCCCTGGCAGCTCCAAGAGGGATGTGCTGCTGGCCAAGGCTGGGCCAATCAGAGATGGTGGGAACGCCTCTGTGATAGCATTTAAGAAGAAGAAAAAGTTACAGCACAGAAGTAATTACAGTCAGAGAGGAGTGTTACACCATAAGGATTTGCTTGTTAGCAGAGTTTTATTTTGCAAGAAATGTCTGTGTAGACAAATCATGGTTTATTTGGAGATGGGTTTTTTTTTTTGTTTGTTTTTGATTTATAATAGATTTGATCTCAGTAAGCTCAGATGAGACTAAACACAAGCAGAAGGAGAAATTCGGAAGGAGCGATGGCTCAGTATGACTTCTGGTTGAATTCTCTTCTGAAGTGAAGTAAAGGCAGCCTAACAGTTGAATAAATGGGTGTTGTTTTGGATATTGTTAGAGAAGGAAAAAAGAAAAGAGAGAGGAAGAAAAAGTTGTGTTATATTTTTATTAACCTGGATTGATACCTGAACATCTGAAATTATTTGCCTTGATCTTTTGGAGGAGACATTTTTGTTTTTCTTTCTTGAGAAAAAATATTTTGTGGAGTCATTTTACGCGTCGTAAACATCTTAAATATCAAAATACAGGGAAGCAGAAAATATTAATATGTATGGAACATAGTATTTGAGCAGGTAAGAAGTGAATACATACCATATGATAGTTAAAAAATATTACATAAGTTGGACTCCTAAGTGCTTACAACTTACTTTATGAAAAATAAATTTAAAATATTATTTCAGTGTTAGTCTCTGTTTTAGGAAGCAAACATTGGTTTCTAAATCAGTTAAATTGTTTTTGAAGAGTTCATTTGCTCTCTGAAAGTCATCTTTCAACTTGCAACCCAAAGCTAAGCTGTCTAATAGACAGGTACAGCTAAAAATGTATAGGGATCTTCCTTCTCCTTTCTCTATGCCCAATTAAACATTGGCTACTGTGTATAAATATTTTTCCTCTGTAGCAATTACTGTTCCAAGACCTACATGGATGCCTAGTAGTCATTTTCCAGATGTTAGCTTAGCCATGCATAGTTAAGCCCATGTCCCCTCAGCTCTTCTCACTGCTATATTGACTGCTATTGACTATAGCAGTAATACATCCCTTGAGCACTGCAAACCCTGTGAAGCAAGGTTATCTGTGGCTATGCAGATTCCAAAATGCGTTTGAAAAATGTAATTATTCTAAATGTTATGAATACTTCGCCTTTTCAGGGGAATGTATACATTCAGTGGCAACTGATGTGTTCATGCATCAGAAGCTTTCTGATTTGTAATATTAATATGTTAAATCTTATGCTTATATAGGTTTTCACTCTTGCTGTTGAAGAGAGACACTTAAGAGCATGTATATAGGTGGGGCTGCTCCCCACACCTGTGGGGACCCTGCAGCATTCCTAAAGGGAAGTTATTTCATCCAACTGCCTTTGCCTTTCGAAGTCCAGTGCCACCATCTGAGTTCATGTCATGATCTTCTGTCACCAGGGTGTGATGGGGGTGTGTGGTCATTGCTGGTGTGGCTTGATAGGTTTTTGATTGGCATGGTACTGCAGAAGCAATCACACAGGGGGTCAAGATCCAGGATTCCGCATTCAATTAACTGTTAGAAAGAGCCAGTTGGGAAGGGAAGGAACAGATCCTGTGTTCTCTCTTCCTTCAGCTGCTGGTGCTTTTCCACTTTACCCACAACTGGGCATCAGTTACAGGTCTTTGGAGTCCATCCCTGTACAGCTACGTAGTATATTCAGGTTGGAGAAGATGCATCAAGCAGCTACAAAATCAACTTGACCTTGTCTACCCACCCCCGATGCCTGAGCTGAAAGCTTTATGCCAGTTATATTGGATGCACTGGCACGAAACTCTTCATAGTGCAACCTCTGTATTTCCATACATCAGAATGTCATTCTTGATCTTTCATTAGCAAAAGTGGCAATGATTATTTCCAATATAAGTTTATCTCTATGGACTTGGACATATGCAGGATAAGAAAAATAATTGTGAATTAAAAGTCTAGATTTCATCAATATTCTGGCAAATGGTAAAACAGCACACAGTAAGAAACTTAAGTGAAAGTTCTGCTGCAGAGACTAATTGTAGTAAAGTATATTAGCACCAATTACAGCAGTCTTTCTTTCTGAAAAGGTCTGCCAAAGTCATTGATGAAGATAAAATCCAGTCTTTCCTGTGGTTATGTGCCAAAGATGATATGCTAAAGGGATCATAGTCTTTATGCCAAGTTCTGTGGGATTTGAGGGTTGCTTGTTAACTAGAGGAAATTTTTTTCTTTGAGTTGCATAAATTAACCTTTTTTCTAACAATTTATCTTTTGTTTATGTGTTACAGTTCCTTGTTCATTTGTACTGCCATCATCTTTCTCCCCCCACCTGTCATGCAGTAGTCACTTTTCATACCACAGGGAGAAAAATTTTTCATCAAAAGGGCTGGCACAGCACGTGCTGCAGATAAGAATGGGAGTATGCCTTTGGATCAGATAAAAAGATCCGGAACTCAGTAATCCTGGCAGTGATGAATAACATGGAGACGTGTAAGACTCGTGTCCTGTATACAGTGAACCTTCCTGGATGTAGCCACATACAAACTGATTATAAATCCATTCCTATGGTTTTTGGGTTTTAACATGTAGGTACTGATAGCTATACCTTATTCTGTAGAATATTTAACTATTTTTGAAGGTTCATGGTAAACCCAAACCCAGAAGCATTTCTGGTATTTTCCAGGCAAAGAAATACTGGGCTGGAAAAGGAAGGCACTAATGTGTTAACTTTGAAATAGAATGCATTGTATAAGCTTAGTGTTCGTTTTCTGAGCAAAAGAAAGAATGAGCATAAATTTGAAATTGTAAGGATCATGTTGTTGATACATATGGATTTAACTATTATAAAAGACCTTATTCTAATGCCAGTACCTGATAAGAACAGCAAGAGATGTATGACCAGTGTGGGCTGCTGCCACTGACTCACTGTGTAATGACAGGCAAATTACTTGGTTTTCTGCATCTTGTTCTACTCCTTTATAAATGAGAAATAGTTTCCCAGTAAAACTCTGAGATCATTGGATAAAAGAAGATTTTTTTTTTGTACGCCTACTGAGTATATAAATTTGAAGATAGAAAGTGCAGCAAATACCAGGTTCTGTGCAAGTCTTTTACCAGCACAGACACAGTAGGATGAGTCTTGCTGCTCATTATGGATTGTATTAAACCACATTGTACTTTTGAAGACTTCTGTAATGCATAAACAAAAAGAGGGGTTTAGGTCAGACTTGGCACTTCAGTGTGTATTCTGTTCAGTTTCTTTCTGTAGTTAAGTACAGCTTCAATGAAACTTCTCTGATGTCTGCATTAGTAACTACCATTCCATTTTGTTTGATATGCCAGACATTGCACTGCCTTCAGATGATATAGTATAGGGAGCCCTTTAGAGTAGTTTTCTGTCAATCGCCATCACCTCTGTCACTTTATGTCTTTGGCTGCATTTTATCACTGAATTTTCTTAATGTTTTGGGGAACTTGACCTTTTCAGAATTGTTAACACTATAGTCTTAATCTTTCCCCTGGCACCTCCTGAAACAAAATACAAATTAATGATTCAGACACCACAAAACAAATCACATGCCGCCTGTTTCTTCCCAACGATTCTTCACTGTCATTGTTTGCTGTATTGTATGCAAGTCCTTGTGTGTTCTGTGGTTTCTGTGGAAAGAGACCTAAATAATGCAGGAAATTTTAAGGGAGGTCTGTAGCAGATAAGTAGGGAAATGATGAAACTGTGTCAGGTAGATATATAAAGATTATTTGGATAAACATAAAAAGAATGGCATTATTTCAGCACTGACACATGGAAGTTAAAAGGTTTGATGTATGCTTTGTTTTTCTTAATAAAGTCATACTTTCATTGTGATGGTCAGTAAGTAGCTGTAGAAGTGCTGGTGAATACATGAAATTTCTGGTCTCTAGTGCTTCAAGGAAGAATGTTCTGTTGTCTCTTTTTGTAAGTGATTCTCCCTCTGTTTTGTGCCTTCATCTCCTTCCATTCCATTTATTATCATTCTTAATCCCTTTTTAATTTGCTCACTTTCTTAGATTTTTCTTCATCACATGAAATGCCTGCTTCAGCTTCATCATTTATTAAAAAACAAATTATCACATTGATGATTCTACCTATTCCTGCATTTTATCTGGTCATCTTCTGCCCCAAATTCAGTAAATACACAGCCTAAAGCTTCAGTTTTCAATTTACCTTCACATTTTCCTCACCTTTTCACCATTTTCCACCCTTTTGTTCTTTCCTTGAAACAGCTTTTAACAAAATGAATGAATGAATGATATTCACTTGGCTGGTTGCTAATACCTTTACTCGTTTCCATGTTTTGACCATGAAAGAAGCCTTCCTCTCCTCCTGGCCACCTGCTGCCCTCCTTGTGCTGCTGTAGTGCTTTTGCCGCTGCACAGTGAGTCATATTGGGAAATCGGTCTGACTGAAGACTTATTTTGCCAAAATTGTGTTGCTTCTTATTTCCCCACCCTGGTTTACCATATGGCTGTACAAATGGCTATGTCAGCAGTAGGGAGAGGATGATGCAAGGCTGGAAGTGAGAGGCCAGACTCAGGAGTGGCCAGGGATGCTGCGTTAGCTAACATTGCCAGGTTATGTCAAAATGAAAGAGTTTGTCAGAGTAAAGCCTAGTTGTCTGTGACGTTGTCACATCCTACTTCTGGAAATGCTGATCTCTGCTGCTTTTTTCCTTAACCTCTCTCCCTTTCCCATTTACTGTTTAACATATTTCCCAAAGCTCCTTGTTTATCAGTTTCTTATGGGATCAATAACAACATCAATAGAAAGCCTCCATTTTTCAGTGTGCACAGGAGGTGGAGCCTGTTGTCCTCAGAATATGTTGAAAACCTGCTATTTAAATCATATGTGTGGGCACCATTAGTTAAACCTGTAGTGTCATTTGGACATACCCATAAAATAATTACAGTGAGGTTTAGACTGATAAGCTGTTGGGGTTGGATATGTATAAGTTAAAAAAAAAAAAAATCAGTAGTTTTCCAAATCTCTACAGTATGATAACTGCTTATTGTGTAATTTGAAAGACTTAAGCCATTTTGGTAGAATCATTGGTTACAAAGAACATACAATGCAGCCTAACCTGCTTTCCTAGTGTCTTTCCAGCAGTGACTGGGTATCTTGACAAGGAGATATTTCGTGTCCCTGAAATAAATCCCAAGATGCTCTTGGTAAAAAAGTGCACTAAATAATCCCTTCCTTTTCCTAAGTCTACAGAGATGCAGTTCATTAGTTTGCAGTCAAGATATTAACAGGCAGCATAAAAGTGGTGTTTTTTTCTTGTTTCTTTGTTTATTGGGGGATGTTTGTTTTACTCTACAGATACTAAACTGATACTGAAATGGTGGAATATACGTCTGAATTTAAGTTACCCGCAAATACAGTCATTTTCAAACCTGATCTTAGGTTAATGCCCACCAAAAGAATAAATTCACTTCTAAATCAAATTCTGCATGCTCCCCTGTAAATAGACTTGATCCAAGCCTGTATGTAATGATGTATCTGCATGTGTTGAAGCTCAAAATGTCTCAGCTAATGTAAGAATATCTTTTCATTATTCTTAAAAATTCATGCATATTATGTTCCCTCTATTCCTATACTTATTCAGAAAAAAGTAACAGAAAAAGTGGCATTGTTTAACAATGTGGCACACCGTGGAGACAATTTCTGCAGCTTGGTGTGTACATCCTTTCAGAAGGGAGTGATATTAGTTACCCTCTGGTCAGTCATACAAGCTGTCGTTCATTGTCTTGTCCTTGCCTTTTTTCTGGCTATCATAATCCCAGTTATTGACTTTCCAAATTTCCTTTTGTTTTTAGCACAAAAGAATCAATGTTTGGATCTTTCAAACATTGGGCTATGAAGTAAAACAAGAATCTTTAATGCACTCAAACAAACATGAGCTCACTCAGGCTACACATGACCATTCAGTATTGGGTTTTTTCAGTAAATAGGTCATTTTCCAAAATTTAATACCAAGAATTGATGCACTGCCCTGATGAAAGTGAACCACAAAATTCCAGTGTCTTGAAGTATAACCCCAAATTGGAAGTGGAAAGCAAACTGTCTGTGGCACATGAGGTGTAAATAAATATGACATTTTGTGGGTTCCTCTCTAGACCTTCTCCCAAAATATCCTACAACATTATGTGCCTTATTATGTGTACACTTTGGGATTTGATGCCCATGTCATCAGGCTGGCAGCACTCCTCTGGGAGCTCTTTCCATTACCTTCTTCCTGTTCTCAGTAGTTGTATAATGTCTTTTTAGTCTGTATCAGTTCAGTATTGCTGGTGCCTGCTGATATCATGGATCCTACTGCTTGCTCTTTTCCATAAACCCTTGAATGCTGTTCTTCTTTCCCAACTGAAAGGAAGGCATGGTCTTCATTGAGGAGTTGCTCTCAGATTTCTCAGGTAATACTTTCCTTGAATTGCTGCCAGCGGAGACAGTGGTTGTGTTCTCTTTACCTAAACATTGCTGACAAATTTTCAGCTTTCTGTGTGTCCCCTGTTGCCTTACTTAGATTTCATATATTTTTCATACATGTTGTGTTTTTATCTGTAAGTGTTCTGAAAACAGGCATTTAAGTAATGGCACTCTGATCATCTCTAACTCTGATATAGTTACTCTGGAAAGCAATTTTTTATTCTCTTAAACTCTCAATCATATTCAATAGAAAATTGAAAGGAACTTCTTAGTGAAGCCAACAAAACAGGAAAACAAGCTAACTGCAGAAGTGAATTTTAGATAAATGTTCAAACACCTACAATTTTAACACTTTTCTCATCCCTTGTGGTTGAGACTAAAAATTCATCAGTCCATGGAACTGCAAGAGGAGATATAAGAACCAAATTTGTAGTGGTATTAAAACTTGCTATGTAATGGTGGCATGGCTACTCCTACTCCAGCTACCAACATCTTCCCATGTCATATTTCAGAGAAGTATTACAGTAAGTTTACAAAGTGGCTTGATAGAATAGATAGTGGCAAAAATACTAGTGGTCAGTCACAGATTTTTTTAGTTATTTTGCCATAGTGACCACCACGTGACAGAGATGTACATGTAGTGGTAGCCTATATAGCTGTTAAAAGACAAAGCCTACCACAAAGTATGCATAAGCTGTAGGTTTGGGTGTATACACTCTTCAGTTACTTATTTTGGATTTCTTGAGAGCTAGATGAGATTTTTCTGCACTTTCATGAGCTCTGTCAGCACTTGTTCAGTCTAGTTGGCACCTTTTCATTTCTCTCTGTTTTTTTCAACAGATTTTCTTACAGAAAGGCGGATGATCTAAGACTGTGAAGAAATTCTAATTTGTGTTTCTCTTTATATACTTCCAGAGGACAGATGGACACGTCTGTTATTTAATAATGCTTATGTTACATCCTTCATGAGGAATCAGAATAGCTCCTAGCAGTCTGCCTGCCTGTCAGTAGCAGACACAAGCTTCTTGCTGATTTTGTGTTAAATAACAGGGATTTCTGCTCTCTGGGCTCTAGCTTTAAGAATTTGAGAAGAGAAAATTCTTAGATGGGCATTGTAGATTCTTCATACTCTTAGCTACTGAGAAGCTTCCTCAGAGATTTTTGGGTGACCTGGTAAATAAGCATGCTGTGCTGATTCTTGGAGAGTGGGAGCTACTTTTCATAAGGATAATGTGATGGTGGTATTAAGCTCTTCACCAGTGCCTCTCTCTCTGATGTCCATAACATCATGCTCATCATTCTTAAGAAGCTGCCAGGGCATCCTGACACCAGGTTCTGCATCTGGAAAGGACAAGCCTTGATACATTTCTCTCCTCAGAATAGTCAGAGCTGAAGAACAGTTTGGGTACTCTTCAGCTTGAGGCATCCCCCCATTGACTAATGCTGAAGGAGTGTCATGATGCATGGTGCTGGCCTCCCACTGTTCTATGGGCAGTGCATATTCCTGACAGCCTCAGTTGAGTAATTGTGTGATCCATCTGAAGCTGCATCACTTTTGTTCTCTGGTTTCACAAACTCCAGTTTTGGACCCAATAATACTGACTTCCGAGGAGAGGACCTCTTCCAGCACTGGACAAGGCTGAAACTTGCCAGACCTTTACTGGACTGTAAAGGGACCCATTCATCTGTTTGTTTTTACTCTCTTTGCAACCTCCTGGAGCTATCAAAACATTTACAGTCATAGGTCACCAAGCTCTCCTTCCTGTGATCTAGGGCATAAATTGTGTGTTGTTGTCACATCTTTCCATAGAAGGTATTAACAATTTCATGATATGTTATTGGTGTTAGTGTGCTGACAGTTCTGAGACTATTGAATTCTCTTCTTGTCATCCCCTTTCAACAACTGCATGGTTGTACCTGGGTGACTACTCCACATACGTCTGTCCATGGCAACAGACACTTGCTGAAGTGTACTTGTTCTGAAGTCAGTATTGCTAATGCTGCTGGTGTAGTGGCTGGAGTTCAGAAGGATCAATTCAGTCTGGACTTTGCCAGACAGAGTGCTCTGCATAATCATAATGCAAATGTAATGGCTTCAGATTTCCTTCTTTTTTCTGTTAAAGAATGTAGCTTCTATATCTGTTCCCAGGTTTTAACCTGTAATGAGAAAAGAATCCTTTCCATTTTTTGGGTTCAAGGTTTTTGCCTCTTCATAATATGGCAAGCTTGTTCGTCTCTGTCACTGGTCCACTGATTGTTTCAGAAAGGACATAACTGGGAAAACTGATCTAAGAGACTGGTGATTTGGTTTTGGTTTGGAGCTCTGCACTTCATAAGCCTGGCTATTCTGGGCCGTCTTGTTCATCTTTGTTAAGATGAAGCTTGTTGCTCACTGAGTTTACCAATGAGTTTTGAAAATACTGAATTTCCTAAAGTCTTAATTTAAAGAACTTCTTGTAATGAAAGACCTGGTTCCCCAGTAAAGCTGAGTCTGATCTGTGATACTTTGATGAGTCCGTCTTGCTATTTAGAAAGTGACTGTGTCTTATTGGTGAGTGTGGTGGCTATTGCTTGTGTGATACTAGCATCTTCTTTTTTGGAATATATCTCTTCTGAGCATTTATGGGCATGTGGGTAGCAGCTTTGTGTCCTCAGCTGAGTGTGATGCCATTGTTGAGAGATAACTTCTCTGCAGACCAATGCTCCTGTTGCTTCCACCTGTGGCTCCTGCAGCTGCTTCTAGGGGAACTGGACTGTGCTGCAGAGCTGCCAGCAGGGAAACGTGCGTGTGAATAGACATTGGAAAATAGCAGAAGCCAGTTGCTTGGCTTTCTTTGTTAATGTGCACATTCCATATCCTGCCATATGTCCCTCTTCTTTAGCCTTTTAATTCTGGGATGCTATAGATGTAAAGAGTTTGGGGAAGCTTAGTTTAATTACTAAAGAATGCCTAAAGAAGCAGGTGTAAGAAAGCCATTGGGCCTGACTGCAGGGCTACATGAATGGACAGAGTTTTTAAACACAGTGCCCAAGAAGAGCAGTGCAGGTGTGCTGACTTAGAGAGCTTGTTGTTAGACTGCCTCTTCTCGGTTCACTTTGTACAATATTTTCACTGTAAAGAAAAGATGAGTGTAATCTTTTATCATCTGAGTGTCTCTTCACACTTAGAATCATAGAATTGTTTAGGTGGGAAAAGACCTCTAAAGATCATTTAGTCCAACCATTAGATATCCAAGTCCAGGTTGATAGATACAAAATTTTCTTCTCATTTTATGTATCAGAAATTTAGCTGCTGGACTTACTCATGTCACTGTCAACATGTTTGTGCATATTGAGAATGGACTTGTACTTAATAAGTTTTCCTTCTGGGTCTTCTGTTCTGAAAGTTTTTTTTTAAAGGAGGTTCTCCCTAAGCATTACAGGCATTGAATTAATTTTGTTGGTGAAGATGATAGAAAAATGAAGCAGGGAGAAGTTTTAAAACACAGATTCAAGTCAAAATGTATGTATGTAGGAGACTGTTTGGGTGAAGTAACTTGACTCTGCGGGTCCTTTCTGGAGTTTTGTAATGGTGTGGAAATCTTTCTGTATCGAATATTAAAATGTGTTAAATTTAAAAGCCTTTTAATGTTTTTTGGTAATGCTGCAGAGGTGGTTATGTTGCCATCCATCCCTTCCATTCATAACCACATGGAAAGCATCTCAGCAGAATGCATCAGACACTTACACCTGTGCTGTTACTCTGACTGTCATGTACCTGGCATCTCTGTATTAAGCTTGGTAGCAGACTTGGGTATGGTTCTTGTCTCTTGGCTACAGTTTTTCTTCTTTCCTCCAGGTGGAACCTGTTTAATTTTCTGTGCATTTTGGGGACAGTCTTGTGATTTCTGTTGCTGTTCTGTCTTCTCTACCCACCCCAAATGAGTAGGGCGTTGAATAAGCCAGAGGAAAGTTGAAACGTGGTTAGAGAAATGGACAAAATGTAGGGAAGGATTTGAGTGGTGAAGGGAATTGAACAGTTAGAATGGGGACTGATAGAGCCTTGAGAAGGAAAGAATTTATATGGAAGAGATCTGGATTATTTGAAGGAGGTGAATGGTACAGGACTGATGGTTTCAGTAATGAATAAGTACTTTTGTAGTTCCAGCATGGCTGCCTCATCAACCTGTGAATCTGGAACCATCAGCCTGTGAATCTGACCCATGTTTGTACCTGCCTTTCCAGGGAAAATAACAGGAGCGAGAGCCAGGCTATTTTAAGATTACTTAATTGATATATTATTTAAATTACCTAATGTTGCCTAATGACTTTTAGAGGACTCCATTTAAATGTCCGAAAATACAAACCTAACAGCACTATGTTTTTTTATGTTCAGCTTAACGGTGTGCTGTCTCCATTGTTACCTATTATTTCTGTCAGGAATCACAGTGTACTCACTAAGACAAAAAAATCTGCTTTTCATATCAAATATTTTTAGAAGAATGATTCTCCCAAGGGAGATCACATGTTGTTATAAAACAAGAAAGTATATTGAAAAAAACTGTATTTTTTATATTATCGACTTAATTATATTGTTTTTTGACCTTAATGGTATTCATAAAAATAACTCAAATATTCATTTTTGTAACTTGTTTCCATTTCTGTGCGAGTCTGTGCTGACACTTTTGAGCTTTTTATTGTGGCTTAATGAACTCTGAACGTAAGCAAGAATTGTAGTGGGAAATTTTAGAACTGCATTTTCCTTTATATAGAACATAAATTTCTTGAGGAAGGTCTTTTAGAGCTTTTGGAAAACTAAGCCAGAGTTTTCTCAAAACTTGCCTAGTTCATTATTTTTGAAGTTTGCTCACTGAATTGTTCTTCCTGGTAGGATTTCTTACTTGTTCAAGGTAGCACTAGGGGTGAGTAATCACACCTGATGTGATGGTGAAATGTCTTCTGAGGACAGCCAGTAATTTAGGGCTGGCTGACCCCAGGTGGAATTCAAGATGTTCCTTCCTTTGACCGTCAACGGCCTCTGCACATGGTATTATTCAGAGGGCAACACTGGGCACATCGTTATTTGTGCTCTGTACTTTGAGAGGTTGTGGCTTTTTTTTTTTTTCTTCCACAGTAGCTTCTGTTCCCTTTTAGAAAAGAG
The DNA here is from genome assembly GCF_008360975.1 of Lichenostomus cassidix. Classification (NCBI taxonomy): domain Eukaryota; kingdom Metazoa; phylum Chordata; class Aves; order Passeriformes; family Meliphagidae; genus Lichenostomus; species Lichenostomus cassidix. The sequence goes on from NC_139488.1 coordinate 25,739,952, forward strand.
AAATGAATCTGTCCCAGAATGTTGACTGCTTGGCAGTTGAGCAGAAAAAAAAGTATTTAATGATGGATTTTAAAGAAAGGTATTTAAGGAAGTGGTGATTGTACTTGCTGGCAGCTTCCCTTCCAGTACTTTTATAGATAACAGCCAAAAATCTTTATTCTCACCTTTACCAAAAGGATAAGAAGCTGGGAAACTTGGGTACGTTCTGCAATTTTTTTTCACTGTAGGGACATTTATAAATTTCTGTCAAAAGATTTGAAGTTTCTTGGCTCTACAGGCTTGGAGGAATTTAAGAGTTCATTTGTCAGAGCTTTACCTCTCCACAAAGCTGTCCACACTGCAAATATGGGTTATATAGAACCTTGAGAACTGAAATGCTGGGCAGAAATTTGTCTACTGACTAAGTCCTCTGCTGTATTTGGCTTGAGCCATAATTACACCTGAAGATGTAGTTATGTCCTAAATATAAGGACTGCAGCGCAGTTTCCGTGCTTAGTTCTGGCTAAAGAGTTATTGCCATCTTTGATAGGGATTTAACATCAGCATATCTACATAAAGCTTGTATGAATTTCCAAATGTTGAAGATCTACTGTCATGGAAGTCCATTGACTTGTAGTGTAACTGTGATGCTTCTCAGGTAGCTTTGGAGACAGAATGTTGCCGCTTGTGTAAAAAGAAAAAATATGGTACCAGGATGAGTTTTGCACTGTCAGTGTTTCTTATGCAGTCATTGCAGGTCGGATACTTGACGTATGTGTTCCGTACATGCTTTTGGAAACCATGATATGTTTGGTTTTTTCTTGCAGATTTACATTACCTTTTTATTTTGACTATGAAATTCCTTTCTGGCATTTATAGTGTGCCAGCTTTGCTGCAGACAGGCTCATTAAGCTTTGCATTGGGTCTCTGCTGTCAGGTTTTCATAGGCTACCACATGCTTCCAGTGTTTGTTAGGAATTTGAAACAGAGAGACATCCAACATAGTCACACATTATTACTTAAAGTACTTTTTCAGTAGAATGAAAGGAGAACTGAGAGCACTGAGGGAATTGGTTCTAATCTGTCATTCAGACCTACTGCCTTGCATAGCCCCTGGCTCAGCAGAGGTGGAGCTCCGGAGTTGAGCGCTTGCCTGGGGGAAGCAGAGAACTCACTGCAGGGAAGATGGGACAGCCCTGCAAACTTATGGTTTCTGACAGCCTGGGGGCTATAACTGCTTCTGTTCTCCTTCAGTAATCTCCCTTAACTGCAGTATAGTAGAAGAGACCATCCAAATGGGTTTTTTGCTAAGCATTTTATAAAGCTGCTGTGTGTTGAAAGGTGAATTCATTTGCATACAAGGCTCTTAAATCAAGTCTACAGCTTTAGTCCTCTGAATTAAAAGACAAAAAGAATGTTATGTCCTTAGTTTTAATATAGTGGGAAAAGGTTGTTAAAGGCTCGAATGTGGCAGTTTCTCCTGTATGCAGTCTAGCAGTAAAGTCGCATAACTTCTTTTTAACAGTAATTTTCTGTGCAAGTAGTGTGATTCTCTAGCATAGAAAGCTAAATTAATCACTGGATTAAGACTTCTTCTGAGAGCACCTATTGTGGTTGGATTATTTTATTATGAAGAAGTAGATGTCAGTAGAAAAGTTCATTTGTGTTGCACTTACTCAGTTTAGTGACTTGATATGTAATCATCTCAGACAGCATGGTTTTGTTAGGATTTGGCTTTGTTAAGAACTGATCTTTCATACCACAAGGTGGAGAAGATTTGCAGTGATGACATGTGGACTTCTGTGTTGGGCTGTGGTTACAATCAAGTTGTCATTTGTAATAGGGGAAAAAATCAAAACGTGAACTTGCCCACAGCCTCTCAGCTGAGACATAACTGTGTGCTCTCAGCTGCAGCACAGTGAAGAGGCTCAGGGTGGGGATTTGAACCATACTGCAGTTTTAGTGACAGAGAACATATTTTTATAGGGTGCTTCCAGACCTCTGGTTGTTTTACAAAGAATAAGAGGTAATCTGATTATTGTCAAGGCATCATCAGGGCTGATGGGCTTTTCCCACACTGGCTTGTGGCAGGAGGTATGTGCTTTTGACCTGGCAGGGAATCGATTTGGCCAGATGAAAGCTCTTGGGAGCCTCAGAGAAGTAAGTAAATGCAATTGAAGGCCCTGTGATATGCAGGTGATTAAACTGCATTCAAGGTTTTGTTCTTGCTTAGAAGTGGTAAATACATGAGAGAAAGCATAAATAGCAATGTGATTAAATAGTAGCATGACATGAAGCCTATAAATAACCTTTCATAATTTTGTAGGACTTTCTCCTTTTAATAGCCTTTTGCGCTTTAGCACCCACAAACTCTGCATGTGTGGGTTCATTTGCCCTTCTTGGCAATGTTTTATTCCACTGGAGTTGTGATGTTTCTTTTATTGCTTTGTCTTTAGTTGAATAACTGGTTTTAACCATGGTTGTGTGCCTGTTTTTTCAGCGGATGTGAAACTTGATACTGAACTGAGCCAGTATGATAAACAAGCATTAAAGCCTCTGTGTCTTCCTGAACGTGAATGCATTAGAGGAGATGGTAGAAGTTGTTTTCCTTCTAAAAATAAACTCAGTAAATAATAGAATAATTCAATTAATTAATCTCAGACCAACCAAATTGAAAGTTTCTTTCTGCTTCTGAATGGCAGCTGATTGTGGAAGTTTCCAGCTCCAAACAAAATGGTCAGATAATTTTTCTCAGTTGATATTTTATTAAATGCAAGTACAGTAGATGGCTTTTTTTTAAAATAGAAAATATATACCCTATACCTGGAAAGTGATTTGCTAATATGTTAGGAAAAGAACTATAACTTCTAATTGAAGGTCTGAGATTGAATAGATGAAATGTATAATATAGAAATGCAGAGTTTGTCAGTGAATTTTAGTTTCATTTGGGTGACATGATGTCTTTATTCTGGAGCTGTAGTGCATTTAAAATGCTGCCTTTTTCGCTTTTCTGCCCTTTCCAGTTGTATACCTGCAACATTGTGCCTTTACTTTTTGTATGTAGGAATGTAGGGGTTTCTGCTCCCCACCGCCCCTCCACTATATATTCATAGTTAGCCTTGACAGTGTTAAGTTGCTTTTCACACCATTATTAGTGCCTCCTATTTTTGTTAAGTTAATTTTGTAGAAACTTTCAAGTATTGCTGTGTAATTCTATAAAGAAGAAAAGCTAAAAGGAATAAAACAGTCATGGTCAGAAACGAAAAAATAAAACTTTAGGGTTTTTTTAACTCTGATGAAACCTGGTAAGAATGATAAACTTTTATGTCATTTTGTCTTTCCGCTTGCATTATGTTTTTGTCCAGTTTTTTGTGGGTTTTTTTTTTTTTTTTACAGATGCTTCTGCAGGTTTGTCAGTTTATTTTCAAAAAAAAGGAAATACATCCCAAAAGCAATGGCATTTTTAGATACTCTTACAGGAAGATAACTTACCTTCTTGCTCGTTTGTCTCCAAACTTGAGTGTAGTGTAACAATTCATAAAACTCTGAATGCCTGAAGATGAGTGCAGGGGGCTTGCAGTCTGCCCTTAACATTTAAGCATGTCATAACCCCTGCCAGGGTGTGACTATTGAGGTCAGTGTGCCACAATTTTAGAAAACTTTTGGTTTGGCTCGGAGTTTCACCTTCTGAGAAGTACAGATACAGTTGTTACAAAGTGGGTTTGTACAATATACAAATCTGGGGAACATAGACATCTTTAAGATACTTTGCTAAAGAAACTAAACTCTGAAAACCGTGGTTCGTTCTTTTTTTTTTTTTTCTTTTTAAAATTCCATTGCATGTGAATGATTATGAGATTTGATTGTTTGAACATGAGCGATATTTTCATTGTCAGATTCAGTCAAATAATTTTGAATTTCTAGTCTGGAACTGGCTTGAAAATGGAAATTGTTTCCTATATAGAAAATCTTGGAGAGGAGACAGAGGTGAGTCAGAAAAAGACTTACTTAACCTGAGGGGAAGTTGTAAAATACAGCAAATAAAGAAATAAATAAGGAGGCCTTAAAATTTGGGATGATATAAAATACAATGGTTCTTTTGCAACTGGGCAGGTGCACCAGCAAAACTGATCTTGCCCTATGCGGGGAGTTCCTTGTTGCAGTTCCCTGGTGTTCTTTGGGGTCTCTTGAGTGCACAGCCCATGAGCAACCGAAACACAACCTGCTCCCTTTCACAGCCCGCAGCCCAAGCACTGTGGAGAGGCTGAGTGCCCAGAGAGCAAGGCACAGTGGCTGAACGCCAGGGGCACGGATGGAGTGAGGTCACTTCTCTGGGCAGCACTGCCAGAAGACATCCCTTGGTTTGATTTCTGCTGGAGGAAGAAGCGGAGTTGACAAGCGTTTTCCAGGCAGGTAGCCAGACAGGCATTATTTTAATGTTTCCAGCGGAAAATTGGTGGGTTTTGGCAAAACTGAAATTTTCCACGTGAAAATTTCTGTTTTACGGAAATTGCATTTCTGATAAAAACTAATTTTGATGGAAAGTATCCAATTGGTTACACTGAGCCTTAGAATTAGCATCTGCTGTGTTTAAATCTATTGAAGATAGTTTGGCTTAGGTTTAGCAACTCTGAACAAAATATACAGACAACTTTTCCTCCCCCTGTCTAATACCTCAGGTTTAGTGCTAGCCAAAATTCAGCTAGAAGTTGGCTATGAGTAGAATAAAAGCTTTTTCTGAATTTTGCCACTTTGTTTTCAGTTTAGACTGCCTTTAACTTCAAAGGCTTCACAACAGAGATGCCATGGCTGGAAGTATAGCTGCCAATTCTGCTGGCTGCTCTGGATTTGAGGGTCCTTCAGTGTGCAGTAGTATTGATCTGTGGGTGCTGAAGTGGCTAATAGCAAGCCTACAGATTTTCTCTATCATATGTTTTCTGTGAACGTTGTTTTCATATAGTTGTGGTTGAGGCTTGTACAACATACAGGATATGGGACTTGTGTTCGTCTAGAGTCACACCAAATTAGAATGTGTAACTTTGCATCATTTGGTGTTTTACCTGTTTTATCTGCTTAATTGTGTGCAACTGTTGAAGACCAACAGTTGTTATTTGTATGTAACTTTTCTCTTTTTGATTTCTTAAATTGTGTTTAAAAAACCTTGTTTGTAGATGGAAAAGCTGAAATCAAAACCTAATTTTCACTTGCTACATTTCCTCGATTCAGCATGTGTTGTCGAGCTATTGCTTGTTGCTCAAGTTTGGAGCTGTTAATAATTAGTGTCATGAAAGGACTGTATTTGGTTATTCTTGCTACATGCAATTGTGCATTGTCATTAAAAGCTCAACAATTTTAAAGACTCCTTTTATATACTGAGTAGTTTTTGTTTTCTGCTGGGTCTGTAGAGAACTGTAACGTTCTTTTTTACTAGGTAAAGAAATCTTTTTTTTAACTCATATTGCAAAGGGGAATCAAATTTAGTTAAACCTTGATACCTTTGAGGAAAACTGTAGGAAGAAATTTGGATTTCGGGGCGTTTGAGGTCGGGGGGGTATGTTCTCCCCCTGCTGCCCCCCCCCAGATAGGAAATACTAAGTTTATAGTTTATAGCTCACCTGGTACTTCTGACTGTGCTTTGTCTGAACTTGCACTGATTTTAGACCCTTTTTCTCTTTTGATAGGTAAATATTTAGGCTTCATGATCTTAGAGCTGTATCAGAGCCAGATTTCCCTTTAATGAAAGATCTATTTAAATCTATTTAACCTAGTTTAAGAATACATTTTAAAAAGTACTCTAGATTTATTTTGAGAAGTCTCTATGAAGATATTTTAGTAATGTTTCGTTATGGACTCCATTTATTGCATCTTATTATAGCATTGAGTCATAAAAGTAAGAATAAGAGATCCAGCTCCAGGAATGGGAAGAGTTTGATGTAGTAATCATCTCTCTGAGGGTCATGGATTACCATTTTTAATGCTATTTTCAAACAAGGGCAGTTTATGGATAGAATCAAGTTTAAAATAATGGAGGTGGAAAACTTCTATTTATTCCTAGTAATCTTTACACATGATAAACACCTCCAAATACCATGAGCTGACAGCTACATACTAGGAAATAAGGAGGTTTTATGTATTATAAATGCATATTTGTTTAATTTTTAATATTTTTTAAATATAGAAGGATAGTTGAAGTCACCATTTAGTGATATTTAAACAGTGCTGCTCTTCCTGCTTTTTTTTTCCTTGCAGACATATCGTTTACTGACTGCTTTAGCTATCTGCGCTTCCACAGGGTTTGATTGGCCTTTTTTAAAACAAAGTTAGATTTAATTTTTTTGCCTGGTAGCTTTGCCGTTTCCATCCTCAGTGGCTTGCTGCAGGAGTGTGGGGCTGCTGCTGCCACAGTGCCTGTGTGTGTTTGCTGCCTCACAAGCTAGCACTGCTGGAACTGGTGCTTACCATCAACTTGAGTTTTCATATAACAGGCTATAAATGAAACAAACACCATTATTTTATAGGCATTTCTAGCCTCAGCTGCCTTCTGTTTCTTCACACCATGGTATAGTTTTCCTAAACCATTCTGTAAAGCAGTCACACTGTGATCAGGTGATTCCTGAAGAACAATTATAGTCCACTGCTTAATAGAGGGATAGGTGTGCTTTTTTTTCTGGTTCCTTAAAGTCTGTATGGGTATATTGCATGTTTTAGAGAAATTTTCTACACTTTTGCTCAAAGTAATCTTTGAAACATCATTTGAGATTCTTCACACATCTTGTTCAAATGTATGTGTGACTTGTTTCATAAAACTTCCCTAACCCCTGAGTAGATCTATAAATGAAAAGTCTCCAGGTCAGAAACAAAACAGCTGCACAAATTCGTATGATGTTTCCAGTCTTGATTGTGGCTTCAGTGTGTCACCTGCAGATGGGTTTGTGTTGGATATGAATAACGATAGGTGCTCGCTCTGAAGCTTTGCCTAAAGGCCTGTGCACTCTGGACATTTTTCTTGCATCACTTGAAAGTGATGGAAAGGTCCTGTCTCTTCTGCAGTATTGTTATCAAGTCATGGAGTACTGAGCCATGAGCTGGCAGGAAGTAACTGGAAGAAGGCTTTCTGTTGTCTTGCATTTGTTCACACTCTGCCCTTTAAGACTGTTTCAGGGAAAAGGGAAATGGGGACCCTGATGAAGTAGGATGGGCGGGAAAAAAGGGTCTGACTGTTTTAATTCTAGCTGTTTCTTGGCTGCAGACTTTTAAAGTAATGGTTGAGTTTTTTCAGCCTGACACTCTGAAACTAATGTGGTTTTTACAGGCATTCAATAAGAGTTAATTTGAAGCTTTAAAATGAGTTTAAAATGAACCATATTGAGCTGTTTGGAATTTATAAGTCTATTTGCCTTTTTTCCTTGCCAAAGAAATTTTAGTATCTTCTCAGGCTGTTATCTCATCTAGAGTCCTGGATTGTGAAAATGGAAAGGTTACTGTCTACATGGGAAACATGACTGAGCATAGGAAGGGAGGACATAAGGGTTTTAGATTCAGAATAATTGTCAGTGTTGATAGCATGTTTTCTAAGAATTCTTTTTTTTATTAGTACCATTCCTAAATTGCCAGTAGGTGTTGTAATCTCAAACTAATGAGTTTTATCTTGCTGTTCTGTGTTTCCTGAAATGTTATGTACAGGAGTGAAGCAAAGCAGATACCAGTCTTCCTGTACTGTCCTACTTCAGACTCAAAGCAGAGAAAGGGATCAGCTGAATTTGAGAGGCTTTTTTGTGAGCGTGGTGCATGCAGTTCAAGCATAATGAGTATTGACATTTAATTAGATAGTAGTGTCATTTATAATAGGCTTCCCTGTTAGCTGTGCCCTTCTCCTTGGGGGCAGGGAGGAGCAAGGGAGAGAATCATCAAATCGTCCAAATAGTTTATTTTTCAGAGGAAATAGTAGCTTGCCACAGTTCTGTCTCACTAATTTGATGTGTTCTGTCTCTAACAGATTTGTGACTATCCTGTGTAGAGTGACTGAACACTCATAAATTATTATTTTTATGTTAGAAAGTATGAAAATCTGGGAGTGACAGACCAAGGTGTTTCATCTTTAACCTTCGTCTCCATTAGTAATTATCTGATTATAACAGTGAAAATCTTGCTTGATATCACATAGCAATTGTTCAAATTTGAAACTCCTTTCTAGAGAAATAGGAAAAAAGTATTCTTCAAGGAGATCTTAATTTAAAAAGAAGTCCTTGAGTAATTTTTTTAACTGAGAGTGTTTATTAATTTAAGTATCAAGACTGCACTGAAATCCACAGCCAACTGCGAGAAATCCTCATGTTCATAAAATGAGATGAATTAACAATCTTAGAAATTTATCTGAATGACTAGAATTAGTTCTCTGAAACTGGTTCACATATAGGAGAAGCTGATAGTGGAGGAGAGGGGCTAAATTCAACTTCTTTTCTCTCAGCTGTTGAACTTTGGGCCCAAAATTTTCAGAAACTGTCATAAATACTTTAAGAACTAATGGTTTGTTGCTAGATTTGGCTTCTCCTATGGTTGAGGATTGAGGATGTGGAAAAGGAGGATGTAAGAGTAGCTTATTCGTTGAAATGCAGGTAAGATTGTGGGTATTTTGAGGGGCACATGAGTATGTTGCTCTTTATGGCTTTCACAAGTGAAGTAGGATTTTCTTTTGCTGTTCTATACTTTTGGCATCTATGAGGGATTTGATCAAGCAGCTCAGAGTGTCTGCAGATAGTTGAAATGTATAGAGGAGGAATGTATAGAAGCATATACAGATCAGCTAAGCTTGTGTACTGTTTTTGCACAGCAAGTGTGGAGACAGCTCAGGGCCAGGCTGTAAGGAAGGATACATGAATCCCTGATCCAGGAGCAGGAGAGTTTGGAATCTTGGAGCTGCCAGCCCCATGCAGGTACCAGGCTAAAGAGAGCACAGTCTGGTTACCCACCAGTGGAGAGAAATGCTTGAGGTTTTGTAAACTTCAGCTTCCTAACTTCTAAAGCCAGGACCTCCTTGATACCAGTGCTCTCTTTCCACAGCAGTCTGGGAACGTTGTAGCATGAGAACCAGTGGCTGTAGTTATATTGCACTGTCACAGTAACTGTCCCAGTTCAACAGCAGTAAAAATGTGAGAGCCCTCTTTTTCAGTGAAGTTTTAGGAAAAGTGTAGTAAGTGGCCATACAATAACTTCTCAGGAGTATATTATCTTCCTTAAGTAGAATGAATGTGATCAGTTTATATATAACTGATATTAAATAAACTTAGAAATAAAGAGAATGGTTTGATAGAGGCTGGAATCATTAATGATGCTGTTGCCTGGCTAGAAGTCTTGCTGGAAACCTTGCACCTGGTGACTGCCACGTGAAATAAGCCAATGTTTACATATCAACTTTAATTAATGATGGCTACTTTCCATTATTTGGTCAGCAGAAAGCAGGAAGGAATCATAGAATATCCTGAGTTGGGATGGACCCACAAGGATCATTGAGTCCAACTTTCTCTGGAACAAGTTCAGGACTGTATTGCATGGGTCAATTCACTTAAAAGAAAATGCATTTCTACTCTGCTTTTATTTATAAGGAATGTCCTGAAGCTGTGTAGAATTACTGAAAGCTTTCAGCAAAAACAAATTTTTGAAAGATAAAAAATTTGAACCTTTTTTTTGGACTTAATGTGGAATTCCCTCAGAAAAGTGCATAACCAGCTAATGTTTAGCATTTTCAAACTAGTTTGGATTAAAACATTTAATGTAGTGTCACTAACATGTTTTCAATAAACATACATGAAGATGGGCTCTACATAACCGTGTTTGTATGAATTGCAGTATGTTGTATTACTCTGTTTAAACCTTCAAAATTGTCTTCAAAATACATAAAAATAATTAGATTGTCTGGATAATTTTAGTAACAGTGGGGCCTGCATTTTACTTAATATATTCAAGCTGTATCATGTTATGAGGACATGGGTCTTCTATGAGTCTGACCTACTTTTCCACTTCTTGTAGGAAGTTCATGTACTGTGTTGGGCCCAAATGAGCGGGTGGGCCACAGTGCAAATCCGTGCCTTCTGGGTTGATAAAATACAAGCTCCTAAAGAAATGGAAATCTGGCAATGCATGAGCTTCTTAGCTGCTTTAGATGAGCCATGAAAAACGAAATTTCTCATGTCCTTGCGTGCACATGTACATACAGTAATGTGTTAAGGTGGTTGGCTTTTTGTACATTACATCAAAAGTTTTTCTAAAGAAAGTTCGCATCACGTCAGCAAATTGGCTGCACTCTTGGATAAATAAAATTTCAGTTAATTACCTGCTTAGCCAACTGCTTATTTATTAACCTGCTTAAAATCAGTTAGTTCATTGTAAGCCCAAGCAAATTGTCATTATACTGTATAAATTTACATAAAAGAATAAAGGATGCCGAAAATTCACTTGTGAACCTTCTGTATGCTCTTTAGTGTCCTAACCAAGCCAGTATTGCAGGAATGTTCTGCCCTTTGATAGGGAACACTCCCTGGAATTGCTTCATCACTTGAAACCTGAGCTCAGGCAGGAAATGTACAACTTACTCCCTCCACAGACCTGAGAGGTAAGTGGAGTTACATTGCACAAGTTCTGTCCTTCTCCAGTTGCTGTAGCAGCATGTTCTTTAGATTGTTAATTCACATATCTAAATACTACATGCTTAACAGAAGACACTGAAAAGTTGTAAGCAGAAAACCATCATCATATGCAAAGATTAATCTAAGTTCAATTTAAATAATCCACTTCATGTATAAAAATATTTTAGTGTAAGTGACCATGGCACTGCCCATGGCATGGATATGCACACACAGTAGTACCTTGGTTAAGTTAACCTTCTGTTTAAGCCAGTTGTTCTCAAACTGTTCTTTTGGTTGAGTCTCAGCTTTTGTTTTTATTCCTATTTCTTTTGGGGATGCAGATTTTACTTTGGAGCTTAAAGTCAGTCTTCTGTTACATACTTTACATACTAACTTTAGCTATAATATTTTTATTGCAGAAGTATGCAATGAGTGTAGCTGAATTTCTGACAGATTTTCTCATTTTATATATCAATATTTGTTAGGAAATCAGCTATAATTTATAACCTCATGAGCAATAGCTAGCCATCTCACTACTAGTAAGTTTTCAAAATACATAGCAAGAATGGCAATATGTGGTTGGGAGACATAATACTGTCTGTGTTCTTGGTAAATGTATTTCTGAAAGAAAGAAGATATAAAGATGATACGGATACAGTTTGGGGCCAATTATGTTGTAAAACAAGTGTGTCAGTAAAACCAGTAATTTCAGGGTCTATCTGTGCTTAACAACTGTGTCCTTTTTGTTAAGCGTGCGTGTGCTGATAGAGGTTTAAATATGGGTTGAGTGCACATGATTGGCCACAAAGCAGTTCCATGTAATAACCCTGGAAGATCTTAGGAGGAGGAGTGTTTTTGAAAGTGCATGTGATGGTGAAGGCATTTTAACATATTCCCTACATACTTCCATGGTTTCTTTGCTGACATATAGGGAAAGAGTCACTTTGAATGTGGTTTGCAGAAGACTGTCTTTTGTCATCTTCCTCTCTATTTCATGGCTGTTGTATTTCCATTTTGTAGATGCGTTTCAGAATTTCAGTCCTTATACTTGTAAAACTGTGTTCTGTAGCTGCAAAAACCTCTTAGTTTCCATGCAAGAAACTTGTCTGCTATGAGATGGTGGTTCAGACTACTGTGTATTTTAAGTGGGACATGGAATATAATGTTTCATTGCATAAGTTGAAGTGGTTATGGAAATTGATGGTTTCCTAAATCCATGGAGAAAACTTTCATGAATGACTGAATGTCATCAGTCATCATGAATGACTGATGTCCAGCATGGTGGGAATATGAGCTTCGCACCAGGAGGATGCTAAACTCCAGACTGTGAACAGCCAGTGTGTGTGTCCTATTTGTTTCTTTCTTCCTTAAAGGGAGGGGAAAAGGCATTGCCCTTCCAGTCTGCGAGCTACATCTACTTTTTTTCTGGCCCAATATAGCTGCTCCTGTTTCCATAGCAAACTCATAATACAGTGCCTTCTTTCTAGAATTTGATAATTTCATTTATATACATTGAGAAAGATCCAGTCATTGTCTGTGACTATGCAATGTTTTTTGTTTGGCTGGAGCAAAGATGATCTGTGTTACAGCAAGAACCATGATAGATCTGCAGATTGGGTCTGTTGAAGGGACAGAGTTAATGGTTGCATGGTGTTAAAGGATTTTGAGGATCACTGAGGGGTGATTTTCTCTTTGCTCACTCTGATGGATTTGTTGCTGTGTCTGAAACCCAGAAGTTTTCTGTCTTGTTTAAGGCAGTATTGAGGAAAGAAAAAGTATTGCTTCTCTTGTCTTGGCCAGCAAATAAGACAAAAATAGAGGAAAGAAAAGAAGAAGAGGTGAGACTTGGCTTTTTCTTCTCTTAAAACATGGTTTCTAGCTTGTAACAAGCTTTTTTTTTCCCCTTTGCTGCAAAACTCTGTATTGTTGAGACGCCCCCCAGCTCCCTACCAAATAGTTTTGTGAGGACTGCAGTACTTATTTGAAAGCTGAACAGTCCTTTGGGCACCAGTGTTGGTATTTGTGGAGAAGCATTATGGAGCTTACACTTGATCTTTCTTAGCTGATTTGTTACTTTTTCAAGTCCTTGTAAAATATGCCTGTCAAAGTGTTGTTTCTGTGGTATGGAAAAATTGGTTTTAATCAAATTGTGTGCTTTTCTGAAACCTTAGTTTCAGCTCAGGAGCAAATACCATCCTAAAATCTTGGCTGTAGTTACCAGTTTTGTAGCTGCACTGATAATGCCAACCTTTATGCCATTATGACTAGTAAGGAGCTTGGCTTTTCAAGTGTGTCTGTGTGGCAAAACACTGTTTGTGAAATGTTATGTAGTTGGCTTGGATCACTGCTATGGATGTTCAATTCCTCTTCTCTGTTTAAGGTTTTCTCCTGCTTTTTATTTTTGAGATCTGTAGAAGGTGTAGGAGAAGCAGCCTTTCCATGAGGAGTTGTGAGATGGACTTTGTTTTTAGGCTTTACTTGAGAGTTTTAATGTTTGTGACACAATTTTTCATAAATTTGTCATTAAGACATAATCGTAAATTTAGCAGCTGCTGGCTTTATCTGGTGTCTGTATCATTCAGTTTATCATGTTGGTTTAGCAAAAGAAAAATAAACTTGCTGTAGTTCTAAATGAATACAACATTGCAGTTCTGAAGCCAGAGTGACTGAATAGCCAAAATAATAAAGCTGTCTGGTAAGCAAGCAAGTACGCGTTCATCTGAAAATGCTGGGTAGGTCAAAACTGAAACATTTTGCGAGGATGGATTATCATTGAGAAGATTTTTTTATGTCTGAGGTGTGTGGTCCTGCTTAAAGAGCTAAAGATGTTATTTAGAAAAGCAAAATACATCACGGATTTTTAGGGCAGTTGCTTAGGAGGTTGTCTGCAGGCAGTGGAAAGATGGTTAAACCACAGAGTCCCAGCTTGGATCTTGGTCTTTCACTTTCCCATGAGAGCCTATGTATCTAAGTTACCAACTATTTACAAGGGATTGATCTTTCATTTCTTACCCCTCTCTCTTCATTTATGTATGTTGGAGCACTATGATCCATGCAAGCTCTCTGTTCTCTGCTGGGATGTTTGCTGTCCTCTGCTAAATTCTCGTTTTTTAAAAATCATTATACACTCCCTTCCCCCTCCTCAAATGTGAAGCTGATATGTAGATGTGATTGAAGGCTTCATAATCTTGTGCAAGATAAGGAAAATCAATCATTTTATATTTGGTTTTGAGAATACCTGTGTTCTTTTACTACTCTTAAGGTATTTTAATTTTATGTCTCAATATATTCTCTAGTTAAGTTATGAAACTTTCTGTTTGCTTACGCCCATGTCAAAGGATGTAGAAATAGTTTGCTGAGTGTGTAATTAAGTGAATCACAGGCCTTGATCCTGTGAGGCACTTGAGAAAGTAGCTGGTATCATTGGATAGAGCTGATAGCTTCAGGTGGGCACATAAGTACTTTGCTGGACTGCGACTGGATGATAATCATCAGAATCTTAGATTTGAAAAGTGAAAATCAGTTCTTGCATTTTATTTATCGGCTCTCAGCACAGGGTGTAGACTTGTGATAGTCATGGTTGCTTACTGACAGGATACGAATTGTTTGTGCTCCCAAACTAGATGTGTAAATCCAATCAAATTGACATAGACAGAAGATTCAGTAGTTCTACAAACCCTGAACTACTCAGGTAGTTTTTAAAATAGGGGGAAAGAAACAGTGCTAATGTTTTTGTTACCACTGTGCATTCTCGTGTTTAATGATTTTACAGTGAATGCACAGGCCTTGCAGAGTAATGCATCAAAGTCTTGTGTGTTTGCTGTTTTCTGTTTCTCTATAAAGCTTTTCACGTAAGCTTTTTTTTTTTTTTGCTGTTTTGCACTGAAATTAGTTAGTTAATTGCATCTAATATTGGGAAGCTGGTAGCCATGATGCCCAACAGTTACAGTGCTTTTTGAATTGAAAACGTTGTGAATCTTTAAAAACAAACAAAAAAACCCAACAAAAAGCCAGCAAACCCACAAAACAACCTTAAAATAGGGAGGGTGTGGACAATGAGCAGAAAGTTAAGGACTGAGTATTTTGGTATAAGGTTGTGTTGTAACTTGTAAGACATTGCTTTGTTATTGGCTACTGTGAATTTAGTATTAATTTTTCTTTTGTCTGTAATGGAGTTTTTAAATAATGGACTTGCTTTGTGTTCACTTTTCTTTGAAGTATGACATTCTTGCATTTGCATTTTTCGGCTCTTTTTCAATGCTGTGTTTGTTTTGCCTGCAGACCCTGTGTGGACAGTAATGACCGCACGTTTCCGATTGCCTGCTGGCAGAACCTACAATGTACGAGCATCTGAGCTGGCACGAGACAGGCAGCATACGGAGGTGGTCTGCAACATTCTTCTCCTGGATAACACTGTACAAGCTTTCAGAGTTAATGTAAGTAATGGGCTTATTGCAAATCAATAGCCCAAGCTTGCTTTCCCTTGCTGCATTTGTATGGCTGGAGTTTGACTTTCAAACAGTGTTAAGCAGAGAATAAAAGTGGAAGTTGTGTTCAGGCAGGCATGCTTGTACACGTGCAGTGTTACTGTGAACTTAGTCATTCTGGCATCCTCTGTAGTACTAACACAACTTCATTTCAAAATCCAATGTACAAAGCATAATTTATTTCTAGTAGTTCCCTTCATGGATTAAAGTTGTCCAGTGGAAATGGAGGATAGTTTTACCATTGAGCTGAATGCAGATTTTGTTCTGCTGCATTCTGATTTTTGTGTTTTGAGCACGAGTAAGGCGGACTGGGAACTCTTCCCATAGCTGTGTAGCTGACTGTGTTCAATCACCAGTATTGGTTATACTTGGTCACAGCTGCCATCTTAAAGTATCTTCCTGCTCTTTGCCTTTCTCAGATAATATTCTTGTTCTGTGATTTCCCTCACTTAAACTCACCACCTTTACTACACTAATAAGAATGGCAGGAAGGAAAATGGAAAGCTGGTTGCTTAATACTGAGAACTGTGAATGGAAAAAAATCAACAACTTTTACGCATGAACCTGGAATTTAAAATAGGTTATTCATCCCACTTTCTAATCTGTAATCCTTGTTAAAGAGTTAAAATGAAAATGGTCATGGTGTTGTGTATAAGTTACACAAGTGCAACCCTTTCTTTCAACTTCCTGAGCAAAAAAACCCCCATGAAAAATAAGCAAGGACATCACAAGAAAACATTAAAGCATTTAAAGTCATCTTTGTGTGAGAAGAACCAGAACTAAACAGGAAAGAAGCTGTAGGTTTTCCTGTGGCAGTAGATCTCTCCTTTTAATTTATAAGCTATAGAATTGATGACTTATATGGAAAAAGGTTGAATAATGTGATGGTGAAAGTTAACAGGTGGCATGATTATTAAAATTTTTCAAAAGGAGATTTAACTTCAGCAAATGGAGTATAGGACTATCAAATAAGGCTATGGGACTTCAGATGGGAAGTGAGGGAGAAAGTGAAGCAGTTGTCAACTCTATGTGGATAAGTCTTATTCAGACCATTTGAAAAAGTTCTAATGCCCAGTAATTATATTGAATTCTGGTATCCAGTGTTGAGTAAGGATATTGATACATTTGAATGTGTCAGGGAAGATTTGTGAGAGGAATTGTATTTTTCTGTTCTGTAATCAGTGGTTAGAGCCTGCAGCTGCTGATCAGAAGTGAAATCTGTTATCTGGGAATAACTTGCAAGGATTCAGCATCAAGAGGTGTAAGGTTCAGAGGCACATCTAGTGGTTATTTATTTTAGATTTATCAGTCAAGATAGAAGGGTTTAAGATATTCTCTAGAGGCATTTTTGTAGTTCATTCAAAAAATACTGAATTTTTCAGGAATTCTGAGTAGTAAAGTGTGGGAATTTTGGATGATGGAGCTGAGGGACAGATGTTCAAAGACTTTAATTTATCAACATGAAGCCTCGTTTCCCTTCTGGGGTCATTTTTTTCTATATCCTTTCCCCTTTTCTGTATAACTTAACTTCTCATCCTTGCTAACAGTTTCCCAGTCTATACTGCCTGCCAAAAAGCAGCATATGCAAAATGTAGTTGGATGTAAAGAATTAGAAGTGCATAAGAAATTGTAAATGTTGTCATCTTTGCTTTCAGGTGCAGGAGTTCTCCATTAAACTATCTGTCTTGCAGTTTTTTCTTACAAAGAAAGTAAGAATTGGGTAAAAAAAGGAATAATTGTTGGGCAATAGGTATGGGAGATGTGCTTCTTTTTGATCTAGGTGTTCAAAAACTGTATGTTTTTAGAGGATACTAGTGCCTCTGAGAAAAGCAGAATCACCACATATAAATCCTCAAATGTCTGTTCTGTCTCTCCCAAGAAAAAATTATGTAATATGTTCTTACCACCTCCCTAGTGTACTAAATATTTTAGTTGCATGGATCATGCTTTACTGCTTATACAGATCAGCCTGCAAGTGTGTCTGTTAAAACTGAGTCTAGGGAATTAAAAGTTCCTTGGTGCTGAACATTTTGATCTCACGTCTTAGCCTCAATCTGTTTTTTCACAAATAGGGAGTAATAAAGTATTCACTCGTGGCAAATGTAGCCTACATGCTGTACAGGTTCTCAGGTTTTATAGCTTTGTTTTACTTTATTGTGGTTGACACTATACTTAGCCGTAAATATTTATGGAATTGTTTTCAGAATAGGAAGAACAAAGATAACATCAAATAAATTAGTGCCTTTTTTTTTTTTTTTCTCCTGGTGATTGCTATAGGTATTCTGTATGCTAATGATTGTAAAACTTAATCACCTGGAGGATGCAGTGGTGTATTAATAAAATTGTACTCAAATGCTATTTCTTCTCCCACAGCAAAGTGCTGATCACAGGCAGTGTCTCTTGGCAATTTATGTGATGTTCTAAGTTCACATTTCAACCAGCCCTTTCCATTGATCTGCAAAAAAGGCACCTTTGTGCTAAGCCTTACCTTGTAGAGAGCGTAACAAATCAAACCAGATAGTCCCCATGGATTGTAGCCAGACAAAGGCTGCGTTGGTTCCAAACAGAAGAATCAGTTGGAATTAACCTGTGCATGTGTTTGATGAGCACAAAATCCTTTCTCTAAAATGCTCTGCTTACCAAATGAAGAAATCCTTCTTCAGTCCTCAAAAGCAGACTTCAATAGAACGCATATTCTCGAAGAAAGGAGGCTGACTTGAGTTAATAATGTGATCAGGATGATTTGCATTACTGCAAAACTGTTTATTCAAGATCAAATTACTTTAATTTGTTTTAATTACTTGTTTAAATACCTAAAATTATATATTTTCCATGCAGGCTGGCTTACTTGTATTCCCTGAAAGCCAGTTCATAGATGTGGGGATAACGCTAAACTTGAGGGGAAACTAAGTCAAGATGGATGGGATGGGTTGTTCTGTGAGCAAGGTTAGTGGTCATGAAAAATGTTTCAATTTGGAGCCTTTACTATCCTAGAATTCTCTTCTAACTTAATGAGTTTACCCTCTAATGGAAGTAAAATCTAAATACCTGTAAAAATAACTCAAACCAAACAAGAAAAGAACCAATCAGCCAAAAAAGACACCACTTCCCCCCCGCTTAATTTTAGAAGTCAAAATTTTCAGTAATTTAACTTTTGGCATTACTTAGTTACTTTTACTTAGTTACTTGGCCTTTTTTCTTTCTTCTTTGATGCCCAAAAAAAAATTAAAAGAAGAATAGCATCAGCTGTAGAAGGAAAGGAGACAGTTGTGCAGTGTTAGGGAATGCACTTCTGCAGCAGCAGCCCGGGCATTGCAGTGAGCTGCGAGGGGAAAGGTTTCTGTGTTGTCAGTAGTGAAACAGCAGCACAGCCTCCCACAAACATGTGAGCAGCAGAGCTGTGACCCACTCTAGGAAAGCCCAGAACCTGTCATCCCATTCCTCTGTCATCAGAAGTCCAAATTTGTTTGGGCTGACACGGCAGCAATATCTCGTGGTGTTTTGCTGTGGATGCAGCCAGTTCTGTTGGCAGCAGCAAAACTAGAATGTCAGTAATGCAGACTGAGAAGAGGGGGCTAAGTGGTAAGCAGGCATCAGAGCTGTGTAATTCCAGGTGTTTGCCTAAATTTTCACACATGGTGTTTGTGAACAAGTGACAATCATTGTGCAATTAGAAATGAATCTGTATGTATCTAGTGGTACTAGATGATAGATAGTTCATGAAGTGGAGTTAACATATTGATACTGCACTTCAGTGTTTATGTCAAATTCGTCCTAGAAGGCCAAAACTGGTGAGACATTCTGCCTCCAGCAATGACTAATAAGTGCACATAACCCTCTAATTCTTCAATTCAGAAAAAAATGGCTGGGTTGTGTCTAAATCCTGCAGTTTTGTGTTAGGTAGTTCCCATTTTTCATACATATTTTCATTATTTCCTGTCTTATGAGGAAATAATAATGTTTAACTTGTGTCTGTAGCAACAAAGCAAGTTTCTTTTTATGCTCATCTACATTTATTTGGTTTGCATTTTTATAAAAATAATCAGATATTTAAACTTGCTATCATACTTTCTATAATTTTGTGCAGCTATTCAATGTTATGATAGTATTGCAAACGTTTTGGATCTTTCTCAACAAGCAGGATTGTGACCTTCACCTGCTTTGGCAAGCTGCAACATCGTTACATAAATATCAGAGATGGGTTAAACTGAGGTCTGGTTTTGCTAGATGCTTATCTTTATTTTGCACTGAGTAAAACACTGTGATCCAAACAGATGATTCATGTTGAAACATGTCTTCTCTTACCAAATTTGCTGCTCAATTGCAGGAAAAATACCTTCCTTGAGGTCGTGAAATGATGTTCTGTATTTCTTAATTCAAACTGATCAGCCAGTTCTAAGCTTTTTCATTAGGAAACATCTATTCAGGTATTTAAGAAACAGTATACACTGTCAGAGTTAGATTGGAAAAAAGCTTCAGAGATGGTATCTGCATGTTGTTTGAGGAAGTAAAATGTCAGCTGTGGTAATTGCAAGGCTAAACTTGGGTTCCAGACATCTCCCATTTTCTGGTAGTTACTGTTACAAGTTCTTAGTTGGTGTTCTTATTTAAATCTACATGGGAAAAATGCCAAGAGGCAATTAGTGTTGCTATGTAATTTTAAAATTAGTTTTATTTACTGTAAAAACTGTACTGATTATTGGTTTATTTCAATATATAACAGAAACTCCTAATTTAGTAAAAATTAAAGTGACTATATTTGGATTGTATATAAAAATGTCGTATGCATTTATGCTGTTGTACATTTATTGTGCTAACATCTGGTTTTTTCTTTGCTTGTTTTTAGTAATTTGTTAAGTAAATTTTTCAGTGGTTAACTTTTTAACAATGGTGTTCCTCCATTTCATTAAACATCAAGAAATTTTCTCTGTAGCATTAAAAAAGAAAAATAAGATCTTTTTCAAAGTAAATACAGCAATTCTTAGGTCACTTCAGTTTAGCCAAATGAAATGAGACCTGAAGTATATCCCATATGTAATTTCAGCTTAAAGTTATGTGCAGTGTTATGGGTATGACTGTCCTCCTGGGATTATTTCAAGCATAATTTGTAGATAATTATTCTCTACTTTTTTATTAATATGAAATAAATTATCATGCTTGGAGGTTTTAGGCCCAAATAACTGCCTCTGACAGTGTATTCAACTTCAGTGTAATTTCATCTGAACAAAAAAGTTAGTTTTGATAGCTGATGCTTTCTGATTTTAACAAATGTCCTAAGGTAAATTTGTAGATTTTTCTCTTACATGGGTATTAATGATATTCTTGCAACCTTATCTTAATCTTTTAGTTGCATACTTTTGTTTTAACAGCTCTAAAGGTAAACTGTTATATAATCTCTATGCAAAGTGAGGTCCTTTGGGAACAGAACAACAGGGTTATTTGGTTTTAAAACTCTAAAATATCTTACTGCCTACAGTAAACAAGGCAAGCTGTAACAAATCCACTGTAGCAGCAATAACACTTGGCACCTAGAAGATTATTAGAAGCGTCTCTGCTTAGTGACAGAGAAGTAGAAAATCTGGGTGGAAAATGTATCAATCATCTCTCTCATATTTCTTCTTGTTTGACAGTTCTTGCAGAATTTTGCTTGTCTTTTTTATTTCAGGACTCTATGACTCTAACTTCTTTGGGAAACTCCCTTCAGATTTCACCGAATGTATTTACTGAGTCCTGTCATAATGACACAGTCAGTGGTTCAATTACTGTGTTGGCAGTATGTTCAAGTTAGGCAAAAAATTGCTACTTACTAACAACTACAGATTCTTTTTATATCATTTGGTGGGTAAGATTTGTCCCTGTAGTAGAAATCAAGTTTGTTCACTTGACTCTGAAAAACAGTGTTACCGTAACTCAGTTAATTTGAATTTATTGGTTTAGAGTCAAGTGCTATCTTAGAATGTACGTACATGACACTTCTTGGTTAGATATTTGGCTGTTTCAGCTGTCTCTGCCATTAAACTTTGGAAACATTTTCAATATGCTGGTTCATTTAAAGTCAGGAACAGATTTTTAGATAAGGAAGAATAATTTGTACAGACCTGTACATTTGAATTCAGTGACCCAAACATGATTCTTGTTTGCACCAAGTTCTTTATTAATTCCTGAACTTTTTTTCCTTTTCTTCTTTTTCCTTTTAAATATCAAATTTGGCTAATGAAAGGCTTTCAGAAATAATCATGTAGCTAGCTGAGAAGTGAGAAGTTCTTACTGTCAGAAAATGACAGAGAAGAAAAATTATTTCCTTACATATGTTTCAAAAAGAGAGATGAAGCTCATTTAAAAATAGTGCTGCTGGGATACACTTTGTGATACTTAAAATAGTGCTGCTAGAGCACATCTGGAAGAATTTATGTGTGCTCTACCTGCCTGAAATCTGTGTGTCCAGTTATATATTTGTTCATTAAAGAAAAGGTCTGTATTTGTTCTCTGCAGAAACATGATCAGGGCCAAGTTCTATTGGACGTAGTCTTCAAGCATCTCGATTTGACAGAGAGAGATTACTTTGGTTTACAGTTGGCTGATGAATCTACTGATAACCCTGTAAGTTGACTCTGTTTTATAAGTACAGTTTTAAAAATAACAATCATGTTCATCACTGTACTCTGTGTTATTTAAAGAGAAATAGAAATTAAATTTAATTTTAAATAGAAACTATTGCAAGATTGTGCCATCTTCCCTAACTGTGTCATTTAAGAGGGTCTGTATCATCTTGTAGTTATGATAAAACTACATGTCAGTAGTCACAGGTTTGGAGTAAAATACTGAGTTTTGTGCTTCTGAAGTAATACCATAAAAAGATATTGCTTGTGTTATTGTATCTGTTTACTAGATTGCATTATCATTGTCAAAAATATGTTTTAAATTTGTTTTGTGGTTGTTTTTGTCATTGGATTTGCAAAATGACAGGGGAGTTTTAGATTGTTGTGTATGGAGTTTCTAGCCCAGATACCTGGTGATCTTTCAGTAGTGCTTCGTGTAGTCCACTGTTTGACAAGGGCAGTCATCTCATCACCTTAACAAAGAAGGGACTCCCTTGAAAATGAGTACTTACAAGAGTTCATGGGCTTTAATTGAAAGGAAATTCTACACAACTGAAACTCTGCAAATCACCAGTACAAAGAGATGCAAATGTAACATTCACTGCACTAGTTACAGTGGTACTACTGAGGTCATGATTGCATGAAGAACACTTCTTGGATACTTTCTTCTATAATTATCAAATAGTCAATGCTTGTTTAAAGGTGCAATTTAGCTAAGTATTATTCCTTATAAGACAGTTCTTTACCTAATTCCTATTATATGTGCAGCACAGTCACAGGGTGAAAACTTACCTTGCAGCTTGTGCATCAAAAGTCAGCCACATTCACCTGTGGATAGTTCTGTTAGGACACTGGTGGGCTGGCCTCTACAATATTTTTATTCTAAACTTTGTTCCAGGCTGAAAAAGCATAGGCAAGCAGAAGAAAAGGCTGAATTATTTTCCAGCTTTGTTTAAGAAGTATTTAATTGCATATTGCTCAATATTGTACTCAACACTCAGAAATTAATCTGGCTTTCCAAAGGGTAGACCTCTAAGCTCTCTTGCTTTTAGTTTATCTGTCTGGAAGCAGATGAACACAGCACTGTAATAGAAGGATCTGGTTAAGAGTCAGTCTGAAAAAATTACTTAACAGGTATTTGATACAAGCACATATTTTAAAGATTTTGGGTTTTTTTCTTTATAAACATTTTGTCTCCTCAGCACATATCTAGTTGCCATGAAAACAGTGTGTCAGAGCTTAAAAGAAATGTTACCAATATTAGTCATGCAAGCTTGTAGAATGTATGGGTTTGACTAATTTCAGTTTTTGATACACATATTCTTTTACACATAGTCCATTCGGACAAGGAAACCATATTGGATTCATAAATATTCTAGTTACTTGTGAAATAACACAGCAGAATATTGCTAAGATATATTTAATGCAGTAGAAGGTAAAGATGATTGGGAAAATGGGATTCTGCTAATTGAGTGTGAAACCTCCAGCATTGTGTTTGAACATGGATCTCATTAATTGCAGAAACCTTAGATTTTTTTAATGTAATACTAAGGTAAAGATCAAGTATCTTTCAACATGTTTTGAAAGATTCTTATATCAAATTCATAAATATCCCTGGCTAGAGTGTTCTTTAAGCCTTTACATTTAGCCTTAAAAGTTAATTGATCCTGTATGAAGTGGGTTTTTTTTAGATAATCACACTTTTGAGGCTGTATCAAACTGTCTCTTTACTTCCTCTTGAGTTGACTACTGCAAGGATACAGCATGTGGATCTAGTCATTATTTTTTATTCCTCATGAATAAAATGACACAGGACTGACTTTAGATTCATAGTGTGTGTCAGGTAGCTCAGGTAGCTGCGTGTTTGCTTCCTCCTCCCTCACCTGAAAAAAATAAAAAGCCTGGTGATAAGTGGGAGCGAGTTGCATGCTGTACTGGGTTAGGTGTCTGTCACTCCACAGGAACTGTGGCCAAATAACCATTTCCTGAGGCTTGTGGACTTGCCTTGCAAGGCAGCACGAAGAGTTGAGCAGTATTTATAGCAAAGATAGACTTAGGAGTTATCTGGACTATGGTGGTGTGCAGAGACTGCTAAATTGCTGATGTGCAGTGGTTTAAACAACTTGAAGGACTTTCCAGACAGCCATATTTTTACCTGAAATTTGCCTGAACATTGATTTTTATAAGGCTCTGCCTGTACACAGCAGCGTTCTCCTGTAGAAATGATCAAGATTTGGCACTGTTTAGTAAAATTATTCTGTAGTCCTTAGTCTAGTAGGCCAAGTGCTGAGTCTCTGGTTTCCAAAATCCCAGTTAGTGATGTATCAGTGCTGATACTCAGGCTGACAATTTGAAGTGAACCTGTGAACCAGTGGGATCACTCTCTGGATGTGCCAGACCTGAAAAATCCAGAGTCAGATGTATTGGAAGTAGTTAAATTAATTTGAGTTGGGTAAATGAACCTGCTTACACCTCTTCCCTGCCAGAGGTAGTTCTTAAAGAGTACCTGAAGGTTGTTAAACAGCATAATTGGGTTCTGACCTCTCTCAGGCTCATGTGACAATCATAGAAGCAACTCCAAGTAGAATTAGTGCTGTAAAACAGATGTCTGGACAACATATGTTACCTTGGGGAAAGAAGAGCAGTAGCAATTGTTGATGATAGTGGTGATGTCTCCAGAATCAGCAACAAGCCTGTGTATGCCAGTGAGACATTTTGGTAATAGACCAAGTAAAAAGTAATAGAAAATCACCAGTTTCTTGATGTATAAGGCTATGATTTGTGCTTTGTTTCTCTGAAATTGGTGTTATAATTTGTCTCTTTCCAGAGGTGGTTGGATCCAAACAAACCTATCAGGAAACAATTAAAAAGTGAGTAATGTATGTATTTCGTCAATTCATCTATTGTTATTATGCTGTTTTTCCAGGGTGCCCTGATTAATTAGAAATAACTTTTCTTGACCATAGGAGGATCTCCTCACAGTCTGAACTTCAGAGTTAAGTTTTTTGTAAGTGACCCAAACAAGCTCCAAGAAGAATATACTAGGTAGGTCTGGTTACTTTGTCAATAAAATACTTTCCTAGAGCAATCAATTTCTTTAAGGTATAACACAGAAATTCTATTTTAACTCATTCTTGTATGTACAAGCTTCTAATTTTTGTCTAATAATTACAGATATGAACTATGTGGTTGTAGCAAATCAATATAACAAAAAGCCTCTGTGAATAAATTTATGAATTTATATGCAAAGTGAAGTAACTATATGAAGAAAATACTACCAAGTAGAAGCAGATAAGGGCGAATAGGGAACAGAGGAAAAACTTAATCCCAGTATTTACTAATAAATACAAATCTAATTGGATCCTTACTTGTGCTCTTCTTTGTGACTAGAAAGTTGCTGAGCATTCTGCATTTTTTTTACACTCTCCCCCCAGTTTTCTGCTTAGCACTCATAAAATTAATCCCTGTATGGTTGTAGTCCTAGTTTGAATCACGTAAGCTTCTTTTGATAGCAGTGTGTTGAAATCTGTTGAAGAAAATGCTCAGTGTGAATCAAAATAGGCTTGTGAATTGCAATTAGTCCCTGAAGAAATGTCTCAAATTTTCCATATTTTTAATTACTTCTGACCCTCTACATAAATGGCATGATTTGACAGATTGGAATTTTTGGATGTCAGCCATTCTGAAAACAGGTCAGCCCCATTCAAAAAAATTGTTGAGGATAGCTTTTGAAACCTAAGTACCAAAACTGTGAAAATTTGAGTCCACATTTGTTTATCATTTCCTTTGATTTGTCATATTTTGGACAAATTTTGTACATATCTATGCAAAATCTATCTATCATTAAAATGAGTCCCAGAGATCCTGGATGAGACTTTGTTTTACTGAAATGTTTACTCTAGGAAAATTTGGCAATTTACTCTCTCAAAATAATGAAAAATGTTATTTGAATTAAAGGAAAATATGTAATATTCCTGAGGAGATGAAAAAAAGGATAAATGTTGATCAGTGTGAAGTAAACCAGAAAGAAGGAGAAAACTTTGCTATTCTCTAAATACAAAGCTATAAATACAGCTTTCTTTTAAATGAGAAATAATGTATGATTTCTGTATCTAGGTCAACTCTGCCTTTTTTGCTAATAGGCCTAATTGCCCCTGAGAAAACTCATTTGTATTTGGAATTATTATAAAGAGAGTGTTATTATCCGTGGGTGCTTTTTGGGAGTGTAGTTAGCACGCCATGTCACAAATATGGGTCCTTTCACATGATCAGTATTCCCACCTCAAAAAAAAAAAAAAGAAAGTACAAGTTTCTGACAATTCCAGCTCAAGCTGAGACTGTTCAAAAATGCTCAGTTTTTATGAATTCCATGCAAACAGAGGAATTGCAGACATGTGAAGCAGTGTGAATAGATGTCAGGGAAAGGTTCAGTGCAAGCTCATGACTTATTAGACCTCTGTGAATTCATGTGAGCAAGGCAGGTTTGAATGCCCCAGGTCAGGAGAGGTCAGCAGGAGCTCAGTGTGTGTTGGAAAGCTTCGCTTCAGGAGCTTGTCTTGGGAGGGAATGAAGCTTCATTAGTTCTCCTCATGGCAGGAAGAATTGCTTATTAACGTTGACTCCATTAGCCATAATTCTGTCCTGCCCTTTTCTATCTATAGCTGTATAAGGAAGATGAAAACATGGTAATGCAGTGCTGCTTTTGCTGTTTTAGTGGAGTCTGTTGTTCAGGCTTTTGCAGGTCTGTTTTGCTAAAGCTTCTATTGATTTCCCATTTTGCTCAATAATATCTGAGGCTTCAGCATTCTGGGGTGGTTGGCTAACAAGCCATTAACCTCTCTGTTCACTGAAAACAGTGGACAGAAGACGGACTCTGCTTGGTGTCCCTTAATCAAGAGGTCCTTTAAGTACCATGAAATATTTATAATAAAGCTTTATACCAAAAAAAGGAAAATAAAATGGAGGTGCACCTGTATATTTGTGAAGAGATGCTCAAGCAAAGCATGTGAAGTATAGCATAGCATATCCATTTAATATATAAATTTAACTTGTAATTTACTGCATTTATTAACTGGTAAATAAATTTTGCTTTATCTATCCTTTTTTTGCTTCAATATGCATTTTAAGTATTTTAAATATTTTGAGGTCTTTAAAGCCTGGGTAATGTCTAAGTTTTAACTTCTTGAGTTTAATAGCTTTTAAACTAAGCTTCTTGCCTTTCTGATCAGTTAAAGAATCTCTAGATGATTTTGTAGGAGTTTAGGAGTTGACCACATGGACCAATATATTTGCTTGTTAGTTCACAAATGTTTGCCCTCATTTTCTTTCAGACATGGAATGTTTTATCTTTCTGCTGTTCTATAGCTTGTAAATAGTTGGATTTCTGTCTATGTATTTGTAAATGTTTGTGGAAGTCTTTAAAGTGGTTGTTAATCCACTTTTTGAAGACGACACGGTTATGAGAAGTCTTATTATGTGTAATAAAGGCATGTATTTTGGCTTTAATTTCTTAGTTGAAGTTATTAGTGGGAAATATTTAATATTTAGTGCTTTTCATAAGTAATGTTGGTGTTTATTATGAATGGGTGTAGCCCAGCTTTTGAATCAGAACTACAAGAAGGAAACCAGATTATTAATACAATAGTACTAATGCAGAAGGTTTCAAGCCAAAATAAATTTATAAGAAAGCAGGAATGATGTTTAAATTTGCCACTCAGTGAAACTTTTGTGAAAAAATTTAAAAAACAGTAGAGACAAATACTACAGCAGCTTTTATGCTCTGTTACAAGGATTTTTCCTCTGAAAGTTTAGGCTTTTGCTAACATCTTGCCATCTTGATAAGTCTTGTTTGTTACCCCACTGCAGTCTCTACTTCAGTGGAGCATTGTAGCAGGTGTCATTTGCCACTTGATGTAAACATTATACTTCTTTGAAATTTTCTAAAACCTCTGAGTGAAATATGAAGGAACTAAAGTGAGTGAACAAAAGATTCATTCTGAGATGTTAACCAAATATTTGAGTTCTATTGGAGAAACAAAGAAAGTAATTTAGAGGGAAATTTGTCTGTACTTTCAGGCTTGTTGGATTTTTTAAGTCATGATGTTTCTGCTGCCCCTGTTTGGTGGGAAATAGTTTGTGTTCTAAAATGTTTGGCCGTTCCTTTTGTTGTGTCCTTCTCTTTCCTGACTTGAAAGAATGGGCCTGGAAAAGCAAGATTAATTTCTAAAACAAGCTTTTTTCACATCATAATTAAAAGAAAACTTTAGAAGTTCAAGGAAAGTTGGTTTAGAGGTGTTTGATAAAATAGGGTCCACAACTTTTATAATAACAATGTAACTCCAAAATACTAAGAATAATTAATATAAATGAAAACACAGTAGTATCAAATATTCAGTGAGAATAAATGAATTCTGTGTACCTGGAGTACAAATCATTCTTATGAGGGTACCTCCATACACAGATGAAAACTTCAACTTGTGGTTGCTGTATAAAGCAGGAGGAATGTGAAATTTGTAGCCTTTTAGTGAAATATAACATCATAGCCTGTAAGTCATTTAATTCACCAAGTCATTTTATGAAGCAAAGTTTCATTTCTTTCCCCTAAGAGTTTAGGAAATAGCATGCAAAATGTCAAGCTTTAGTTTTGCACTAACTGACAGCAAAATACATTAAAATGATGAAAAATGCTGGAGTAATTTTATTTTTAATTATAGTGTTTTTTGTTTGCTTCTTTAAAAAAGGTACCAGTACTTTTTGCAAATTAAGCAGGACATTCTTACTGGAAGGTAAGACATTTTTGTTGTGTTAAACATTAAATGCAAATTTGGTCAAGAAAAAGTTAATGATGATAGATTTGGCCTGCAAAAATATTATTAATAAATCACTGTTTATGCAAGTAGAAGTGTTTATAATAATTACCTGTCAAGTTCGTCCATATACTATAAAAGACTAGGGTTTTCAAAGAAGCCAAATGTCATATGAAATACGTAATTTTATTTGTTTCTCATTTTACAAACAAAACAGATTGCCCTGTCCATATAATACTGCTGCTCTTCTGGCTTCCTATGCTGTTCAATGTAAGTATAATTAGTGTTTGTGTACTTGTTAGTACAGAAATATATCAAAAATAGTATTGATTAGTTTCTAAAGAATGTACTTTGTATAGCATTATATTGTGATGTTTGTGGGCATGATGCTAATTTTCTCATGATTAAGGAAATTGATTGGTTGTCCTCCCTCAGCATGTTTTTCTGAATTGGATATAGAAAAAATACTTGAAGCCATGCTGCTAGAAAACCCCAAATCAGTACTCTTTTATTCCTGTGTATTCTTAGGCATGGCATTGTGGGTTTTGCCTTGAGAATGGTGCTAAAAAGTATTTCTTAGGACACCAAATAATTTTTAACATACCATACAGTGAACCTCCATATAGGTGTGGAAAAGGGAACTCTGGTCATATCTGGCCAAAAAGTTCAGTCCCTGTCTTGGCAATTTTAAGCTATTCAGTGAGTAGATGGGTCTTGAAAACTGAGATTGTTTTCTTCCTCACTCAGTTTTTCTTCAGAAACTTAAATTAGGCAATCCTGATATATTCATCTATATTCATGTGTTTTTCTACTGTTAAAGATACTTACATCCACATTAATGCTTTGTATACTTTGTACATATCAGACAAATAGTGTCTATATTAATATTTCATGAAAAATATCTAGTGATGTTAATGTCATGTTTTATGCATTAAAACAAGGTGAATCCATAGAACAGTTTCTCTTAAACAAAACTCCCACACTTCAGCTGCCTGAAAAATGTGCTGCAAATGCTTTTGTGCCATAGGGATTTGTCTTAAGAAGAGATAAAGTATTTGATAATGCAACAGGAACTATGAAAACTTTATAACATTTTTGGGGTATTAAGAATGCCATATGGGTTTTTTTTTCCAAATATTGTAGGAGTGGTGAGTATGCACAGTGCACTGTATTTACATTTATCCATGAGATCCTGCTGCCATTTAGTTCTTCAGCATGCAGAGCTCTAGCTAATGATTTCTATACTTGCCTAATAATAAACTTCCTGGATTCTTTATGTGTAAATAGCAGATACAGATCTCAGTCCTGTACTCTTGGATTCAGCAAGGAATGCATTCTGTTATAAAACCAGGTCCAATTCCCTAGTTTTTAAATGATCTAAAATAGGATCTGTTTGTGGAGATGCAAGTGACCCAGAGTTATTTCCTCCCTTCCCTTCCTTTCCTCATCCTCCTGCTCCATAAGTGCCTTCATCCATCTTGCCAGTGCCACTAGGCCTACCCAGGACCCCATATCATGATGTATTGCTGTTATCTTTCCTCTTTTCATTTTACGTTTCTTATTTATCACTGTAGATGTGTTACATGGATTGCAGATATTTAAAGCTGAATTTTTTTTCCTGTAGCTAGAAAGCCTCAAAGACTGTATTTTTAGAAAATGTTGTTTATATGTTTTTTTTCTGACAAATGTGATTATAATTTATTTCTTACAATTTTAGGAAAGTGTTAGAAATTATGTAAATGCACTTTTTAGTAGTTTCAAGTAGAGTAGTTTCAATGTAGGTGTATGTATGTGTACTTTTTTCCATACATACAATTGGATGTGCAAAAAATATTTTTCTAATGCTTCTGAATGTATCTTGGTGCAGAATGAGTTGGTGGTTTTTGCAGACCTTCATGATGGAATAGCAGTTGTAGTGTTAAAAGAATAAAATTGTTTAATCACATGAAAACAAGCAAAGGTAATGTAGTAAAAGAAAAATTAAATACTATCCTACACACACACACATACACATATACATATATTTATATAAATATATATCCTCCTTAGTGCTAGCTGTAATGACAGCATTTATGGATTTATTTGTCTATTAAAAATTAAACATTTTACAAATTTCCTTCATAAGATAATCAAAGGTCTCTCTAAATAATCTGCATGTTATTCACTGAGAATGTGGCTGTTTATTCAAAAGGGAAAAGGGGAGTTCAAATGTCTTCTCTATTTTTGTTTGCTGTAGATCATAAATTATGTGGGAGCAGACTCGTGTGAATTTGGGGGCATTGCACAATGCCAAGTACATCAGTGATAAACAATAACCTCTCTTTTTAATATTTTAGCCGAGCTGGGAGACTACAACCATTCAGAAAACTTGCCAGGCTACCTCTCAGAATATTCTTTCATCCCTAGCCAGCCTCAAGACTTTGAAAAAGAAATAGCAAAATTACATCAGCAGCACATGTAAGGATTTACATCAGAAGATACTGACTTTGTCAAATCCTGACTGCTGATGCTGTGCTATTATCTAAAACAAAAGAGTATTTTTTCTTAAAGGTTTCGGGGTGGGTGGGGTGTCGGGATTTTAGTTTGGTTGGTTGATTTTGGTTGTTTTTTTAAGATAATGTGATTTTCTTTTTAGATTGTCTGTATAATAAATACCATTGATGGTCTATACAGAATATCTATATCTAAATTAGGGAAAAAATGAACATGTGAAGTTAAAAGTACTCAGAAAACAGTATTTGTGTGTATTTTGAAGGATATTAACTTAGCCGGATATATTTTCTTTAAGAATTTTATTCAGTCTTCAGGAATGTTCTGAGCATAAGGGCTTTTTTTTCATGATGCTTTCACCAGTAAAAGAGTTACTTTAGAAGTAACAAAGTCCTTTTCTTCAATATCTGCTCTTTCCTGTGTGTGAGTCTGTGACCTTTCAGAAAGAGGAAAAGGCAATGAAGCAATGGAAAATATTTTTTTTTCAGTATGTAACATTGTGGTACTTTCCAGTGATGGCTCCTTCATACTTTAGAACTTAAGTGCCTTTTGTTACAGTTAAATTTAACAAAATTTAAGCAATATTTATGAAACATTTGCTTGATTGGGGCATGTTTTCTTTCAAAACTGCTGGATGTTACATTACATTTCAGATAAAGGCTTAGAAAATTCTCTTAGCTTGGGGTAAAGACATTTCAGTGAATTGATGGTAGTTTAACTTTAAATTACCCGTGCCAAATACAGGATAGTAAAACTAATTTCCAATTTCTAGGGCTCCACAAACATTTAAAAGATAAAATGCATTAAAATTAAATGTGTTGTGGACTCTTGTCAAGACTTTGTTCTTGTGGAGACATATGTTCTTTTTTGTTAAAATTTTTGGGTTACAGTCTGTTTATCATGAGAAAGGAAATTCAGATTTCAGGGTGGGGGTAGAAGTAGTAAAATGAATGCAGATTTTCTGTCTGCACTCACTGGGGAGCCTGATGTGGGAGGTCGTGTTAGAACATTTCTGATTTAGCTGCTTTCTTTCAGAGGGTTGTCTCCTGCAGAAGCAGAGTTCAATTATCTCAATACAGCACGTACCTTAGAACTTTATGGAGTTGAATTGCACTATGCAAGGGTAAGTTTGGGTGAACTAGTATAATGTAAAAATGGATTCCTCTGAGATTTATGGAAAAGTACACTTTTCTTTTTAGTGAGCCTTCCTGGCTTCTGCTTACAAGAGAAATAAATGAAAAAATTTGGGCTTAGTTATCTGAGTGTTAATCAGGTTGAGCTTTGTTGGCTTGAATACCAGTTCAGTTGGCTACTGATGAATAAGAAAAATGTGCTTGTTGAGTGTGCCTTTGATGTTTAAGGATCTGTCAACTTTGAAAATACTTAATTTGGTTCTTACTAGAACCAATATTGTAATATAGAGTGAATTGTTAATGTAAGGTGAGGTGCTATAATTTGATAGAGTGTTAGTTTTACCTGGTAAAGTAGCTCAAGCTCTTAACTCAAATGGTCTTGACTGTCGGTACAGTGCTAACATTTCTGCAAAGCCTCTGAATAACGTTCCTTTTAGTAAATAAGATATCCCTAGTTTTTAGATATTCTTGTCCTAAGGCTAGAGAAAGTTGGAATAGAATTCTAAATGTACACCACTTAACTGCTCACTGTATCCACTGCAGTTGCCCACATATTGAGAGTTCTATAGCAGGTGCTTGGTGAGAGTGCAAAGATACTTCAGGAAAAATTTGCTATTTGAATATGCTTACAATAATATTGTTTGTTTTAGAATCTCTCCTCTCTGTGTTCTGAGATTGCAATTTCCTTTCAGGTAGGAATTGAAGTTGCTGGTTGCTTTTAGTGTAGCAAATGCCAAGCCAGTCTATTAGTGCTGCTATTCTTAATAAAGTAGAATACTCTCGTATGTATTTCTTGTTGGTGAAAGAAGATCTAACATAAGAAATCAAAATTTTGTGGTAGGTTATAAGGAGCTCAGAGCAAACATTCAGGTTTGTCCTAAATAGGAGTGAATCATTTAATTTCTTATTTGTCTTATTAAAACACATTTCCTTCCACATTAATTTGTGTATTTGGAGAGAGATGGGAATTATTATATATGATGTTTCAAAAGATACTTATGTTGTTCTTCAAGTAATTTTCTCTTTTCTTTTAAAGGATCAGAGTAACAATGAAATAATGATTGGAGTGATGTCAGGTGGAATACTAATTTTTAAGAACAGAGTACGAATTAACACCTTTCAGTGGTAAGGACAGCTATTTAATGTTTTTATTTGCTATTTCAGAATATTTTTACCACTCTGAAAAAGACTGAAACTTAAGGTGTATCATACCATGTTGACATTATTTGTCTTATGTTGTGCTATGGGCAATATCATGGTGGAGTTTTGTCCTGGTCTCCATCCTGTGCTGTTAAACAACTTTGATACTCTAATGAAATTGTAATGAATTGTAATACATTTTTTCTTCAGGTTTTTGTAAGCATACTTTACATTTAATTATCTATATAGCCAGGGCCAGTGTGATGGTCTAGCTTACAGTCTTTTAAGAGACAGTTGAGTTGAAAAATATTAACCTGAAGATTGGCTGCTCTTACCTGTTTTGAGACCTACAAATTAGTTGTACTGTGTGTTTTATATTGAATGTAGTTATGGTACTTGTGAATAACTGAGGTGGAGCATTCAAGATATTACCATCTCTTCATCCATAGACAACCATTTTCATGATAGTGCATTTACTGCAGAAAATACTGTTGTTTATTTCTTCTCTTAAATTGAATAGTTTTAAAGCTGTTCTGTAAAGATGGAGTTATCCCCATTAAATCTCCTACTCTGTTTATCAGTGTGCTTAAGTTGGAATCCTGTTCTTTATTCATGTAAGATCAGGAAAGATCTGACAGAAATCCTGTTCCATACTGTGACTTCTGTCGTGCTCTTTAGAATGTAATTGTAATTTACATTCTGTACATTCTGTAAATTCATTACATTCTGTAATTTCTGTGGTTCTCTTTAGAAGTTATGTCACCTTCCCCAATGTGTTTTTAAGTTCTGCAGAAGTAACCTTGTCTTGGTTTCCTTTGCCTGTTTGGAATCCACTTTGACAGCCTTATTACTTGTGTCTCTGAGTTGTTATAGCTGCATTCTGAGTGGGTGAAGTCAGTCATATAAGATTATCATAACAGACATTAGATCACCAGGCACAAAAGCTTTTCGTTCTAGAAAAATGATGAGAAGTGTTCATTTGCTACTGATTTTGCATTTTTGTTTGCTGCTGATGTGTGCTTGATCTTTTCTGCAACCCAATGAATTTCTGAGGTATTCTGGTTTTCTGAGCTAAGTTTAGTCTCAAGGTTCATTGTAGGATGTTACATATTTTGTGGTTTACCAAGAAGAGAAACAATGTGAGTGGTCGAATTTTAGTAGATTTTCAGAGAGAAAGAAAAAACAAAGCTATATCATAAGTGTTATCTGCAGCCAGTACAACTGAACATGGTGAACATATTACGTGTATGCTGTTGAAGAAAAGTAAGTCTGAGACAATTACAAAGTGTGTAAATTTGTAGTCTTCATGGTTATTGTGTAAATTAAAAGTGAATCTTGGAATGATAAGCCTGAAACTACTGTTCTGGTCAATCAGACCTGCCTTTCTAATAGTGACACATTCTAGGAAAGATATCATTCATGTGATGAGAGTTTTGAAATGTTGGAGCCATTCCTGGCCTAAGGCTGCTTTATAAATGGAATGCTGTAATAGTCAGGAAGGTTTTATTTCAGTCTGATTTTACTGCTGTTATTTTTGGGAAAACAGCAATAGTAGAAATAGGTTCTATAAAGCACACTGGTAAATTACTGAGTATGTACAATCTAAGTCATAATTAAGCTACACGTCCCTAATGGAAGCTGGAGGTTTCTGTGAGTTCTGCTTCATATTGTTTGCATGCCAGGGATGCTGATCTAAATTCTTAGTGTGGTTTTTTGTGTGTGTGTGTGTAATTACCTAAACAGTTCTTCTTTGTATTCAACCGTATCAGCTGACATCAGGGATATTAATTTCTTCCTGTGAAGACTATAGTTACCAACATAATTGGTCTTTACAAAGAAAAAAAAGTACCACCCTTCCCCATTTCACCCTGTTAGAGGCTTTCTTTTGCTACGAGTAATAGTCTGAAATACCAGTTTCCACAATATAGCTCCATGATAGACCTATTACCCTCTCTTTTTTATCCATAATCATGCTGCTGCTCCTGTGCCACTAGTACTGTGCAATTGGAGCTGTGTAATGTTTTCCTGGTGCTTTATGGCTACAGTGAATATTTGGATACCTGTTTTTCAGTACTCCTGAGCTGAGTTTTGTGACAAGTGAGAGGATAGACATGAATGTATGTGGGAGGAAATAAAGATTTAACTGTATTGCTCAGAGGAGAATCAAAATGTCTTTGCCTTCTCCCTCTTAATTTGATGTTATATCCAAATTGCTTATTCTGAACCTTTTGATCATGGGGAAAAATGAAACAGGAGGAAGACAAGTGAGGAATAGGGGAAAACAAAGGACACTGTCTTTTATCCCATGTGTCCTAACTTGATCTTCCTGTATTGTAGATAATTCCTCCTTTCCCTAGGCTTTGCTACCAGGTGCAGAGACCTGGGAAACCAAGGAGATTGAAGACCAAAGGAGAAGATCATCAAGTATCAGCCTTCCCTTTGTTACTAGACCACCTGTTCTGCAGTTGGGAACATGCTTTCTTTAGCCCGTGGTTTGTGGTTGATGTATCTCTGGAAAGCTTCAGTGCCTTTTGCATCCAATGCCAGTTGCAACTGCAGTTGTGCTGTGGATTTCCTAGTTTTATCCCTGAGTGCCTAGGTAGTACTGTGTTCCTCCTTGGTCATCTGATGCTGCTTATGCATCTTGTACACCTCCTTTTGTGTTTGAGCCCAGGCAGCAGTTCTGAGTTATTCTTGGCTGGCCTCTTCTCATGCTTGCATGTTTTCTAGCACATTGGGATTGTTCTGGATTGAGAAGATTGTCCTTTAAGACAACTACCTGTCTTTTGTTCCTGTGACCCAAAGGCATTTTCTGCAGGATTTTGCCCACCAGAACTCTGGACAAACTGGAGTTTCCTCTCCTGAAGCCATGGTTTAGTCTGCTGCATCCCTTCACTTCCTTTAAGATATTTAGCTTCCTCATCTCACAGCTGCTGGAGCCAAGTTGGTCTTTGGCTACTAAATCTGGACAATCCTTTCTTGTTTGTGAGTTGGACTATCAAGAGCATCTTCCCTGGGTGGCTGGTCCAGAACCTGTGTCAAAGAGGTCTTGCTCAAGAAATTTGCTGATTGCTTGTGTCCTGCATTAACACCCTCCCAAGGGTCAGGGTGATAAAGCCCTTAGTGAGAACCAGGGCATGGTATCATGAGACTTCTTCCACGTGTTTGAGTATAATCTGAATTTTAGACTAGGACTTCTAAATACCTTTTCATTTAAAAAGATATAGTTTATTATTTAGGATGTCTGAAATGACTGAAGATGGGAAAATCATACCAGAAAAATTATATTGATGCCTCCCTGTTCTTATGCTTTTCTTTGGATATGCAGCATTGCCAAGAGTCAGAGAAAGGAAACACAGTCAGACATGCCTTTTCCTTGGGTTGAGGATGATTATACTCATTCAGTGCCTAGCAGGGTATTAGCAGTGCGTATGAACTCTTTTATCTGCTGTATTTTTTTGAAATAGCTGAGAATCAGCTTTGCTGAGTCATTTCTTTGTTCTTGAGTGGTGGCTCTTTTGAGTTGAGTTAGACCTTATTGGCTAATGTTATAGCTTTGAGCCTGTTCCAAATGGTTTCAGGCTTAAAAGTCATCTGACCTCACTCTGCCTAAATTATGGGATGAGATTTAAACCCAGTATGGATTATTCTTATTCTCTCTCAGTTTGTAAATCACCAAAGGCAGTAATTTCTTTAGCAGAAGAGGGAACCCCAAAGAATAAAAGATAGTAAATGCTTTTATAAACAGAATAATTGCTAAGCAAATCTGATATGTTGCAGAGTGTATGGAGTTCAGTTCATGTTTCAGGAAAGGTATATATTAAAATGTTATTTTAATTGCACTGTACATGAAAATTTTAGGTAATTTCTAGCATACTTGTTGATTAACTGCAGCCTAGATAGTCTAATATTTTTTTTTTCTGTTTTTCCCACAGTCAGACTGTTAATAATCACTAGAGTCTGGCCTATCCAGCAAAATCAAGACCCATCCCACATTACCCTTAAGCAATTTTTTGTCACAGGAGGTTCTAAGATTGATGCTTTGCCAGTGGAATAATTGAATTTCAGTAGATGAGATGTAACTCCCCTTAAAGTTTCCAATCCATGAGAAACTAACTCTGATAGCAAGACTTTGTTAAGAATTTAAAAAAAAAACCACCCACAGCAACAAAAAGGATGGGTATTGCTGCTGCTTTTATTGTTGTTGTTAGCTGTTAAACTAATGGCAAGGCTAGGAAAGAAAAAAGAAATGGGAAAATATGTAAATAAACATAATTTAAACACTAAATTCACAGAGTGCCTTTATGTTACTGCAGATAAAGACTCTCCCAACAAATTAGGACATCCCACTTAGGTTCCTGTTCTGAATAACTCCCTGGAGAAAAATGTCTTTATTTGATTTCGTTAAGAAGATAATTTCTATATATAGGTATCCAACTTAGGTGTCTGTTAATGTTTTGCTTCTCATCCTTTCTGGTCTAAAAGGTTTTTAATTCAGCAAGTGATAAATATGCAAGTGGTAATTCCAGTCAGTTTGCAGTACTGTATCAGTTGTTCCCTTCAAAAGTTACTATGTTTCTCTTTTTACAGTTTGAATCTCACTTTTTTTCTTGACCAAAGTGATACTCCTGTATATTTAATAAAAAATGTGGACTATTCTAATATTACATTTCTTTGAAAAATTATATCATTAGATTGTGATGGAAATACAGCCTGTCTTTTCCCATTTTGCATAACTAATATTTGAGTGACCATCCAAAACAGTTTGGAATTCCATCAGTATTCCATATGTTTGCAGATAACCTGAAAGGTGAACAGATCTGTAGGCAAATTTTTCCCTGTAATGTGATATTGCAAATGTTTTTTTACATTACACTCCTAATAGTGTGATCATCTTTTTTAACTTTATAAAAACCAAGGTTGTGAGTCCTATCTCTGTGCTTCTATCTTACCTTAGCTATTTTACTAAAACAAGTTCTGATTATATTTAAAGACATGTAGGAACATAAAGAAAGAATGTCTTTCAGGGATCAGGTGAAGTTCAAAGGATTTTTTCATATTCTAAGGGATAATGAAAGCAGCCTCAGAAAAGAGAACATCTGCCTGGAATGACCTGGGGATAGAAAAGCTCTTTGGGCTTTGGAATGGGGAAAAGATACCAAAATTAGCAACTGCCTTGGGTTTAGGATGTAAACAAGTGAATGTGATGGATAACATAAATATACAGCTCATAAATTTCAAATTATACAAACTATTTTATTTAATATTTGTTCCCCTTTTTTTTGTCTATGGAAATGAAATCTGTTCTCTCTAGAAAGCATCTTTTCAGTAGGTGTATTTAAGCCTTTAACCATTATTGAGTATACCAAATGTTGAAATATTTTTATTTTCCATTTAGGTTGAAGATTGTAAAAATTTCTTTTAAGTGCAAACAGTTTTTTGTTCAACTTAGGAAGGAATTGGTGAGTACTGTCTTAAATTTTATCTGAAAGCAATGAAATTTTTTCTGCTGCATGTGTGCATTATACTGACTGATACTATGTTGATTCTTGTTTCTGTCTGTCATTAAAGTCCCTTTTCACCAATATGTTGGCTGTTTCATGCCTCAAAAAGACCATTACAATGCTTTATAAGATTTCTTTTTTCATTTGATTTGCCTTATATTTTAGATACTTTTAGTTTTACATTTGTATGCAAGCAATGTAACTTGTTTATGTAAGATAAATGTGGAAAAGGTTGAAAGTAAATCAATATTAAATTTAAACTTCAAAAGAAACCAAATTAGAACTAAAGGTAGTGCTTAATGCTGCTTCAGTTGTATATATGCTTGTAAATTAATGTTTGATAAACATGTTGATTTGTATTATTTAGATTTAGTAATACATTAAGACTTTATTACTTATATTCAAACAGAAGAGATAAGTATTTCTTTGTAGTTCTAAATTACATATGGTAAATTTTTATGCCTACTTCTATATTTCTTGGGGTAATGGTTGAAGCTGAATGTTTCACTGCTTGTGGTGTGTGTTTGCTACCCCATGAAGCACCACAGGACCACTGTGCAGTTTTTTCAGCAAGAAATGTATTGTTCTGTGCTGCCAAGAGATGAGCTTCCATCATAGACATAGCACTGGGGAAAGGCGGAGAAATTTATTAAAAATATGACTATGTGATTAGCTCGTCAGATTAGTTAAAAAGTTTTGTGCAGTTCTTACAGCTGAAAGGATTTACTGTGAGGGTGGTGAGACACTGGAACAGGTTGAGGGTGCCCCAACCCTGGCACTGTTCAAGGCCTTGAGCAACCTGGTCTGATGGGAAGTGTCCTGCCCATGGCAGACAGGTTGGGATTAGATAATCTTTAGTGTCTTCCATCCCTTAATGTTCTATGGTTCTATGGTTTGAAGACCTGAAATGCAGAGTTACAGACTAGATAAAAGATGATTCTAGGCAGAAATGCATCTTGAGTACTATAGGGCTGTTCCAAGTTTAGAGACAATAAGGTTAAACAAGAAAAATACGAGGAGGAAACAACTGTTATGTGAGATC
The DNA here is from genome assembly GCF_008360975.1 of Lichenostomus cassidix. Classification (NCBI taxonomy): domain Eukaryota; kingdom Metazoa; phylum Chordata; class Aves; order Passeriformes; family Meliphagidae; genus Lichenostomus; species Lichenostomus cassidix. The sequence continues at coordinate 25,779,754 of NC_139488.1, forward strand.
AGGCCAGTGTCTGGTGACTAGTGCTCGTGCCTAAAACAGGAGTCACTCTGTGTATCTTAAAAACAGATCCTTTAAAATCATGAAGTGAACAGGAGTGTCTGTCAATGTGAGCAGACATCGTGGAGCATGAGCAGAAAACTGGTAGTGACCCAAAAAAGTGGAGGGGGAAAGTTGTATTGGTGTACCACAGCATTTTTGTAATACCCTGCTGGAGCTACGTGCTTGTTCTCAAAGGCAGGCTGATCTATGACAGCCCAGAGGTCAAATTTTGTCTTGATACTAGTGTGTGTAACTTCCATTACAGTTGCAGGAAAGTTGTATTTGCATCTGAGATGAGAATTTGGGGTTTTGTTTGGAATTCAGAAATTACGAGCTGCAGTTGTTTTCTCAATCAGAACTTGATGAAAATGCTGTGGTAGCAGAGTTCAGGACCTCGAAGATTAAGTTACCTAGATATAAAATAGGATTGGGTACTGTGTACTTGAGTGTTTCCTCTGTTTTCTGCAGAAAAAAATATGCTTATAATAGCAAGTAATACAAAGATAGCTTTCTTATCTTGTTTCTCCGTTGCTTTTTAATATTGTATATTGTTACTTGCGTGAGAATGTAGTTTATATAATTAATGTAATTTCTCTTCTGAGACATCCAAGCCAACGAATGAAAAGGCCTTGTAATGTTTTTCTTTAAACTCCGTGTGTCAGATGAAAACCGGTGGCAAGAAATGCATTTTCATTCATTCCAAGTCATTAATACTTAAGATTAAATCTCAAATTTGGCTTCCAAAGAAGTCATACTTAAACTAATATTTTAATCACAGCTAATACTGAAAGTTTTGTTTCCACAGTCACTTTCCCTGACAGATTCATAGGATAAGATTCATCTCACTTACATTCAGCTTCAGTTAGGTTAAAATAAGGTAACATGGTAATTAGGTCACCAAAGCTAATCATTAGACTTCCTCTGTAGTACTCATACACGAAGGTGCAAAGGCTGAAACACCTTGCATGAGCTGGAAGTATGTTTTAGGATGGATTAAGTTGCTCTCTGGTGGTATATTCTTCCTTTTGCTTTTGCTTTCACTCCCATTAACAATAAAGGGAGCCTAAATGACTCTCTTTAGGCAGCAAAAACTAGGTGAAGTGACTCAGTGATTGCACCTTTGGTATGTAAAATATCTCTGGTCTAGTGCTTTGAATGCATATTTTAAATCACCTATTTACGATATGGCAGGGGAAATACATTCATGGTATGCTGATGATGTGTTTCAAACTTGTGTGTAAATATATAACAAATTGTACATCTGAGTAACTGCATTTATTTGAATGCAAAGCTGAGGTGCTGTAGAATATTAAGTTAGTGGACTTGGGAAAGGAATTTTCCAGTGGTTTTATTTTTTCCCAACTGGGCTACATATGCTTTTATATAATCCTAAACAGGTATTTTTCAAATGCTGCTAATGAGTGTTGAAAGCTTTTAATTGCAACAGTCCTCAAAAGTGCAATTACCTTATCTTGTAATCACCTATTAAATTTATTCCCTGACTTGGCATAGCTTGAAGGCATCAACAAAAGTAAAGAATTATTTGCCTATTTCTGTTAGATTATATCTGTGTTTAAATAAATCACTTAAATGAAGTAAGATGAAGCAGTTTAATGTCACAGTCGTTTTCCAGTGGTAGTATAATACAATCTCGAGTGGAAGCTGGTGGAGTGTTCTGGCAGTCATATATCTGAAGCATATATCCACTGGAGTAGATTTTTTTTTCCATTGTTCCTTTATGATTTTGTGGGGGAAAAGTATCCTATATGTAGGACTTCATCCAACATTAGAAGCCCCCTGAGCCATTACTTTAATAGCAGGTTTTTCCACCATATCTTACTTTGTTCTGCCTGGTCTGTATGCTGCTTCCCTTACATGCTTTGAAACTTGAGAATAATTCCATAGTTTTGTTTTTCTAGGTGTTTCCCTAAGCTTCTCTGGTTCTATTTAATTGCACCCTTGACTGTAGTAATATCAATAGCTAGCATCAAGCTCTTAATGCCATCCAGCATGTTTTTGTGGTCTTGATTCTTTCACACCCAAAGAAGCTGTTTAGCATTTTCTCTTGCTCTTTTAGAGACCAGATGTCCATTGAAAAATTACTTGAGTCTGGAACTAAACAATATCATAGGTTTCTAGCCATAACTGAAACCTGGTTTCAGTGAGTGGTCAAGAAAATTGATTTTTTTTTTTAAATTATAGATTATGTATCTGAAGTTTGTGCTTTGAATTTTTTCTTGACTTTTTTTGGCTGACTTTTAGAAAGAACTTGGTCTGTAATCACAAGGTGATGCATGGGCTTATCTGCCCAAATCTGTACTTGATCTTAAGTAGCACTGGCGTTCATTAGATGCCTAGTTGATTGCTGCCTAATCCGGTCAAAGTTTCTGCATTGTGTTTTTTCTGATAAAGAGCAAATTCTGCTGGCAGAAGTATCTGTGCTGCATTAAGCTTTCACAGGATTTTTGCCCACTATTTCTAATTGTCTTACTGTAGTTTTGTGCTGGGGTCCAGAGCTTCATTACCAGTAGTGCATCTCAGCTGCTTCAATCTTCCTCTCTGTAGCAAGCAGACTGTTTTCCTCTCTTTAGTAGAAACCACGGACACAATTAGTAAGAAAACAATTTTGGAGCACAGTTCTGCTGTGGCTCCCTGAGGTAGTCTTCTAATACTGATCTCAACAGACATAACCCCCTGAAATGCCTGTATGTCAGTGTCATACCAATGGAGACTTCTGCATCTTCCTGGAGCCTTGTGCTGTGAAAGCGTTCCATGGGCTGCAGCATAACTGTCCTATAACTGTTACTTTATGTGCCTTTGGCTGAAGTACCATGGGCATTACAAATGTCAGCTTGGGGTTTTATGCTGAGCCCACATTGATTCAAGCCTGCTATTTTCAGGGAATACAGGCGCAACCTTATTCTGAATCCAGCAATAGAACCAGATCTTGGATCCCAGAATCATCAGCAAAGATGAATTTCAAGTGCCCAAGTTACATCAGAATATTACAGAACCTGCAAGAGTGAATAGGGGAAGGATGAGTGCACTTTGGAGCCAATATCCTGTATTATTCTTTACCTTAGACAATGTTTCCTAGCTGTAATTGAGATGAAGGGGTAGGATTTTAGAATCAGTTCTCCCTGCACTGCAATGAAAGCTTTAAAAGCTATGAATAGAACTATTGTTAAGGTACCTTTAAAGCTCTAGCACACCAAGTTCCTGTGAAAGTGCTGTCTCGCATTACAATTAAGTTGATCTTGCTGCAGCTCCTTCTCATCCTGCCATACCAGCTCCTCCTCCATGCTTCATGTCTGATCTACTGATCAGATGGTGGCATGAGATTCAGATCAGCTTGTTTTCTGGAATACAAACTAGGGGAAACAGCAGGTTGTATTTTTTTCCCCAACCCATAATTATAGTACTTTGAATGGCATTAAAATGTATGATCATCAGCTCATATAACTTGTCAAATTTTCTTTTCCAACTGTTTGAAAAGCTGACAGAACATGAAAATTTGCTACATCATGAGAACTTTTTGTTAGAATCTAAAATCTTAGCTGTTTCATCCTTTACGGGATGCAGATGAGGGCAGTCCATAATTTTGCATAGTTGCTCTCTTGCAGAATAGTAATCTACCTTGTTTGACTTTTACATTGTTGATAAAGCCTTTTATAACTGCATAGGTCATGGACTTAATATCTGTTACCTTGTTCATAACTTCTAATTTTTAAATGCTTCTGTTCACATGTCTAGAAAATACAGGAAACAGTTGGCAAAACTTGGAAATTAGGAACAGAGATATAAGTAATCTTTGTAATTGAATTTAAATATTGGCTTTTAGTTTCTTGAATATAATTTTTCAAATTTCATCAATTAATAGTTAAAATTTGCTATTTGCTTTTTAAATCAGTTTTATTTTGTAAATATGTCATGTGGCTGAAAATACAGTGTTGTTCTTAGCCATTGTTGACAGCGACTTCCCGAAAACAACAGTGGGGGAAGAGCTTCTGGCTTTTGCCTTGGTTTCTCAGGAGATCTATGGATAAGCAGACCAACAAAAGCTTAACTTAGAAAAGTCTTTACTGTTAAGTGAAATCAATTAAGGTGTGCAAAATGTTGGGGAGGATTTCATACTGTGAAGGGAAAGAAAATGCTGATGATATTTCCAAACCTACAAAGGTTGTTACCAAGCTCTCTCGACAGGCAAAATAGCTTAGCTTGCTTTGCCATTTTGCTTCTTGCATTTCCCAGGAATCTAATGAATCATTCAGAAGTAGGCACATCAGTTGCTCTTGAGATCGATACCTGTTCCCAATCTCCAGCTGCCACATGTGCATGACAATTGCTCATCTTAACTGTAGTAATTTTGAAGGGAGAGGCATGTTTTCTTTGAGCTCTCAAATCACGGTATTCTTTTCATGTAGTTTGGGTTATACCTTTTAGACTTGTTTCTATATCACTAAACAGACTGTTAACCTTTGAGCAGCTCTTAAAAAAAACCAACAAAACCCAGGGGAACAAAAAAAATTCTTTTAAGAAACTGTAAAGGTATTTTAAAAGGGTTTGTTGTACATTAAGTTAACAGAAAATTAGAGTACCACTTCAAAAAGCGTGATTTTAAAAGAATAGCCCAAAGCCAACAATATTTATCTTAGTTTCAAAATTAACTTGGAATTATTTTTATCTGAAATACATTTTTCTCATTTTTTAGCATGAATCTAGAGAAACATTACTGGGATTCAATATGGTGAATTATCGAGCTTGTAAGAATTTGTGGAAGGCTTGTGTTGAGCATCACACGTTCTTCCGTTTGGACAGACCACTTCCCCCTCAGAAGAACTTTTTTGCACATTATTTCACTTTGGGTTCCAAGTTCCGGTACTGGTAAGTGCTGATTTGAAATACATGGCAAAGAATATGAGTGAATAGGCAGCTCTTTAATAAAAATAGAGAATTATCTAGAATCTGTATTAAAACATATTTCAAGTAGGTTTTGTATCCTGCAAGTGTTCCCATTCCCTGTTGGCCTAAGTTTCAAATGTCAGTAATTTTTTAAGATATCTTGAAAATATAATTATTGTATTATTAGTGGTCATTATTGCACCAGTACTCTGAGGTTGTCTCCCAAGCTTCATTTCTTGGCCTGTTTAGGTGCTGGGTTATGTTTATCTTAAAAATGTTGTCTCAAAACTTAAAAGTCTTTGACCTGGTGTTTTTGAAAACTGTTGAGTTTCAGATACAGTGTGCAGCCACAGCAACAAAACAGACCTAAATAAAAAACAAATACAAATCACTGAAAAGAAGCCTGTACAAGTAAAGCCCACTTATCTGAAGGTATACAAATAGGAATTAGGTGCAGACAAAGGACATATATGTTCTGTATCAAAACCAGAATTTCAGAAAATGAAGGGGAAATTAAATCCATAACCTTTAAGGATGAAGTTAAAATAATAGGCAAAAAGCTTGGAGGTGCACAGAATGACTGTGTAATAGCTATAATCCCTGTAATGCTGGAGTGGGTGGTGTTAGATTTTGCTGCTTTATGCTTTTTATTATAAAAATATATCTCTGTTCAGGGACTGAATTAACTGTCTTTGCAAGTAATGCAGAATGCCAATGGTTTAAATAGTGCCTGAAACAGAGAATAACAGAGCTACTACTAATCATCCATCTAGAATGGCAGTAGTGTCTGTGACGTACAAAGGGACATGATGAAAAGCTACAAAACACAATAACAGGCTATTTCTGTCACACTTGTGAATTGCATAAATGTATAAAGAGGAAAGTAATTCAGTGGCTAACTGTTTATAGCATCTGTTTTTTGACCAGCATTCACAGTACCCGTTTGAGAAACAGCATTCTATGATCCTGAACAGTGTTTGAGACTTGACTCAATATTGCTGTAGTGAATTTCAGGGAGCTTTTTCATTTCTGTAAGGATTTTGAATCTGAATCATTGTGGTTACTATTACAGAATAGCTCTTTGATGATGACATTCAACTTAAGTTAACGTAAGATGAAAAGGGAAACTGCATAAGAATGAAGAAGGTCATTAAAGTTGCTGAAGCAGCCAAAAAGCTGGAATTTCTGCAAGTAGTTTGAGAGATTGTTGAGAGGCAGCATAACAGGAATAACATGGCACACAAAGAGAGGTTAAGGGCACTGGGCTTGTTTAATCTGGTTAAGAGGAAGCTGAGGGGGAATTCAGTAGCAAGCCTAAAGCTGCTTCAAGGCAGTATCAGAGCTGATGGACCCAAAGATGCTGGTAACAGGCAGGTGAAATTTCACCTTCAAGATTTTGGGTGGACATGAGCGAAAGTATTTGGTTTTTTTAGAACAGTGTGTTGCTGGAACAAGTTACCTAGAGTGTCTGTGGCATCTCTGTTTCTGGAGGCTTTTAAAAGTCAGCTAGACAAAGCCATGACCAGAGGTGACCTAGTGTTAGCATGAAATTGGACTAGAGAATTCTAGCCAACACTTCTTTGATCAAAACAAGCCAATAAAAACACAGAACTGACAGGTCTATAAAGAATTATCTCCACTTCTGAAAGAAACTGGGGACATTAAATTGTTGAACTGTTAAATTGTTACATAAGTTATTTCCATTGGTCTAAAATACTTCTGTGTAGCAAATTTTAAAACAAATTTAGTGGAGTTTCTTTTTTTAAAGCATCCAAGAAGGATCGAGAAGACTGTTAGTGAGAAGAGGTGACTGTGTACACTGTCACTGGATTTTTCAAAGTGGATCTAATAGTATTACTCACCAAATACTCATGAAAAAACATGAGGAGTTTTATTGTGTATTAGCATCTTTTAACCAGATGGGAAACAAGTAGGTTCCTTCTTCATAATGGAGGGAAGTTAACACTGAAGTGAGAACGGCGTTTTGTAGTAAAATCTGAAGTCAACGGTAGAAGGTTTTGGTTTCACAGTGAGGGGTGAGTAGGCAATAAAATAGTAGATAAAGTTCAGTGCCCAAAAATGCAAAATAAATTACATAGAGAAAAGAGTAGGAACATCAATTCTCTGAAAACCTTCAATCATTTATTAGTAGTAGCAGTTACAGAAGGACAAATACGATAGAGTTACTGGAATGGAATAGAGGCAAATACATACAACTTACTGCTTGTTGGAATTAAAAATGGGTAACCTCAGCAATTTAGCAGGCAGCAGGTTTGGAAAGAGAAGTTTCCTGGAGTCATAGCATGGCAGAGGTTGGAAGGCAGCTCTGGACACTGTTGAGTCCAATGCCCTGTTCTAACAGGGTCCACTATAGCAGGTTGCCTAGGAGAGTATCCAGACAGGTTTTGAATGTCTCCAAGGAGGAAAACATCACCATCTCTGAGCAACCTGGTTCAGTGTTAAACTATCTTCACAGTAAAAACTTGGTTTTGTTTTGGTGGGTGATGAGGATGTTGTTTTGTAGCCCTGTCCTTGCTGCCTGCCTCGACTAAGTACGAGATCTCATATTTCTGTTTGTGCCAATTGCCTCTTGTCCTGTCTCTGGGCTCCCTTAAGAAGTGTCAGGCTGTATTTTTTACTTTCGCTTTCTGGCATTTGATCATCCTGAGCCTTTTCTTCCTGAGGCTGAACAACAGTCCCAGCTCTCCCACCCTTTCCCGTCAGATGCTCCAGTCCCCTAGTTGTTTTTGTGGCCCTTTGCTTGACTTGGAGCACTCTGGAATTCCACCCAGCACTCCAGATGTGCTCTCACCTGTGCTGGACAAACCTGCTCTCCAGCCAGCTGACATTCAGCCTGTGCATGGGGTTATTCCTCCTCAGTTACAAGTCTTTGCATTTTCCTTCACTGAATTTCATGAGATACCAGCTGGCCCTCTTCTCAGGTCTTCACTTATCCAGTAATTCTATGATATGAATGTGGAAATAGATAGTTCTTTGGTTTCATAATGTAAATATCCCTGTAAGAGACTCTCTGCTTGGTCTGAAGTTATTAATGGGGAAGTGGTTGCTAGAGCAAGTGTTGCTGGTATCTTGTCATGAATTCTAAATGCTGAAAAACACTCAAAAATTGTATTTTTTTTCTAGAAGAGAAATTATGAAATGTTATAAAGGATCTTTGATTTGACACAAGACATCTGGTCTTACATGAAAAGTCAGCAAGTTCCAAGATCTAATCTTAGTTTTGACAAGTTGCATAGAAGAATACAATCCTGATGTGCTTATCATGTAATTTTTTGTGGTACTTTGCTAAACTAAGAAGCAACTAAGTTATTAGCAATTCAGGGAATAGTTTAGGAAGAGTGTGGAAGAGATGCTGTAAGTTTCTGATAGTGGCTATAACAGGAAATATTATTAAGTATTTTTCAACGATTCAAGCAGAAATTTCTTATTGCTTTGGATAAAAAAGCAAAAGGAACAGAAAGCTTTGTTGCATCTAAAATTAATTGGAAAGAAGACCTACATTTCTACCAAATGCTTTCTAATTTTACACTGTACAGAAGCTAGGGCAATTGCTTGAGCATGACTGAAAACAGAATTTATACTTTTTGTTGAGATGGTTCAACTTTAAACAAGAAATTGTTATTTAATCATGTTGGATTTAGTGGTTTGATTTTGTTTTGCTTTCCAGTGGGAGAACAGAGGTCCAATCTGTGCAGTATGGTAAAGAAAGAGCAAATAAAGACAGGGTATTTGCAAGGTAAGTAATTTACATGCCTTAATATTTCCTTCCCCCTTTATGTATTTTCAAAATTCAGAATAGCCTTCAGTCTATGTAGTTTGTTGGTACACGTATTAGCCCTCTTTGTGCTGTTTTTGTTGCAAGGAATGGTCTCCTGCTGTTAAATACTCCATTAAAATATTGACTTAATGGGTATTTTCATCTGTGATAATAACATGCAACTGTACATGTGTATTTCCTTCAGAATAAATACAGTGAGTCTTACTTGTGACAACAGCTTTATCACTGTACTCAATGAGGCATTTTACTTTGAAAAGTGAGCTGCTTTTGAAGGTGTTTGGTCACAGAGTAGTTGGCTAATCGAGAATATATTAATTTGGTTCCTGACTCCTGAGGAGTTTAGTGATTACAATAAAACAGTCAAGACCTAAATTTAGTTCTTTCTTCAGAAATTATGATGCTGTTTTCAAAAGTAAAACGGCTGCTACATCCACCTGGCAGTCTGCTCTGATCATTAATAGAATCCTTGTGGGGAGGGGGCAGCAGTGTCCCTTTTATATGCTTCTGTTTTACTGAGCTCTGAGATGTCTTTTTGCCCCTTTAGGAACTCTGGAGTTCCAATTTATGCTTGCAGACTTCTGGTAATAAGCCCAGCAAGCTTTCCAAGTGCTTGCAGACACTGTTTTTAACAGTATTGGTGAATTCTGCCTTGATTTCCTGCCCTGTCTCTACCCCTTCTTTCTCCCTGTGAATTATAATATAATTTGGGTTTTTAGCTAGGCCCACCATAGATAGACAGCTCCCTACTAGGTTTGGGGGCAGAAATGCTGTAAGATGCTGGTTCAACAAGTAGATTTTATAAAACCATTATTTTCTGTATAAAATTTTTTTTTTCCTCTATTTAATTTACTTTGGGAATCTGGTTAGATTTGTTCTTGGAGCAACTTTTTTAGTACTCAGGAGACTCAACACCATGACAGGTGAGCTTCACTTTGCTAAATGACAGCTATGAATCAGTTAAAAACTATTTTTCTTATTGCACTCTGAACTTGGCAATTCCCCAGAAGTCAGCAGGGTAAGGAGAGCTGATACTTTGTATTGAGGAGTATTTTTATCATTTCAGAAACTCTTATTCAGTAGATGGCACTCTTCCCTTTGCAGCAACACCCAGCAAGTGCTGCTGGGGGTCACTTCTAGTTTGTAATGTATAGCAGGATAAAATCGATCAAGTCTATAAAACCAAAAGCCATGGCTAGAACTGCTCTGATTTTCATAAATCTTAGCTTTTTTTAGTTAATAAAATGCTTGGCTCTTCCATCCTCAGGAGTTTTAGTTTCCACTGTTGCTTTTTGATTAAGGAATAGAGCATCTATCCACACATTTTGAGTTTCTCAGAAATGCTGATGACTGATGTTAGAGGCATATATTTATATCAGTGAAATGAAATAATGGTGTATTGTAACAAATACATCTCAAAAGGCTTTTAATACATCAGCTGCTTCTTCTGTATTCCTCATGACAGTGTGCAATTAATGTATTTTCAATTTTAAAGACCTTTAATATTTTCAAGAGTGAAAAAAGCTTGACATAGAAGACATTTCTAGAACACAGTGTTGTTCAAAAAACTTAATCTAAGAACATTAATTCTTTGTCTTCTAAACATTTACATTTCAAGTTGACATACTGAGTAGATATCAGGCCTTTTGTATTCATACAGAGGATACATTTTGTTTTCAATGATTTTCCAGGTATAACGTGGGTTTTATTCCTGGAATCTGCCTTTCGCTTTCATGGTGTGTCTTATCAAAGTCATGGTGGTGTCGAACAGCTTTTTAAGCTCTCAGGCAGTGAGCTTGTTTTGGTTGCTTTTGAAAGTCAAAGTCTTTCTTGAGAATTAGGTGGGCACATAAATTTGAATAATTGCTGTTGCTTTTATTATTATTACATAAAGAGATTTATTCAAGATCAGTTAGAAAATGTGTTCAATGTTTTTTTTGTAGAGTTATCCAGATTTACACTTTGATTTCTTAACAATATCTAATTAGAAACTGCCTTATTTGAACTAATACTGTCTGAGCAAACCTTTGAATCATTTCATGGTAAGAAAACAAACACAGAGAGTTACACTGAGGTGTTCCTTAAGTGTTCTATTTGTTCTAAGGTGGGAAATGGTGATTGCCAGAAGTAATGACCAGCTAATCTGGCCTTTGCATGCTGAGTGGAACATAAGTACAGAGCATGAGACAAGGAAACAAAATTTTTTAACTGCCGTTTGAATAAAACAAGAAATTTTAACCTACAGGAACCAGGCTTAGCTCTTTGTTCTCAGGATTTTACTTGAAAAATTAGCTGAATGATTTTTTTTTTTCCAAATCATAGGAACATTTAATTTTTAAAAATGGAATTACTACTGTGAAGGATACATTCTGTAATAAATTGCATACATTATGTAGGTGCTCTTTTCTTAATCTTTGTGCAGCTCCAAGTTCAGCATTCAGAAGACTGTTGCTGCAGTTGTTTAGGTTTTTTGGGGTGGGGTTTGTTTGGTTTTTATTTGTTTCTTTGTTTTGTTTTGTTTGGGGTTTTTTTTATCATTTTCATTACGGTTGTTCTCTTGACCTCACTTATGGCAGGATATTCACAATCATTGAAACCCCATAAAACTTCCCAGAAACTTAATAAAAATAGATAATAAGAGTGAAAAAAGGTTCCATCAAGACATGAATTGAGATAATTCCTAAAGGGCACTGCTTTCTCTTAGAGTCTTTGCAAAATATTCTTCTGCTGATCAGTTCTGGTGTGCACAGGGGCTGAAAGAAGAGAGTTTGAGTGAGTGGGTGTCGGTCATTTGTGTCTGCACACTCACTGTCGTTAAGCTGAAGTTTCTGTTTCCAAAAATTCAGTCGTGCTTCAAATGTGCACTTAATCAGGTTGATTAAATAATTTCTCAGGTGCTTTAAATTGCATATGTCATTTGTGTGATGTACCTTGCAGATTTGTATGTAGTTTCAGTCACTTGTTCTGAAGCACTGTTTGTCAGTTTTGCTGAGAAATGCGTTCCCTGTACTTGCCAAAACACAAAGCAAGGCTGTGGCTCCAGGTTATGTTTCTTTTTGGGACAGAAATTATTTTAAAAATTCCCACCTGTATTCCCAAAGAACACCTTTGTTCTTTCCCAGCCTCTGCAAGATTTAGCCCTTCAGCTGTGAGATGCCAAACAAATTCTGTCTTCGAAGGCTTTCATGTACTGTAGCTGAGTTAATATAATGTCATGAGTTTTTTTAGTTGCATTATGTAATTTCATCCCTGCTACTTGATTTTGGGTGTTTGGTGTTTTGTTTGTGTTTGCTGTAGCATTGCAGCTCATAAGACTTGGGGGCAGGTAAAGTTTTCAGTTTGAATTTTCAGAAAACTCAAATAGATGGGACTGCTTCCAACTTTTTTAGGACTATCTCTGCAGGTACAGCAAAATTAAATCTGAAAATGGTTTATTCTGTTAACTGTCAGTGCCCTGTGCTGGGTGCAATAGAACCATCCAGACTGAGCAGACAGAGGTGGAATTTAGAATTTCAACCTTTTTTACAGCTTAGATTCCCTCTCCCATCTCCTCAGCAGCACTCTGGCATGAGGAAATTATGTAAATATAGTAAGAAATTAGTGATACAGGACCAATTTGTAGGTATCTTTCACAACAAATCATAAATGCTAATTAAAAAAACAGCTTATTGTTAGATTTGGAAGTGTTGACAGGAGAAGTAAAATCAAAAAGCCACAGCACTACAAAGTTCGGTGCTGCAGTGTGGTAATTTTTTCTTTGAAATTTCTGCAAAGACAGGAAATTGGGGCAACAAACATGAGTGGGTGGGACTCTGAGGTTAGAGCTGTTAATAAAATTATTGAAGCGAAGCTTTGGTGATAAACCCTGCAGCTGTTTATCATGGTGGTAAGTTATTACTTCTGAAAGATCAGATCCTATCCACAGTAAAAGGTGAGTGTTTCCTTAACACTGGGTGTTTTGATAGGGAAGAAGGTGATGCTTTGCTCATTTTGGAGTTGTGTTCGTTTGTTGTATAGATTGAGGAAGTTTGCATAAACATAGTTACAGACTGTGACTTAAGATACAAAGCAGTGGGGCTCCTTGAAGCAGTCAAAAACGTAATTTTTGGAAAAAGTTGGATTTTTTTTTCCCCACCCTATGTACTCCTGTGTCTCTCTTTGTAATTTATCTTGTTTCACATGGGCAAGGATGGGGCACTTTTACTGTTGTTGTATGTTAAATAAAGAAAAGCCGCACCACCCCACCACCCCCCACCTTCCTGTATTCCATTTGTTGCTTTTCCACTGGAGGTAAATGAGGTTCAGTAGTTGCTTTTATGTGTCTGTCAGCAAGTACTGTATCTTCAGTCCTGTATTTACCTAATTCAGTGTTGGTTATATTATGTTCTTCTGCATTTTTCCCTCAGACTGTTCTTTGGTTGGTAGCAGAATCCATCTCTGGGCAGAGCTGGCTCTTGGTGCTCATCTGCTGGCTGCAAACACGCTGTCAGCAGAGTCCAGCTAATCATAGCCCTGAGTAATAAAAGAGTAATGAAAGGCTAGAACTAGACATGCATTTCAGTTCTGCTATTTCAGTTTCTTGTTATTTTACCTGTTCAGAACTGCTCACATTTACATGTTTGTGAAGAAAGATACCTAAGTGGTTTGAGTTGTTCACATCACAACAATTGAGTTGTTCACATCTGAAGCAAATAACAGAAGTTGGAGTTTTGGTTTAATTGATATGATACCAAGCTAATTGTTTTTCAAATCAAATTAATACTCCTTAAATACAGTGAAGCATGCTAAGAAACTGGATGGGCTTCTCCTGAGGAATTAATTGATATTTTAGCTCTTTTCAAATATTAATATACTATTAGATTTTTTTCCCCCAGGTGGAATGACACCTCAAACAATATTATTTAGAATAGCCCATCTCACTTAAATGTCTGGAATTTGTCAGCTGTTCTTCAGTAAGACTTTACAGCAGCAAAGCAGAATGCAATACATGTTCAGAACTGGTGGTGGGGTGAAAATAAACCTTTCACATGCAGACCAACACTCCTTTAGTATCAATGTTGACAACTTACTTATTTCTGTATGTGAAGCTTATTCAGTATAATTTTTAGTTGGTTGTTGTTGTAGACTTTTTTGATAATATTGAGGACTGCTCAAGGTGGTGACTTGCATTGAGTTTTAACTTCTCTGAAAAGCAAAAATACATTTGTAACCAAGTTTCTCGTTTTCAGAGGATGTAGTTTGTGTGCAGGTAGTTCCTTAAGTTCTCAAAGTTCCTTCTTTCTGGAGTTGCGCTTTCAGTAACCCAGTAATAATGATGAAGATAAAGAAGTTACTATGTGTCCCAAGGACAATAAAGGCAGAAATTATTTTTTGATATGGCTGTATGGAGCTGTACCGCTGATACAAAAATACGTTGTCATCTCATGTGCAAAGGTGGAGAGTATAGTGGTAGAATATGAAGGCAAATGGAAATTAAATTATGTCACAAAAGATTGAAGTACGAGTGGAATGAGAGAGGATTGGGCAATGATAGAGGAGAAATCTGAACTATGTAGCACCATCAAAGCAATAGAGTAAAAACCCAGTAACACAAAATATACAGGACATGGATGGATGGATTTTTTAAAATTATTTTTGTTGTTAGCTGAAGAATTTTCAGTTAAAAACAACAAACTGCAAAAGTCTGGGTATGTTTAGTGTCAGGATGACTGAACCATCTAACGTAATGCTAAGAAAAAAGCAACCAGAAGTCTCGGATGATTCATTTGATGACTTCCAGTGTAAAAGAGAAATGTAGTATTTCATGAGAGATTACAAGTAGGATTTCATTTGTGCTTAAGAAATAGGTGAAAGAAACAGCAGGAGATTGTAGGCATCCTGGAATGACTGGAGAATGGGAATAAAAGGTTTTGTTAATGTCAAGAAAGGGCAACAAGTAGAAAATAAAATTCCTTTTGGATAAAAGCACTGGTTATAATGACCTTTAACCTGAAGGACATTTCTGGCACAAACCCAAATGAAATTCTGTTACCCACAAAGAAGTGTAAATACTTAAACAGCATTATTGCATCTGCCTGACAAGTGACAAGGCATGTTCTGGGAGAAAGCTTGTCACTTTGATGGAAACCTCTGATATGTAAACCAAACTTGGTAACTCTGTTTCCATGTTTATGATTACCCCTCTTTCAGTTCTTCAAAGTCTTTGGGAGTTTTTTTGGCCTGATGTTTTCACTGCTTTATTTTTCCTGAGATGGCTAAACAGTTACATTACTTGGAGGGGTGGTTTTTGTTCATGTATTTGTTTGGTTTTGTTCTACATTCAAAGTTCAGATCTCTCAATGATTATTCTGTTTGAATCAGATTGTCTTTGAGGCATTAGAAGTTTAGTGAGGTCAGATTCTGTCCTGCCTGTCTCCCTCACAGCCAACAGTTAGTTTATTACTATTTCAATGGCATTCTTTTCAAAGTACAGCAAATGAAGTACAGTAGATGGAGAAAATATAGAACTGCCCATGTAAATATAGCTTTACATTATTACATTTCCTTTCTTACATATCATTTGGTTTCCTATGATAGAACACCAGTTTCATTGTGGTGAATTTTATGTAATTTTGTTCTTACATCGTATAATTTTTGGTGAGTCATTTTACATTCTTCTTCTAGATCCCCCAGTAAACCCTTGGCACGGAAAGTAATGAGTGGGATGGACTGGGAAGTAGTGAGTAGGAACTCACTGTCTGATGACAGGTTGGAAACACAGAGCCTCCCGTCACGGTCTCCACCTGGAACCCCAAATCAGTGAGTAGCATCAAATCTTCTCTCCCTAGAAATGACTGTCTGCCTCTAATGTGAGTGATCTACTCCTGTAATAAAAGGATTAATGTGTTATGTAGACAAACAGCTTCAAAAATTCTGTGCCAAGTGATTCTCTGTAAGACTTAGCTTCAGACAGAAGAAAGCATTTAGGGGTGAATTTTAGCTGCTTCTCACTTGACCTATAAAAAGTGTGAGATGTATCATACTACTCTAAATTTCAGAACTTGAGTTTTCTCAAGCACAATTAAAACTAAATTACTAATTTGGTTAAAAAGATACCCTGGTGATATAATCTACGTGATATTTTAAAAATAATTTGTTTTGGTTAATACCACTTTATAAAACATTGGGGGAAATTACTCAATTGGAAATCCTTGCAGGTTTATTCCTCTCAATTTTTCTTCATTTTCTTTCAATGTTCACTCTTTTCACATGATAGAACTTTCTGTTTTACGTTAGTGAAAAAACATTCCTGATTACTTTTGGAAGGTGAGCAGTTTTCTCAGCGTGCTGAAACTGACTTAAGTTTCATATTGCATAAACTAGATTTTAAGACTCTGCAGCATGTTATTCACAAGATTGATGTTGTTTTATTCATATTGCATAAACTAGATTTTAAGACTCTGCAGCATATTATTCACAAGATTGATGTTGTAAATATCTGTAGCATTTGAAAATTACTGAAAATCTTTGTAATAATGCTTAAAAGCGTAACAAACTTAATCATGTATGTCTAAAAGAATTTTAATATGGCTGTGTCATTGTACTAGTTTTCAGATGGGAAAATACTGGATCACAGAAATTATAAGACTGAGTGCAAAGGTTGTGATTCTTCTAGGGGAAGGTGCAGGGGATAAACTGTTCAACTAAATGAATTCAGGTTAGGTTCTGCCATGAACAGTGCCAGGATTTGTCCTCTTCGGAATCCATTTTTCTTCTTGTTGATTGGGCTGTCAGCCTGTTCATTGGACCATAGTGATTTCAGGCTTCTTTAATTAAAAATAAATCCATTTTTAAAATAGACGTTAGTGTTTATTAAAATAATTTTTGAACACTTAAAAAAATAAAATCATGAAGTCCAACACGTCAATGTGACAATGTAATTGTTTCAGTAATTTTTGAAATTTTAATAAAATTATGTGTATAAACATGTTCTTGCACTGAGAGGAAATAATATTTTTGGCATCCCGTTTTAGTGGGTGGTATCAGAAATGTAGATTAACAAGAACGTTCTTGTCACATTGCACTGCTCTGCTTTCCCTCTTAGTCGCAACTCCGCCTTCAGTCAAGAAGGAGCTCGGTTACGACCCTCATCAGTTGGACATTTAGTGGATCATGTGGTTCACACCTCCCCGAGTGAAGTGTTTGTTAATCACAGATCTCCATCTTCCACCCAGGCCAACAGCATCATACTGGAAACATCCCCGTAAGTTCTGCTCTTACCACACCACTGTAGCATGCAGGGCTTCTGGAGGGAAGTCAGAAATCTTGGCCTGGAAGAATTCTCTGTTAAATGTGGGGTCAGAGAGAGCCAGGCAATCTAATAAAAAGGTGGCTGTTTTTTAGGGAGTATTAGTATAGGTCTTACTGCGAAAAAGAACTAGATGATACAAAACTGAAGAGCTGTATCTGACATATTCCAGGTTCAGGATTACAATACCATCCCCACTGACCCAAGCTGTGGGTTTGCTGTAATGTGACCATCAGTGTCTGCATGTGGAAACAAAAGCTGGGCTTTTGACAGAATTGAAGACAAGTTTTAATTACCATGAGTTTGGAAATGTTGCTTTTTGTCAAGGCACAGAAGCATGAATGAGCTTTACAAACTATTTAGCCAAAATACCTTTTTGGCACCCCAGCATTTGGACATTGCTAGTGTATTTTGTATATTGTTACAGAGTTTATTTTTTTAAGATGACACTGTCAGACTTTTTTTCTCCCCAGTTATGCTGAATATTCTTTATACTGTAAACTTACTTACTGTAAAATATGGTGGGCAAAATAAAAACTATTATAGTGCATTAGGTCCAGAAGGAAGACAAACAAAATAACCCGTTGAGTTATTCAGAGATACTGAAATTCAAAACTATTTGAGAACTGTAAAGCAGCACGTACCTAATTACATGTTTATAAACAAGTGTCTCAGGGAAAATGACTCTGGGTAGCTATTCAAACAGTTTTAAAACCTTGCCTAGACTGTACTTTCAGCTTTAACAACTATGTGTAACTTTTAGGAGGGAAATAGACCACAAAATTTTTAAAGTTTTATAAAATAGCACATGATTCTTTCTACAATAGCCTGCAATAGTTATAATTTGACCCTCAGCTAGTTATTTAACTTTCAGGGTTATGTAATAGTAATTTGACCTAATCATGTAAATTCTCCCTTTTGTGGTGGGCTTTCTAACCTGTCAAAGGACTCTGAGAACTGGAATACTTGTGAATCTTTTCTCATATTAGAGTTTTGTTGTCCAAAGGCCACACAGGGTCAGGTTCATTCTGTTCCAAGACTTCCAACTGAAGTCAGTTATGAGAAACCCTTACTGAATGGCAGAGTGATAAAGTGAAGTAAGCACAATTCTTAAATACTCTATTTTATTTGTATGCCTTTACGCTAAGTTGTACAAGATCTTCCTGAATGTTCTTAGGATTTGTTTATTTAGTACTTGATTTCTTGAGTAAGTCACCATAGAAATGAGTCTTAGAAAGAGAGGAAGTGGTTTTGTACATTAGTTGTGCAACTGTGGCTGTTCCTTTTCATGGTTTTGCACTTTTTACACCCAAGCAGAAAAAGTATTGCTCTTCCATCTCCAACACTTAAGTGTTAGGGGTTCAATTTTTGGGTTTTTTCCTCTTGTTCAAAGCTTTAAAGTGAAATTTACTATCCCGGTATAGATCTCTAGTATAAGATATTTTTAAGAATGAGGACATTGACTGTCAAAAATATATGAACCCCATTAAGGTTTTGAAGGTTTAAGGTGGTGTTATTAATTTAAGATTTGACATTTGAAGGAAAATAGTAGATGTGAATTTCATATTAGCTATATAATTTTAAATTATACTGTTTTACAGTCCAAAAAGCTATTTCTTAACCAATTTGACCTTTCTGGCTGAAAAGATTTGAGTAGTCCGTATGCTAATTTGTCAGAAACTTTTATTTGTTGATTAAATTTGTATGTGTAAGAAAGAGGGGATAACCTGACTGGCAATAGGTTTAGTGATCTTTTTGAGTTTGGAATCAACATAGCAAAAGAAATTAAGTTTCCATGCAGTTCAGAAGGATATTATAGCTCAGCTAATATAACCTTTAATTGCGCATCTTTTGGCCATCTGCATGTCCTGTTCAAAACTAAGTTGAGAGATCTGTGCTTGTAGTTCCCTGAAGTAATTATAACCTCAAATTCCAAAAGCACATGATAAGTGTTTATTTTAATAAATTTATGGAACTTTTGCTAAATATATTAAAAAGATCAGGCCGGATATCTGTAACAAAAATACCCAAAGCTTGCCAGTGCCAGGGTTTGTGTGTTATTTTATTATTATGTAAATTGCTGAATTCAGTAACAGAGAGCTGCTTTGCCTGCAAAATAGGCTGCTTTCACTGCCATTGTCTGAGCATTCATAAGGAAATTCAAAGCTGACTGGGCAAATATAAAGCAGTGAAGTTTATGCCCAAGGCTTGATTGTTAGTTCTCACAATTCATTATGCTAATATATTATAGTACTTGCATTGCTGCTTGTAAAATGCTCATTTAAGTAACTTTTCAAATCTTTTCTATAAGTTTGTGTGTTCGGTAGGAATTTATTTGTGTTTGTTGACATGTATGTACAGACATCTAGTCAAACATAAGATCCATCTTCTACATTTATCAGAATAACTTCTTTTGTTATTCTATTCATGTTTTCTGTTCCTTTTTTAATTTGGTTTAAGACTCTCAGGAGTAATTGTTCGCAGGAAAATACATAACTTGAAAGGCTGAATAATCTGTGCTGGTCAGACTTGAATGAATGAATGCATAGGCAGCTAAAAATCTCTGGGTGACCTTTGTAAGTTGACGTCTAAATAGTTTATAGCTGCCTTGCAGATTTGTTTTGCAAATGTTGACAATCATCATATTTTTCTTTCCACAAAAATGAATTTAGAAAAGCTGCTTATCTTGAAAAATAAAATGTGCTCTTTTTTCTGTTACTTGCATCGAAAAGTGTTAAGAAATACTATTTTTCTTCCCAAGTGTATTTTGAGCATGAGGTTCTTCAGACATCAGACTGAATAATTAGTACTTTTTTTTTCTTTTAACACTTCATGAAAAAATATTTTCTGAAAGTTGAAATTAAGCAGAAACATAGAGAAAAATATTGTTGGGATCTTTTCAAATGTGCTGTTTTCATACACTGACAAAAATGTTACCAGTTTTGTTTTCTAAGAATATTGACTAATTTTTTTAAACTGAAGCAGAAAATGTTTGGCATTTCAAAGTGTTCTATTTTCCAGGTTTCATGATTTTTGAAAGAGGTTCATCCTTTTTTTGAAATCGCTATACTCAGTTTTGCTCAGGGTTTTTTTTATTTTAGAACATGTATCTGGGAACTGCCTTTCTTGAGTTGCATGGAGACAAATTATATGGTATGGAGTTTGATGTGTGCCTTAGGTTTTCTAATTTGCAGCAACATTAAATGTTTTGCAGTCTCATAGTGAGAGTCTTGCCCTGCTAACAGTTCATTGAGGCGAGAGCACTAAATACAGCAGAGGTGCTCACGTGGCTACCTGTGTGTTTGGAGGGAGTTATGTGATGAGTTACCAGTGAAGCTTGCTGATAACAAAAGGAGCAGTGTCCTGGGAGTGTCCATCCTTCCCTGCATGGTGGTTAGCCCTGAGATAAATCAGTTCACCTTGTTGAACCAGCAGAGGACCCAGGCTTTTCCAAAAAGTCGGTGTATTTTTGGTTGCTTGGTGTAAGCTGGCTTAGCCAAGGGAGGAGCACCACCTCTTCAAGGAAGCAGCCAGGGATGTGGGTGAAAGAGCAGACACACCCATTTTTGGTGGTAGCATTCTCTTTAGATTTAGCTATAACCTGTAACTTCATTCTTAATGGTTTATGGATCTGGTATCAGTGGGCTGTTGTCTGAAATTGTTAAATGACTTAATAGCACCATTTAATGGGGTGCTTGTGGAGGACGACGTATCCTGCCGGTATTTAGCAACTGGCATTCAAACCAAGTTAATGGGAACTGTGAGCTAGCTGCCCTTTTGAGCCTTTCCAAATGTTCTTCTTAATTCTTAAATATAAATCCATATAATGAAAGATGAATCATATATTTATGTAATACAAATTATACAGTTAAGCTTTTATTCCAAAAGGACTGACAAAAGGAAATTCTTCATATTATACAAAAACACCGAGAACATTTCTATTAATCTAGAATAGAGTGCTTGCAGATTAGAAGTAGTGGGTTAAGCATGCTAAAACCATTTTTTAAAAAGGCCATAGGTAAAAGATGAACTTTTGCTGTACAGTTGCTGTTTACAGTTGCTTATCAAGAAAAATGCTGCACCAGGTGCAAACATAGACTGCCAATATATTCTACTGCATTACATTTTTGAGGTTCTAAAAATACATACAGATATTCATCTCTCAAACTCTTGAGTTTCTTCTAACGTTTGCAGTTTATTTGCAACCCTGAAAGAGCTGTCAATATCTTAGGATTGTTCCACTTCATACTTCTGTTTTGGTATTTAGATCTCAAGAGACTTCTATGGATGGGCAGCCTCCAGCGTTACCACCCAAACAATTTAAAAAGAACAGTTGGAACCAAATTCATCATTCACACTCACAGCAAGAACTGGATAACCATATTAATGAAACATTTGATGTTCCTGCATCACCTGAAAAATCCACTGTAAGTTTTTTGGCCCAATTGAACCATTGTGCTTTCTGTCAGAACGATAGTCCTGCTTTACACGAGCTTGGTTCCAAAGCGTTTCAGAGCTGCTGTGTTTGCACATTACCTTGCTATATTTCTCTTGTCCATACTGTCCCTTCACTAGCTCCTGCTGCCTTTTCTACCTGCTGGAGTAGTGCTTTGTCAGTTGACAGCAGATCACTCCATTGGGATGGTTATGCAAACATTTTGAGCATTAGCATTTCAGCACATGCAGAAATTTCTACCTGACCACTTCTTTGCGAAGTCTTTTGCCATCAGTTTTGAAGAAGACATTGCAGGTGTTTAATCTAGTTTTAGCTAAAAAGCTCAACCTGAAAATGCCTACCAGCTCCTAGAATGGTTTTATCAGGAGAGGCTTCTTGAGTCTGTGGTTGCATTTCTCATTAGAATTTCCAAGGAAGGGACTACCAAGCAGCCTGTGGCAGCAAATATAAAAATATGAGCAGAAGTTCTTTTTCCATATTGAAGCATGTGTGAGATAAGTAATCTAGTCAGTTGATTGACTGAGGTGAGATCTCCCTTACCATTTCTGTGATTTTTATCCTTCCAGAAGTTTTCCAGTGGTTCTTGATTTTACACTGATGTGGGACAAGAAATGTGTTGCAGGATGGGAAAACTGTTTAACATCCAGATGTAGCAAATACTGTGTAAACAATTTTGTCAACCTTAGGCATTCAAAAGTATGAGTCACCTCCCCAAACTGATATTTAGAAATGCCTTAGTTTATTTTGTTTGCATTCTGAACAGTAAACCTAGGTGTTCTCTCAGGCCTTATAACAAAGTTAAGATTCCCATAAAATCCCTGTTAAATTTCATAGCTGGGGTTTTAATAAAAGACTCAAAAGTGAAACTTTTAAATTTTTGAGTGCTTTGGGAATGTTGTAAAAAATTTTGTTTTAATTAAATGATAAAACTGAATTTGTAACAGCTTTGTCTTCAGCCAGTGCTTACCTGAGTCATATTGTAGTACTGTTCTGTTTTGAAAGATAACACTGCTTTAGTCATCAAGTTTTTCTGCCCTGTGGTCAGTTATCTTTACCAAATTGACAAAAATAACTTCCAGTTGTTTTTTTAACTCCTTTTGGTTCTGTAAAACCAACACAGCTGTGTGAAGGAGATTGTTTTTATTCTGTGCATTGTCACTGTGATTGTTTGCTGTGCTCCAGTGGGACACATTTATGCAGTCTCGATGAAGGCAGTGCACTGTTGTAATAGAACATCTAATTTCGTCTGCTGATGACTTTATTTTGGGGATTACAGAAGAAGCATAGCATGATTGAATTTTTTGGAATGTTGTTTGGTTTCAAAGTTGCTTTTCTGACCAGAATTCAAGTTCCTGCACCACTAAAGTCCTCTGCTGTTCCATCTCAAATATTTTAAAGAAAACCCCTCACCATTTTGACTTCATAAAGCTATTGAATTTCCTTTGTCTGTTGCATGTTTGGAAAGTCTGTGTAGAAAGGTAGTAGGACATATAAGAGAATGACAGCTTTTTACTCCATCTGCAATCCCTAAGTATCCAGTCTGACAATGTCAGAAGTATTTGAAAACAGGTGTGGCCAAGAGTGCAAATGAATGCATTTAGTGAATTTTAGCCAAGAACAGAAAACATCTGCAATTGAGGTAACTTTTAATGACCCAAGTTTTGCAGACTTCTTTAACCTAGTGAAACTCCAGGTTCTGAACTTCCTTACATATAAAAGTATTTGCTTTTCTAAGTTTGTTTTTTTCTTTTCAGAGTATGAGTCTTATGCTTTGCTGGAAGTGGTAACATTGAAAACTTCCTTGAAATGCATTTCTTTATTGCTTTGCATCCTCACTGTAGGAACTATAGAAATAGTAGCTAATGTTCAGTCTGTGAAAAAATATAGGTGGAAACCAACTAAAAATCAATTTGTTGGCACTAAGTTGGTATTTTTCATATAAAAAGGTACCTTGTGTTCCTCAGTTTATTGGTATTTCCTTTGCCAGTGTTGTTGTAATCTGAATAAAAATAAGAAGAAGGCAGCTAAAATTTTCAGAGTTGAATCAGTGCAGAGCATATGCCGCACCTCATACTCCACTACACTGGAGAATGGAGTAAGGGATAGGGAACCAATATTACCTTGCTTACCACTGGCATATGGCTGTTAATAGAAACAAAAGGATACCTTCAATTGTCTTTCTCTTCATTGTATTACATTCTTATTGCAGCTCTTCACCATGTCTTAATTAAAATTAATTTAAGAAGTTTCCATTTAATAAGCTGTTTTTATTAGTTTAACCAGTTAGTCTTTTCTAATATTCTTTCTTACTTCGAGCTTGCTTTGCCAGAACACACCTTTAACTTAGTTATGTCCAAGACTCATAAATGTTTAATTTTTCCCTTTTATGCAAACCTAAGATGTTTGTGTTACCGCTTGACATCTTCTCAAGTGTCCAGGAGCAATTATTTGATGAGAGAACTACAGAATTATTAGATACAATGTCTTTAAAGATAAACTGGGAACAAAATATGTACTAACATAATATAACTTTTGTCTGCTAGCCCAATGGTGGCGTCCCTCATGACAATCTTGTTATGATCAGAATGAAACCAGATGAAAATGGAAGGTTTGGCTTCAATGTAAAGGTAACAGTACATCTATTCCATTCATGTTTATTAAGGTTATTTTCTCACATTTGGGATTTATTACTAATTTAAACAAATTTAATTTGTTTTTGAAGGGTGGATATGATCAGAAGATGCCGGTAATAGTCTCCAGGGTAGCTCCAGGAACACCTGTAAGTTACCAAAAAAGGAAACTTGGTATCAATATCTGTGTATCTTGAAGGATGTATTGAAAATTATAAATTATTTCCTAGCTGCCTGTGAAAATTAGTTTTTGCTATAACATTTTCTGAACAAACCAAATTAAATGCAGTAAGAATTTGGTGGGGACGTACAACATATTTTTTTAAGTTCTTCAATCTTCAAAGGTATTTTTTCCCTACTGGAACAAAGTTTAATTTCTGAAAATTACAGGGCATTACAGATGCTCAGTATGCTCTGGTACTTGAGCTGTGCCATCCTAAAAATACTTTTACTTTATTACTTTTTTTAGATACAGACATTCAGTAATTTCACATAAATTACATATTGAAAGAGTGTTAAAAATAACTAAAATCGCAAATGTCTTACTTTAGTGACAGATGTAGCTGAGTAAAGCCAAGATGTAGATTAAAACCAGACATTATGAATCATTCATCAGGTCTGATTGCATGTTGTTACTGATGTTTAGTGACTATAAGAGTGTCTTCAAACTAGGCACAATATTTGCCAATTTAATGCCAGAAATGCTGACCTGGTATTCAACTGACTGGTGTCAGCTCTGTCTATACCTTTTAGGGTTAGAGTAGAGCTAACCATTTATTTGCTTATTTAAGAAGTACAGCTTTCTTTTTTGGGGGGGTTGGGATTTTGGGGTTTTTTTTTGTTTGTTTGTTTGGGGTTTTTTACTATTTGAAACCATTGAAATGTTTGCCAAAACTGTTGTTCTTGTATCTTGTTAATTATCCCTTAAATACATAATGACATGAATAAATTTGGCTTTAAACGTTCACTCTGTAGGGAGAAGATAGTTGTTGATGGCTTGTGCTCCCTCTTTTCTGCAACAATGTTTAGACTGTGATTATAATTACAATTTTAATTACCTGGTTCCTCTCTCTGGGATTACTGGGAGTTGTGCATTGCTTTTTACCATTACCATTGCAGTATTTTAGACATGAAGCATTTAAGCCTGTGAAATTGATTTGGACAAGGTTTTGCCATGTTACTCCTCTACCTTCAAAGATAAAACACCCTGCTTTTTAATTGCCTATACAAAGTGGGATTCAAACAGAGGAGCTTTCTGCATCAGCTGAGGAGTGGAGTAACAGCTGCTGAAAGACGTGTTGCAGTGACAGTCACCTCCCAGCTGCAGATGAATTTGTTCATGGGAATGGCACTGCCTATGTATTGTGTAACACTTAGATTTTATCATTTGAATACAGTGCAGCAACCATAGCAACGGGGTTCAAGAGCCCAAGTATAGTTACTTTAAGTTGTTATTTTAAGGTAAGAAATTGGTACTGGCATGTGTTACAGATGGTTTTGGTTTTTTTCCCCCAACCTTGCAGGCTGATCTCTGTGTCCCTCGTTTGAATGAAGGGGACCAGGTTGTACTGATTAACGGCAGGGATATCGCAGAGCATACCCACGACCAAGTTGTAATGTTTATTAAAGCTAGCTGTGAGAGACACTCAGGGGAACTTGTGCTCCTAGTTCGACCCAATGGTGAGTGGCTTCTACATCATAATTAAAAACAAAAATCCACACCCTGCTCTTGTTTTCTAACCTCCATTTTGTGTCCTGGGATGGAATGTTTAACTTGTAGGAAAGAACTCCCTTCCCTGAAAAGAAACTGGAACAACAGAGTGTATTGATCCCATACTCCAAAGAGCTGTGTATAACTAAGTGTTGAAAACCTTAAAAAGTCAGAAATCAAATATTTTTAGCAGAGAGCTAATTTAAATTTTGTTTTCACTCTCATTGATAAAAATGTCCAGAAAGCTATATGGATACTGAATGTGCTTCATGAGTTTATTGTTGTTCCCTTAAGGAAAATTTAAAACAAGCACAAAAAAAAAAAAAACCACCCTCACCAAATAACCCAGTGTTTGGATGACTTTGGAGGTCAATATATGCAAAATCCTTCCATACATTTTTAAAACAATCTGAAAACACAGGTGACATTTCTACTTGAGGAGGCTTAGTAGAAGTGCTAAAATGTGGTCTAAATAAAAGCTTATGCAACATATTCGCAAAATACTCTGTGGATCATAGCCAGCAGATGGGCACTGGATTTAATTCTGCTGCACCACCTAACTGTAATATAGTTGGAGAGGAAAAAGCAAAATGAAAAATATTGATATTTAATTGGAATAATTGGAATTACTTTTGAAGAGTACCTCATCCACTTCATAAAAATTTTTCCCTTATGCACTAATTTGCACTACCCTCTTACATGTGCTGTCATTCTGTGTGTAAGTTCCTCTTGCAGCTTTTGTGTGCTTACTTTCTTTTGCAGATAAAATTATGAGCTTTGTTTGCAAATTTGCTAAAAGAAACTACCTTTCCTGTTGTGTGTTGATTATCTTTGTATTCTGGATAAAAATATGTGAGTTGTAGAAGTGAGGAATTGCCAGTTTCCTCTTTTGTAGTGATACGATATAAATTAAAAAGAGGCTTTTGAACAGCGTATGTCTCTTATATGTAGTAGAAGGTGCATATTATTTCTGAGTTTATAGGCAAGGCACACATACAGAATTGATAGCTTTATAATGCCATGTATTAATGCAATTTTCTCAGGTGGTCTGCACTTTTTGCCCTAATTACTGAAGCCTAAAATGAGTTCTTAGTGAATGATAAGTAAAATGTAAATGCAGCTGTAATGATAACAGAAGCGTGATGTGAGAATATGAGATTAAGGAGTTATATCAGACAAGGCAGGATATAACGTGAGGTTTGATCAAAATTTTAGCTGTCAGTGATGTGCTTTCACTTAAAATTACTATTACACCAAAAAAAGTAGTTTAATCATGGATTGTAATGATCAGTAAAGGCTACCTATCCTTGCTGATGGGGACTAAAATCAATGTGCTAATAAATGTGGCTTTTTCTAATGGAGAAACGTGGTGGCTTTGCTGTTTTAAATAAATGACTTAGAGCTAACTTTAGTCGAACAGCATCTTCAGTCAGACAATTCATACCTTTGCTTGTTCTAGCTGTCTATGATGTTGTGGAAGAGAAGCTGGAGAGCGAACCTGATTTTCAGTACATCCCTGAGAAATCTCCACTTGATGGTGTCCATCAAGATGATAATGCTCTGAGGGAATCCATGATTCAGTTAGCAGAGGGGCTTATCACTGGAACTGTCTTGGCTCAGTTTGATGTAAGTACTGTCTGTATTGCCTTGAGCTGGGTGTAAATTCCAAGTCTTTTGGGATAGCAGTTATTTTAAACAGAGCAGATTTCAGTTAAATTTCAGTACAGTCAGCATCTTTTAGCAAAACAATTGTCTTACACACTCAAAAGAAAAACAACCAAAGTAAAAAAATCAATCCTGTATTGTATGTACAAATTTAAGAATACCTAATACTAGGATTTAGTTTTATAAAAAGCTTAATCAATTACTTACACTTTTTGTGATTATCAGGGACATGCTAATAAAATACTTTCATAAAGATGAAGGCTGAAGAATGTCTACCAAAATATGTGTTCTGTACTCAGGCCTTCACTGCATACCTAAGTTGCTGTAGAAACTGAATGGTACCTGAGCTGTTGCCATTTTATGGGCATTGTCAATGAAGGAAGATAAAAGAGCCAATGGAAAATACTGCCCTAATGTTAAAGGTTAATGTAAATGTGTATTTTATAAATAGTTGATTTTTATTGACATATCTCAGAACAGTAGTGCACTTCCTGTGGGGCCCTGAGCTGCTGGTAGCCGTTGTCTTTCTCCAGTACTGACTTGTGCCTTGATGATATCCATCTTAAATGCATGAAGTCAAGTGGCTTAAAGCAGGAAACAGTGGATTTGTAAAACACAGCAGTGTGTGTTTTATTCTGTGAACTTCTCACCAAATGGAGACCTAGCATTATATTTTGCAACATTTATTTATAAAATATATTTTATATACTATTCTTTAAGAACCTTGGTAAAATTTACTTTTAAATATAGAAAGAGCAGATTTTTTTCTAAGTTATTTAAAATTCTCATTTAATGTAAGTTTTCATTCTCCCTAGAAGGTTCAATGTGTAAAAGTGTTTTTTTTTAAAGTGCTTTTTTGAACCTGGATCATTTCATTGATATTCTTTGTAGCACAAGGGTTGTAGCAATGCATGACCAAGGCATGAGAGGGCAGGAACCTCTCAAAGGTAATTTTGTGCAGGAAAAGCAGAAGGTAACACCGGATTTGCTCTACAGTTACTGGAATATAGAAGGACATCTGGGAAGAAGGGTAAAAAAACCAAACCAGGTGAAACAAGTGCAATATAGGTAGATGCCTATACACAACACAATCTGCTTGTCCCAAATGACCAAGTGG
The DNA here is from genome assembly GCF_008360975.1 of Lichenostomus cassidix. NCBI lineage: Eukaryota > Metazoa > Chordata > Aves > Passeriformes > Meliphagidae > Lichenostomus > Lichenostomus cassidix. The sequence continues at coordinate 25,808,357 of NC_139488.1, forward strand.
GGATGTCAATATCAGTGAATTCACTTACCAGTATACAATACTACCTTTTCTCTGGATCAGTGTTCTAATGGAAGCTTGAAATTTCATGTTTAGTTTGTCTTTAAACAAATTGTGGTTACATCTTGGTAATTTTCAGTGATCCCAAAGCATAACTGAATTTGTAGTGCTTTATTTTTAGAAGTATTTTCATGTTTGTTGAAGCTACTGTTGCTCAGTAGTTCATGTTCTAAAAAGCACCTCTTTTGTGAACAAATTCTATGTAGGCAAATAACATAATAAAAAGTCTGTTGCATCTATTATGTTCTGACCACCAGCTTTGTCTTTTAGCAATTGTATAGGAAAAAGCCTGGAATGACAATGTCTTGTGCCAGATTACCTCAAAACATTTCCAAAAATAGATACAGAGACATTTCGCCTTGTAAGTATTTCTGTTCATATATGTTCTCTAAAAGTATTTCACTGTGGTTAGTAAATAAGTAACATCTTTCTAAATTTTTTTTCAGATGATGCTACACGGGTTATTTTAAAAAGTAATGAAGATTACATCAATGCAAATTATATTAATGTGAGTAGTATTTTTCAGAAGTGCTTCTGACATTAAGTAATTCTACAGTTCTTGATGAAAAAATTGATTAAAAAATATTTTTTGTAAATCTAGTTCAGGCTAGAATGGCTGCCTCTAGTCAGGTGGTTTGAAATTTCCTGTAGATATACTTACTTGCTAATGTTTTGTGGCAGGTGTTTTCATAAATGTTAATGTCTAGCCTGCATTTAATGTGAAAAAATGCTAAGTGAATCCTGCCCTCTCCAGAGCAATTAATTCTTTTCTGACAGTAGTGTTCAACAAGACTGAAGTTTAATTTGGCATCACTTTCTTTTGCATCTTGTTTTTTCCATTGTTAGTAACAGCAAAATTACAGCTACTTACTTTAATGAAAAAATCCCAGATATTAAATTCTGAGATCAGTGTTTCAACAGCTAGTGTCAAAAACCCACAGAGCAAGAAATACTAGCACCTGAATTATTTGCCAACTGCTCTGTCATTTCTTTTTTCAACCATTAATCTTCATTATGGCAATTACATGACTGTCAGTTTATATGTAAAGTGTATGTGAATCTTTGTAGTAATTTTGCATGTGAAACACTTGAAGAATTTTTATCTGTGCCAATTCGTATTTGCTAGCCTTTAAGAAATAGAATTAATGTCGTGGATGCTGTTTTAATGTATTAGTTACTAAACTATATATGTCTGATGCTTGACTTCCATTTGCTGCAGGAATTGAAATAATGGCTTTTGTCTTCTCTTAGATGGAAATCCCTTCTTCCACAATAATAAACCAGTACATTGCTTGTCAAGGTCCATTACCGAACACTTGTCCTGATTTTTGGCAGATGACTTGGGAGCAAGGCTCATCTATGGTTGTAATGTTAACAACTCAAGTTGAACGGGGCAGAGTAAGTAAAACATTTCCTTAAATACCACTTGCATAATCGTCTAAAAAACTGTTGGTGACTAGCCTTTGAAAGACTAGAGTAATATACTATTGTGGCGTATAATTTGACAAGGGGATAAGAGGAAATGGTTTTAAACTAGAAGACTGTAGGTAGAGTAGATATAAGGAAGAAATTTTTACAATGTGGGTGGGTGAAACACTTGGCACAAGTTGCCCAGAGAGGTGGTGAATGTCCATCTCTGGAAACATTCAAGGTCAGGTTGGATGGGGCACAGAGCAACTCACACCTAGTTGGAGATGTCCCTGCTTATTGCAGGGGGTTGGACCTGGATGGCCTTTAAGGGTCCCTTCCAACCCCAACTGTGCTACCATTCTGTAACTGTTTTTCATACCAGCAATGTATTTCTAGTACTTTTGCAATGATGAGTCTTAGGTTTTAAACCTTCTAGTGTTGTTAATGCCGCGAGTATTCAAACTTTGTTCAGTCCTTAAATTCACTTCAGTCTTCACGTATTTCTTAAAATATTTTTTGTCTGCTTTGTTTGATTACTGTAAAGTAAAAAGCATTTAGAATTTACCTTCATAGAATTTTTTTCTGTAACTTCAAATGAAGGAACTCCAAGAAGTCACATCAGTTTCTCTAGAATACTTCTTTGATATGTAGTGAGGTTCATTTTTAAGGCAGCTTTGTAGTGTTTATATCCCATGCCTGGATGGCTGTCTTATCAAGGATCATTTAATCATATCATATAATCATTGTCTTTTAATTTGTACATAAAATGTGTAAAAATAGAATGCTAGTAATAAAGTAATTACAGTTATAAATTAGTAAAAAGAATTGTGTATGGTAAAAACATAATGGCTGTAAAAGGCCTCAAGTGTATTTTGTGGCTTGTTTGGTTTTGGTTTATGCAATAGTTTCTCCTTAGTAGCTTTGGATTTTATGTAGGTTCATCCTTTGGAGATAGGCAAAACAATCAAGTGTGGTCATACATACAGTGTAGTTCCAGACATATGTGGTTTAGTCTGGAGCATTCACAGTAGGACTGGCTGGTTAAGTGTGTGGACAGAAATGACAGTCTGGAATAATATGTGGTGGAATTCCTCCATATCAGGATTTCCTTTGAAGATGGATTTGTAGTGGGTTGTAGCTGTTCTGATCAGCTTGGACTGTAGTTCAGCTGTCTGTAGATATTCTGACTTTTTAATAACCATATATTTGCTGGGAGGTCAGGACTCTAAATGTAATTAAAATAATTGAAGGGGAGTTGCAGTGTTTTTAAACCACTTTTCAGTGACTCAATGTTTGCATGATGCTGCCTGCTCCCAAATAAACATGATTAGAGGGAATTTCAGTGCAAGTGCCCTTTTACTTTGAGTTTTCTTTGCAGATCTGCTAAGAACAGACTTGCAATAGCAGTTCTCTGAAGTTCCCCCACCCCTTTAATAATGATATATGTGGAGTACTTTGGAGAGCTGCTTAATAATGAAATAAAAGGACTTATCTGTCTTATACCCATAGGCAGACTCCCTGCTCTAAAGCTGATCATGAGGCTTCTGACATCACTATCCCACTGCATGCCGGGATGTCTCAGTGGAGCAGGAAGTCTGCAAATCTGGCTGCTCTTAAAGAATCGCCAGGTGGGTTGGAAATGCAAAAGTACACTTGAGCTGAAATGACCTCTGTAATTAGGCATTTAAGCCATATAGCAGAAAATCATAGTGTTTGGAATTTTCATTCACATTTGGGGACTTGACTGGGGGTCTTTGAAGGCCACCATCTTCATCCCCCTAATTTGTGCATTAGTTTAGCAACTTTTTTGTTGCTTATCTCCTTGCTTTTTCATTTGTTATTTTCCCATATAAATGTACTTTGAGAAGGTCAGATTAGAATTTTTGAGGTCAGAAATATTTATCAAGCAGCATCTTTGTCACTGAAATGTTAAGATAGAATATTTATAGGTAAATTCTTTAAAAAATTGTAATGGAAGTTAAAAGCATCCATCTTCAGTTAAACTAACTGCAAGAGCTGGTGCAAATGTCCTCTTGAAAAGAGAACCAGGAAATCTCTGTGATACCTTATTTTAGAAACAGTAATTAGGTAACAAAGTCTATTTGGTAAGTAAATTAATAGTGAATGTAAAATGATCAAAATAATCTGCAACAAACAAAGGTATAAAAACTAGAGACAATTAAAATAATACTCTGAATTTAAACACAGGTATCTTTAAAAATGTGTTGACCCTAGGTTAAATGCCATCAGTACTGGCCAGAGCCATCAGGAAGCTCATCATATGGGAATTTCCAGATTACCTGCCATTCAGAAGAAGGAAATCCTGCTTATGTCTTTCGAGAAATGACATTGACTAATCTGGAGGTAAAATCATAATGTATTTTCCTGTATTAATCTGCAGAATCCTTGCATACTTCCTTTTCAACTTGGTGGCATTTCCATATAAATGGAACTGTTTTTTTCTAGAACCTTTGGGAAAACTACTCATGTTGTCATCTACTTGCCTTGGAGAAATTCTGTCCGTAGAATGATAACCTTTCATAAGTGAAAATATCACAGAGATTCATTTTTCATAATCATATTAATTGGATCACATGAAAGATATATTATTTTTCCTGAAGTTTTAGTGGTGTCTTTCATAACCTGGCCAAAGAAAAAGAGTAACAGAAGAAGTTGAGAAACTTGTTATTCCTTTGATGTTTTCAGAACATGAGACACTAGAGGTGTTTCATCACCACAACTGAAAGTCTTTGTAGAGGCAAACAGTTCTTAATAATTCCACCTTGAAAAATAAGTGCAAGAAGATGGAAGATAAATCCTGCTGAGAAAAAGATGAATCTGGATTGGTGACTGCATGTAAACAAGGACCTTTTTGAACATGCATTGCATGATTTTCAGGGCATGTGTAGTTTTCAGAGCCTCCCCAGCCAGCATTTCAATCTCAGGAGTATTTGGGAATTAGTATCTGGAATTTAGTTAACATACTGATTTCTCACTGTTTGGGTTACTAGATGAGAAGCCAGTTTTATAGAGCTGCCTTTTAGTCAATTTGCAGTTAAAATTCCTGCCCTGTGTCCTGTTGAGACAATTGTTCACCTGCTGTCAGCAGTGGAATCTTTGTAAATGGTTCAGTGCCTAAAGGCTATTTAAAGTGTAGTAGCTCCTGTTCTTTTGAAATGCGACTCTGGTTGCCCGGCCTGTCCCCTCCCCTAACCGGAGGCCAATTGATTATATTTGTGATGTCAGAGCAAAGGCCAGGAAGCAGTGGAAAACAAAGTAATTCTGCATTGTAGGTGTAGTATGCTGCATAAAATTAAGAGGTGCAGATAAAGCCAAAACAGTGCTGCTCACATAGGGGCTGAAGAGCTTTTATGTCTGATCTTCTCTCCCTACCCCAGTTCTGTCATTTGAATCTTGTAAGATACTATCTCTTTGTGTTAAATTTGGTTTGCTGAGAATATGACCACCTTCTTGTACATCTAGTGTTCAATTAGATCGTTGGTATCCTTGAGCTGCTTTGCTGTTATGTGCAGTGTAATGTTTTTAACCTGTTGAAGAAAGATGTAAGCATTTGTGGATTTCCTTTTTTTATTTTTAAGCAAAAAAAAAAAAGGAAAAAATTATAAAATCCAGGATGACCAATGGTTAACACTAAAAAAGCACTGTTAGTTGCCTGAAGCCACTTTGGTTATGGGTACAAGTTGCTATAAATGTACTATTGATTTTTTTATTATTATTTTTGGTTTTGGTTTTTTTTTAATGGGATGTGAATAACCCTTGAATAAATTTCATGTTTCTGTTTAGAAAGAGGAAAGCCGTCAGCTAACCCAAATCCAGTACATAGCATGGCCTGATCATGGGGTTCCTGATGATTCCAGTGATTTCCTAGATTTTGTGTGTCTTGTGCGAAAGAAGAGGGCTGGCAGAGAAGAGCCTGTTGTTGTTCACTGCAGGTATCAAATTTTTTACAACTTTATTAAATAATCAAAGTGAACTTTTTATCATCAAATAGCTGTTCTGTGCTTTGTTGTTGAAATAAATATTTAATTGTATCTGCTTTGGGGATGTCAGGAAAACTCAACTTTGAAATAAAACAAATATTTAACATGGTAATCACATTTCAATAAGCAAAATTTTGAATAGCACCATGTGTTGATCTGTGCATGGATTTTGCTGGGGTGTTTTGTTTAAATGCTTGTGTTAACAATCTACATAATCCAGGGAAATGGCAAAAGGTGCTTGGTAACCATGAGGAATAGGTTCCTATTCTACAAAGCTCCAGAATAGCTGTATAAATGATCCATAGTGGAAAATGTGGGTGGTTTATGAAATGATTAATTAAAATACATTTTCTCTCAAGTCTACAGTCTTAGGCTATGTGATATTTTGATACATACATTAAGATGAGACATTTTTCTTAACAATTTACCTTTGTCATGAATTAAAATAACTCTGTTGTTTCGATCTTTATGTACACGTGAAATGTGTTTTTTCTTTTTCTTGTACAATACTTTTTAATAGCATTCTACATTCCTGTAGTAAATTCCAAAATCTTAATAATTTTAAAACACCGAATTTGCAAACTAGAATAATGCCAGTTGTTTTCAAATGAACATGTGCTATCACAATTCTTGGGAACACTTCTGCGAATAATATTTGACCTCTCAATTCCTAAATATTCCCCAGTCAGTGTTCCTGAGTCAGGCATGCATCGTTCCTTTCAGAGAGAAGCTGAGAAGTGTAAGGGATAAAATAAATTTGAAGACTTCAAGTAAACTAGACGTTTAAGAAAAATATACCGTATGTATCAGAAATTGTATTCCGTTAGTTCTGCTCTCTTTTGCTTTATGCAGATCAGGGTGAGTCTTACTGACTAGGGACACTAGTACCAGAATGCCACTGTCTTAGCTGATACTGTTTCTCAGCTTCCATTATTGATATACTTTTGGTTAATATTATTGTAAAAAATAGCAGAAAAGGCAGCCAAATACAACTTCTATGATATAAAGCGTGCAAGTCTGCAGGAGCACTGGACCAACAACATTGGAGAATACAAACAGTTTCATTCATCTCAAGGAAGCACCAATTCAGCTCCAAATTGATAATTTCAATGTGTAATTGAAACTTGTATGAAAGATTTATGTTTCACAGAAGAAAAGAGATGGAATATCGCAATTCAACATAATTTACTTAATTGGCCCAACTTGGTGGCTGTTGGGAAGTATAACCAAATTCCAGCGGGGAGTCAAGCAAAAGGAGCCCAGGTGTTTCTCCATATGGTGCATGCACTCTATTTTTAACATCTCTTCAGTATAATAGGACAGGGCATTAGTGCAACAAAATTTGTTTTCAGGACTAAGCCATCAGCTTTAGCGTGAGGAATCCAAGCAGAAAATTCTTTTCCTTCGTACAATATTAATTTAAAAGCAAAATGTTCCTAACCCTCAGAGGTTATAAGGCAACAAAGACCTTAAGGAATTGGAAAGGTTTTTGTTATATCAGGCTACATAAACCACTCATTTCTGATATTGTGTCATGTGGTTATTTTTATCTTTAGAAGGTCTTACTAGTTTTGTTGAATAGTTTCTATTTCTTGTTCTAGATGAAATGGTGAACCACCCATCCTGTACATGGCCTTCATGATTTTCATGCCCTGTCTCAGTGTTCTACTCCATCAGTCACTGGTTTCTTTTTCCAAGCTGAAGAGTCCTATCCTGCCTTATGTTTATCATAAGGAAATTATCACATTTTCTATCATTGTTGTCCTTCTCTGAATCTTTTGAAATTGTAAAATGAGTAATTCGTTTCTTTGACAGTTACTGTTCCTACTTGGATTTGATAAAGCATTCTGCATTTAAATTCTATATGTATAAATTCTAGAAATAATAAATACTTCTGAATCGTTTTACATAACCAGCACATTTACATCTTGTCCTAAAATCCACATGACATCACTGAAATATAGAGTAGCTTTAATGCCACCTCCTGGACAAAGATTTAAATAGTAGTTTAGCTAGACATAATTTGAAGTTACTCTTTAAAGTCAGAACAAATAACTTTCAAAATTTGAAATGTTTATATTAATCACTTTAGGTCCAAATGCTTTCATTTATTGTATGAGTTGGGGTAATGCTGGCATTTCAAAATACGTATTTGGCCATATATCCCAATATGGAGTAGTATGTGTTTTCTATTTCAAAAGTTTTCTATTTCAAAAAATCTGAAACTGATCATCAAATTCAAGGTTAAATATTCTGTCTTTAAAGCTTTCTACTTCTGAAAAAGCAAAAGTATTTGTAAAAAAGTGCAGATAAATCTTTAGATCTGTTTTATTTTTAAGGAAAAAAAGTTCGTCTGTAAGCTCTCTTGATAATTTTGCCATTCTGAGATGTGTATATTATGGTACTTCCTTGTCTTGAAAGGGATTGCTACTATGTATTCCTTTTCAACCTATACAAGCTAGATAGATATTCTACTCCTTAATACCAAGAAATCAATCCTTATTGTCACCCAACAGAAGTTTCTAGTAATTGTACCTTTCCTTATTTGAAAATAAGAAGGTATGGATTGCTTGGAGGACATAAATACGATTTTATCAGCCCAACATTCCAGAAATCATCATTTCAGTTATGGTCAAACTGACACAGTTTGCCCAGCATATGCTTGTGTTTTGTTATTCTCTAGATGTTAGTGTGGTTTATAATGTGATCTTTGTAAACATCTCTGTAAATTCTGCTCAAGGGAGCGGCTGGGCCAGGCAGTTCCTCTTCCAAGGAGTGGCAGTTCTGTACTGATGGGTTTTCCTCTGTTCAGGCAGGACAGAGGCTGCTTCCAGATGCAGACACAACCAGTCTAACCCCTCCCCGAGTAGTATGGGAGTCATAGTGATCAACTCTGAGAATCCATGAGAAGGAAGGTCTTTAAGTATCAACTGTACTCCAGTCGCTTGATTTCATTTTCCGCTTTGTTTCATTGTTGCTGTTTCAGTGCTGGGATTGGACGGACAGGGGTTCTGATCACGATGGAGACAGCGATGTGTCTCATTGAGTGCAATCAGCCTGTTTATCCACTAGACATTGTAAGAACCATGAGAGATCAAAGAGCCATGATGATCCAAACGCCTGTGAGTATCATCCCCACTGTTCTGTGCTGCAGAACAATAATTTCATATGATCTGGTAATATTAAATGGATTTTTAATACACTTGTTGTTGATCATATTGCAGAGATCACCTTTACCCAGTGTAGCTCTAACTTTGGCTCCAGGCAAGAATAAATTGCTAAAGCTGTTGGAATTGAGCAATTCTTTAAATTTCTACAGAGAAAACTTGGAAAAAAAAGCAGGAGCTGTTTCAGGGATACCTGACAATTAATGACAAAAAGAGTCAATTTTCAGCAGTGTAAAAATCACTCAGAGAAAGCAGGAACCTAATTCCAGGTGTTAAAAATAGGAGTAGTATAAAAGATAAGCACAGAAAAACCAAGACATGCAAGGAAAAATTCCAGTGATGAAATGCAGTGATTTTATTTTGCTTTAGTTGTAATGGAAACAAGCATTAACTACACCCTGTAGTGACTCAAGGGGAAATTATCAGAGAAATAATACTTTTAAAAATCAGTGTAATTAAATCTCATGCAAAATGCATCAAAGCCATCATAAGTATATTTAGTCTAAGAAAAGTAACTTACTGTAAAGATTCTTTTGGGGCTTTCATGACATTTGATGTACCTTAAGATACCAGAGTTTTTTCATGCACCTGTAATGTTTGGGTTTTGTGACATAATTCATGTGTTAGATTTGTAAGAGTTTTAGAACAGATTTAGAAACTTGCTGTTATATCAGTCAGGTGTTGGTTATCTCTAAGAGCAGTTTGTGTTTATGTTTTTAGAAAGTACCTAAAAAGGGTGAAAAGGTTGAGTTGTGTTGTCTTTCAGAGAAAAAAAAAAAAAAAGACTTGAACATTCAGTTGTTCCAAACTTTGGATAGTTCCAGGTTTCTGAATTTTTTGAAGAAGTAATCATGAGTAATTGGTATAGTTTTAGTCGTAGTGTATAGCATTTAGAGAGAAAGCATCTTGAAGGAGAAAAGGCACTAGATCCAGTATCAAATCACAATCAATCACCTGAAGGTAGGTAGTTACTCAGCATAGTAATTTTCATGTCCATGCTGCCATTCCTCTAATCAAATTTGAATAAACCTTTTGTGTTCTTCAGAGAGTATTAAGGCTGACAAAAAGTGTATATATGTCTCCATTTCTAGGTCATCAGTCAGTCAGTGCTGCTGTTTCACTAAAAGGTTGTATTCAGGTAGGACAGGAAGGCTGAGAAAGGTGATGATACATGAAAAATAGTAAAGGTTGGCTCTTGCTGTTTGTGACAGTTCTACAGGATGATTAGCTATCTCTCTTATATGTAGAGGGGAAGAAAGTGTTACTCGGAAAGGTAGGAGTTGCAGTGGTAAAGGTTTTAACTGTATTTTTTCACGGTATGTGCTAAGTATCATCTGGTCTCCTCATTTTTCTTAGAGAAACCAAAGTTTTCAAGGTTCAGCGAAAAACAGGTGTTTAGTGCATCAGAAGGAGAGGGTCTAACAAAAGAATTGGGTTATTTTAAGATTTCACAAACATCAGCCGTTGCCGTTTTGGCAGCCTGGCCTGGGTTGGTGTGTCCCGAGAGATTCCCTCGCTGTCCGCACGGGGGCGCTGCGCGAGCTCAGGCGCCTTCGGGGATCGCTGAGGGCAAAACGTGGATTTTACACAAATGGATAAAATCTTGAACCATTTCATATGCACGCCACAGTACAGTAAATAATGATTCTAGTGCTAGATATTTTTATGTTCCCTTTTGAGATCTGACATCACTGACCACTGCATAGAAAGGGGTGTTCCTAACGCCACTGACAGTGCAGGTGTGCTGGAGTTCTAACCAGCCCAGACACGTTGGTGTAGGATGCTGTATGACTTCTGGCGCTTTGCATTCATTTTGTTTGGTTTTCATTATATTCTAATTTGATTACTGTTTTTTTAACTATGATTTGTTTAAAACAAACTGTTAGTGGCCTCTGTGTATGCAGGTGCTAGACTAGGATGCATTGAGGAGTTAGACATTATATAATGTTAAGAAACAGGAGTTCTGGGCTTTTAAAACATGAAACAGTTTTCTTTTGTATCATATACTGAAAGGGAGGTGCCAGTAACATGCCAAAGTTAATGTAAGTATGAAAAAGTACTTTGAAACTATGGCTTCTAAATCCCAGGGCATGGAAACCTCAGGTCAGTGAAACTTCAGCAAGGAGCTAAAGAGCAGAAAATTACTAAATAGGTGATGTTGTAATAATAATACTGGGTTTGTGGGTATATACTTTTATGGTATATATTTCAAAGTGCGATTCATCCTAGTCTGTTGAGAAACAAAATACTGTCATCTAAAGTTCCTTTTGTATTGTCTTTCCTAAACTAACTTTAAAGCAGAGTTCTTGTCCTGTCAAGAGTATGGGTTAGGTAAATCTTAGAGGCCTTTTCTCCTTGCAAATGACATTTTTCAATTATGTTCCTTTTCTGCTTGCAAATGACATTTTTCAATTATGTTCCTTTTTCAATTATGGTCCTTTTCAATTTACTGAATCTACTTTCCTTTTCAGAGTCAGTACAGATTTGTATGTGAAGCTATTTTGAAGGTGTATGAAGAAGGACTTATTAAACCTTTACAAGCATCACTGCATAAGTAAAGAGCAAAAATCCTATGATATCAATTGAGGAATCCTGTCCTCTGTAATGAACTGGCAACATTCTTTGTGCCATAATACTGCTTGCAGGAAATGATAGTGAAGTACAGCAAAGAATTGACAAAGGACTTTGAAAACTTCAGCACTGTTGCACTTTACGTTGAAACAAAATCAGTCTCTGAAACTCTTCTAACCTTCATCTGTTTGAAGACTTTATTTTCATGATTTGCTCCGAACAAACCATAAACTGAAAGAACTAATTGTGTTCAGGGTAATCTACGATATTTCATTGTAGTGCCATATACTGCGCTTCTGGTTGAATTGCTACAAACAAGGCTTGGAATTATTTCACTCTGTTTTACACCCATGTCTCTTAAAATGAAAAGCAAATGAAAAAATACACTAAGCCATGGTCTTTTTCCAGTGCTAGGTTTATTTACTATGTACAGACTCTCACAGTTTTGTTTTTTACAACATTAGCAATATTGCCAATACTAGATAGATACACACTGCCTACTGATGCAGCACACTTTGTCCTACACCCTCACTAGAGACCAGCTGGTTGTTAGAGGAGAGCTGGCATCTATGTTAACCCAGCAGTAGCTGCATAATGCCCACTTACCAGCATCTTGTACAAAATAACAACAAAAAATTTAAAAAAAATCACATAAATAAACAGCATTTCTTTGACACAGCTTGTGTGTCATACACTGGTGTATTCTGATTCTTGTGACTTAAGATTACGTGATGGGAACTAGTGCATGCATTATGTCTTAACCCCTTAAGTGCCTTGAGACTTACAGCGTACATCCAGTGAAAGGCACTCATGATTCCATGGGGGTGGTATTGTCCTGTCATATTTATCTTATGGGTTCAGATTTCAAAAACGGCCCTTGGTGCTTGGAATGTGTTACCACAAGGGGTCATGGAAATACCATTCCCTCTTTCCTTATACAAGTACCTGTGTGCTACTCTCTGTAGCAAAAGCACCTCTGCCAACTTAATGAATGAGCATTGTATGCTGCTGTAATTATGTGAAAAATCTGACACATTCCTTCATTCCTTCCAACTAGTAACTTACTAGCATCTTACTACAAAATGCTGGTAGGTCATTAGAAGCTGATACTTTGTTTTATCCTTTTATTGAGAATAGTTATTTTACTCAATTAGACATAACTCTTTAAAAGCACTGATAATTAAGTTAAACTTACAATCAGATGTGATTTAATTCCATTACCTTCTAACTAACTTGTTAAGTCCTCATAGTTGATTTCAAGCCATGTTCGTACAGGTCTGCCTTTTATTTTCTTTTATTTGTTTGGAGGGGAGAAGGGAGGGAGAACACTATGAAGTTAGCCCAGAACTTAATTTTAATTTCATAATGATCCCAGTCGCCTTCTGTTACGCTTGTGCAAAATTGTTCCAGTTGGTATGGGTTGTTTCTTATTTAAGTAGGTAGAAGATTTGTAAGAAATGTCTGTCTGATACAGTATCTGAGCTCATTCTAAAGATGTATAAATGTCCCCATTTTTTAATATTTTTCTAGTATAGGAGAAACCAAGTCAGAAGCAAGGTACCCAGTGTAATATACTGTAAGAAAAAAACAGTCACTTCTCCGACTGCCCTGTGACAGCATAATTTTGTGCCCTCTATTTAAAAGTTTTAATTTATTATATTGGTTTCCTGAAAATGTTTATCCATTGAATTTTGTTGTAAGCTATATATATAGCATAGAATTAAAATCGAAAGTTCTACGCTAAATAATTTTTAACTATTGAAGAATTATATTGTATAATATACTGTGTTCTATGGACATTTGAAACAGATCAGCTGTGAACTATTAAATGAAAAGGGATTCAGGCAAAGTGAAATCCTGGCTTATGACTTAGTAATGAACATGAACCACAATGCCAAATAGAAAATAGAGTTTTAAATATTTTTAGAAAACTAAATAATATTAGGAGGGCTGTGGCCCTGTTACTTATATTTCTAGATTTGATGCTTAAGTCAATATTATCCCTCAGTGAAAAATAAATTTTACAAGAATCTCTGGATCTGAACTGAACTGAAAAAGAGTAATATGGTAGCTTTAATCTCGTTATATTTTAAGCCATTTGCAACAAATAAAAATTCTTTTTTATAATTCTTTTACTTCAATGTAAGGAAGTTATTAGCTGAGTTGCTGGCTAGTTAGAAGGTTATATTGAACTCAGCACTTAACGTCCAAAAAGTAAAATAATTCATCCATTATACTGAAAGAAATTTTCTTCATATTCAAGTTGTAAACAAAAAAGCATTTGCCCTGTTATGCTGAGGGAAATCAGAAATTGAGGTTATAGCAGCATTATATAGCGTTGGTATGTCACATATTTAAATATTCTTACGTAAAATTGCCAAAGCAGTTCAAGTTCAGAAGTCCCATTTATACCACAATTAAGTATGGGATATATATTGGTCATCTGTCATTACTGTTTTGATTACAAACACAGGCAAGAATAATAGGTGTCTTCAAAATTTTCTTCTGCACTGACTTGTAGTTTATTAACTAGTTGCACTGGGGAAAAAATTGGAACAAAGTACCTATTCTTTGTTAATTGGCAATCAGCGACTCAGTGGCTTTTGGCTTCTCCAAAGCGAGGATAAAGGTAACCAAAAACTTCTTGGGAAAGAGAAGAGCACTGAAGCCTTTCTGCACCATAAATCAGTCATTGAAATTTTTCTACCTGTTGTGGTATAAATGGCCTTTAAAATATTTTTATATGGCCAAAAAAAAGCAAAACTGCTTAATATTTTACTTTGGGTTATGAAGATCTGTATCATCCTTAAGAGTTTTTTAAAGAAGTTTTTGTATGTTTCATGCTGTACAAAACATGAATGTATCTTTCAGACATAATGACTTATAGACCTATATGTGATTGGTGTTATGACTGTTGGATTTTATGAATAATTATTTTCATACCATTTGATTAGGAAAAATGTTGGGGGGTGTGGGAAAGAGTATGTTTGTAACTCTTCCATGATACGAATCCAGTTAAGAGAAAAAAAAGTACTTTTCATTGTAAATAAGAGCAATATTATGACAATTTTGTGCCAATGTAAAATGTTAAGACTTTTGTTTTTACTTTTGGGTTGAGATTGAAAACTACCACTACTATCTCTTGTTCAAAATGGATTTGAAGGGGTTTTTTTAAGTAGAAAGACACGGGGCTCTAGTGGGGGCTTTGAGTGTTTTGGGAGCATTTTTTATTTTTGCTAAATATGAAATAAGATGCTGGTATTGTTTAATAAACCACCTACAGATTGTCAGCCAGTCCACTTTGAGAAATACTGCATTAGATATCCCAGATAACTGAGAGCTGAAACATGTATTTATCCTGAATTTGGAAGCATTTGGTGTTTTCAGTCACTTGTAGGTCTTAAGCAGTAAAATACTGCTTTTATGCATTTTATTTTTATCTATTCTCTCCCATTTATGAAAAAGAGAGCACCTGATTTTTTTTCTCACTAGATTTAATGCTAGCTGACATTTCTTCCACATTTCTCTGTTAAATCTCAAAAGCTTATATGCCATATAGATAAAGCAATAACACTTCTAGAATATCTGATTACAGTCTGGCACACCATCTATTGAAGACAGAGTGAGGAAGCAGTTGGGACATTAAGGAGCATGAGGAGTTTGTTATGGAACTTGTGTAGCTGGCAACTTTCCATTGAGACCTTCCAAAAAGCTTTGTGGTACCCGTGGAAGGGCCAAAATTCCCTTCCATGCTGCAGTTGTGCTTCCCAGGGAAATGGGAAGGAGGGAAGGTCTGGCACAGAGATGTTGGAGCTCCAGGTATGCTGTGGAGCTGAATTATGCGATATTTTTATGCTTATGCAGTGTGTGTGCAGGTGTGTGGGTGATGTTTGATGGCTCAGGGAATTAGCATGAGCATGAAAAGCTCTACGGATCCACCAATTTCCAAGCAAAAGCAGATTGTCCAGTACATGTGCTGTAGTTTTGACTGTAGAGCCACTCTGCAGGCAATCAGCAAGCCCCTCAGCCCTGAGGATAAGGGGAGTGATTTGGTTATGGTCCAAATGAAAATTTTGCATGTTTGGACTTACACCAAATACAGGAATGGTGTCCTTTAATGTCAGTTGCAGTATTTTTGTAGCTCACATCTCAGGTTCCCATTTGGCTGAGTTGGGTGTATTTGCCAATTTTAGTACCCATCTTTTGTCTTGAGAGTAAAAAAGTTCTTTCCCATTGCTACTTTTAGTGCTAGGATCCAGTATTAAGATCTGGTAAAAACATACTCATTGATTTCAACTGTGGATCTTGCATGAATATGCAGGGATTTATAATCAGTGGTGATTGGGAAGCTGTTAGAAGGAGGAAATGGTTGGTTTGTTTCAGTGTAACTGTTCTGTCCAGTCTCTGTTATCCCACTGCACTTAGACATTGAAACTCACTTGTTTGTTTAGCAGCCTGCAAAGAAGGCCAATTGCTTATCAATGGATTTTACCTCTGTGCTTGTTACTCCACAAGTATCTTTTCATAGGGCTTCTCCAGCTGCAAGTTTTTATCTGGTGCATAAGCTCTAAGTTCTGGCTATTGGCTTTGGCATGATTTGCTCATTGAGATCTCAATGGTAAAAAGGAGAGATAGATTACTTACTCTAAAAAAATGCTGAGATATTAAATTTTTTAAATTTAGACATTTTGATTAGTAGCCTCATTTTAAAAATCCACTAAAATATCTGATTCTAGTCTGCTGTAGCATGAACTATGGTTCACAGACTGGCTGGCAGCTTGTTCGTTGTGGTATTTCATATTTAGCAAGCTTACACGTTTTAAAAGGTAATTTTTTTCAAAGTGTTTTGATGTTTGAATAGTAGCACTTTATCTGATGCTTACTACTGACTGAACTATTGGACAAAATAAATTGGGTTTGGAGAGAGATGCTTAATGGGTTTCTGTACAGAGATGATTCAGATTACACCCTGGTACGAATGCTTTCTGTTTTTCCAACCATTTCTTGTTGATGGTTCATGTGTTTCTGAGGGATTTTCAGAAAATAGATATTAACAAGATAATGCTATTATCTCAATTTTCCTGTCTTAAAAAGAATATGAAGCCTGCATTTGGGGGGGGAAGGAAAAAAATGGTGCAAATAGAAACTTACAGGGTACTTGTAAATTTATCTCTGTGATCTCTCTCAGCTAGCTGCAAATTAGCTATGTTTACTGTATATGTTTCTGCTAAGCATTATTTTTAACATTAGATCAATTACCTGGAAATCAGTATTCTTTTTTTTTTTTTTTTTTTTTTTTTTACTTAACTTATTTGAATTTTGATAACTAAAGATAATGCACAACAAAGTTTAAGGAAGTTGTTACCCTTTTGCACCTAGGCCAGGGGCCTGAGACATGAGTGAAAGGGTTGGACAGTTTATGTTAAGCTGTTTTTTTCTTTAACTAGAATATATCCACAAGGAGTAGACTGTAAATGATCCAGTGCAATTATCTCAGTACATTGCGCACCACAGTAACAGCCCATAATAATCTTACAGGAAAATTAAGGTAAGAGAGTGAAGGTTTTATCTTATCCAGTGTATCCAGATTTGTTTTCCATTTGGTTTGCTTCATTTACCAGTGATCCCATTTTAACCAGTCAGTTTGGCAAGGCTGTTTGTGTAAGGTTTGGGGTTTTTTTCTGTAACAGGTGCTATACTATGTGTAAATACAAAGGGAAAGAGTATTATTTTGATCCTTATTAACAATCAGATGGTGGCAATATTTTTGCCAGTTACTTCTGGTAATTAATTTGCATTTCCAGCTGTGGCTTTCAGTTGTCGAATTTCATCTCGGTTTCATGCTGCTGAATGGTGGACTGCAAGTGTGGACTAAATCATCTCAGAGTTGAATAGCTCCTTTGTTATTTAGACTAACTCTTGTGTTATCTTTATTAATATAGGGGAGATGCAAAGGCTCTTCCCATAGACTTCTGCCTATAAATTTGTTTAAAAGCACATGAGGGGGAGGAAAAAAAGACAAACCAACAACCTAAATGTTCCATCTTGGCTAAGCAGCTGGGGTGGTTGGTGGAAAACGATGGAAACTTGAAATTGGTCAACACTGGACAATGTGAAAATAAATTCAGCTTTTGTCACTGCAGCTACTGTATGCTTTAAAGGGCCTTATGTATTTGTCCTCATTTTGATAAAATGAAATTTCTTGCCATTAAAATTATACACTAACTTCTACTGAAAACCAGCAGTTCCCAGGATAAATATACTAATTAACATTTAACAAGTCTTGTTTTAGTCTTAAGTAAAATTTCATTCTATTATGTGAAAAAATGCTGTTATGCATATTTTGTGGATATATTTAATTTCAGTTGACAAATAGTTGTCTAGGTACAGACTTGAAAATATATATATACTTTACTTGTGAATCTTAATTGTTTAATTGCAAAATAAAGATGTGCTTTAGTAATTTAAAGTTTAATATTTTTTTGCGACTTTCTTGCTACTGTACACATGATTTTGCTGTGCCACATTGTATATGTGTCCAATGCCAGATAATGTTCAGCTTGTATTTTTGTTCTTGACACTGTATGACATGAATACACCCCTGTGGATTGTGCCCTAGAAGAGGATGCTAAATTATCAGGAATTAAATTGCTTGGTTAAAGTGTCAGACCAGGTTTTTGCCTGAATATATATAAACACTGCAAGATTTACTCTAATGGAATAATAACTTTTAAATTATCTTCTATACAGTGAATGTATTGGAGGTGATGTTCGGTAGAGATGATAATCTGATCAAAAAGCTGTGAACATATGACGAACACTGATGGTGAAGAACAAAAATTCCAGATGGAAGCTTGTGATGAAATATTTGCTGCCAAAAAGTAAGGGGATGTTCAAAACAAATGTGGGTAAAGATGATGAAAGGAGGCAAGACAAAAATCTCAGGAGGAATGAGAGCCTGAGACCCCCATATATTCTTAATTCCACTGGTTAATACAGGATTTTGAAGTGAGGACAAGGTGTTTGGATTTGAAGTACAAAAAGATAAACTAGTGGGAAAGCACTTCAAGGAGAAAAACACAAGTAAGAAGAGGCATCCCAGTAGGAGGAGATTTGTTTGACCTGGAATAGGAAGACCGTATATAAGACAAGTGACAGATAACACAGATGAATGTGTACATACTTGGACTGTATCTGAGTAGCAAATAGTGAGGAAGGAGGAGACTGTAATTACAGGAAGAGTAGCAAGAGGGTGGTGTGAAGTGGAAATTGCAAAGCTGAGCAACTAAATTTTTGTGTCACTGAAACTACAGGAAGGAAATAATCTTGGTGCCAGCATGGGAGCTTGTGAATGACAATGGAAAGAAGCTCAATTTGAGGAATAGTTTAAGATGGTTAGAAAATTTAGGAACAACGTCCAAGAATCAGGGAATTCCCCAGAATTCTTCTTCTAATAGGAAAATGTGAATTGGTGTAGACTTAATAGCAAGGAGACTCCCATTTACCTGACAGATCTCCACTGCAAACTAAGCATCTTTGATATGCAAACGATTGGTTAGTTGATCTGTACTGAGAATTCATGAGATACCTGCAAACCTACAAGATTAATTATTTTTCCACGTTAAAGACAGTAAGATTTTGTATGGTTTCTTTGGGAATTTTATTGCAAGCTCCCGCCGATATTTCATGACGGGGTACCGAGAGCAAGCATAGTCCCTGCTCCTCTGAAAAAAATTATCTAAATTCCCCCCCCTGTGTTGTGATTCACCTTCCTGAATAAATAACCAGGCTCAACGTGAATCTCACCTTTCCTCAAAGCTCAACCTGCTCCTCCCTGCGGTACGAGAATGCTCTTGTCAACAGACATTTAATAAAATCAGCCTGTTGCTTCGCCAGCAAATAGTGGGCAATTACCTGGCAGGTTTTTTAATGTTTTTTTCCCCCGCTTCATTAAAGGACATCAAGGTAATTCGATGTCTATTCAGGCACTGGAGCTGAGGCACTAATGTGGGTTTCATTATGCCGGTTCCAATGCCTGGAAGGGTCTGACCGAGTGTCTCACCCCGCGATTTAGAGCCGAGCATAGAAAATACTGTGTTATCTTTAGCCAAAGGATCTGCTTTCCCAGCCTCGCTTCCCAGTTATCCTGGGATTTTCAAGGAGTCTGGAGTTCCTTTACTCAGAGCTTTGTCACCCTCAGCTGGCACTACGCACAGGGAGTTTATATTGCCTTTCCTGAGCTTTTTCATTTGGACGTCTCAAATACTGGCTTGGACACAAATATTTAGGTAATAAAAAAACCACAGTGAAGTGCAGCCCTCTGTAATTGCTGCCAAGAAGGGGGGCTTGTCCCCCAGGGCTGGAGTGACGCGACAGCAAAGCGATGGCAGCGCGGAGCAGCGGCACAGGCTGTGCGTCTGGCTTGGAAGGACTTCAAAATACAAACTGAACTTTGTTGTCGCAGCCTTACTTCAGTGTGGAAATACTAACAGTGTTCGTTCGTACACCGCTCTGCTTTCTTTAATGCACTGCTACCACTGCCCTTTCAGGCAGTGTTTAAAGATAGGATTTTCTTATAAATGTAGTGGTTGAAGCGTGTGTTTGCCTGAAGATTCCGGTTCCCGCTGGGCAGCCGAGGGCTGGTCACAACTAAGGGAGGAAGCCTCCACTCCGCATTAGCAAAAACTCCAGAACTTTGGGGAAATACTTTGAAGCGCGTCCCGAAGGCTCAACCCCCAGGGTGCCCCATCGCCCCCGCTCCCCCCCGCGGCCCCTCCGGCCGTTCCAGGCTCCGCGCTGCCGCCCCCCCCCCCCGGCCAACACGTGGTCCGCGCCGCGCCCCCCCACCCCCCGCGGCGGCCCCTCCGCCGGGCGAAACCACCTGGCACGAGAGGGGGGCGCCCCTTCTCCGCCGGACTCCGCCCCGTTAAAGGGGCGATGGGCTCCCGGCACGGCGGGAAGTACAGCGCTCCTTCTCTCGTCCGGCTGCCGCCCTTCTTTCCTATCTGCCGCCCGCCGCCTCCATCTCCGCGCCGCCGCCGAGCAGCAGAGCGCGGCCGCGGGAGCCGCCAGGTGAGCGAGGGCGGGGGAGGAAATGGCCGGCGCGTCGCTGCCCGTTTAAGGGCCTCCCACGTCGCTCCGCCATGTCCGGCGGCCCGCCCCTCCCGGGGCTCCCTCACCGCCCCCTGCCCGCCCCCGGGCCTGAGGAGCCGCCGCGGGGACGCTCCCGCCTCCCCGGCTGTGCCGCGCCCGCCGCCCCGCAGGTGAGCCCGGCAGGTGAGGCCGCCGCGGCCCCCGGGCGGGGCCGGAGCGTGGCCGGAGCGGGGCCGGGGCGTTATGTAAGGGCAGGGGCGCCGCGGGCGGGGGTCGGAGCGGGCGGGCGGGCAAGGCGCCGGGCGGTGCCGGCTCTCGGCTGGGTTGGACCCTCGGGCTCGGGGCTGACTCCCCTCACGGCTCCGGCTGTGTGCCTGCTGGGGCGATGCGAAGCGCCGTGCCCGAGGGGCGCTCGCCGGTCCTGGCTAAGCCATTCCTGCCTGGAGAGCTGTGAGCGCGGCTCTGGGGCGGGAAGGGTCGCTTATCGCTTGTTTTCCATGGGAGAGGTGGAGTGTGCGAGCCAGGAAAGGAGCCGGTGGTATGTAGCGCTTAGTTGCTTCCCAGCTGTGGAAGATCACCGTCACGAAGGAGCGCGCGGTGGCGTTTGTATTAATGAGAGATTGCAGAGAAGAGTAGGCGAGCTGCACGATCGCTGGTTTGTTCCTTAAACGTACTTTCAAGTAGTCCCAAAAAGTCACCCAACCACCGTCAAAAGTCTGAGCTGGGTTCTATTCAGAGATTTTCACAGCCAAAGACTGTGGGTGTTTAAATCAAAGTGAAAATCTGTTTGACTCGGACAGTTCTTTATCAAAGTCTGGGGTTTTCTAAGAACTTTATTGCAAGCTACTATTTTTTTTTTATTTTTTTTTTCTTTTTTTTTTTAGTTTCTTCTGTTAAAAACTTAACCCGTTCTTTTTCTCTCTTGGATTTTGTAGCAAAGATGCTGAGCTTTTTCCGCCGCACGCTGGGACGCCGGTCCATGCGTAAGCATGCGGAGAAGGAAAGGCTGAGAGAGGCCCAAAGGGCTGCAACCCACATCCCTGCAGCTGGGGATGCCAAATCCATCATTACCTGCCGAGTAGCGCTGCTGGACGGGACAGATGTCAGCGTGGACTTACCGGTACGAGTGATCCACATGTGGTTTTGAAATACGCATGGTTTGTGTTACTCTGGTGTGGATTGCTGTTTGCAAGTTAGCTAAAGGCATTGCTCTTTGCTGTTGGCAGCCGACCCTGTGCCTTGATGTCCACTAAGTTACTGCTCATAAAAGGATACTGAAAGAATAGTTAACTTTGCCATTCATTGAGAATGTTTTGTTAGATGTCATCATGCCTTTCACACTGAACACTTCCTAATGTTTGAATGTAATTGTTGTGCCAAGGCTTAACTTAGAGAGGGTAAGCTGTTGGATGACTTGGATTTTCCTTTTAGTGAGGTATCTGTCTTGAGAAAGAAGGTGAATCTCTTGGTATAACTTGTTGAAGAGGACAGG
This sequence comes from Lichenostomus cassidix, assembly GCF_008360975.1. Lineage (NCBI taxonomy): Eukaryota > Metazoa > Chordata > Aves > Passeriformes > Meliphagidae > Lichenostomus > Lichenostomus cassidix. Next base: position 25,830,148 of record NC_139488.1, read on the forward strand.
TGAGCAGAAGTACTTGCAGGAATTTCTATGTGGGGTGGCTTGGGTTTGGTTTGGTTTTGTGTCAGGGATGCAGTTTTCAATGCTAACTTGGGAGGGGAAGAGGAAAAATCTACTTCCTTCCCCTCCTCGGGGCAGATTATATAGCAGGGATTGTCTCATAGCATGGTGCTTTATTGGAAGTGAGGTGTTACCCACTGTTTTACATTTCTAAGGCTTCCTTAATACGCACGTGCCTGTTCTGCTTGCCTAATTATATACCTGGTTTTGGCCAACAGGAAGAGCAGTAGCACCAGAAGTGATGTGCTCTGTTTTTCCATTACCATGTGCTAGAGTTGTTAGTGACTTGTTTTGAGCTTGCAGAGCTGAGCATTAGGAAGTTAGGAAGGTGTGGATCTGCGAGACCCGACTAGTTCCATAGGATTTTGGCTGCAGTCGCAGTTGTGCTGGTGTTGGAACTGCTGACAAGAAAAAAAAAAAGCCATTTCAAGACTGGCTGCTCCACACAGCTCTTTTTTCCCCTTTCTTATTTAATCGTGGAGTGTTTAGGTAGTGTGAGGAAGTCAGCTTGTTGATTGAGCGGTGTTGTTGATGTAGTGAGCAGAAACAACTCTTGTGATATCCAGAACCACAAATAATCTGGAGTTAGAGAAACACTTTGGCATCTTTATTTGCAAAATGACTGTACAGATAGGCGTTTATAGAGGGCAATAAAGTTAATTTGTAAATCTCTGAAGCAATGTAATGAATATATCCAATGTTCATAGGCTGCTTAGTGCCTAGGATGTTTGATTTGGGGCCAGGAATGCCCACAAACACTTTATAGCAAGAGTTAACTCTTAAAAAGTACTCAAGTTTAAATTGGTGTCTCTACATAACTGGAGCAGTAATCTTTGGAGCTGGAGTTGGCTCTGTAGGCAAATTCCTGGCGGCTCTAACAACATTGCTAAGGCTTTGAGGAGCATAAATTGAACCTGAAGAGGTGTCACGACCTGCCACCTGGACTATAAATCTCAGACCAGAGTGCAGTAGTTACTGTTTATTTCTACAAGGAACTCTTCACTCTTGATTTTTTTTTTTTTCTTTAAAAGCCAATACAGACCCTTGACTCTGGACATCTAAGTTAAAAGTAACAATAGCCAAATATTCTAAATCAACATAGCCAGATGCCATAATTACAGCGCATCGTCAGTGGCTGACATATACCAGTTTCTTCAGTGATTAAAAGACAATAAATTAAAAGTAAATTAAATGTTTCATTTCAAAGTACCTAAAGTGTTTATTCTTGTTTTTTCACTTGCATCATTCATATTTTGGGGTTGACTTTTAAAAAGGAAAGGAAAAAAGCATAGGGGAGACAGGATGAAGTGGGGGGGTTTACAAAATCCTGGCAAAAAACATCACTTTCTGAAATGTAAAGCTTAAATTAAAAATACATGCGTATATATATTTTTTTTTTCTTTTACAAAAACTTTCTTTGAGAATCTCTGTGCTCTTTGAGCTAAGATATTTTCTAAGACTGGTTACTGTTACTTTGTTGGCAGTAAATTCACTTTTAAATGAACTCTTTTTCTCGAAGAGGTGCCCCCTTGTCTGCCAGTTCAGTTGTGCACAATCATGTTGGCTACCTAAGCACTGTGAAATTGTTTTATTAAAAAAAAACAAAAAACAAAGCTTTTCTTAAGAGTGAATCATTTAGCAAATAGGTTAGTTCACAGCCAGAGAAAGGGTTGTCCTGGCAGGAATGAATGCCATACCTTTTTAAATCCATGGCTACACAAATACTTTACAGTGGCATAAGTTGTTGCTGCCACAGGAAGAAAAGATGTTGCTTTCGTTATTGTGTTTGTCCTTGTTTTCTCATACACCTTGGCAGAAGAAACAGTTTTTTAGCAGCCAGGCAGTAAGCTAAGTCAAGAAAATGCTGTGGCTGAAAATAATCAGTATAATTTTGTTACGTAGTTTCCAGCTGGAGCGATTCTCCAATCTGGTTCCCCATGTGCCTCCCCAAATGTGGTGAAGAAGCATTTAGAGGTGATACCAGGCATAAGTTTGCTCAAAATGCTGTTGAGCTGTATCTTGCAGTGAATTTGCTCCTGAGAAGAGTATTGTGTATTTGCAATCACTGATACAATCAAACCTGTGATTGCTGAATTTCTGTTTAATTTAAAAGCAAAAGAAAAGGAAAGGCAAAAACAACAATAAGGAGTAACCATAAGGAACATTGCCGTGTAAGCTACACACATTTCAGAGTCATTAAGCAGCAAAGACTGATATTTTATGAATATTGATGATGAGACAGAAGGGGCAGGTTGTAAATGATGCAGTTGAGATTTAATTTATTAAACACAGAGGCAGGATTTGCACAGTAACTCTGCTTTTTGTCCACTGATCTTATCTTTGGTGTCTGTCAAGCCACTTAATCTTTCTGCTTTTCTATATCTTCTGTTGTTTTTAATTAGAAAAATGCCTGACTTGAACTTTTCATCAAAGCTGCAGTCATACACAGTACATAGACTGGATTCTTAGTAAGAATCTACTGCTTTTGCAGCTTTGTTAATGACTGAAGAATGTCAGTGTCATGTATACTATTTACTGACACCTTGGTATGTTCAAAATGGGAGGCATGAACTTAATGTGAGTTATCAGTGTTCTTTTGGGGCAGATTGAAAGGTGTCCGGTTTTTTCCCACAGCTTCGTCTCTGATTTGAAGTTGTGTTTTGACCTGGTATTTTTTCCTCATCTGTTACCACTCTTCTGAAACTTTGTTTCTCCAAAGGCATTCAGCCATTTTTGCAGACTTAGATGCTTAGTGAAACATTTAGAAGTTTGTTATTTTGTATCTTTGAAAAGTGCTTATAAAATAGATGTTGTCGGTAAATGCTGCTGTTGATGTTGTTCATTACACATTCTGCTTTTCTGTTAACCTGAGTTCAACTTGGATGAAAGTCAGGTTATGCTTTTTCTTCCAATTGTTTAAGATCCGTGGGTGGAATGTTTGCTGAGTAGTATGAGTGGTGAGAGGACAAAAACTCTGTTTTGCTGACATCCCTTATCTTACTCTCCATCCTGTTCCCATGCAAAACTAAACTACATCTTCCCCTGCTGCACTTCTGGAATTCCCAAAGCTCAAAAGCCATGAACAGCCCTGGTTTATTACCTGAAGATTCCATTAGCTGAGTCATACCAATCTGGTCTGTCAAGTGAGCCCCTAAACAGCTGGAATATTGGCTCTCCTGGTGGTCGTGGTTTGTGAGGAAAGACAGGTTGCCAGGAAGGGGGACAGAACTTGAAAGCTGCTTTTGTCTGGGATCACCGATAACTTATGAAATAACTGGGAACAAAAATTTTTGTTAAGAATTTGAAATAAAGTGCTGTTTTGAGTAACAGAGAGCTCCAGAGGATTTTAAAATCAAAGTATTTTAAAATTGACTATTTGCTCTGGTCAGTTCTGTGCTATCTGTAATACTAATTGGGAAAGAGAAAAGATAACGTAGATAGAGGGAAGGAACAATGACATAAGTAATGTAATATATGTCCACTTGGAATATGCACCTTCTTAAAAATTTCGGTTTGCTTTCTGTGAGGAAACAAGGTCAGCTTTACAAGGGAGACAGATAGTAAGTATAGGGTCTTATGGAAGCAGAACTGTGCTTTGTGGAAGTCAGGGGTATTTCAGTAAAAAACCTGACCCTGCTTAACCCACAATTTACACAGTCTTCTTGTGCATAATAGAGTGTTAATTGCATTCCAGTTTCTGTACATGCAACCTAAGTTATAGTTAAAAGCTTCCTAATGGTATAAGATGAAAGACACAAATTATGAGAATGGATGCTCTCTGAATAGTTTTTCATCTTGGAATATTCCTTACTTACACATGCATGAAATTTGATATGGAGATTGCAAAATGAGGTGGTTTTGTCCTTATTATAATGAAGTATCATTAAAACAAGGTCTTGTATAAACCAGTCCAAGAGCTGTGTAGAATAGGGATTGAGCTAAGCTGTTTAGACTTTTGGAGTATAAACTAACATTTAAAAGGACTGTATTTGTAGTGGTTATTTTAAATAAAATAAAATCTATCCTGAATGCGGAAATCATTATGGAGTGCCAATGACTTTTTGTTTGAAGAGAGATGATTTGTGTTGATCCAACTACAAGATCAGAGATGTATTGTGATAGTTGATTTTACTCAGTTATCCACTCTGGTTTATTAAAAACTTGTAGAATATTTATGGCCACTTGGTGAATATTTGTAGATGTAAATATGAAATACATAATGTTTGTGGCATGGATGCTGATGAACAAGAAAATCTAATACTGCTAAAAATGTTGGAAAGTCAGTCATCAAATAAAATGAATACTCTGAGTGTTCAAGGCTGACCTCTAAAGTTTCAAAATAAAGCTCAGCTGACAAAAGGAGTAATTACATAAACACTTGAACATGTGCCTTTGTGTGTGTGTTAAGGCTATAAAGTTTTGAATTAAAACTTTTTTTCCCATGTGGTCTTCTTTCTGAAAGTATTGACATGGTTTTGAGTGTTTGCTTAAACTACTGAAAGGGCTTTAGGGGACTGAAACTGGACAAAATCAGTCCTGAGCCGTTTTCCAAAGAGGAGGTGCAGTCTGTGTGCTGTGAGGGCGCCTAGCCATAGTGCAGGGTGAGCCAGATGGAAATGCATGGTGAGACTGAATGTAAGACAGAGGATGCTGAGTTGTTCCAGCACGTGTGAACAGCACAGACTGCCTGCAGCGAGTCCTGCTCCAAGTGCAGCCTCTTTGGGGCAATGGCAGGCGAGCATTTCAGTCTTGGTGCAACGCTCCATGCCCTGGCACTGTTGGAAAGGAGGGAGGAAGGGAGCAGCTGGCAGCAATCTGTGCTGCTTGCAGAGTACATTGTTTGGCCTGCAGTGTGCTGCCAGAGTGTTTCTGGGGCTGGTGCTGCAGGCTGGTTTAGTTGAAAGTTTAGCATTCTTAACTCACAGCATAACAGTGAATTTTGTCTGAAGTCCTGCTTTCCTGCTGAACTGCCTCTGCAAAGAGCTCAAAGGCTTGGGACTCTCTGGTGCTCTTAGTCAGAGTGCTTGTGAGAAACCTGCAGGTGGAACACCAAATAAAACTGAAATGTTTGGGAATGTAATGAGGGGAGGCATTTAATCTGTAAACCTAAATGCTGAACAAGCAGTTTGGATAAATGCTGTATTAGAAAGAATTAAAAAATCAGTTAAATCAAATTTGTAGTTAGATGACAAAAACTTTCAGGGAGATGAAACAGACTTCCACAGAATAAACTGACAGGTGTGAATGTTTTGAGTCTTTGTGGTTTTATGTAATAGGGTCAACACACCTGAGCACAGTACATTAAAATCCTTCTACATAGCATACTAATGAATGTACAGTTATCATGTGTATTGAAATCAGTTCTTCATTAGGAAGATTTTTGGGAAAGGCCTTTTTCTTTCTCCAGAGAATAAAAGAACAAAATGTTTCATCCCAAATGCTTATCTTCCTGTATTTGTGAGACTTTGAGTAAATAGAAGAATTGATAAGCTGTGTCTCTGATGGTAGGCATTCTCCTCAGCCTTCTGGCCCACAGGGATTTATATTCACAAGTGTGTATGGCAGTGTTGTCAAAAACTGAGGATAAACCAGAGAGAGAAGCAGAACTAGTGTCTTGCTGTGAATGGCATCTTTAGATGAATGAGAAAATTGACTGGAGAGTTTGGAAAAGTTATTTGAAGGATTGATCCTCCGTGTTTGAGCAGAGGAGCTGCTCCATTTGTAGGTCAGTACTTAAAGCTGTAAGAAGATCAGGGCGATACAAATAATGTGTACTTCTAACACTGCCTTTGTAAAGATAAGGGGTTTTAACCCTCCGATTCTCCAGCAAACCTTAATGGTGTTAACTATAGACACTGTTTGCATGATATTGAGATGAAATCTTTTTCCTTTAAAGCTCACAGTTGGAGCTTTCTCATGGCTTAGTTGTTTGTAACCTGTGGTTTGGGAGAAGGGGATTTACTTCATTAAAAAAATGGACGGGCTCATCTGCTGCTTCCGTGCTGCTGTGGTCTGCAAGCACACGTAGGTGACACCCTAGCAACTGGGTAGCTGTAAATCCTGAGTAGGGATCCGTACCTTCTCTCTGTGTGTGTAAATGGTGTATTTCTAAGGAAACTGGTATGCATATGAATGGCAACCCTCCTGATGAGTTGACAAAAACCAAGAAGGGAAGTTTTTGCCACTCAGTAGCTACTGAAGACAATAGCTACTTTTAGATACTGTCAACAAAAAATAGTAACACGATCACTTGAGGAAATCTGAACAAAAAGTACAGCTGCAAAGACGCAAGGGGTAATAAGTCCCATGAAGGTAATGCCTATTCATTTATTTTTCATAAAGTTCATCTTGTATAGGGACCTCCAGTTCTTCACAGAGAAAGAAATAAAAAGGAGAAGTATTCTTTTCTGATATGTATTTTAATTAGTAAACTTAGTAGGTGGGTATTTTGGTCTGGGTTGTTTGTTTCTTTTTCAAGTTTCAGAGAAAAAGAACTCCTTTGCTGTGATTAAAAACCTTGAGATGTGAGCTATTCCGCTGGTGCTCACCCAGCACAAGTTTTCTGCAGTTGCTGTGAGCCTGTGTTGCTTCTCCAGCGCTGGTGTGTACTAGCTGCTCTAGTACTGAAAGTGGCTTTGACATCAGGCAGGCAGGTTTGGGGCACCTGGCTGACTTATCCTCATGGATGTGTGTCCATGAAATAACTGACACCTCTGAGACCAGGTGACGAGGGTGTAAATGCTGCCTTTCAAGTTTTAGGCAGTGACTGAGATGCCCGAGCTGAGGAGAATGTCTCGGGATCACCTTACCCCGGCAGTGAAGGGACAAGCCAGCAGGCCGAGGTGAACACCCAACCTTGTTGCTGGGCTGCCGGGGTTAAGCCCAGTCTTTGTAACACCTACTCAGGCAGCAATTGCAGTTATTAGGAGCAGCAGGAGATGTCATTAGTTGGGAGCACCCCTTTCATTGGGGAAAGGGGAGGAGGGGGGTGGTGGCCATGTGATTCATGCTGAAGTGATCAGAAGATGCTTTTATCTACTGTGGCAAAACAAGTAGATGTCCTGCCCTATATATGTGGTATATTTGATTTACTTTTCCCTGTTGTTGATTCTCCTGCTGTGAGATGTTTGCTGTTGCTTCCTAGAGAGAATAGCAAACTGTGTAAATCGAAACTGTTTTACCGAATTGCAAATCCCTGAGGAGTTTAATTTGTGCCCTGAAGGGAAGACTAGCCACTGACTGGACTGCTTGCGAATGCAGTTGTTAGTGGTTCATCTGTAACCATTAAACAGTTTGAAAATATTTGTCCTTTGAGTGTAACCTGAGCTCTTGCTGCAAGGAAGAGAAAGGAGAGGGGTAAAAAAGCGTGGGGTAGCAGCATGATAAAAATGTCACTTTCACAGAATCACAGAGCATTCTGATTTGGAAGGAACCCACAAGGATCATCGACTCCAACTCATACGTATAAGGCCTATACAGGATTTGAACCCACAAGCTTGGTGGTGTTAGAACCAATGTTGCCATGAGAAAGTTAGGGCAATGCTTCACAAGAAATGTAGTAAAAACATACCTTTGCTTTTTGAAAACACTTGAGATAGCAGTTTTGTTGAATACAAAGAAACTAATTTTGATTCATGAAAGTTGACTGGTTACAAGGCATTTATATTTTTGGTTGCCACTTGTTTAAGGAGGAAGGACTTCAGTAAGTAAAGCACATGTGACACTTCTGCTGACTTGCACCAGATACAGCTGCTGATGTTTTAAGTCATATGCAAAGTAGTACATAATTAATTCCATCTTGACAGCCCTGGTGATTTAAGTCAGAAAACAACCAGTAGTCCTGCAAATCTTTCCACAGCCCCTCCACTGCTTCTTCAGGGACTTTATCCCACATTAGTCATTCTGGGTTCAATTCATCTTTGAATACTCTGCTCAGGTCTCCAAAATGGTGAACACATGGTGAAACTAATTTGACACTGCAGAAATAGAAGTTTCACTTGTTGGTAGCTTGAAATAGTATGTGTAGTATTCCAGGCAGGAGTCAAAGTGCTCCTATCACCAGCAGGGAATTTGGCTTAGGTAACTGGTTAATTGCACTTTTTAAAGATGGTCTGTGGAAGAATTGAGAAGGATCTAAAATGTTCTGCTCAATAAGGGGAGATTTTCCACTGGTTTTACACAAGATGCAGAAAGTGTCGTGCAACATACAGTGTTTTTCTGGTTTTGCTGAATTGATTTAACTTGTATTATTATATTGTTATTTAAGCAGAAGATATCCTGTGTTGAGAAAAAATATCAACTGTGATATTCCAAGACCAAGGCTACAGACTCAACTAGTGGAAGAAAAGTGTAGGTTTGCATATATAGACGGTTTGCCTTAAGGCTTCTGTTAGGAGCTGGTGTTTAATAAATCTACTCTTGCCCAAGTAATATTTTTTTTCCTGAGGCCAACAGAAAACACTTAATCTGAACAAATTTGATGAGGTTAACACCTTAGTATTTGCATTATACAGCGTTTTGTAGATGATGTATGTGAAGTTGCCTGTTGGCCCAAATGCCTTCCATTCCTTCTATTCTACCCAGTACCTGGAAATAAATGACTGTGAGAATTTGCTTAGACAGGCTCAGTTTACAAACTTCTTTTGAGATTTTGCTTTGAGCTGTGATATGTTGTATTGGATTTAACTGATACATCAAGTAAACCAATGATTATGATTGTAAAGTTGAATATTAAATATTTGAAGATCGGGATAGAGGAAGGTGGCAAAAATTATGCATGCAGCTTTACTTATTTAGATATTACTTACTGATTAAATCAGATTATTTCTGAAAATAAGAATTTGGCTGGCCCAGAATTTTGAGAGGTGTACTGACTCTGCTAATTAGTAGCTTACTAAAAATGTGCTTAGAAAGGTAGCCCATTTCTCATGTTGTGAATGTATAAATATTAAGATAAAAGATTGCAAGATGGTGGCTTTAGAGAAAAAGAGAAACCCTTAAGCAGCTTGCAGAGTAAGCCTAAATAATGTCTACATTTCTTTGCATTTAATTTTTTTCAACACCATGACTTTTACTTTGATCTTATAATTTATTAATGTATTTTATTACATTCAAGCATCTTTGGTGTTAAAACTCTTAAGCTATTTTTTCCATTTATTGTTATAAAGGAGCTCATAGCATGAAAAATATATGTTGTGTAGAAACTGCTCAGCGCTATTTATGTGCCTTCTCTCTAAAAACAGCTGTTTAATTTTTTAGATCATCACTGTAAAAGTGATGTTTCCTTGGGGCCAGAGCTGTTTTGTTCATAAATTGTGTATGAGCATATGAGCTGGCTTTTTGCACCTAGAAGTAGTTTTATGAACTTAGTTTTGTAAATGTGGTATCTAAGTGCTGTTTATTCAAGTTGCTTGCACCAGGCTGTTTCCTGGTAGTTGTTAAAACCACTTGCTAATGGAATGCTATCTCCTAATTCAATGGGCTTTGCTACCTGCTTCAAAACTGGTGAATTGCCTAGATACCAAACAGTAGTAAATTCATAAGCAATTTGCTGTACTTGGCTCCGAAAGTTTTCCAGTACATTAGTTATTGCAATTGTACTGGCTGTGTTTCCAGTTCTATTCAATGTCAGTGAGTAAGGAAAGCCTAAAAGGAAAAATGACAAAAAGACATTTTAATGCTGTCAGGCAAGTCAGTGTTGACATTTTCAAAAAAAGGAGATTATGTAATTTCTTTACAGATATTATTTGTTTTTCCTATGGGGTGTACATTTGCCTTTGAGAAGAACAGCCACCAAAAATATGAGGGGGGGAAAGAAAAAAAGGTGTCCACATTGTATTTTCAGAAACTAAACTTTTTGAATTAGAATATAACATATGCCTAGAAGAAGGTAGATGCTGCAATAAATCTACCTGTTGTGTACTAAATCCTGTTATCTTTTCAGAAAAAAGCCAAAGGCCAGCTCCTGTTTGAACAGATCATGTATCATCTGGACCTTATAGAAAGCGACTACTTTGGATTGCGGTTCATGGATTCAGCACAAGTGGCAGTGAGTAGTTACACTCTTTTTTTAAGCAACAGCCTGAAAGTTAAACCTTAATATTGACAAAAAATGCTATCAGAAAGCTGCCTTTTGTGAATTAAGTTTTATGGAGAAGCTCTGTGGTGTGTGGTTTTTAGTCTCCTCAAGTTTAATTCCACCTCCAGCACTCTAACATAACCATACTGTTGTCTCTTCCTTTCTTGTTTTCACGTGTTCTTCTCACACCTCCTATTGTCACTAGGCAGACTGGTCCAGTAGGACCCCAGAGCCTGGTGTGTCACACAGAGCTCTTGATGCTGATGATGGAGAGAGGAGGGGGCAAAATTAGTGTGTTCTTGGCCCTTCATTGTTCTACAGAGAGGAGAAAGTTTTCCTTTGGCAGTACCATCAGCTTTCTCATCAGCAAAAGTCACCTTGTTAATGTCTGCTTGCAAGAGTGGTGTACCTTTGTTTTGTTCGAATCAGTTGTCACTCAGACCTGCAACTGTAAGTTTTTGGGAGAATAGGGGTTTGTTTGTATTTATCAGTTTGAATATAGGGTTCTTCCAAGCCCAAGTTTGTTGGTGTTTGAGTGTTTCTAAAAACGTAACAGGCTTTGAAATCAAAGTAGAGCATTGTCAGAAGCAACCTCAGTTGCACAGTTTTTTCACTTGTGGGCTGTGCAGTTTTATATACTTTTTATAGTCAAGTACTGAATCCTGCTGGCAAGTGTAGCTGCAAGTTGAGTCTTTAGGCAAGGAAGGGTTTTTTTCTCTGTCCTGCATCCCTGTAACTTAAACCTGTATTCACTTAGCCCAGCATCTCCAGGTGGGATGAGATGTGAGTTTTTCTGCTGCATATGTCAGTCTTACTTGTTAGATGTATAACCTAATTGGCTTTGTGTTTCAAGGCCACTTCAGAATTACTTCATGGTTAGGATGGCAGAGGGGAAGCACAGACACTTGTTGTTGAGCTAAATATCTGAATTGTTCAAGGTCAGCATACAAAATGGAGGTAGTGACTTATATTCCTTTACTTTTGTGAAGGTCTATGTCCAGAACAATTTGAATGTGATCTTTTAATTGTTGCAGCTTTGTACAATTCCACAAACTTGAATCTTTGAAGGAAGCTGTCAGCTTTGGACATAGTGCTCCACCCCAAAGCACACTTATAACCTGATGGCTTCTTTTTAAAATTATTACCATCAAATGTTATGATTAGCTTGTAATTGCAGAGAATATGCTGTTCAGACAAAATCCTTGGTGTTCAGCCTCTGAAGAGAACTTCATGGCTAGTGGGATTAGCTGCTGCTGGTCTGTAGTTCCCACTAGTGAAAGTGGTTTTAAACCTCTTGCTGAACGTAGACATTTAACACTAAGGAGAAAAAAGGCCATTACACTAGAGGATGGATGGCATTCAGAACCATGCATACCAACAGAAGTGAGAAAACAGTCCATTGCATACCATTTTATATTTCTCAAAATCATGTTAGCTGTGCAGTCCAGGATGCTGAGTATTGACAGTGAAGGACTCTATAGCATTTATGTTTTTGCTTCAGAAAAACAATAATCTGTATGGTTAAGGTACCCTAACTCAGCCATGTGGCTTCTGATGTATTTCCCTCTCTCTAGGATCTCATAAGAGAGGGTTAGTCGTTTAGTTTTAACTGGTAAAATTATCTGTATGATAAGTGTTTTTTTTCTTACTGATCTGTTAGCAAATAAAGCAATTTCATCTTGAAACGTATTAATAAGAGTTAATTTTTTCTGCCACAGCAATGGCTCATGCCTTGCTTTTGTCTTGCAAATTATTACTGCCAGTCCAGAGAGCACCTGATTGAATATTTGATACCACACAATCTGCCAGGTACAGGGGATTTCAAACTTGGTTTGCTTCCTTTTCTTAACTATGTGTGACTGAAAAGCAGCAGAGTAGAGATAACAATCTGTTTAAACTGCGCCTTAATGATGAACTGTGTACAGTGAAGCAGAAAAGATTGTGTTTTGCCAGAAGAGCTGAATGCAACAGCCAGAGATAATTAATTGCTTTAAGAAATGAAGAAGTGTTGCGATAGCAGCCATTCCTGCAAAAGGAGCTGGCAAGTTCTAGCAGAAACCCAATCTGCAGCTGGAAACAAAGAACAGAGACTAATCAAGTGACTTGTCCAAGATTATTCAGGAGACCTGTTAAATAAACAGTGTAAGAATCCAGTCCCTTGCTGTAGACAGAATTGTCCACTGGCTCTGAAGGAGATAATTTTTGTGCTACCCAGTTTAAGAATATTACCGTACTAGCTAGTTACACTTACAGATACAAACTAGCAACATGGAGTTAAACAAAAATTTGAGAAATCCCCCATTTGTTTTAAATACAAATGAGTTTTGAGTAGATTTATTGTGAATAACTTCAGTTGAAGGATTGCTTTTTTTTTTTCCTGCTGCTGCTAAAGTGATCACTAGTTGGGTGTTAGATTTACTGGGGGAAACCCAGATAATAGAAACTCTTCCTGGCATTTTGGATTTTAGTATTCAGGTAATAGTTTCTTTAAAGAAGTTCTCAAAACAGTTAGTGAAGTGAAAGAATTGTCATTTTCATGTGATTTCTGTGTTCATTGTAGTCTGATGTTTAGGAAGGGACCAGTTTTAACCTCATCATCTTATTAAACAATCCTCATTTGCCCAAACTTCTTGAAATGTTGCTGGGTCAGGATTTGAGGGATTTTTGCATGTGTTTTGTTTTTAATTTCTGAAGCAGCAAACTATTTTAGTAAGGACTTCCAGTACTCTGTGCAGTCTGTTGTTTGTATTGCCTTCTGTTTAGCAAATTTTATCTCTGATTTTCAGCAATAGACTGTGCTGTGCAAACCCTCATCAAAAGTAAACATTTTTCCCAGGTCCACTTGAATTCCATTTTAATCACTTGGAATTAATCTCAAGTTTCTCGACGTCTGTGTCTGTCCATTCATGTGTTGTTTTTTTTTTTTTTTTTTAAATTTCATTCCCACCCCTGCTTAAAAGCAGTTCTGTTTCCTTTCTTCCATGCACACCCTCAGCACTGAGCAGAGCTCCTGTGGGCAGCAGCAGCCAGAGCCAAGCAGAGTGAAATGCTGTCAGTGTCTGTCGTGCCTCTCTGTTGCCTTCCCATGGAATGTGGAGGAGATGAGAGAAAACAGGAGGGAGATGAAACAGGGGCGCTCAGCCAGTCCTGGAGCCTAGAAAGGGCTCTCTTTGCCATTCCTGTATCTAAATCACCTCCAAGCCTCCAACTGGTTAGTTTGTATATTTTTTTGGTGGAGGAAGGAGTAAGTAAACTCTCTTAAAGCGACTTTATGGAATAGGAAAAAAGATTGTGTGATTTCCTTGAAGAAAAAAATTGCTGAACTCCATTTCAGTGATAGCATAAGCAAAATTTATGTAAATATTTGCTTCACTCCTCCTTAAGCTTCCTGCTTTATTTTAAAAATGTATTAGATACATTTCAGATAGCTCTGTGCAGCTACTTAGTTTGAATAGGCAATGAGAGCATTCTCAGCTGTGTGCACAGCAGCAGCAGCAGATGGTTCAGTTGTTCTCATCTGCAGCTAATACAGCAATCAGTCACAGCCCGGCTGTGTTACAGGCTGACTTCAGCTCTCTGCAGAAGGCAGGGCTGTTCTGGAGGCAGGAATGTGATTGCACTTGGCATTGCAACCTGAAAATACCGGTTCTTTTTCATACCCTTGTTGCTTTCCTGTCCTCCCTGGGGCTCGCTGTGGACTCCATGTCACATAGTTTAACAAAAGGAGTGTTGCTAAGTATGTAATTCATCTCTGTTAGTTGCAAGGTGACATTTGGGATTGATCTGATGTGGTGTTGTTTCCTGGGCAAGGTGAGCTGTGCAGGACATGGTGTGTTAGGTAGCTGGCTCTGGCTGTTGAGTCAGTGCAATCGTGTTGGACAGGGTGCCATGTTTCCTGTTCAGATGAGTTACCTCCTTTGGAGAAGGGAGCTCCTGGCCATGCACAGCACTAGAAAGGAGACCTGTCCCGCTAGCTGTGTGTTGGATTTCCAGTTTTAACTTCTGATATAAACTCTTCAGCAGTGTGATTATGTGCAACTGTTTTGGGGAGCACAGTGTATATGTGTAGGTGCTTCAGTCTGCCAAGTATAGCCTTTTCCTCATGCTGCCGTACACAGTGTAAGCCAAGCCATTATTTTGGCTTCATGTCCAGAATATGGCTTATAATTAGCATTAGTAGGTGAGGCAGTAACTTCTCCTCCCATGTGACAATTGCTAAAATGTCGCCTGTGAATAGATTTTTGAGAATGAGCTGACTGATGTTGGAACATAGACACATCTGCTGTTACTGCACTCGAGTCACCTTAAAAAAATGCCTGAAAGCCAACAGTATTTATTTTGTCTCTCCCCTTCCTGCCCCAAGTAAACATCACACACAACTGAGTGCCAGAGTCTCCAGCTATGATTTATGCTTCTCTGGCACATTGTAGGCTGACCTACTAATGTGTGAATTAAGTGTTTGTCTGGACAGGATGAAAATCTAGTGAAGTGGTTTGTTAGTGTGTTTTTGTTGATTTTTTTTTTCAAGTAGATAGTGCTGTCTTGAAGATTTGGTTTAAATGAGGTACTACAGGATGTTTCTGTTGTTCAAAACTGACATTTTGCATTACAAACTTTGATCAAAAGGATCTTCAGTGAGCACAGAGAGAACTGTGAATTGTGAAAGATTTGAATTAGATCATTTTAACAAACTACTTGTTATTCCAAGATGATCTTCACTAACACTTCCTTTTTTGTTCTCTACGGGAGATTTCTTTATTGATAATTCAATGAAATTAATTTATTTTTCAGCATTGGCTGGACAACACAAAAAGCATTAAAAAGCAAGTTAAAAGTAAGTGTCCTTTCCATTTTCTCTTGGAACATTGTATTTAACATACAGGAAGTTGAAATGGGTGGTGGGGGGCAGTGTCCTGTGAGGGGGTGAGGGTGACAAGTGACAAAAGCCTTGCATGGTGCTACTGATTGTTTGAAATCTTCCCTCTGTAGCTCATATTACTTTATTCTAATGTTCTTAATTAAACATGTTATCAGCTCATTAATTATAGTTAAAGTGGAGCTGAGGCAGCTGAAGATGTTTTAGTGTTATAGAGCATTGTCCTGGCTATAGGAAAACTTGTCTTGGAGCTTCATGCGTGTGGCAGTCCTGCATGCTTGAATCTGTGTCCAGGCCACCAAGTCCTCACTTGCTGCACAAGGGTTTAGTGTGGCCTGGTTCTTGCACTGATGTGTGCTCTGGTAAGGTGTTGTCTAGCAGCTTCCTTGCTCTGCACTGTGGGAAGTCTTCAGGGATTTGTGGTGTTGTTTTAATGCAAGAGAGGTTTTGGAAGCACTGAGAGGGAGAAAATTCCTCCTGTCAAATGCCAGAATCAGCAGAGCGTTGCACATTTTTAAAGAACTGTTAATCCACCCTTTTGCTGAATTAACTCTTTGGTTTCCAGAAGAGATGATTCTTCTGTAGAAGGGTCTCTTAAATTCCCATAAAGTATGTCTAAACTTCTGTGGAATACAAGGGCCTGCATTGTCAGCAGTGAGTATTTCCCAGAGCCCTGGGAAGGTGTTGCAGAGACCAACAGTGTGCCTGAAGGTTTAGTCAACTGCAGAGCCAAGATGCACAGCTTTCTTGGTGATGGATAGAGCCCTTAAATGTAGGGATTAACCTAGATTCATGTGCTCTTGGCAGGAAGAATCAAGTTAATGTGATATGACCATTGGGTTGACTTGTAACACATGAAACTATTTTGTGTGCATATTAAGTGTCCTTTCACCCTTACATTATTCACGGATTTCCCTGGCATAAAGGAATTCCTGCCCTGTGGTAGAACATAGCCAACCAATTTCATTCAAGTTCTGTGGTGTGATTCTGTGTAATAAAAAGATAAGCTGTCTCATCCAGTAACTGTTACTGCTGTCTTGCATGAATTCTGCTTTGTAGTTGGCCCACCGTATTGTCTGCATTTTCGTGTAAAGTTTTACTCATCAGAGCCCAACAATCTACGTGAAGAGCTAACAAGGTAAGAAGGATTTTGTGCGTGAGAGAGGGACCCAAATAAGGCCAGGAAAATGTTTGCTGTGGTATTTATTTAAACACTTCTGGTGTTTCAGACAATTCTTTAAAGCTGCTGCTTAAAGCTACTTGCCTTTTTGTAAATGTAGTTTTCTTTTTGTAATATGGCTATCTTGAAATAAATGTGCTGTGACATATAGAGATCTAAATATTTATATATTACTTAATGCACCATTTTTCATTAGGCAGTTTTGGCAGCTGATCTGAGTAGCTTATACATGTTGGACCAAGGTTTTTACTGAAGAGAAAAAACATCATTCTTCTGTCTTTATTCTTCTTAAGCTGTTGGTTTCAACTACATGCAGTCATCCTATCTCTGGGCAGAAAAGCATTGACTTGCAAGTTTAGAGCTTCTCTTTGGCAAAAAGAACTTCCGTTAGCATTTCATTGCATGTGGAGTCTTCATAGAGCTTATGGAAAGGGAAAGTATTATTTTACTGCCATGCTGAGCTAAATTGACAGTACTATATGTTAGGATTGTAGTATCAAGTGAGCAGCGGTTCCTCCTGATTAAAGCATTTCTCTGATTCATTCATAGAACTGCATTTCTTATTGGGCTGAGACTACTAGGGGTGCTTTGAAAGAGAACACAACCTACCATCTGTCAGGAGTATAAATCTGTTGAAAAGGCAGTGTTTTCTTGCATTGTTACCGCTGCTGCTGATCCCTTTTGTAGAGTAAACAAAGTTATGTTTTCATGATAGCTGTAGACATTTCATACCTCAGCCATTTGTATGAGTGTGAAGTGCATTTGTTTGTTGTTCAGGTCTATGTCTGTGTGGATCTTCGATCTGCACTCTAGCCAAATCCCTTGGAGTGCTACCAGGAAGATTATAGTAGCATTACCCCTTCCAGCCATATGTACCCTGTGCAGCTTCATATTTATGTGTGGTAACATAATGTAACTGCTGCTTTTTAATGCTTTCCTGCTGATCGCGAAAGAATGTTTTACCTCCCCATTCATGTTCCTGAAAAAACATTTAACTATCTTTCAAACCAGTAATCGAGGACAAAATTCAGACCTACATCTGTATCTGCTGCTATGGAATGTTTTCATCCATCTTGACTGAGTTCTGCCCGTCAGATGTTGCCATGCAGGTTTTAGCAGGGCAGACCTGAAACCTGAGGGCTTTTAAACACTGTCTGTCTGCATAGCTAATCTCCCAGAACAGGAGAGCAGCAACATGTCCTTCTGTCTTGAGACAGTGTGACACCTTAAAGGAGCAAAAGGAGTGGGAAGTAGAGCTTTGCTGTGGGTTACAGATGGCACTGGCAGGGCCTTTCTAAGGGTTCCACCTGGAGCTACTTTTCAGCTTCCACAGGTGCAGCTTGCTCATGTCCTCAGCCAGTGGTAGTGTAACACAGCATGGGAAGTGCTTGTATTGTTTGGAAGTGTTATGTGGCTGATAAGCACAGAGTGGTCACACTCACTATACACTGAAGGCCTGTGTTCATTTTCATATGTGGGGTCAGTACCAACCAAATTCATTCCACATGTAGAGGCTAGTGTTCAAAAGGCTTTGGATAATAAATGGTTTGGCAAAGTATGTGTGGATTTCTGTGGAACCTGTAGGAAAAACACCTGCATCTGTTTTGTGTCTGTGTGTGAAAGTACGAGGAGACACAGGCACGCGTTGAAGCAGAAGTTGTGTGTAAGCTTTCTGGGCATCTGTGCTAAAATTCAGGCTGGATACCATGGAGGATGCCAGTGTTTTATACTTGATGAGACTTCTTAAAGCTGTGTACCATAATAGAGCAAGGGATATTGGTTTGGAAAAATTGGTATTGCACACCAAAGGGATTTGTATTCAATATTTGCCCAATTTCTAAGCGAGAAGAGTAGAGAATATGTAAGGCAGTGGAAGAAAGCTAGCTCTGAAGAGTAAACAAGTTGAAAAGGCTGCAAGCTACTGTTTATTTTTTGTCAGTTTGCGTTCAGCCTTCTGGGTTAGATTTTAACTACGCAATCCATAGTAGAAACTTTTTTTTTTTTTGCAAGACTTTAAAATAACCTTTCTTTTATGAGATTGGTATGTGTATGAATAATGAAGGAAATGTGGAAGATGCAAGTTGTTCTTTTCTCAAGTAAGATCACAAGAGAAAAAAGAAATTATTACTTGGGTATCCTGTTTATTTTTCCATGCAACATGGTAGTTCAGCTTTTGGCAATTTGTACTTTTGGTTTTGCTTCATTTGAAATGCATGCAGATCACACAAACCCAACTGATAAAGCCTTGAAAAGGTCACAGTGCAGTTTCTTCTGTCTTGAAAACCCGTGTGAAGAATTGAAAATATTTTTATTTGCTAGGCTCTTACTCCTGTTGACTGAATGATACATTAGCACTATTAGTCACTAATTTATTTCTTATTTAATCCTACAGGTATTTATTTGTTCTGCAGCTGAAACTGGATATTCTTAGTGGAAAGTAAGCTGCCTTTTGAACAATTGTAGTGTATTTAGCATAGTGTTTATTACATATATATTTTGATAATTACTAAGTTTTGCTTAGTAAGGTAGTGTTATTTTTTCTCTAAAATACTACTTTTCTACGCATGAATATCAGCAGAGAAGTGCTTAAATTACGTAGTGCTTATCTCCTGTTAATTTTCTGAAAAATCTAGTAATACTTTTTCATTTTCTTATCCCAAACATTTGCAGTTTCTTAGTGTCAGTTACATAAGTTGTCTGTTAATGGTGTCAGTTCAGGTTTTAACAATGCATTTCTCTTCTGGCAGATTGGAATGTCCTTTTGACACTGCTGTCCAGTTGGCAGCTTATAACATTCAAGGTGAGTAGGTGTGAGAAGGGAAGGGTGAAGTTGCACGAACAGCTTTGTATAGACTCTTATTAACTGTTTTAAAGAGTCTGTCATTGTTATGTCCCTAAAATAGACTCTGCCAAGACGTTAGTGATCCAGTGTGAAATGCAGATCTTTTTGATTGTACTTGTGCTGAGAGCATGTACAGAAAATTACTCAGTTCCTCAGGAAACAGAACAAGAAGGTTCTAAACATAAACAGCTTTGCCCCAAAGTCGTGTTCTGAGGTGATTATGTGCAAATCTGTCCACTTTCACACAAGATATGAAGTCTGCAGCCTTCCTGAATCGCTTTGGTGTAGTAAAATAGCTCACTTCTTATTCATTGTATAGTTTCTGCCAAGTGTTGTCGTTGTTGTTCAAATCAGGTATAAAATTGTTTTTGTTTGCACTCAGTTGAAAAGTCATGTGTATAAAATACCAGTTTTTGACTTCATCTTATTTGTAGGAAGATCTTAATGCCCTGTGTTTCATGCTTGTACTTGAGCATTCCTGGTTGAACTGCACTTGTTGGTATTTCAGATCCGTCTTCAGCCCCAAGATGTGACATACCATCCTTTTTTCTGAGCTATACAGCTCTTTTCTTGAGTCAGCTGCAATTTTCTTAATCAGTTGTCTTTAACTTCTGATTCCAGATTAGTATCTCTTATTTGGATGAGGGTGCAATGTTAAAAAATGTGAAGTTTCCTATGGTTCAAGCAGAGGAGTTAATAAAAGAAAGAGGGGAGTCTCGAAGTTTTAGAAATGCCTGCTAGAGTAGGCTTTTGGGTCCTTATTGGAGGATATAGATATATGGCCTTATTCAACCCAGTCTGAGTCTGCAAAAAATCCTGGAACCTCTGCTGTAAAGCTGATGCACGGTCCTCTCTGATGAAGAGGCAGTTTGGAGATGAGCCATGTGTTTGAGCCACACAAATTTCTCTGTACAGCATTCATCTTAAAAATCTGTTGTACTTACTCTGCATGAGGTAGGACTAAGTCACTGAAATTTGTTCTCTTACAAATATTTTTCAAAACACTTTCTTCTTTTCATGCAGGAAGTGCTAATGGCCCTAAGTCATGTGTAGATAGAAGAGCTGGGATTAAACTCTGAAGACACCTGCCTTCTTAACCTGGTCTTTTGTGTGGAAGGAAAGCAGTTAGAATACATTCCATAGTTAAAAATATTAGCATTGTTAGAGCCTTAAGATACAGGTTCAGTAAATAAGATTTTGGAAGAACAAAGTGATCTAATTAGGCCATATATCCACTGCTCTTTGTGGTGGTCTTGTCTTTCCTCTCTCCACAATGAGGCCTGTAGCAGGGCTTTAATCTTACTGTCTGACAGCTGTGTACTTTTATTTAAATCAGCTGGAACCTAAGCTGGCTTTGACAGCATTCCTTTCAACAGAGGCAGGCGTTTTAGTGGGAGTAAATTATTATAGAACTACGGACTTCCTCTGTCAGCATTTAAAAAAAAAAAAAAAAAAAAAGGAGGGAATGAAAAGACTATTATTATGCTTGCAGTGTTCAGAAATCCAAGAAGCAGGTTTTTGTATCCTGTGTCATTTCTGTACCTGTGGGATACTGTGTGCATTTATTTAATGCACACAGACTTCTCCAGGTCTTCCCAAAGATGGCTCTATTTTTCTCTACTCAAACATTTGTAGTTTGATTTTTCAGACAGAGCAATTACTGGCCTGTATCAGACTTCCAAGCTCCAAGTTACAGAATTATTCTTAATTTTTTACTGTGAGCTGAACATTAAAAAGCAACTTGAAATTAGTGGGAGGAGACAGTGCTTAGTAACTCTGAAAATCAGGACATTTTTGTAAAGGTTTCTAACTGTGAGTTTCAGCATTTTAGGTATTTATCTCTCTTTAAAACTGGACTTGCTAGCATCTGTGGAAGATGGAAGTTGTGCTTTTGATGTGGCACACCCCTTGACTTGTATGTTCCAGCATGCTTTCTACGTAGCATCTCTTACTGCCCCTCTGAGCATGCAGCAGTGGACTCGATGAGCCATTTGACCAACCCAGCAGGGTATTTATTATGTACTTAGATGGAAAAGGGAGCAACAAATAACAGCTGCATGATTGTGCCCTGACACAGAGTAATTTTAGCAGGATGGGTCCATATAGAATCATAAAACCAGAAACTGATTTGTAAAATGAGCAAATAGTTTCATGAAAAGTGTCAGAACTGGTTGTTATCTCTTAAGAAGTGTTATTTTAATTCTTTAAGGCAAAATTCCATTGTAACTTTAGTCAGCTGTCATCTCAGTTGATATTTCAGTGATAAAAATGTTGAAAGCTTTCTACAAGAAAGAAAAAAGGTGAGTTTCAGTGATGGTGTTAAATTCCCTTTATAGGAAGCTTTTTAAGGAATATGTCAATAATAGTTTATAAACATTAATACAAAGCTTTTGTGCAGACAACACAACCATTTGTTCAGTGTCCATAATTTCCCTGTCAAAAAAGGTGACACTTCAAAAATAGGGAGAACCGGAGGAGAAGAAGGAATGCAAGAAGAAATTTAGTATCTTAGACTAACTAGAAAAGTATGCAGAAGTTCAACTGTATGCAGAAATATCCACTGTGTTTATTGGGAACAATACTTAATAATGCTGTTCTTTTGTAGCTGAGCTTGGAGACTATGATCCTGCTGAACATGTCCCTGAGCTGGTGTCTGAGTTTAGGTTTGTTCCCACTCAGACTGAAGAGATGGAATTAGCTGTTTTTGAGAAGTGGAAGGAATGCAGGTACTAGATCTTCCAGTGAATGCTACCCAGTTGTTTGCACTGATTTTTCTGTGAAGAGAATGTATTTTAAAGGCACAGCTGACACTTCTGTAGTCTTGTTCAGAAAGAGAATTTTAATATGGCTCTGTCAAATTTTTTTAGAGGGTATAATGTGAAAAAAAAAAGCTTTTCAAAGGTCTGAATAAAATGGTGAGGTTAAAAATCTTGAAACACAATAATTTTTGCAGCAGCATTTTCAGATTAAAACTTTAAAAAGTGACCTTGATGTTCATTAAAATGAACAAGTTTCACCAGTGTTTAGATTTTTTTACAAACTTTGAGAAAGTTCTTTTCCTCTTTCCTCATATACGAGTTTTTCCTTTCTGTGCTTTTTCAGGCATCTACCTAACAGCAAAACTCTTATTTCAGGGGGCAAACTCCAGCACAGGCTGAAACTAACTACTTAAACAAAGCTAAGTGGCTGGAAATGTATGGTGTAGACATGCACATAGTCAAGGTATGTTTAACCACAGCATGGCAACCTTTGGAAATGATAATGTTAGTTTTGTGCTACATTTCAATACTGGCTCTGCTTTGAGGGGGGAAAGAAAAGGAATATTGTTCTCATGCAATCTATGTAATAAGTGATCCGGCTTTGTGTCAACATTCCACTCTTTGGTATACATTTCTGGAAGATATAACTTGAGTCCAAGCCTATCTGCTCTGTGTTACATGTGTGATTGATGTGGAAATATGTACTACAGTTTGTATTTAAACTTCAGAGTTTTATGAAAAATCGTAGTAATTAAAATTTCCTGGGGTCCAGTCAGCTACCAGCTGAAGGGCTACAAACAAGCGTAGATCTCCTGTGTGGAGAAGCAAGTGCAACAAATACATGGAGATGTCTTTATTACACAGACAAATGAAGAAATTTAATTTTACTCTTTAGTCAGCTTTATTGAAACATTAGTGAACAAGAAAAATCTATTGCATAAGATCATCAAAACACAAAAGTTTTGTTGTATAGGATAAGCAGATATGTGTGTAATTATAACACTGGGCAAACAAACTACATGAATCACTGCAGTAAATTGGATAGAGGGTCAAACAGCAAAATGAATATAATTTTTTTTTTGTGGCCATTAGGCAAGAGATGGCAATGATTACAGCCTGGGACTAACACCTACAGGAGTTCTTGTCTTCGAAGGAGACACAAAGATTGGTTTGTTTTTCTGGTAAGCTCTCTGATTGTACACTAAAATCTATTTTTTGTATTGGTTCTTTTGTTTCTTTTATGATGGAAAAAAAACACATTTGGGTTATGGGAACACCACGAATATGAGGTACCTTTGCAGTAAGTTAGTAAAAGTTAACCATAATCTGCACTTTTTGTTCATCTGGCAGGCCGAAGATAACAAGGCTTGACTTCAAGAAGAACAAACTCACTTTGGTCGTTGTTGAAGATGATGAACAGGTAAATAAATACCTGTTTAGTTAAATCTCAGTCTTTGTAATACAGTACTAGTTTACATACTCCCGATCTCTTTCTTTACATTTAAGTTTTGACAATTAATGTGGATGCCTGAAATATTTTTGATTGTGACTTGGGGGACAGGAGGAAAACGAAGGGACTTAAGTAAAAGATAAACTCATTCATCACCCATTTTTTAAAATGAGAACGCTTGGTGAAACTAGAGCAGATGCTTTGGAAACAATGTGCATTGCGCAAGAGGGTTTAGAAAAAAACCCACATACCACATTTAGCAGAATTAATTACTTAAGCAGGTTTCAGAACTATTCCTATGGGGAAGAAATTGCATACAGCTGAGACAATTAAAAAGTGAGCATTGGTAATTTGAGGAGATTAGATTTGGAAGTGAAACCTGTTAGGCTCATCAACAAGTACCTTCCTGTCGTAATGGTGTCTTTAATTTGTAGTTGTTCAGAGGTTTGACTTGTTAAATACATGGACTCCAGCCCTTTCCAACTTTAGACAATGTAAGAGTTGTTCGTTATAGCTTCTGAAAAGGTTGATTTTTCTGCCCAAAACATTTTTTTAAAATACATATTAGGAATCACAAAAATCAAATTTTATTTGGCTTGCATGGAATTTTAGTTTGACTTATTTGGGCCGCTTGTAAGTCATCAGTGTGCTTTGTGTTCTTTAAGGGAAAGGAGCAGGAGCACACTTTTGTCTTTAGACTGGATCATCCCAAAGCCTGCAAACACTTGTGGAAATGTGCAGTGGAACACCATGCCTTCTTCCGGCTCCGAGGTCCTGTCCAGAAAAGCTCCAGTCGATCTGGCTTCATTCGCTTGGGATCTCGGTTCCGATACAGGTCAGTGTCCTCTGCCATTTAGCACATATCTTAGGTCATTCCTTGTTTTTCCTGGATGCTGGGTTTTAGTTCTGTTATCATCTTTCTCTGTGACTTTTGGCAGTATTACTTAAGCTTCCTTCTCTTCTAGAATTTTCAGCTTCTCCCAAACCTCACGCACTGGAACCACAGAAATACGCAAAGGGCAAGAGTGCTTTTATCAGCAAATTAATGTTTAAAGAGTCATTGCTTCTGCCATTTGTGTTGGGGAAAGGGGATGAAAAAGAGAATGTTTCCAAAATTCTTCCCCTCTTTTGTGAAAGGCCTTTTGAGGTGTGAAATTTGGGATGCTGTATTAGAACTGAGACCATATAGTAAGCTGTGAATTTAAAATAAAAATGTGATGTTTGTATGAGCAGTGTCTCTATTCTGTCATTAAAAATAAGTGATTTATTTTGCTACTTTGTACTTTTACATGACATTTTTAGTGGGAAAACAGAATATCAAACCACAAAGACCAACAAAGCCAGGAGATCAGCATCATTTGAAAGAAGGCCCAGCAAAAGATACTCAAGACGAACATTGCAAATGAAAGGTAAAAGAACTTCCATTCTGAGAAGTATAATCCAATGTGAGAATCAGGTAATCATCTCCTTTAAAAATTCTGGGTAGGAATTCTCCTGTAGTTGTTTGTCCTTCTCTTGAATTTTCAAAATTAGGTTTTCTTTGACTTATTTAGGAGACCTCACATATTTATCAGAAAAAGGTTATGTCCAAAGTGTGTCCAAACTAGCTTGCCTAGCAGGTAAAACACCCATGAACATTGCACAGTAGGTCTCAGTATGAAGAAGGAAAACTTGGGTCCAGGAAACAGTGACATATCAATGATAGTATTTGAAATTGATGAACTGAGTTAAAAATTTTTGTCATTGAAATTTTTTTCATGGTTGTTAGGAGTTGCACTTCATTGTCACAATCTGACAGCATGTGATACCTTTTTCTTTCTCCCACTCTTGCATAGGTCAAGTGTGACAGCCATGTCTGCCTTCAGACACTTGCTTAAATCTGACTTTGGTTTACTCTTCAGATATTTTTTTGTTTTCCAATTTAGATTTTGTTTTTCACGCATTTTACATGAGATGTGTGCAACTTTGGCTCTTTTGGTTGCCTACTTTTAGGCAGCGCTAGACTATTTTTATTAATCATATAATTAATATCTAATGATAAACCTAATTATAAATTAAATTTTAATTAATGTTTTATATTTTTACAGCATACACAGCTAAACTGGAAGAAACAAGGTAAGATGCATTCTAATATCTGAATTTCTGTCTTTGCTATTTGTCACCTGTACTTGAGCATGTGTCTGCAGAAGGAGGATATAGAGTGTTGGCCTCTTAACTGTGGTTTTGCCGTGGGTATTGCATTTGTTTGCTTTACATAAAAGTTAGTGTTCAAAGCAAAACTCCTGTGTTGCTGTCACATAGACAATTTTGCCAGACTTGCTTACTAGCTAGCAAAGAGGTTTGTTACTAGCTGTGATTCTTGCTGGATATGAGCTGTAGTTCATGTGCTGCCATGTAAAGAGATCAGGTATAAGTGTGTGAGGAGGTTTTCTTGCTGAAATCTGCCTGCTCTGGCTATGTGACTGAAATACATTATCAAGTGAAGGTCAAAGACAGAGAAAAGACAACAACATTAATATTTTTGAAATAAGTTGATGATTTTATATTCTGTATTATACTTGCATCTATTTTTATTAATCATCAACATTGAAAGGGAAACTTTTTGGTTCTTTATTTCTATAGCAAAAGCCTTCCTGGATGTGTAGGTTCATACATGCTGTTGCAATGTAAATTAGTCATATGTAGCTGAATCATATAATTTTCATACCCTTCCTTAAGGAAGAGAGGAAGCCAGGTTAAAAGAAACTACCTGGTAGTGAAGAAACTTAGGTCACTCAGTTCGGGTTTCTGTCCTTTGCCCTAATAACTTGTGAACACTGCAATGATCAGTTGCAACCAAATTGTTTTTTAAAACTAGATATAAGCACTGTGGTGAGGTGGGTAAGGAATGCCAAAACATTTCAAAACAATAGGCTTGATACAGCCCTACATTTTCTGTCTGTAGTAGCAGGGTTGATTCTTGCATGAGAGGGGCAGAAGTCTAGGAAGTGTGGGGACAAGGCTCTTGTGACTCTCTGTGACTTCCTGTATTGTTTTTTCTTTTCATACAATGGGAAAGTACTTTTCAAAACTGGGTGTCATTGAGATCCTCTGCATGCAAATTGTGCCTGTTTGATTAATTAGTGCTCTTGTCATGCTGTGTTGTTGTGTCCTTCTCTGAGTTTCAGGCTGCTTAGGTCATTCTGAGAGTGGGAAGAGAAACTTCATGTGCAGTTTCTCCTCCTGATAAGACTGCAGCCTCCTGATCTGCACTTAGGTGTGGCAATGTTGTGTCTCCACAGCAAGTCATGCCATTTCTGAAACTCTACACTCTAGCGTTGCTAATTGAAATGCATCATGAAAGATGTATGTTGTTCCATTCTTTTGTGTTAACCCAGCACAGGGGAAGGTGCTACTCAGAAGGCATTCCTGAATATTTCTGTCAATTCTGGGGTAGCCTCTACATTCTCTTAATAGAGAAGGGGTGAAGGGGGAAACAGGCAAGGAACAGCTTGTTCAGTGTTGACATTATGGTGTTCTAAATAATTCTAAAGAGTCACTGAAGTAAATACAGAAATCTATTTGAATTGTAAGCTTGCCAGGTTGGATAGCTGCTGTCCAGACCATAAATCAGAAAATTAATGGGTTGGAGATGGCAACCTTTTTTTAAAAGATTAGAAGTCTGGGGAAAAAGTTTGCTTTGCATGAGATCTATAGTGCATAATTATTGCTTTTAAGCCTCTCAGGGATGTGAAATGTCTCTTGCAGGTTCAGAAATCATCAAGAATAGGGATATGAGTCTTATTTAATTTATCAAATATAGTACATATTTAATAATATAAAGTTATTATTAATGCTATGCTGAGTTGCTGTGCATGTAAATTTGAATAGCTGCTTTTAAGTCCATTAGAGGTTGTATGCAGAAGAAACTCATTGATTTTTTTTTAATAAACTTCTGTGATGTGAAACTTCCAATCAGGAGGGTTCTAGTTATGGAACAAACATAGTACCTACAGCATGTAGGTGAGCATTTGACAATGTCACATATTGCTTGGTGTTTTAACTATAAACTATATAATTTTTGCTTTAGAAGTGCCACATCTGACTGCTGAATCAGGAAGATTTTTTAAACCAAACTGGTTTAGGAAAGGAAGACTTACAAAACAGATGAGTTATAGATCAACTACATCTTGAACTAAGAAAAAAAACTTGATACCCTTAGTTACCTAGAATGAGACAACTGTCCTAAAGCAGAAGTTTTTAAGGTTGTTTTGAGAAGAGGTAAATACTTTGGAAATACCTTAGACTCTATTTCTTTTCGAAAGTCCTTACAGTTCTACCAGCCTGTATAATCTGTTTGGTTGTTTGATCAGTTTGTTGATCTGATTCAGTTCTAAATTCTTCTTGTCTTTCAGTGCTGCAAACAATGCTGTTATCAGCCAAACTAATGGATCACAAGTAAGGACTCTCTTTCATTCTTTCTAAAGGCAGTTTTCATGTGTCTCAACAGATTTGAGGATTTTGTTATTTGCTCCTGAAATCCAGTGACTTGACCAATTGGAAACTACAGTTAACTTCTTACTGTATACAGTACTGGAAAAGACTGGGCATAGGTATCCAGTGCTAGGGAATTAAGGGAAGAAAATGGCCTTGCTTTAGCTTTGTGCTTAAGACGTATGGATATGTTTTGTTCTCTTTAATGTGTCTTCACTTCATTAATGTGTGTATAATAACTTGTTTATATTCTGTCTCCAAAGAGCTGGAATGCAAAGCCAAACCTACCTGTCCTAACAGCAGTTCCTTCTGCACCCGTCTTAGTGGAAATAGAAAACCTCCCAAGGAGCCCAGGAGCCAGCCAGCAAGATAAGAAGTGGTATGTTTAGCTTCTCTGGGAAATGAATTTTGCTTGCTTATGCATGATTCAAGTAGCTTTTCCTTTATCTATATTTAAATAAGCTGCCATCTTTGTTTCTGTAATGTAAGCTGACAATCAAGTTAGGGATGATGCAGCTGGTTTCTTCCTATGAATTGTGTGTAGAGAGGTGAGGACAACAGGCTTAGTCACTGCCAACCAATTAAGGAATTAAGTCAGGAGTAGCATTTTTAAGTTTTGGGGAGATCTGGGTCCTTCTCATTTGCCATAATATTCCTTATAACCCTTTGCTTGGTATCATTGGGCCCAAGGACTTAACTTGACACTTAGGATAATACAGAACCTTGTAAACTGGTATCCTTGTGAACTGTCTTTTGAACCTTCTGAAGGCAAGCTGACTTTTCTCATGAGCTTGGGTAAAATGGGAGCTTGAGGAAAATGACTCAAGCTGAAGATAAGAGCTTTGATTTCATGTAATCAGAGTATTTGTTTTATGGATTAGATGCATCTCAAAATGAAGAGGATTTGTTTGAAGATAGATAAATGTACATGTAACTTATCTTTTCTTAAACTAATTCTGTATTGCAAAGCTATTTTCAAACCAAAACTGACATATGTCAACCCAGTACTTGTGCACGTCATCTTAACGTCTTTAGCTTCTCATGCCTATGGCTTATCCAAGAAGGGAAATTCTGGCTTCTGCCATACTCATCAGGAGCAGTAGTGGTGGAACAGAGTGACACAAAAGCTCTTATCCTAAGCAGTTTCAGCCCTCAAGAGAAAGGGTCTTTCTCCCATTGTCAGTCATATGAACCTGCTTTGCTTCAGTATCTCTTACAAGGAGATGATTTATACCTGTTTCTAACAGTGCCTTGACAGATGTACTTTAATTTTGTAAATTGTATTCATTTAAAGACTTTTAACACTATCAATTTTAAATGATAAGGGGGATGGTAATTCTGCTTTGAGTTGCATTTTATTGACATTTCAATCAGAACATATGATCAATGCTGTTTTTCTTTCTTTTGCCCTTGATTTATCTAGTAACTGAAATCTGTGCTTGTCTATGGTGGGATCCTGTTGATCGCTCGATTCCTTCCATGGTGGTGGGTGAAAGGTGGTGGCTTCTTTATTCTTCAGCATTTTCAGTATGGTTTTATTTTTATTCTTTTGGCCTAATTGCAAGATGAGTGCTAGACACCTGTATTTCCTTTGGTGGAAATGTTTGACTTTTGCTCCAGACAGCTTTTCTCGGGTAACTGATTTGCGTTAATTGTTGCTGCTCATGTTTGCAAGGCTGCTGTTGCTTACTGAAATCCCGCTGCTTTGGTTCTGAAGCAGAGAGGCTCTTATAGCCACTGTGTTTCAGTTTTGGGTTTGGTATGCCTGTTTTTAGGATTGAGAACTTGAGCCTGTCTGTCTTAACATTGTCGAGGAATCTCAGCTTACACTCCAGCTGCTGCAGGATGTAGCATTTGTATAGAAGAGTGGGAGTGAATGCAAAATATACCTGCATGTAACCCAAAACACTCTGTCCTAAAGAAAACAAGCTCCTTGGCAACTGATGCATTTTAATTGAGAATGCAGTGCTTCTACTGTGTCTGTGTTATGTTTCTTTGAGGCATTGTTAGTGAAAGTAGTTGTCTTCTGGTTTTAGTGTGTTCACTGGAAACCGTACTGCCTGTAATAAAGGGCAAATCCAGCTGTAGGAAGAAGGCAACAGTTTGGAGCAGAGTCAGGAATTGAGCTACTTTCTGGTTTCCTAGATGGGAAGTGGGGTTAGGTTAATGTAATTGCCAGAACATACATATTTATTGCTGGGGGCTGTGACTTGGCTATTGTGCCTGCAAGGGTGTCTTGGTGGTGCTAACAAGATCTCCTTTCAGCTGCTACTGTCTTTAATTGGCCTGTTTCTGCATGAATTATCTTTGCTTTCTGTCAGAAAAATAGTCTTCTTTTAGAGAGAGCTTGCCAAAATTGTTGAGAGTACCAAAATCATTTGGACTGTGGATTTTGTAGATAGTTAGATTGAAGTGGCTTAGAAGTAAGGTCCCGACCTCCTGGGTTTCTGCACTCTGCTTGGCAGATGCCTGTATTGGCTACCTTGCAGCTTAGATCCCCTCCTAATGTCAATGTTTCCTTTAATTTAAAATGTTGATGCTGCAGCTGCCAACAGCAATAGTGCCAGATTGTAGAAAGTACTTTGCCAGATAGGAAGGATTTTAGTATTTCTGGGTTTGGATTTTTTTGGGTTTTTTTTGTTGTTGTTTGGTTGGTTTTTTGTTGGGTTTTTTTTTACTTCATTCCTGTAAAATTGTCAGTACAGGAAAGCTGTACTGGTCTGCAGGATCTGAAAATGGTCTGGATTATTAGCTGCGAGTCTGGAAAACCTAAAACATGATCAGTGTCTTTTTAAGTTCAGACTTGCCCCAAGAAGCTCTTTTTGTGCTAAGACAGGAGACAAAGGTTTCATACTTCCTTACTGTGGGATAAGTAGGGAAATTTTTTTTATGCTAGTGGATGTAGTTTTCTCTTAACCACATACATGAGAGAAATGGTAAAATAAAGGAACAAACTGCTGGGGATTGGAGCCCTCAGTATTCACGGGTCACTTCCTCAGTGTATTTCACAAAACCCAAAATTCTGAATTTACACATGGGTGACCTTTGTATAAATCCTATCCCTTTTCTAAAGGAGGACTATCCCTGAATGTTAATCATTTACTGCTGTTGTGAATCCTGCATGCTTTTCTGCTTCCCTGCCTTAACACATGTGATCTTCCAACTCAGCTGTCTACTTGGCTGTTCTGGAACATGAGAAGGTGGAATTTGAGCTGAAGGTTGTCTGACCCCTCTATGTGAACAGCAACAATCCTTCCACTTTGTTTAGATTTGGCTCATTAAGTCGAATCTTTTACATTAAACTGAAGGAATACCTTTGTTTTAGGAATTTCCTTACTTCAGTAATTATGAAGTACTTTTTTTCCAAGCACTTTTTTGATGGGTGACTGTACCTTGTATCAGCTTCTCCTAAAACATGCCAGTGAAGGATCCTAGTGCTACACAGACAACAGTTAACAAATCATTGTCCATTTTTAAAGTATTTTAAAATTCATCTGTTTCAGTTAATTGCCTATCCATGCTGCTTTGGACACGCTTGTGCCTAAAGCCTTCCAGTTTCCTAGCTAGGGGCTCCTGCATAATAATATTTTTCAGAACTCTGGTTGAAGTGATGAGTGCTCTCCATTGCTCCTCTTTCTAGCTTTTGGAGGACTTTATTCCAAATGTGGCAAAGACTGGCCATAACTATGCACAGCATGCCTGTAGGTTTGGGTTTAGGAATTCTAAATTTTAAGTTTACAAACCATTATGCCTTCATATGCAAAATTACAAAGTGAGGTCTTAATCTGTGTTGTGACCTTTTGTAAAATGGTTCTTTTCCGACTAAATTTTTATGTTAATGCAAATTATAGCTGCAGGCAACTTCTTCGGTACTGTTAGTCCCTTAGTCACCTAAATTGTGGATGATTTGTTTGCTCTAGTGTTCGTTCCTGCACAGTAATGTTCTTTTTCTCTGAGTTTCTATTTTCTTCTCCTTTTTTAAAAATTTGCTTTAGAATCTGCACTTTCCAATCACTTTGAAAACTGGCATTGCTTATAGATACTTGTTTCAGGTGTACATGTAGAGCTGCCACGTAAACTTGTTTTCTGCAAATAAAATATGCTGTATACTTCAGAGGTCTGTTCCTCCATCACATTATTTTCTCCCATCTGTAAAATGCACATGATTCTTGCCTAGGTTTGTGAAGTGTTTTGAAATATGAAGGGCTTTACATTTTGGAAATACAAGCAACATATACATGAGAGAGCTTAACTTGTCATTTCAGACTTGTGCAAAACTATGCACGACGTTGTGCAATAAAGAGGTTTATTTGGCAGTGTCATCATGTGCACATGTCCTTGCATGCCTCTTTCCTTCGGCATTCACCTTCCAGGAATGCCCCTTTTCCTCATCTTTTCGCATCTATCTTCTCGTCTTCACCTTTGCTTTCCTCTTCCACCCTCTCTCTCCTCCGTGCCCGTTGACTAATTTTCCCCCTCCCGCTCCCACCGCTCCAGGCCCCCTGACGCCGCCGGCCGCTGTCACCGTGGTGGAGTCGCGTGGGAGGCGTGGGCCCCGCCGAGGAGCCGCGCTGCGGACGGCCAGCACCCCGCGTTCGTCCATGAGCGCAACGCCAGGAACGCGGGGATGCACAGCGCTGCCGCCGCCTGTGCTGTGCAAGCCACCATGACCAGTCTCTGAGACCTGGGCCTGCTTTCCGGCCGGGGCTGGGAAATGACCTCCTCAGCTCCCTCTGGGATAAGGACAACGGACCCAAAGCTGACTGTAGAGGGGCAAAAGCGTTTGTTACAAAGGCTCTGCAGATTGCGCTGCTGGTATTTAGTCTTTAAAGAAAAGCAACGTATAGATCAGAAGCCACACATCACTCTTAACATTAAAAACAGTATATATCTATCTATGTGTGCATATAGATAGATATATCTTTTAAATTGTGTTAAAGTTTTCTTTGATGACCAAAAGATTCATCTTTGAGAGTCATGCAGGAAGTCACGTTTGTTATAAAACTACATATGCAACTAGTGCAATAGTGAAACTATAATATGGTTTCAAAAATCTAAGAGAAATAGAGGATGTACCTGCCCCTCCTTTAGAACCATGATCATGTAAAAATATCTAAGATATGTGGTTGATCTGAAAACTAACTTTTTTTTTTTCCCCCAATAAGACCTCTTCTAAAAATACTGTTTGGAAATGGAATAGAATAATTTTCAATTTTTTAAGAATAAATTTATCAGAGCTCTCAAAAAGGCAAAGAGTAATTTTTTTATTACTATTTTTTGCTTTTTACAAAATTTTCCTTCTTTTATGCTTCTGTGGTCCAGTTGAAAAGAAACAGAAATATTTCCTGACAAACGCCAGTCCTATCATATGACTCACGAGGTTAATTGTTAAGTCAGAGGTTAAGACTCCAGCTTCATGGATCGTTGGTGTTCTTGGGTGCCTTTAACAACATGAAGAACAAACCTTTACCCTTGAACGTGCTGTGTTATCTTGTGTTTTCTGAAATTTGTTGCTTTTAAATTGCAATATTCTTCTCCTATTTAAAGAAAGGGGAAAAGCTGTAACAGAGGGCTTTTGAAATTACTTATATTTAGCTTTTAGATAAAGAAGTTGTTTGAATGATTTTCAAATTGTTTCACTGTTTCAAATTGCCACAAAGCT
Source organism: Lichenostomus cassidix (assembly GCF_008360975.1). Lineage (NCBI taxonomy): Eukaryota > Metazoa > Chordata > Aves > Passeriformes > Meliphagidae > Lichenostomus > Lichenostomus cassidix. The sequence goes on from NC_139488.1 coordinate 25,863,525, forward strand.
CAGAAATAAAAAAATCCATTGTTTTCAAATATCCAGGCCTGAAGAACCAAGAAAGTAAGTGTCAGCCAGGACATAATATAATATTGTCTGACATATTTTGGCCTCCTCACTCCCGCATCTGATGGGGTGAAAGAGTTTACAAATGAAGTATGAGTCTCTTTTTTACAACTCTGCTTAAAAAAAAGTATGGGCAGGATGTATGCTAAAGGTCTGTGAGATCTACCAAGTTGATAGGAGCAATCTCTTGTGTTCTTTTTAGTTTTAGGTTTTGCATGGTGAATGTTGTAAACTTCTGGAGTGAAACAAACTGATTTGTTTCTTTCTTATTTATAAAGTTGGATAAGAATATGCAAATGAAAACAGGTTGTTTTACTTCACAATAACATATAATGCCTGTGTAGCTGAGAGAGACAAAGCCATTAATTTGAATGGAGGAATTTGGAGTAGTTTTGTATTTAAAATACAAGAACACTGCTGCAATAGCAAGTTACTGTTTTATTGCAGAGTTTTAAAGTTCGGATGTGTTTTTGTTGTGGTCAGGCTGCTGCAAGTAGTGGCTGAGTCCTCAGGTATCAGAGAAGTTTTGTGTAGCTGTCACAGTATTAAAGGACAGTTGAGGCTGGAGGACACCTCTGGTTATCATGCAGCCCATCCCCATGGTAAGAGCAGGGTTGAGAAGAGCAGGTTGTTCAGTACCATCCCAGCCAGGTTTTGAGTATTTCCAAGGATGGAGACTTCACACCCTTCAGAGACCTGTTTCACCAACTTCACAGGAAGAAAAGTCAGGTTTCTTTCTTGTGTTTAGAGTGGAATTTTCTGTGTTTCAGTTTGTGCCCATTACCTCTTGTCCTTTCTCTGGGCTCCCTTGTGAAGAGTTTGACTATTGTCTTTACTCCCTCCATCAGGTTTTTGTACACATTGGTGAGATCCTCCTGAGCTTTCTCCTCTCCAGGCTGAACAGTCCCAGCTCTCAGGCTCCTAGCCCAGATGCTCCAGACCCTTTGTTGTCCTTGTGGCCCTTTGCTGCACTCCCTCTAGTATATCCATGTGTCTCTTGTCCTGGGAAGCCCAGAGCTGGCCATGGCACTCCAGGGTGTGTCACCAGTGCCAAGCAGAGGGCTGGTGACCTGACTGATGGTCATGGACTGCCATGGGATTCATGGCAAGTTTGGTAATCAAAGCTGTGGCTCAGGTTTTAGCAGATCTTTTCCGTGACAGATTTAGACAGGAGAAGCAGCCTGAAACCCATCTGCCTTTAGAACTGATTTGTTTCGGTGTGGTACATGTTGCATGCTTTTGCCATGTGGCTTTGACTCTTGCATACATCTTGAGGGTCCATTTTCTTCTCTGCTGGGCTTATTTTGGTAAGACTTCATGACTTGGGGAGAATTATTATCCTGGTTTCTATTAGGGTGAGTGACAGCTCTCAATAGATATTCTATTTAATAGAATAGAATTTTTCCTTTTGCTTTCCTCACTTGGAAAAGTGAGCTTTTTTCCTTCATACTTTGCATTTTTGTTTAGGAGAAAACAATTTGAAAAGGCTCAAATTCACTACACTTCTTACCTTCAGGTATAACACTGGATGCCCCAAAATTAAGAAAATTAACAAAGAATTTCATCCTATTGTACTACCTTGCAGAGAGACTATTCTGTGTCACTACCAGTTTGAAAAAATAAATGTGCTTGCATGGTACTTCATGCTGTTGGAAATCAGATTGTTTCCAAGAGAACCACCTCTTTTGTAGGACTCTGTTACTTTACTTTGAAGATCATATTTCACTAACTAGCATGAAGTATTGCTTTGCTTTTTAACCAGGAAGTTAAAACCCACACTACTTGTAACTGAGAGCTTTCTCAGTCATGTTATACATTGAATGCTGTGTGGTATGTACTTATACCAATATATTGGTCAGGCAAAAAGAAGGGATAATGAAGTAGCTAGTCCCTTAACTGTGTGAGCTCCTGAGCATGTAATGACTTTAGTGGGTTGACAAACCTTTACATGCACTACAATCCTTCATTATTCCTATTGTCATAATTATTTATATGGCTTGAACTCCTGGTATCTTTTATCAGCATTTGCCACAAAGTATTTCTTAAAATATGCTGGTAGAACTTGATTTGAAGACATAAAGTCTGGCATTTACTACTCTGCAGAGTTCAAAATATCCCTTTGTATGTGGGTAAATGCAGGAGTGTGGAAGGTTAATGCCTATTCCATTCCTGAGTACTGGGAACTGACTGTGGTAGAAGCACTACTTTTCCTGGGAAGCCTTTGTCAATTTCCCTTATTAACTGGTGTGCCAGTTCTTCAGTGTTTTATAAGAGGTGTCAGAAATTCTGTGCAATGATTCAGCTTTCGTGTGTTTTTGCTTCCATTGTTTGGCCACTTATGAAGCCTGCCTGGTAATCTTCCTGCTGGTGCTCTGAAGAGGGTGGGAGGCTTCAGAGGTTTTAATGCTGTTTGCAGAACTCATGCCTGCAAATACCAGTTCCTTGGGGTCTCCCACGTATGACTTTCTTCTTGCTGACTGCTTGTCTCAGGATGGCTGAGGAGGTGTTTCAGTGGGTCTGAAGGCAAGGTGGCGTAAATTCCTACTTTAATCTTGGCTTAGGAGACTTCCTTGAGTTTATCTAAAATTCATTATATTTTCCTGAGGCCCTGCTGCAATGTGGGGTGAAGCTGCAGGGACTTACCCTGGTTGTCCATACCTCAGCAAGGTCTCCTTCCTGGGGCACAAATGGCAGTAAGGTTTTTCTCCAAACTTGGATCATCTCAGTGTAAGTAGTACACAGCTTTTGGATAGTGCACAGCTTTTGGTGCACACTAGACACTGAGTGTGCCATTTGAATTTGTTGCCAGATTTTAACACTGACCTTATCTGTAGCAGGCAGGTTTTTGAATCAGCTCTGTTGTCTGTGTAGTAAATGCTACTGTAGAAGTCACAAGGAGGAAAAGTCTAGTGTAATTATCCTAGCAATTAGTAAAGACAAATTTCATTTTTCATGTGTTTTCTCTGTGCTACAATGCTGAGAAAAGCATTAGGAGATTCAATCACAAGAAGTGTTACTGGTGCTCTACTTCACCTCCCTGATGTGGAGTTCATAGCAGCTTATGCCAATTTCCTTCAACATGTCATGGTGTCAGCAACTCCATGCTGTAGATAAAACCTGAACTTCTTATAATGGTTGTTATATTAAAGATTTTGGAGAATGTTTACAGAAAAATGTCAGAAACTAGGAAGAAAATTGTTGTCTCCATGCGAAGATTATAAAACATTTTCACTCTCATGTATCAGCCTGGTAAGGTGTGGGATTCAGTCTCACTTTCTTTGTTGCCTTAATTGGAAGAGGATCTGTTCCTGTCTTTTCCAACAATTCTCTGTATGCATCATTCCCTCTCTGCAAGACTGCTGTTTGCCTTTTCCCATTCGTGGTGCAGAGAGAGGCTTCACAGGAGGTTGAAAAATTTTCCAATTATTTGCTTTGCCAGTAGCTTCTTACTCCACTGCTTTAAGAGAATCAAGCCAGTGGCCTCAATTTGCCTCACAGCAATTAATTGACTTATGATGATTCATACATTATTAGCACTAGAACAGTGATATTCTGTAATCTGTTTCAGAGGTGTATATTTAACATTGAAAGGATTCTTTCATGTGCTTGAGCTGGAGAGGGAGGAATTTTTTCCTGGAGCCTCTAGTGACAACAGGGCACTGCCTCCAGGTTCCAGGGACTGGAGAGAGGCATGAGACATTAACTTGCTAGTGGTAAGGGAGAAGCTGGTCTAAACTCTGTCCAGTAGAAAACTTCTCTTGTCTGTGCTTAAGGATAGGTTCTGCTGTGGTGGGCATGGGCTTGGTATCATTGTTCTCGTATTTGGGAAAGGACTTGCGAAAGGCATTGATAGCTTTTTCTTTTTACACCAATATTGCAGCCAAACTGTGAGGGTGACTGTTGATTGAAATGGACAGCAGTAAAGCTGCAGTTGTGTGCACAGGCTGTGTGATTAACCATTGTGTTGTGCAGCAGTGGTTTCTGTGTTTTTAGTTTGCTATTAGGATAGCTTTAGCTATTCCCAAGCTTTAGAGAGACGTATTAGATTCCTGACTGCTTGCACAGCATAAACATCATAATATCATTTTTGGTTTTATAATTGTTTTCCTTGTTCATTGAAAATACAGCTCATAGGGCAAAATAAAAAGGAGACATTTGCATCAGAAACCAAAGGAGGTGAAACTAGTCATCGTTACGGGGTACAGAGTACATGCTGTGCTTTGCTTAAAGCATGTGACTGCTAAGGTTTCATTCATGTCTCTGCCTAAGTTAACAAAACTGAAACTGGTTCTGGGTTGGCCTGACCATAACAGTGTCAGTGCAGTCCTGTGCAGAGCACCCATCTGCCCTCTGTTCTGCTTACAAGTGCTAGGTGAAGTGCTGCACAAACAGCTTTTTGTGACACCAACTTCTCTCTCCTTAACTTTTTTTTCTCACGTAAAAATCATAGAGTACCTTGAGTTTGTCAAATGTTTGTTCCAAAAAGTGTATTTAATGGATAAAGACTTCCTTCCTTCTCTCTTCACTTTTTTCATTGCTATGTGATGACACAGCAGTCAACATGGACCTGTTCTGTTATGAAGCCACTTACATAGACATGAAATGTTCCCTTTTTCGTGTTTTTGAGCTCGCTGAAAACCAATGTCTGTTAGTTACCTGAAACAGTTTTTCTAGATTGTGTCTGGCCAGCAGAAGACAGCTTGAATAAAGAGATTGCATGTGTTAAAGCTTTTTCTTGCTACAGGAAGAGTGGTAACATGATTGTGCATCTCTCTGCCCATCTTTCTGCCTCTGCAGCATACCTCTTGTTGATTTGCTAGACAGCACAGAGTTACCAGAAACTTGTGTGGATGATGCCATGGGCCATCCAGTTGTTGGCTTGGCAACAGGAGATTCAGAAGAGGCTGTTAGTTGCCCTCATCCTGGCACGAAGGAAACTGCTGCAGAAAAAGCAGACTCTGATCGTAAGCAAATTTACAGATTTTTCCCTGTTCCGATGTGTGAGATTAAGATTAAATAATTCGGTTAATATGAGATTGTGTCCTTACAAAAAGTGCAGCTCCTAGATTATATGCATGAGGACCATTTTCCCCATTACTGGGAGAACAAGGACAGAGGTACTGGGGAAAAGTCAGTTCTTCATTGGATGTGACTTTGTCCACAAATACTGCGAAGTGCAACCATCCAATCAATACACTCTGTGTGCTGGCTTGCTCACTGTGAGAATGGCTGGGTAGATGAACTCCCAGGAGTGCAGAGTGCTGTGATTTGGTGCACACAGTCTTTAAAAGGCTTGAAACTTGCACTGAAGCTTGAGCAAGTAGATTCCCCCATTCCTGTGCTTTTTTGCACAACTTCGAAACCATTTAATTAGTATTCAGGAATAATGCAAGTTATAAGTCAAATAACTCCAAAGTAACATTAGGAAGATGATATTATTTTTGTTTTTTCAGCATTTGAAGACACATTCCTAAAACTGAAACAGCTGGAGACAGAGTGCAGCAGCCCTGTGCCGACTGAGCGTCCCAATGTGAACATAAACATACAGGTACTTGGGCTTCATTCCCCCTGGCACGGTCCTGAATTTTATTCAGATCATTCTGAAAAGCCTTGGTCTGTTTACAAGACATTTAAGAATATGAGTGAGTAATACTGGGCAATAGTAGAGGAAATACAAATGCTTTATGATATATAAAACTGTGTGTGACAGAGCAGTGAGACAAAGATGGGGGCAGAGGTGCATGTGTGCACACTGCAGCCTGGTGAGATTCTCTAAAATCAGCAGGAGAGTAAAAAGTATAAATGCTTGAAATGTTTCTCATTTGTCTTTATCTGTTGGTTACTACCAGCATGATGTTGTGTAGTTCACCCTCTTTTTGGAAGGGCTGAGCTGCTTTCCTGGTGTTTTTCTGTTCCAAGAAGGCTGTTCTGATGTTTTGTTTTGAGTCAAGTTTGCTGATAATCCGTCCCTCCTGTTAAGTAACCAGTTTGTACCTGCTCTCTGATGTAGGTGTTAGTGCTCTGTGTTTACACAGAGAGGAGTGATGTGGTTTGATATATTGCTCTCAAATCCCTCTGAGCAAGTCAGGCTGCACTTCACGGGCAGCTGAGCCAAAGTACAAGCCTGAGTACCCTGAACAGGGCGAGGGCTCTCTTCTCCCTCCTTCCTCTTTATTCTTCCTTTCCCAGCTTCCCTCTCTCGTCTGTCACCTCCAGGAATCATTGCAGGTTTCAGTGAACAAATGTATCTGCAAACTGACAAACAATTCTTTTTCCCTGCCTTTGTTTTGAACTTTTTGTTGAGGTGCTGGGTTTCTTTAGGTTTTTAGATTGTTTTTTAAGTTGGTAAATAGTGACTTAAATAGGTTCATGGAAGGGGTCAAAGAGATGCCAGAGCCATAGTGAAAATAAGTAGTGTTGCTAAAAGGGATGGAGAGGCCAGGATCTTCCCTGAGAACAGTGGTAAAACTTTGATAGATTCACTGGTTGTCAGACAACTGCCCCCATACAGAATATTCTTTTGGCTGTTATAATGAGCTTTAAAAAATGTGAAATTTAGTTTTCCCTTACTCTGCTTTCCCTGATGCAAAAGCTTTGGGAGATTTTTGTGCTTTGGGCAAGCAGAGAGAGTGAAACACCTGGCAGTGTTATCTCTGTTTGGGCTACCCTCCCTTGCACAGAGGCCCAAGGAATTTATCTAACTCTGAGGAAAGCAGCTATGATTTTTCTTGCTCCCTCAATAGTAACAGGAACCAGGTGCCAGGAGAGGTGTGTTAGCAGTATGTGTTTAAACTAAGCCTGCTCCTAAGCATTTGTTTTCCAGCTCCATGTGAGAGAAGGCTGTGGGTGGTGCTGCAGGCTCCTTGGCTCATGTCCCCTTTAAGGGCTGCTGTCAGGGCTGCCTTGTGCACCTCTCTGCTTGGTGAGTGCATTACAAAGATTACCAGGTCTGTAAGAAGATTAGTCAGTAGCCTGTAGGTCCTGTTACGCTGAAACACTGCCTCTAAATAAACACAGGTTATTTAAGAATATTTTAGACTGCTAAGCTCCACTTTAGTTCAGACAGAGAGGGGGAAAAACATTTAATTGATTAGTTGAAGAGAATGGACCACAAGTGTTTCAATGGTTTTTAGATCACGTCTGATTTATAATAAGCAAGCTAAGATTCCTGTAATGAGCTAATCTAACAAACAGCTGCCAATACAGTACAGTCACAGTCATCCAGCTGCTGTCACATGAGGTGCCAGGTAACTTCAGAGGTTACAGGTAGTGGGGTGACAGTAACCTGATTAGAGAGCAAGAGCATTTGCATAACACACAGTTACAGATCAACAGCATGTCAATAGGTGGGTAAAAGAGAGCTCAGCTTTCAAGAAGGAAGTGCAAATTATATCATGAAAATGTAAGGGTAGATCATCAGAGGTTCTTTTAGGGTAGAAGAGATAGAATAAAACTTTTCAGCCTATGATGTAGCTTACCAAGAAGTCACTTGAGAGTGTTTGTTTAAAAAAGATAGACAAAGATTAGAGACTCTCTGCATACTTGAAATTCCCTATGGTTCAGATTGCAAAGACATGTAGGTTACAGTAGCAGCAAATGAGCACACTCTTCTGAGAGGAAAGTTAATGGTTTGGAAACCAGTCCTGAAAAGAGTGACCTAAAAGTCACTATTAAAAATACTTTGTTTCCTGACTTTGAAGGCTGCTTCAGAAAAAAATAGAAGCTTTCAGTTATGGTCTTTGTTACAAAATATACCTGTGGGCTCTTCTCCTGTACTTTTCTTCTTAGTCTGTTAGTTAAAGAAGTGTTTGTGGTATCCTCTTCTGGCAGAATTGCATGGGACTGCAATATATCCACTAAAACCTTGCAATAAGCTTAGATCTTGGAGCTTGCTGGTACTTCAGAGGGAATGCAGTATAGCAAAGTTCTCTCTGAATGTGTGTGATTGATTACGTATTTCAGCACATCTCCTCTCACTTAAAATTTACCAGTGCATACCATACTTACCTATGTAGAAACTATTACAGTACATAAAAGGTTTGGTAAAATGCATTGGGAGAAAGTGTTATCTTGCTACTTATGAAGGCAGAGCTGCATCCTGAACTTCATGACACTGTTATATGCCAGAGAACCACTCACTTCAGCTTTGTTAATTGAAAATCTCTAACTGTTTTCCATCAGGGGACAGAGATGGCCTGACAGTCATCTTTATGTAATTCTATACTTGCAATCAATCAATCCTGATTGATTTCTTTGATAGGGAAATATTTGTCTAGCTACCCCTGTTCTTTTAGAGAAAAAGAGGAAGTGAGGGGAATGAATAGCTTCATTCTTCCCTGCTGCTCACTGCCAAAATCTGTTGGGATGGAAGAATCCGACTTTGTCCTTTCCCAGCTTTCACTAGTGCAGTGACCAGATCTGACAAAGAGAGCAAATAGCTTTAAATACACCAACGCTCTGCTTTCATCAGCTTCTGAAGGGAAATGAACAATAAAGGTTCACCCTGTTTGCCCGTGTTCAAAGTCTTCTCCCAAGTCAGGAATGCAAGGACATGAGGGTTTACTTTTTCTGAATTTGTTGTGATCTGTAAATACATGGAAGTTGCTCCAAAATGTGCCTGTATTGTACTCCATCTTTCTGCACAAAGTGATTTTTAGTGGCACCAGGAGCACAACTCGAAAGCACAAAGGATTGGGATCACATGCCTTGTTGCTGCCTTTAATCTTTGCTTGCCTTCTTACATCGCTGCCTAGCTCCATGTTTTGATTGAAGAACACAGTACAAGTGTAGTTTGTCTAGCCCATGGAAACAACAAACATTCATAATGAGCTAGAATAATTACAAACCCCAGCAGCTTTACTCTTTTGTGTGAACAACTGAAATGTCTTGTAAATTACACATCTTGAGGTGTCAGCAGGTGCTGGATCCTTTTCCCTCTAGCTACATGCTTTTTTCATTAAAAAAACATGTAAGACACCTCTGCTTTTTTCAAGTACAAAATAGATGGGGTTGAGAAAAATAGATCATAAATATTGAGGGAAATATTTTCTTGGTGACAAGAAACTTATACTCTATTAAATTAAAATATTCTGTAATAGTACTAAGCTTTTTAAAAGTAGGGAGTCTAATCATCAGTAGACTAGTGACCTAATTAAATTGATCATTTGGGTGGAGGAAGCTGAGAGGAAGTTAAACAATAAAATGGTACTTCAAGCACCAGTGTACTGATGTGCTCAGTTAAAATGATCAGATTTACTGTATTAGTGGAATAATGCATTCAAAATGCTGTGCAGGTACTGTCACACACAGCATCTGGTTAAGTGAGGTCCAGTGTAAAGACTTAAATATTATCACAGTTGGGTGCTGCAGCTGTACAAATAATAGTAATCCGGTTGTAATTATTCCTTTTGTCAATTCCAGCAGCTTCTGTAAAATAAAAGTGCTGAAATGTCTAATAACTGTTAGTCTTCATGAATTATGGCAATAGTCATTAGCAGCACTTGGTTGTTGGTCCTCATAGCTTTTTATGTTGACAGTGACCCTTGAATATTTTGTGAAGTTAATTGCTGACTGGGTCAAAATTTGAAAACAGAGTCTCCTTTAGATAGTCTTTAGATAGATCCTATTTGGATATCCCAAAAGAGGGAGACAAAAAAAGGAAATGTTTTTCCCCTCTTTGAACACCAAATAACTCCAAGTTCTCACCAGTGTTTCCAGGGAATGTAAAAGCTGAAAGTGGATGGAGAGCTGTGGTGGGGGAACAGGTGTTCACCTCTTTTTAACTTCTCTGTGCTGCTCCCTCTCTCTGCAATGGGCTTCATTCCTTCTTGACACGCTGCAGTTAGTGCAAGGAGTGCAGCAGGATTGTCCCTTCTCCGGGAAGTCTTGCAGCACTTGCTTCCTGGGAAGAGCCTGCCATAGACTGTGGCATATGGTGAGGAAAGCAGGACTCTGTCTCCCCCTGCTGAGTCTTACCCTCAAAAGGAAGGTCACAGGGTTTAGTTTTCACTCAGCTAATTAACTTCTGCCACTAATCAAATAGCAATTAGTAGATTGAATGCTTAATTAACATTTTATAATTAAAAAATGTGGTGCACATAATGAAATATACTGTACTGAAAGGTATCTCATTCTTACTTCTCTTCATTATGTATCTGGCTGCCAGTTTGCTCTGATACAATCAGTGGTGGGAGAGGTAGTTTGTAGCACATTAATTAAACTCTTGTTCTAATTTATAAGTGGATTTTAAATTAAAAATCTTCCCAACTTGCATTTGAGAGTAAATTATCAACTTTTACTTAAGGTATACCAACATGATATAATGGCTGTTACATTGATCTCCTATCAGTAAACTAGGCTGCAGTTCTAGGATGCACTTCATTTCTTGCACACTGTATTTTTAGCACAGCATTTTACATTTACATTTACATTACATTACATTTAAGCATTGTGCTTTTTATATTTTGTGTTGCTGTGACTTTACAATTGAGTTCCAAAACAAAGGAAAAAATTGCCTTCTCATTTCAGTATAAATCTGCTGACTTTACACTCACTTCAGAGCCTTGCTGTTATTTCGAGATGTTGATAAACTTCAGCCCAGACTTGTCCTTGGGAAAAAACTGCTTCTGATATAGATGTTTTCATGTCTAGGATGAAGTGGTGAAGTTGACAGATAAATGTCTTAACAATGCAATCGAGAGCCCAATCATAGCAGCAAAGTGGCTTCCAGCAGATCTCAAAAGCAATATCCTGAAGGCCCAGGCAGAAGCAGGACACAAGGTAAGTATTCAACTGAACAGGGCTGTGCCGCTCTCAAATGTTTCCTTTCTCTTCAATTGCCTGATGCTGGAGAAGGTGCCTTGCAGATAAGGGTGCTCCAAGAGCCTTGTCCAAGGTAGAGTCAGAAAGCTTTTCAGCATTTCTTCACAGTGATAATGGTCCTGTGCTGGAATGGTTCCCAAGGAGAAATTTCTGTCCTTGATGACATTGATCAGGTAACACAACAAGAACCTGAGCAAGCCCTGGTTTGAGTGGTCATTGCACAGGTAACCTCCAAAGCTTGCCTTCTAACCAAGCAATTATTCTGTCACTAAGACTGTGCTTCTTGCATGTTGTAGTACATTCCGTAACAAATAATGGTATTTGATTTGGCTATGTTGGTGAATTTTTTCTTCTGCACTGACATTGTCACATGGAATTGATGTTTTAAGTCCCTGAGCTGCAGATGAACAGCACGTTTTTGTGCTGGGATAGAGGCACTTGCTGTGAATCTCAGAACTGACACAAGATGGAAACAGGTATCAGAAATATGTCTCTGTTCATTTCTTCCTCTCAGGTTGGAAAAGATGACAGCATGACAGGTGTCAAGAATTCCAATATTCAGGAGGCTGCTGCCAGGTATTGAACAGATTAGTAAGAAACATGAGATGTAGTTACCCCAATACAGCACTGAGAGCCTGCAGTTCAGTGAGGTCTGCCAGTGGCTCAGTCACCATTGCATTTTACCTTGCATAGGGTAGCTTAACCTTGTGAGTGTGAAGTGGTTTTGAAATGAAAATCAGGATTATAATTGCTAAGTTTTACTATATACAAGGTAATACAGATGCTCTTTATTCTCCCATTCTTTAATTTGATGACCATTGTTGCAACAGCAATTGCAATCACTAATTATTTCTGAAATATGAACAGCTTCAGTGTGGGGAGAGGGGATGGGTTAGTTTAAAGTAGCTGTTTTCTAGTGGAGAAAAAAAATTGTGTACAAACCCCTAACAGTGACAGGGTCACTGACCCCTGCTTTCCTGAAAAAATTCTAAATCTGAAATGATTGCAGGGTCCAGTGGCATTGCAGGCATTGAAAAAGTTTAAAATGTTACAACATTTAATTTATTGACCATTTGTGAAGATGCACTTGCGTGAGACCTCAAAGAGCAGAGGGTGATACTGTAAATAAAATGTACAAATAAAATATACATAAGCAATCCCAAACTATAGTGTAACAAGTTATTCATAAAGAGCTTTCCATGGAAGGTTGTACCTGTTTTCTGTTTTGGTTTTTTGTTTGTTGGTTTGTGCCAGGAACATTCTCCTGTCAGGCAAATCACAGAGCAGTCCCCCTGCACCCAGTCCTGTATTTCAAGATCCAAGAGAGATGCTGAGAACAATCCCTGCTTCAAACACCTTTGTTCCGTAAGTGATGTTTCTCCGTTTCTGGAGAAACATGTTTCTGGGGTTTCTGGGGCAAGGGGAGCATGTGGAGATTATCATGAAAAGGTCTGAAAAGATGGAGAACAGTTGCTGAGCATTTAGGCTACATCTAACTAAGCAGGTTTACAGATGCATTTTTAATTACTGCTGCAGCAGTTAATCAGGGTAGGCCAGGCCTCGGGGTGAGTATCCTTGCAAGCAGTAAGTGCATCTCTCACATCTTCTGAAAGAACTGAGATACCCGACATCCTGCTGCCCCTGGGTCTACAGAGGAAAGATAAGAGGATGATGGGAAAGGCTTCAGGCCAATTAGACACAAGGGCTGAAGAAACTCCTTTGAGATAGAAGACATCGATACTGTTGGCTCTATACACAGCTGTAGCTGGAAGTATGAGAGAGAGCAGTAATCTGTGGAGGTAGTTGGAAGGCATTTACATTAACATACAAACATCAGTCTTTTGTCTGCCTCAGTGGAGCTGGTGTCAAGGTTTTGGGCTATCTGGGAAGCAGCACTGTTCCATGCTATCCAGGCAGGGTGCTAATGAGAATGTTTTCCCCCTTCAGTAATACGTTGAATGAGGACAATGCTGACTCCAACCACGAGGACCTGCTAATTCCAGCTAATCTGGCTCCAGCTGAGGAGGCTGCTGTTTCAAAGGTATCACCACCTGCCCGCCTGGAAGGTTTCTGTGTCACATTCTGAGCTCCCAATGCCTCCAGGCAAGCCCAGCAGACCTTGCTGCATGCCTCTCATAACTCTGTGAATGCCAGGCGCTGGGGAATGCCAGAGAGTGCTTTCTGAAGCAGGCAGGGACGCTGCACAGATCTTTCCAAAGGCCATTTCTTCATGTCCTTTCAGGTTCTTGGCATGATTCTTACTTTTCTGTAAACTGAATGTTTTTCTCACACTAGTGGGGAGCCCCTTATATCCCAACGATTTTGTGCTCCAGGAAGGAGACTGTAGGGATTAAATTCTGACATAGGCAGTTCCCATCAAAAGAACCACAGAAGGAAAAGTTTTAATTTAGGTGTTCATTTGTTATATTCTAGTTACAGTAACGTAATTTTTAGCTGGAATCCATGAAATGCACAAATTCTGGGATTAAACTTCCTTGTGTCTCTCTCCAAAAGAAAAGCACAGTCCAATAGATTTGGTCCTGTGCTGCCTTTACTTGAGCAGACTGACAAGTTGTTCTGGATGACTAAAGCACCCTGCCCTGTAGCTGCTGCGCCTCTAAACCAGTATTACGTAGTTGATCCCACTGAATAATCATAAACTTCACCTTCAAACACTCAGCTCACCTTGCTGCCTTTTCGAATGGTGCAGCCTTTGCAGAGGGGAAGGGCCAGTTTCACTACTTGCTTATAGTGGCAATTACATTGTTTCCAGTGCATTGGTGAGAAAAGAGGAAATTAAAAGGCTGTTAAAAAAAGATCAAATTTAAATACTTCAAAATAGGCCCGATAAAAAGTGGTGTTCATTAAAGATACAGGTCTGTAACTCAGGAAGCCACTAGAGTATTCAGTAGACCTATGTGGTTACTACTGGGAATTCAATTCAAAACTGATTTATTCCATAGAGCACTCCAGATGACCAGGACGTTTCCTTAACATCACTGACAGAGAATCTAATTGACTTTACAGAAGCCACACCTCGGGTAAATGTATTTCAAACCCAGACTTCTTCCTTTGCACATAACAGTGATTTTTAACTCATAAACTCTCCTCTGGCTTTAGTGTCTGTCTGCCAGGCTTGGATCTGCAGCAGTGGAATGAAATGCTGGACAGGGATCACTGCTCATATGGCCCCCCACTTGCAGGGTGGCTGGTGTAGAGGTGTAGACTTTACAGTTTTGTAGGGGAAATGAAGGAACCTGAAGAGTGAACTTGTATCTTTGCCACAGGAGCCTCTAGTACTGTTTTAGTAGATCTGCAAGTGCCAGCGTGCTTCTTACGCTTTTGGGGGTACATAAGGCTTCAAAAATTATGTGGAAAGATGCTTATACATGTGTATATGTCTATGGATAGATAGATGTACACACAAATAAATACTTGAAAAGTAAGCTTTTATTACAAATTACCCTGTTCGTGTAGTTTAAAAGAAATCTGTTATAAATCTGCGGGGACAAAATGGAGTTACATTGCATGCACCCAGAGAAAGGGGGAAGAAGCAGGACCTTTAAACTCTTCTCAGTAGTGTGCTCTGGGTTAAGGTTGTCCACAAAGCACTAAAAGATAATGGATTCTTTCCTTTGGAAGGGAGCACTGAGCTGAAACTGCTCCCAGTGAGTGTCTGGCTCTATGCTCAGTGGGTGCCACTCCTCCAGCTGATCACTAGCGTGATTCAAAGGCTAACGAGGGGCAAATATCCGAGATTGTTTTGGGGGAAGTGTTGTTTTGGGAGGTAATACTATTTTGACAAGGTTCTTAGCTACCTTCAACCTTTTCACTGAGCTTTTGTTTGCTTTTTGTAGGTATCTTCCCAGCCCATTATAGCACCGAGGTGGATAGTGCCAGTGAGTTACTTGATCTTTTCTTAACAAAGAGAAAAAAGAAAGCTTTTGTCATGATTAAGAAACAGGAATTCAAGTTAAATAGTAAAATATAATAATTTTTAATAATTTGAAAGTTTATAAAGTAAAGTACCAGACCAAAAGTAAAGCAAACTAATTCTGCTGGAGTAAATCAGACAACATACCCAACAACAGTTAATAGTTAAACTTCATTTTTGCTGTATTGCACTGCAGGTAAATGCCATAAAATTTCTTAAAGATTTTGTATTTAGTAAAGCCCAAGCTGCAATTCGATGAATGTTACTTTTTCCAGTTATAAATAAATCATATTGAAAAATTAGCTTGTCTTGTCTTGGTAGGTGTTTACTTCACTTGTTTCGTTCTCCCCCATTCAGACAGGACTGATTTCCAACGGGCCTTTGGGAAATAATGTTGCCTTATCTTTGAAGGCAGTGAAAGGCAGCACGGAGACCCTGCTGTCCTCAGCTGGATTGACTCCATCCCAGCAGACACCTGAAGTCCTTGTGAGGTGAGTTCTCCTCAGGACTTACCCCACAAGTCTTTGTGGGTGCTCTTATTGCTTCCACTGGCATAGTTACAGTGCTATTTAGACACAGTGCCTTGTTTTGTTGTGCTCATAAATTGCAGTTCTGTCTCACTTTGTAGCATTTGAAATATTACAAATAAGCTGATGTGAATACATTATAATTTCATGTCAGTTTCTTTCCTTATCTGCTCACATGTTCTAATACTGGACTAAAGTTAACGTACAGAAAAATTTTCTGAGAAATCTCTTTACAATGTTTCAGTACCTGCCAGAGGATTGGTGGGGGTGGAGAGGGATGACCCTCAGTTTTTTCCACGCTGTAAGGGTCTCAGAAAACAAATTTGGTAGAAGCCTTTCCCCTTGCCTGTTCCATTCTGCAGTGCTGGTGAGGCAGAATGATGGTAGTGCTAATCAGGCCTTGCAGCAACCATCTTAAAAGAATGGCAGTGGTGCTACTGCTGCACCGTGTGAATTTGATGCAGTTTGCCCTTCTGCAGTTGTCCATTGCAAAGGTTTATCCATTGGTCTCAATAAGTTACAAGGGGAACAGCCATGAATGCTCTTTGAAGCAATACTCACCTCTTTTAATCGGCCATGGCAGACCTTTTTGGAGGAGTGTATTTACAGAGCCTCATTTCTTTTCCCCTTCTAGCCCAGTTACTGAGGATGCTACAGTAAGAACGAAATGTTTACTCACCACTGAACTCTAGAAGAAGGAGTTTCTGGAACTCTCACCACGTAAAAACTAAAATCTGCTAACATATCTCCAAGGGATCCTTCCAAGAGACTTGCTTGGGATCAAACTCGTGCTGAACAGAAGTCGGATAGCCAGCCGGTGTGCTAGGATCCAGGAAGAGACTTCTACATTTATTACCATCTAACTGGAACTGCAGCCTGAACTGGGATGTAAAACCAAATGCTCATTTGATCTTCTCCCTCAGGAGAAGCAAAATGTCACACTGGAGCTAGTTTTGAACTGATGAAAAGGAAATAGTTGTGTTCTGCTCGTGCTGGGTTAATTGTTCCTTACCCTGTGCTGGCTCTGCTGTTGCCGGAAGGTGTCTCGGAGCTGTGGGGTGTGAGCACGGGTCCTGCTGGCTGTGGAATAATGAACATCGCATGATGAGAACTCGCAGGGCCACCTTGTGGCCGTGCCGTGCACAGAGCTCACCGTGGTGGTCACTGTCCCGCACAGCCAAGGACATTGGCTTCTGCGTGATTATTCCCTCCGGTTTTCCTTTGTTTTACCAACACATACTCTCCTTTTCGGCCTTAACCCCCTTAATAATCCTTGCACACCCTACTGCAGTACCTGGAAAGCGTGAAAATCTAGTCAAGCAGTGACCAACTACATTGACTGGATTTGAGCTGCTGCTCATTGCAACCAGGAAAATGCAAATTAGCTGCCAAACAGCTTGTAGCATTAGCAGAATACAGCAGAGGTCCCACGTTTGACACTGATCATTTCATTTCCTACATGACTCAAATACATACATTTTAGACTAGAGATCTGTATGTTTTAAAAGCCAGAGCAGTGAAGATATTAGTGCAGCTTACTTCAGGAGCTGCTTATTGATTAGTGTTGTTATCTTCTAGGCCTAGAAAGGAAAAGAATGTTCTTGGTTCTCTTCATACTGTTTCTGGGTGTTTTTTCCAGATGCTGTGCTTCAGGAATACTTACCAGGTATTTTTGCAGAATGAGGGTACAACTAGATCACTTCTTAGCACCACTTTGAATCCTGTTCCAAGTGTCATCTAATAGTTGTATGTGGAACAAATAATAGAATAGGGTGAAAACAGGAAAAAATGATGAAAAATTCCTGTAAGCAATTCACTTCTCTGTAGAAGGAAGGTAAGAGCACACACTCCTCAGAGCTGGTGAAGGTCTTTGGGTGCTCAGGTACAGTTTGGGTTACAGTGTGTACAGTTCAGAGATCATTTGAGCCCTGGGCAGCAATATCATCACATGGGCCCTGGGGATACAGCCTGTGAGAAAAGTAATGCAGAGTCAGAGGGAAGAGAAACAAAGATGATGAATTCTACATCCAACAGGGAAGCACAGATGAAACAACTGGGATTTTCCTTTCTTTGGAAGAGTTTTTTGCATACAATGGGGGTCAGAGGATATTTTCTTCATAGTGCTGCTGTTTATAGCTATTTATATGCATGTGGTTCTTAGAAACAAACTTAAATGTGAAAATTGATTCTGGAACCTGTATGCACTTCATTTCTGCCCATTGGCTGCGTGGATGTGTCTCAGTGTAAACAAAGATTTGGACCAAACCACTATGGGTTGTGCAAGTAAGCTGGGCCCAGCGAGGCTGCTGCATTCAGACCAAGATGTTCTTGCTGCTGTTGCTCTTGTTTGCAAGATGCTGAATGAGTGTTAAGGGAGAAGCCACGTGAATTTTACGTGGGCCACTGCCACTTCTCAAAACCCCCGAGGCCTTAATAGAGAAATGTAGGGACCAGAGAAAGTTCATAGGACTGGCATACCAGAGTGACTCTGCAGGCAATGATTGTAGCCATTGCCTCAAGAACCAGGAGTCAGGATTTCAGGATTGATTGCAGGTGCCCCTCCAGCCAGCACCCAGAGCAGCACATGGGCAGGTCCTGCTCCTGTACTGCCCAAAAGCAAAGCTGCTGTCCTGGACCAGGCACAGGGTTCCTGCTCACCAGCCCTTCAGCTCTCTCATTGCTACTTCCAGTTGAGTATTGGCTTTTTTTATACTTTTAAGTCTGAGCCTTATTGCTTATTAAAATGTAGAAGATTCCTGATTTGAATATCAAATGTTTTAGTCTGGATTAATAATGCAGTTGCCAGCAAAGTTCCTGCAGGAAAAGGGAAGCAATGGCTGCAACAGTCTGCTTCCTGCACAAAGCCAGGACTGTGTGTGGAAACTTGGCACTTGCTATTCATCTGTTTGCTCAGCAGCTGAGCTGGCATTCGCCAGCTACATGTGTTGGGTTTGTAAATAGACAGAATGCAGTAGCATTTTCTTAGGCATGTTTGATATTTGACTCTTCTCGTTGGGTTCAGGAGCTCTGCGAACTGTCAGCTTGAATCCCTCCCAAAACTGGAATAACAGGAGTTTACAGTTTTCCAGCACTGTGTGTTGAATACCATCGTTAGATTCCTCCCGAGCCATCACAGCAAATAACAAGTAAATAACGTGTGGTGAGTGTGTCTCCTGAAATCTAAATGGTTCCAAATAACCAACTGTTATTTCAGTATGGTCAGGATAGCAGTGATTGGAGGGAAGTGTTGTAATTACACACGTGCACACACAGAGAAACTTCAAAGGGATGAGGCTTTCCTCAATTTTCAGAGGACTAATATTTGAAACTTTACATAAAATGCAAACATTTCAACTGGTAAATTGGGAACTTGAAATTTCTAATAGATTTGAGGCAAGAAACCCAACTCTTCCCAGCAATACCTGATACTTGGAGCAAATCTTCACTCCATTTATCTCGTAGCTTATTTAGCTAAGCCAAATAATTGCTTGTAAAGGGAGCCTGGTGAGACCAAGGTGACACAGCTTTGTGGTCTGAACATCCTGCAGTTTGGCATCACTGTTCTGCTTTGCAACTAGAGGTACTGTGTTATAACATGACTGACTAGCAGGTAACATAGCTTTACTCATCACCTGCATTTCATCAAACACAAATAGGGATAATAGTTCCTACAGTTGGTGTTACAAAGTGTTAATTAATGCCTGTGTGCTGCTAAGAAAGGGTTTTCTTACAATTGCTATACTATTGATTGATTGGTTGTAGGGTCCAAGCATTTTCTTAAAGTCTGTTTTTGGTATTTATTTAAAGAGATTTATAAATAAATCTGTGTGAATCTGGTGTCAGGATGTTGGCAGGTCTTCCAACCACTTAAAAGCTGTAAGAGTTGACGGGAATGAATGAATGCTAAGTGATTGGATCTAAAAGTAAAAATTATTTTACTCCAGTCATAGTCTGTAAATGATTGGAGTAAAAGGTTTTATAGAAACCTTGATGTTTGTAATAACAACATCCCTGTCCATATCTCAAACTGATTAACCTGAGGTTAATCACCCATTTAGACCATCAGTGCCTGCATGTGCTGCAGGCAATTACAGGCTTTGGAAATGGGCATTAAAATGTGGGAGTTGAGGCTTTCTTACACCAGAACTAAGGGAATCTCTTCTTTAAAAAAAAAAAAAGAGCTTTAGTATTTGGTAACTTACATTACATAAATTACCTACTTACCTGGTAATCAGTCATGGTTAATGAATTAGCTTGAACATATTTGATTTTAAACTTAAATTTTGCTCATACATTGTCAAAGACAGACAGCCGTGTAAGAGCTATGTTTTGGACAATTTTTTGGATGCAACTTTGGCAAGAAAACTTGCAGCCCTGTTAGAGGAGCTCAGGTGAACAGTCCAGCTAGGTGTGGATCTCTCTATACAAACTGTTTGCAGTCCTTGCCTGCTCTTCCTTTGCTCATTCTCGTTTTGTGAAGCAAAGACGTACTGTTGGGATGAGCATGTCCTTCACAAACAGCACTGGATGTATTTTTCACATTGTGAACATATTCTGGTACAACCCAAATCTACTGGTGAAGTGTTAGCAGCTCTGTTCCACAGCCAGCTAGCATTTAAAGCTCTATCTGGGTTTAAAGCTCTATCTAGTGTTTCTGAGTTTAGCAAGTTGTAGTATCTATATACATATATATATGTAGCTGTTAGACACTGTAATGTCACAGCATTCAAATGCAGCTGGACAATCATAACTTTTCAACCAAAAAATAGGACCAATCCATGCTAATGGCCTTTCAGTGACACAGGAGTGATCCAGGTGTGTTTGCTCCGTGGTTGGCACCACAGACAGGAGTACAGGGTCCTCCCCACAGTGCCCTGGTAGAGGCAGAGCTGGTGGGACCCCACCGAGGGCTGCAGTGGCTCCTGGCAGTGCTCAGCACGGCCCTCTAAAGCCAGGGTCCTGCTCGGTGTCCGGAGTGGCTCCATGTTCCTGCTGGCCCTGAGGAGCAGGCACTGCCCTGCAGCGCTGCCACACCCACGGAGCCTAGAGCCACAGGATTCTCCTGCAGAGTTCACCTCCTTTATACTGCTTGGGTTGAGCACTCTGCTCCATAAACACACACACACACCCTACCTATATAACTGGACAAACTTATTTTTGAAGTATACAAGAATATTTTTTTAGCTAGATTTGTTTTGTTAAAGCCGCACTAACTACTGTATTTTTACTTTTTATATGTAAAGCTTGGCAATAGCTCTCAATGTATAATTTATTTGTTGGGTTTTTTATATAACAAAGTGCACCCTCTTGCTTCTGTTTCACAACACTGGTGATGTATGAACTGTCTTAGGCACTGCACTGAGATCTGTATTGAAACTGTACATGGGAACAAGTAGATCTGTAGTCCACTCGACCCAGTCTTGAAATGTTTATATTGTAGTTTTGTCTTAAATACACCACGTCAGTGCAAAAGTCTTGCAGAGTCATCTTTAAGCCCCGCTGCATTACACCGGCACAGCAGTGAGAGGTGGGTCAGCTGGGGCTTGGGACACCAGGCTGCTGCTCTAAACTTAGTCTGTTGTCAGTTAAAGCATAACTTAGGTCAGCACCTAAGCTTGCAGGTAGATGCTAAAGAATGAAATGCCTTTTTTCCAGGGCTGAGACTGGCCAGGAGACCTGTCAGGCGTCCAGTGCTTTTGCAAACCAAAGTCCTGAGGTGTGTGCCTGGAAGGGGAGCCTGAGCTGCTCAGTGTGGTTCCAGAGCAAGCCAGTTAACTGAGCATCCCCCACTCTTGTCTCCACAAGGGACTGGGTTGTGTTTTCAAGTACAGTAGTGCTAATGATTGTTTGAAGGAAACTGTTTATTCCCAAGCCCTGACTTTGGTGAAATGCTAAAGAAGGCAGCAAAGGGCACTAAGCCATTTGATCATCTTCATTTCTCAAAAACTATTTGGAAAGTATCAAAAGGAAGAGAAATTATTGCATCCTGATGACTAAGCTCATAGGAAGTAATTTCTCTTGTGGCATAATTTGTTGTGTAGGTCAAACTGATCCCACTGATACATCACTGAATTATTCTTCAGATCCACTTACAACTCAAAACAGTGAAACCTTTAGGTTTTCCTATTATTAACGGAAAAAACCTTTGAGTATCTGCATTTGAAAAGAAAATATTTCTGCACAAAAAATATGAATGCATTTTAATGTTCAAAAACCAAATCTTAATTCAAGACAATGAGTTTGTTGAGACAGTGCTGATCAATTTGTTCTCTTAGACATAATTCATGATACAACAGCCCATCTTGTGTCACAGATAAGATTGCCAAAAATGCTGCATCCTTTTGCTTTTGTTCTGTGGATTGAATATCTGTGGGCATATCAGATATGTGCAAGGTTTTCCACTTTTCGGAGACATTCTAAACAGCCAGTTTCAGAGACAGCCCCTTCAGTCCCAGCCAAAATGGTGTGTTTTGTTTTGTTTCTAAATATTTGCCACTAGCTGGAGTAATTCCATTCATTATTTCATGCAGACCACCACCGAGCTTTCAGATGGCAGCAGCTTTTAGTCACTCACTTGGGCTTGGGATGAATTCTTATTAACTGCTACAGTTACGGAGAAATACCATAAGCTCAAACACAAAGGCTCTTTTCTCCCTCTCTGAAAACGTGACTGGTGGGAAAAGTGGAGTGAAACCTCCACCTGAGGTGCTCCAAGAACCCTGTTGGTGTAGCTGATAGCAGTGGGTGAGTTTTGAAAGGGGGCATGATCCAGAAAGTGTCACAGTGGTGTGAGCAAGGATTGTGTCCCAGGGTTCAACACCTAGTTGAGAGTATCTGAAATATGGGTCATGTGTGCCCAGAACATACTGAAGTGCCAGGCACTCCTGTGGGATGCAGTCACTTCAAATCCCAAACCACTTCCCTTCCAGCTTGAGCTCAGTCTTGTTTTTTGAAGACCTGGGAATGGGCTATAAGGGGAAAAAAAACTCCAATGGCTTCAGCAGAGCTGCTGTAGCACAGAGCCCCACTTCAGGACTGGGGCTCTCTGCCCTTCCACAGCATTGCTGGGGCCAACTGCAGCTCAGCCTCCCACGAGCCAGCCCTGAGTCCCCATCTCTCCAGCCAGGCCTTCCCAAGCTCCTGCCTGTACTCCTGTCCTGTACAGGGGCAGGGAACAGCAAGGCCCTCAGGGCCAGCTCTAGAGGTTTGGGACCTTTCAGGTGACAAAGTGGGTGCGGTGCTGCCGGCACTGGTGCCCCCACCAGACCTGGCACACGGCAGAGCCCAGGGGAGGGAAAGGGGGAGATGGGCACACTCCAAGCTGCTTCTTCCTGCCCGTGCCAAGCCATTGCCTTTGGGCTGGCTCGTGTCCCGCCTGCGTTGGCTCCGAGTAAATGTTAAACCCTTCGTGGGGCTGCCAAAGGGAAGAGAGTTTGAGGGGGCAGGAAGAAAGGAATGGCAGAGGCTGGATGGCATTTTCCTGGGGCTCTTGCATATCCCCAGGATACCACTACCTGCCAGGAGGCCTTCGCGTGACTTGGAAAAATCACTGGTTTATTGTTGCCCTTTCCAGTTAAATTTCCTTCCCTTGTCAATCCTAGATAAAAGGCTGTATGTTACGGCAGCTCTCGGGATAATGCCAGAACAGACCTGTCAGTCAGCAAAAGGAAAACAAGCTGCTGATTTAAGATTGCAGTGCTGAGTACATGCTCAGCTCAGTCACTGTATTGATGTCCCCTCCAAACAAACCTCAGACTGGGAAATTCAAAGCCTGGGCAGCCCTCGAAGCCAGCTGAAGTGCAAGGAAATGACTGGGGCTTGCAGGATCATGTTCCTCAGTCAGAAAGGTAAGCTCTTTGTTCAGTTGGAAAATACAAACACATATTTTGTACTCATAAAGGTGAAAACGAACACACAGTGACAGGAAACGGAGCAGGCTTTATTCACATGGCAGTGTACAGTGCTCTCTGTTTCCACACAAGACTCATGGATGGTCTAAATTAATTCTTAAGTAGCTTTTTGCAAATCCATCTATGATTTCACTATTGAATTCATGTGACAGCTGCTTGTGATGAGATGATGAAAGTATCTCTGTAAACATTCTTGAAATTTGGTAATTACTTGAAAGTCATTATTCCTATGAAACTTCTGAAAAGTGATCTTTTCAAATATTCGGAAGTATTAACTTACACTTTTCAGTAATCAGCAGCAGCAGCTATTCAGATAGCTGAAGTTCTGTCAGAAGGCCAGCATTTACTAACTTATATAGAATTAAATGCTTTGAACACTGGACAATATTACCTTGCAAAACGAGCATTTTTTCTTTCCAGCAAATAAAAACCATACATGAACTCAGCATTTACCAGTATAGAGGGGAAATGTGTAGCAAATGCTACCTAGGCTGACAAAACAGAGATAGAGTTGGAAAAGCAGAAAGCCCTTTGTGGCTAAAACATGAGTTACCAAGTCAAAACAGCCCCTGCTTTGTGCCATTCTGTCAAGCCCTTCTCTATCTGTTCCCTCCCTACCCCACTGTAGGAAATCAAACCCTTTTAATTCTGTGCTGTCATTAAAGCCAACACTCATTTTGCAAATCCCTTGTTCATACAGGTATAATGCCCTTCCTCTGGTCCTTGCTGATGATTTGCAGGGGGCACTCATTGTTTTACCTCCTCAAGGTTATATACAATCCTTGAATATCTTGCAGAATTCAGTTCCTGATTTGTCTGTTGAGTTTCTTTGTTGTAGGCCAATCTCATGTTGCAAATATATTGTGGAAAGAACACTCAAGAAAATAGTATCTTAAAAATCTTACAGAATGTTCCTATTAACTGAATCCCTCGTATGTGACTGCATTTCTCCCTTATGCCAGTGCAAAACAAGCAAGCTTTGCCCCTGAAATAGCATCTTGTGGAGCCAGTAGGCATTCCTGCAGTTGTGATTCTCAAGGCAGCATTGGCCATTGCAAATTGAAAGGGTATGAAGTGACCAGGAGAAAAGTAACAAAAAGAGCAGCATTCCAACAAGCTCCTCTCAGAAATCACAACTTACATGCAAGTTGTGACTTAAATATATGTCGGGTTTTGTTAACATTGTAAAAAATCTGTTCACAGCAAGTATGAGAAGGTTTAATTATTTTTTTTCCCCAGCATGCTGATAGGAAGCTGAAGACAGTTGCAAGCAGTTGGTTTTCCACCTACTGCCACGGTGGTGGAAATTTATTCTTTCACTTTGCAAGCAAAGCAATCACAAGCAATCAAACTCCATTTGCCTGAGGGAGATCTCAGAGAAGCTGGACAAAGGTTTACCCCCGATGAGCAGCAGTGTGTTGGTGTTGCTGATTTCACTCCCCACAGCTGTGTACCCACAGTCAGCTCCCTCCTCTTCACCCACAGCCTGAGCAGCAGCAGAAGCCTCTCCTGAACTGGCCAGCAGATGGAGAGACTCGTCCTTGGACAAATGGCTCCTGTCTCTGTTTGGGTCTAGTCCTGCCTCTGAAGTGGTCTGGAAGGCAGGGAATTCCGCTGGCTCCAGAGGCAGGCTGAAGGTTTTCATTTCTATGGTGTTGCTCCGCTCTGTAGGCTGTGGGCAGAAGTAGCTGCAAAAGCCAGAGTGCCTCAGGATGGGCACCAGCTGGGGATGGTCCTTCTGCTCCCTCTTCCAGTGGCTGGGGAATGCATTAGTGAAATCTGAGGTAGTTTGGAAATCTGCACCAATTCCTAAGATGCAGTGATACATTTTAGGAGAGAAGTTTCCCTTTGTAGTACTACTAAGCTTCTTCCATGTCTGCGTATGGAAATGATACTTCCAGAGGTCATCATTAGGGCTGGAATTTGAAATCCCTCCACCAAAAATCAGCATAGAGTCTTTGCAGACTACTGAAGCATGACCTACTAGCGGAGGAGGTCCTTGGCTAAAGGTAAGAGAAACCAGCAGTTAAGGGGAGACCAACAAGAAACTTAGCACTGATTTTAGCTTCTGTTTTCCTTTTGACTCAGAAGAATGACTGCTGAACAGCTGCATTGGGACATCAAAATTACACTGCTGACAGCTGCATCAACGCCTTGCCAACAGCTCTTCTGAGCAAAGCCAACTGGAGCCCCAGGGATGGCAGCAGCACTGCATCCTGATCTGAACAATTCCTACAATTACCGAGAGGGCATCGTCTCCTCTCTGCCTGCACGCACTACCAAACAGTAAGATTCTCTTTCACTGCTCTTTTAACGTAACAAATAGAACAGTTTACCTTGTCCTGATGTTGGCCCAGCTGCTGCTCCCAAAGTCCCACCTCCACAAGTCCCTCTGTTCACTGAGCCCCATCAGCCCCCCAAAGAGGTACATGGCTGTGTGATAAACCACTGCTGAGTGGCCGTGCCGAGCTCCAGGGCTGCTGCTGTGGCAGGAGCTGGAGACACACAACCACTTCCTGGTATCTGAAACAAAAATACTGATTTATTGATGGATCAAATTTAGCCTGGTTGAGAAAGGATTTGTTTCAAGAAGGAGGTAACTATTCAGTTAGAGAATAAGGGTTTCTAGGCTTACTATAATATGAGTTAACAGCTTAAATTCTGACATTGAAAAGTGCATTTTAAAAAAACCGTTTTGAAATAAACTTTTAATGAAAATGTCAGATGCTGTGTGACAGATGCCATGGAAATTTTATTTACAGAGCAGTTTTTCCTACGGCTTTGTCAGTTCATTAACTCTGACACAGAAAGATACTTCCCTGGCTGTTAGAGGGGAAAAACCAGTCAGCAAAAACAGTAATTCATTAATGTCCCTGCTTATTCTCCCTCTGAGGGAAGGAAGGATGAGATAAACCCATTGTTTGTTTCAAAACAGTGACAGAATGGGCATCAGGCAACAAGTTATGGATTTAGGAAATCTCTGGGAATCATTTGGTTTGCAATGACCAGACTGGTAATGAATATGCTAATAAACAATCTCCTGTCAGGTTTGGCTCCCTGTGGTCAGCTAGAGATTTGAGATCAAAAGATGGCATTAATAGGCTGAAATCAGAGTTTCTGCTGCAGAAGAAAGTTTTTAGTAATCCTTGAAGAATCTAGTGAATAGTAAACAAACATTTCCCCTGATTTTCAGCTCTAAAACTGGCAAATACTGCAAAACTTCTTCCAGGGTAATATTCTAGTTAATTTCAGCCAGCAATTAATTGAATTGACAGAATTCATCACTAAATGTTGTCGAACAGAAGCCAAAACTAAGTTAAGAACATTTCTACTGAAAAGAATTTTCATAGCAGAGCAAGCCATGCTCTCCTGCTGCAGTTGTTGTTTTACACTGGGATCAAAACCTTACCCTGCTTTTTTAACTTACCAAAATGGAATGCCCAAAACTCCTGTGAAATGCCTTTGATGCCAAAGTATCCCCCATAGATGTACATACTGGAATGGTACACGACTGCACTGTGGCCTTTTCTGTTAGCTGGTGCAGAGCTCTAGAACAGTTTGATAATAAGACAGAAACCTATTAAGTCATATCAGCAGTAATGTCTGTCTTGGAAATACACCTTTTTTTTTCCCCACAAATGACCCTGCAGTCCCAAACTTTCTCTTGACTCCTCCATCAAGCACAGGTAAGCAGAGTGGTAACTGTGTCACATCTTAATAATTTTTGGGTGTAATTTCAAGGTATAGAAGCACTGTGAGGATGAAGTTTCAGTAGGAAAAACTGAGTGATTCTTTATATGTAGTGATACAAAACCAATCTCAAAAGACCAAGCCATAAATGCTTCCACTCAGGTTTCAATTAGAAGTGGCAGTAACTTGGTGAGTCCACGTGTTCAGACTGAAGAAATGAAAAATACTGCAGCGCTTCACGTTCCAAAACGTATTAGCGTGACTGCCAATCTGTTTTCACAACCCTACTTTTAAAAGCACAGGCTTCACGTATGGTTGCAATATTCCATTTAAAATTAGTTTTCTTGATAAGGATTTCAGAAAAACAGATGCAGCAGCAGAGGAGAGGACTTAACTTCTTATATAGGACTTAAAATTTAAGAGCAGTATTTTTAAACACTGTTTTGAAAAAGGAAAAAGCCTTAAGTTATTGAAAGTGCAAAGAAATAAAGTATAGCCACATGTCTCTGAAGAGATGAGATTGGAACTGTTTGGGGGAACATATTTCAAAGCAATCTGTTTAATCAACAAAGCAACAGGCATTTGATTCACACATTCCCCACTTCCTGGCTCCTTACCTCCGTCTCTGCTGGTTCGTTGCAGCTCTCTGTCCATCTTGCGGAATCTGGGGGATTGAGTTAATAAAGCGCAGTTTAGATCCCGCACCACAAGAGGACACTCCTCCTACAGCAATTGTTCAAATTACACAGCTCATTTTCAAGGAAGTCTCGTCCTGGTGTTTTCTACTGACAAGGCTGAAGAACTCCTGCTAAGACAGCAGCACCAAGAGACTTGCAGGAGGCACAGTTTGAACACTTTTCCCGTTTCGTTATCTGATACAGAATCACACAGGTACTACACTGTATTCCTGTTTACCAAAGCTAAATTTCACAGTGCAGAAATAACCTATGATTTTCATCATTTTCTGAACTTGCAGGATTCCCAGATTTCCCAATGGATGTATGGCTCCTTCTGCTTACCACATACAGCTTATTATGCTAGACTTATTCTTTCTTGTTCTTTTTCATAGCTCCCTTAAATAACCCTCAAATAACAGCCAGAAATCACATATCTGTGATCACCATGAAGGAGAAGAAATATCATATACCTAGCACTAGAGGTAGAGTGAGAAATCAGTGCAAGCTTGCTTTACTTAAAGCTGTTCTTGCCAAAAGTTTTTAAATAATAACTATGAAACAGCTAGACACACAATCAGTGTTGAATAACTTATTCCAAATTTTTACTGATAAGTAATGTAATACGATGCTTTTTCCTTTAAAATATGTTCTATCTGAGGCTTTCCTTTCTTCTAGCAGGTTATCTCAGATAACTGGTGGAAAACACAAAGGAAGGATTGAAAACAAAACCCACTGATTTAAGGTTACATAGTGAAGTAGCAAAAGAAGCCAGGAAACTTAAATCTTGGTCTGGCCACAAGATTTACTGTCTCAGAAAGAACTGAGACTCTCTTTCTCCCCTCCTCAATCTGGTATTAAAATAACAGCCATTACTGTACACAGGATTTCCAGAGGAAGAATCCATGGTGTATGACATTGCTATTAAATTCAAATGCTGCACTGCTTTTATTTGAATATACACTTATGAGATCCCAAATGTTTGTTCTTAAGAGAAAAAAAAAATCTGTGTTATAAAATGTTGATGTTAATTTGCCACCTTCTCATTTGATTGTACTTGATTTTTCCTGCTCCAGCTTATTGTTTCTTCAGTAAAAGTACAAATTGATACATACTTTACTGATCTACTTTCTTCCAAAAGAGCTTGGTTTGTAAAATGTATGTAGCATTAAAAAATAAACATTGCATGAATTATTAGGTCTTATGATCAAACAGTAAAACTTGAGAAGGAGAGAGGGAGGAATGGAAATTCTGAGACCTTAAAATACATAAAACTTTCACATAAAATACTCTCTAATTGAAGTAAGAGCTGACTCTCTGATAGCTTAACAGCCTAGTTTTGGGAGGAAAATATCCACACACTTTTACACACGTTACTTGTTATAAAGCTTAGGGAAGGCTCTGTTACAAGCAGCAGAAAAGAGTTTGGTTCTTACTATCTATTATTGCCTATTGACTTGGAATGTCCTATGGAAAAGACTGGCTTTTGTGTATCATACCAATGTCATATATCCAGAGAGGAGTTTTTGCTTGTGTGAAAGCAGAATCCACCATTCCACCAAAAATATACAGGCTGCCCTGCAAAATGCAAAAGTATTTGTCACTTACAGGAAGGCACATAGCAAGAAAATGATTTTAAAAACAATTCTTAAATGCAAAGTTTGCTATCAGCAAAATATAATTAACAATATGACAATCTTTTAACAATTAATCCCAAAAAGCCACCAACTTTTAATTATTCTCTCTTTATTCTCTCCCAGTGGGAAGCCCTGATGAACAGTCTGCTGTTTAATGGGGACGGCATTTCAGAGCCACTCATTCCTCGTCAGCCTGGGGCAGCCTCAGGGATGGGAATCTGCAGCTCTCTGAGGCATTGCTCAGGTAATATTAGATTATTATGCATGTTTATAGAAATATTTCATCGTGTTTTAGTTCCTCATTTCCTAAATTCTGTCTTCCCTTGCAGACAAGGCTGTAATTCTTACTTTCCTTCCTTCACTCCCCCGTCCCTCTTCTACGCGAGTTCTTTAGTGAATGTTTTTATGCCGTAGCTGATCATGCAAATGAATTCAGAGCAACTGTTACAACTGCACAGATAAGTCAGAGAATGTGCTGCCAGGGTCTTTATCTGGTATTACTGTTACTTACTGAGCACTGACTGAGGAAAGCAGGGAGCTGCTGCAGAGCTGAATTACTGCCACTCTGTTCGGAAAGATTCCCAAACATTGGTAAAGCTACACCCAGAACTGCACTAACACAAAAATGCTTTCTGGGCATAGTATTTCACTGCATATTAATCTATGCCATTTTACTGCATTGTATAGTAGGAAATAAAATGTCAGGATATGGATAATATAAATCTTGGTCTACTACCTTATAAGCCACCATTGAATGTTCTTCCAGTTCTTCTGGACCATCTCCTGAGCAATCCAGCATTTCCCACTCATTTTTCACTATAAACCAAAGCTGAAGTTAAGACAGTGGTGCACTCAACATATAAAAAGTAGGGAAAATGTGAAAAGGTGAGCTTTGAATGTGGCCATGCTGCTGAAAATTGTTTTATCATCTTTCCTCTCTGTTAGTTCAGAAGACACTCTCCCAAAAATTAAATATATGCATTTTTCTATTTAGCAAATTTAAATATAATTATAATAGTTACATTTAAGTGTAATAATTGTTACTGTTTGTATTTTAATAGTTACCTACATCAAAACTCGACAATTCCATAAGCATGCACCCCAGCACAATTCTGGTTTATTCCAGTAACAACAACTGAACAAAAACCATACACCAACTAAAAAAATACAAAGACTCATATTTGATAGTGCATTGATAATACAAACCTACAAGGTACTGTATTTACGTGTTCCCTTTGTGCACTTTTACATGCATGAACTATTTCTGTGCTAGAGAATAAGGAAAGCTCTTCGATATCCCTTGCTAGAACCAGGACATTTTAAATGACTCAGTATTTCTAGTCGAGAAAAGAAACCAAACAAAAGGAACTGAACTGAAATCGACACTTTGTGGGACACCTGCAAGAGGAACAAACACCCCCCATCTGCCCCATGAACAAAAAGCTTTTTATCCGTCCCCGTGATGGAAAGACTTTAAATGAGGATAAACTGTTAACTACAAGAGTATCCTCAATTTCAGGATGACTGGATGTGGGATCTCTGTAATGCTGCCATAGAAGAGAAGGGGCAACTCACCTGGGTGGTATCTCCAGAAGTCGCTCAGCGTGGTGCTGCCCCGCCCTCCGTAGAGATAAACAAACCCTCTGCAAACAGCACAGGCGTGCTTGTAGCGGTCACAGGGACGGGGCTGCGATGCGCAGTGGGCAGCTTTCCCTTTCATGCTGGCAACTAGGATCTCATCCAAGGATCAACTTGCTAAGGGCAGCCATGTCAGAGGAAGGTCACAAAATATCAGGGACAGGGCTTAAACACTGTTCTGTCGGAAAAAAAAATAATTAAAAATTAGGGTTAAAAAAAATAAGATAAGGAAAAAGAAGTGTCCACCTTATGATAAAATGTTACTGTGTTTTCTTTTCAATCCCATCAAAAGCAACATGACATTTTTGTCCATCTGTGATAATACACTAACTTGATTAATGCATTTAAAATTCTGATTCAGATTCTTGAATTAGTCAGGTTAGGACAGGCACATTCCTGGAGCTGAAAGTTTTCCAAGGAATAGCAGTGAACTGAAATGAAGCTCCAATACCCTACATTAGAAACACCAAGGCTTGGTCTTTTTTCACTACTAAAAGATTACTTTAGACAAACGTGTACTTAAAAAAAAAAAACTTTTGAAAAAGTGACTATTACAGATGAAAGTAATGCATTAGCAGTTGTCCAGAATTTGTTTAGACTTTTGTCTGTAAACCTGCTGAAATGAGGATGCATCTGGGAAAAAATGACAGCAGCCCTTCCCATGCCACAAGATGTCACTGTGTTCTCTGAAGACAAAGTACCAGGAAAACATTCTCCTATTAATCCTCTTCAAAACGTGGCTTATTTTAACATAGATTATTTTACAAAGCACACCCAAAAAACTTCCCAGCATTAGACCAAATCTTGGGATTTGTGCTGGTAATGTGTCAGAAGTGACACATCACCAAATGAGGTGTCTAAGTCTCCCAATTCCAAGACTTTCAGTGAAAGCCAGATTCCAGCTGCATTGAGAACCCAGGCTGGAAATCCGTAGGGAAGAGTCTGTCCGTATGGCCACTTGGTTAACTCTTCAGTACTGCTAAGTAATGCCTGTCTTCCACAGGTACACTGTTCTACACCCTTAACTTCTCTGGTTTGAGCAGGTGTGTATTTAACTCCCCAGTGGATACAATCACAGTCACAGCACAATGTAATGATCGTGCAGCAAATCTCTTGCAGCATATTCAGGCAAAATTAACTACTTCAATTTTGCTGGGGTTTTTTTAATGCAAACCAGTATTGTAAGCCATTACTGTAGAAACTGTATTACTGTAGAAAAAGGTATATTCTTTGTATGTTCTCTCTGGAGGAATACAAAGATGGGTGGCATTTATCAAGGTGTGCATTTCTCATGTCCAGGGGAATTAGCAGATATGAAGTAATGACACATTATAGGTGTGTAAGTCCATAATACTTTCTGGCATCCCATTAAAAAGGGAAAAGCAGCTGAAGGAATAAAACAGGGATTATCTCCCTAACTCTGCCAAGCTTCTGTGCAACCACAGCCAAATCATGTACTTCCACAGCTAAATGGGGACAGTCACTTCCTTAGTACAACACTTCACATTTGCTGATGCAGTGCTGTGTGACAGTGCCAAGGTATTATTACAATTTACTCTGGAAAGGGTGATAGGTTACGAATACTTTACAAAGGTAAAATAGGCTTGTCCCCTTGCGGTTTGGGTTTTTTTCTCAGTTATAAAGCTGATTATCCTTCTTCCTACATATTTCTGCTTGTTATTCTTCCTCCAAGCCTTGCCTCCTATTGTACAAATATTCAAAGAAGAGAGCCCTGATTTCGTAAAAGAGATTAGCAACAAAGTCTTGTCCAGTTGTTTATCTCCCCCAGCTGAACTCTTGCAAGGCAGGCGAGCAGGATGGGATAACAAAAGGCCAAGGTGGGATGAACGGAATGGCTGTCTCCTCCCAGTCACACCTTTTGAGCATCGGCCAACCCTTGTAATCTCGGCCATTTACTGTCAGCTAAAGCATTCTTGGAAGCAGATCTACAATCCCTTACAATCAGTTAACTGCTTCACTTCAGAGTTGGGGTTAAAAACCCACCAAGTTAATAATGAATCTTGGCTTTCATCACTGATATTTTAAACTGCAAACTTGTCTCCCAGATTGCCTGTCTACAGAACCCAACCCACCGGGGTTCATCTACTGTCAACCTTAGCAGTCCCATCTCCAAAGAAAAGCTGCTCCTCTTTTGAGAACAATGTCACCAAGCCATGCCCTCTGTGTTATGCACCACTGACCTCAGTTTCAACTTGATACCGTATCAGTTATCCAATAGGAAGCTCTGAGTTCAGAAAAAAAATACCCAAAAAGACAACTCTGAACATTTTTATGCAGCTTTTTTTTTTCCCCAAAACAGCTGTAGCACACACAAAAATGTCTGCTGCTCTCCAAAGTCTTCTGCCATTCCATTCTAAAAATAGGTCCTGTGCAATCAATCCCAATTGTTAAAGGGCTGGAGGAGCTGTGAGTCGAGGGCCTGGAGAGCTGCAATTAGTGCAGTAACTAGCACTGAGTGTGTATCAATTAATGGCGCCCCACTACTGTTTCATAATACAAATTCAGGAAATGTAGCAAGACAGGAATTACTTCAGGAAATGTAGTTTACATGTTCATTATATAATTATTTATATTTGTGATAGATATGGTTTGTCAGACAAATGATTTATTTATTTAAAGTATTGCTTAAATAGATCTTCATTAAAGCTTTTTTCTACTTCAGCCCCTTGATTCATTTCCATCTGTTTTCAATATACTAAGAAAAGTTTCATTTTTAAAATGATCAAGCCTTTTGAAATATAATCAGATATGAAACCACTCATAAGGGGTGGGGGGGCTAGGCAATTAGGAAATCTTGTTCTGTTTTGGCTTTTTTTTGTTAATGACCCAGTTTTCTGAACCTTTCCAGCCAGAACACTGCATTTTCTCACTAGGCAACTTGATGTTTTACTGCTCTTCAAAAATAATAACAGATCTTCCCATTTGCACTTATCCTAGAAACCTTGGCTCTAGTGGTGGTTTTATTGTAAGCCTTGTTCTAATCGAACTCCCTGCATGAATGAGGAAACTTTGGAGACTTGCAAGGCCCTTACAAAGTTTTAGAAACAAACCCAACTTATTTAGAATAGAGAAAAAGGCTTTTTTTTTTTTTTTCAGTATATCATGTTTACTTGCAATGCTTCACTGTGTGTGATAAATTTAGTATCCTCTGGTTTGTTATTTTATTTTTTCCTAAACTCAAGATAACATGAACTGTTTCTGTGGTGAGGTTTTTTGGTTTGTTTTTTTTCAAAATACAGGAAGTAATTTTCAGATATGCTCAGCTTTAGAGTTTCAACCTGAAAGTGCAAATGGCTCTAGGACCGTAGGGTGTCTGTGACAGTTCTGTATTATTAGAATTCTGAATCAAAATAAGGGCCTGGCTTTGCCATGTGTTGTAAAACATGCAGCTGCCACATGACTGAGCTTACAAGTGCAGGAGTCAAGACAAAAGGAAGGAGAGAGAAAGAGGTATTGCTTCTTAGAGGGAGAAGCTGAAGGACAGAAAGAGGGTTTGTAAAATGACAAAGCAAAGGAGAACACACGGCTCCATCCTGATTTCACGGTTCAGAAGAATGACAGGTATTTTCAAGTAAAACAGTAACAACCCTGTTGGTCTGTATAAAGCTTAGAGCAGACACACTAAAAATTGACAGAAAAACTGTGAGGCTTTTATTTGAGTAACTCTTACTTGAATTTTAACAAGTTTAGGGCAGTATTCATAAACATTTTCACTGCTATATCTCAGTGCTTCAAAATGCTTTTTGACATGGACAGGTATTTTGAAGGGGGTAACTCTTCTGAAACAGCCACATATAATCACAGTTTCTATACACTGTAAGGCTCTGTGTGGAACTGCTCCTTCTGCAGTGAGCAGTCCCACAGCACCGAGGGCATTGGCACCTTCACTGCAAAACAGACAAGAACATCATCGATCTCTCCCAGAGAAAAGCTCACTGCCTGTTTCTGGAGCTCTGCAGGGAAGATATTGCTTTTCTTTAATTCAGATCACATTAATATTAAAGCTCTAATTTTAGAAGTTCATAATAAATTTATGTTTGCATATCATTCCAAAATTAAATTTTGCAAATTGACATTATTAATATATTGTCTTCTGTTTTTTTCTAGCTTTCACCCAGAAAGGAAAATCCTTTACAGTCATTAGTGTTTTGTAGCACTACTTCATCTCTATTACAAAATAAGCTCTTAAATAATAATAAATTACCTTCTTAAATAATGAAACATAAATATATGCAGTTATATTTTCTATGTGCTAGGTATATTTCATATTTTTAAGTAAATAAATTCAAAAATATAAACTTGGTTTAGAGTAATAGAGTAAATATTTACTCTATTTCCCAAATATGATGAAGGAGGAAGTATCTAGAATGAAGAAATTCAGTATTTAAATATTTCTGGGATTGTTACATTTTTATATACACTTCTACCATATGAATGAGAAAATTACCTTTGCCACTGTATTTAATTTGTTTTATGGTAGAGATTAAAATGAATGCACTTATACCACCTTACTTTCCTTAGTAAATTAAAATATCACTTGCTGGGGATTTTTTGTTTGGTTTTTGTTTGGTTTTTTGATAGGGCTTTTTTCAAGAATGGGGCTTTTTTATAAACTAAAAATTAGACTATATAGTTTTGATTAATAGATCTCCCCAAGTAATCTGTTAATTACAATTCACATTTGCTATTAATCATTTGACTGCATCTCAATTTTGAATCAAGTTTCTGAGAAAGAGCTTCCCTAAATACACATCCAAGGGTGGCACAACTATAGCATGTTATGGATATATAAATCCAGGGCACCAGCCGTGTCTGATCCAAAGTTTATGCTCATAATCAATGTGTGTACAGGTTTTATTTATTTATGGTCCTCAACAAAATGTTTACTTCAGGAACCTAATCTGCTTTTCAAACCTTATTTAGGGGCCTGTTGGTGACTCCACCCAGAGTCTCAGAAGGCAGAACTCAGTCTCTGTTGTGGTCTTACCAGCTAAATGGAATGGACACCCTGACTGTGAAGTGCTGCTGCAGCAAGGTGGCTCTTCAGAAATTCCTGGAGACAAACAGGTGATTTTTCAACCTCTAGATATGACAGAGGGAGGAAATACAGTTCCTGGTCCTCAGACTTTATGATAAAAGAAATGAGAAACTCTCACCATGTTCGCAGGGCAGTCTTAAGATGTATTTAGCCTTTTGCCCTTTCCTTGGAAGTAATTTGTACTGTCACCACTGGAGCAGGTCATTTTGATGCACAGGTCATCACCCTGCCCCCAGAAATAGCAGTTTTCAGTGCTCCTAGAAGGCATCATTTGGGGATTTCACAAAAACTAACTAGCTGGAGTCTTTCAAGATACAGTAGGCAGGTGCCCTCGAGATTGAATGTAATAAATCTGTCCTTAGGTGTGACTGAATGCATCTTCTTGACAGCTTGTGACATGCTGCTGAAGTAACATCAAAATACTTTATTTCCTAAGGAAGACTCCACTTGCACTAATTCACAAAATTTTCTAGGTTAGGAAGAAAGAGTCTGGTTGACAAAGGAGTCAGTGGCTGCTCAGCCTGTCCACTCTCCTCAGGCACAAATTAGGATACTAGAGTATACACCTGACAGCTGAGAGTATATCAGTGAAAATCTATTATCTTCCATTAAAAACAAAAAGTCTGCAGTGAATTTTAGTTGTTTGTTCTTTATATTCCCTGACCGAGAAAAAGAAGCATCTAATAAAACACTCAGTCACACTTAATGCCACACTTCATGGAAGATAGACATTGTGTTTTTCTTGTCCCCATGACATTTTGCCCTTAGACAAACACGCAGCAATGAGATAGAGAAGAAATACAAGGTTATGAGAATAGCAGAAGCTGTAGCTTGAAGAAATATGAAGGCGAAAAGAGAGAGCATTTGGAGATGAGAATAATAAAAAGTTCCAGCTAGCAAATATTAAAACATCCAAATATCCTGTTCGAATCAATATGAATTTAGACTATACTGTATGGGAGAAGTCATGAGAGACTTGTGTGAGAAAGACTCACATGGCACAACTGGAATGACAGTCAGTCATAGCTGGAAGAAAAGCTGAGTACAAAAAGATCCTTTATAGGGAAGATGAATTTACACCATCAGGTGAAAGATGGTTGCATAAAAACATTATATAATTGCGTAGCTGGAATAGATTGCATAGAGACAAATAGCTGGATTTTAGTCTGGCAAGGAAAACAAAAAGGTGTCAGCTGACAAACAGTAATAATAACTGTGATGGTTCACAATAACCTTGATGCCAACAGTTACTGGGCTGCACCATCAAATGGAAAAAAACCAAACCCACATAATTTCAATATATAAAGGAGACAGAAAGCATATGAGTAACTTTACACATACACGTTGTCGCTCCAAATTCAAATGGAATTACTCATGTGAATAAAACCAGTGATATGCATGAGCCTGCACAATGTAGCCTAGATACCAGAGCAAAAGAAGGACCAACTCTTTTGTCAGAAGCCTGAAAAAAATGTTTTGCAAGCTGTTTTCATATTCAGACTCCAAATGACAGGGTCCATTCTGGACTGGAGTCCGGCCTTCTGAAAAATTCTCACTCCTAGCTGACATGGTCCAGTATTCATTGCAAGCCAGATGCACTTTGGCTTAGGTTTTGGATGGTTGCATTTCTTTGTCTTTTGCTCGGTAGAAGGCATTTTGTGCTTTACGCTCTTTGACTGTGGAAAAGGGAATGAGCAAAAGGAGGATGGTGAATCTCCTAAACTGGAAGCAGGAAGCAAGAGCTCTGGCAGTGCCTACCACAGACCTCCTGCGCAGCATCGCGGCAGTGGCAGCTCCCTGTCCCCACCGCTCTGCTCTCCTGGCTGCCGAGCGCTGGCGGCGCGTCCTTCCTTTCATACGCTTTGTTTCCTTTCGTACCTTTGGGCGTAAGCGACTTCGCGCACAGCTGTGTCACAGCCCCGCTGTCCGGCAGTGTGCAGGGCCAGGCTGTGCCGGTATTCCCTGGGATGCAGGGTGTGCCTGAGCGCTGCTCAGTGCCCTCCCCGCCTTCCCTCTGCGCCCCTTGTCCGCCTGGCGCTGCGGGGCGCGGAGCTGCTCTGGCTGCTGCAGGTGCCCCCGCCCGCGGGCAGGCCTCACCGCCCTCTCCTCGCCTCCCCACCAGGCCGGCTTGTCTTCACAGAGACGGGGGGAACCAAAAGAAAAGAAGGAAAAAAAGTGTCGTGAGCCGGCGCGTGGCCAGGGGTGCCCCCAGCCTGGCCGCGCCCGCTGCCGCCCCTCGGGCACCCCCGCCCCGGCACGGCACCCTGCGGGGCCGAAGGGATCCCCGAGCGCAGCCCCGGGCGGCCGGCATCGCCCCCCTCGCTGGGGCAGCAGCCGGGCGCCGCCGCCCTTCCCGGGCTTACCCTCCCGCGGGCGGCGGGGTCGGCGGAGAGCCCGGGGCGGCAGGGAGGCGCGGCCGCTGCCCGGAGCCTGCGCGGCGCCGCCGGGCCGATCGCCCCGCGGGAACGGACGCGCCGGGGGCCGAGCGGGAAGGGGCCGGCTCCGTGTTCGTGTCCTTGTCCCTGTGCCGGGGCACGGCCGGACCTGCCCTGCGCCGGGGAGGCTGAGCCGGGGGTGTGCGAGGTGCTGCGGGCTGTTCCTTGTCGGGAGGAACGTGCCGTAGTCGCTCACTGCCCTGTTAGTCATGGGGAAAATGTGAAATCTGGCTTCTGGCCTGAACGCAGCCAGACACAAACGTATCTATAACTTTGGGGGGTTTTTCGGTGGTAGGGGCTGTGAGAAGCGGGAGGATGGAGAGCGATGCTTGTTGGTGTGTTCCGTTCCAAGCCCTTTCATGTCAGCGTATAGCCCAAAGATCCCTTTGCCCGCTTTTCACTGAGCCCAGCCCCAGCGCTTGCTTGGACTTGTGTCCTTGGCTTTCTGTTTAGCTGCCACCGGCTCGCTTTCCCCCGTTTCTCATTTACAGCTACATAAGGCTTCAGAAAACAGGAATGAAACTCCCCCACCCACACGTGCCTCTATTTTCCATGCTGACATATTTCCCTGCTTTGGGGCGGAGGCTACTGCTTTTCCCTTAGTTTTGTTCCTAAAAAAAGAGAAAGAGCATAATTACTTTTTAGGTAACTGTAAGCGAAAGCCGACAGATAGACCCAGTCCATAGCAATGCAAAGCATGTGGCCTGGACTGCATGAATAATACCGACACATCTGATTTTAATATATTGTGTGTAATATACCCGAGTGTGGTAGCAATGTGTGCTTCTGAATTTTTCATTCTAGATCTCAGGTGTTATTCAGAGGCCAGTCCAGAGCTACAGTGCAGTACTTTCTCTAGCCTTAATTGTGTTCTCCTAGGAATTAAAAAAAAAACCAACAACCCAACAACAAAACCCAAACCCCAAAACAAACCCA
The DNA here is from genome assembly GCF_008360975.1 of Lichenostomus cassidix. Taxonomy (NCBI): domain Eukaryota; kingdom Metazoa; phylum Chordata; class Aves; order Passeriformes; family Meliphagidae; genus Lichenostomus; species Lichenostomus cassidix. The sequence goes on from NC_139488.1 coordinate 25,902,843, forward strand.
CACATATTTCATAAAAAGAACTCTGAGATCATTAGCTAACATTTGGAAGTCCCTCAAATTAACATGCGTGAAGGACTGTGGCCAAACTCCCACTGGCTCCCATAAAAGCAGTAATCAGTCCTTCAAGTAAGATTCTCCACAAAATAACACCCAGAAGCCCCTGCAGAAAGGATTGCCAATCTCACCATCTGACTAGATTAAAAACAGCAGTAACAATGTGATAATTGACAGAAGAAACTTCCCTGACAAGGAATGAATCAGTGTTTATTTTTAGCCTTTCCCCCAAAACACTTTATTTAAATGAAAGATTAGCTAATTATTTCCGTCGTTTTATTGTCCACACTAGAAACGGGAGGTGGCAGATCTGCACTTGTCTTTGGCTCTTCCTTTGAGGTCTGCACCCTGGAGGGGTGAGATTTTGCCAGTTGTCTTCATTTCTAGTCCAAAGTCCAAATGGAAAGTATCAAGGTTTCACTAAATTTAGACACACCCCCAATCAATATTTTTTATTTCCTGAGTAGAAAGCCTCAGAAAAGGTGTCAGAAAATGTAAATTGTGATTGTGTCCATATCCCACCTTTGCTCCAAAGCTTCCCTTGCCAGCGAGTCATTATTAATCCTGTTGCTGTAACTGCCCACTGCAGCCTTCAGCACCAAGGAAGCACTTGCATTCCAAGAAGATAATATTCCCTTCCTTGTGCACAGGAGCCAGCAGTAAAATTTTATCTAGGAGAAGGCAGCTTACCTAAGAAAAGACTAGCAAAATGTTTGTTCCGTTTTATGGGACAAATGTGAGGAAACCATATCAATCACATAGACACAAGTAATATCTGTGTGTCTTATAATAAGCATTTGGGTTCTACTTTATTTTGAAGGGAGGACTTCTTTTTTCTGATTTTTTTTCTTCTTACTTTTTCTTTGTTTTTTTTTTTTTAAAGTTTTGAATGAATTGTGGATTGCAGCATGGGGTTCATAACCAGAAAATGAATCAAACTGCTTTGAAAATGTCTGAGGATCCTTTTTTTTTTGTTTTTGACTTACCTGCTGTGGAGCTAAGACACATAAATGACTCATTGTTTCATTCCACTGCATACCTATAATATGATGATTGCTACAAAGCACACAAAGAGCTGATTTACCAATCTCTCACTTTCCTTGTCTCAAAGAAATTGTACCTCACTAAATTCATAGATCAAATCACATAATTTTTAGTCCTGGAAAATGAGTCTCATTTTCAACATTTGAGTCATTATTTTTTTGATACTAAACGTTTGTATGTATTTTCTTTTCCACAGTTGTTAATATTTCATATAATTTTGAATATGACTACTTAGGCTAGACCAATTCTAGGTAAAATAGTTTATTTGTACCAATTTAGTGTATACTTGGTCATTTTTTAACGGAGTGAAATGTGAAGAAAAAGTAAATGATCATAGAAATAATGGGAAATTCTCGGTTTCCTTATGTGCAGGCCACTGGACACTTGCAGAAGTTAGAGGGAGAAACTCCACTGTTGTTTTGCTCTTAGGAGCAACCTGAACCTTCAGCATCTCATTTCACATGTTATGCAAGACATGCATCAAAATGGAATTTTACCTAGAATTAAAAGTATTGTTTTTCCTCTTTCTGCATCTCCTGAACAGACCTGGCAGAAATGGCTGCTCATTGGGATGAGCTCTGCCTTGCAAGTGTTAACTGCAGTGGTGCTTCCACAACTCCAAATAACTCAATTCCTCTTTAGGAGTAAGATGGCTGTAACGCTAATGGGAACATTGTATGAAATTATTTAATCTGTGGGCAATCAGGCCAAACAAATCCATGAATCATTCATAATCATTCATATATGTCTGCATTGCAAGGGATACTGTTAGCTACAAAGGAAAACATTACACATGTGGGGATGGTGAAAGAATAAGGTAGATCAGTAAAACTGGCAAGAAGGACATGGGGTTTTAACCATAATTTATTTTATTGGCTACAGGCCAAATCCAAAAAATAAGGGTTTAAGGCAGAATTTGAGTTCTAAATCTAGAACAGAGATGGTGGAAAACCCCAGTGAGTTGTATCTGACCTTGCATCACACCTAGATTCCCAAACCACATTTCCTGTTTATACATAAGCTATATTCTGCTGTATAGAGCCTCTCTGTGTGCCTAGATCTGCACCAGTTCAACAGCTTGGCACTCTTTCATATCTCAACTCAATCAGGAACTACAAACTTTGTGTTGCTTCATGCAGTTCCCCAGAGAGGCTCAGTTCAAGACATAATCTTCAAACCCCTCAATAGATGCCAACCAGTCCGAGTCTTGGCATCTGCAATTGTACCTGCTCCCTCTAAAAGCCATTTCTGTCATCTACTAGAGCAGGTAAGGCATTTATCCAGGAAGTGGAAGGTCTGAGTTCAGGGCCTGTTCTTTGCAGATTAGAGATACCAGTAGTTATATTGATGTCTGGGTGTGTAGGCATTCACATGCAACCAGCCTCAAGGCTTGATCACTCACAGTGCCCTTCACAGGGCACTCCAAAACAGGTGGTGAAAAACTCTGTACAAGGATGTTTAAATGACAATTGATGTGTTCCTCTCAGATCTGGCTAATGCAGTGCTGGCAGAGGGGACGGAAAAGTAGCTGACATGCAGCGTCAGGATGATGGTAGTATCTCTGAGTATAGAGGGGGCCAGGGGTCTCCCCCATCAGCGTGTTCCTGCCCTTCAGGAAGCAAAAAATGTACCTTCAGTGTCTGAACTATTTCAATATGGAAAAATTATTAAAAAAAAAAAAGCGGTAACTTATCAATTTTTAAGATAAATGTTCCCCTCAGCCTAGCAATAACTACTCAGGAGTTTGAATTTGCAGCTAGCAGGTTGGTAGGTATGAGCAGCACTGGCTGCTGGTCAACTCTCCGGGAATGCCTTCAGCGAATACAGGTTTGGGAATTACCACTGGAGGGCAATCTTGTGCCATAGAGGCTGCAACCACATGTGATTTTATTTGGCTGCAATCATAGACATTTTTTAAAGACTACGAACCAAGTCTACTTCTTCCGAATACCATCATAAATTTAGAATGACTTCATGTAAGGCATTTAGTTTAATTTAGAGTTGCACCAGCATAGCTGGGACAAGAATATGAACCAGATGTTGAGAAGTGATATTTTGACTGTTAATTCAATTGATAAAGTTTTGAACAATTTATGAGTCTTAAATACAAGGAGCAAGAATAGAGGCTCTGGACATGAAAGACCAAGAGTATCCAGCTTCAGTCCTTCTGTGTTGTTGCAATATACACTAAATTCTAATAACTGATCTTTAATGCCTTGCTACATGCCAGTGCTTTTACTCTTAAGGCTGCTGTACTATACACAGTATTCTTTAAAGGTACAAGAAAGCTCTACTATGGCTGGTTTAAAACAAGAAGTTACCTTAATTCTGAAAGGCACCATTTGAAGTCTTTGTTTTAAAGTGTACAGTATATATATTTAAAATGTTTGGAGAGTATTTCAATAATTTCTAATCCCAAATATTATACTTGTATTTTGAAATATTTGAAAAATGGCTCATTTTTTCACACAGAATAATCATTCTGTGAAAGTCAACGTTTTTTTCAGAAAGTTTTTAGATTTTTTGAAAATTAATCAATTTTGGACTAAATCTGCATTGTTAAAAAGTGGTGATTGTTTCCAATCTCTAGTGGAACAGAATCCCATTTACAATAGCTCTTTTCTGAAGATAACCCATTTGGTTTAATGTTCTCTACACTAGTTGTTTATCAATAGGTATGTGGGAGAACACCAAGAAATTTCTGCAAGTACATTTGACCATTAGGGAAATATCTTCCTTACAATTGTGCTTCTACTCCTTTTCTCTTGGTACAGATGGTGACACCTCTCTCCCATTAAGAGCTTCAGTTCTCCCAACCCCAAACTGCACAGTACTCTAAACATTAGGAATATCTGACAAGTTCAACAATTCCTTCAATAAAGTCGTCTTCTCTACCGTCACTTCCACTAAACTATCGAGAGCTGGTAACCAATTTCAGCTGAGGTGTTTTCTATTTTGGGGCTGGTAGCAGATCTCTGGTTTCAGCCAGAGAAGGAAGTGCTCAGAGTGTTTTATCACAGCCAGCTCTTGTGATTTACTTGGCATAACTGGAAGAAGGAAACTGTAAATATGGGCTAAAGCTTATTCTTGGGAAATACACAGTTCCATGGACTTGGATCTTTAATGTGTTTTTTTGGTTATCACTTGCTGTCACTTCAGTCCTCTATTTGTAGTATGAGAGTAATAACCCCCAAATTGTGTGATGCTTGACAGAAGAGTTCCTTGCATGTGCTAAACATACTCAGAGGCAGACCTGACAAGCTCAGGGTAAGAATATTTCAGCACACCTTTCCTTCCCTCCCTGGTTTTTAATTCTAAATTAAGAATTGACGGTAATGGCTGAATGACACAGCAACCTGAATCTATTTAGAGAATAGGATGGAAACTATTGTCTTTTCACATTTCTGCCCTTCCATCTTTACACTTGATGCTGGGACTTAGAGCATTCACAGTTGGCAGGATAGTCTGCGAATCCCTTATAAAGAAGCTGTGTTTCACCCACTTTGGCTTAGGTACTCTTGCCATTCACTGAATAGCTGGTAGTTAATTTAATTTGTAAAATCTATTTTATGGCAATTCCCCGGGGCTATGTTCTTGTTTGTGGTTTCCATGTACTAGCTATTGTAGATATTGGTAGTTGAGAGAGATGCTCTCAAGGAAAGGTTACCAGCTCCAGGGAGCACCAGTGGAGAACTGAAATCCAGGGAAATCAAGTATTTTGCCCAAGGTCACATGCAAGTTTTGAGGCAGTGTTAATGTACCTGCTCTGATTATCTAAGGCATGTAGGCACCAATGCATGCTCTGGTGAATGTATCTCACAGGAATGCTAAACTGGAGAAGTTAATTTGGGAAAATAAAGGGGGGAAAAAAGAAAGAATAAAAGGCATACTTGGCACTGTTTGAAGACTTGCAAGAAATTTCTACTTTCCCATTCTTTGAATACTTTGGAAATACATGAACTCTTGAGATCTGCATTTTAAAATGTTGTTTCAATCTGGAATAGCATCTGTTAAATGTAGTTAAGAAACATCTGTTTTTCCATTCCTGGAACCCTGAGCTGAGGCAGCCGTTTTCCTGTCAGCTCTGCTGTGGAGCAAAATTGGTTCAATAGGTCATTCTGTTCTCTCCATTTCTTAGTTCTCAGTTTCCTATTAAAAAGATGGCTAACAACATGAGTAAGCAGGAAAGGAAAGGAGATTTTGTGTAATGTGTGTGAAAAAAATCCATTTAGCTTCAGACTGAGTTAGATAACTGGTGAGAGCAGAGCTATTAAGCATCAGAAAGAACACCAGGGATTATGTGGAACTGTAAGATTTATTAGCCCCCAAATAGTTTATCTTTCATCAGTGGAAATAACAATCTGATACAAATCCCACAGAAAATAAAGCAACATTTCACATTGATGGCCACTGGGCTCTGGATTTGACGCTCTCTGGTATTGCTGATAGATGGCCTGGTGGAAACTGGTCACCAGTACACAATATATTGGCTGCAAGACTGTTGTTAACTCTGATCTGAACAGCTCCAGACTGGATGCAGCAGTCGAAGGGCCAGCAATGGTTGTATATAACAATCTTTTCAACCACCACTCACTCCAGTGAGTCAGTCTGAGGCCAGCTGGGAGGGAGAATCAGAAGAAGAGTTCAGAGGCCTCCTGAAGAGAAGACCAAAAGCATATTGTGTAGGTTTTAGTTCTTACATTCCCAGCTATCTGTGCTTGGACAATGCCTTGGACAAACAAATACATTCTTGAGAATTGCATATTTTTTTCCCTTCATCTTTTAAGAGCAGGATCAAGACTCAAAATGGCATTTAGCTACTTATGCTCTCCTTGGAATCATCAGGCATTAAAAGCAAGAATATCATCGTGTGCCATGATCTGATGTTTAATTAGCAATGAAAATCTGTGTCATTCAGTCAGTGGCATTAAAATTAGGTAACAAGTACACTGAGTTGGCAGAACCCTCTATGTATCCTTACTGAAAAATGACAGCACCCCTGTTTTGAAAACAACTGGAAAAGGACATCCTGTGACCTTCTGTCATGAACATTTTGGTGACATAAAAAAGCTGACAGGCCATTGGAGTCTTATTTCTTATACACATATAATTTGCCATCACTCATGTGACTTAAAAAGCAAAACTAATCCAGAGGAAGGGTTTCTTCAATTTTTTCCTTAGATGTGACCTTTCCCTTCCACTTTGTGAATTTAAAATACTGAGGAAGTGAGTCCTAATCTGAGGAAGAGTTTCCAAAACAGAATTGGAGATGCAGCACTTTCTGTGTCAGGGTTTTGCAAAGTGCTGATGGTATAAATTAATTGATGGTGGTCAGGAAACTTGTGAAAGGCAGATAGGGTGCAGGAAGGGTAAAGGGAGTTGTACAGCTTGTGGGCAGTTGCAAGCAGCTTCCTGACACTATTTACATGGTGAAACATTTCGTTTCCTCTAGAGCAGTGTTTGACTTTGCTTTCATCATTGCCAGTGTTAAGTAAAATGCTGTTATTTGTGTCACATCTGGCTTACATTGCCCAGCATTCCCAGTCTGATACTGATGTGACCATTCCCTGGCTAGACTGGAGTTATCTACATGGTGATATGGCCCTTCCATACCCAAACTAGGCTACAGCCAAATATATGCTTTCATTAAATAAGATATAGTCTGACTGCAAAGACAGACTGTGTCATTTTACTTCATGAATGGCGAATAAAGTCAATGATAACCTGTGTATATGGAAAATGCTGTTGTCAATGTATAGTTTGGAACAGAATGATGCAGTTTACTCAGTGATCCGTGGGATTCCAGTCTATTTTCCTCAATGCCCTCTTCATCTGCTTTCTTCAGTCTCATCTGGTTTTCCTATTTGCCATATATGCACTTCATTGTGCAAGGGGAGGTTCAGATTTAATATTATGAAAAATTTCTTCTCTGTGGTTAAGTTGGAATGGTCTGCCTAGGGAAGTGGTGGAGTCACCATCCCTGGAATTATTCAAAAACCAAGTAGACATAGAACTTTGTGATGTGTTTTAGTGAGCATGGTCGTACTTGTTCAAAGGCTGGACTTGATGGTCTTGGAGACCTTTTCCTATCTTGATGACCCTTCATTTTGTGATTTGTCTAAACACAGATACATTTGTTGTCTGTTTGGCACACCAATATTTGGAACTGCTGTGACCTGCAGAATCACACTCAGTGGTGTGATTCACAGGACCAGCACCTGTTACAGAAATCTGCATGATGTGAACACAAATGTGTTTCTGCACTGCTTGAGTTCCACTTTAGTCCCGCTTTTCCTCATGGATCGTCTCCTACCTGGAGCTTTACGTAGGAACGAGGGACATCTAGTGGCTCAATGGAACATAGCAAAGGAAGATGTTCTTCCCCAAAAGGTACATTGTTTGGCAAAGTAGACAGTTCAGTGAAAACTAAAAACTGTCTCAGTGGTTGAAATGTAATTTGAATATATGCAGTTGCTTTAGCTAAGAGTCAAATAATCAGCGATTAGTTTTATTTTTGTATATCTATCTTTGAAAAGGTGAGCTGACTTTGAAACTTACACAGGTTAAGTGTATTTGGTACCTCATTTCAGGAGGACAGAACATAATCTTTTGTTAGAAGCTGGGATACAGGACATGTGGATAAGAAAGAGAAGAAAATCACACAACACAGCCTTCTACATTTTTTTGATCCCCCAAATGAACAAATTTATTTTATGCATGGCAATGCAGTATGTGACTAATTAGACTAGGTGATACCTGATAGCTTTCAACGACAAGGAATAATTGTGAAGAGCAGTTAAATGGAACCTTTTCTTTCTCTGCAATGTGTTTCCTATTTTAATGCTTAAATAATGAGTTTCTTTAACAAGTAACCCACTCTGAGTCATGTTTTCCTCTCTCCCTTTTGTTCTTATTCTAACCAATAACTGCTTGTCATCCCAATAGCTTTTATTGCAAGAGATGAGCTGCACTTGAGAGAAGTGAAAATATCTGCACTGAATTATACACTGGTTTTGTATTGGGAGCCCATTTGTGTTAGGTTTGCCATTCTGTCTTCTAGTCTGTACTAAAAATCTGGATGGATGAAGTCTATTATGCTGCTCAGACCAGGGCAGTGCAGTAACTAAAACTGAGAGACCAATGTCAGGCAGTGAAGGGCTGTCATCTCTGAATGTGCCTCGTTCCCATCCTAATCCCACAAAACAAAAAATTCCTTTGATGCAGAGAGAGCTGGAGTATTTTGGCTGGGCCATATGACTAAAGAAGGCAGCCTACATATAAAGAGGGAGGCTTCTCTGCAAGTGAGAGCAAATCGTTGCCAAATATTAAGACAGATAATCTGCGGAGAGCAACAGGAGGCATTCTGTCTCACCTGAAATGCTGATAAAACCTGGAAGCCACGGGAGTGAAAGTAGACTGACAAAAGACGAATCACTTGTTATTTTGCAATGATGTGTAACTTGGGAACTTTTTTTATGAGTAAGGAGTGATGATAAAGAAAATCCTTTGCTAACCAAGTGGATTTTTTCTTCCATTTCCCCTCTGAACAGGCTAAACTAGAAGCTTGTAAGCCTTGGTAGTTAAGGTAAGGAAATCATGAATAAGTAAGCAAAGGACTCTCCCAGCCCAGCTCCACGTGCAGCCCCTCTGAAGACCCTATGGTAGGGTTCCAGGAGGGATTCTCAGCCTATGTGTGTGTGCCATTAAAATGATACAGGAAGAATTACTTAAATACTGCTCAGATTGCATTAGGAGCTTGGAACAGAGAGACTGAGTCCAGTGGTTTGGGCTGGTGTTGGTAGGGGTTGTTATTGGTTATTGTTTCAAGGTACACTGGAAGCAGGAACTTCGTTAATGTCCTACGATTAATGAGTAGGGGAGAGAATAAGACAGACATTAAGACACTAATCATTAAGATTAGTGGAAATATTCCTTTATAGAAATGTATTATCAGCCTTTATTTATGTAATCGAATTTTCAGCTTTTAAACTCCTGAAGTTTTAGGTGAACTTGAAGGCACAAAGTTATGTTGTTGAGGTCCCATTTACCTCCAGACTTGTTTCAACAATAGTTCATTGTAAAGAGAAGTTGCCATGAAGAGAGCTTCAAAAGGCTATTTCTGTTTGGATCTCTAGTGAAGGCTACATTTAGGATGTGAGCATGGATATACCATGTTGCTGGCAACATTCAAACTAGTATTAGGAAAATGTGAGCTGAAGTTCGTTTAGCTGGCAGATAATTCTTTCTATTTCAGAAACTTCTGGAAAAGAATGGCACGGCCAAAGTACCCCTGACCATATGAACTGTCCTACTGCAAGTGTGCTCCATGACCAGAATGAAGTAAAATAAGAAGACTGGCTTTTTAACGAATATTTATTAAATGAGAACTTCTTCAATCTCCATTTACCTTTACCTCTGTGAGACTCTGGTTACTACATTACCACTTTACTGATTAATAGGGCAGTACAAAATCAAACTAGAGTTAGATGAGTTTTAGAGCGAATAATTTTCCTTGTGAAAAGATCTAGGAAAAATTAACATTCCTGTACTGACCCCAGATTAGGTGAAAAGAGCATGTTTTGGGGAAAGGTTGGAGTATGCCTTGGACAGATTGTGAGCAGAAAGGGTATATGGGAGAGCTGAGACTCAGCACCTGACATCCTTCAAGCGTAAGGTCTGTTACAATGCTGGAAATCAGCCTAGGACTCCTCTGCTCTTACTTCTGTTGATGCTGGAGTGCCAACAGCAAAAAAGCTATGACTACTCCACTCAGGCTTCCACTCCTGCTGCCCTGGTGCTTTGCCCCTGGCCCTGTGTAGGGATGGGTACATATTTACTGACTAGTACAGGCACACACAAATTTCCATTGACTAATCTTCCTCTGGCAGGGTGAGTCATATAGGAAGGGTTGTTTCTGCTTGTTCTTTGTTCGGATTGAATCCAGTCAGAGCTCCAAAAAGGCCAGGCCAGTAGCTTCAACACCTATGACCATCTCTGCTCTCCCACAGTAACGGAGGGAAATTCTGAGAGATGTCTGTAGCTTCAAGTGTTCTGAAGGGAAAGATTTTCCTTGGAAACTACTTTGAAAGGAGCTGGCGAAGTTCCTGGTAAGAACTTAGCCTTTTCTCCATCTGTCAAAACAAGGCGTAATCCTTCCCTGCTTCACAACAGTTTTGTGAGGAATCATCAGTTAACATGTTTACATCACTAAAAGTGCTTTCCTATTCTAAATCACCTTCAGCCTTTGTTCTTATGAACGCAAACTGATCTCACCCTTCTTAAAGACCTCCCTCTTTTCACACATCTATATTCCTCTTTGCATTCTGCTATTGCAAAGTGCAATTGCTGCTAGCATTGCTTTTGTACACCTGAGAGCAGTTCTAACAATCACACTGTATTTTCCTGAACAATTAAATAATCAGCAAAGGAAAATAATTCTTCAATTCCTATTCTCCTTTTTATCAGTGTTGGAAAATTTTTTCTACCTCATATTGCTTACTACTAAAATTTCTCACCACTGCTCCAATTCCCCGGTGTTGTTATGAAGAAGAATATCTGCATATATTTATAAAGCATATTTTAGCCCAGCAGTCTTTAGGAGAATTGATTGTGATTGAAACTGGAGTTATCTATAAATCGTCCCCTGTATAAATATTATGTGTTGCCCATGTTTACATGCTGCAGGACCTGTAGCTCTTCCTTCAAAAAGGCAACTTTCTCTGGAACAGAACAGCAGTAGACCAAAAGATCATCACTATTTTAAATGTGAAGTATACTATCCAACTGAAATTGCACAGGGAGCCAAGAGAGCAAAATGCTCTGGAAGCTCCTGTAATCAACTTCATGCCAGAACTGGCAAGATATTTTTAGCTATGACACACTCTTGAAGATTTATTTAGGGTTGTAAGAGGTACCCAAATCTGGGGGTGGTGACCACTTCAGTTATGGTCCTGCCATGTCATCATCCAGGTTCTCCTCCCACACACAACCTTGCCTGACCTGTGAAACAGTCCTTTCTTTTCTCTCTCCCTGCCATGAGTCCTCTTATTCCTGCTCATCACTGTCTCTCCTACTATAAATGTAAAATCTTGGCTTTTCCTCATCTCCATGCTATAAATCCCTTCCACCTCTTCCCAAGCTCAAAACTACTTCCCTATGCAGGTTTTCTACCAGATGTTGTATGTTAGCATAAGGAAACCTCCCAGCCTTATATATGTACAGAGGAATATGAATTGCACTTCATATGGACTTCACAGTGAGGGTGGTCAAACCCTTAAACAGGATGCCTAGGGAGACTGGAATGTCCACCCTTGGAGATATCCACACCTGGACCAGGAAAAGTGCTAAGCAACCTGACCTAACTTTGAAGCTTTGTTTTAAGTGGGTAAAGGATGAAGCAACCTCTGGTGATTGCTTTTAATCAAGATGATTTCATAATTCTAACTGTATATTGAAGAAAAAGAGGAAGAGGGAGAATACATGAGAAGCTAAGAAAAATACAGTTTTTTTGGCAAGAAGCAAAAGGAATACAACAAAACAAAACAGAGCTGTGCACAGTTATCCTGCTTTTCATGCTCTCACTGAAGTAACTCAGGATGCAATCAGAGAGATGTTAAAATCTGCAGAGAACAAAGAAGAGAACCAACACCAACGTGTCTGGTTAGCTAAGGCTTACTTCACCTGTTTCACCTCAAAGCCTGGTTAGAAATATGTGTGTTGTCTTCAGAATATCCTCTTCTGGAGTATTCCAAGGCACCATCTGTTTTATTTCCTGCAGATTCAGAGTAGGAGCATGATGCAGGCAGTACCCACCTCCTCAGAGCTTGGGCTGAGCAATGACCCAAGTGCTGCAGCCAGATGTGCACTGGAGATTAACCCTCTTGGGGCCAGAGAGGAGTAGGAGCACACCAGAGGTGCCCCTACCCCCATAATAGCCAGCAGCAGTTCCAGCTCCCTTGTCTTGTGAACACTTAAAAGTATGGTTTGCAGTCCAGTGTGTGAATACATGAAATGTCCAAATCAAAGCCAGAGCTGAGACAAGCCTTTGGTGTTTTAGGAAATCTTCTCAAATCCGGGTGATCATCTACATAGGTTTTATACTACTACTAAAAATCAAGGTGAGAGCAGAGAAACAGAAATATAAATGCAAATTTTATCACAGTTTTTTTTAGAAGGACTTCCCAAATTCTACAAAAATTACTGTATTAGTGATCATAAGTCACACTCCTCAAACTCATAAACAATTTGAGAAGTCACTGCCCCTTACTAAACAAAACAATTCCAGATCCTTCATTCCAGAGTACAAGTAGTTAAAAAAATCCCCAGAATCTTTATGAAGAAAATGGTTCTGTGCTCTGATTTATTTTACTACTACTGCTGGTTTATTTGGGAGATGCATCACCACCAGATAAATGAGCATTGATAATACCAGCATCTATTTAACAAATATTATATTATAAAGTATTGTTCTTCCCCGATCTTCTTAAATAGAACAAGTTCCTGAAATTGAAAGTCCAGTAACAAAAGGCACAAATAGAACAAGAAATCTGGCAGCAAAATATTTCTTCTTTAACAATAGAGCTGCAGGAGCAACACCCTATTGTGCAGCTCAGTAGAAGGGTACTGACAAATACTGAAACATAAAATGCCTGATCCCTAAACTGATTTAAGGTTCCTCCAAATCCAAGCCATTAAACTAAAAGCCAATACAGGAGCATGAAAATGATGACAAACAATAATATATTACTCATGCATGGCCTTAATGCTGATTCTGGGATGAAAGGCATGAACAAAATCATTGGAAGTTTTTAAGACAAAAAGAAGTTTGAAAGGCAAGCACAATGGCTACTATAACAGAGAATGTAGCAATTCCTAACACAACATAAAAATGTTGCATGCTTGAAATCTGGGCTAAATTTTCCTCTGAGTGTGTTTTATGGGATTATAACAGAAACAAAAGTATCCTGACAACCTGAAAGAAAAATGAGTGGTTTATTAGATTAATTGATAAAGCTGGAAAGGACAGAGAAGCTGCCAGGCATGCAAATGCTGTTTTGGATCTGAAATAAAGCCAGAAAACTTCAAAGCTAAATCCAGGTAAAGAACGACTGTGCTGAGTTAGGACATCTGCTTTGCCTCAAAAGTTTATTAATTTCTTTTTAAAAGGCTGTAGACAATGACCTGGTAAATAAATTTATAATAATATATCCCTGCAAATGAATTATTATTTCTGAAGCGGACTTGCAATTAAAGAAGGATCTAAGGAGTAAAACTTAACCTGGCAAATCTGCACAAAATCACATTGACTTTCATCAGATTTAAAACCTGTTTGCTTACATTGCTTTAGAAAATATTAACTGGATTCCTAAATCACTTAGATGCTTTAGAAGATTTTACTTTTGCTGAACACAGCAATAAATAAGTCAGGATACCATCAAGGAGTGGATACACATGGGTCCCTGTTGCTTACACAGACCTTGCTGTGTTTGGGCTGGGTACATTTGCCTCAACAGAGCTGGTAACAAGCTTGAAGCTTGAGATCTGACAGAGGCATCAGTAAGCATTTCTCTAAGGTGCCTCAATTGTAATAGGTCTCTTAGGCTAGTCCTACTCATGATGCAAACATAGTTTTCTAAGTTTGTAATTTTTAATTATTGAAATTTTTAACTGGAAACAGGGTAGGAAAGATGAATTAGAAAAGTAATTTTCTTTTATTGGCCATTATGATTTTTAAGCTGTTACTTTTTAATATTCTACAACAGTTTCCTTGTTCTTGGAATGACTGCATGATATCATATCCTGAGCCCTTCCCTTTTCTTGTAACTTTCTGAGGCACTAGGAGGAGTCCAGCTACAGTCATCATGTGAATTTGTCTTTAAGACTCCAGTGGAACTCCTTCTGCCACGTCCTGCCTGCCTAATTCATACTCCTTAAGAAACTGCTGCTCCAGGACGAACGACCCTTTAAGCACAGTGAGTATCAGCTGAGAAAGCAACCAATTTATCCAGCTTGTAAAGTTGCATCAGAAAACGATCACTGCTCTATGTATTTACATAGTTTGGGACACAAGTAAAAGTAAAAGGACAACTTGCTGTCAGTATTTGACACTGAAGTGAAGAGAAGGGAGTTCCCTGGCCCAGGTGGGGGATAAAGGAGAAGCAGCAACATGGGAGGCTCTTGGGGTGCAGAGATTGGATTAAAGGTGTGGGCTAGGTGTAGAAAAAGGCCAAGGTACATGTACTGTGCCAGCCAACATACTTATTTGCTGCGGATGGACAGACAGGAAAAAAAGCTGCTAAAATGTATATACAAGCAGCTGTGCCCAAGCACGTGGTATTGTATTAATGCTGGATGACAAGCACCTCTTGTTTATTCTTAATCTGCATAGGTTTCATAAAAAGGAATGTAGTAGTACTAGCTAGTAATAAGCAAAATAAAAGGAGAATAAAAGGAATAGTTTCTTCAGTAATCTTAACTCATCCCTAAAGCATACAGGCCAAGTAAACATTCACAGTGAGTCACTGGCTCTTTTTAGTATAACTATAACCTGTGGTGGTGGTGTAACTGCTGCATTTTTCCATCTTGGTCTGTAGCTCTGAAATGTGGAGCTAGAGGCTTTTCTACTCTTGGTGGAGGTCCTAAGGTTTTGTCTAGATGTCTCTGCAATGCTAATTTAGTAAAAACTTGGTAACTCTCTAATATAATGATGATGATGATGATGATGATGATTATTATTATATTTAATATATGTACAAGTAAGGTAGTAGGATCCCCATTTCACATCATAAAAACAGTTCTAATGAAAGCAAATAAATTACATGCATTTATATCTACCAAATGATATTGTAGAATTTATTTATTAACCTAGAAAGTTGCTTTTAAAAGGATAGAGCACCTGAATTTTCCTCTACCTGTTGTCCTCACAGAACACCAAACACTAACTTCATTCCAAAGTTGTAAAAGACTTATGACCATGCTTTACATAAAGGCCTCAATCTAGGATTAGGTGGACTCAACAGAAAGCAGGAGTGATATTTTTGTGAATATTTAAGATAACAATAAATATCTTCAAAAAAGTCCTTGCTGATGTGAGCAACTCCACAGGAAACACATAACCTCTGCATATCTCATTGATCACATTACTTTATGTGTTTTTAATTTGCTCACTGTGGTTTTGATCAGCTCCTTCATGGGGTCACAGCACAGTGTTAGTAAAAAGCATTGTTTTCTGTTATCTGCTAAACTGCATTGTGAGGTAAAAACTTCTCGTTGATTAAAAGTTGCTGATGTAGTTAGTTTTATGACAGAACAAAGCTGACATTTTCTAAACACAGTTATGATAAGAGCAGCAGGATGCTAAAGATGTGCTGTGTGCTGCTCAGCCTCAGTAGCATCGAGATTGCTGTGCCAGAGGTGACCATTAATCCACCTCCTCCAGGGTGCTGCTTCCTGCAGTGACCTGTCCAGGTGCTTCTGATCCAGCTGCAGCTAAGTCCAGAGAGATCAGCTGGCAAATAAGCTTCATAGGAGATGTTTTTACATGCCTACCAATTAGTACTTTTACATGCTTACCAGTCAGTAATTGGCTTGTACTGTGCAACACGAGGGATTTATAACTCTTCCATTTAATAGAATATCACAGTGGATGTTCACGTTTCCATAGAAATGTTTGTTTCTTGAATTCACTGAGATCTTGGTTCCAGCAATGTTGTGTGGCCATGAGTTCAGTAAAAACTCTGGTGCTTTAGAAAAACAATGTTATGATTTCCTTTCTCTGCTTTAAATCACTGCCATTTACTCCCATTAGACATAAATTTGCTTTTACATTGTGGAAAAACTCACCTTAGTCTTTCAATTGAATTGAATTGACTTGATCTACTGAAGAATAATGACATATTTTTATCCTTACTTACAGTTTGGTTGGTCTAGTTTGTGGCTATGCTTTTTTTCAATTTATAAATTTATTTCAAGGGCTTCACTCACAGTTTTAGAATTCTAGTATATGTCAGAATTCTAGAATATAGTCAGGCCACTAGGTTGGTCACTTGTCCTAGATGAAGCCACGCTGAATATCTCAAATCACCTCCCTGTCCCACATGTCCTTTGCTGATTTCTTACACCTGGGCATTGAGAGTTCTTGCACTCTATGGAAAATGTCCAAATTTGCCAGCTTTATTCTGCTCCCTTTTCTCTGAGGGCATTTTATCAGGGACTCCTACTGTTAGTTCCTTGAAGAGCTGGAATCTTGCTTTCCTGAAATTCGGGGGCCTAGCTTTACTCTTCACCTAACCCATATCTCTGGGGACTGCAGACTCCACCAGTGTGTGATCATGGCAGCCCAGGCTGCTGCCAATATTGATGTCACCAATTAGATCACTTGTGTTGGTGACTGACAGGTCCTGTAGCTAATTATTTTTTCAATTTTTAATTTTTATTTTTAAAATTTTTTTAATTGTCATGCTTAAGAAACCCAAAGATGAAAGAGATGTGAGCTTCTTTTATGGAAACCACCTAATTGTGTTCTTGTATCCTGTTCATATACTTCTTCAAAAATAAATTTTCCAGCACCCTACATTCAAGAAATGTTAGGTGCATAGCAAATGTTTAATTAAGTAATCCCACACAGAACTTGTGAGGCAGGCTCCCTCATTTTACAGGTGAGACAGAGAGGCAGTAAATTAAATGACTTGCTTAATATCACACAGTGAGTCAGTGCTAATGCTGAAAATAGACTTTATGTCTTCTGGTTCTTTTCCCTGTATTTTAGTCATCAAACTAGACTTAACTCTAAAGTTGAATGAATAATTTAATCTATTAAAATAATTGTTCTCAATTTCATGTTGGAGTATTATGTTTTAATCATCTAAGAAATACTGAAATATTTACGAAAGTTTTCCATGCTTAGCACCTGCTTTGTCTTTCTTGTTCAGATTGTTTTTTAACTGAATATATTTTGTTTACAGTGATTCTGAACTGTAAAACTATACTTTAGCAGATCTCCACCAAAAAAAAAAAAAAAAAAGGAATTCACTTAAAACACACAGTAATCTCTTTCTATCAATGTAACAACACTTTTTTTCATACTTTCATGAGTATAGGGCCATTACACTGAATAATATGCATAGCTTTAATTAATGGAGCACACTAAAGTTATTGGCCCACAGAAAGCAAAAGATAGACTGCTGGTTAATCTGTCATGACTAAAATAAAAGGTATCCTGAAGCACAAAAGAGCAACAGCATCTTATGAAATATGTGCTTGGAACTGCAATATTTCTGCAGTTCTGAACTACACGCTGGGTCATCTCTGATTAACTGGTGGAGAAAGAGATGCAAAGCTTGCAGACCTGTTTAAATGAACAGTATCCATGTTCAGGCTAATGAAATGCTCCAGCAGCCTTAGAGCTTTCCTGAGCACAGTCCACATATTTGTTTATACTGATAGGACATATATAAATTTTTCCAATCCTTGCCATCTTACCTGTTTGATGGTGTTCTTCAGCATACAATAGAACAAATGGCCCAGAAAATGTGTACATAGGCATAAGAATTAAAGTGGCTCAGGAAAGGGGAATGAAGACATAATATTACCATGGCTTGCTCCTTATTAAACCTGAGTACAGACACAGCCTTATACAATACTTTGTGTCATACAGGATTTTTAGTGTGGGTGAGACAAGCAGCAAAAGTCTGTGGTCTGTGGTCAGCTCAGATTTTTATAAAGACTTTTGCTGCATGTAATGAATAGGATGTTGCAGTGCAGGCAGCCTTACAACTTAATTGAAATTTAACAACAAAATGCCTTAAAAATTCAACTGCTTCATTGCTGAATGCAAATAAATCTCCTAGGTGGCAGAATCAGTCACTAAGCATTGGCATGCTATATTTATAGAAACAACTCTAAAGTAATTTAATGTACTTGTAAAGAAGATTGTCACATCTTGCCTACTGAATTAGAGACTAGAGAGAATGTTTCAGGTAAGATGTCAAGGAAAGATGTTCTAAGAAGGACATTCTGCTTCCTCTTTGGGGTCGATACTTCTAGTTTACCATGTTGTTTTCCTTTTGGGTTTATCTTCTTAAAATGTTAACTATGAACATATTTTGCACTTTGCCACTAGGGCTATGTCATCAGTGATCAGCTTTCCAAGACTGATCAGAGTACCACTCCGACTTTGCTTTCAGTTTTTCCTAGAGAGTAAGAGGTTTGCCTCAGAGACTTCAGAAAATGTCCTGATGCCAAGTGAAAATGTCCTTACCAGGGAGTTTGCAAGACAGCACTATGTCTGGACCACTATCAGGGGCTAAAGGTTTTTGAAAAGCAGGCAGGAGTTGTCCAGCACAAACTGGACAAAGAAGACTATTCTGTGACTTTTTTAGAATTTGAAACCAAACCCAAGAAAGCAATGCAAATAATTGATTTTTTTTTTTTAGCTCTTCACTTATGTCTCTTTTTATCTGTCGTTCCTATTATTAACCCATTAAGTGTAATGGTAACAGTGTTTGAGAGGCTGAAAATTTTAATCAAACATTAGATAATATTTGCGAAAAACAGGGTTTGAAACAAGGTGCCCAGGTGTTCTCTTCCAGATTTGGAATAGGAAGAATTTGTAGTCTGTATGTCTGATCAGAACTAGCCAAAGCAGTAGAAATTAAATATATGAACATTCAGTTCATGGTAGAGATTCCTTTGAATTAACAATTCAGCTAATAGGTATGAAAAATGAGTCAGTTTGAGAAAAGCAGAAATTACTTGTGGATAATCTGAGTGAGAATGGGGGATGCATAATACACTATCACATTTGTAAAGAATTCTGAAAACATAGAAGCTTTGAATTTTGGATGTAGAGAGAGAGATACTTGCTTCAAATATTATTGAAGATAATAGATACAAGCCAGCTTCTATGATTAAATAGATATTTTGCTTTTTTACATAATTAACATTATTTAAGATCCTGCATTCAGAGAAGACCTCAATGTGTCCTGCCTACCCCAAGTACTCAGATTATTGGTCACTGCTCACTGGCAGGTTTATTGCAGCATTGTTCTGTTGATTCAGCACAGAAGGAAAACATTTTAGGAATGTCAGTTCTTCAAGTAGTGGGGATTATAGGCATGGTAACAGTATATGTTTGTGAAAGGTGTATGCTGCCTGACTTCATTCCCTGTGACAGTAAGAGGGAAACTGAGGTACAGCCATAGCGCTACTCTGAAGAATTCATATAATTAATGTGTTTCTCTTTACATGTCATTTACAGAATTGAGAAAGCATTTGCAGTAATACAGTAGTTATACATAAGAGCCAGAAAATGACAGGAAAAAGAAAGTGAAAAGAAATGCATAATGAGGGAGTTGGCCAGTTTATTTCCATTATGTGAGCTCAGTGAAAGGGGCAAAGCTAAGCAATACCACAAGTAAAAAAAAAAAAAAGAAAAAAAAGAAAATCCAATATGAGTTACCTTAAACTCTTTTAATTATAAAATGTGGAGTTAGCAATGCAGATAAGTAGATTTTCCCTAACATTCCTTATTATGTGTTAACCATGGCACTGTAAAGGTCAAAGAAGCTTGAATCATACAACTTGCAAAATACCCCCAGAATGTTTCTTGCTGGAACTAGGTACAGGGAGACAAGTACGAGCTGAAACTGTAAATATGGGGAAGACCTTCTCTGTTCAATAAAACAAGTGGTTTCTGCTGAAACTAGTTTTGCTTGAGAACTAATTTGTAGTTCCAAGTGTCTTTCAGTGCTGACAGCTGAAGAAGGTAGCTTGGGGCCAGATTGTAATAATGTTCACTCCTTGATCTAATGGGCGGATGTGTTTAATTAATCTTTGTTTCTGCAGAAGCAGGCATTCTGGCAAGCTGTAGGAATGCTAAAGGAGGGAAATCTAAACAGCAGTGAACCAAGGTATATTCTATATGTCTGGTGCTAGATAAAAAAAGTTAATGTAGATAAATACTGTTTCCTAGGAGATAGATTTGTATAAGCAATTTCTGTAAAAGAAATTTAACATGGATCCCCCTGTAGGATTACCCCTCGTTAATTTCACAAGATCCAGCTATGGTCCCATGCCCTTGGGACACTTGTCTGTTGTGTCTGGCACAGTTCTTCAATTGGTGGTCACAAAAGCATTTATTTAAGGTGGAAATATTCTGCCTAGTATCTCTTGGATGGAGTTAGACCTGACAGCCTCATTGCTGTCATGGTCCATGTCCTCCAGTGACTTCTCCAGATGTCATAGCTTGGACTGACCCTTCCCAGAGCTTCCTGTAAAGTGCAGATCTTAAGGTTTATAGCTAATTCTTCAGAAGGCTTATGGCAAGTCTAAAGCAAAGCAGATATCCTTTGCATAAAATTACTGAAGGCACTGGTTTTTGCTTGAAAAACCAAAGCACTATAGATTGCAATCATACAAGCACAGCAAACTCCCTGGCTACAATGTCCCTTGGCCCTAATCTTTCACTGAAAAAATCACCAACTTCATATGAGTGTTTTGAAAGAATGCAAATCAGAGCTTATCGTCTCTGACCTTCATCAGCTCTGCTGCCACAATAGCATCATTGTTTCCATCTCCTCCCCTTAGTAAGCAACGCCCTCCATTCCTCTCACTTCCTTTCCATCCCAAACCTTTCCATTTGAGAGGTTTTTTAAAGCTCTGCTTTGTCATCTGGTTTTGCTGCTACTGTGATCTAAATGCTAAACTCCTTCATTCCTGGTCTTCTTAGTCAGCCAAGTCTCTGTTTTCACTTAAAGAGCACCTTATGAGCTTGAATGTTGGAAATTCCTTCTCTTTTTGTCATCTAACAAGCAAGGTATGTTCCCAGCTGAAAGAAATATTTATGTTGCAGCATTATTCTTACTAAAATTATACTGCAGCAACACAGTATCAATCACAACCATAACAAGTACTTTTCCCACCTCAGCACTGTGACAGAGAGCTCTTTCCTTCACAATACTGTGCAACAATCTCCACATTGTCACAGTACATAAGAATAGTGCTAAGGGTGCAGTTAAATTACTTACTTCCTAATTCTATGCCTTGTCCACTGGGTTTCTGTTCCGGAATGAAGTGTTGTGACAACAAATGGGGTAACCAAGGAAAAATAGAACAGGCTACAACTGTCGGGATGATGAGTTCAATATAATTCTTCAGCCTGTTCATACTGGTCTCTGTTTGTTTCTAGTAAGGACTGAGGACTCCAAAAGCCACAAACTGTGTGAAGTTCTTGGGTGATGACAATTTCCTTTGTAATGTTGCCCAGTGTCTGAGACTATTGAGATAGGGTTGTGTAGCCCTGCTATGAGCAGTGTACTATTGCAAAGAGAAGGTTTGCACAAAGACTGAGGATGGAATAAGAGCCTTTATGTCCAGACATAAACAGTGATTGCCAAAAGCTCTTGGCAGTGACCTTACTTAGAGCACAGTCAGTGGATGCAGTCAGGCTGACACAGAAAAATTTTGGAAATTCTTGACCAGCAAAATGCAGTCTCCTGGCCCAATCTGGTCTGCAGGATCTTCTGTCTTGTCTGAAACACCTTTTCTATGGAAGTTCCAACTAGCAAGCTGCTGCCTCATCTCAAAGAGAAGGAAATATGGGAAAGAATAGCGTCCTGATACAGAGAAGTTGTTGCTGCGCTTCTGTCTGAATGATTCTGTGAGTTCTTGGACATGTGAAAGAAACATTTCTAGATAGCCTGCTACCTTATCTCTTTGCTGGGCAGGTAAGAACAGCAGCACTCCTCCACCACTGCTGCTCTCATTTGCTACATGGGGGATGGGGAGGAGGGACAGGACACAGAGTAGGGAGCAAGGGACAGTATTTTTCCCCTGCAGCCTGTTGCTCCACCCAGTCTTCCCCTCAAGCCTGATTCACTGCCCAAATATGACCGTGTGAATGGTAGTAAGTATGAAATCACAGTCCTGAGCTGCTACTGATTGTCATCTCAGTCAAGCTAACTGGGGTGCCTCTCCAGATTTTGATCAATGCCAGCTAATTACATTTTTCCTCTTTGGAAGCAGTATACAGTTCTTTCTTTTGTTAGCATGTGTGATAATGGCAGGGGATTTTTCTGAAGGTAATCTTGGAACAAAATGGCAGCTCCAGGCACTCTGTAAGAAGCCAAGGGTGGAGTGAAGTTACAATTTGATAATAGAAATAGTCTACAAGAAAGTCTCCTTATCTCTCCTCAATGCTTGTTTTTCAGAAAGTAACTGTGATGAAAAGGCAGCGACTATTCTTCTCTGATGTAAAATCTTTTCTGATAAGATTTCTGGAAGAACTTACAATGCTATCTTCATTCATATCCTTCCTAAGATGCATTTCTTCCATAATGTGTTTCTATGCTAATCCACTAGGCGTTGCTATTTACATCTTTAAAAGAAACAGAGTACATAACCTGGACTGATTGTAGATTTAGAATGACTAAGTGCATGCACGTCCCATAGGAAAGCATAGTCCCTGGGAACAATCCATTGCTTCCTGGCAGTAGTTCTTTGTATTGTGTTTTTATTACTTATTTTTGATTATAATCTCTACAGGGAAGGGGCATTTGTCTTTGAGCATCATTTATGCCTTTAAGACATCATTTTTGTCTGTAACTTTCTGTGATCACAGAATCACAGAATATTCTCAGTTAGAAGGGATGCACAAGGATCATTGAGTCCAACTTTTAAGTGAATGGCTTCTTATGGGGATCAATGATCTTGTTATTAGCACCATACTCTGACCAACTGAGCTAATAATGAAGATCAAGAAGGAAACAAGAAGTAATTTTACAATACAAATTAGCTCCATCTTGAACAGCTGTCAAATTCTACTCTGCCATCTCAATGTATATCCGGATTTGGTGCTAAAGTCACTGGACTGGAATATGGTCATAGCTCTTGAAACAGAGAGGACTGGAGGGGAGAAGAGGCCAGTAATGCTTCATCTAATAGATTTGTTCCCATTGTCTTAGTCTATGCAAACATTAAATAAGCCTTAGTCTTCTCTTCAGGACAAGCTGAGTCTATGCTGCCTTGTGCTATAGGCTGCTAATATAGCTCAGAAATGCACATCTTCTGTATAACAGTGTAAAAAGGTTCCCAATCCAGGCGCTATCCTAGTGAGGTCACAATTTCATGAAATTACATTTGGTCATGAAATTTCATGAAATTACATATTTAGGCTAGTATTTATTTGGGGTTGCATTAAATTCTTGCTCTACAGTAGCATTTTTTTGGGGGGGGGCAAACTTCGGTGATTTACTCACCGGTAAATCTCACCGGTGGAGAGACTATTTCCTCTGAGCCATCAGTGGGAAAAATCCCTTATTACAGAGGTGAAATATGTAATTGTGACAGCTAGAATGGAAAGAAAATAACTACAACTGTAGGTATATTGAACATACCCAAATGTGTTGATACAGCATATTTCAAACCCAAAGGTGTCAAAACCATTGCTTTCCAAAACTGTAATTAATTTATATGTCCAAAATATTACATTGCTATAATAATTACTCTTACAAAGTTAACTACAGATTGGTCCTTCACAACCAAAGTACTCACTACTAGATAAAACATGGTGTTTATTTATGCATGGTATACAACAGAGGAGAAGAAAGAAATAAGATTACTGCATCCACCAGAAATGTCTGGATGGCCTATTTTTTAGCAGTGTGTGGATATCTGTCTGCACTGTATTCTGGCAAGGAAGCCCTGGCAGAAAAGGCATAGGATGTTGTAGAGGTAGCAAGCTTGGAGCCAGGAAGGAAGGCAATATTTCCTGACACTCATTAGCAATCTCAGAGGAAGGAGAGCATCCTGCCTAGTCATGCTAAATCAGCTAAAGGGTCCCTTTAGCTGTTAACAAAGCAAATCCCTTACCCATCATTGTTGTAACAGAAGGATATTCAGATTTGGTTAGGAAAGAGAAGCCATGATTTTGGATGTGACTGTGCAAAGCACCCATAGAACTTCACTCTCCTACACTGTGACTTTCTAATTTGCTCAAGGGAACTGTGAAATGAGGAACCTGAGGACTTGCCTGTCTTTGTTTTGTCTCCCTTTATCAAGCGCACTCCATCAGTTTTCACCTTTTTGTGCTATGTCTTGACTTAAATATTTATTCCATATCTCATTTAAATTCTCAGCTAAGAACTTTCCTCCTTTCAGCTGTACAGCTACTGCACACCATTTGATAATTTGTGAATTTCAAATATATTTAGTGTGACTAAGTAGCAGAGTTCAAATAACAATGGTTGTCTTTATGCACAGAACTGCCATATCCCTTAAGCCAAGGTGATTCCTCCGAGTTCAGCCTCTCATGCCCTCATAGTCCTTCTCTTCTTGTCTAGCAATTGCCAGTTCCACAGGCAATTTTTGGAATATTCATGTTTCAAGAACCCACCACAGTTCATCACACAGTTTATTGTTTTAACTGTTTAGTAGTGGATTTGGTTGTCTTTTTAGACAAATGGCAGCTTAAATGGCAGATTTAAAGCTGTCAACCTTGGGAGATGTTTCCACACAAAGTTATTATTAGCAACATTAAATTGTTGCTAATAAAAACCTTGTAAAACCTTCATAAAATATTATAAATTGAAATTGGTATATGCTCAAAGCAGTGTAAGTAACAAATTATACAGACTAGAACACATTAAAAAAAACCCAACACAAAAAAGAACCCAAAACAAACAAACAAAAAAAACCACAACAAAAACCTTAGAAAGGAAAAACACACTAAGAAGAAAGGTGATATTAGGTTAAATTCCCAGATTATGTTTCATTACAATTACTGTTACCATTTATCAAGGACTTTGAAGCCAGTTCTGATATTTCTTCTCTTTGAGTTTGTAACCTTGACTGTTACATTCTCAACTGTCATGTTCTTACCTAAACTTTCCCTCTTAAAAGTTTCTTTGTCCATATTATTTCTGGTTGGATTTGAATCAGCAAAGCAGAACATTTCCTGTCCTTGGTGGGATGAACCCACACTGGATATGAGGAGACTGTGTCAGCACTAACCGGATGCAGACCAGGAAACACTGCATTTTATTAACAGGAACTAGAACAAGAGTGGCAAAGTTTTGGCAGAATAAGAATGAAATGGTTGTACATGGAACAGAATAAGAACTGGAACAAAAACATTTTTTATATAACTAAAATGAGGCTGCCAGCAGACTGGTTTGGTGGATTTGGAAAACATCAGGAGCATAGGAGAAAAAGGTTCAGCTCAAAACCTAGGGTTTGAATGAGAGCCCTGGCTGCCCAAATAACTGGACTGTGTCTCCAGCAGGCTGGAAAAGGCTGCTTTAGTGAGTTGAGAATACAAATGAGTTATGTCCTGGAGCAATGAGACATTGACACTCCCTGAAAAATGAATAGTCAGAAGTTTGGAGTTAACAAAAATGGAGTTAGAATTAATATTGGTGAATAAGAATAAAAACTGACTCAAATACTTCTACTGGAACACAAAGCATGCTTCTCAGAGAGCTAAAAGTGCACATGGACCAAAATACAAATAGGAAATAGCTCTGTGGTGAGGATCTAAAATAAGATCAGGAGTAGCCACAAGTGTGGTGCCTCCCTAATGTATCGTAGCTCTGTCTGCTGTTCAGCATTTCCTAATCTGGACTAGCATATTTTCACACCTCTTCTAGCAGCAACTTTAGAGTATCTCCATGATCCAAACCTGTGACACAGCAAGACTGGTTTTTTGAAATTTGCTAGATGGAGAAGGAATGTGCATCTTATAAAGCTGACAGATGCTTTATTGGTCATCTTAAAAGGCTGGTCTTCCTGTTAATTATGGCTTTCTCCTGAAAGAAGTCTCTAAAGGGATAGGCAAGCATGGTCCTCAATTAGCTGTCTAGAAAAGCACAAAAAGCTTTATTTCTTCTGTAGCCAAAAGAAACTTGTATTTAGCTTGAGGGAGAGGGAAACCATCTTTTTAGAGAAATAAAATTTACAGCCTTTTTCATTGTTGATGTGTGACCTTGAGATCTGTAAAATCATGCAGTATCCTTTTTTATGACAACGTGGTAAGGGGGCAGCCCTTTTATTAGAAGCTTTTAGAAGGGAGGAGATGAAATTTGCTGGTGAAATTGATGCTGTAGGTGCAGCGACCAAGGACAAAGCATGGCAATCACACCTTGCTTTTACACTTGTGGCATTTGGGAACTGACAGAAAATAATATTTTTGATTAATACCCATTTCTGAGAAGCAAGACTTGATAATTATCATGTAGTTCCCCAGTGTCATGCAACAACTATGTCAAAAGCCAACAGTTAAACCACGTGTCAGAATGAACTTGTATGTGGAGTCACCCCATGAGGACAGCTTTAAACCAAGCTGGAAAATTCTGAGGATTAGACAGTGTGTTTCCCACACTGTCATCAAGCTGTTGAATAAATCTCGTTGGCTTTTAACTAGAATAGACTCATGTATCTGAGGTCTCTTAATGCCCTCTGGAATCAAATTGCAATGATTCCTAAATTTTAATGCAGATAATCAATTCTTCTAACACAGGAAAAAGTCCTAAGTGAATCTTTTACTTGTGTTTGCAAGATAATTTCCTATCAGAAGTTTTGGTTCTTTTTTTCATGTTGAAATCTTTACTTGCTTCTACTTTTTAGTTGCCTTGTTTGCATGACAAGAACTAAGAAATGAAACTTCCATAAGACACATGGCAGAAAAGCTTGCTACAGCTTAGTGAAACTGAAAATTTTTGTAAATTCACAGCTGTCTTTGGGCAAGAAATTATAAGAATTGTAATGATGAGCTCATTTTAAGTAAAGTATTAAAGAGGAGTCCTGAAGTTTAAGGAAATTTTAACTTCAAGCAGAGTAGTGCTGCAGCTTTTTCTGCCATGATTCAGACTGTATTTAGAAATGTCAGCTTAGACCTACCTCCATTAATATACAGCAAAGCAAGAAAGTGCAAGTCAGCTAAGTGGAAGAGGAATTGAGTTTTACCATCTTTTCCTGAATTGAAAGTTTCCCAAATTATCCCCAGAAAATCCTTGGAGAGGTATAAGAAAAGCCACAAGGAAACTGTTTCTGAGCTAAGAAGTCAAAGAAGCCCAGCTGATCCAAACAAAGGATTCTTTACATGCTAAAAAGAGGGATTCAGCAGGTGGTCACATTGCTTAGGCTCTGTGAAAGGAAACTGAAAAGGCAGGACTACATCAAGCATGGACGTGACATGACTATTGCATTTTGCATTTGACATAATGGATATCTTCAGCCACAATGGCCAAATCCATGGCACTTTTGCTTTCCAAAGAGCATGAAGGACCTTTTTTTTTTTTTTTTTTTTTGGAAGGAACTGAAGGAAGATTCCACATTAATTTTGATGCATTGTGCACTGCTTCCAGAGAATGGAAAAATAAGATTATGGGCCACCTCTTCATTATGTGACCATTTCTCTAGTGATTAAATCTGTATCAATTGACATTTAGCATTTTGCAGGTGTTTTCACAGACAGGAATTGGTATGGGAGAAGAAAGGCAGGGGAAAAGCAGGCCTTGTATGTCTTATGATCTAGTTATAATTCCATTTAAAATGTTAGTGAACTATTGCATAGAAAATGGAAAGCCCAGAAAAATATATATAGTTATAAAGGAAATAACTAGTTATGTGAACCAGATCAAACCAATTCATTTTCTGCAACTGAAAGTCTGATCAGGAAAAATAGGCTAAAGGTCTGTTGTTGCCCTTCAAGAAATATAGCTTTAAGATTAAATTCATGCCTGAGCATAGAGAAACAATTTTGAAAAGTCAGAGTTTGATTTATTGTTCTCTGAAAGGTTGTGTAAAACTTCTTACTAAAGATCTCAAAGTTACACAAAGGTGTTTTGTATGATTAAAGGCAATCATAGTTCTCAAGGACTTTTAGAAGATGCAGACATAGGTTTATTTCTTACTGTAAATTTTAGGTTTTCATTCTGAATAGACTGAACTTCTTGCATTAATTTGTTCAACATTTGCATTACAGACACACACTGATTCAGCAGTAGTGCAGGTGCAGATTTGCAGTATATGATATACACAGATTCTGCTCTCATCTATTAATATGTCAAAACAAGTAAACAAGATTTGAGAAAGCCTAGATATAACACTGTTCAATAAACTGTAGTTGATTAAAAAATGTCCAAAGAAGCCATTCTTTGGACACAAAGCTTGCAAGGTCTTAAAACGTGGTCCTGCAATGGAAAGGAAAAACCAGACTAAATTAAAGCAAATATTTAGTTTCCCAGTAAACAACTTTTGTTAAGCTGCAAATATTAGATGAATTTCAGTCATTTATTGGGATTTCAGTAATTTATTATTTGGGATTTCAGTCATTTATTTTGAGGAGAATAGGCTAGGTAGAAGGGTAGGTGGGTTTGCTTGTTCTCTTGTGCTACAAATCCAGTGTATCTTCAATGAATTTTGGGGACAAGCAGAATTTCTGACTCCTAAACACAATTTTAGTTGTGCATAATCACAACAGCTTCAACTTTTAAGTTAGAAATTAATATATACCCACATAGATGTGCATCTCTTTCTCCCCTCACAGGTTCCTTTCTCTTTGTATTTCCACTTTGCTTGCTCACAGTAGCCACAGTATCAGAAGTCTCAACTCAGAACTTTCTGGCTCTTGGCAATTATTTTAGTCTTCATTTTACTGCAGTGCTTCTGTTTTATTTTTAATAGTATTCTAGAAATACGTAACAATAAAATAACAAAACTTGGAGATTGAAGAGAAGCTTATGCTGTGTTTTTGAAGTGTCTGAGAGAGTCCTGTACTTATATTTCGGCCAAGGTACATTACTTTTGTAGACTGGGGACCCCACAAACCAGTACAGCTCCTCCCAAGCTTTTCCAAAGGAATAGGAGGTTTACTGTAAATTGCATCAGAAGACAGAAAGTGGTGGGGTTATTAAAATTTACAATGTATTTATTAATGAGTTAACAGACTGACTATTGGTTAAACCTATTAGTGTATTGAATGGCAATTTGCTGCTAGCGATATAATTAGCTCCTAGCAAATAGTCTTTTCTAAAAAGTTAATCTCTGACTCTTCTGACAGATCCTAAGTACATGGTACTGTACACTGAAAAGATAAAAAACAATGCAAAAGCCCAAATGTTACGGGATACAATGCATACTTATTTTGAAATTACTTTTCTTAATCCTCTAGTGTAAAGCATATTGTACTCTTATCAATTTAACACGGAAATAAGGAGGGGCTGTTTGTAGACTGTATTAGGTTATCAACCACAAGTAACATTTGTAACATGTCTTTTCCAGAAAAGAATGCTGTGTGTAAACTAACACATGTACACTCAGCTCAGCAGAGAAAATTTCTCAAAAGCAGCAATATTATCACGTGACAGTATTATGTGTTTAACAAGCTCTACAATTGATGATAATGTAATGTCATAACAATATGATACTTACATTAATGTGTTCAGAGACACACAGACTTCCTCATAAACTTCATTGGTGGAATAAGTTCCAACAGATTTCCTACAACACCCAGTTTACCCACTTTTTGAGGCCTTCACCTCTGTATTTAAATACAGGAACTAATGAACAGTGAAGTATTACACGGTGTAAATTTGGGTAATATCTGTAGCAAAGTGCAGCTGAAAAGGAATATTTGTAGACAAAATTTGTAGCCACTTGATTCACCATCCAAACCACTTCATACAGAACTTCCAGAAGAGATTTTCCATTCCAGTTCCCACTTAGACCTTCTTTAATTAGACATTTCCCAGCACAATAGTGCAGTTACATTGTAGGTGCAAGAAAAGTCTGATTTTTTTTTTTTTAGCCATTACGTGTCAGAGTTTATTCTGGAAGGTGTGCCATTCATGAATAGGTAAAATACTGTCATAACAAAAAATGTGTTACAAAATTCAGTTGCCAAGATCTCTCTGCTTGATTTTCATGTGCTTTAGAAAAAAAAAATAATTATATTGTCACTTAAACAGTGATGGGACATTAAAGCTCCCAAACATTTGCAAAAGATGTTGCAATTAAACATGAAAAAGGGAAAACTGCATTGATAACAATGAAGATAGCAGACTAAAAATGAAGGGCTTTCCTGGTATCAGAATATGTTTGCATTAAAAAAATATCTGCTTTAATTTTAAGAAGGATATTTTGACCTTATTCCAAGTTACATCAACTTAATTAGAGATTGTAGACAGAAGTAGGTATTTAAAAATAGTATCATTTTAATTAAAAAATCTTTTTCTTCCTGAAGTATTGCTCCCACACTGCTAGAATGCTGGCTGCTCTAAAAGCCAGTGATTTTCATTATTAATCTAATCTATTTGTCAATAATTTGATCTGGAAAATTTGATTTAAAAGTAAGGGGGACAAGATCTGTTAGCATGAATTTTTTTCCAAGTATGTTCAAATCATCTTCCAACAGCAGCTATTCAACAAGGTAGCACTGTTCAGCTCAGGGTGGTAAATCCTCTACAGTGTTAGCTGCTTATTACTCTGAAAAAAAAATCTCCTGCCTTATCTATTTTTGTAATAATTCACATTTTCACCAAACTGGCATCCATGTGATCTGAAAGACACTAATAAGGCACACTTTCTACTCTACATTTAAGTGGTAAAGCTTTACTTAATATAACTGCTTCAGCAGTACACTTCAGGAAACATGGGCTAGCTGGAGGGAGTCCAAAAGAGAAAAAGAGTGACTGGCAATTAGGAAACATGACCTACAAAAACCAACTGCAAAACCAGGTGTTATTTGAAGGAGAAAAAGAACTATGAAGAGTGAAAAAAAAGATTTTTTTAATGTTTATCATATAGTTGCACAAAAGGAAATAGAAGTCTTATGACTATGTCGAGTATGCAACTATTTAATATGCTTAATCTGCAGTAAGTCACATTTAAGGTAAATGTTGGGGTTTTTTTCTTATGATAAAATAGTCTAGTATTTTACACTAACTGCTATGATAATACCATAATCTTAACTGCATTTAAAAAAATTGCATGCCAAAAATTATATGTGTATAACTGATCTTGGCTTTGGGCCACGGAATGACCTCTCCTAACTCTTTGTAGACCCTTTATTTTCTTTTGATTCTTGGCTATCAAGTTATTTACAATAAACTTAGCTCCTTCTGTAAAAGTTCCAAGATCAGGCCCTAAATCTGTCATGGTGTTGATAATCATGACAATCAGAAGTGTAACACTTGTAAAACTGGAATGTTAAATCCCTTACCTCACAAAATGTCAGTGAGGATCTCCTTAAAAATGACCTTGTGATATGATCCTGACAAATCCCAGCTGTATCTGAAATGGAAAGGTTATTTGATAGTGAACTTTATTTTAGTGTGGTGACTTCCGGCTGCTTGTAACAAAAATAAAGTGAATGGTACAGTCAAAACACCATAATCTCCTGCAAGACCAAAACCAGAGTCGTATTTCATTTACTATTGCTTGTTTCAGATATATTTTGGTTTATTGCTTTCTGGTTTTTGAATGCTGAAGTTCATAAATCATGGTAAGGTCAGCTGCATTCTCTAAAGCATATAAATAATGCATAAAATGTACTTGTAAGGCTGTCCATGCCCAAAGAGAAAATCATCTTTGACTACATTACTTTTATTTTAGAACAAACTCTGTTTAAGTGCACACTATGTACTTGTACCTCCTCTTACAAGTTATATGGGCCTAGACTAACTCTGGCAGCTCAACTCTGCACATACAAAGAACAAACAGGGTATCACAGCATTCTAAGTAATACAATTGTTTTCTTTTCTGTTCCCCAAGCATTCTTCTGTTTCCCCAAGCTTTTTTCTGTTCTTCCCAGTCTTACACTAGCATTCACTCTGATTGAAAAAAAAGGGTTTTAAAAGTAGCATAAAAAAATTAGCATGGCTTTGGACTGATTTAATAAGTTAATAAATAATTATTAATCTGGTCACCTTCACTGAACGCTTGCTTTGTGCTTTACAGGTGCTGTAAGGGACTGGTCATGTGTAACTAAGAATTCCTTCAGAGAGGGGCAAAACCTCCCTGCTGCTTTAGTCTGCTCTTATGCTAGTGGCATAGCCTCAGTGCAGGAGATGAGGCAGGATCTCTTCTTTCTCCACTGATTTCTGTGTGATTATCTCTGGCAACAGTTCCTGTCTCAGTCTCTGTAAACTGAGACTGAGGTAAAACCTGTGAATCAGGTACATATTCTGCCATACTCCCTTGACAGCAATCAGATATCAGCATTTTCTGTCTCTTATTTCTTGTATTTCTCAAGATTGCAAATTACATCCCTAAATCTCCAGACTGACTTCCTAGGTAGCACTGATTCCCTTCCAATTCAAGATCCTCCTTCCAAGTTCCTCATCGCTGTAGATACCTTTTTTTTTACCTCTGAAACTACTATTACATGCTCCCTGCAGGAACAGTGGTGTGGGGGCATATTCCTTCTATCCATAATTTGCAGCCCTGCTAGGCCTTCCAGTTCCTCAAATGAATTTTTCCTGAACTGGCTTCTTATATGTTCATCTTGTAGTAATTTATACGGAGAAAAAAAATAAAAAGGGACAGAAGTGCTATGAACACTATGAAAGAAGTGGGTGTACAAATGGTGGGAAAAGAGCTAAATATCTGGGGTTTACATCACCAGCTTCTGGAACTAACTTCAGCTAATTTCTACTTAGAACAGCTCAGAAGGGAAGCTTGAATCCTAATCTTTGAAAAGAAAAAATATTTACTGTTCAGTCATCCCACCACACTAACTGTTGTTTATGACTCTGGCAGTGACACACAGTGCCCTGTTACATTCTTAGTGGGTTAGGAACTAAAGATATGCATAAAAAATACTGTCCCTATCTCCAGGAATTTGCAGTTTAAAACATGCTATGGCAGGATAAAACAAGAGCCAGAGACAAATTTTTCCATCTCTACTGAAATTTTACTTGCTTAGAAAGTAAAGGCATATAGAATAAAATAAATGCAATATAAATGACAATGAAAAGGAATTTTCTCCCCTAAATTGTTCTATAGAATTTTTCTTCCTAAAGTACTGAAGCAAAAAATATATCTGTAACCATGGAGATTATACCAGGCAACGTGCATAATAATTCAAAATGTGGCATCACACAAATGTTCTTTGTCATGAGTGGATTACTACAAAGAAGTAGGTTTCCCCTAAACAATTTTTAGAAGCAGGGTAGATGTGGTTCACTTCTCAATCCTCTTTTTTTTGCAAGGGGAAAAGAGAAGTGTCAGTGGTTATACGCAGGAGAGCTGTATTCTGTTCAGTTTCAAAAGACTCAGCTTCCCAGGTTCTTGGTGGTTTTTAATTATAGATACAATTTGCTGAAAATGTTTCTCTTCTGTGAATGGTCAAATCAGAGCAACAAATCCACCGGAGTGCTCACATGGCAAGAAAGATGGCCATGGTGACACATAGTTACAGGATAAATAGTAAACAGTTCCAGTTAATGTTTTCTGGTCTTCTTGGGTTTGTTCATTTGTTTTTAGGACTACATAAAAATGTACAAAATCTATATTAAAAACCATACCTGTTTAATCCTAGAAATATCAAGAATTGTCTAATTGTTAGCTATAAAACAGGATTCCTGTACATTTGGCAATATTTGTTTCTCTGCTTATTCTTTCTCTGCATGGATGGCGTCAAATAGCAAATAGCTCTCAGTCTGCCAGCTTCCAGTGCAGGAAGAATATTGATGCAGTTCTTAGTCTGATACAATCTATAAGGCAGAGGGAAAGAATTGCTGCAATCAGGACCTTTCATAATACCTTAAATTCATAATTTTACTTTTCCACCTAAGGAGTTAACTAAAATCTGGTGCTTTGAAGTTGTTTGAGTTAGGAAGAGAAACTGATGATGATGCAAGGATGATGTAAATCCTGTTTAGTTACAAACAATGTAGAAAATGTTGTTTCCTTGAAAAGAGGAAAAATTCAGAAGATGCTTCCTTTTTATGCAGTCCTGAAGTACTCAGCTGTTTCTCAGAGCCACAACTACTTTTTTTCCTGCCTCTGCAACTCCTTTTTTCCAATTCCTGGCACTTCTTCCCAACCCTGAAATTACAGATTTTAGCAAATCTTTTTCAAATTCCTCCTCCATGGTTTTTTGCTTTGGCAATAGGCCATTGTTTCACCTATCACTTTTACAAGGATGAAGCTTTTTTTTTTTTTTTTTGCATTTATTTTAAGTGACAGGCCTTTTTTATGCTCTCCAACTTGAAAATGCAATTTCACCCAGTCATCAGTGGATAGAGCTAGAACGTAATTAATTCTTTCCCTTTCTTTTCTGCAGGAGGCCACATAGAGGCCCAATGTGAAAGCAGGAGTTAACACAGTTACTTAATGTATTACTTCTGTCCCAGAAGAGCTGAACCCCTGGAGATCAGTGGTAATCATCCTTTCCATCATTTCCCAAAGTGGATGTTATCATGCAGAACATGTTTTTCTAGAAGGAATAATTTTTCCCAACATATTCACTCTTAAATTTAGTGTGTGGAATTCAAATAGGTCAACAATGAAACCTAGAAAAAATAAGAAAATTAAAGCAATGAGAGAAAGTATGTTTTCTTTTGTAACCAGCAAGATAGTTGTGCCTGACTGATTAGTAACACTAGAGACGGCCAGAGAGAATTTGGATTTGGGAAGAGATTAAGATTTGAAACAATAATCACAGTAAATACAGGAATAGCCATTATTTTCTTTTCCTGAGCAGTGAAAACTGCTCTGTGCTGCACACACGACAGTATTGCAGCTCAATGATTTAATAAAGCACTCAGCACTCCCAAATCAGGGACACTTCCATTCCTTTGCATTCTGACTTCGCACTTAATTTCTGCATCCATTGGTAGAATTTGCACTAAAATATGCCATGTATTTAAGACAGAACCCTTCCTAGCCTCTTGTCTTCCCTCTGCACTCAGGGTTGGTAAGGCCACACCTCAAATCCTGTGTCCCGTTCTGTCCCTCAGTGCAGGAAGGACACTGAGGAGCTGGAGTGAACCCAGAGAAGGGCAACAAGCTGGTGAAGGGTCTGCAGAGCAGGTCCTGTGAGGAGCGGCTGAGGGAGCTGGGGGTGTTTAGCCTGGACAAAAGGAAGCTCAGGGGGGATCTTCTCGCTCTCTACAGCTCCGTGAAAGGAGGTGTAGCCAGCGGGGGTCGGGCTCTTCTCCCAGACAGCCAGCGACAGGATGAGGACAGTGCCTCAAGCACGCAAGGTGAGGTTTGGGTGGGAAAGAGGGAGGAAATTCTTCGCAGAAAGGGTACATTGGAATGGGCTGCCCAGGGAGGTGATGAACTCACCGTCTCTGGAGGTGTTTAATGAAAAAACTGAACGTGGTACTCAGTGCCATGGTCTAATTGACGTGGTGCTTAGTCGTAGGCTGGACTCGAAGATCACAGAGGTCTTTTACAACCTAATTGGTTCTGTGATTCTTTTGGGTCAAACCGCGCCTGCGGGGCTCTGCACAGAGCTCGGGGGCACAGTCAGAAGCAGCAGAGGGGAGCGCAGCCCGTCCCGCTGCTCGGGGCTGCAGCACGGACAGGACGAGGCTTCCCCCAGGACGCTCCGCCGCTCGCAGGGCGGGGCTCGCCCCTCACGGCCCTCCCGCCGCGCCGCCCCGCCCTCCGGAGCTGATTGGCTCGCGAGCGCCACGTGACCGGCGGGCGGGCGCGCGCTCGCGGGGAGCCGGGCCCGGCGGGAGCGGCGCCGGCGAGGGCGGAAGTGCGCGGCGGGGGCGCGCGGGCGGCGGCGGTGCCCCCTCAATGAGAGCCGGGGCGCGGCGGCGGCGGGAGCAGCGGGGCCGGGGGGCACAGCCGGGACGGGAGCCGGGCTGGAGCCGCCGCGCAGAGCCGGGCCTTAGCCCCGAGGTGAGAGCGAGCAGCGACACCGGGATCCCCCAACCCCGGGCTCGTGGCGGGGTCAGCCGTCCCGGCCTCGCGCCTTCGGTGAGGGCGGGCGGCAGTCGGCGGGTCCTGGCCGCAGCCCGGCGATGTGGCTGAGCCCCCCGGTCTGCGCGCTGTGCGGAGAGGGTGGGGAGGAAGGTGCCGCCGGGGGTGCGGGGCAGCCCCTCCCTCTCGGGTGCGTGGGGCGAGGAGAGCCCTGCGGCTTCTGCCCGCCCGGGGGTTCCTCGGCCGCGGGAGAGCACCGGCGGCGGGCTGGGGCAGAGCGGGGGCAGCCGGTGAGCGTCGGGCCTGCGCGGGAGCCGCGGCGAGAGGCGAGAGGCCCCGCTCGTGGGTTCGGCCGCTCCTGCGGCTCCCGGCGGCTCGGGGCTGAGGTGGAGCCGCGGACCGCTGTGGCTCCTATCTACAAGTGGGACCCGGGGGAGGGAAGGGCGAGGAGGAGCTGGCCTTGAGCGTTAGTTCCTCTGGCGGATCCCACCCGTGCAGGCTGCCCTGCCTTCCCTTGCTGCCCTCGGATAAGTGATAACATTTCGTCTGTGCGAGATAAACAGAGAGTTTGGGATGCTGTTGGTCTCAGCTGAGACAGAAGTTCCTGGAGGATCTTGTTTTATCTGGGTAGGTTCTCTCTGTGTCCGTCTTCATCCTTCCAGCAGCCTTACCGGTGTAGATCTTGTAGGAAGAGAAGGGTGGTGCCTGAGCATGACCTTACCTGGAGAAGGGCAGGGAGAGAGGTGAGACAAAGCAGCCCAGTCATGTTTGCCGAAGAGCTGGTGGAGGCCTAGCTCGGTCATTCTGCTGGAGCCCTGTTGAATCAATTCTGTTCCGAGAATTGGACACTTAGCCTTGACTATGCTTAGGTGTTTTCATGATGGAAGGGAACAAGGCGACTGCACCTGCACAAGGGGCAGCCTTGCTGTTTTCAAAGCTAAAGTCTGCAGTCTGAGTAGTTTTGGTTTTTTTTTTTTTTTTAACTGTTCTAACATTACTTCTCTAGTTCCAAGATCCTTGTTTCTCTTCTGAGGTACAGGGAAGTGCCTGTTTGTTCTCATCCTCAGAGACATGATTTTCAGTAAAAGCTGTCTTTTTTTTAATGTCTTAAACACTCCACCCCCATCCCAATTAAAGTTGTCAAAGTGAGGGTAGCAACCAGCAACTGGGAACCAGACCTGTGGTTCTTGGAAGTGATTTGCTTGAAGGCTGAAAACAATTTTATTAGAGAATTTAACAGCAACAGCTCAATCTTACTGGACAATAGCTTTACACTTATTCATGTATAGCAGACTTGCTAGAATAATTTTAACTACTTAGAGTTTTGCTTATGATCAGCCAACTTATCATGAAATACTTTGCATTTGTTTCCTCTATGAAATACTTTGTTTAGGAATAGAGTAGCCTTCAGACTAGTCCTGTAAACAAGTTGCTGTGTTAGACTTTTAGCAGTAAATTGTTTATTTTCACTTCTTTTGTAGTAAGCCAACTTGATTCTGTTTTGCATGCCTCGAAGAAAGTGAGGCTGACCTATTTTTGCTGGTGTTATATATATACTGCAGAAGAATTTTTAGTCTAAAGATTTAGCTGGAATGCTTTACAAAAGCTCTTAACTGAAAGCTTAATTTGACCAGACAATATCCTTTCTTGGCCATCCTTTAAAACTCTCAAACTTGTCTCTAATTGTCAGTGCAGTGGTACTGGAAATTTGGGTAGAAGAGCAGTCGAGGCATTTTGATCAAATCGACTCAGTAATGATGGGACACTGCCTGGACAGCTTGGATGTGTATACTGAAATCCCAGATGATTTATACTGTGATCTAATACCTCATTTGAGCTCTTAAGTTTTCTCAGTTGCTTAATTGATTGAACTGTTATTTGATCAAATGCTGGATAAAATGCTGGGAAGTGTTGGGGTCTAAGCTCCACAGGGAACAAAAGTGTCTTGTGAACAGAGCAGAAATGGTCATGTGAAACAGCAGAACCAGCCCTAGCTAGCATGATTTGGGAATCTGGTTCATAGTTTGTTCTTATTCTGTAAACCTGTTCACTTTCTATGCAGTGGATAATCGCATGTTAACTCAGTCATTTCTTACTGACTAGATTCAAGCTCCATGTGACTGATTAAATGAATTGCTTTCTATTGCACAACGAATTCATGTGAATTAATAGCCTCTCTTAGCAGGGCTACTGAAGGAGCCTGTTTCTCATGACAGCTGTGCAGGCACTGAGCACTCTGGGAGTGCAAGTGCACAGTGGCATCGAGACAAACAGTGCCTAAGGTCAGTAGGTGTCTTGTGCGAGTTGCTGTAGCTAACAACTCAGGATGGGAGTGGTGATCTCTGGGGGTTTGAGTGAAAGGCGGTGGCTGGGGAGGCCACAGAAGTGGATAATGTAGGTGCTTGCTGCTTTTCACTCCCCATATGCCTGACTTCAAGTAACTGCATGACTGGTTAGGAGAGGTGCTGATGCTAATTATGAGCCAAGTTGGATAGCAATTTATATTCTAAAACTCATTCTGTCTTGAGTTGGAAGTTTATCTTGCTGATAAAAACCTGCAGTTCTTTAGGTTTTCTCCATCCACCTTCAAGCCCCATGGCTCTACTAATTGTTCTGGACCACTGTCAAGCTGTGGTGATAAAGTTGCATTGCTTGTTGCCTGCTATTGCATGGAGCAACAAGGTCAGCAAACACTCTCGACTGTTTCACTTTCCTAGTGGTGATAGTCAATTTTGTGGCTTTTGTTGTACGAAACAGTTGATGTTTGCCTCTTATCAAGAGGCTAACGTACATGTATTTAAAAAGTCCTTGTTAATGCCTACTAAGGAGCAATCATTTTGTTGGTAGTTCTTTTAGCCCATGAAACAAGACTAACCAACTTTCTTCCATGCCTGCCCCAGAAATATCAAGTTGTCATTTAAGCAAGATAAGTCTGTATAAGTCATGCTTTATCTCTTCATGTACTTCCAAATACTGCTTTAGTAGTAATATTAGAGGATCTGTTTTGTCTCTTGTGCTTGAGATGTGCAAATATATTTTTCAAGACCTGTCAGAATGAAAGTCATGGAGTCATGTAATGTGAGAGTGTTATTTAGGCTGATGTGTAAGTAGCTACTTGAATCTTTATGGTAACAAAGTACTTGCTTAGAGCTTCAACTGTTTCTATGGAACCGTGGACCCATAGCCTTCCTTGCTGAAGTTGTTGACAAAGGAATAATGGTTGATTACATGAATACGAGACTTAATGGAAATGCAGTCCTGACTAGGAATCTTTGCTGGATCACAAGTCAAAGACCGAAAAATCAGTTCTGGGATTATGAGCATTTGTTAAAGTCTTAATCCTGTCAGCTGTAACTTTGTGAATTAGTGTTGCTGTCAGTTGAAGTGATTAGTGTGAAATGTTTTAGGCCACTAATAATGCAGTGAAATTGGAGGTTTTAATATGTTCTTCTTAAATTTGGAATGTGTCAAAACTAATCTGAAGTCAGAGCATAGAACTGGAAAGCTGAGAACATGCTGAGTTAAGCAGATGCTGGGATTTCTCTGGTTTCTAGCTCTTTCTGTATACATTTTTACCTGTAGTGAAAGGTCATTCTTCAGAAGCATACTAGGGACCTAGACTTAGCCCCTATTTTGGGCATGGTAGATGGACGTATTAAAGAATGTTTCCAGTTTAGGTTTAATATTGATGATTTTTTTTTTTTTTTTTTGCAAGCTGGTGGTTTGAATCACTGATTTAACAAAGAAAAGAATCCCACTTTATAGACAAGACTGTTATAGAGTACTGCATTACAGGATTTTACTTAACATGACAAAGCACTTTAAAAGATTATCTGTAGGAGCTACCTGAACTCTGGACTTCATGCTACAGAACACAAACTAAAGGGGCTTTTTTTTTTTTTTTTAAGTAGGTGTTTTATCAAGTTAGTGCTACCCTGCTCCAGCGGACGCTGTCTTGGGCACCACTCTAAAGCAGACATTTCACAAGTGAAGTAGTTTTAGATCAGGTTGCATGCCAGTTGCCTTAGCTTTCCAGAAAAGAGGTGGTTTTGCTAATTGGGGAAGCTGCTCCTTGATTAAAATGAATTAATTGTAAAGTATATTGTGATCTGTGATAGAGCCTTTCCACTGAACTGCTGCTGCAGTAAGAAACATCTCTCCATGATGATATTCTTCTGCTATTTAGTGTTCTTGGCTTACTGTGAGATCTCATTTTGAGTAGGTAAGGAATTCTCATTAGTGTACTTACCAAGAAGTTTCACTGACTGACTTTTATGGCAGCTTTCTGCTTTCATATACCATGTCATAAAATAGACTAGCCAAGAAATTTAAGGAAATGGTCTTTCAAAAGACAGCAGTAGTTTCAAGCACACATTCCTATCTCTTACTCCACTTTATCATGTTTCAAAACACAGTTTAGGAATCAATTTAATTTTTTAAACAATTCTGCAGGCATTAAGAATTTACTTTTAAGTTTATCTTATAAGGCAAACTAAATCCAAAGTAGGCTTTATTGGTTGAATCTGTTCTGTAGTTTTAATGGAAGGAAACTAATTAAAAATTATTAGGCTGATTGCTGATGATATTGCGCATCTTTATCTTCATTTAGCTTGTAAAACAGGGATCAAGCAGTGCTCTTGTCCAACTCCTTTCCTTAAGTATTCACAACTGTCTTCTAATGTCACCTAGTATAATAGGAGCCATAGCAGAACATGAACCTTGTCATACTGTAGTAAATAAGTTTTAGCTATGGTTTCTAATTAAGTGTTAGTCATGATGGATTGGCTTTAAGTTTTCTAGCTGTGCTATATGACTTGTGCAAGTTGAAAAATGGGCCTTCCACTTCCCACAGGTAAGATTTGTAGCATCTGCAATGCTGGGGCACAGACTTGACTTAGTGTTGTTGAGGCTGGAAGACACTTGTGGAGACTGTCTAGTCCAGTCTTCCTGCTGTGCTACTCCTGACCAATAAACTGGCTCATTATCATCTCCAGCAGAGCTTTGTGCCCTCCAGCATTTGTCATGGGAAAGACAACTCTCCTGCCTTGCCGGTCTGTCCTAAAGAGCCTGTAGCCATTCACGGCAGCACTCTAACCATGAGAGCTATCCCAGCTCATCTCTGTGATCTCAGTGAGGCTGGAACCCCTGCAGCTACACACAGACCCCCAACGTCTTCCACTTGTTTCCTGTGCTGCATGCAGTAGTGTAAGGAAGCACCCTGTTGTGCTGATTGCCCAGGAAAGGCACGAGAGCTGTGAGATGAGCTGGCTGTGTGTCAGAATAGTAGGTTTTTTTATTCTGGTGAAGTGCTCTGTGGAAATAGGAAATGTCTTCAGGAGCACACAAGAATAAATGCATAGGTTATATTCTGCACTGGTTCTGTATGTTCATGTGACCTAGGTCATAAAAGGAAGTGTCCTAGACTAAATGTGTCCTAATTCTCTATGTTGAAGTCAAATGGGTCTGAGTTCATAGTCAGCCACCCAAACCCAGAGCTACCAAACATGTTCTATTGTGCCACTCTTCATTCTGCAGCACTCTGGAGGCTGTGTTGGAGAGCATACATTTGGCTGTAAATGCTTTTATAGGAGTAGGCAGAGCATTCTTTGTAAGAGAGACCGAGGTAAACACCTCTCCCATAAGTAAAGCTCTCCACAGCTTTTTAGTCTTCTTGACTATAGGGATACTGAAATTGCATATGGCTCCTGTACTGGTGTAATAATCCAGTTCCTGTTTGAAGATAGAGATACTGCTTTTCACTTTGATATGAAGTGAATGAATACAGGAGTCTGGAAAACTGTTATTGAAAATATCTGCTCCTAGTCCAGTAGAACGCAGCTTCTTGCATGTGCAGAATACCTTGGTATGGTATTCACTCTGCCTGATGAGGGGAACTGAAGTAGAGAAATCTGTCTAAAGGTGACTTAACACAGCAACTGAATTGTGGGTACTAAATGTTGCTGTTGTTGCTTTGCGTGATGTAAATGCATTGATTGAAAGATGGAGGGGAAGGTTCAGTGCCTGGCACTTGTGTGATGTCGCCTGATTGAGGGAGGTTTGTGACTCATGGTATGTCTGTGAACTCCTCAGTGAAGTGCTTAAAATAGTGGAAGTATTTTCATAGGCTCTAGGAAGATGATTCCTGAGCGCTTCCTGGGAGGTGGGATTCTATGGTTAAGAGTAAACTCAAGACAGGGGTTTATTACTTGTCTTGCTGCATCAAATGTGGTCTTGACAGTGGCTTACATTTCTCCAAATGGAGATGTGAGCATAAGACATTAGCTTCAGTTTGAGAGTGAGTAATGTAATTGTATGGGCAGAGACAGTTGCTTTTGCTCATATTACCTAAGCCAAACTAAATAATGTTTGGACTTCTGATTTATCCCAGGCATCCAGTTCACTAGGGAAGCATGATCCAGTGAGATACATCCTCTGTGGGAGCAGTGGTAGCAGCTTGTGGTCTGTCTGCAGTGTCTGGTGCTGTGTTTGTGAGACCAGTGGGCTGGGTCTGACAGCCCCAGAACCGGGTAACATTAGTGAGAGCTCCGCAACTCTGTAGCACACTTCTGGACGAAGTGGCATCTGGTGGAATTTGCTAAATCAGTGTTAGTGGCGGCTTTCTTGTGGATTATGTAGTTGCAGGTTTTTCACTGAAGTAACTGAAACCATGTTGTAACCTGGTACTGAAGTAAGATTTTGGTTATTTTGAGCTCTAGTGTGCCACTTCAGACCCTGATCCTGTGATCTAAGATGTTTGACTTGCCTATTGTATTTGTTAGGCTCCTGGAGATCCAGTTAAAAATTGGAATTAGATTAACTATGTGAAACATGTCACTATCTCTTAGTGGTTTGATGGACTTAGTGTACACTGTGTATCAAAGGTGAACATGTTTCTGCATGGATGAGCTCTCAAAGGAAGTATAGTTGAAATACACTTTGCAAGTCAATGGGAGTGAGGCTGTTGAACAAGTCTGTTGCCTGAGTATCACTTTTTTGGTATGAGCCTAATTGACTGGTGTGAAAAATGGTGTCATAATTCACTCTAAGTGATTAGGCAAGTAGACAGTTATCGCCACAGTGACAAACTCATAGCATAGTAATACTGATTAATGGTATTAACTCAGTCTTTGTGCTTGTAGAAGATTTCTATCAGGTTTTCTAGCAAGGTCTTGCAGGGT
This sequence comes from Lichenostomus cassidix, assembly GCF_008360975.1. Lineage (NCBI taxonomy): Eukaryota > Metazoa > Chordata > Aves > Passeriformes > Meliphagidae > Lichenostomus > Lichenostomus cassidix. The sequence goes on from NC_139488.1 coordinate 25,945,994, forward strand.
AAGAGCAACGTGGTAGATTCTTCTCTTCTGTAGTCTATCTGCAGTATGTCTTCTGGGTGTTAATATCAGACTAGGAGATTTCCTGAAAGTCCTTGGAGAGGTCTGGCTAGATATCTCCCTACAGAAGTGGTTTTAGCTGTAATGACACAACTGTCTTATGACTTTCACTTCAGGTAACACAACCCTGCTGAAATAAAGGGTATATTCTATCTGGTGCTACATACAACCTGCTAGTTGCTCTGCACCAAGTAATACGGAAAATAATATGGAGGGAGATTTCTGACTTTTTCCCACATAAAACTCTATGTAACTATGATGCTTGCATACTATTTGTGGAACAGTGAGGTAGTCAGGATAACTGTACTGCCCACATGCAATGACAATCTCTTGATACTATTGATACCTGGCTGTTAAGAGCATTAGCTTTATAGCATGACACTGAAAACTTATTTACTTAAACATAGATACATGATTTTGGAGGGGGGAGGAGGGTGTGCTCTAGTGCCTTAAAAGCACTGTTTGAAGGAAGTCCTTTTTCTTCTTCTCTCAGCTACTGCTCAGAAACAAGTTACTTGGCTATTTTTCTTTCACTCTGATGGAATTATAAAAATAAACAACCAACTAAAAACAAGCAAATAAAAAAAATCCCCCCAAAAAGCCCCAAACAAACAAGTTCAGATATTTAAGTTCCTTACGAACAGGGCTGTATTTTTACTTATATTTCACTTCAGCATAAGATCTGAGCTCAGTTTTAAAGGGTAGCTTTAAAGTGCTGCCCTTCTGATGCTCCATCTGACCAGGCTGATTCTTCGCTGTGACCAAGTCTTTGAAAACTTCAACCTTGCTACAGACTTGGACAGGATTTAGTTCCAGTTTTCCTTAGAAATTAGGATTATTCTTAGCAGGGTTACTGGCTTGAGATTTCTGCTAATGTGTAGGGTAATGTCTGTCTATTTCTAATGAATAATCTAGAATGGTTCTGTATGGAATCATTTGAGAGGTTATACATTTAAGAATTTCATCTTGTAAGTAAATGTAAGTAAAGTGTTGTCAGATTTGCTTTCCAAGCTGCAATGATGCATCTCTGAAAACTTGTAAGAAGAGCTGGGCTGTGCTTGGCAAGGATGGAGGGGGTGGTAGGGAATACAAAATATCCAGGTATTTTCTACTTAAAATGGATCACTGTTGTGACCAGATCTGAATGGAGCCTTAAAAGATGGAATTATCCAAGTCTATCTATAACCTGTTGGAAAGAGCAGTGTGCTGAACTTTGTAGGTTGAAAGAACAATATCAGTTAAAGGAGCAATGCACCTGTGAGTCTCTTGTTCTTCCTGTTCTATGTAACTGCAGGTGTACAAAAAAAATTTGTATTCTAAGTCCACTCTTCTAAAAATCACTTGATCTTATTGAAATTTTTGAGTCTAAGTGAAGAGCTGGAGATGGCTTTGCATGCAAATGTGTGGAATAGTGAAAAGTAAAATATGGTATGGAGACCAGGACCACTAGTAGGGATTCTTATTCAATTTACTTAAATTACCTTAAACAATTTACCTAATTGGCTGGTATCCAGTGGTTGGATGTCTGATGCTATTGATACTGTTAGAATATTTTAGTGTGATTTCTGGGTCCTCTTCATGCATGCAGAGAGGACTCCTGATCATAACTATATTAAAAATACTGCTTTTATACTGCCTGTGATATTTTCCAGATGAGCAAGTCTTAGGGACTCTCCTGCAGTACGAGTTCATCCCACAGACTGCAGTCTTTCTTATTATGGAAGCTAACACTCCAATCGGATTAATTTGTGAAGTACAATTCTGAATTGAAATGGTTCCTCAGTCTGTGCTTATCCTTTCCTTGTAGGAGATGGAGAATAATAACGATCTAGCTTCAGGTTCTAGTTTAACCTTTAACTGCTGTAACACTGTGAATTTACTAGTCCTGGTCTTGCTTCATGTGTCTGTTGGTTAGCAGTATATATGTAGCTCCTGCCAGAGCATAGTTGTGACAGCCAATGTCTCGAAGTGTGCACACAATTCTGGGGGATCTAGGTGGGATTAGTAACTAATAGTAATTGACTGAAAGTGGTGTATTGGAACTTTCAGTTACTTGAAAATTGTAACTTTCAGTGTATCAAGTAAAAGTATTTATTCTGTGTTTTTTCTTGTAACATTTAGGATATGACTGTTGCCACTTGGAACAAGGATCTAACCTATATAAAGATGTTAGATCTTTTCCTGTGTACAGAATAAAGTAGTTTATTACCCTAAGTCTTTACTTTTCATCTTGATACTAAAGCATTAAGTTTTCAAAATCCATTTTGAGTTTCCTGTCCAGTGCCCTTATCTTTGCAACTCCACGTCTACTAGTAGATCCTAGGGAGAGAAAATGCCTGATTACCAAAAGCAAATGTGAGGCTTGGGTTTCACTCCAGTGCTCAGCCTGGCCACTGCAGCAGGGTGGTGGCTGCACCAGCCCCTTGTCTAAGGAGTGAATTGTGAACAGATTTTTTTGCTCTGTTTCTGCAGCCATATAACGGGCTGTTTGGCTGCTATAGTTCCACCTTGTTTGGCCTTAGTTGTACAAACTGTTTTTCTCCCTTCACATCAGCACTGAGGTGCACATGGCCTTGCAGATGTGACTGGCAGACCCAGTGGGCTGTGTGGAATGGCTCTGCTGCAGGAGGAGATGGGCTGAAAGAGCCAGGGGCAAGGGAGAGGGGACTGAGGGACAGGGGACAGTGATAGCAGCAGTGGGTGATATAAATGGGGACTGTGAAGCTGCTGCCCCAATGTGCTCTGCAAGACATCTCAAGCTGAATGAATTCCTTGATCCAATTAAACATGGCCCAGAAAAATTTATAACCACAACTGTGAAGGTAGAAACATCCAGCGTTACGTGGGGAAGGATATGAGGATATCCCAAGCAGGAATTCTTACCACACACATGGTGATCTCTGTTTAGCTTGGAAACTATTAACTGGATATATGCCAAGAGATAATATATTAGCACAGCAAAAGAGGATAGAGTAGCATTTGTAATTTTTCAGCCTGCATATCCTAAAATTTTCAGTGGCATTAAATATGCCACTTAATCTCAAATGGTTTTTTTAGTTGAATTACCAGTTGGAGCATTTACAGTCCATTGAAAGCTAATGGAATTTCAGTACTTAAATATTTTCTGGGTAACCTCAGAACGGCTGAGGAGCTCTTACAGTTCATAGCTCAGTGAGATTGTTAATTAGTTTTGTGATCCAGGGAATTTCTGTGACTACATTCTTGTGGGCATATCACAGAACCAAACACTTCAAAGCTTCTAACTCATATTCTGATAAATGAGGATCACTAAAATACTGTTGCAAAACCTTGTTCTTTCTGTGCTTGCTTTTGATGACATCATATTTAAGTCTTTATAATAGGTTGAATACCCAGATTTTCCTTTAAAAGTAGGTATCTGAAGGGTTTAACAAAGCTCCTCTGTCAAGCTATTGGGCTAAGGGTTTCTAGAATCCTGTTTTAAAATCCAAAGAATGGCTGCTTTCAGTGGCAGGATGGCAATGAAAAGAAATGTCCAAAGATATCAGCTGCACAGCAAGAGAACAAGGGCTGATCTCAGCAATTTTGAGCTTAGAGCTTTATTTCAGTTTTAAATCTCAAACTGAATGGAAGAACTAGAAGCAATTCCAATTAAAGCCTTTGGAGGATCTCAGATTCTTTTGTTACAGCAGCAGAATATTTATTGGAAAACAGGTAGACTTAGTGAAGCTTCTTGGGGTTTTTTTTCTTATGTACTTGCATGAACTGTAGTTCATGCAAAAATAAGTTTCTTTCTTGTGAAGTGACAAGAGCTTTTTCCTTTAAGTGTTGTGCAGCTGTGGTGTCTTAATGCACGCGAAGTAAAAAGGGATGTGAAAGTGTGGTCTGATATGAAATACGTGTAGTTGTTCAGTCACAGTCTTTGAATCTTAGTGTTAGGTAAACTAATCCTCTTTGTAAACTGTTCTGAGTAGTTTAACTGTTTAGGTTGAGGAGAGGGTGGAGAAAAAGCAGTTTACTAAGATGTTTATAAACAATTGCCTCGAAGTGCTCAGTTTCAAGGGACCAGCCTTGAAATGTCACAACTCTGCAGGGGGCCTTAGTTAACCTGCAGAGCTTGCAACTAAACAGATAAGGGAAGGCTGAAATAGTTGGTGAGTTTAGGGTTAGATATCTTACGTTAGAAGTGGCATGGTTTGATTAGTCTTGTGGCCAAGTAGAGCTCTTCAGAGGTATAAATCAAAATAGCTGATTAGTAACTCCTATGGTTTGAGTTGTTATTTCTGTGCTTCGTGTGGGCAGCCTGTGGCTGGTTATAACTTTCTTGTTCCGAAGAGCATCTTTCGCTACATCACAAAGCTCCTATTGTGCATAGTGCTCTGTGTTACCTGTTATAGAATAAATGCAGAGTTATCAAGGCAATGGCTTCATTCTTATCCTTGTCTTTTAAAGCAGATTAAGCAGGTAATTACTTCTAATTTCTTGAAGATGAAAGGCTGCCAGAAAAACTTTATTCTGACATGGGGTTTGTCTAGCAGTTTATTTCAAAGCAGGATGAATGGTAACTAGAAGAAACCACCTCCCCTACCTCACTCCTCCAAATAATCTTTCAAAAGGCTTGGGGTGTGGTTTTTGTTTGTTTTTGGTTTTTCACAACGTATGACACTTACCATATGAAGTTCAACATGGTGTCATTAAACCTGAGGGTAAAATGACAGATGGAAATTAAACAGATTGACTGCCCAATGGATTGCTTCTTTTCCTGTCAGAGGAATGTAAATCTTGCTGGAAAGTAAAGAGCAATAGAGGAGGCATTTTACTACAGCATTAAGTGTGGTGACACTTATTCACAGCAAGCTCTTCAGCATATGCACTCTTTGCCTTAAATCCAAGTCCCTTCAACTGAAGGGAATTGAGTAATGTTTTAAAGCAACTGCAGTTGTCACAGGTTCTTCTAGACACTGCTGCTTTTTTGAGAAGTGGTTGGATTTCCCAAGACTTGTTTTTCTGTGAACAGATGAGTTAATGTCAGTGTCTTGACTGCCTCAGGGATGCTTAATATACAGAATAGGAAGAAAATTCATCCTTGCTACTCAGAGATAACAGAGGAGAGAGCTTCCACTTGCATAATAGGTTTTTTTAAAATTTTTTAAAACTTTTTTTAATCTCAAGGAACTGTTAGATGTGAGCTTTGAACCATGTTGTGTAAACTGTTTCTTGGGCTGCAGAGGTGGAGATAAAAGTAAACAAACAGTTGGCTCCAATGCCTTCTCTTGTTGCTTTATTAGAGTATTCCTATTATGATCTAACCATGTTCCTTTCTGAACTGGCCATGTGCTGTTAGCCTGTTGTTCTGTAAGCACTGGTGCTTCTGCACTGATACTGACTGTGTTAGTCCTGTGTCACACTGCTTCAGCCTTGCCTTGTCCTCTGTTTTTGCCTCTGCACTGCCTGACTCTTCTGGGCTGGAGGAGCCACGCTCCCTCTGGTGCCACCAAAGAAGAGATGCTTTGTGGGAAGCTTCTGGGACCTCAGTGAAAGCACACAGCACAGGGGCTGTGTTGTGAGCATACTGCTGCATTCACAGGGTTCATGTAGTCCTGGTCCTCTGAAGCATTCAAGTGGCATTTGGAACAGCTCTGCAGGGAAGATCCAGTACCTTGGCCATGAAGAGCTTTAGATAAAATTGAACTGTAAATTTTTATGCTATTGGGTGGGTTTTAATTAGTATTACACTTTGATTATAAATTGGGTAATGCTATAAGGCTGACCTTGCAGTTTCTACAGGCCATTGTTGGGGTGGAATATAGAAGGAAGAATTTAAATATTCTTTCCACTTACGTCTATGATGGGCTTTTCCTGAATCAAGTTTGTGAATGTTTTGCCTAAAAGACAGCAATTCATTTACCATGACCATGTCAAGGTGGGGTATTTTTATTGAAGCACAAAGAAATCTTTTCTCTTGGCTATTAGTAAATTGTCTTTATTGCTGTTGCATAGCAGAGTGGACTAGTGCTGCTGCCTATTACATATTCCTAAGTTTGTGATGCCAGAAAAATGTGTAACTTGAAAGCTTTGTGTTATATAATGCAACAGTTACAACAATGTTAGGACGCCTGATAAAAGAATACTCACAGGTTAAAAACCAGTCACAATTATACTGAAAAGTAGCTAAAGGTCACTTGGCTTCTCCAGAAAGCAGCTTATCTACTACTGTGAAAGCCAGACTACTCTCGAACAAGGACAAAACAGCATTCTCTACAACTTAAGAGCAAGCTGTGTTATTTCTGGAACACTTCAAGTCTGAACTATCTCATTGTGTGGCCAGTCTGTAGCTCTTGTTCGTTGGGTGTTTATGTCCAAGCAAGCTGAGTTCTAGTTTGCTGTCTGTAGACCATGCGGACAATAGTCAAAGCAACAACATTCTGGAGTTCAGGTGTTACCTGTTGTTTTTTCTCCCAGTTTTTTTCACATTCCCTTGGCAGAGAGCTCTGTTCTCTTTTTCTCTTGCGTCTCTGGTGACTAAGAGTTAAAAATCAATCTTGCAATTCTCTTCTGGTTAGAATGTCTGTGGCAACTGCTGAATTCACTGTCTCCAACAAATGTGTGTTTGTGCTGTACAGGGAGAACCTATGAAGAAGTAGGAGCTGTCACACCCCATTTCTGTACTAAGGAGTGTCCTGGATGAGGGAGCTGATGTATAACATAATAGAGAAGATTACAAGAGGAAAATATCTGTCTTCACTTACCAGTGTTTATCCCAGAATGAGCACTTAAAGATGATTAATTTGCATTGCTGTACTAAATGTATGTAGCAAACAGGTGTGAGAAAAAAACCCCTGCATGGAAAAATACTGCTGCTCAGATGTTTGAAAATGCTGTCCTGAGGGCACTTCTTGATTGTTGGCATGTTTGTTCTTGTATGTACTAGTCAATGAGAACTTAGTTTGATTTGTTGCTTTTCAGAACATAACGTCATGACAAGGGGGAAAAAATAGTCACCATCAGTGTACTCCATGGGCCATTGTCCAGACTGGTCATGGAATTGTCAGGCTCAAAACACAGGGCCCATAAACTGAATTGCATGGAGCAAACTACTTTCAGGGAGAGGTTTGGGCTGGACAGCATCCAAAGGTCCCTTTCCAGGCTAAATAATCCTGTTTTTAGCCTAGGTGTGTTTGTGGGCTGATGATCCCTTAGTCTCTAGTTAATTTTGTTTAGGGCAGCTGGTTGTCCTGAAGCTTTTTCCAATATACTACACAGTAGCTTCTATTGTTGGCCTTGTGTTTCCATACAGTAGAACTTGGTGATGTGGCAGTTGCAGTGTTTTTCTAGAGTAATTGTGTCCAGGTAAATTTGAGAATCCTGGAAGGCCCATTGCTTCTCTGCTTCTGGAATAAAGTGTGCTGCTATAAATCAAGGTTGATACAGCCACTTCCTATAGCAATGTTTCCTGAATGGTCTGCTGGTCTCCTTACAGCTCTCTCCCAGGATATCAACAGCTGGGGTCCTTTGTGGTGCTCTGAGGACACAAGAGTCACTATCCTGCCATCTCCCATATACACATCATGTGTCTGAAATACTCATATTTGGGGGTTTTTCTGTATGGGAATCTGGACTGGTGACATGTTTTTGTTTCAGTTACTTCTGCTTTTATCCTCAATGTGTCCTTAGAGATGGTGCTGCTCTGTGTTAACCAGTGTGGCAGCTGCTGCTCATGCTGCTGGTATAACTACTGTGTCCAGCAACACTTAAAAAAACCCAACCAACCAAAAAAAAAAAAAAAGGCAGTATTATTTTTAAGAAGCCTCCAGCATTTAATTACTAGGCTTGCATAACACACAAACAGAGGCTTGTTAGTTAGGGCTTGTTTATTGAAGCTTACTCCTTTATGGCTTAGCAACATCAGGGGAAGAATAGGAACTGAGATTTTTTTTTTGCAGTAAAGCAGGATTTTTTTTTCCTAAGCAAATTAGATTTGCAGCATCAAAAGGCAGGAAGAGTGTAAAAAAATGCTAATGCCATGTCATAAGACTTTCTGCTAGAAGCTTTTGCAACTTGTTCCTGCCAATTTACTGTGTATCTGTGCTGTTTTCTTAGCCTACGTAGGGAGAAGATCAAAAGCTAGATTTCTACCTATAAGCAGATCTAAGGTACAGCTGTATCAACATTAAAGAAATATTTTAAAAAGGTGTGAAGCCTTATAACAAGAACAATAAAAACCACTTAATTTCATGTTGTTTGAGAAAGAGTGTGTTTTTCTTTGGAAACTGCTCTAGACAGTAGTCTTTTAGGCTGGGTTTACAAATAAGAGTAGCTTGTTAGAAACCTTTGGCACTTTTATTAATCATACTGTTGTCACAAATAGAAGGTATTTGCTTTAATGCCTTGTCCTACTCATAATTTAGGTGTGGTTTGCGTTCCAGTGCACTGGAGTGGCCCATTCTTTAGGCTTGTGGGACAGGGTTTTAATCTGGTCCTTCAACACTTGTGAGACACTTTACCTGCATGCTACCCAGATGTCACTAATGTCATGGATGGGTGACTGTGTTTCTTCTGTGTGCAGATCTAATTGGTTGCCTGGCACTTCATCTGTGGAAAGCAGGACAATGGCTGCCAGCAAGAGCAAGAACCAGAGTTCTTTGGCCCTCCATAAAGTAATTATGGTTGGCAGTGGAGGTGTGGGCAAATCTGCACTCACACTTCAGTTTATGTATGATGAGGTAAGTAACTGATTCAGCTTCTCTAAAGTATAGATTCATACAGTTTGCTAAGCTTTTTTCTCTGGGACAGGGGAACTAAATGTGATGAGCAAAAACCTGATGACCTAACTGGCAGAAGTAAGATGTAAGAAGCTGGGAGACGTGCCCTCTGGGAACATCTCTGGCTAAAAGTGACAAAATTATGCTTATTTATGAAAGAACAGTCTTTAAAAGCCATGCATAATGTGCAGCTGCTTGTGTACAGAAGCTATTACTAGCTGGAATTGAACTTTAATTTTGTAATTTAGGTCAGTTAAGGCAGTGAAATCAGAGATAAATATTCTAGCTCATTCTGAGCCAGGTGATGAAGTAGGCATGTTCATAGCATGAATTCTTCCATACTGGTATACAGGAAGGCATTAGGCAGCCCAGACTAGGATGTGGAGGAATTCATGATCCTGCAATTCAAAAGTTAGTATTTATCTATGGGGTGTCCACACATACTATAGTGGTGTAAATATCTGAATAGGTGATGTAGTCATTAAGGAAAGTCAGCCAGTTTAATTGGGCTTAATTGTTCTGTTCTGAGGCTGAGAGGTTCTTTACATCTCTACTCTCATACTGGATGTGTGCTGTCAGCACAGAACTACACGTTGAACTGTCAGTGGCTTTGTGGGCCTGAGCAACACTGAACGGACTAAAGTATGTGGCTGTGTAATTATGGAGCAGACTTCCATGTTCAGCAGCTGGATGCTCTCATGTACACCTGTTAAAAGTTCAGATAACTGTATCTGAATTATATTCAAATGCTTTTTCATAAAGTGGGAGATCTAGATAATGCCAGCAGATTACTGGTAACTTACTCTGCAACTCTGTTCTTAAATTGTACTGAAGTTGCTGAACAGTGTTTTGTGTAGCAAGTTTTTCTTGACTAGGCAAACTGGCTCTTTGATGTATTAAGTGCTTAAATAATTTGCTTTTAATAGTAAAACTGAAAAAAAAAGGTGATGTAACTTAGTAGCTGACTGAATTATGAGCAGGTTTTGGGGAATTTAAATGTCACTGAAGTGAAAGAAGGGATATGGACAAATACTGAGACTGTTTGACAGTAATTCTAAACACTAATCCCTTTCTTGTCAGTTTGTAGAAGACTATGAACCTACCAAGGCTGACAGCTACAGAAAGAAAGTAGTTCTGGATGGTGAAGAAGTTCAGATAGACATTCTGGACACAGCAGGACAGGAGGATTATGCAGCTATCCGAGATAACTATTTCCGCAGTGGGGAAGGGTTTCTTCTCGTCTTTTCAATAACAGAGCACGAATCCTTCACAGCAACAGCAGAGTTTCGGTGAGTAGTTTCTCTCCTAGGCAAGGCAAAATATCTTCTTCCAATGTTCCACTGACAACTCTTCTTAAAAGCTGCAGCTCTTTATCCTTTGTCTGTTACCATTTGATCAATAAAAGTGACACCTGACCATTTTGCTCTCAGTAACTGGTAACTTAAACCAGAGTATTCAGCCTCTGGCTTTAGTTGTCTTCATGCCTGCAACTTATGAGTACATTATGCCAGCAGCAACTTCAGACAAGTAACAGATTCTTGGACTCTTAAAACAGGCATATTCCAGCCAATTTTCAGTCTTCATGGATGTGAAGTTTAATTATCTTAGAACAGTACTTCTGGAATTAAGTCTGTCTTTTGGCCAGGTTTCACAGTATTGCTTACTGCTAGAAGCAGGTGCTCTAAGGAAAGGAAGGATTAGCCTCCACTCTCAGGTATGGATTGGTGCCAAACAAGGGTTGGCAGCCAAGCAGTGCTATTGTAGGCAGACGTATTCCTAGAAAGACACACCGTAGTAGTAAGCACTTCCATTTTTCTTCTTGGGATTAGCAGTTCTGATGTAAAAATCAGCACCAGATTGACCTCAGAAACTGCTTGTGTAGTGTGGGGAGTAAATAAAAAAGGATTTAAACTACTGTTCTGGTTTTGGAATTCATGTAGCCACATTCTTCAGGGCAAGTATTCTAACTCTTTTTTGATAATATCTGTTGCCTCAGTAGAAGGTAAACTGGAGATTGCCTGGAACAGCTGTGTAACTGGAAGGAAAACTTCCCAAAGCATAGGGAAAGTGTTAGGAGTTCCTTATGCTTGTCAGAATAAAAGCTCTTTATCAGTGTGTCTTATGTTCCCTTTGCTTCAGTGGTACAAAATTAACAGACACTAACTGGCAATGCAAGTGCTGCAGCTAAGGTAGACACCTATTTGTAGATTTTTCTTAAAGCTAAGGCAAACTCCCCTTGCACTTCAGGACTTTGGTCCAGGTTCTTAAAATACCATGCTATTTCAACAGTAGTAGAAGACCACAAAATCTTTTAAGAGGTGTAAAAATATTGTTCCTACATCACATAATACTTCTGTGATTTTGCTTTGCTTCAGAAGGCTGACAGTCATGGGGCACACAAGCAGAGCTCAGTTTGCTCTGACTGGAGGTCTGAAAGGAGCCAACAGTTCTACTCTTAAAGCACTGCAAAACTGAGTACTAGGACTCTTCCTAATGTAAAATGGAGGAAAAGGTCAGGTAACACTTAAAGAACACAAAGAAAATGAAAGAAGTGGAAGCACTTGGTTTTGGCTTATGTTGCCTAAATGAAATAGAATGTTAAACCCAAGGCTTAAGGCTTTGAATGAAAAACAGTAGGAGTGTTTATCTTGGCAGTTTGGTGTTTTTGTCAGACTTCTGTAACTAGGTTAACTGTATTGGTTCAAGATTCCAGCACAGCAAAACAATGAAAAAACAATGCTAGCCTTGAAAATGGACAAGAAGTGCCTAAGAGCTTTGTGATGCAGAATCTCCTGCTTTTTGATGGTTCGGAAGTAAACAAATAGTGAAATTAGTTAAATGGAATATTTAGTTGGGCTGACATGCAAGAACCAGCTCCTTGGCCCAGGAAAGAGTGGGGAATGGGTTGAATACTGTTGAATGGGTTGAAAGTTGAATACTGAACAAACTATGAGCTTGTCTTTGAACCCTAGCTCTCCTGCTGATGCTATGCGTTCAGTGTTTGCTTTCAGTGCCTCTGTAATCTGAAAATGTGTGAAGGTGCAGTCAAATGCAACAGCAGATTGTCTGCTTCAGTGTTAATGCTATTTTAGAGTCTCATGTATTCTCCATACATTGTTATTTTGTTGATGGAAAATGCAGGCATCTGAAGTACTGTGGTAACTGAGTGAGATGAGAGGGTGTAGCACTGTGTTCATGCCTCATTTAGATCTTCATAACAAAATGAAGCAATCTAAAAATAGTTGTAGACTGGCAGAGTTCTTCCAGCATCCTAGATGGACAGCAGCATGTGTTAGTCTGGTTTCAACTTTGTGTTTTACCCCAGTAATAGCACAGACTGAGACTGGTGTGCAACACCTCTCCATCTCCTTTCCTGGATGCTGGTAGGTCCTCTTAGCATGGCAGGTTAATGCTGACAGTTCAAATATCATCCTGGAGTCTTTGGAGGAAGCAGGTTGCTAGCATTTTAGTCCAGCATTGTGTAGTAACTCACTCTGGGTAAAGTTTAGGTAGCCATTAGGAATGATCTCTGCCAGCTACTTGGGCTGTTCCCAACCTACTGCCTTGGCAAAGACTTGATGTTGCCCAGACCTATATTGAGATGTGATTCAGGCTGTGAATTGAAGATGATGACTGAATGCCAAGGTAGAACTTGGCAAACATGGCATTTGTACTCTTTTGCTCATTCAAATGTGAACTCCTGCTGCCAGTTGCTCTTCTGCCCTACTGTTCTTCTTTCCTAGAGCCTGATTGCTCACTAACTAAGTGGTAAAACTGCCTCCCTGGAAGTGTGAGGCTCTCAGTAGTGTAAAGCCCATAGCGTTAGTATGTGAACCTTGGAATAATTTTAAAATGTGAGTCCAACTGTTGGGAAATACCCTGTTGTAAACTCTGGTAAATGTGCAGACCACTTGATCCACTCATCATAAGTGTGGGAGTTTTGTTGCTACTACTAACACAGATATTTTTATTTTGAATACCTAATGCATTAGGGAGCAGATCCTACGTGTGAAGGCTGAAGAGGATAAAATCCCCTTACTGGTAGTGGGAAACAAATCTGACCTGGAGGAGCGCAGACAAGTGCCTGTAGAAGAGGCTCGAAGTAAGGCAGAAGAGTGGGGGGTGCAGTACGTAGAAACCTCTGCCAAAACTAGAGCAAATGTAGATAAGGTAAGACAAATGACATCTGTTCAATTAGATCATTACCACTTGTTTAGTAGCTGACTCTTGCTGGGACAAAAGCAGGTCTACAGTTTGGCTTTTGTAAGCCTGGTTTATTAAAAAAAAAACAAAAAGTGAACTTGCTGGAATGTTTACACTTCAGCATGTAGCTAGCTTAGGGGAACCTGAGACCTGGAACAAGTTAATGCTATTGTCTTTCTTTAACTGTTTGTACCTGAGCTAATAGTTTTCAATAATACTTTGGGTAAATGGTTCTAAGGATTCCCTGAAATATGTTATTTTGATTGTAGGGCGTGTTCTACTTAAAACACCAATAAATAACAAGCTGCACACACTTAGAAATTGTTCCCCCTTCATTATAAAGCTACATGTAGTGTGGTTAATCTTAAAGATTTTATTCTTATTTTCTGACAAGACTACTTTGGATTTTGAGAACTCTTTTTCCTGTGTCCCTGTCCTGTTTTGACTTGTCCTTGGTGGTACAGGACAGTTATTCTCACATTATTCTCACATTATTTCTTGCATAAACCAGTGGTGGTGGCATACTCCAAAGGAAAAATGAATAACGACTATGGAGTGTTCGTCCAGTATAGAACACAAATCAGTTTCAATCATCCCCTTTATTTTGTGTGTAGTGAGGACTTCTTGAAGGAAAGGGTGCCTTTTTACTTCACCAACTCGCAGAAGATGATCTGAAATTATGGTTGAGTACCCAAAGGACTCCAAATGTGTCTTGCTAATATGCATTTGTTTAAAGGATACAAATTCTAAGCAGTTTTCTCTTTGGATAAAGAACACTTGCAGCTAGCTGTAAGTTCTTCTAGACAGCTTCCTGTTCTTCTATACTAGTTCACTAATGGAAATGTTGGTGCACAAGTTACTGGTAGGAACTCCTTCTCATTAAAAGGCTTGAGAGTTCCCCATTTGGGAAAAAACACACTCTAGTTCTACAGAGGGATGTTAAACTCTTGTTCTGTAATCCTAAAAACAATTTTGCCCAATAATTGTACAGCAAAACAGCTCTTGTATCTTAAGTTGTGGGTACCTAGACATCAGGAATACAGGGGTGAAATTGGCTAAAATTTTGGACAAAACAACAGAAAAAAAAATGAAAACATGAAAGAAAGCATGACTTTCTCTGAATCTTTCTTATAACAGTCTTGAGAATTTTTTGTGCCCTTGAATGCTGCACCTTTGTAGTTACAGACCAAGCAGAGTGCACCTGTAACTACATGGAAAGGACCAGACTAAACACTTTTCATAGTTAACACAGTGGAAATGTTTGCTAGGCACAGACAAATGTTCTTATGAGCTCTGAATGCTGCTTTTTTGCAAGAATGGTATTGAATAAAAAGCTCTTAAAGCAGGGGTGTTGAATTTTTTTGTTAGCCGAGTAAGACTGTGCAGCCTTTTGCCACTGCTTGATGCACTACATAATTCTGATGTTGAGTTTGTCCCTGGGATCTTTGTTTGGATTTACTTACGCTGTGTGGAGTACAGTGTGATTCTGCATCTTTATTTGCTGCTGAATACAGGAGTTTTTATCTGCTTTCTGGTGGCTGATCCTGTTTAATCTTTCTTTATTTTTCCCTCCTAGGTATTCTTTGATTTAATGAGAGAAATTAGAGCAAAGAAAATGTCAGAAAACAAAGACAAGAATGGCAAGAAAAGTGGCAAGAACAAGAAAAGCTTTAAAGAAAGATGCTGCTTACTGTGATGCTTTGGAACTGTAAATATCTATCTACAGGTGGCATGGATAAAATACCACTAAGGATATAGGGCTGGATTCATGAAAGGAAGTCTGTATTGACTCCCTTACCTTTTGCTTTGCATATCACACCTTCAAAATGTGAAAACAGAACTTTGCAACCATTTCTGGTATCCAACAAAACGTTTGCCTACTTAAACTGAAATGGGCTCCATCTTTCAACTTTCCAAACTAGAAACAGTTTCAAAACTACAATCCTTCTGCTTGGTTACACAATGTACTTTTGTATTAACTTCCTTCTAATGTTTCTCTGTATTTCTCTTGAACCTCTACTGGCCTTAACAAGCACAGCTGTTCAGGTTCAAACACTTTTTCCTCGCTGTTGCTGCCCTCCTTGATGGTGCAAACTGCAGAAAGGCTAGATGACACCTGGTAAAGGGTTTGAGTCTCCATCTTCTCTTAGTTGTCACTGGTATTTCTTACACTTGAAATCTGCTGACTTCTCTCCACGCTCCATGTAAGAAATAGCAACTGACAGTTGAGAGTCAATTCAAAACAAACTTTCTTCTGTGTTCTGTTAAGTCAATACAGCATTCATGAATCAAGCCTATGGACTCAATTCAGACTTATTTAGGCAATGCAAAAATTGATATTTAAATACAGGCTAGATGCATTCCCTGCTGAGGTCTGTCTTCTCATCCTTAAATTAGTGGTATGGGGTGAGAAAATGACTGTAAGCCTTTCTTCAAAAGGAATAGTATTATCACCATCTCCCTGAAATGGTGTCCTGGGTTTCTTCCATATATTGTGTCTCGACTCAGTTACACTCTACATCTGCCATCCTTCCCTTCCCTTGTACTGGAATAGTGGAAATAGGTGTTGATTTAATCAGTTATGTTTATATCAGAACACTTGTGATGATAATGTTGGAAAGTGAGAACATCTGCATCTGTCTCTTGTCTTGCTGAAGATGAAAATACTGAATAAGGGTGGGGTCCCATCACACAATCATGACTTGGAATAGGTGAGGCATATATGCTACCTCTCAATGATTAGTTGGCTAGTGAGCTATATGGTGTCAAAAAGTAAATGAAGTTAAGCAGTTGCCATATCTGTTACTCACTGTTAATTTTATATGTTCTGTTTCTGATGCACAGCAACCTAGCACATGGTGAGTTTTGCTGTCAGTTATGTTGGTCACATATTGTTCAACAAAAACAGTCTAGAAGTGGAAAAGTCAGTACTTAGCAGGCTCTGTTGTCAGCTGACTGAAATGAACTTTCTGATGCAGTTTAAATTAAGTGCAGTTGCCAAAAATCACTTCTGTCACTGTGGAAAAGAACTCTCTTCTGGTTGTGGAGTCTGTCAATGAATTGTGGCTCTCTTCTGCCTTGAAGGAGTAGAGAAACTTGAAGAGTGACTGTATCTTGCGTGTAACTGGATGCTTAAAACACAGTTGCTTGGTGAAAATCTAAGTGGTTGTTCAACAAAGCTCACTGCAGCACTAAATTAACAAATGGTGTTTCTTCCTGAGATGAAGGAGTAGTGAATGCTGTTCAGCGCCTAGTGTTGTAATGTGAGGTTGAAGAATATTTTTAACATGTACTAGATTGCTTTTGTGCATTCCATCTCTGAACATTGAAAAAAAGTAAGATGTGATCTATATCAGAACCTCTGTTGGCCTGAGGTTTCACAGGGACTTATCACGAACTCATTGTCTTCCATAACTAGTTCATCTTGTCAGGCAACTCATGGGATTGGGGAAACTGTACTAAATAAAAGGTGCTGTAATCTTCATTCTTGTCAAATTAAATTCCTTTTTTATTACTGTTCTGGGCAGAAAGAATGGTTAACCAGTTCTGGAAATGCTTCTCTGTGAACAGTGTAATTAATGGTGAAGTTGGCTTTGTAATACCAATACTGTTGTGAAGGAGAAGCTGGAAGCCTGCTGGCTTACAGAACTTGTCACTTGAGCTGTGTCCCTATGTCTTAAGCCTAAGCACCAAGTAGGACACTGGGAGCTGTAATAGTTCTAACAAAGTTTCCTCTTGAATTTCCATGGATAAATGTGTCCATTTCTGACTGTATATTGTGCATACAGCAAATGAATGTCTCCTTCTGGAGGAAGGCAGCTGACTTAGGTTTGGTTTTAGTTGAGACTTAAAGGTTAAGTCCTTAATTAACCTAAAGGATAAACAGTTGAGCTCACATTACAAGCTTATCTAGGTCAAGCCCCTCCAAGGCGGGCTATAAAATCTGTCTAACAAAATTGAATAAACTGTCCTTGTTGTATGAATAATGAATTCAGGAAAGCTCACAATGAGCAGCTCAGCTCTATTGGCTCAAGAGACTTGCATGCCTTGACCTTTGATCTCTCTAGTCTTACACTACCTGACAGTATTTGATAGGACAGATGAATTTCTTCTCAGAACAGTGAGTTTCTCACTGGCATTTTTACAGTCCACGTGCTGTTTTCACTCAGGTTATTCTTTTTCCAACTGACACAGCTATGCCACTGAGAAGGAGTGGCACTTACTTGGGAGAAGGTGCTTGCTGCTTCATGGCTTGATGCTTCATCTCTTCAGTGTTCTGTGCTTGTCACCTTCTCCAGAAAGACTAGGCCTGGAGACTAAATACAACAGGTTTTCAGTATTCCTTTTCTGTACTTGTGACAAACTCAGTTTAACTTGCCTGTTACAGCTGAAAACACAATAAACAAAGCTGCTACCTTGCCTGTGTTGAAACAGTGGGCAACAAGTATTCTGACTTGTACCAGGAAGGCAATAAAACTAGTCCCCTGGACTGCAATCCTGTTGCCTCCACCTCACGGGGGAAGTACCTGAATGTATGCCCCTCTCAATAGGGGCAATATAATTTGGGGGTCCTTGAGTGGCTTCCAGGTGTGCTTCACTGGACATCAATGGACATCAACATCAGGTGGGTTGAGTGGAGTGAATATAAAATGGCACAGCATCCTGTGAACGGAGCTTTGAGTAACTGCAGGTCAGGTGCATCAAATAAGGGATGACTTTGGCAGCAGGGGGTGTGTGGCTGCCTGCTGGCCCTGCTGTGTGGCTGAGGAGACTGAAGACTGAATTGAAGCTGATGTATTCTATCAACCTTTGCATGTTGGGTAATTCGAGACCAAGATTTCTCTTTGTTGGTATAATGTGCTCTTAAATCATTCTGGAGCATGGCTGTAGGCAGGTAACTGGATATTTGCAGCAGGAGGTCATGCAAGACTTGATTATGCACTTGCACTTAAGCATTCAAGTATTATTCTTGCGCAATGGCTTAACATGAAGTCAGGGAACTGTTTACTGCTACATGCAATCTTCCATATGTGACTTAGCTTCAAGTGCTCCAGTTTTTCTTCTGGTTTGAGCAGAGCAAACAAGCCCCTGTTATAACAAGGGCTAAGTTATTATACAAAAAAAAGCAGGTTAAACTCCAGGACTGCAAAGACAGACTTGACTCTTGTAGAGGAGCATCTCTCCAGGTGGGAGTACAGATACAGCATGAAGTGTGTTTTCAATGACTTGTGCCATATGTGTTCTTACACAGACTGATACACCTCTACAGCAATTTCTAGGTGAACACTTGGCTTGATTAGGAGAAAGATGCATGCATACATTTACTGGGCATTAAACTGCTGTAACATGTTAATAACCACCTGAAGTTCCAGTTGAATCCTATCTGGCTTAAGTATATGGCTCAAGAATACTTCAGGTCTAAAGTACAAACTACAATCTTGAATGCTGTAAGAAGTGTGTAGGGGGGAAATGCATCTAACTAAATGCTCACCCAGATCTTTTTTTAAAGCTTTCCAAAGCATTAACCCAGTTCTTAGGCCTGACAAGTCTATCAATTCTTGCTCAAAAAGAGGATACTGTTTATCAGTTCAACTCAGAGCTTATGTAGACAGAAGCTTTCTTTAATTGCTATAAGCATATGTTGTAGTGTTCACCTCCTGTTGACTTTATAGTTGGGAGAAGGAGGGAAGAGGAACAAAAAAAAAAGCTATGATTTTCACCGTAATCTCCACACTTCATGGAAATGGCAGGTGTTCCTCTTGGGAGGGGAAGGTGTTATCTCTAACACCAAGTGAGAGGTTTAGTGTAGAGGAAGTGATTGTGATTGCAAGACTTAATGAAACTGCCTCTAAACTATGTATGCTATACTATATAATGTAAATTCTTCTTTTTTTTCCTTGCATAGCTTCAGAGCTTTGTCTCTAACTTGCACAAACATTTTTAATGTCTGTAAAACTGGTCACTTTTCATTATCATGCTAATACAACTGATTTGTATTACTATTGATAATAAAAGGAAAAAATGAGTTTCATATTTGTTTGTTATTGATTTTTACAGCATTCTAAAGAATGTCTAATCCCCAAATTCTTGAACCAACCAGCCACTGATTTTCAGTGTCTGGAACTAACCTTTCTATCAAATATGTAACAAGATTATATTGCAGACTGTGGGAAGGGAGGGAAGGAGGAGGTGACTGAGACTCTCATCATTGGCTTTCTGGAAATGGTGTGCATGTTTTCAGGACTGAACTGATATAGTAGTTTGGCTCATTCACAGTTAATTTTCCAGAACCTAATTGGATCAGACAGCTGGTATCAACTGTATAAATGGCAGAGTTGCTTTGTCTTTTCTTCACACAATCTTGTCGCTTGAATAACAAAATAAGCAACACTGTGTGGAAAAACTAGTCCTTAGTCTTCTGAGTGTGCCACACTCCAATCTCTGTGTAGGTTTGTGGTGAATGAACTGCAGGAGAGAAGCTGAGATGCCTCTGAGGCAGCATGGCTCAGGACAGGCTCACTGCTCTCTAATGCCACTTAATTTGGAGTGGCAGAGAAATGGGATTCTCAGTAAACTTTCAAGCACTTTCTGCCACCACGGCTGTACAAGTTGGAAGTGAAACATTCTCTAGCTGATGACTTCTGGCCAAGGACTACAGCAATTTACATAATCTTGTTTACATGGTGCTTGCCTGGTGTTTGCCCTGTGTTTCTGATTGCCACGGTGGTTTATGTCGCTTTCCTTCCCAGTGAAGTATCTTTTAAAATATTCTGTGGCAGAGAGAGGGTAGCATGGTAAGTGTTGTGTAGGAGGCAGGAGAGGATTCTGAGCACAGCTGTGTTACACAGCTGTACCCAAAGCTCAGAATGGCACATTTCTCTTCAGATAGTCTGCGAGTGCCTGTGGGGAGCAGGCTTGCCTTTGCAGCAGGATGGAACAGGAGAATGATGACTCGTACAGAGCTTGGCTTCTGCCTTTGCATTTGCCTGTGTTCCTGTGTTGCCTGCCCCAACCAGAACATTTTAGTATGGTTCTGTGAGCTAAGTGCTGACAATTCCTGGGATGGTACAGGCACCTCTTCCTGAGAACTGCTGGCTCCATCTTGTGGATTTAGGAGTTAGAAGCTCTGCCATGGAGAGGGGCTGTTCAGCATGCTCAGACGAGCATACAAGTTGCTGCTATTTATCTGCCACCTGAATTACATGTAGAAATCCACACTTAGCTAAATTCTTTGGTTTTGTTGCTGTGCTGTATGATTCTCTCATGCGGTATGAGACCTTGTTCTAAAATTAAATTTTCCTTTTGCATGCAAATGCTTATGTTAAATCTTGCCTAACCATTCTTCTGTGCAGCAGAACACCCGATTTCTCATGAGGATGGTGGATTTATGTTTTCTCTGGCATTAAACCAGTTTGCATTGCAAGTGTAAGTTTGTTCTGCTTGCTGAGCACTGATTTGCATGCCAGAAAGAATATTTATTGTTCCCTGAGACTGTGCAGTACTTCACTAAGCATTTAGTTTCTAAGGGTGACTAAAGATGCTGGGCTTTCTTTGAAATATAAAGCCTTAATTTGGGGGCGGGGCAGAGAATATCCTATTTAATTTTTTTTCCTGGCCCTTGGTCTTTCCTTCCCCCAACCTACTCAGTGTCTTTTACAGGAATAGGATCTACTAGGGATATACCAGCAAATGGCCCCTTAAGCATTGTAATTCCAAAGAGGGTTGGAAGTAAATGTTGAGGTGAGACTAAGATCACATGCTCTGCACTTGCCTTCCTGATAGAGTTGATTCATTTCCAGAGTTTACAGTATGTTCCCTTCAAATGATCTTTGTTACTTGGCTTTGAGGCAGAATCATGTTTTTGATATAATCAGAGTTTATAGAGTTTGTTTTTAAAGCCTAGCATTTGGGGTATCAGAGGCTTTATGCATGTTGGCTTCATAGGCCAAATACCAGAATTCAAGGACAAACTTGTGCACACATGTAGCATTGAGAGACAAGGAAAGTTACTCCCTACTGTTTAATAGTGCTCTGTTTTTGTTTTAAAAAAGGAAAACACATAGAACAAACTGAACCTGCTGTTTGGATGAGTGTTTCAACCTGTGGTCTGTAAGAGTGCTCTGTAACATGATTACTCTCCCCACAAAATGATGGCATTTCAATTCTATACCTGTAAACAAGGAAAACAACTGTGGACTGTGGGAAGGAGTAATTATCTGAAAAAATAGCTAAATTCTTCCTCGCCTCTAAATGAAAACCATCATGGCAACATTGCCCAAGGTACCCTGCAATTTTTCTCCTAGAAATTTGGCTCTTCAGTTTTAAAAAGGCTGCTAAGACCCTGAGAGAGATGGTCCTGGTCAGACACAGACCTCCCTGAGCAAAGTGTCCTTTCCCAGAATGACATGCTTCAGAAATCAGAAATTAAAACTGTTTCTTGCTTGGAAGCTGGTGCTATGAAAACCTAAACCTATTAGGTTGCTGAAAAAATGCCTGCAGGATGGATTAGGTGTTTGGTTTTAATTACAGCTATTCTTCTAGTTTGTGCCCTGGTCATGGGTGTGGAAGAAACTCTTTGACTCAGGGGTCTCTGTTTTCATTTCTCTATAGGCCTGCTTGAGGGCTTCAGATATTCCTAGGTCTGCTTGGGTTCAGGCAGCTTAATGAAACATGAGCCCCTCTTTTCCTTTCACTCCTGGTGACTGTACCCCAATTAGGTGCTGAGCAGTGCCACTGTGTGCCAGGTACTTGCAAGCCCAGCTATGGTTGGCTGCCCCATTCCAGCTCTGAAGACTGCAGGACAACAGAATGAATCACTCTATGGGAAGAAAAACTACTCACAGAAGGATTATGAGCACTAGGAGAGGTGGACGTTTCAGACTTTGTTAATGAAAGCTGCTTCCTACCTGAAGAACAGCAGCAGAGTATGTGATACACCTATTTCTGCAGCCAGGTTAGAGCTTTCTAATGTGGTACACCTTGAGTAAATCTGCTTGAACAATGACAGTAGAGGAGTAAACACTTGTGGAGCAGAGGGTAACACTGTGCCTGCTTGAGTTGTTTTGATTTGCCTTTTTTCTCCCCTTTCCTTCCCTGAACCCTACAGAGGGAGGAGGGCAGGCAGAGCTTCTCCTGCGTGGGAATAAAGGCCACATTTGCAGCTTTGCCTCAGGAGCTTGAAAAACCATAAGTCAGGCCTCCAAAACTGCATTTGGTTTAGAAATAATGAGATGCTTTAGAAAATGAACTTGGAGTTCTCTTTCACAGTCTTTTTGTTTCCAAGCATTTTGAGTACCCTTGCTTCATGTTTGCAAGCTTTCTTTCTTCAACAATGATGGCAGAAGTACTTTTTTCAATGAAAACAAAGATGTTCTTATGCTTGCTGATTCCAGCACCTGGGGCATAAATTTTAAAATATTGTGGCATTTGGAGAGAAGTGGAGACAGGACACGCAAACCACTCAACTTTAAGCCCCATTTCTGCTGGGTCACCATCCTTTGCAGTTGGAATCTGAAGGATTGCAAAAGCCAGAGCATAAGGATCCCCTGTTGGTGGTCCCAGTGTCTGTCTTGGCAGCTTGCCAGGAGCCCAAGGGATGCACTTAATTTTCTTTATTCATTAGCATATTTTTAATCAAATCCATCAAACCACAATGTTTCCACATGTCTCTCCCATGGCAGATGAACAAAAATAGGTCAGTGCCCAAATGTACCTATAACACACTGCAGTTCACTCCCCTTCTATAGTTGCAGCTGGGGGATAGCAAATGACTTGTCCTCTGCACCTGGTGAAAACTTGTGATGACGACTTTGCTTCTCTCCTGAAAGAGGTGAGCACATGGAGTTTGTCCATGACACAAACTGCTTTCCATCCACTGCCCAGTCAGAGGGCAGGAAGAGCTGTGTCTGAATCCTCTCCAAGTTGAAACTAAGTTTACAGCATTTGTTTAATAGTGAATAATCAAGCAGGTGCAATGTCCAGGGCTGAATTCCCTGGCCCTAATGAAGTTCCAAGACTGCTTACACCTAGTTTAATAACAGGCTTTTTACATTCTTGTCACCTGTAACCTACCTTCATATACCTCATGCTGCCAACCCATCTCTAGCCAGGCAAGGAAAATGTTGCAGTGTTGAGATCATGTTCACACTTGCAGCTGAGACGTGTCTTGCCTTGTTTCTTATCTCTGAATTGTTCATAACAAGAGCTAAGTAAAAATTACTCTTCATGTTTTTTACATGAGCTTTCAAAGTTGGTTCTGGGTGGGGTGAATATTGCATCAACACCAAGTTAAAACTTATCTTTTGTTCTTCTTTTTTGGAAAGAAATGGGGATATAGATTCCAGGGAATCAGTCTTTCTTATGAGACAAAAATTGGGTAAAGTCAAAAGTATTAAATAAGTTTGGAGTATTTGAAATGCAAGTCTATGACAAAGGGATGTGTGCTTTACTTTGTTTTGTTCCTTTTCTCCTAAAAAAGAAGTCCTTCACCAGGACTTCAAATTAAACAAGTCGATGAACATGTATCCTAAATGTAGAAATTGGAATGGACTTGTAGCCTGTTCCTAGCTGCAGAAAAGCTAGGGAAGTGAAAGGTGAAAAGCTCTGCAGCCCCACCTCTCCTGGTAAGCCCTTCCTGCTGACAGCACCGTCACCCCAGACAGGCTGCAGCAAGTGACGCATGCACAGAGGGAACTCTGCTGCTGGCAGAGTCTCCCTTCTAGTCGTCACAAGCTCCTTTGCGGTTCCTCTTGTTTTGGGAGATAACCAAGGGGTGAGGGTAGGAAAGGTGTCTTAGCAAGACTGTTAATTTTGGCTTCCCAGTTAAAGGAGTTAGGCATTTCCTGCTGGGAAGGCCTTTTGCATGTATTTGTGTCAGAAGTTCAAAAACAGAGTATAACCTCTAAAGGCTGGAAGTCCGTAGTGAGGAGATGAAGTCTTCTCTGATGTGCACCAGGTGGTCTCTGCTAAATAACAAAACATTCCAGCCATGGGGCTGGGGAGCTGTTTACCCCTGCCTTGTTGCATGCCTGTAATCGTTCACAGCAGCAGCCCCTTGTTATGGGCAAATACTCTCCTTCTATCAATTTATTGTTCTGTTCATTCAGCTCTTCCACTTCTACTCTAAGTACTGTCTTCTTTGACAGCTACCAACCACTTGCTTACTTTCAAGTCTTAATATAGACTTGGTTTGGTTTGCCTTGCCTAAATCCACCCTGTATTCTTTTATTGTCCTTTAACCACTGCTGTTAAACACACTCAGCGTTGCTACCTGGACAGAAAATAAGTTCCAGCAGGACTAATTTTGCTACAGGCTTCATCCTGCAAGTTCATGCCTTGTCACTTTGAGAGGGAAGAGAGTCACTTGGCAACTTTAACTCACGATCTCTGTGCCCACCTGTAGTGCTTGCTTTTTGGGCAGACCTGGGTCTGTACAGAATTTTTTCTGCAGTGGTTTGGATTCTGGGGGAGCTGCCTCTGCTCTTGCTTTGTGGAGTGCTAGCATGGCAATGACAGTGATGTTTTGGTTTGGGGGAAGCAGGCTTAGAAAAGGTCTTGGGCATCACTGGGGAGTGTTGCAATGCCAGTTCTTGGCAGCCACCACAAATCTTTGCCTTTTGTAGTGATGATTCCTGACCCATACTCTACCTCAAAATGGCAGCCACCAAAACCAAGAGGCTGCTCCTCTGCCTGAGCAAGCCATGGGCAACACAGCCTCTCAAATCTATCTTGCTTTGGGGCTGAGAATCCCTTGGGCTTCACAATTTAGTCTCTCTTTTGGCTTTCTTCCAGGAACACAGCGTGGGTCCGTTCTTGCAAGGGAAAGGCAGGGTGGTTGGCAGCACAGCAGTGTTTTGTATACACTGTGCTTGGCGCTCAAAAGGCTAGTGCCGAACATGGGGAATTTCACACGGCTCAACCCCCTTCTGCCCCGGGGAATGTGTATGTCTCCTCTCCCAGCAGAGTGCGCTTACCAGGGTATGCTTTGTGCCAGGGAGGGGACTGCCTTCATCTTCTTAAGGCTGGTCTCATGTGAATTAGCTAGTTCTAAATGTTTTGGCTAGCAGGGTGGGAGGAAGGGAGGCCTGGGCTTGTGGCTCTCTGAGCTGTCTATTTACAGAGTTGTGGGTTCTTGCTCCCTTCGGTCATGCACTGACTCAGCTGGAGGCTTGGGGAGTGCTCCTGTCCCAGCACACCCCATGGCCTGCTCCTTCTCACAGCACCTGAGCTGCCTCTCCTGCTCCCTGGGACTCCTTTCAGGCTGGAAAGAAGACTGAGCCCAGCTCTTCTTCATGAACCATTGGACTACTGACTAAATTAAGGTATGAATAAAAATAGCCTACGCCCATCTCCTCCACCCACCTTGAGCTCTTTTAGAAACAGGGAAGAAAAAAAATTACATTTATTGCTGCATTTTTGGACACCTGATCTGGAAGGTGGGCAGACTGAAAACACCTGCTGCACTGAGTCCTTAGAGAAGAAAGTCAGAGATGTTCATCTAGTCATTGTAAGGGACTGAAGTCCGAGATGGATGCTGCAGGCTTTACAAGGCTCAGAGGCCTTTGGTTTGCCACTGAAGCCAGTGACAGGCACCTGGGCATCTTAAATATGTCATCATGGAAATCACTACCACATCAGATGCTCGAGGTTTCTTTACATGTTGCTATGACACAAGCGATTTTAACACAGAAAGTCAATTAATGGGGAAAGGAATCCAGCATCAGTTAAAACCACACAAATTTGAAGTTACTCTAGCAGAAGTTGAATTAGCATCTTCTGTCTCCTTGAACATCGTCCTGACCTGCATGAACAACATGGCTTGTACTGGGAGTGACAGGGAGTGGACATCCAACAAACACTTAACCAAAGTGAAATCTGTGCGACAGCCTTATTCTCGTGATATTTGTTCCACTAGTTCACCAGGCTGTGGTCAATTTACTTAGCTGCTGTCCAGGAAATACAGGTAAATAGCATGCAATCATACTGATGATATTAAACAAAAGGCTCCTTTCCAATGTGACTGCACACCATTGGTAGCTCGAGTACACATTGTGGTGGGGAAATGCCTATGACCTGAGGAACACCTGGAGCTGAATGAAGCAAGAGCCCTTAGAAATGCAGTCTGAGCCATCATAGCTAATGCTCAATTTTTATGTCATTATGAAGAGACTATCTTTAACAGATGCACACAAAATATAGGGGTGCTGTGATGCCTAAATAACTGATTATCTTAAATTTTCTCTAACCCTGACATCTGCAAAAAACTGTGGCTGTACAAAGTACCACCTATTGCTAATTCTTTATACAGCCCTAGCACCTCTCACCCTGAAGGACCAGACCCCTTGAACTCTGGCCTGTGACTACCTTCCCATTTGCCCCAAAAGACCACAGTAAATGAGGTTGTCTTAGAGAAGCCCAGCTGTGTGATAGCAGCTGCTGCCTTGTGCTCCCCTAAAGGGAAAGTGGGGCCTGTTTTGGGGTGTGATGGGACCAACTGGATGCAGGCCTTGCATTTTCTCTCAGTGCCCTTCACTGTTCTTGTAGAGGTGGCCCTGCAGAAGAGTGTCCCAAAGGATGCAGCAGCCAAATGCAGCCTCTGATGGAGTGAAAATTTGTGCACAATTTAGAGCAAGTACCAGTTTGCAATACCTGTGGAGAATAAAACAACTAATTGGGTCTGTGTCAGGGTGCTTTAGTACCAACGATAAAATTTGGCCAAAGAAACGAAGCTCACACCTTTTGTTGCACACAAATAAACCAATATTTCCAAGGGATCTTTCACAACCAGTATTGGTGAGGATTTATCACACATAATGTCCAAACCTGAATGCACCTGGCCCCAATATGGGATCCTTCGTGATTGTTTTTTGGGGTTTGGGTGGGTTTTTTAATATTCCATTTTCAGCTGGAAATTACTGATGTGACCAAAGTCCGATTCCTTTCAGCAGTTTCTCCCTTCCTCCCCCCACCTTTTCGCACTCCCTGAGGTCTGACCATCTGGAAATCCTCCTCCACCTCTTCATCATGTGTGAATTTCCACCTAGGGCTGAAAGTGTCACTGTACTAAAGTGTGATGCATTAACACATTGAGGCAGAAAGCAGAGGGGAGTTGGGGATTATAACACTTCATGACCCACTCCGCAGTCGCTCTATGATTTAATCATCTTTATCAGCTTGTATCCTTTTCTTTGTATCCCATATTTTCCCTGTATCCTTTATTAAAAAATTTCCATAATTAAAGAAAACCCAACCCTCTACACAAACAAGTAGAGTGCAGAATCTTGTATTGAGACTAGGATTGACTGGAAAAGGCAAATGTCTCAAGGAAAACATGCCTCACTTAAGCAGGCTGGGGGTCCTAGATTCCTCTTTCACAATGAAACTCAATAATTTTCCATATCTCCTATTGCAAACTTGGGGCTCTTCCTGCCAACTCTCAGGCATATGATCTGAAAAACAGTAATTCTTATATATATGTATCTCTAAAGTATAAGCAGTAATAATGTTATCTTGTACAGAAATAAAACAAGCTCTGCCAACCATGTGCTGTGTTGGTTTATACTTTTGGTAGAGTGGAGTGGAAAATTCACTAGTTTGGAAGTCAGTTAGCTGCCTAGCCTTCTTCTAACTAAATACCGAGGCTTATTACGCTTCAAATAAATATATATATGTATTTTGTGGCTTGGTTGCTGTAATCATCTTGGATGTAATAATGTTACTAGCCTCAGGGCTATATTTATTAAGATTTTAATTTAAAATCTTTCTGTCCTTCAGCATTTAAACAGAGGAAAACCCCATGTGGAGTAGCCAAAAAAAAAAAAGTTCATCCTTTTCTTTTTCATGCGTTCTCCTCCCCTAGGCCCTCTCTCTCATCTTTTAAGCAAAAAACCCTAGAACAACACACTTTGCTGTTGTTGCTCTGCACCCTGCTAACACTTCAGTATCTGTGTAGGTTTGTTAGACCTGATGTCTGCTTAACATGATCCATGTGCTTCTGCTCATGCCATTTTTGAAGCAGTGGTTTGTTTTCTTATCCTGGTATAATAGTATCAGTATATTTCACAGTAATATTTCCACATATTATAATTTATTCTTAATAGTGTTCTTGGTAAGGATCTCAACCACAGCAGTAAACATTGAGGGGGCAAGACTATTACTCAGAAATGGCAACGGGCTGCGGAGAAGTTTTAGGGTTATTCTTTGTTAATAAGCTCCCCCACTTCTGAGAAGATCAGGGAAATAAGAGAACAAGAAGACCTGCTTGTAGCCTGGAGAGTGAAAAAAGCTGTCACAGAGTAAGTGCTTTTTCAGGTGTTTGGGAAGAAATGGCAGATGTTAGCACCCAAGTAGTATAGAGTTTGCAATCCATTTTGTTTTAACCTGACTTATGACTGATAGATACTGAGCAGGGCAGAAGGTGATTCAGAAATTTTTGTTAATAACCCTCTCATGTAATTTAGGGTGGTAGCAGAGGACCCTGCTTGGAGCCACTGCCCATGCAGCAAACACGGTGGGTGAGGCAGTCTGAACAGCTTTGCTAGAGGCCTGCAATGGCTAAATAGCACTGGGCACAGGACTGTGAATTGTGTGGGGCAACTCTCAGCTGGAATAAATATTCAGAGCACCACTATGACAGTGCTACTGCTCTGCCCCAGCAGAAGATCCTCCTTGCTTGAAGTGGGGCACTTTGGTGCTCTTACAGGAGTCCCTTGCTCCTGGCCCTAGCAGAGAGTCAAACCTATCACAATCATCTTCCAAATTTCGTTCTGATGTTCTTTTGCAAACAGCTGAACTGCACAACAGTTTTGGTTTAATATAATAAGATTCATGGAAACAAAACTGTGCAATTTAACTCTGAACAGATTGAAAATTACTTTTGACATACAGCACCAAGGCCATGCTGTTTGTGTCAAACTCCATGCAAAAGATGAATTCCTTCTATGCTGCTTTGCTTCATTTCAAAGCAACTTACAGAGGGTTGAATGCTGTCATCCTAACTTACAGCTAGCAAAAATGGGGTAAAGAGAGCAAAACTGAGGCCTAAGCACAGGAGTTCAGGCTGCAGCCTGCCCACAGGAAGTAGGTGCAGACAGTTCCTCCACATTGTGCTTCTTGCTTGTGGAAAAGAGAAGGTAGCTTATGTTCAGGTACTCATGGAGTGCTACTGATTGTCCATCATGACATGACCTGAGCTGCTATACTCCATTTCTCTTACGGCATTGCAAAGCTACCAGCCATTTTTGGCTTCTGAGCTCCATTTAAAATTGGAGGGAAACATCTCCATCTTGTCACCACTCACTGATTATCACTGCCTTTCTCAGGATGCCTGATTTTAATACTGCTCCATCCTAAAGTTCATTTTCTAGGTCTATCAGATGTATCAGTCACAGGTGGATGTAATAGAAGAAAAGCACCCGTGGACTTCTAAACACGTTGCCTCAGTTAAGTAGTGTTCAAATTACAAGAAGTCAAGTTTTAACTATTTTGTTTACCACTTAAATGCAGATTTTATTTTTACCCGCTTTGCTACTTTGCAAGCCTTTTGGTGTGAACTTAAACAAACATGAAAATCATGTTCTTTAACAGTATGTTAAAAGTGCTTATATGTTAAAAGTGCTCACCACAAAGCAGACACTTCTTTGTTGGGCAACCAGCACAGCTTTTTCATGTTCTCTGTGTGTCCTCACCCGCCCCAACCTATTTAGGTCAATACAAGCAACTTCAGAGGAAGTCACTGCCTGGTTATAAGGCTACGGCTTTGGACTGCAGAGGACAGACTGTGCGAGGAAAACAAGAACACTCTGGGCCGTCAACAAGCAGCAGATAGCTCTTGAATATCACACGGGATATCCACCCGATGGTGTTTGGTCCCTTTGCTCTGGAGATTGGAGCAGATCCCTGAACTCAGCCCCTTTGGCAAAGGGACACTGCTGTGTGCAGAGACCGACCTGAGCAGGTACCTGACTGTGCTGTGCCACGGGAACAAGATTCACCCACACTTCATTCCCCACAGCGAGCCTGGGGCTGGGCTGCACACCTTCCCAGGGCATGGAGGGGCTGCTGAAGAGGATCGATCAGCCAGCGCGTTTTCCGTGAAGCACGGCGAGGTAGCTGAGGTGAGGGGAGAGGGACTCCAGCCGTGCTGAAGCTGTGCAGTGGGAGAGGAGGCTGAGGCTGTGAGTATATCCCTGCCACCCTGTCCTGTTGTCTCCCCCATGTCCCCATCCTGCCTGACTCTTGTGCTGAGCGCTGGCATTCAATAGATGCTCTTCAAAACCTGTTGAGGGCTCTACTGTGTTTCTCTGTGACTCATCCTCCAGATTCTCGTTGTACCTGCTTTAGATGAGGAGTTCCCAGTTTGGTCAGGTCTTTTGTTTCTGTCTGCTAAACCCCTCTTTTTCAAGTGCTGTTCAGAGTAGGACCATTTCTTTTTGAGAGTAGATCTCTGTTAACAAAGTTTTCAATTAAAAAAGCATGGGCAGGAGCAAAGAAGTCAGATTAACCTCTTAGTGGTTTCATTTTTTCATGAGTTAGGTCTACCTTTGACAGTTCAGAAAATGTCTAGGTCATTCAGAATGGCATCTACCTATTTGATTTTCAATAGGACTTTTCCTTTATACAGGACTATGGTGCTTTTCAAACATCCACTGTTTTTGTCATGGTTGTTCAGGAAGTAATTTTGTGTAGTGAGGAATGAGTCTGATTATGGATACATAATTTCATCTGAAGCTAATGAATGTAACAAATACAAATTCCAGATAGAGCAAAGCACTCCCAGCCTGTCCCTGTAACTGTGTGTCTCAGTTTCTCTGTATTTCCTGCAAGATGACAATGGCCACCTTGTAAAACGCTCTTTCAGATATGAGGCAGAAGTATATACTTCAAGGTCTAGCCTTGAAACTTCTGTGGGATAGCAATGCTCTTCTGAAGTGCCATTTAAAACAGATTGCGTTTCACTACGTGCAAAAATCCCCCATATAGATGCAGCTATATGAGCAAAAAAAAGTGCTTTTGCCAGTATAGCCTATTTTATTTGGGAAACGCTTGCAGAAAAAGATGCTTGTGCTAGTAAAACTTGTATTTGCTGGTTATCAAAGGAGAAGCATTTCTAGTGCAAACCAGGCCTCTCATATGTGAAACTTTTATTCAGTTCAGTCATCAGTACAGTAGAGAAAATCCTTCCTCAAAGGGATTAGTACGGTTACCTAATAGATATTATTAATGGTTTAAGAGCATAAAAGGTGCCTTAGCTAAAGGTGAGGAGCTAGATCCTTTGCAAATGTAAATTGTTCATGGTCCCACTGAGGGCATGGTGGGAACACAGAGCAGTGAGGGAGCATCCTTGTGCCATCATCGTCTGCTCAGTTTCTAGCTCAGGGCTGCACTGACTGGCCTCTCCAAAAGTGTGACTTCTGCACCCGCCAGCCTTGAGAAAAATGTGCAGAAGCAAATATCTAGGTTAGAGAGGAAGAAAAGGCTGTATCTAGGAAGACCCTGTTTGAGCAGGGAGGTTGGATCAGATGACCCCACGGGTGGTCCCTTCCAACCCGGCCCATTCCGTGATTCTGGAGCGGCTGGATGTCTCGGGAACATGCCGATTTACACTGCCTGAGCATCTCAGTTTCTGCTGTTTTCATTATACTAGTAGCTTTTTATAGGCATCAGATTCCAGTCATGAGACTTGATGATTCTACAGAAAATACCCTCCGACGCTGTACTTTCTCACAGCAGGGCTCCCTGGCTAATCGTGTGCTTGCCCGTCAAGCACAAATCCCAGCCATTTCCTTCCCAGTTTTCCCCTGCATTTAATGTATGGAAAAGCATGACCCTGAATCAGATGAATAGCAGCCGGTTTGAGAAGGTGTGTGTGAAAATGTATCCTCACGCAGATGAGCTCAGAACAAATAGAATAGAGGGGAGGAGGGGAAGAGAGAGGAGCGGGGGGAGTGTGAAGCTACCCTTTCCCTGATAGTTCAGCCACTATGTGTAAGCAACAAGTTTATGCCCAAGGGAAAGAACTGAAAGCTGAGGAAATCTTAAAATTAACGAAGCTTTATGGCTCAATCAATAGGCCATGCTCCCTGAGCAAGATTAGAAATCAGATGGCACATTTCTTTCTGCTAACCCTGTTTGCTCTCCCTGAAGGCTCTTCTGCCTGAAAGCATCTGAGGTTTGATTAAGTTCTCCTCTAGGAGGAAGCCAGAGAAAAGTCCATTGTGTGAGAACTGCCTCCAGAATGCTGTGTTGGACACACTTTAAATAACAATAGAGGTTATTAGAGTATTAGTTTGTTAGTAATTGTGAGAGAAGATAAGTCTTCCCGATGCAAAATGGCTTTGGTTAACTGAGAAAGAGAGGGGGTGAAAAAGAAGCAAAAGCCAAAAAATGCCACTACAGTCAGTAACAGAGATGATAAAAAATTCCCATATGTAAAAAAGAAAACCTCTACCTTGTTTTACTACTAGAAATACCTTCCCAGATTTGTTATCCCCACCAAGCCCATGACACTTTCCCTCTTTGGCATTTCATTCTCACTGGAGCAATGAAATAGTTGTTTCCAAATGGAGACGGACTGTGTTTGCACCTATTTCTTGTTTGACAGTGACCTCTATGAACCAGTCATCACTGCTCTGCCTGTTGTTTTCTTGTTAGCTCTTTGCTGTCAAATTAATTACTGTGAAGTACTAAGCTTGTTGCATTCACGTGCTCTTATTAGCTCACAGGATGTCAGAGTGATTGGATTTTTAGCATTATTTCTTTTTTTACATTCCAGGCTTTCCATTCAAAACCTGTTACTGGCAGGGAGGAAATACTGTACCTAATTCTGGTCTCTCATCAGGGTAGCTCCAAGTCATGCTGAGGATTTACAAAGCTGTATATGCAATTAGACTTTGTTTCTATTAAACCCAACACGAACATGAATTAGATTGGGATTGCAATGTGACTTTGAAGCACAGCATTAAATGTCTTTCCTTTTGCACTATAGAAAAAGAAAGAAAATATTTATGATGAGAATAGCATTTGTCCCCTCCATTCTTAGATCACAGTAATGAGCTGATCCTCCACTTGACCCTCTTCACACTCCTGAGTTGCTTGTATTAGTGACAGCTAACAGCCCTCATGCGTGTGCAGTCCAGGGATCTATGAGAAGTTTTATTCTTTTCTTCTTCTACAAAGAAGAAGGGACTTCTTTGCTGTCATGCTTGAAATTTGTGTGTCCTGCATCTGCCCTTTGAAAAGCACCATCTGGCTCGGTGAAAGAGATGAAGGTCTTGAGACTTGTCTTCATTCTTGAAGGTAGATTTTTCTTTGTTATTAAAAAAAAAAAAGGGCGGGGGGAGAAAAAGAAAAGTAGATGCGATTAGAAGGGCCGGCAGCCCCGCTGCCCGGGCAGAAGGCTCTGCCCGAGGTGCTCCTTCGCCCAGAGCAGAGCTCCGGCTCCAGCGCGACCTCCCGCTGCCCAGCCCCTCGCCTCTGCGGGACCTGACACTGCTGCCCGGCCCGCGGGAACCTCCCCACTGCCCGCCACGGCCGGTGCTCCCGTGCGCCGGGGGGTTGGCATGGGATGCCGGCTGTCCCCTGTCCCGGTCCCGCTGTCTCTGTCCCGCTGCCCCGCTCCCGCTGTCCCGCTGTCCCGATCCCGCTGTCCCGCTGTCCCAGTCCCGCTGTCCCAGTCCTGCTGTCCCAGTCCTGCTGTCCCGCTGTCCCAGTCCCGCTGTCCCGCTGTCCCAGTCCCGCTGTCGCCGTCCCGCCGCCCCTGTCCCGGTCCCGCGGTCCCGGTCCCGCTGTCCCGGTCCCGCTGTCCCGCTGTCCCGGTCCCGCTGTCCCCGTCCCGCTGTCCCGGTCCCGCTGTCCCCGTCCCGCCGCCCCTGTCCCGGTCCCGCTGTCCCAGTCCCGCTGTCCCGCTGTCCCGCTGTCCCGCTGTCCCGCTGTCCCGGTCCCGGTGTCCCGGTCCCGCTGTCCCGGTCCCGCTGTCCCGCTGTCCCGCTGTCCCGGTCCCGCTGTCCAGTCCCGCTGTCCCGCTGTCCCGTCCCGCTGTCCCGCTCCCGCTCCCGCTCCCGCGGTGACCCCGCCCGGCCCCGCCGCCGCTTCCCCGCGCGGCCCAGAGGGGGCGCCCTCGGCCCAGGCTTCCCCGGCGGCGGCGGCGCGCGGGCCCCGCGCAGGTGAGCGCGACCCCGCGGGGCTCGGCCGGGGCGCGGAGCGGAGCGGAGCGCAGCGGGCGGGGGCGCGGAGCGGCCGCGGTGCCACCTCGGTGCTGCCGCCTCGGTGCTGCCGCGGCCGCCCATGTGCGGCGGGCTTCTCTCCCCGCCCCCTCGACCCCCGTTCCCGGCCGCTCGCCCCCGGGCAGGGCTGCTGGGGGGAGCCGGGTGGGAATCTCTCCTGACCCCTGCCAAGGGTGTCGCGGCTATCCCCTTTGCCTCGGCGGCCCACGCCGAAGCCCGGCGCTGCCCCGCGAAGGCGCGGAGGAAAACCCGGTCCCCGGGCGCGGGCAGGGCCGGCGCTGCTGCCAGCTCCCCGCCACGGCTGCGGGAGCGCGGCGGTCCCGTTATTTCCCCTGCCGGCTCCCTTCGGCCGCCGCCCCGGTCCCCCGCCCCCCGCTGCCTCCGACAGGCTCCGCGTCCCTCCTGCCCCACGGAAAACACACACAGTCCCCGGCACCCGCCCCGGCTACCCGGCCCATTCAAACAAACAAACAGAAACCCGCCCCGTCGCAAAGCCAACCCGACGGTAAACTTTCTAATGACTTCTTCTTTCAAGTGCTTAAAAGGCAAGGAGCACCGGGGGAGGGGAAGAAGGGGGCATCCATCTCCCGGCCGGGGCGGGAGGGGGGCCAGAGCTGCCGCCGCTCGAGGTCTGTCCGTCTGTCCGTCCGTCCGTCCGTCTTGCCGGACGACGGGACAGGGACGCGAGCCGGTGTGCGGTGGGTGTGTTTGCAGGAATCGGGAGGGAGGGAGGGGACGGGGGGAGTTAAAGAAACAGCATAGTTAATATTTCCACATCAGGAAGTTACTGTAATAGCCCAGGGGGCAAAAGACTTAACTTAATCTCCTAAATAGTGAGGAACCCATGGCGTCTCTGTTATAGGTTGGAGTTCCCACGTGGTTTTAACTCCTGTATAAAAGTTTCAGTAGAAAGTGCCACAATGTCGTGATTTTGCAGGGGGGAAAAATTAGCAGGAGGAGATCAGAGAAGATAAGCGAGGAGCAAGCAGCTTCCCCGAGACTTTTCACTGCGGATCCGAGAGGGAACATCAGACGCGTAAAAAAAGAGAAAAAACCAAAACCAAAAACCAAAAAACCAAACAAAACAAAAAAACCCAAACAAAACAAAACACAGCGTTCAAGCCAGCACAAGGCGAGCGAAAGATCAAAAAGACGCAGAGAGGGAGACAGATTAACTGGAGCAGCAGCAGCAGCAGCAGCAACAACAACAAAAATCACACTTAAAATAATAATAACAATAATAATAATAAAACCCAAACCACCAACAAGGGAGATATTGTTTAAAAGAGCAAGCGAGGGAGCGAGCCGAAGAGCTGGTCTGACCGAGTGGATCCGTGCAGCTTCTCCTGGGATCGCCGGGATCGCGCCGCTTCCCCGCTCCGCTCCGCGCCGCGCAGCGTGCGCTGCCCTGCCCGCGGCGGGGGTCCCCGGGCGCCGCCACCGCATCCGCGCCGGACTCCGGACCCTCCGCGCTGCTTTGAAAATAAAAGCATCTCTCTAATAATAAGAGGGGCGGTGGGGGGAGAAGACTCGCAACAGTGGAGCTGCCAGCCGCGCACCCCCTGCCCGCCGCCCCCGGCTCCCTCCCCAGCTATGCTCCGGGTCAACTTTGATGGCACGTTGAGAAGCAGCGGGCGCTGAAGGGGGACAACCGAACGGCGCGGAGCCGACCTGCTCAGAGACCTGCACCCACGGATTGTCTTGCGGGGGCGGAGTGGGCGGGGGGGTACAAGTGGCATTTCTCCCCCCCCTCCTTCCAGGCTATAAATTGGATTGTATATAAATCTGCTTCGTTTATCTCCCTGACCCCCCTCAATGACGCTGGACTAGAGAGCTCCTCTCCGCGGCCCGCCCGGACCTGCCGAAGCGAGCGATGGACCACGAGCGACTGCGCCCGGGGATGCCCCTCTGAAGCGACGCGGGGCACCCGGGCAGAGCGGCGCCGCCTCTCCCCTGCTCCCCGGATCCCCTCGCACCTCCGGCTCGCTCCCCGCTCCCCCTCCCTCCTCCCCGGGCTCCGCAGCCACCCCCTCACCTGCTGCCGTCCCCCTCCCCCGTGGAGCCGGGCTCTCTCCGTGCACGCCAAGCCTGTTCCCCCCCCCGCCGCCAACTTCGCCCTCGGTGCCTGCGCGTGCAGCCTCCCCCCTCCGCCTCCCCGGCGGCACACGCCGCTTCCCCGGGCGCCCCCTCCCTCCGCCGCGGCTCCCCCCCTGCGCGGAGCGGTTGCGGCCCCCCAGCTTGGCTGCCACCGCCCCCTCCGCGCCGCGGAGCGCTCGGAGCGGCGCTGCCTGCAGACGGGCTCCCTGCGGCGCTCCGGGGCGGCCCCCAGCTCGGCCCCCCGCTCCTCCGCCATGGACGGGGCGGCTCGCCGGGGGGTGCTGGCCGCGCTGCTGGCCTGCGGGCTGCTCCTGCTGGGCGCCGCGGCCACCCCGACCCCGCCGGCCCCCGCCGGCGGCTCCCCGCAGGACACATGCACCTCCTGCGGCTTCCGGCGGCCCGAGGAGCCGGGCAAGGTGGACGGGGATTTCCTGGAGGCGGTGAAGAGGCACATCCTGAGCCGGCTGCAGATGCGGGACCGGCCCAACATCACGCACGCCGTGCCCAAGGCGGCCATGGTCACGGCGCTGCGCAAGCTGCACGCCGGCAAGGTGCGGGAGGACGGCCGCGTGGAGATCCCCAGCCTGGACGGGCAGGCGAGCGCCGGGCCCCCGGCCCACGACCCGGTCTCCGAGATCATCAGCTTCGCCGAGACAGGTGGGCGCCGCCCGGCCGCGCGCCCCCGCCGCCCGCGCCCCCCTGCCCGACCCGCCGCGGCCCCTGCCCTGCCGCGCTCCCCGCCTGTCCTGCCTCGCCCCGTCTGTCATTCCCCCTGCTCGACCCCTGTCAGTCCCCCTGCTTGACCCCTGTGAGTCTTCTCTCTCGCCCTGCCTGTCCTCCTGCCCACCTTCGCTTTCCGCCTGCCTGACCCCTGGCAGTTCCCCGGCTGCCCTTGCCTGGCCCCCTGCGCACCCTGCCTGTCCTCCTGCCTGTCCTTCTGCCTGCCAGAGGCACCTGGCCGCCGAGCTCACCCGCTTGCCCTCCGTCTCATTCGCTCTCCCCGCTGCCCCGCACCATCTCGCCCTGGCCCTGCCCGCACCTTCCCGTCCTCCCTGCTTGTGCCCCTGTGGCCGTGATTTTCCCCGGGTTGTGCCCTGAAACTCCCCTCTCTTGTCCCTCCATCCCTCCTCAGCCTCTGTGCCGCCGGCTCCCCTCCGGCGGTCATTCCAGCTGCACCGGGGCTTGTCTCCATCCCTGCCTGTCCCACTGTCCCTCCTCTGCCTGTCCCGCTCCATCTCTTGCATCCCTTGCCTTGTCTGTCTGCCCTGCTCCTTCATCTGGTTCACTGCTTGCATCTGTCTGTTGAGGCTTGCATTTGCCCATCCTCTCTTTCCATTTGTTTCCAATTTATTTAGCTTTAATTTGCAGTATTGGCCTTGTCTGTTTGTCCACTGCATGCAGCGTCCTACCAAGTGTCTCTGTCTCCTCTCTGTCCGTCAGTTCGTTTACTAACTGCCCTCCATCCCCACGGTACCAGCCATCTCAGTCCTGCCCAGCCATTGCAGTTATGTGTCACCGAATCCCTTCAGCACAGCTTTCCAGTAGTTTAACCACTGTCCCCGTGAACTTTGCACATCTGGCTGTAAGACCATCATGCTGCAAATTACTTCTCTCCTGTCTATTTGCCCATTTCTTCTTTCCTTCATTGCTCTATCGCTTGGTTCATTTTTCTCTCTCTATCTTCTTGTGGCATCTATATATCATTTGTCCACAAAATAAATCTCTTTCTATCCTGTATGCTGCCCACTCATCTTCTTTATCTACCCTCCCACTTACCAAAGGCATATACATTTACAGTATCTATGGGATCTGTTGCATTATACATATGCTTGTTATATTCACATACAAAATTTATGAGCGCACACAATCTCACACAACACAAGTGATGTGGATCGGTGCAGCAACACCGTACTGTTCTTTTTCTGTCACTGTCACCCCAGTTTATGAAAAAGTTGTGTATTTACTAACATGTGAAAGGCTTTCTTAGTGTACATTTTGGGGGTTATTATTTTTTAATAGGCTGTTGTTGGGAGATTGGGGGTGGGCTTGTACTTCTATTTGGTATTCAGTCAATCGCTGCCTTTTGTAACACTTCCAAAATTGACTTTATGTAAAACGTAGACAAACACAGTGAAAATTTTTGTCACTGAACTATTACAAGGTACTGAATGGGCTCTGGAGGCACATTTGAAAGGCATCTAGGGTAACAAATGAAGACACCGACTACGCAAAAAATCCCATTCAGAGACTGACAAAAATGCTAAAGATTCTTAGGGAAGGAAAAGGCAGAAAAATCTACATTTAGCTCTGTACAGACGGAAGCAAAACCGATAAGGGCA
The DNA here is from genome assembly GCF_008360975.1 of Lichenostomus cassidix. NCBI lineage: Eukaryota > Metazoa > Chordata > Aves > Passeriformes > Meliphagidae > Lichenostomus > Lichenostomus cassidix. Next base: position 25,984,652 of record NC_139488.1, read on the forward strand.
GATGAGAAAATGCCTTTCCAGCAATAATTTTTAAATAGCGATTGGGATGCTTTGATTCAGGGACCAGAATTATGGTCTCCGCCATAAAGGCCGGCACATTTATCACCTACCCCAAATTCAGTTGGGACTTGGAGTACAAAATTGCAGGAAGGCCGCTGGTATTTCTGAAATATTTCATGCAGCAGGCTCTTCTGTTTACAAATAAGGGGTTATGTCAGACATTTGGTGACATTTGGTTTTCTGTGACAATTTCTCTCCTTTAATTCTGGTGTCGCTGAAAAGCGTATTGAGAACAGCCAATAACGGCGTTACAGCAGGAACAACCGCTTCATTGCCTTGCTTCGTATAGGAGTTCATCAATTCGGGGAGAAAAGGCAGAGATTGAAACGATTAATAATAGCAGATATTCTACCAGACTAAGTGGGGGTTAGCTTGATCTGTTGGACAAGCAGGCACATTACTGAAATATTTTCCGTTCTGTCTCGTGAATCCTCTCCTTTAAACCGCGACGAGGATGTGTGCAAATCGAAACAAAATCCCTGGGTTGGCATTGGCGTTTTACTGGTTATTGAAAGAGCTCTCCCCATGAGAATTGGCAGGTAGCTGAAAGTTAAAACTATTCTTAAACTGATGAGATAGCAGAGTTCTGGTGCCGGTCTTTTTCAAGGTGCTGCTTTAGCATCTTTAAAGCTGGCTGGCTGGAAAAAACATATATTTTGGAAAGCTCTTACTGATGTCTGCGGATCTGACACATCCGACTACAGCCCGATGTTGAAGGTTGCTGTGGGAAGTCCCCTTTTCAATTAATTCTGATTGCAAATTGGGGATATCTGATGCAGTGCATGCCTTCTGGCTGGCACGGCCCCATCGCTGTTCGCTCGATCTGCTGTGCTCTAGCGTTTTCCCTGAATCCAGAAAGGCACACAAGCTAATGTTTCCTTTTTGACTTAATCTTGCTGATCTCTCCTTATCTTGCAGACGATCTGGCCTCATCTAGAGTCCGCCTCTATTTCTTCATCTCGAATGAAGGGAACCAGAACTTGTTTGTCGTTCAAGCCAGCCTGTGGCTTTACTTGAAGCTGCTTCCATATGTCTTAGAGAAAGGCAGCAGGCGAAAAGTAAGAGTCAAAGTCTATTTCCAAGACCCGGACACTAGCAACAAGTGGAATGTGGTTGAAAAGAAAGTTGATCTCAAAAGAAGTGGTTGGCACACTTTTCCCATGACAGAGGCGATCCAGGCTCTGTTTGAGAGAGGAGAAAGGAGACTGAACTTGGATGTTCAATGTGAGGGCTGTGAAGAGTATTCAGTGCTGCCAATTTATGTGGACCCCGGGGAGGAATCCCACCGGCCTTTTTTAGTGGTGCAAGCCCGCCTCGCCGATAACAAACACAGGATCCGGAAAAGAGGCCTGGAGTGCGATGGCAGGACCAATCTATGTTGCAGGCAACAGTTTTACATTGACTTTAGACTCATTGGGTGGAATGACTGGATCATAGCACCATCAGGTTACTATGGGAATTACTGTGAAGGGAGCTGCCCGGCCTACTTGGCCGGTGTCCCGGGGTCGGCTTCCTCCTTTCACACCGCTGTCGTGAATCAGTACCGAATGCGGGGGCTGAACCCGGGCACCGTGAACTCCTGTTGCATTCCAACCAAACTTAGCACAATGTCAATGCTGTACTTTGATGATGAATACAACATTGTGAAAAGGGACGTTCCCAATATGATTGTGGAAGAATGTGGTTGTGCTTGATTTAAGGTGTGTTTTAGTGGGGGAGAGAGAGAGAGAGGGAGAGAGAGAGAGAAACATTCCCGTACAAGATGGTGTTGGAGGAAGTTTCACTGTGTATCCAGGCATCAGTGTTGGAAAGTCACTGTGGAAAAGTTTGACAAAAAAAAAAAAAGGAAAAAAAAAGAAAAAAAAAGAAAAAATAATCATTTCACTTTGGTGTCAGGACAGTGGCAGTTTGTGGATCATGGACACTTATATATTCTACCACTTATAAGTTAATGCTATGAAATATCTTAAAGACACACACACACACACACACACACACACAAAATGTGGGCACGCACACAAACACGCGCTCATACACACAGACACAGACACACACACCCACGAGGCAGCTCGGAAAAGGGACATGAGCACAGAAAGTCAGTGACCAGTGACGACGGACCTAAATGCCTGCCAGTACGAGTGAACGGCTGAGCAGCTGTTTCCCCGCCTGCCGGCAAAGCCAGACCGAAATGAGCTCCCTTTGCTCAGGCAAAAGCACAGACTGTGAGAACACTACGTATTCTTGCACGCAGGTGTCAAAATGACCAAACTTAGAAAATTAAAAAAAGAAAAAAAAAAAAAAAGTTGACTGTCACCTCTTAGGTCTAACAGGAAGCTGCAGGACACCTGCCTTGGGAGGCGATCACTTCCTCTTAATTTAAATTTATCTAAACATAAACATCACAGATACCCGCTTCTTCCTACAGCACTTCCAGCAAGGAATCGTGTGGTTTCATCAGGGGGGAGAGAGAGAGAGAAAAGGGGACAGACATATAAGAAACTGCTGTATTTCTAACACCTGGCTGTTGCGAAGTCACAAGCTGGGCTGGCATGATCCGATGCTTTCACTGCCCACTAGCAACCCATGGCTGGCTACACCCGCCGCGTCTTGGAAAAGGGAATCAATACTGTATCTGGACTGTGTTGACTGTTGGCATCTCTCACTGTTCGAAGAACAAAAAGTCAACGTTGCAATCTGTGTTCTTCAACGGGGGACCCGGCAAGGCCATGTCACATGGGGGATGAGCAAACAAGCAATGGCCACCACGGCTAAACCAATGAACCCTGAAGGGGAGTGACAGCGACAGAGTGGAGACGTTCTGAGAAATGCAGTGTGTTTAATAACAGGCGAGGAACATTTTTACAAGTCTTGGAAAAGAGGAGAGAGGGGAGTGCTTTCAATTTCCTTACCAGGAGGTGTCAAGGATGGCCATAAAGATCAGAAAATAATGATACAGCATAGCACTTGCAAACTGCTTGAATGCACGTATAATAGCACTTGCAAATTTCAATGCCTTGAAAAGTGGTACTTGATAGTGCACTTATCTTTGCTCACTATCTAGGTAAACAGGTGCCGCATGAGCTATGCAATTTAAAGTGTTGACCCATACTAGACAAAACTGGACTTATGATATGACTTTTTTATATTTTTTTATACTTGAAATTAAATCTTTTGCTTCTTTTTTAAAGCGAATGATTGCTTTTAATGTTTGCACTGATTTAGTTGCATGATTAGTCAAAAACTGCCATTTGAAAAAAAATGTTATTTTTATAGCAGCAAAAAATGAATACAGTTAAATGTATTATACATAAATTTTGGAACCAAAGAGGCCAACATATTAGTTATAATTTTTATGAGATGGCAAAGCCATCATATATCATGTAGTCATACTGAGCAATCCCTCACGAGGCCTACCAATTGTTTCAGGGTACAAAATGGATTCTGTTTGTTCTATTCAGTGTCTTTTCTATACCATACGCACATGGAATGTAGAGTGAAAAAAAAAGTGACTATTGTAGAATACATTACAATATGTGCATCCTTTAAATCCAATTTTTATGTTTATTTAATAAAGTTCCTTTTAGGTTCTGTTCCATAATAATTTAAACCAAACAATTTTCACTTAGATTTGCTGTTGAAGTATTTTACATTTGTGTACAGTTTAAATAAATAAAAAAGATTGAAAACTGGATGTGCTTTTTTTTTTTCTTTTTTTCAGTGTGTAACATCTGGAGGAACTCGCTTACTTTCGGGACTGAATAGGCTGCAGACGGTGAACTGTCGCATTAGACCGTAGTCGTATTAGTCATTGCAGAAAGCCTCGTCTGAGAGCTCAGCTGCGATCCTAAAAATGTTACACTCCAGTTTTATTGCTGTCTATACATGTAAGCATCTGCTTCTTTCTCTCTGCAGCAGTGCAGGGGCTCTGGGCGCAGGAACGGCGCTGTTCCGCATACCTGCAGGTCATTTACAGCAAGTTCCTGGTTCACCTGCTGTGTAAGAATGTAACTTCTTCTCTGGGTCACTCCCTGACTGCTTAGAAGAAGTAAAATAATTATGTGGAAAGCACTTCCAGGAATAAAAGACCAGTAGTAAGTTTGATTAATTTTTTTCCCAGAACTAGCTGACACCAAGAGAGGATTATTTTTTCTTTTTAGTAAAATACATCCCTTTTACTAACAAACCCCAAAAATGTTGAGAAATACTCAAACACTCAGCTGCACATGTACTCAGATATTGATTTAATTGATCTTCACAGATAAATGCTTCCTCCTGGAGACCTGAGCAAATGCCAGCTGAAGCTGACAGAAGGACCTCTGTTGACTTAGCAAATGTTAGATCTGACCCTGAGACCCAAAAAGTGTTGAAGAAGCAAGATCGTGCAACTAATGATGGGTTCTAGTTACAATTTACATTCAGGTGTAGCTCTGCCCAGCTTTTCCCACAGCCTGGAACTGGGGTTAAACAGGAGAGCTGGAAGAGTAATTTGCTGTGACTGTGTCAACAATCTGCTTCGCAGAACTTTGTCCTCCAGTCCAAATTTTTTGAATATATCACAGCTTTCTCACCACCTCAAGCTGCACATTGATTGTCAAAGCCACCACTCACTGTTGCTGCTCCATTTCTCAGCAGCCTTCTCTCTGCTTTTCATTCCCTGAGTCAAGTGTGGAACTGATGAGTTCAATAAATTCCCCTTGAAATCAGTGGCAAATACTCATCCCTTCACTCTGAAGGCATGCTTGCCCTAATATGACACTGTCATTATAAATTAGACTGGGCTACACTTAAAAAAAAAAATAATATATTAAGAAATCTTGCCCATTGAAATGCAAGGCCCTGGAGGCTGGCTCCAGTTAGGTTTCGTTCTTAATTGAAAGTGTTTGGTTCCTGGGGTCAAAGCCAAACCCTGCATTGTACACTGGGACTCCTGTGCTCAGGAGGAGTGCAGGGTGTCTCAGCGTGGGATTTGGACCTGCAACCATGGGGAACAGGGAACTGCTGGCAGCCAGGATGCTTTGAGCTTGGGCTGGCCAGAAGCAAGGAGCAGGAATGGGCTGTGCCCTGCATCCTGCTGCAAACCCACAAGCAAGCTCAGGATGCTGAACTCTTTCACAAGGGCCATCAAAAAGCACCCCTTTTCTTGGTAAAAGTCTTTCCCAGCTTTCTTCCCCTGTCCCTGCCTTCTCTGCTCTCCTACTTGTAGCTAGAATCATGGCATTTAAGGGGCAGAAACAAAAATGCAAGGAAGAGCTTGAATATCAGGATAGGGTGAGGGGCATCACCTGGGAGTGGGAAGATCATAGTCCAGGCTCACAGGTCCTTTTATTTTGTGTGAAAGAGACTAGAAATCGATGTGAACTGAACATGCTTGGCCTTTTCTGCAGCATGGAGTCACTTGCTGCTCTGGACATTCTAATGACAGTGAGATATTCTTGAATTCTGGTGCTGACAGCAACCTGTCACACACATTTGTAAGGCTAAAATGAAATAAAATCAAAAGTCTTCTTTTAATTTCATGGGACCAATTTGAGACAGTTTGGGCTTAGCTATTCAGCAATGTCACAAAGCTACTGCTTTTGCCAGCTTTTTACAGGGGAGTGCAGGAATTCTGCTTTGTGCAGCTTCCATGTCCTGCATTTTTGAAATCAGGCAAAATGAAAAATGAGATGCCCAAGCTTGATGGCTGCTTTTCAAAAATTTTGGGGTTTTCCCATCTGTCTTTCCCATCCATATAAAACTGAGCATCCAGTTTCATTGCTTTATAGCAGGCTAGGTACTCTGCCTCAAAACACAGCTGGGTCACATCCATACCCCCCAAAGGTGACTTGGTGATTGTCTCGTCTTCGATAGGCTTTGAACTTGATTTTGTAAATGTTAAATCAGTGTCTTCTATCATGTGACAGAATCAATCTCTGGAACTGGAAAATCATCATCCTTTAAAACATCCTAACACAGGCAAAACCCCATCTCTGTGCCTGGACCTCCCACTAGTGTTAATGAGGGTGGTGTGAACAGGGTGACTGTCACAATGTGGTGCAACAGAGCACTTGTTGGATTGACTCTGCATATATCACGCATTTCCACACATAATAGACACCTGCTCCAAAATTGCCAGCTCTCACCTTCTTTGCTTTGTCACTTGTGAGAGATGAAGTCAGCAACTGAAAATTAACTGCTGCACTTGCCCTGCCATGGAAGAAGAGGGAAACCCCTCACCAAATGCATCCTTTGTAAGGCTAGTTTTTGTATGGAGTGAAGGTTTCTGCTGTGAAGGGTCAGAGAACAGTTGGCAAAATGGATCAGAAATACAAACTTCTGTCTAAGAGGAGTGTCTCAGTTAATGCTGGTGTTAGTCTGCAGTAATTCCCCTAAAGTCTGCAGATACAATTCAGGGCTCACACCAATATAAGTAAAGACACACCTGAATCTGGTTTTCTGGAATTCCTGTTTGGGTCCAGCTCATTCTCAGTTCTCAGTATTTCCAAAAAAAACAAAAATTTTCCTTTAGGATCAGCAGCTGAAAGATTTAACAAAACCCACAGATGCTGGATGACAGATCAGAACAAGAGTAGAAGACATCTAACTTTGTCATGAATCTCACTGCATACACTGGAATTTGGCCAGGGATTAGCAACCTGCATCAGTACAAAATACCCAGTAGCTTTCATTTGCTTGCCCAGTCAGTACCCTTGAACCAAAAGCTGGATTTACATGCCTGCTTGTAACAGTAGGGGCCAATTTTATTTGGGTAACTTCATTGATTTCAGGGGAATTGTTTCTGATTTGTACTAGAATAAGTGGGAGCAGATTTAGGTTCTTTAATGTTCTTCCAGTTTAGCTCTTGGAATAACTTATATTTCATTATTATGTGTTTATGTAATTAGTGCAATTATATCAAATTATATAATTGGTACAATTACTTGGACTCATGTAACCACTGCATATAGCATTCCATGCTGTAAAATCTTTTACTCTGGGAAAAAAAAAAGAAAAAAAAAAAAAGCAGTCAATATTACATGGGAATCTTAATTTGTTTTCAAATTCCAGTATCAAATTTAGGGCCTGACCACATGCAAGGAACTTCTGGTTCACATCAGTGGAATCTCTGAGCAGGCAGCTTGCAGCCTTCACCATAGATACTGCGTTTTTAATCTGATTTGGCCAATTCTATTCAACAGAGGCCCTCCTGGAATGTGTGCAGCTCTAACCAGTCTTCCTTGTACAAAGCAGAGATGTCAAGCTTTTACACACACACACCATATAACCTGAGACATCTCTGAAGCCATCAGAGCCCTGAGATACTTGTACAGCTTTTTTATACTTGATCAGATTAACTGTCTCTGTGACCTGTCATTGAGAATTTTGAACCAATACTTTTATTAAATTCATAGACTCCCTCTTTTTGGTCATTGAAATGGCTTTACTCCCCCTTCCCCCCCCAAATAATTTGCTTTCAGGCTACATTGTTGTGAAAGCTTGCAAGTAGAGGGGTTCTGCTGAATGTGTTGTGGGTAGAGGGAGGTTTTTCTGCCCCTGTACTCCACTCTCATGACACCCAGCCAGGAGTCTGCATCCAGCCCTGGGGCCCCCAGCATAAGGACATGGACCTGTGGGAAGAATCCTGAGGAGGGTCATGAAAATGATCAGAGGGCTGGAGCACTTCTCCGATGAAGACAGACTGACAGAGTAGGGGCTGTTCAGCCTGGAGAACACAAGGTTTACAGTACCTAAAAGGGCCTACAAGAGAGCTAGAGTGAGACTTTTTACAAGGGCATGTAGCGATAGCCAAGGAGTGATGGCTTTAAACTGAATAAGGGTAGGTTTAGATTAGCTGTAAGGCAACAATTCTTTACTGTGAGGGTGGTGAGACACTGGAACAGGTTAGCCAGTGACGTTGTGGATGCCCCATCCCTGGAAGTGTTTAAGGCCAGGTTAATGGGACTTAGAGCAACCTGGTCGAGAGGAAGATGTCCCTACCCATATCAGGGGGAATTGGAACTAAATAATCTTAAAGGTCCCTTCCAAACCAAACCATTCTATGACTCCATGAAAGTCAAAGTAAGCACATCCAGCAAAACAGAAAAAAGGGTAAGAAGGAAACCCAAGAGATGTATTGATTTCCCCAGGTCAGACCAAGGAAGACTCAGGGTGAGAGCTATGATTACTAACCACTTGATGGACCTCTCCTCATTAAAGGATCAGCCCTCCCAGGTACTGTGCATTTAGAGACCTGCCCTGGCCCAAGTGCAATCCCTGAACCCAGCCGACAGTGCACAGACCCCAGGGGAGGCACTGCTCTACCTAAGGACAGCTGCAGGGAGCCTGTCTACTACTGCTCCTTCTCATTTTGGACCTGCTTTTGGAGAGGGTTCATCTCTCCATGTGCTCTCCTGCAGTCTGGCCTTTGAAATCAGGCTACAGCACAGCCATTTTAGGGCTGCAGCTCGTGCTGCCTCACTGCCTTCCTCCAGCTGGTAAGTGTGCTCAGTGCCTGTTATTTTTATCTTGAGCTTTTGCTTTGTTTTTGAGGATAATTACACATTATTGCCGCAATATGTTATAATAAGTGCTATGAAGATGACTATTGTATCCAAGGGGAAAGAAGATGTGGCTGGGGAGCAAACTTAAACCTATATGCCAGCAAAACAAACACGCTGTGTTTGGGCTGTGTCAGTCAAGTGGTACCAAAGTGGCATTTAGGCTTTGCCCAGACAGAGGCTGCTGGACTGATCTCGCCCCTCTTCACTTTGTTGGCTGGAGTGGCTCGTGCCCGTTTCCGCAGAGGAGCTGTGGAAGAGCTGCAGCAGCCACGCTTTCCTGCAGCTGGAGCTGAGCTCCTCACCCAGGAATGGGGGAGCTGGTCCTGGGCAGTGCGGCAGGAGCAAGGTAGGAGAGCTGGATGCTGAAGGTGGTATCCATTTCAGGATGAAGGGTTATAAATAATATTGCATCAGGCTCTTTTGGGCTGGAGCAGACTAGGCTCTTGGACTTTCAGACCCCCGTGTGTCATATCCTATTGACTATATCCTCTGTAATCACATTTTGTCTCCCATGGCCTGGTTTTGGGTCAGGTTTTGGAACTGATCCACAGCTGTTGGGACTCCAAGGTTACCAAAAATAATTCAGGACCTTATAAATTAAGGCTTTGAGCTCTTGTGAAAGGAAACAAACAATGCTTATCTGTCTTAATGAGAGTAGTATATGTGTATTTTGTATCCAATTGTATGCAATATCTTTAGCAGTAATACTTCATAAGACCATGTAATTTATGAGGTGGTTATCGGTGACTCGTAAGTATTTATTTATGTCTTTTATGCATTGTGTATGTTTGGCTTGATCAGGGTGGCATGTTTGCATGGGCGAGCACCATTTCACATGTAAATGCACAGACAAGAAACACAAGGCTTTATCTAAGCAAACTGTCTTCTGCCATGTTAATACTCCTGTAATAAAATTTATTTTGGGGGATCCTGATGATAGATTGGAGGTAATGCAGTGTAGCTACCGACTGTTTTGAGTAGATTTCTTGTCTCTTGTGTGCCTCACCCTTGGTAAGTAAGCTGTCTTGCATTCAGCATGTGGTATGTAGGTGCCCTTGTGATGGCTGAAGAGAGGCAGCCCGTTCTCAGATGTGGCTCTGCTTCAGCCTGCTCCACATCCAACAGAGCACAGCAAACCACTTTTGCTCAACTTGTGTTTTGAAATTGTTCAGAAGCTGCTTTGGTCTTTAGCACAGTTTGGAGCAACCTTGAGGCTGCCTTTAGGACAGCTGCCAGGGGTCCCCAGTGTAAAAGCTGAGAAAGGGCTGGAATACTATAGTGCCCTGACCACACGCCTTGTATTTGGCCATATTTCCTATACTGGGAGCTTCTGGGTGGCACTTGGGTGGAGTGGAAACCATCTAAGTTTCTGTGTCGAGTGTTTCTTATTAAGTACGTGATAGGCACAGAGATGCAGGGTTTTAGCCAGCTCTGTTTCTGTTAGCTGTGCACCACAGTGGTTGAATCACTATATTAACAGCGCGTGACAATGAATCAAGCCCTACATTTCATTTTATGGGTGGGTTCCATTTACTTTGTTCTCATTTTCTCTTCCCCTCCCTTTGACAATTTAGACATGTGCATCTTGGAGAACATTGCTTCCAGACCGTATCCCCTTGAATGGGGTTACTGCATTGAGCAGGGAAAGTAATGCTATGTTTAAGTTCAACCCTAAATGAAAGCGTTTTCTACTTTGCATGCCGCAAATAGATTTTTAATTATGGGGAGCACATGCTGTAAGTGCACTCCAGGATTTGATTCCATCCTTTGTCTGTTAAGCTTGTGGATGTGCCAGCTCTTGCAGTAATCTTTTTCTTCAGCATCACCAGTTGCCATCCACAGTTACCAGATAAAGCAACAAAAGGAATGGTAGACCAGTCCTTGTGCTGATGGCCACCAGTTTGCTGCCCCTGGTAGACTTTCTTGAGGTGATACTGAATGTTAAAACAATTCAGATGTAGTCTGTGATTTGCTGGGTTTAAAAATCTGTTGATGTTAATGTAGGGCCAGATTCAGTTATTCACACCTGTGGAAAGCAGATTCAAAATCCTACCAAATTGGAATTCCCCAGTCAATTATAGTCAAAAGCAGGCTGCAAGACTGTACAGAGCAAAGCCTGTAGTACTTCTGGTACCATATCAGAGCCTTAGATGAAGGTGCTGTTACTTCATGGGCTTCTGTTCAGTGGCACCCATTTGTACCAGGTGTGAATTTATACTGTTGGCTTGTGGACAAACCCCTTGCTTTAGATCAGTCAGCAGTCAGGCTCTAGTGTTGTGCTCTGTGTTTTTCTGTAGCTGGTGATAGCTATTGTTCTTTTCTGCAGTATGTTCATGGCATCAGGCATTATGACTCATGTCATAACACCATTGTGAGCCATTTGTTTAATAGTACAGCATCCGTGTTTTGTCACTCCAGCAATGTTCTTAATTCTTTCTATTATTAACATCTGTTTTGAAGTGTTTACACTTGTAATTTAGTTTTCTCACTGGATATAGGCTGGTGCAAGAGGAAAATATTTATAAACACATCTAAAAGAATCTGACACTTTATTGGCCATACCTCATCAGAAAACCAAGAAGTACATTTATTTAGGACTTTTTTTTGCTTTGCAATAAATGGTACTACAGGTTTCTTAAGCACCTAGAAAGGAAAATGCAGGTGCTACTTTTTTTGGGTTTTTTTGCTTTTTCACTCCTGTGGGACTAGCTGGATTTAATTGTTAATGATATCTTTTAATTTGACAAAGCAGATGCTGTAAAAAAGGTAGCTCACCTTTTTCCTGTCAACCAGTAATTTGTTAGGGTGGGAGTTCTTTTAGATAGGGTTGTATCTACATCCTATCTACGTATCTTTGAAGTCATTTGTGCACCCCTGGCACTGTGCAGAATGCGAAGAACCTCCTTGGGTCTTTCTGTCCAGTGGCAAAAGAGAGGAGTGAGATCCAGCAAATATTTGGGCAGCAGATCTTCTGTTGAAGCTGTTGGAGTAGGAATGCTTAGCCTATAAACAATTTGGGGTCAGGAAACTTCTGAAAAGTTCTTTGTTGCTGTTGTTCTGTTGTTGTTTTGGTTTGGTTTTTTTTTACTGTCTGATTGGCTTAGCTTCTGGCGATGTTGTCATACAATGACAACCCAGAGGTGCCTTTCTGGAAAACAGAAAAGTTCTGGAACATAAATGTAGCTCTCTTCTATTCTGCTGGGATGTCTGCAGTGACCCTTTATTGGGGCTCTGAGTAAATCTTGCCATAATTGATAGAAACAGCTTTAAAAGAAAAGCAAAACAGATCATGAAGAAAAGAAAGAGCTGATAAAGCTTCTAGCATCAAGAGTGTGCATGTTGAAACACTCTCTAATTATATATTTATCCAATCCAGTTAATACTACAGAGCTTGCAAAAAAAGCCCCATAATTAGGGGTTATGAAAATGTCTACATAGCAATAATATGGCACCTAAATATAGCATCTTTCCTCCTGAAGCACTTTACATCATTTGAGAACCATGGACTCAATTCACAGCTGGCATTCACAGGTGCAACCTTATTGATTTCAATGGAATAGTGCCATTTTTACCAGGGATGAATTTTGTCATAAATGGAAGTTTTATCTTAGGGGCTTGTAGGGCTGTCCATCACAATAGTATCTGCATATCTTTTACATTAAATTAGCTGGCAATAGCAAAACGTGTAGCAGACTTCACAAAGTCTCTTCCACATCTGCCTTATAATTCTACAGAAATCTTTTCTTGGGCTAAACTTACTTGTATTTTGTGTCTTTTGGGGACTGGGAGAGAAGAACAGCTGATGATAGTGAAGATGTACTATGTTCTTTTCCTGGGTAAGGTGACCATGGGTTTCATTCAATGTTTCTGCTGGAAGCTAAATTCACAGTTGTAATTTCTGGATTGAGAGCATCAGGACTTTGGGACTTGTGTTACTCAGAGCACACCTAGAACTCAAACACACAGTCCTGTGACTGCAGCAGGACCTGAATTATGTATTGGAAGTGGTATCCATTACTGATGAAGTGACTGTTACATGCAATTAAAAAAAAAACATAAGTGAACTTTGTGCAGTACCTGGTGAGGTCATGGCGGCTAAGGCTCATTGCTACCACTCTATTCCACAGTGTCAGAATAGGCCCTGGAGATTTTGGTCTAGTTCTGTGCCTCTTTGCAGATTACCTATAAAAGTAATGACAAACCTGTCACCTGCATCCCTCTAACATGGGAATGGTAGTTTTTCCTGAGTGTGAAGTAAAATGCTGTACTGGGAGCTTAGAAGGAAAGAAAAATAGTTGGCTTATATTTCAGTTGTATTTGCCACTACCTTCTGTGTGAGGAAAGTTTGATTAGGCTGAAACTCCTCAGCCTGAAGATGAGATGTTAGTGAGGTAGGAGTGAATCCTTCAAGTCAGAATGTGGGCAGGGATTGTTTGTTCTGTGGCAGTCTATCAATTAAAGTCATTAAATGAAACTAGAAGCAGCCAGGCTCAAAGCAAACAAAAAGAGATGTTCTTCATGCAACTGGTAGTGGACACAAGGAATTCACTGCCAAAGGTGGTTGTGGAGGTTAAAAGCTTATTAGAGTTCAAAGGATGACTGGACAAGTTTGTGTAAAGAAATGCATGGAGGATTACTAAGTAGCTAGAAACCACATCTGGCTTAGGAAATACCTTGATCTGAAAATAGCTGGAGGCTAGCAGAAATGTGAGGGAAATAGCATAAGTGGTTCCCTTGCTTCTGCTGCTTTCTGGCAGCTATGGGAGACTTGATGCCGGGCTAGATGGACTGGTATGGCCATTTTTCTGTTTGTACTTGATGTGGCAGCTCTGCCCTGCAGGTTGTTGTTGCCAGCAGGCACACGTGGGTCGGTGCTCTAGAGGTGTTGTGTGCTCTAGTTCTCCTCCATTTGTGATTGGTGAATGCAGTCTCATGTTGCCTGTGAAGGTCTGTGTTCAGATCCTCTATAAAATGCATCTGGATGATGTTTTATGTTGGAATACCTGCTCAGTATGAATGGAAAGGCAAGATTGTGGAATACTGAGAATTGGTCCTGTTTCCTGCAATAACTGAATTTCCTTTGAGGCTTCTTCTTCAAAACTTTACAAGACAGACCCTGTGTAGCTCTGAAAGGATTGAGGAGCTATGTAGTCTTATTGTGAAAGAGAATAAATTATATTGAGCAACTCCTACACACACATACGGAAGAAGAAATTTCACCTCCTCCCATAATATCAGATTGTTGATATTCCCTGCATAGAACTGTAGGGAATAAACAAATGCATTCATTAACATTTACCCAGTAAGGTGAACTGAGGACAGAATATCAGTCCAGATATCCAGGCTTATCTCTGAATTTCCTGGATTTTATGGGTTTAAGTCTGACTCTGAACAGGTCTTAAGGGCATTTTCTTGGTGGATTAGAAGGATCTGTGTTTGGACGGTCCCATCTATAGTACCTATGGGATTGTACAAAGCCCTAGTTTTACTATTTGTATCTGTTTTAAAATCCTGCTATTCATTTGCCTGAGTCAAACAGCTTTCCAACTAGAATTAGAGTTGGGTACATAGCACGAGGAGAGTACACATCTGGAAAGAGCTTGAAAGACTCAACCAATGTTTCACAATGTTGGAAAACAAACAAAAACCACTCTGAAAATGTGGTCTGCAGATGGGTCTTTATATTCTCTTCCCCATTATTTTAACGGGGAAAATTCATCTTTAACAGAAAGGCATTCAGCATAAAAACAGCAGGAAAAGGACTCAATGGGAGTAATTTTCCAGGATATCTTTCTGTCTGGGTCAGAGAACAACTTCTTCTGTGCCAAGAGACTCCATTCCTCACGGGGCAGCTGCAGCATTGGAAATGCCATCATCGGTGTCTTCTGCTGAAACAGTGCTGGGTGAAGCTGTAAATTTCCTAGGGATATTTCTCCAGTAGCTGGTATGGGGCTTTGCTGTGGGCTTGCCCAGTTTGCCACAGAAAGCGTCGCGTGGCTCGGGCGGCCAATCCCAGCTCCAAAGATGGTGTGCTTGTTGCAAGCTCGTGCCAAGCCATCTGTAAGATTTGTCAGATAAATGTGACTAGCGAAGTGGCACTCGTGAGCAGATGAAGGGAAATTCCCTAGGGGATTCTTTATTCGCTCATCATTAGCAGGAGAGGCAGTGGGAAAATTCATTGTTTAGCTGTTCAAAACAGTGGTGAACATTTGATACTGAATAATCTTTAAATCTTTGTCGGGGGATGTCAAACATGTCTTGAGCAGCCCAGACTGTGCTGGAGGTGGAGTATCATGTTCTGCATGTCGCGCTTACCTCCACAAGGAAGGGTAAAGATATCCGAGTTCCTCAGTTTTGTATTTCACCTCAAAACCACCTTCGCTCCCTGGAGTAGCTTTATTTAAAGTGAGCTGGGGCATGGAGCAGCCTGGAGGTGCATTACTGCTGTTTACCTGTGTGTGTCCCTGATCTTAAATGCAAAATAAAATCTGTCCCTGCTGTGAGAAGATACTGCCCATTTGCTAAATGAAACTGGCTTGCAGGCTTTTTGGTGGCACCTTTGCAGTGAGGACTAAATCCTGTTTTCTCTAGTCATGAAGCTGGCTAAGATGTGATGTCTTGTGGAATAAACTTACTGGGCTCCTCCACAGACATTTTGTGAGCTAAAGTGGGCCCACTCTCCATGCTGGTGAGAAACAGGTCACCAATCTCATGTGTGCTCTGTAGAACTCCTTTTGTGCAACTCACTTTGCTGCACCAAAGGGATTTTTTTCATCTTGGAAGTGATTAAGCTCCTATAACTGCCTTCCCCAGCCAAGATATTTTAGGCAAAGTTCTTTTACATTTTTATGGTGGAACTGGGATGCTTTATGACATCTGTGTGCTGACAAGGGCACATGTGGCACAAAGTATTCTGCTAGCATTGTTATCAGCTCTATTATTCACTCAAGTTCTATTTAGACTTGTATTTAATCAGGAGCTTGGAAATTAATGGAAACATCATCCGCTTGAAAGATACAATGTTATAGTTGCACTAGTTGGGGTATTTTCCTTCCAAGGAGAACCTTCTGTGATTCTGTGAGATTCCCAGTTCCACAAACTCTACCATGGCTGGAGAGCAGCACAGGTTTCATCTTCAGGGAAGTTGACTTAGTGGAGAGCTGGTGAAGGGGACGTAGGGAGAAGGGTGGTCTTCTACTGAATCCCGTAAAACCATTCCCCTAAAGGCTTGCTGGTGTAAGTTACTGCACAGAATTAAGATTCTGTCTTCCACTACTTATTCCCATAAGTCAAGATAAAAATCAAACCAAACAATCCATAACACCATTGCACCATAGCAAGGATCCCATATCCACATTCAGCATCTTCACTTTGTGGGCAGACTTGAACAAGCTGCACCCCTTTGCAGCTCCACTAGGGTTGAGGGACACATGAAGCAGCATCTGGCTTTAAATGGTAGTATGTGAAATGTAAAGGCTATCAGACAATCTTGATGAGTGAATAGGTATTTTGTCAGATGCAGCAGGTTTCATCAGTGAAAATGTATTTGAGAATTTGAGTTGAATGCAGTGGATAGCTATGAAAATGAGACTATTCCAACAAGAGCTCCAGACCTTGCTTCAGCTTTTGTGTAAATAGATGAACTTCTGTTGACTCCGATACAATGTTGTTTGCTTGCATGACATCGGCCTTTTTTATTACAAAGGAAAAAGTCACCTCACAAGAGACCTTTGATGTTTTAATGTGTCCTGGCATATCGATGGATACATCCAGTGGAGAAGAACAATCTGGGACAGTTGGTCTGCATTTGTGCTTTGCTGGAGATTTGCTATGTAACCTCGAGCAAATCTATTAATCTCCCAGTACCTCAATTCCCCAAATGCAAAATGGAGATAATAAAACATAACTCCCTTAGCAGGGTAAACACATTAAAAAATGCACTTAAAAGCAGTTGGGTACTAGGTTAATGGAGACCTATATCTTGTGGGGAAGATTTGTTGTATTATAAATAATACATCTTCACAATTATTCCACTTAGTCTGCCTTGAAGCCTTCAAAGACATACCACGCAAATGTTTACTGGCAGCATGTTTCCCCCCTTTTATTGGCCAACAACATGTTTAGACCAGACTTTGCTGTGGCAAAGTATTTCAGCACATTGCACATGGCAAATGGCTCTTTTACTGTAAAAGTAGATTTTTTTTTTCACAGAATACCCCAAATAATGCTGTACTCAGCAAAGGCCTGTGCACCTGGAATAGCTGTCTCTGAGCAGATTTTCCTTGGAAAATGTTCAGCATGCTTCTGCCTAGAGCTTTCGACAGAAACGGAGAGTGAAGGAGATGTGGTGGGTACCAAGGACAAACTTTTTAAGGGTGAGTTAATTTTGCAGACCACCTGAAAGAACTTGGGTATGTCTCAAGTCAGCTAAGCAATGCTGGTGCTAGAATGTCCCAGACAAAAAGGCCAGTGTTGCAGAGCATGGTTGAATTGCCTAGGGTACAAAGTGGGGGTCTGGGGGACCCCACTGCAGTGTTAGTGCACAGGAGCTATTCAAGCCTTTAGACCACCCACTGTTTTAGCACTGTTACTTAGCTTCCCTGGACTCTGTAATTGCTCTTGTCACATTACTGAGGATAACAGAGAAATATTGCAAGCATTTGCCTTGAACTTGGAGTGTTGAAGCTTATGTGAGGGGGGAAAAAGCCTACACTGAAAAAAAAAATGAAGGGTGTGATTCTTATCCCACTTGTGCTTGTTTTACATTGGTTTTGCCTCTGCTGGAGTAATTCCTCCTTAACAATGTAATATGCTTAGAAGAAAACCTCTGTGTGTTTGTGAAATATCTTTGCCTGCCTAAAAGAGGTGTGTTACGAGGGTATTTTAAGGAAAGCAGCATCTTGGAATTGTCATTTCCTTCAGTTCAGATAAGAATTTTTTTTTGTCATACAGTGAAAGGCCAGTGTGGTGGGAAGAAGAGGGAAAGCTTTGTTTCTGTGACCAGGACATCAAACAGAGAATGGCATTTGCTTAAGTGCCTTTCCTGTGGGGATGCTCCCTAAGAGCTAATGATGGCAGAGGTGTGTTGTCATACCCTGTACCTCAGGCTGCTGGAGATGGGGAGCTGGATTTGCTAGTGTGAGAGATCTGTCATGTACCTGCTTCCCAGATTTGGGGGGTGGGGGGGGGGGGTGAGATATAATAAACCTGTGGTAACTCTGGTGACACAGTTAATCCCAGGTCTGTGTCTGCTGCACAGCTTGGGAGGTGTCATGCAGCCAGCTAAGAAGGGTTGGTTACCAGGAGGGTTTGCTTTTAACCTCTGCCCCAAAGCACAGGAACTATGGAATTGCTTCTTTGACTGCAGTGTAATGCTTTTGGATGAAAGGCACCATGGAAGAACAGCAGCAGCACAAAAATATGAAGGACACTAAGAAGAATACCCTGAAATTAGGATTAGATGGGAGCAGAGGCAGCCCTGCAGAGGGGCTTCCACACTGGGCAGTAACCCCTGACAATCTTCCTGATCTGATGCTAACAGAAACCACAGCAAATGTTTATTTGAACCTCTGGCAAACATCTATTCATTGGGTAAGACAAAAAAGTTGATCTCATGCTTGGGAGGAGATTGGGAACAGCTAGTACATGCTACTTGGCTGTGCTTCAGGCAGGGCTGGCCAGTGCCTCCAGCAGGTGATGCTGGGCGCACTGGGAGTGCTCCTGGTCTCTTCTCAGGCTGCATATGCAGCAGTGAGCACACCTCTGAGCCTCTCTGCAGCCTGGTCTCTGTTAGAAGAACCTGTAAGAGGGCTGAGGTTTGATTGTGTTTGATCCCTATATGGGATGCTGTCACTGAGAACGTAGCATTAATTTGTGGGTACCCATGTGTGCTGCTGGGATGGCACCTCTAGCTGTACATTTCACAAATGTTTATTCCACGGCAAAACCCAAAGCAGCTGAACCATTGTTCTCTAATAAGGCAAAGAGATGTATTTTCATTATTTTCATAGTCCATTGTAGAGAGGCCCAAGGAGAGAAACTAGTAGGATTAGTTACTCAAACCCTGATAATTTATCTCTGTGGTGCCAAGCTGAAGGTAAAATCTTTTCGTATTGCATGACTGCTCCTGTTGCTGCTATATGCCCTAATGAAAAGCATTTATTTTGACTCTGTATCTTGGGTGTCCTACCATATCTTGGTGCCTAGAGTCTACAGGTTAACTAATTCTCTGTTTTATTGGGAAATATTTCAAATTGCTCTAGATATTCATTTGATGATATCACGACTTTACTTTCTATTGTGGTTCAGATTACCCCCTTTAGTAGAGTCTCATCCTTTCTCCTTGATTTTAACTGTGTTTGGGACATGAAACTATGTAATGCAGGGGTTACTTATTCTTCTGTCTTGTGATCATCTGTTACCTAGACTAGCAGACAACAAAGAAAAAAGTGGTAGCGCCAATCTATGAGGTGTCACTATTTATGTATAGCACCTAGCACAGTTGGGAGTATATATTATCGACATTGCTGTGGTGTGAAGGGACCTTATTGCTCCAGGCATTACACAGGCAGACAACAAAATATGGTGCCTCCCAAAAGAGCTTACGAACAAAATGTGGTTAATGATCGATGGATCTTCGCAGCAGAATCCTGTAGAACAGCAGTGGATCAAAGCTGCACAAAGCAGTGACACACACAATGGCACACGTTTATCTGCCTGACATGCACACTTGTGCAGAGGCTCAGGGAAGGCTGTATTTCAGATTCCTTGGGAAGACCCTGCAAGCACTACTTAGTGTGAATAGGAGGACTTATAATGATGAAGTTAAGGTCTAGCTAAAGGCCAATGGATTGGACTGAAGGGATGATTGAAAAGGTGAGAGTTTGCAAGAATCACCTCAGAGAAGGCTAAAAGGATATTTCCACCCATGCTAAGGTTCTTTGTACACAAAGCCAGAGGCTGACACTTCTCTGCTGAGCCAGGCAGAGGCTGCTGGGGAAGCTGCCTGGCTAGGCCTGGGTGTACCTGTTATGCCATGGCCTTGTGGCACACGAGCAGAGGCATCGAAGGCCCAGGCAATCCTTCTTCTTAGAAACTGATACTGTGGAGAGGCAGGGTAGAAAGAAGGGGATAATGAATTTGAAGTAGTTAAAGAGGTCTACTGTCATGGGGACTGTGGGAGGACAAGGCTTTCAGAAAGTACACATCTGCTGTTGTGCATGACTGCTCAAGGCTGAGGATGGAAAGACTGGAACTCAGGTTTCCCTAGGAAAGGTGCTCCAAGCCTCAAACTTCAACCTTTTAGATTAGCAGAGAGTGTAGGAGAGTGTCTCAAGATGATGAGACCTTACTGCATCTTTGCTGAAATGATGCCATGGCATGGAAAGAAATGCATGGAGGAAGGTTGAAATACAATCAAAAACTCATGGAAAAGAGATGAAAGTGTGGGAAGTAAGGTTCGTCTTGGAGGAGCAAAGGTGGTCCTAGAAGAAATGGCAAAGCAAGAGAGCAAGTATGGGGACAAAAATTAAAATCCCAGTCACAATAATATGAAAAGGAGGCCTTGGCCTTTGGAGAACATGTGGTGCAGGTGACCAGGAGCTATGGAAAGGAATCCAATGGAGGTGTGACCAGACCAAAGAAAGTGAGTTAAAGTGGAAAGCACAGCTTGTGACTAAATTAAAATAAATATTTTGTATCTTGCATTTTTTCCCTCTCCCAGAGTTTACACACAGCTTTTGTAAGGACTATAAGTATTTTGAAAGACATTGTCAGAAAAAGTAGTAATTTCAACAGGCAAAGAAATAGTTCAATGTATTTGGTAATGATTTTAACTATTTTTTTTATGGCAGAATTTGGGGAAGAGTTGTAAATCCCCAACCTGCATTTCTTGTTTTAGCATGAATATATGAAATTCTTTGTATGAATAGGACAGAGCTTAACACTTAGAGGCATAGAAAGCATGGAATGCATACCAAAAATGCAGATTAAATAGATTCAATATGAATCAAATGGATTCAGATGTGAAATCTGCAAATGCAATCTACTGCAGTGTAAATAGGGCTTATTTCAAGTTCTATCCGAAGTTTGAACTGCACTTGAAAAAGCTTATCCTAAATAGAAATATGCATCTGTACAGAACCTCTTGCCAGACTTTAAAAAATAATTTCAACTTAAATTAGTGCAGCTTTTAGTTATAAACAAAAGATGTGTGTTAGAGTGGAAACTAAACTCTGATTTCTGAGCTTCTCATTGAGTACATAAACCACAAGCCCACTGCTTATGCTATGAAAATCACAGCAATAGGGACAGATGCAGAGCACAGTGGCATAGGATGGTAATTTTTTGTTCTTTGTCATGCAATATTCTACTGTAAGAACTGCAGATGGGGGGTGCCAAGAGAAGGCTCTCTCTAGCCCTTGGAGTGCAGAAGGCTAGGGGTGAAGTATTTATAATGTAGTTTTGGGGAACTGAATGGGTGAGGTTGGAAGGGAGCACAGCAGGTCACCTGGTCTAACCTCCTTGTCCAAGCAGGGCCACCCCAGAGCACATGGCACAGGACTGGGTCCAGGCCTTAAATATCTCACGTGAGGCAAACTCCACAGCCTCTCTGGCCAACCTGTTTTACTGCTTGGTCACTGCACAATAAAGAAATTATTCCTTTTATTCAGGTGGAATTGTATAAAACTGACAGTTTCCACCCATTGCCCCTTGTCATATCCCTTGGCATCACTAAGAGCTTGGATCCATCCTCTGCCACCCCTCCTTATAGATTGTTAGTCTGTAAATTGATACATTTCCTTGTCACTCTTTCCTCTCCCCACAGGGTGGAAAACTGTGGCTAGAAACATCACCTGGATCTGTGAATTGCTTTTTTCTTCCTCTCTTGCAGATTGTGGCGACTCAGATCTTTCACTGCAAAGTCAAGAGCTGATAATCCTCTGCAGGGTCATCAGAGCTGCTGAGTTGTGAGACTTTGGCTGCTCCCTCTGTTCCCATGAGCCCAGGTGCCTATTCTTCTTCCTTTAGGGGATGCTCTATTTGCACAGACTTAATCAGCAGCATGTTATGGTTTTGGCCAGTGTAGTTTATGATGGTGACAAAGTATATTTATTTTTCATGTGGAATTGGCCCGTGCCTCATTGAACAATGTACAAATAAAAGATATGGAAATCAAAACTGGTTTGGCTTGCTGGCCAGCATAGACAAGAATAAAAAAAGAACAGGTGAACAATTCCAGCAGGTAATTCCCAGTCTTTGGTGGGTGCTTAATTAAACTTCCACATGTCAGAGGAAGAGAGAGCAAGACTTTTCCTAGCAGCATTGCATGCATTTGGAGAATGATGATTGTGACTTGGAAACATTAATTCTCATACAAGATGTTCTTCTTTGACATTCTGGTTTTATGAATATTAAAATCTTTATCATCTGGTCAACAACTCCTGCTATTCATTTTGGGAAAAGCTGATATTTTTATGTTGTTCTCTAGGTGGGGATTACAAAACTACTGTTCCATGATCCTGCATGGGCAAGAGCATAAACAAAATAGGAAGGTGGACAGCGTTCTCTGCTATAATCAATCTTGCTCAAAACTTTAAGTGAAATAAAATAAATGTGATTAACCATTTTTAGGTCTGACCCTGCTGAAAAGCCTCTGAGAAAAAATAAATATCTTGCTATGTGGGCAGGCTGCTTTCAGTATCTCTCTCAGGGAAAGATTTCACTTGATGACAGAATTATTATTAAATCATGTATTTGGTTGCTGGGAGTTACCTCAGACTTGAAATCCAATAGATAATAGGCTTTATGTTGCTGATGAAATAACTAAATCTGCATATATTATATCTGGAGTAAATGAAACAAGCAAAGGGAATCTACTAAATGGTTTAAAGACCTTTTCTACTTTACTTTTGGTAACAAGTGAAAAATGAAACACTTCCCAGTGCTTGGCTTAGTGCAGTGACATCATGCTTGTTAAAGGGTTTAACTCCAGCAAAACAAATAGTCCAACTGCTCTGTCTCTGCTGGGGTGGAGAAGAATATCTTGGTTCCTACATGTGCTTATGGACAGTACCCATGGGATGCACTGGGCATGCTGAAATGAAAAGAATTTGAGGTACAAACCTGTAATAAATGATAAAATCTCATTTTTGCTTTTTTTTAATACCTTCTTTTCTGTTTCCAAGGTACACAATAATCCACTGTGATTGGAGTAGCGAGATCACTCTCTCTTCTCCCTAAGAAAAAGGATTATGCAAGGATATTAATCATATTAATTGTAACAGAGGGCAGCTATCTTTTCCAATACTTGTTCCATGACATAAATAATTTTTCTGAGTGTCTTCAGGAAGGATTAAAAAGTCTGCTGTTAAAGAGCAAGGAAGATATGGACATTTTGATTTTGTCTTTTCTACTGCAACTCCCACCCAAGATAAAACGTCAGCAGCAAATTTATCTCTGTTGTGTCTTCTGTCCAAGTCAGCTTAGGTCTCTGCTTCAGACTGTTCAGTGTTTGATAATTTGCATTTAAGTCAAAGCTCCAGTCACCTTCTGCCTGTAATAGCTGTCAAGGTGTAAAATACACAGCCTCCGTGCCAGCACTGCTTAATTGGCAAATAATTCACGGTATAGGCCTTCAGCTGTGATTGCAAATCAAACTGATAACAGGAAAGATCTTGCAGAGAACACAGTCATCATTATCTTTTAAAAATTGAGAATCTCACAAGCAGTTTCTCTTGCTGGGGGGTGGGAAGGCTCTGGCCAAGCTAAACCCATCTCAAAATTCAAAGGAATTCTCAGGGAAAATGATTAGATGTGTAGCTTTTCCAGGCATTGCTATAATGGATTTTGTCTCAGAATAGAAAATGGAGGTCATACTGAGAAAAGGAAAATGTTTCTTTCTTTTATGTGGTCAAAAGTGGAAGTCTTCCAAATTTGGGAAAATACAGTAATAAATCTGCAGCCACCTAGAATTATGTGGTGTTAC
This sequence comes from Lichenostomus cassidix, assembly GCF_008360975.1. NCBI lineage: Eukaryota > Metazoa > Chordata > Aves > Passeriformes > Meliphagidae > Lichenostomus > Lichenostomus cassidix. The sequence continues at coordinate 26,008,238 of NC_139488.1, forward strand.
AAGTGAAGACAGCTCCAAACTTCATTCCTGCAGCAGGAACAAAACTCCGTTCCCCCGCCTTGAATCCACCACTGCCTGAGTTCATCCTCATTGGCCCAACGTGCTCTCCAACACAGAGCCAGGCTGCCTGAGCCCCTGCCTACCAGGGCATTGCTGCCCACAGCAGATGCTTTTGGTGCAGTCACACCACAGTTTTTAAAAATTAGTATTGCTTGCACTCTAATTAATACATGGGACAGTGAAATTTAGAGGTCCTGTGAGACTGAGTGGCACCTTGTTTGTTCCAGAATCCCTAGCAATGGCAGGCAATCACACTGGTTGACTTCAGGAGGGGAACTGACCGTAACATTGGTTTGGTTTCTCACCTCTCTTGCTCTCCGGAAACTATTCATGTGCTTCATCTCTCTGATGGTTAAGCAGTGGCTGCTTCCCCCGATGAGGTTCCCCCTTGGTGCTGTGCACAGGCCTGGGAGGGCACCTTTGCTCCCTGGCAGCCTCTCCTTTACAGTTCTCTCTTGCATACTTAATGCTGTCAATTCATTGCATTTTCCCCCCTTCCCTCTTGCTTGGGGATTTTCTGCCCATTTTCTCTGTGTTGCCAAGTGGTTCTGTGTTGTAGCTTGTTAACTGCCAGTGTGTTGGTGTTGCATATGGTAAAAAAGTGTAGCTGGCAACGTAGTATCACCTCCGCAAAAGAAAAAGATGTGAAACCCCACTGAATTCAGCCCTGAAGCTGCTTTTGCTGGGACCGTCTGGGGCAGAGCCCCTGACGGGTACAAGTGAGGGATGCCGGGCAGCCCGGTGCTCAGGGCTGAGGTCGGGCAAACTCGTGTGCACTGAATGTCAGGCTCTGCCACCAGCGATTTTAAACCAGTTGAGGTTAAACTCTGTTGCTGGAAATTCCCCGGGAAATGGGGGACTCCAGAGGGTGCAAAACAGGTAACGAGGGCGGAAAGCAAGCTCTGCTCCCGAGCTGGTGTGAGAGGGGAGGGAGGGATGATCGCTCGCTGCTTGGCAGGAAACAAGCCCCCCGCAAGGGAGGCTGTTCTCCCACGCGGGGACAGGAGGGAGAGGAGCAGAAGCCTGCGGAGGAGAGGGGCTGTGGGAGGCGGGCTGAGGGGCCCGGCGTGGCGGGCGGGGGCTGTGGCGGCGCTCGGGTGTCGCTGGCACCTCGCTCACGTGCGTGGCGAGCACCGCCGCTGTTGCACCGGCCCGCGGCGCGTGGGTGCCCGTGGCGAGGCGAGCTGTGGGACGGAGCCGCGCGGGGCCCAGCTGCTTCTGTTTATGCTCCGCGGCACGGAGGCACACGCAGCGCGGCTCCGGCTTGCCGGGATCAGCCGTGGGCTGATGTCCGTGGGGAGGCCGGCAGGGAGCCGGGGGCGGGCCTGGTCCTCTCGCTCTGCCTGGGCCGTGGTTAGGCCGCGGTGCTGGGCCGGGGGCGTTGTGCCTCTTGCGTCTCGCTGCTGCCCCTCAGCAGTGCAGCCCTCATCCCTCCCTGCTCTGCTCGGGAGGCCCTGGCAGCGTTCAGGTTCGCTTTTTTCTCTTTTCCATCGTGAAAACAATAGTGAAATTCCTGAAAAGGGGTGAGCATGTACCTGCATGCAGGTGTGTTTAGGGAGAGAGGCAACTGAAGCTGAGAAGCAAGTGGTGAAGGGAGGCAGCCCAGGGTCTCCTGCTTGCACCGGTGCTTCTTGTGAGGCCATCAAGGCTTGTGGAATTGCATCACAACACCCGGTTCCACTGCATTTCTGTTTTTGAGCAACACTCCGTGTCCCTGGGGACCATAAACTTTTAATCCACCCCAAAAATTTATCACATAGTCAGTGGTTGCCAGAGCTGTGGTCTGAAGATGGTCTTGGTGGTGTCATGGTGGAAGAGCTGTGTACCTGGAACAAACGTGCAAGAAAAGGGGAAGAGACCTGGTTCCTCTCAGTTCCGTCTCTCCGTTTCAATTTGAACAAGACACGTGGCTCCTGACACATGTTGTCTAACCAGCTTGGTTTTATGTGCTACTTCAGTCAGGAAATTAATCGGGCAAAAAAGATAAGGAAGCATTATGCTATTCAGAGTAAATCGCCGCATTACACAATGCTGCTCCCATTGCCTAGGTAAAGCTGTTTAAGAAAATGGGCTGGCTTGAGGGCTTCCTTCTGATTGTCTAATTAAACTTCCAACCTTTGCAATTATGAAAATAACCATGTGGTTAGAAGTACTCGTATATGCTATAGGTAACTGTTGAATTAGCTAGAAAGAGGCTAAGATGTTTGCACTGAGATCTTATTCCGAGATATCTTTTTTTAATGCACTGTTTTCCCCCCAAAGATACTATTTCAATGTAGAGTAGCACAAACTCATAAATGCAACTGCTATAATGACTAAAAGTAGAGGTCCACTTGTTGCAACTTCCTATTTGCAGCAAGACCCAGTTAAAAAAGGCCTTTGAGGAGATAACAGACCCAAACCAGTTGGGTCTTTGTAGCCCCAGCAATTACTTTCCATTTAAAAATCTTCCATCCAATGACAGCCAAGCAATTGGAAGAGAATGCCTTGTGGCAGAGAGTTCGACTTGGTAACTGTGTGCTGCATTAATGCAGAAAGCATTACCTATTTTCCTGTTTTCTGGATTGCAGATGTGCTTCATGTGCTATATATGAGAAGGTAAAGTTGTAGCTTTTTTTTTTTTCCCCGTCATCCAGGACCATTATGGCTATTTTTTTTATTATCTATAGTTTTGAATGCACATAATTAGTATAAAATTCTCAAATACTGTTTGATTAATCTCACTTCAGTCAAAGTCAACAAACTCCCTTAGGATGGGTATGTGCCCTAGCCTCATATAATTGGCTGTCTTTCCAAGACTGATATATCAATACTGGAAACAGCTGTCAGCCTGATCTCCTGGGGTACAGGACTTTTTGCCTGAAGGTGACTCAGATTTTCACAGTACACCTGTGCATGGTGCAAGCAGTGTGCTCTGCCTGCCACAGCCGTGAAAGTTTTCATTAGAGCAAAGCTACAGCTGCAGATATTAAAAATCTGGTCTTTGAAAGAATTGTCATTTCTTCCTTAAGCTCCTGGGTCATCACTGTGGATAAGTGTACCACATGAAGGACTGGTAGCAGAGGCTCTGTTGTCCTGTGCATTGGAAATGAACTTCATGCCACTTGAAGTGTTTCCTTTTAGGTTGTGTTAGCACCTTATCCTCAGCTTTTGCTGATATGAGTGAGAACATCCCTTTGCTAGTTTGCTTGTGCTTTTTCTTCATTGCAACTCTGAGATTAGCTTAGTTGGTTGGAGCATGGTGCTAGTGGGGTTGTGGGTTCAATCCCTGTTTGGGCCATTCAGTCAAGAATGGAGCTTGATGTTCCCTGCGAGTTCATCCCAACTCAGAATATTCTGTGCATCTTTTTTCTTCCTGTTTTATCTGATCCTCCTCATAAAAACAGAGCTATGTCATGCACAGCTGGATGCGCTTTGAGCAATCTGCTGCTGCCTGAGTGCTACCTGTTCGTGTGATCGGAGGGGAGTGCTGAGCTGAAGAATAGAATATGTCTTTTGTGATTGATCTGCCAGGCGGGTTTGATAGTGCGGAAAAAAGTAGGTGTTGTACATACAGGAACGTTGGGGCTTGGACTCTGTTTTCAGTATGAAAGATGAAGTGTTGAAATTGGAAGGGAGAGAGGGCCTTTGCATAACCACGTGGTAAGTGCAGCTGAGTGACTTGTCTAGTGTGTTCAAGTGATTTTTCGGTTTCTAATGGCGCTGGTTGCAGTGGGGACTGCAGCGTGGTAGCCCGTGGAGGTACTGACAGAAGCAGGGATCTGGTGGTGAAGGTGCGATACATGTGGTATTCAGCCATCACTCAATGCTTCACATTCTTGTGAGAAATCTGCTTTAATCTGGGTCTGGTTCCAACTGGCAGTGCATAACAACAAGGCTTTCCAGCCTTCTCCTCCCCCGGGGTTTCAGTCCTTAAAGATGCAGGTTCTGATAGCATGTTTTTCTTTCTTATCCAAAATTTAGTTAAAAAATTGACAAGCACTTACACACAGCAAAATATTTAACCTTACTGCCAAGCTGGAATTAGCCTGTGAGTTACTTTCTGCTATTTCATGGTTAGCAGCAGTATTGCAATGAGAAAGCAGCATAGCTACTTCATTCCTCTTCTCTTTGCAACCAAGAGCTCCATGAGGTCACCCTGTCGTCACCGTGGCTTTTCTGAGATCTTTCTCTAGTAAGATTGTCAGCTATTTATTTTCCTTGTAACTTAATGATCCCCTTCTCACAAGGTCCCAGAAAACAATAGGTAAGGGGTGACAGATGCTGTTTGGAGCACAGATGTGATCCTCCTTTTCCACTCTCAAGATGCACAACTTCCATGCAGTGGTGGTGACTGCCAGGATCTGTTCTGTGACTGAGCAGGGCTACATATGGGTAGAATATGCTTTCCCTGATTTATTTCAGGGTGACCTTTAGTATTTTGACACCATTTTTCATATATTTAGCAGAGTAAAGATAATGTAGACTAGAGATTACATGTCTAGATGTGTATTCCATTGCAAGCTGTTTATGCCCCTAGCCACTGAAATGGACTGTTGTCAGAATTTGTTATGTAAAGTGTACGATATTTGGTAAAAATAGGTTTTATATGCAAAGTCAGTGCCCCAGTGCTAACTCAGGGAAAACCACTCTCTTTCTAGCTATAGCAAGCAAACCAGGCTCATTTTGCTCCAGAAAGCCAGTTTTTCATGTCCTTTTGCAGTTGATGTGGTCTATGATTTGTGCTACAGAGAAGCCTCAGTGGTTCTCTCACAGGGGCCATTTTGGTTTTTGGGGGTTTTTTTGTGTCCAGGATAAAATAGCTCTTGTCCTTCCCTGAAGACCTTTGAATTGCCACTGACTTTCATAAGTCCCTCTTAAGATGTTCATTTGTAACACAGTAAGAAATGTGGCCTCAGTGTCTTTAAAAGTCTTGCAGAAGCTCTTAGCTAACTGTAGTACTAAGGCTGTCCTATGCTGGTAGCTCCCAGCAGACCTGGTGGCAGTAACATTGACTGTCTCAGCCCAGCCCGTCCAAGGGTGAAGGGATCAGTTTTTGGAAGGTTTTACAGGACCCCTTTGTACAACATCTTGTGTTTCAGAGACACAGTGAGCATTACAGTGCTCCAGCCACAAGACCTTGTGAGCACCAGTGCTGAATACAGCCCCTAATACCAGACATCAGCTGTGGTGTAGCTGGGCTCTGACAGCACAGGGATTTGGGTCTGTTGGGGTTTGCAGATTACACTGATGGTCAATTCTTTGCTCATCTGGGACCTAAAAATCTCACTTGTAGAAGTTGTAGTGGACAGAGTTTCTAAATAGAGAGACTCCAGCTGACCACTATACAGTCCTCTTGAGTCTCTAGATACCTTATTTTTGCACACACTGCTTAGCTTTCTCCCAAGAGAAACCATAGACATTGGCTCTCTAATGCACACTCAGTGTAGGTTATTTTCCATTTACTTTAATCATATTCTCAACCCATTTAACAAACAGACAAATGTGTAATGCTTGGGGCAGACCCAGTTTGCCTGTGGGAGAAATAGTTATTTTAAATAAAAACAGTCTGATTTTTCTGGAGGTGATGAAGACCCGCAATTCTGATTGACTAGTTCACCAATAGATAAAAATCAAAATATCATCAAACTTATCTATTTACAAATTGTCCAGGAGCAGATTGTGAAATTGTCAGGTTTGTCATGTAAAGTTATTCACTAATTTCTTCAGGGAATAATTAGATCATTAGACAAATATGCCATAGGCAATCTGTGTGGGAACTTGTGTAATTAACCAATCCAAAATGAGTGATAAATTGTATATCGGTAATTTTCACACTTAGCAATTTAAGACGTGTTAAGTAGTTTTGTCATCAAGTTAAGGAACAGAAACAATACATTATGACTTATATAACTAATTAGCATTCCCGATTTTACAAACACAAACAATTTGGAATTTACCTTGGGCGACAGTTTGCTCATGTGATGTAGGAGAATATTCATGAGCGCAGAACTTTGCACTCACTTTTTGCAAATGCTTGAACGTTAAAGAGGTCATAAATCTGGTTAATCAGAAATTTGCCTTTCAATTTTAACAAATGTTCATGGTATGTTACTAAGAGGAAAAAAAAAATCTCTTTTCTTTCCCTGATATTGGCTCAGCTTCTTGTAAAATCCTCTTGACAGCACTTACTGAATCAGAATTGTGTTGTACTAAGGAATGGGCCTGTGCATGTTTTGTAAAGTACTGGGTGATTCCTTTGTTCGCTGAATTGCTGAATTTATGGTGCAATGTCAAATTATGATTTTAATTGTCAATTAACTTGGGGGGGGGTGGGGATGGGGAGGAGGTTGAAAACAGAAAGACATAGTAATCGGAAAAGGTTAAATTCAGAATGGATGGAAGTTATCAGAAGAGGTTGTACTGTGGCCATAAAAAAACAAGAGTGGCACAAGCCTGGTGACCAAGTGGAAAGGCTGTGACCAGGGTGGTATGTAGGAGGAGTGTAGCAAGGAGAGGTTTTGTACCATAAAGTGATGGAGATTTGTGTTGTATATCAGAAAAGAAAAAAACTCCAGGTGTTCCGTTTCTTTTAAGATCTCATTACAGCCACCTAAGAAGGTGGGATATATGATAAACTGGGGAAAACAAAGGAACTTGCTGAAGGTTAACTGTATATATGCATGCATGTATGTCTATGCCTGTCTATATATATATATATATATATATGCACACATACCATGTGAAGAAAGATGGAGCAGGTGACTTCCTGGTCCTCTTCCATACCTGAGTTTGAGGTCCACAAACCTCACAACCCTGCAAGTGTGTTAGGCACAAACCCAAAGTCTCCTCTCGTGCTCTCCTTCTCTACAGGATCTTTTAGGTGCAGAGTGAGCTCATCGGTATAATATTAGGTCAAGCACTGTGCAACACTGTGTATATATAATGAGGCTGCGGTGTGTGCAATCCAGGGCTACTGATGATATCAAGGTCTCTGGGAAGAACAAGCAGCTGTCTGCTTTTATGCATTATGCTGATACTACAGGAACTGTGAATGGTCTCTGGTTTGCTCAGAACACATAATTAAACACAGAGACAAATCAGTGACACTGTCCAGTTGCATCAAATCGCAAAAAAAATCGACAGGCCTACCTGACTGGAAACTCTTAAAGATCAGTGTGTTGTATTCTCAATTTCAGCTTGAAGAACATGTGTGAGTGTGCCAGGGTGATTTTAGAATGAAGAGTGCTGTGTATAGACCGTTAAAAATAAAATTAAAAAAAAAAAGAAGAAATACACTGCACCACTGGAGAGTCAGCAGAGGGAGTGCGAGTTAGGAAGCCCCTCTTTTAATATCTGAATGGCTGCAATGCTGGAGGAGGGAAGTAAACAAAAAGATGTGTGAGCTAGAATTGTGGGAAAAAATAGACTTAAACCAAAATCTTGATGATAAGGTGGCACCAACACCCCTTGATGAAAATTGTGATATCCTTGCCCTTGGAGGTGTGTAAGCTTGATTCAATACATTCTAGAAAATGCAATAGATTTCTCAAGGTTCTCTAAGCACTTTCAACTTCTGTGATTTTAATTATTATCCCAAAATACTTTTTGTTCACACTCCCTGGTCCATCAAATCATAGTTACATTAAAATCCTTTGCCTTTCTGTATTTTTGACTCTGAAGTTTCTGCTGAAATGATATTGAGTCTCAATATTACCAAGATGGTTATGGAGTCAGGCTTAAATTGTGATCTGATTGCATTTAATGTGTGAAAAAGCCATAAGGCAAATAACAAGATTCTCAGGGCTTGAAAAGTCATGATGGTGCTTAAACGCTTTGAGCTGGCAGAGCTAACACTACTTAAAATGACATTTAATGAGGGTGCATTTCTGGGCAACTCCACAGAATCTATTTTACCTCTGCATCTTGTAGGGTTTTTCTTTTCCGTTACAGAGAAAATATGTAATAAAAAAAGCCTGAAATGGCATTTTCACATTTGTGTTTAATTTGTCTGTTCCAAGAATACACAGTTATTCCCTAGAGACATACTCTATTTTTTCAGTTGGTTCAGGACTTTTCCTTCAGCCATGCCTGTAGCCGATCATGTCTGAGACCAGCCATTTTCTTGAATTTGTTTTAGAAGGATGTCCAGGAGTGGCCCTAAAAATTAAACCAAGCTGCAGTCCTAATTAGGGAAAAAGTTCTGTTTCTCAGTCCTAGAGGTAAAAAGCAATGCCATACTAGATAGATAATATATTAAATAATTGAACATGGTTTTGTCTGGAGCTTCAGAAATACTTAGTATGTCCTTTTTCTACTTCCAAACAAATCTGCATCAATGTAGATGATCAAAATGAAGATAAGCAGTTGTATAGGAGATACTTGTGGGCTACTTACATTTTTGCTCAGCTTTGAATATGGTTCTTTATCTGTGAAGTAATTTACTTTGAAGTATGTGCTCAGACAGAAATGCTTCTTGAGATTAAGGGGCAATGATGCTGAAAATATTGTTGGCTGGGTTTTTTTGGGGGGTTGTTTTTATATTAGGAGCACAGAAAGCCTCAATAAAAATATCCAAGGTCCACTCTACTTTTGGCTAGTGAAGAGCACTCTTTGTAGGCTGCAGAAGTGTGACTTCTAACTATGTCTGTCTGGTACGGGCTATTGTGCTAGTAACTCCTCATGCATTTTCAGTTTGTTTCTTTCCAGTATTATGTTACCCAGTTTATTTTCAGTGGTGTTTTTTTTCTTCTCTTCTCTCCCCTTCCTAAACTTCTGTCAATGTGTTATGGTAATGCAGCTCGGCTTTCCACTCATGAGGTGCCTGCATTCATTGGTGGGTGATACGAATAAGTAAAACCTGTCTCGTAGTGCGCATTCACAAGAGTGTTGAACTGAGATTACACTGACATCTGAAATTCTGGCAGTTTGTAACTCCAAGTGCTTACACTTTGTAAATCTCAATCGCGTCCTTAATGTAGATTTTGTTTCGTTTCCTGCTAAAGAGTAAAAAATGTAAATTTAGAAAGACTGTCACTCTCCCCCTTGGTCTTTGAGTGATTTAAGTCATTCCTTTGTCAACCGATCTAATGTGTTTTTGCAGCAATAACGTTTGCTTAGTCTCCAACATATGTGCGCTGGACAGAAACTGAAATTCCTTGATGTGCCTTGGGTGCAGCTGTATCTGCACCATAGCACAGTGCCATGTCAGTAAAATACATGGCTTTATGCAACAGGTACAAATTAGACTGTTTTGAACTGAGCATTATTTGAAAGCTATGATGAAAGAAACTAGTGTCAGATGCAGGGTTATTTGATTTTATCGAAACTGTCCTCTTACTTGAAGAAACTGGAAGTAGAGTGAGCCTGCAGTGCCATAACTGGCTCTGGAACAGTTGACTCCTGGGGAAGGTCAGATGTGGGTGAGAGTGCCATGACTCAGGGCTCTTGCTGGCATGGGCTGATTCACAGCACCAAGTTCAGGTGCCTTTCTGTTGCCTGCAAAATCAGACATCTGTAACTATGGCCTCTCCTAAGAAGAGCCTGAACCATGTCCTGGGTGAATAGCACAGAGACCTGTGAAGAGAACATTTTTTCCTGATTTATCTGAACAGACATCTCTTGCCGGTGGTTGTTCCCACTGGGACTGCAGGACACTTTAGGTTTGTTCCTGGATTGAGTTTTGACATGGCTTTAGCTCTCAAAACTGGGCATGATTTGTTTCCTCATCTTCATACTTTCTCCATAGATATCTTCCATCTTCTTGCCTGCCTCTATGTGTATGCACTTAAAAAATTTTTATCAGCTGAAGTACCCTTGGCATCACTGTGTGCTGCAGGCTGCCTGTAAATATGGCTTTTTTTTATTTAGAGCAGAGGGAGCTAGAAAGACTTAGCTCCATGCCTCTGAGCCTGAAAGAGCCCAGAGGCTAAGCAGGTAGCTCAGATACAGTTGTAACCCACAGAAGATTGGGATTTTTTTCTTCATTGTTGTTTAGCGAGGCTTGAGTTAACATTGCCGCGAGGGTCTTTCTCTGGTCTAGACCTTGGAAACAGACTGTTCCCCAGCAAAGAGCTGATGAGCCTCAACATGTCAAACCAACGACTGCCATTTGCCCTTGTACGGCATCACCTGCTAAGTAAGGAAGGGAAAGTTCCAGCTACAAAATTATATGGTTATACAAATACAAAATACGTCTTACAAAATAAGAACAACATGCCAAAATAAACCACCGCTCTCTGTAGCGGAGAAATGGAGCAGCGGCTCTTGGGCAAGATCAGGGGTGTAGCTGCAGATGCAGAAATCAGCCTCTGTATCGGGGAGCAGCAGTGGAGTAAGGTGGTTTCTGTTGCGCAAAGTGCATGGTCTTTAAGTAAAGGGCTGTGTGCCCTGCTCTCATGCCTTCCTGAGGAGAAGTTGTGGGATGTGGCCATGCTAGCTCCGCAGGTTCTCTCAGCTGGCTGGTTTCTCATAACACTGATGATGGGCCCCTGGCAGGGGAAAAGGAGAGGGACTGGTGGGTGGTGGGGTCCAGACTTTGCCTGCAGCAGTGGCTTGGTACAGCCATGGGTGTCCAGGGTGGTGCAGGAACAGACAGCAAGGACAGGCTTTGATTGCTGTGGAGTCCAGGGCTCTCCACATGCTGTAGCAGGGATTGGCCTCAGGCTGTGTCCAACCAGTTTGGTGCTCGCTGGGGACTGTCCAATTTTGCTCAGTTGCTTCATTGTTTTAATTACATTTTTCCTTTTTCCCTTTTTAATATAGGAAATTAATAGATAGCAATGCTGACAATTTAAATGCAGCCAAGATCCCCTGACTCCTCCATTTAGTGTCTTCCTGTAAAGGTTTGCTTTGGGTCAATTGAAATGGACTTAATTCTTCTGAATGAAAATTCATCACAAGCAAAAGTTGCTTCTGGCCAAACCAGTGTCTTTAATTTCTCTTTATCTGAACTTTCATTAAGTTTTATTAAAAAAATTTTCAAATTAAACCCCATTTTGTTGTTTAACTCTTCCCCCCAAACACAGAACTCATTTAAAAGCCTGAGGGGGAAACATGTAGAAGTTGTTCTCAATTCTTTCAATAGACAGATCCAAGTTTGACATGCAATATCAAATCCTGTTGATTTTAAATAAATTGATAAATAAAATAGTTGTCAAGAATGTTGCCAAGCCTTTCTCATGTAGACTTCTGAGTGCCAGCTGCATTTCGTTCTTATTTTTAGGATTTCTCCATATTTTAACAGGTTTAAGTCCCCGAAGTGAGGACTGACATCTTGAAGACCAACATAATCACCTCTTGTAAGCTTAGACCAAAACACAGGAGTTGCATGATCTCTGACCTATGTAACAATACATTTTCCTGTGCCTGAATAATAAAACTTCTGCAATTAATTTTAATTAAGTTAAGCAAACCAAATTTTCAAGGATGCTCTGCTTTTCCTAATGAGAGGTTAAGTGGGCCACCAGAATTTCATTTAGTTGGCAGCATTTTGCTTCTAAGCTATTACAGGTCACCTTAACAGCTGAATTACACCTTACACTGTGTTTGGAGCCCATGGTGGATGGATAATACTGCTTTAGAGCAGGGGCTGTCATGGTGGTGTCACTTGCACACGCACAGTCCTCCCCAAGGGGACCAGGCTGGAGGAATGCTTTGTGTGGTTTTGCAGCTAGAGCAAAGGGCCTGTGAGCTGTGCTTTCAGTTTTGGTGTCTTTGGGTCCTACTGCCTCTATTTGAAGAAATACCTGAGAGAGTGACAGAACCTCTTGGATCTTTGCATTTTGCCTTCATGACTTACACCATGGCATAAGGTATGCCATCTGTTGATCAGACCATGCAAGCTATGCCTTATGGTTTCAGGTGAAAAGTTAAACAGTGCAAGAGGAAATACCAATGGCAGTGTTTGGCTAGTTTGGGCGAAAAAACATTGCAGTTGCTGAATATGTAATAAGAATTGTTTCTTGAACTCTGACCTTGATTAAGCAAGTGTGATTGTCTTTGGAAGCCCTACTGACACCTGTAGCCACCCACAGAATTACGAATTTTTTTCCAGCACAGTCTTTTCTGCTGCAGAGAGCTCAGTTGCTACAGTCTAGGTATGACAGCACGCTCTGCTGCTGATGCTGAAGGAAGCTGCTGCAGAGGTGATCTGTGGGGCAGCCAGCTGAGGGCTGCTCTCTCTGTCCATCTTCTTCACCCACCAGATCATCATTTTCTGAGAATCCTTGAGCTGTTTGGCCATGGGTTCAGATTGTACTTACCCTTCTTACTGGGTGGGCACAAACAAAACACTAGGGACAGCTTTTAGCCAGTCTGCAATACCAGCCTCAAGGGCCATGGAGGAGTTTGAAAATAGGTAGAGTATGTAGCTCTGTGGATTTAAAGAATCTTAGGGAGAAAAAGGGGGACCCCCCCCCCAGTTTGTAATTAATTTTATTTTGGCACTTTTTTCAGTCTGAGTTGGAACAGTTCTTCATTGATCCGTGTGAAGATTGCTGAGCCATATAAAGACCCTGCTGTCATATTCCTGTCAGATATCCTGTTGTGTTCCTGCCCAACTAGCAAAATGTCATGCACAACACAGCCTTTCCTACACAGAATAGCCTTAGGCAAATGCACTCTACTAGTGCCTAACAACCCATGGGATCTAATCTCTGCTCCCTTACTGACTGTTCATAACCTTTCTGTGCACCTCAAGACTTTTCAGACTAATCCTTCTGCATATAATCATAACAGATAAGAAACTGGGAAGGGAGCACTGGCCAGGGCTGGATCTGGGGATGCAAGTATCTATGGATAGCTATGGTAAACCTATATTTTCATCACTTTTCTACATATTTTCAGGAAGCAAAATGTCTGTGATGACTTGATCACAGGAAAATGTTTAATGTATTCCTACTGACAAACAGGCAACAGCAACCCTTTTGCTATGGACAGGGCTTTCAGTATTTGGGATAATCTCTAAATGTGATCCCTGAAGGTGATAGCAATGGAACTTTATCACACCTGGCTGTCCTCCTTAGCAGATTATTTTGCGTGCCAAGAGCCAAGAAGAAGTTGATAGAGGGGTTACTTGGCATTCACTGGTAGTACAGTAGTTTCCAAATAACTGGATTTCTGTGGTCTGCTAGTGTGGGTTGATGCACTTGGAGAGTCATACTTTTCATGAACTGAGGTGGGGGAGACTTCTTCTGTGGAGGTGTTGATTTAGCATTTTCTATGGGATGGTCCACTTGGGGGCATGTGTGCCAAAAGTCCTGTGAGGTCCTGGAACAATTGCTATAATGAAGATCATTTTAGAGTGAAGCAGGTGCTGCAAGGTGACATTTGAGGTTGGGTGGAGTTGAGATGCCTGATTAATTGCTAAGTTAATTAAATCCACCTCTGAAAGTGGAGAGAGGTGGAGATGCTGGCTGAGGAGACATGGGAGTGCAGCAAGTGCAGCATTGCGAACTCAAGGAAGCACCAAAATATTGGAGCTTGCTTGATACAGGCATGCCCTTCCAAAGACAAATCTCTCTCCAAAACCCAATGGTTATTTGGCCAGGATGCCTGACAGGATGGCATTAAGCTTCGTGTCTTTCTACGTGTGTGAATCCAGCTCAATTTAGTGTAGCTGTAAAAAAACAAATGAAGCCAATGTGTGCCTGGTGACTGCTCACTGCAGGAACCTCTGTTGTGTCTTCAGCATTGCAAACAAAACTCACTGCTGTGAGCTGGGCAACTCAGAAGAGATCGAGGCTGCAGATACCCACTTCTGCTCTCATCTCCTGTGAGAAACGTAGCCCTGCAGGTCAGGGCTGGGCTGAGATGGCTGGCAGCAAAGGTGCTTGTAGATAAAGAGATCACATTTTTCATCAGTGCTGCCAAAATGATTCCTTTCACCCTCTGATAATTCTCTGAAGTATTTTTACAGTTATAATTTAGAGAGTTGCAAACTGAGTGATTTATGTGTCAGTAACTAATGCCCTTTGTACTGAAGTCATACCAGGCACAGCACAGGTACTGTCAGTTCTGGTGAGCTGAATGCAGGCAGCCCTGCAGCTGCTGGAGTGCCAGCAGCCTGCCCTGCTCTCCCTTGAATGAGGGACAACTGCCTTTGGATTAAAGCAGGGCTGGGCTGCAGGTCAGTCACTCACTCCCAGCTCTGCCCTGGACTTCCTTTGTGGCCTGGGGATGACTGCACAGGGGAACAGCCTGCTGGTGTGGTTGCTACCAAACCTATTTAAATCCAGGCAAACTGTGCTAGAAAAAAGCATTTATTTGAGCAGTCAGTGGATGGACCAGGGATGCTGGTGCACGCAGGTCATCTGGTGAGCTGGAAAGAAGGTGGGACAAAGCCAGAGGCAGGGTGAGGCACAGCTGACTTTGGGAAGATTCCGGGGGTTTGCAAATAGGGGGCTTCTGCTTCCTTTTTCTCCTTTCCTGTTGATAAACAAATAAGTTCCTTAAACTGTTAGTTATTCCAATGAATTACACCTGGGATTAACCTGTGCAGTTAGCTTCTCTCATCTTTGTGAAAAGCAAGCAGGAGCTCTGAGGCTATCCACAAGAGCTGGAAATGAAGGATTACTGCATGCTGTGGCATATTCCAATACCAATGAAAGAGAGACTTTGCGTTATTCCTTGCATATGTAGAACTCAGAGTACCAAGAAGCTTGCCGTGCTTTCTAAGTATGCTGTAATCCCAGGGAAGTGTTTGCAATAGCAGCTTTGATTGTGTGGTACCTCTGAGCTCTACAGACCAGGGTGCTGGAACAGCTTCAGACCAGGATAGCTTCGCTGGTTGAAGGGAGAGGTCAGAAAGCCTGGGGACAAAGTGAGAAAAATTGTTCACTGGGATAACTCATGTCTTGACTGATATGCTTTCTTTAGCCTTGGAAAAAAGTTCAGCAGGCTTAGCTTCTCTTTTGACACGCACTCCTTAGAAAAATAAGTTCAACCAGGGGAAAGTGCCCAGACATCATATTTTCAAAAGAAAATTTCCATTTGTTTCACGCATTCATGGCATTTTAGTCAGGCTGTCTGAAACTGTGACTGTGCTGTTACAGCATGAGTCTCAGGACTCTCTATCTTGCTGTATAATCTCCATGTTTGCTTTAGGTATACCTTAGGAAATAGCCAGAGATTGGGGTCCCTGTCATGAATTACTTACTGGTCTAAATGACAGATATGACAAATGAAGATATAACAGACATCAGAAAAGGAGGGAGCAGCATACTGCAGCTTGTGGATTTGTGGTTTGAGTTTAGATGCACCTATATTTTATTGGGTCCTCTGTTTATACCAACACGGGAGGCCAGATTCTCCTGCCGTGTGAACGACGAGCTCAGTGCAGGGCCTGCTCTTTGATGTTTGTAGGCAAAGGGATTTCTCAGGAGTAGTTTGAATGAGGTGAGGGGCTGATGTGTGCTGACTAGAGCTTAGAAAGCTGTTCCAAGCATGAGAGAAGGTGTGGGAGATGGTGCAGAAATGCCTCTGTGATGAGGGAATGAAGGGGAATGCAAGGTCAGTGCTGCAGGACTCGCTGGGGGGTGGGTCGGGTCACATGCGGGACCGTGGGCAAATCCATTAACTGCTCTGTGCTTAAGCTTTACTGCTGTAAAGCGGGGATGGTAATGCAATATCCTTGGCTCCTGTGGTAACTCACAGTTGATAACAGAGATGTCCAGAGTAAACACAGCTAAGCCTGGATCTGTTTGTGCCATTCGTTCTTTTTGATGCTTTTAGAAATCCTACCAAAGTCAAGGGTCTATGAGAAACGAGGCTTTCTATCAGCATCTGGAGGCCAAAATCCCAGCAGAAGACTAGTTATTGTATTATTCTACTTCATTAAGTACCTCCTTGAGGGGTTAAAGTAGCCTGTGAAAACATGTTATCATGAGCAGTGGAGTGTCTTACAGCCCTTTGGGAAAAGGGAAGATATGCTATCTGTACACTTCAAGATCCATTTGTAGTGGCAGCCACATAGATTGCACCCCCTTCCCCCAGCTCTCTGCTCATCATAGTACCTGGACACTCCAGATATTGTGAATAATTGTGCTCCACTGAAGAAGGAGTTTCCCAAGTAATTCAAGTTTAGTACTCATGGGAAGAATCTCACATACAGTGGGCCTGGACCTATATAGGTCAAAACTCAAATAATGTTTGACCAGGAATATATGTTGTGTTGCCCATGAAGCCATAGAGATAGAAATAATTCCAAATTCTTGCATCCATGTAGAAAACTGTTTCTTCTACTAACTGCTTTACTACTGGTGGGATGTGTATGGGTCAGTGCATGCTGGGCTGTATGTTACCCTTCCCTGGTGGTTCCTCTCCTGAAATGAGCACTGCTCCATTACCGTTTTTCATGGCGTTTCAAGCAATAAATGCAGGGAACTTGTTTTCAGGACAATGGAAAGTTTAAATGTGAGTTCAGGAGTTTGTAGGGTAATAGATCCTGTCCTGTCAGATTCAATACCAGAGGGTATAAAATATGTCAGATAATTCATCAGCTGTTGGGATTAGATAACATAACTTAATTAAGGTACAGTTTGGCTGAAAAACATGCATTAAAACAGGATTAATGCTGAATACCATGTAGCAACACGTAGATGTCTTTTCTAGAACAATAGAAGAATAAACAGACATCAAAATGGATAAATCTTTTCACGTATTGCTAGAGATGATCAAATAACTAATAGCAAAACCTATCTTTGTATTTTTCCATTTTTAAATCCTTCATAACCTGGTCCTCTCTTCTATTTTCAGCTTGTTAGTGTTTGCCAAATTGCTTCTGAACATTTTTCAGCTGATGAGTTGCTCATAAGGGCTCTGCTCTGTAACTAGCTGGTATTTGTTCATGACATGCTTGACTGGCTGCACTCTTATTCTTTCTGAGTAAATGGCTTAAACTTTCTGAGCACAGAGGAATAATGGAGCCACACACACTTAAACTGTGTCATTTGATGATTTATATTAAAGTCATGAAATCTTTGGGTTTGGGACTGCTTTCACAGGCAGTGACCCAGGCAATCCAAAGAGGGCATAATATGACTGGACTGGCAGCAGCAGACAGATTTCACTGACTTTCCCTTCCCCCTTCCCAAGTTCTTTTTATCATTTAACTTGATGAAAAAAGTATTTCAACTTCTGGTTCTTGTTCTAAGTGGGGTGCAATGTGTCTAAGCGTGGTGGTTGACCTTTCTTCTGGGTTCCTGTGCAGATTTGGGTTGGTCACTGCCTTCCTGCCTGTACTGCTAAAGCAGCACTGGCTGATCCCCTCCAGCTGTAGAGGTGGTCCCTCTTTACAGGCTTGTCTTGGAAGGAATGGAGGTGCCCTGAAACAGAACTAACAGCAGAGTACAGTGGACAGCTGGGATTCTTATGCTTGAGCTTGGTCCTTGGCCTCTTTTAACACTGGGGGTGTCATGACCTACATGACTTATCCTTGATGTACAGCTAAGGAGTTGATTCTCTCCTGTCATGGAGAAGTATTACTAGGGGATGGGAAAATATTATGTGGCACTTGGTTTAATAACAGGCTTTTTTTTTTTTAAATGGGCAATAACGATTAGAACCAGAAAACATTCTATATGCACTAAGGGAAGCCTTCAGGATACCCAGTGTTACACTCAAAGTAGAGGTTAGCTATGGATATAAAAGGGAAGGAAAGTGCAACTTCTGCAGTAATGAAAACTTTGAGATGGCCCAAGGAGAAAGGATATATAGGATCTCTTAGCCTATGGGTCACCCCTGTCTTGTCATGAGGAGCAAACTAATGCGTGTGAAGAATATGCTTATTTATATCTGTGGTTTTACCAGAGGGGGTTGTCAGATTATACTTGATAAAGCTTGAAAATGTTTCTGCATTTATGGCACTGTTGATTTGCTGAAAGGAACAACCAAGCAAATAACTGATGACTGATTTTTGCCGCCTTGTGCAAAAATATGTCTAAGTGCGTGACTTCAACAGACTTCCCTACCACTGCAAGTGAGATCTACATCAGTACTGCAGACTTTTAGGGTGACAGAGAAACTTTGTTCAGAAACAAGAGAAGAGGAAAATGATCATTTCAGTAAATGTCAATGGGACATTACTGTATCTGCATGCATTTTTTCTTGCTTTTGTATTGACTTAGGTACCTCACTTTGTTTATCTTTGTTCTTAGGAGGAACAAAGCAGTGATTCATCACCAATATGCAGGGATACCTCACTTTGCATTTGTATGGTATTGTCTGTCCAAGAGGCTCAAAGGCCTTTACAGACTTCAAGAGCTGTCTTCAGCTGGTATAGCAGTGTTATGCTGACACCATCTGAAAATCTGATCCTATCTCGCTTCCATTTTTGTCTGTTTTTTGACTTGACATAATATTACAGATGCAAAACTAGTCCCCCGCAAACTCAAGAGCAGCATGATTTACTCATGGATGACTTCTCTACCACCAGCTTTTAAAACTGCAGAAGTACCTGACTCTCTATTCTAAGTTTCTTGTTCCTGCAGTTTTATATATCTGTACTGAAATGCACTGAGTGAGTCCAAGTTAGCAGCTGATGTAAATTATTTTGTACAGCAGCCCTGCATTTACTGTTATTTACTATCTGTCAATCCTACGGGGAAGTCGCATGCATTTTATGATGGTTTGTCTTGTACATGATAATTTTATGTCAGTGAAAGTTTCAAAATTGGATGTGCATTCAGATGTAGAGAGCTGCTCAGAACTCCCCTCTGTGATTGCTTTCTGTACCGTAGCTAATTATACATTAGTTGGGAAATGTGTGCTACTCATACTGTTACAACATTCTAATGTCAAAATGTCACACTGGACCAAATGCTGCAATCCCTGTATTTCTCTGCAAGTAGCTGTATTGATCTTGTCACTTCGCAATGAATTTATGTTTTATATATACGTGTGTATGTATGTGTAAAATTTTATATTTGCGTGTTATATATAATTGTTTTCACTAAAGCAATATTGACAGGTGTTGAGTCAAACAATAACGTGATTTTTTTATTAGCAGGTTTATTGGGCTTTTTGTTTGTTTTCACTCAGCCCACATTACTCTGAAAAATTTACAGGTTTTTTGACTACTTTACTTGAATATTTGTCACTTGTGTACTTATCTTTGGGATCTTCTGGAACTGGTCTGATGTTTCACTCTAAAAAATAATGAGAACATTAGTAAAACATATTTTTCAGATAACTGTCTTTGGTATTTTTAGTTACAAATTATCTGGACCTATTCACTAACAAACATCGTTTAACAGTTTTTAATAATGAATATTCTTCCCTATCAATAGAAAAAGTTGGAAATCTTCATTTCCAATGGGAAGTACTTCATCTTTGTAGCTCTCATACATAAGAAAAAACTGTAAGAACATTGAAGGCTGGTTGCTACAGGGAGTGGTTAAATTGTCAGCAACACTGCAGAAAGAGCAGAAATAGTTTTGACTTCTTTGAGGAAGCAGCATTGGCTTTATGGCCTCCTAATTAGCTCCCCATTCAAAAATTCAAACTTTTCTTTGTATCTTTTGCATCTCCCCAGCATTATCCCTGTCTTTTGAAACAAAACTTTATTAGTACTACTGGCTGTGGGCTGCCTGCTCTGATGCTGAATGAGTTTGAGTCCAAATAGTCCTTTTGGTGACTGCTAATATGTGGTTTTGTAACTAATTTATTTTGATCCCTTAAAAACATAGCAAATACAAAAGAGAAAGTCCATGGGTAAAGGTTTTCATGCATGAATGCTGTGTTAAATATTACCTGTGATTTTCAGAAATGTCTCATTATAATCTGTGAGGGCTTCCAGCAAACTGGAGTCATATGTAATGCAGTTTTTAATTCTGCGCATTTCACAAGTGTTCAAGGATTAAATCATCCTGCTCCCTGATGTGTTTTGGTGGTCTAAAACAACATGGACTAAGATTCCCCCACCTGGGCTTTACATTTCTCTGAAGTCTTATATAAGCTGTGTAATACAACGGGATGCTGTGTCACTTATTCCAAAGGTATCATCACCAGTGGAGATTTGCCAGGTGACTTCATCCTCCCACTCAGTTTTGCCTCTGTCTCATGGTTGTGTTTAGGGGAGGGAGCATACCAGCCTGTTATCCTTGTGCACGTCGCTAAATTTTCTTTCTGTATTTCCTACTGTGGAGTCCTTGAGGATTACTTGCCCTTTTAGGAAAGCTGAAAGGCCTCCTTTCATAGCGGTTTAATTCCTATCATAAAGATACCTTTTTTTTTTTTTTTCTCTCTGACCCCGCAATCTTTCTTTTCTGTTCCCCTCAAGAAGGATTCCTTGGTATTTGCTTTGCTAAATATTGGATATTTCTAGCTGGGTAAAAATGTCTCCTGATTCCTTTTCCTTGTGGTCACAAATCTGTTTCTTGTATCTCCAGTTCTTGTACCATCTGTCCTTCCCCCTGCAGCATGTGTGGCTGTAATTTGGGTAACTTATTGTCCAAGAAGTCTTTGTTTTCTCAGATGCTGTGCATTAATGACGTTTGAGTTTTACACTGTGTGTATTCTTCCTTTTAATGGATCAGGAGTTTATTTGGACCACTATCAGATTGGAAAACCTGAGCACAGCCAAGGCACTACCAGAAACTCTTGCCGCTCATCTGCTCTTTGCTTACAGGAAACAGTGAGCCTCTCCTACCCAGGCTGTCCCCCAAACTGGGGGTTAACTGCAGCCCCTTCCCCAGAAACTCAAATAAGCTTCATTTCAAAGATTTGGTGACATCATTTTGCAGAAGTGCTGGGTGAAGCATAAATTCATTTCCCTCGGCACCACTTCTTAATGCATTTTTGTTCATCAAGGCGTACAACTAATGTGAAGAGGCAATTCAGTCTCAGCAGTCATTCTGCTGAGGGTGAAATACTGATAGGTACTTCATTTAATAAAATAATAATGCTGTGCAGCTGTACACTGTCTCTCCCACAAGGATCTCTAGGTACCTGAAAGAGTATTAAATAATTAAGTCTGACAATACCTCTGTATTTCATTAGTTCCATTTCACAGGTGGATTAGCAGAGGTTAAGTGACTTGACCAAGGTCAGGATCAGACCATATTCCTGTGAGGGAAGCCTGTTTGGGGGATAGTTTGTACGTGGGTGGATCAGCTATTCCTGCATCGGGTTTCTGTGACAACCTGGGGTCTGTGCATGGAGGCAGAGCCAAAGCCCATGGCAGAATGGGGAGGGAACCAGGGAATCCTGGCTCTGTTTTCTTAATTTGTTTCCAAATGTCCAAGCCTAGGATAATCCATACTAAATGCGGTGACAGGACTGAAGGGTTTGATTTGCTGAAGCCACAAAAATATATAACCTGCTGCCCAAGAGACCTGTAAGCATTTGTTTAATATTCACTGACATCTCCTGTCCAGTTGGCTCAGCAAGTCATATTTTTGTAAAGTTATTTTGCACCATCTGTATTGAAAATGGCAACCTGGCCAATTACAATGGATTTTAACTCTATTCTGTGAGAGAGTTTTAAAATGGAAAGAATCCAGGAGTGAGGCAGGGGGAGGAAATACCATATCTTTCCCAAGGAAAGTCAGGGTTTGATCCTGTAGGCAGCTGAAACATGCCAAATTAGTTGGGTGCTGAGTGTTCAGCACCTTTTCAGTGATGCTCAGGACTTTGCAGAGTCAAAGCTCTGAGCAATAAGGTTAAGCATGAACATTAATGAAATGTTATCTCTCTACCAGATGGAACTAAGTGACAAGTACTCTGGCTGTCAAGCGCAGAAAATCGTGAATCTGTCGCACATCCCCTGACAACAGCAAGGCAATCTTCTTAAAACTGACTTATGCAATAGGAATTGCTCTGTGGTGGGGTATCTCATTCATGTGGTCAGAAAGCTGACCTTTGCTGGGAACTATTTGTCCCTGGTTTTTGTTTGTTTTGGGTTTTTTTGTGGGATGCATCTAGCTTTCTGATCAGCTGCCACCTTGCAAATAATCCACTTAAAAGGATATTTTTTCAATGTTAAAATAGCTACAAGCTACGGCTCAAATTGCATAAAAATTACATGTATACTTGAAATCTTTACAACTGATGATTCCAGATAAGCGCAGGTACTCTGTTCTGATCAGCCTTCGGCTGAAAGGTGTAACCACTACCAGCCTTTTGCTGTCAATGAAACATCTTCCCTGTCTACCAGGATACAACAAAAACATTGTGTTGCCATATCAGAGCACAGCAGAACTTTCCTGGAGCCTTAAGGGATTGCCTCATATTTTACAAACTTAACTGACTGCTGATAAATGAACAACAGCATATTTTTATATGTGCATACTCTACATGAATGATCATGCAGTATTAACATTTAATCCACAATTGAAATACCTGCTTTATAGAAATGGAATGCAGAGCATATGGGAGAACACTCACATATTTGAGGTTGGAACTGAGATGAAAAGTGGGGGTAGGAAAATAAAACAAGCTTTCAAAATGATCTCAAAATCTGAGTGCATCTCCTTGGCCTAACCTTGTAGCTGCAAGCTGATAGCAAATAAAATGAGGTTGTTCAGAGGAAACTGAAGTTCCTCTGGAAGTTTGGCTTGTTGTCATTTGGAGAATAAATTTACCTTTGCCATACTATTGACCTGCTGCTTCAATTCTCACCTGCTCTTGGAGAATGCCCTTGTCTGTTCCTTCAAAGAAGGGCTCATTTTATCATTAAGTTTAGATGAATGGTTGGAGCGGATTTTTTTTTATATAAAATATTCATTATGAACAAACTGTGAACTTGTGAATATGCATGATTCCCCTTTAATCTGTTTTTTTTGAGAAACATTTCCTTTCCAAATAAAAAGGCAAAAATCGGTCTGCTCAAACTGACCAACAAGACTTAAGGATCAGTTGCTGAACAATCTGCACACAGGCTGCCTACAGGCGTGATTATTTTTCACGTAAAGAATTTGCTGAGAAAACCACAAATGTGACTGTGGACAACTTGCAATGGACTGGAACTCCCTCAGCAAGTTATGTGTTTCACTCTACCAAGAAAACAGTCTCCAACTAATGGATGCTACCTGGTTAAAAGGAACCTGCAAAAAAGGGGCTTGAAAATCTTGAGGATATACCAGAAAACTCCTACTATACCTGGGAAGCATGCTCATTAGTTTCGTTTCCTTGCAAGAAGAAGGGGAATTGGTCATCAGGTTAATGCTTGGACATGTACATTTAAGTGGTGGCAGAGAGCAGCTGCATTCTCAAGATGTGAACATTTCTTCATCAGGTGGTTGCTTGAATGTTTTCAGGGATTGCTGCTGTTTAAAATAATGGCAGCCTGGGGCATTCCCCTGCTGTCATCCAAGGTGTCCATGAAGCTGTGCTTTAGTTCATCTTGCTCTCCCTTCATCCACGCAACACTGCTTGCTATGTGTCACTTTTTGGTGGCTGATCCGTTGTCCCAGTGGTAGATTTTCTCAAGAGTATTTGTGTGGGAAGTGGCTGTGGGGAAAGGGAAACCCCGAAATTTCTTATAATTCAAAATTATTATAGGAGCTGTAGAGGAGGCAAGAGTCACCATATTGGCACAAAAAAGCTGAAGATGATATACGTACATCTCTTTCACGTTACTCAGGAGTGGAGTTGAGGGAAAATATTGGGAAACTTGTCCTAAGTTCATCTCACATCCATATTTAGCCATGACTGTTCCACATTAAAACAGGGATGGCTTTCTGGGGACTTGCTAAACACAAAACAAGTGTTGTGGTCCCTTTTTAGAAGGCTAAACTTCTGTTTGAGGTGGCCAAACCTTGGAGATGTTGACCTTCAAGTTGTTGCAATATTTTGAGGTCCATGGCTCCTAGATACATGAAAACAGTCTTTGCGAGAATAGTGAAGGGAGAAGATTATGAGCCTCTTTCCGTAAATTCTATCTTCATGTTACTTATCTTTTCTTCCCTAACATTTAATATGTTGCATTATGAAGGGATGGAGCTTCTCTAGATGCTGTATGAAATGACCTGCTATATGAAATTTCCTACTTCTTTAGGTAGTTTCAGTTGAGGCAGTGAATACGAGTGAAATGCTCTGCTTATGCAATTGTTCCTGGTAATAGAACCTAAACATATACATTAATGAAAGAAGGTTGCATTGCAAGTAGTGGCAGTTTCCACATTGGTCATAACTCACCACAGTCCCAGTTCAGCAAGTTTTAATTGGTGGGATTCTAGCTTTCTCCCAGGCAACTTCCAAACGGTCTCATTAATTTCATTAGAAGTTTGTGCTGCTTGGAGATACTGAGCTCTTGAGAAGGTACAACCCTGAAGAAAACATTCCTCTGAGTATTTAGCTTGCTGCCTAGGTAAGCACAGGGTAAGAGATAAGTGCTCTGATATGATAGGACCTGAGATGTGTGAGAGCAAAGTCTTGTTTTCCTTCTCCACAGCAAATACTTAATTAAAAGTGACAACCAAGTCAGCTGACAAAGTCTGTGATTTTGGGCAACATGGGTCAACTCCATTATGTGGGAAATCAGAATGTTCCTTTGACTTCTGAGTGGTGGGCTGCCATATGCTGTTTCTGAAAAGCTCTGAAAGCTTTCTGGGACATAGTCCTTCATTGTTAGGGGAAAAAGGATCTCAGGAGCAGGTCTCCATCCTGCTTGTGAAACTCAGGGTGTGCCTCTTGTCCCCACTGCACCCGTATACTCTTGCCTTAAACGTCTGTGTCATGCTTGCGATGAAGTGGGAGTCAGAGCTGGAGGAGGCAGGGATGTGCTGAAAAGTCATGTGTGTTTGTGAAGTAGATATTTAAGGGATAGAAATCTCAATTTAAAAAGGAAGGGAGAAGAGAAGACACCCTATCTATGCTGAAACAAGGGGAGGAGATTAAAGAAAGGGTAGAATTTTACTTCCAGAGTTCATCCACCCTCTTTTTCAGGGTATGACCAGGAGCCTTGCATTTGAAAGCTGTCCAAAAACAGAAGCTGTCAAGGACTGCTGAAGCTTCATATTACTGGATTTTTGAGATGTCTCCTGTTGCTTAGTTTTGAAATGCAGCCAGTGCTGGGGTAGGTCGTGCAGTTGCAACATGCCCATCATTTTTGAGCAGAATATCAACTATGTGCTAGAGAAATCCAGGCAGAGTGGAAGCTGGCTTGGGCACCCGCGCTTGCATCTCTGGGCTCATGAAAGTGAAAAATGAAATATTTGACTATCGCAAACAGCTCCAACACAGTGATCTTCAAAAATGTGTTGCAGGAGCACTGCTTTGCCGCTGGCTGCGGAGAAAGGAGACTGCACTTCTGGAACCACCCCATCCTTTCCTTCCTCTCCCACTTGCATATTGACCTAGCTTAACTCTCTCTGGCAGGGTCAGGAAGTACATAAGTTCAGAAAGGCTACCTGCCAACTTTCATTTTTCATAGTTTAATCATTCATGGTTTTCTGTGGAAGAAACACCCTCTTTGGTTAGGAGGTACACTCATTTTGGCAGGGAGGTAAATTCACAATTTTCCCTGTCAAATTATGGCTAAAAAGAAAGAGAAACCATTTTTGCATTCCAAGAATTAAACTCGTTAATGTATGTAGCATTACATTTTAGCAAAGTAATCACAGCTGAGCATCCAAAATGTTGTCTTGAATGCTTGAAAAATTTACTGAAAGTAGAAATGGAAAGGGATCTGCAACATCCTTTATAAGAGAAGCTGCTAGGAATTCTCATATTGGGTCAGCAATTCAAGATGTTAAATTTCTTTTTTATATATGATGGATATATTGTGTGTTTGCTTATAAGGGGAAAAAAAATCTCACAGTGAAAATTTTCAGTAGCTTTCCATATTTCAAGCCCTACTGCTTCCTCAAATCGAGCATTTATGATATCCATTATCTGAAGTTTAGGCTTCTGAAGGGCACATGTATAAACATAATGTCATAAATCTATGATATAAATGTAAAAATATACATAAGTAATTTGTAGCTTTAAAAGAAAAAAAAGGTGGGGAGAAGGAGCAGAAAAAAGATTCCCTGGCTTCTGGTTCCTAAGCTGTTTTTGGAATTCCTGTGTGACTCTGTACAAGTCCTTACATTGGAAAGGGGTATCAGCTTTTGACCCCGCCCTTAGTCTTTGGAAGTGAGGCACTGAATGTTATACAGGTAGTTTTTTTGGGTTTAAATAGAAGTGTATAATAAGCAGTACAAAAAATTGGCAAATGTTAAGTTTCGTGAGGGCTGATTTCCAAGTGGGTTTTCAGACACTAAATTGTTGGGGAAGGCTCTCATTGACCCTTGGTATTCTTGGACCTGAGAAGATCAACCTGAAAGCTGGTTTTGAGGCATGGTTTGAGTAGGGGTATGTGAGAACTCCTTAGATTTATGTATGTGTGTGTGTGAATTATTTAGCAGGGAAGTTGAAATGGATGCTTCATTTTTGTTGAGTGTAATTAAGCCCCTAATATTAATATATAATCAAACATATTGCTCAGGGGTTGACTCTTCTGATTCTGAGCCTCAGCCTGAAGATATTGTCTCTTTCTTTCCTCCTTTTTCCTCATTAGTAGCTTAGATAGGCATGAAAAATCTTTTTGAGCTTAAATAAGAGATCTTTGTTGTTGTTGTTCTTGTATGGTTCAAAAGCAGTTAATTTTTAAGACCTCAAACTTGGCATGTGGCCACTCTCAGCTGGCAAATACACCCTTGCTATTTTTGCTGTGTGTGATTTTTAGTTCATCTGGAAGCTGCTGCCAAACAACTTTTGTCTAATTCTCCTGCCCCTTGCCTCTTCCTATTGCTCTCCAAGTGCTCTCATGTGCTTCCACCCAGTTAATGAACCATCTGTAAAATGAAGGAGTAGCTCAGTCCTTGATGTCTCTGCTGAATCCCCAGGCCATAATGGCTACTGTGGCGGCTGGTGGCTTGCAGAGCCGTGCCTGAGTTGGCTGCTGTGGCAGCTCTGCATTCTCCTCTGACCCACCCCGAGCAATCATGCTGTGGATGGCAGAATGACAGGCACTGCAAGGCTGGTCTGCTTTGGAGCTGTGCTCCCCAGCTGTAAGGTGTTCTACCTCTTCATCATTCCCCTCCGCCATCCATCCGTGCAGGCAATTGCATCATTACAACCACATCATTTTGTCTGGCATTCAGTCTACAGCTTGGGAGAAGATTCTTGTAGCTTCAGGTGCATGAAAGTAGGAGCTGGCGTGTTTTGTGAGCAGCAGGTGGGAGTTGTTCAGTGGGAAGGTTAGATGAGATGGTAATTGGGAGAGTCTTCAGGCTAGTTAACAGGGCAGGAAAATTTGTGTGGATTTTATTTTCTGGTTTAAAGCAGTTTAGGAAATAAAGGGAAATACCGTATCAAATTTGAAATCAAGGGTGGGGATGAGCTATCCAGAGGCAGAGAGTAAATAAAAGGAGGCTGGCTTGGACAGTAGAATTTAACAGTTACTATTCCAAAAGTTCCTCTTTTAAAGCAAAGGTTTTTTAATTATTATAATTTTATTATATCTATGTTAATGCTGTAAAGTCTATCTGCTGGAAATTTTCTAAATTAAACTTCTGCAGAAAATAAAAAAAACTCTTACAAATCTTTCCTCTTTTCCTTTTCTCTGTCCTCTTGTTTATCAGTAACAGTGAAAAATCTGTCTGGGAAAAGATGCAGAGAAATTCTAAACAACTCTTGTTCCATCTGTAAAAGGAAACAATATCTCTTTGAAACACTTCAAATGGCATATCCCTTTCTCGTATCATTACACTTATTGTATGTAATGTTACGGGAGTGTTTTGAGAGGATAGCATATTAATGTAATATATTACAAATGTCTTGTTTGGTTCTACCAGGACAAGTTTGATGTGCAATTGATTCATTGCTGTGTGAATTGCTCATGTGTCCCTTTCCAGAACTGAGTGTTATCTGTGCATGGTCCACCCACGCTTCCTGGCATGCTTGGCAATGCTTACAGTCAAAGGTGACTGGAGGGCCCAAGTCCCTTTGAGACAGAAAGACTGCGTAGGTGAGTGAGACAATATCCAGGAAGGGCAGAAAAGTAACCACTGAGTGACAGTGTGCATTTTAAAAAATAATAAAAATCTTGGAATGGGTGGAGTTGAATGTCAATGTTATTTTTGAGCCCTCAGAGGGCCAGAGAAATAAGGAAGTGCAGGCACTGTCAAGGCACTGTCATGTTATGTACGTTACTTATTTCACACAAACACAGAAGGGTGAGTTTGTACTGAACTGGTAGTACATTGAATTAAGCAGACAGCACTGGCAGCATAGCCATAACTTGCTGAGAGTGAAAAAGCTGAAATTGGCAACTGCAAATTAAACACACCAAGGTTTTTGATATGGTTTTGTTTAAGATAACAAGTGAGACATCTGCAGAAACTGATGTGAATTGTCTAGATTCCCAGACACTTTTTGCATCAGTCGAATTCTGGGAGTGTGTCTGTCTGCACATGTGATCTTTGCTATGAGTGTCTGGCACAACATGATCATCAGAAGCCATCTTCATTCCATCTGCGCTAGGGTCTCTGCTGATGTCATTCATTAGGAGGATTTCTTTTTTCAGTTTCAACAGGACAATGTGGAAAGGATGGATTTTAGTCTTGCTGTCTGTAAATCCTGAAGACTGATTGTAAGTTCCTCAGTCCCTTCCCTGCATCCAAGATGGAAGGTTATGAAAATGATGTGGGCTGCAGTATCACTGAAGCTTGGTTGATACTTGTATACTTGTATCTCTAATTGTCTTCTCGTTGGACCTGTGTTCAGTGGTTCCTTTGCTTCCTTAGCTCTTGGCAGAGGTGGTAATGAGCCGGTTGCAGCTCAGTGCCGAGCAGGTGATAACAATGAGGATTGTTCAGGAAGAATGGGTGGGACCTTCTGCCTGCCTCAGCTTGTATGATATATGTCCTATACTATTATATGATCTAAAGGCTTTCTTTCAGTCTGGAGGAGAGAAATCAAACCATTTGAAATCAGCTACTTGTTTTTAGACAAGTATGTATTTGTGCATCTTTAGCTTTCTTGAACAGAAAACACACAATGTAAGAGAAGGGAGAAAAAAGATCCATACATGTATTATGCATTTTTTAAAAAATGATGATTTGTATCCATTTCTTCTCATCTACTGGTGGCAAATAAAATATTGAGGAAGGCAGTCAGAAAGAGTGAAGAATTTACAGATCAGAAAATTGGCAGGATGGGGCATGGATGAGAACAAGCAAACAAGAAGATGAAGAGCATTTTTGTCTTGGGACTTTTCTGATTTGCACTAAATATTGTATTGCCTGACTAAGTTCAAATGAATTTTCAGTTGGGTTGTTAAACTTGGCAGTGTGGGCTGCACTTTCAACAGGAGAGATTTACGAACTGAACCCATGCAGGTGGTAGATCTGTGTGCTGTTAGCTATAAAGGAGCCAGCAACCTTGGTATGAATCCCTCAGCACCCGCGCAGTTGAAGGTCACTATGTGATAAACCCCACAATACTCCTGATCCCCGAGGAGCCTGGAGGAAAATGCCATAACTACTACTGCTTCTGTTAATGTGTGCATTTTCTCTGTATTCAGCTTAATTCAGTTCCCAGCCCTAACTATAGATCTTACATAGTACAATTTGTTTTGGTGAATTTTAACCACCTTTACAGTGCTAATAAGATCTAGGTTTCTAATTTGCCTTTTGTTATTGTTCATTCAGTCTGCTTTAACAGTGCATTGAATCTTCCAATATGAAAATTCAGTCTAATGCATGTAAAATGTATTAGACTGATGGCCTGAGCTTTAGGATTAGAATGCATTCTTTTTTTTTTTTTTATGTATGTGTAATTGTGCGAGGTGCTTTATTCATTTGCTGATATTTATATAGCTTATGTTTTTCCTGTATATATTGTGCTGTTGTAATTCTTTAAAACAAACAAACAATTGTAATTTTTTCTGGTCTTATCTTTTACAGTGAATCTCCTCCTTGTGGATTTTTCACTGTTAGAAAGGACATGTCTTTTCCACTTCAATGCACCATAGCTAAGTTAATAATACTCATATGAGGCTTTAGCATTTGGAAGCATGCTACATACATTAATCCTGTAAAATTCTAATCAAGTTAGTAAGTATTTTTTCCCACATTGTACAGATGAAGAAACACAGTCAAAGTAGTTAAGCTACTTGCCAAACCACACAGTGAGTTAAAGACAGAGATGTGATTGGACTTTGTGGTTCTCAATCCGTGTTCAGACTAGTAAAGTATATTGAACCTCTGGGTTCTTTTTGTAATACAATATCCAAACCCTCTTTGATTTCTTTGTGTAGAGTGAAATGTCATTGACAGAAAGACCATTTGATATTTCTCAGCCTTGAGAAGAATATGAATTTTTTTAGAACTGAATTTTTCATCAGAAAATTGTATGCTGACTTTTATACGTCACAAATCCCATATGGACTCCTAAATATGGAGAGAGAATAATTATGAGCCCCTTTGTACTGACTCACTTCTCTGATTTTTTTTAAACTGCATTTTAAGGATTCAAATGCTGATTGCCAACGTGGTGTATTGCTTCTGTTGTTAGATAATCTTAGCTTTTTAACTGAATACAGCCATGCACTGCCTTATGATTAATTACATGTACAACAGGTGTTGATCTTGTTGGACCAAGATTATGAAGTTCTTTGCTATCCAGGTGGTCTGTTTTAATATAAAAAGACCAGTAGCATAATGAGCAAGAAATTGAACTAACAAGCGAGGGGAAAAATACTTGAATGCATTAATCACCTTTAATAAGCTTAGCCAGCTCAGCACAGCTAATCAGCTGGGAAGTCCATGCTTTGAAGAAGCATCAATTGTTGTATACCCAGTAGGGTAAATAAAAGATAAGCCAAGAACGGTGGGAAGGGTGTTTGTACATCTAAAAGCTTTCAAGATTTTCCAAATATAAGGCACCTGGTAGGATGGTTTTTAAAATTATATTAGTCAAAATGAAAATGCAGTTACCTTTTGGTAATGGAGAGATATGTCATTCAGATATCTCCAGATGCGGTAGCATGGTAGTAATTATTGAAAAGGGTTGATTATTTGCAATATAGCTCATTTTAATTTTCACACTTTGAAGAGAGCAATGGGCCTAATTTAAAGCCCTCTAATGACCTCTGTTCATAAACCCTGAGCTCAGAAATTTGAGGCTAAGATACTATGCTTACTTAGAAAGATAAGTGGATAAATCCCTTTCCTTTCCCTCCCTCCTTCCCCCCAGTATTTTACATTTCATATACATCAATTCTTTGTATTTCAAATTCTTTGACAGTGAATGAAGTGTCTGTCTAATGCTTAGTGAACAGCCCTTTTAGCATAGCATATGTAATTTTTTTTTCTTTCCCTAATGCCATAAATATATTTTTTTCTCTTAACTCCTGGTTTTGCAACTATTACCCACATGGTAGCAACTACTACACTTGTGCTGTTGAGGTGTTGTGAGCTATTGGACAGTTGCAGTGTACAGATACATAACTAATGCACAGAACCTCCAATGATGGAATCTAATTTTTTTTTTTGAGAACTTTAGCAGTACTTCTGTGTTGCTGATATTAGGACTAAATGCTTCTAATTCTGCAGTTTGCAGGTTAAGACTGCATATTTCAAATCTATTGCAGCTTTTTTCACACATATTCCCTCAACAGTTGCTCTAAGCCTGGAAAGGAAGGACAGGCAGCTCTCTCAATACCTGTGGTGTTCAGGATATGATTTCCTCAGGTTGTTCAAGTATCTTTTTCACCACAACTGCTTATACTTTCTTTCTTTCTTTCTTTCTTTCTTTCTCTCTCTCTCTTTCCCTTCCTTCCTTCCTTCCTGCCTGCCTGCCTGCCTGCCTGTCTGCCTTTTCTTCCTTTTCTCCCTTTTCTCCCTTTTCTCCCTTTTCTCCCTTTTCTTCTCCACCACCCTGTGATTTTTCTCTTCAGCAATTGAGGCATGTGGTGAATTTTGAAGTATCCCCCCTCCCTCTATTCTGCTCTTCTTTAATTTTTTTTTTTCATTGAAAAATAATTTCCTTGTTCTCACATAATCCCAAAACAGTGAAACAGATCTTCTGCAGACTTTCCAGACCAATTTACCTTGGGGATAAAACCAAGAAAGCATTTTTAATGTTTCTGTATGAAGTGAGAAAATAAGATTGACATGTCTGACCCTGCTACACAGCTATCACCTGAGCTAGAAATCCTCGTATGCCGATATAAAGATGTTGCTGTCTGTTCTGAAGGATTTTCCTAGAGGGAAATGGCATAAAATATTTTAAATATAATAAGAGCTGTCCAGACTGATGCTTTGAGTTAGAGTGTTGTTTAAAGTGTAACTGTGGCTGTGTCAGAAGGCACTTGGGTGCAGTGAGACAGTTACACACTTACCTGCTCTCTTGGTTTAACTCTTCCAGTATGGTGGGAATCTAACTGTGTGTGATCACATCAAGGCAAAAGCAGTTACTGTTATGTTTTCTTCTTACAACTTCCGTTTGATTACTAGTGGTGGTTATATTGAACTTGGGGCATGTCTGTACAAGCAACTTAACACAGATGAAGCAGGACATTGATTCTGCAGCTGGTTGCCTGGGCATAGCCGTTCTGTAGCTAGCATGATCTGATGCTTTTCTAATTGGGGGTAGGCAACACCTAAAATACTAACAGCATGTGGGCATGTTCAGTAGCCACTTTTTACACAAAGCTTCTGGGTTTTTTGCAGCTGCCTGGCACAGAATTTGGCAGGACACATGATGAACTGACTGAAGAGAAGGTGATCTCACCCTCATAGTATGTTCGTGTTGATGTACCTCATTCTCCAGTAATGTTGTGATTCGACTGAGGCTGTCACATATCCCTTAACGTGTTCAGACGAATGTGTTCAGATTTGGCATGCCAGGCTGAGATGTGCAGCCAGGATGCTGGAGGGTGAGGAAAACCTCCAGAAGTTGCATGTTCACTGAAATGACCATGGTGTCATTCCTTTGAAACAGAGTCCTTGCAAGGCTCCCCTTGCTTTTCATTTAGTAATTTAACAGTGCTGTGGCACATTCCCAAGTCTGCAAGAAGGCTGTCTGTCTCAGTCAGGGCTTTCAACCTGAGGACTTCAGCAGGGTGAGAGAGAAGCTGAGAGTAAGCAATGTGAGGGGCAGTCCTGTACTTGTGTTAATGCATCTGTGCTGATGACCATGCAAGGAATGACCTGGATGTTGTGACCACAGATGTTGCCTTCTTCAATTAGAAGAATTGGACTGTGTCCAAGCTGCTGATAAATGTTGAGACTGAAAATGGCTGGTTCTTATTTTGGAATATCACCATCAAAATCCTTGATTCATAATTATGATCCTTGAGGCTGGAGTACAGCAATTCACTTTTCCGCTTGGGTAATGGGAAGGTAGGGGGAACAGCTGCTTTCCTCTTCCCTTCTCCTCTGCTGAAGGCTACACACTCTCAACAATTCTGGGTGCTTTCAGAAAGACACACAACCCACATGCTTGCTTTTGTTAACAATACTGGGATCAAGCATTCCTGTTGCCCTGAAATGGGAAAGCATGTTTCTTGTGTCATAACATATTAGATGTATCAGTCATATCAACTGGGCCTTGTGTTGAACCTCCTACCAGTCTGCAGCATTGTTTTATAGTCCTGCATTTGCTTGTACCCTGTTCAGGTGGCATAGAACAAATTTGCTAATAAAGAGCACACAGGTACAACTTGTTTCAGAAATCTTGGTCCAAATCCAAAGTGAAGTGTCTTTTCTCCAAGACTTGACTGTGGTTAGGCTGAGGCAGGGTAAGTTATGTGTCCAGCTCTTTACCAGATGACATCAGATGCTGCAGTATATTAAGAACTTTATAGTGGGTTGGATTAAGGTGAGAAACAGGTACAATTAGTTTTAACAGTCAACCAGTATTACTCCAAATTCTCCAAAACAATTTCCCCTATCATTCAACGGATTTGTTCGGTGACATGATAAAACTGAAGTTTGATTGTTCCAAATGAGTGTTACTGAAGGTTAGAGAAGAAATGTGTGGGATGGAGTAACCCCTATCACCTTTACCCTCTTAAGTTTCACAAGCAAAAATGACCTGCAGTCCTGGATATAAATTTACCTTGTATTTCCCTGAGCAATGCTATAATCATGAGTGTTGTACATTAAAGGAGCTGACCTTAAGCTACCTCCCTCACAGATTACTTTCCTTTCTGCAAGCTCACAGTGCTTGGGAGCATATGTGCATGCTGTCAAAGCATGATTTCAAGAGAGAAAATAAGGTTATAATGATAATTTGGGTCTTGGCTGTACTCAGATTATTTCAGTAGTGAATCCTTTTTATACTCGATTTTCATTAGATTTTTTTAATGCTCTTTTAGATGCCTAAATTGTCATCTTTATTCTACAGAATAGATGTGCAATTTGAGAGAGCTAGAAGTATCTTTCTGATTTTGCAGTGTATTATAAATCCCTTTTTCTTCCACATGTCCTGCCAAACCTGAAAGCCCTGCTGCAGCTCAGTCAACATATAGATGAATAAAACAGATTGCTAAAAACTTTCTTGAGCCTCTGTACTACTTTCAGAATTGCCAGAGGTCAAGCTGACCTGTATCTTCACAAAGGAAGTTAAATAGTAAAACTTTCTTTAGTCATACAAATAAAACAGAACAAGGAACGAGGAAGTGATGTTGCTCAGCAATGATGCAATAAAAAATTTAGTAAAATTTAGTCTCTCAATAAATAAGTTGATACTTTGCCTCTAGTTTTTAAATATATATGATAATTTGAAGTGTGAAGGTAAAATCAAGATGTCTAATGAGAATGAGTGTGTATAGTGAAAACTGCCACATTGAGGTGGAATTATGACTGAAAAACTTAAGGCACTCAAGATGCAGGCAGGAGATAGTCTACATTCCAAAAAAAAATTGAAGAATCTGGCAGTCTGCAGTGGAATTCCACCAGTGAGGATTTTTAATGCATTTGTGAAACTGATGTTGTGACTGTGGAATAGCAAATGTATTATCCATAGACATTAAGGAAATATGGAAAAATTATCCAGGCAACTACAAACTTGTTAGTCTGGCCTGAGAAGTATGCAACACTTTGGAACAAATTCTGAGGGGAAGTATTATCAGACAAGATAGTGGAGAATGTGATAAAAATGTAGTGTACTTTTAACAAAAGATGATCATGCCAAACTAATCCTATAGTATTCTTTGATGTGATTACTGATCTTATAGTCAAGCCAACTGTGCTAGGTCTCATGTATTTGTTTTTCAATGAAGCATTTAGTGAGATATTCCAAAGGAAAGTATTAGTTAAAGTAGGATTTGGTATTGTAACAAAGGTATTGTAAAAGTTGTGATTGGAAGAAAACCTCATTATTGGTTCCAGGGAAATGAGTAATATTCAATTTAAAGGATGGCAGGCCAATAAGGAGAACAAAAAAAAAAAAAAAAAAGAAAAAGTGCCAATGAGATACATTGCTGTCAACAACGTTGGAGGCAAAGTTGCATGAAGCACTGTGATGTCTAGGGCAGCTTAGGTCTTGAATGACCAGGAATTTCATATTGTATGGCTGTCGTGACTTTGAGAACACCAGCATTAGTTCTTGTGGTGAAGTGTGAGCTTATCAGCCAGGAACTGAGTATAGAAGTAGTAAGAGTCAGGGTGTACAACAACTACTGCAGGGCATAGCAGTTGCACAGAGCATCATTGTGAGCTACCTTGTGATCCAACCATGAAAAACGCAGAGTGCAGGCAACTATTTATAGTGGAGGTATGAGCTCTTAATGCTTGTAAATAAGGCTTTGTATACACAAAATAAGATGTAACTTTTAGTCACCCATATTCAACAGAGAGTGGTTTACTGGAGCAGCTTCAAAGAAAGGTTAGCATAGAGGACTGGGAAAATGGAGAGTCTATTTTATGAGTAGAGCTGAAAAATGTTTGGCTCTTTCAGTAAAATGAAAGCACAGAATGGAAATAATTGCTGTCTATAAGCAAATCACATGGGTAAATAAAAAAGGGGGAGGTGAAAGTTAATCCAAAGAACACTGTTGGTAGCAAAGCAAAACATTAAGTTGGTCACGAATATGGTTATTAAATGAAAAATTTCTATTCATCAACAAAACTATGAAGTTCTGGAAAACCTTTCTAAAAGGACAACAAACCCAACTTTTAACATGCAGTAAAAAAAGACTATGAGCAAGATTACATGTCATGGTTGTCCAGTTGTGAAGGGTTATGTTGGATGATTCTGGTATTCCTATGCCCGATGCTCGTGTTATGGCTTTACCATGAAGCTGGTCTGCATCCTGCCCTTACGTATAGCCCCAGCACACTCTAAAGGAATTGTTGCTTGCAGCCATGAATGTAGAAACATATCCTTTACTGATATTTTATTACTAAAAAAAATAATCTAGTCTGTTGACAAGAGTAATAGTTTAAATTGCATAAAATTAGTTGGGTTTTTGGTAATGCAAGGCCAAGTTATAGGCTGGTACATATTAGCAGACTTAAATCCATAATGGAGTTATATCAGATCCCTTGTTTTAAGCTTGTTGGTATGGCAACCTATGGCTGAAATTGTCCAATAAGAAGTTTTCTTAGCATGTGTCTCTTTGTCTCCATATCTGTATATGCTTACTGCTAATTTTCACTCTGCCAAGAAATTTGAGATGTTTGTGGTTGTTCTGTTTTGTTTTAAAATCCTTTGGTCCCCAAGGAGCAACATTTTTACAAGGGCATCTTATTTTTAAGAACTTGAAACATCTGCTTTTGTGCCTAATCATAGCTTCTGTGTCATAGCTTCTGTGTTAGTTTAACAAGTTGAATTTTGCTTTTTAAATTGCAACAAGTGTGGTCTGTGGGCTGCTTAAGAACTGTTCCACAGAAAATGTGTTGACCTTCAACATCAGTATTGTTTGGAAGACTCACCTTAAAATTCGGAGCTTATAGTGCCAGATGTGGCCCCTGAAATAGGCTTTATTACCATGATCCAGTCATGCTGGCTTCCCATTGTTCCCAACTGGACATGGTTTGGAGGGTCAGGGCAGGACCTGGGGATCTCCATAATGCAAGTGCAATTCCCCAATTCCAGCAGTAGCAGCCGTATTAATTCCCAACGTGGCTGTTGGGGCTCGGCTGGGCTGAGCCCTGCATCCCTGGCGTCATCGCTTTTTTCCATCCCCAAATCGGTGATGAGTAATTACTTGGTCTTGATTTATCATTCAGACCATAGTAGTTCTGTTACAAAATAAACATTTTTGTTGGCTGAGTCCTAATGCAAAGACCATTTCACAACCACCTCTTATTTTAGGTTTTAATTGCTTCTCTTTGCTGTCAACTGATGTCCCCCTCCCCCATGCCTGGAGCCCTCCTCCCCTCTCCCCCCTCCCTGGTATGGGTTTTTTCCTGTTCCCACACTGCTAATGTGATGAGCAACAGTTGCAGTATCACGGGGCCCTCTCTGAAGGAGAAGAAAAAAAAGAAAAAAAAAAAATCCCAAACACCACCTTGTTTGCTTTTAGAGCCCTCCCGCCTTTTCAGTAGGGGCTGTGTTAATCCTTGCACTATGAAGGGAAACTCCTATGTAAATCAAACCAGTGCTCAGTGCTCTCCTCCTTCCCCCTTCCAGCTCCCATATATTAAATGATTGTTCTCCTCCCTTAGAAATGACAAATGATTGGTTGCTTTACTCTTGGCTTTCAACATATTTTCTGTACGGGCCAGAATTCTGGGGTTAAATCTTGCTTCTTTCTGTTCTGTTCTGTTTCTATTCCCTCATATTATGCCATACATTCATGTGAATTTATTTTCCACCAAGATGCTCAGAATAAACCAAGGCCTTTCCTTGATTTAAAGATGCAAAAACTAATGCAACTCAACCCACAGCAGATTGCAACTATATTTTTTTCTTTTCTTCTTTTCTTTTTTTTCCTTTCCCCTAATGCTGTTTCTGTTTTTGTGCTGCATAGCCTTTTCTGGTTTAGCCTGCACTCGGAGGCTAGATTTGATGTCAATGATTAGTATTTCTAATCGGTTGAACAAGGACAATGTCCCTTCTGCTGCGCAGAGGACACAAAGGCCCAGGCACTGATTCTGCTCCCCCTTGAAGCATTTTGGCTCCACTGGGCCCTTTCCCCCGTTGCTGTAAATCAGGGGAAATTCCACCCATCCCTGGGGTTAGAGATTAGAGCTGCAACTGTAGGGGAGCTCTGGTTCCCCAAGGTGGGCGAAGCAGAGAAGCCCACGTGCACCTCCAGCCTGGGCATTGCTCCTTGCAGTGGACAGGGGCTCTGGTGGTCTCCCTTTGGTGCTGGCCCAGCAGCCGCGGATTCGCTGCTTTGGGGGAAATGACTCTGGATTTCCACCTGCAAAGCAGAATCCAGGGCTTTGTTCTGCCCTGACAAGGCAAACTTTGCTTCTGGCAGCCGTGCCTGCTTGGTTCCTGGCGGCATCTGAGGGGCAGAGGCTGAGGGCCCCGTCCAACTTTCTTTGATATTAGTGGGAGTTTGCAGTTCTTCTGTGCCCTCAGGATGGATCCATGAAGTGGTCGTACAGGTTCAGGCTTCACTTCTTTTATTTTTCCTGAAACAGTTAGTAAGTTAATTTACATGAGATGTGCACCCTGGCAAATGCCATCTCCTAGCTATTGTTTCAGCTAAGCAGCTGTCATTTGCGTAACATTATGCATCCTTCATTGTACCATGCTAATTTTTTGAGGGGCAATTTTTCTACAATGAGCACTGCGGCTTCTAACAGAAACCTCTTTATGGCATTGGCCCCGGGGAGCTGCAAGCCCTGCCAAAGCAAACAAAGGCTTATTGCTCCAACTGGGCATGTCTGTGCCTTTAATACAGCGTGAAGTTCACAGAACACTGCATCCAATCTGCACATAGTTAACACCTGGTCCAATGCCTTCTGGCAATTAATCAAGATATCAATCAGTGGTGACAAAAATTAATAAATAACCCATGCTTGCATATTGCACATTCTCAGAACGGGAGAATTTGCATTGACACTTACAGCCCATTTACATTTTTGACTGAGTTTTCAGAGTGTGGTACTGTACAATACAATAATTACTGATGCGTATAAGTAACTGGTACCTTGGACACTTATGAAAGAGTGTTGAAAGTCATATTAGTTTATCTCGATTAAAAAAGCCTTGACCTCATTGAATTACAGTCCCAAACTTTGATGTAGGACCACAAAACTCTACCGCTAGCAAATGCATCAATGGGGCTAGCCTAATTTTGTCTTCTTTCAAAAGCAGTGGAGTGGTTTGGGGTTGAACATGGCATATTCTTATCTTGCTAATTAATGGGAATGTTTTCCTATACCTTAAGCTAAATTCCACTGTTACACCTTTGTTAAATCTGAACAAGTACCCAAACTTTTTCTCTTTTGAAGTAACTTGGAAGCTAGCCACAACTTCAAAGGAAGGAAGATCTGTTCCTCTCTTCATTTAGAATACATAAAAGTACTCTGAACTATGTTTAATTTATCAAAACAGAGGCTGCACTTTGCAAATATAGGTGCACAGTCATTTGTACCGGCCACGCGAAGGTGTTATCAAAGGAGTGGCTTGTCTTCCCTGAACATAGAAATCACTTGGTCGGATATGAACAAAGGTATCCTCTCTTTTGTAAACGCTGGTACTTACTCTCTAGTGATGCAAGAAAATATTCCTGGCAAAGACTGAAGTAAGTAGCTTTTGTTATCCTACGGAGTCCTCTACTTACAATGGTCAGAAATGGTAATTACAAATCCCCGTCACAAACGGTTGTTCTCCTTTGCTGCCTGAGAGGCCGTGGCTGTACAGACCTGGAGTTCAGTGTTTGCTGCTGCTTTTAGGTCAGGGTTGAAGCTCATTAGCAGTGCAGGGGCGGGGAGTTTGTTGTGCTTTCACAGCATGTTTCTGTCCTACCTGCTCTGTGAATGGGCAGAGCTCTCCTTGGGTGTCAGCTGGGGTAATTAAACTCGCTGATGAATGTCATGGCTTTGAAAGAGAGGGTCATGCGTGGCCAGGTAGAACCAGGAGCAGGCAAGGTGGAGTTGTACCCTGTACTGACCTACTGCACTGCCCTGCTCTCTCTTGAGCAATATTTTGGCTATCATACCATGCTGGGCAGTGGCTTTCCAATGTGGGTAAATACAGCCTTGGAAATAGCAGTTTTGGTCGGTCCCTGTGTAAGTGTGAAATCCTGTCAGGACCTGCTAGAACCGAGTAAATGTAACAGTTTCATAATAGCCTAGTACATGAAACAAGAACATAATTCTGCCACCTGAACCCAAACTATGATATTTCTAAAAGGTAACTTCTGAAACACTTCTCGTTTGGCTTCTGAATTATTTGGAGTATAACAGTGCCTATGAACTTCATGATTTAAATACTTTCCAGAACAAGGAGACAAGAACATTTAAATTAGCTTAGTAGAAAGGCATTTAACCTAAAGAGAGCAATAAAAATACATCACCTGTCACATATGATCTTTATATGACCTTAGCCACAGAACAATAAATATTACATAACCACACTAAAAGCAGTTTTTAACATCATATATTTATATTTAATAAGTCGTGATTTTCTTTCCTTCAAGATGCAATTTTGATGAGACACTTTAAGTGTGTGATCTAAAGGCAAAAACTTTGTGACTGGTTATGTAATGCTTCTAGTGGGGCATCATTTAAAGACTGTTTGAATGAAAACCCAGTCACTTCATTTTACTGTATGTCTTGTGAATCGAATAGAGCAGTAACTATACAGTCCCTTTTAATACAATTCTATGTTTTATGCCCTTTTTTTGCATTTGTTTGTTGGGAAACTCTTCACCTAGATGCATAAAATTACCCTTGCTGAATACTGCACAGGTCAAGTGATCAGTTGCTATCCCCAATTATCAGTTTAGCTGTTAGATTTGCACTTGTAGTCTAGAAAAGAAAAAATATTGCAAGCTAGTTAGACTTTAATTGTCCCTTTTAAATGAACTATGTGAGATTCAGGTTGCAGTATAAAAATGCAACAAGGGAAATCAAAGTATTCTCCTTTAAATTAAATTGGCTTTTAATTACATTAGAAAACCAAACAATACAACTGTAATTATTTTTTTTTATTGAAGGAAGGCTGATTTTTACATGTGCTGTCCTGTCTTACTAAGTTTGGGGGGGGGCAGTACCTATTAAGAACAGATTTATATAAAGGAAATGCTGATGGTACTTGCTGTACAAATATAGGTAATAAATATTCAAAGTCTAAAAGAAAATCCAATTTTTTTTTTGACCCATGTAAGTTTCCTTTAAATTTTCTGGAGTTTTGTACTGGCCATTTTTTAGATTCATGTTGTCTGTCCTTAGATAATGCTCATAAATATGTAATATATAATGAGTTCATTAATCCAACCAGGGAAAAGACCAGGTTTGCCTCTTCTTTCCTCAACAAGTTATAACTATTCTGCTCAATCAGCCTTTAGGCACTAGTCAGCTGAAATGGAAAAAATATTTAATAACAGAAGCTCAATAGCCTGCAGATCTCTGATGTCTGAGATGACTTCAACTCTTGTGATGAGCTACATTTAACCTAAGAAATATGATTTAATTCCACTTCAAAAGTATACTGAAATCTTTGATATATGGTCTGTGGCCTATTAAGCTTGATCCTGCCTTGACCTCTCTAAGGAAGAAAAGCTTTGTTTCTTTTTAAAATGCACAACCAAACAAAGCAGAAATTTCTATGTGGGTTCCAGTAGTTACAGCTTCAAAAATGAAAAGCATTTACATAAAGGATTTACTTAAGTGTTTCCACTGTCTTATTGACTTCACAGTCTAGATACTTCTTTCTTGCCTGTTGGGAAGCATTGACCTCCAGCTTGCTCCTTGCATTGGGGTTCCCTGGTTGACTTCAGAGGATGTTACTTGAATGAAGCCATCTGAACTACACTTGCTAGATGAGGTCAAATAAAATAAACCTGGATGTGACTAAATTAAACTCTTAGCCATTTAATGCTCTCACGTGCAAAGAAAGGGGCCGTAGCTATGCCAGAGGGAGTAAGCATTCTAGAAAGACTAATGGGGAGAAAATATATTCAGCATATAGGCTAGGTGATCAGTGAAGGGTTGGGTGTACATTCAGCAAGGCACATTCTGTAATATAATGAAGGTCTCTTCCTTTGTCTTTGAAAGAATATGATTGAAGGACTGGAAGAGATATCTATTGCCTCTCTGACTTTGGTTTCCTGTTTTAGAGATAACCACATCTATTTACCACACTGTAAGAAAAGAAAGTTAGTCCTTTCCTCCTGCCTTGTAGTGATGGGCTATCACACCTGGTGGATAGTTACCTTCCACTCGCAGCTGACATTAATTCATGACATGTTCACACCCAGTTCTCAAGTACTGGTTTTTCATTTGACTAAATAACACTTTTTCCACTATGCTGCTTATCCCTGTGATCCCTGTGCCTATCCCTGTGATCCATCTCTAAAGAGCAATCATAACCTTTCTAGCCAATGTTTTGGTAGGCTTGCCATACTACACTGCTTGAGAGTCCTGCACAGCCATCCATAGGGTTGTTCTTTAAAGCTTTTCTAGTAATCTGAGACAGAGATATGGTAAAAGGGAACACTTCATTGCTTATCACCTTGATCCGGGGTGGCTGTAAGGTGGAATGAAGGGACTTGTCTGGTTAGAACAGTTACATGGAATGAAGGTCATCACAGACACTGTAATTACAAAGGAATGGGAGATTTGATCAACCAGGTAGTTACAGATGGGTATGAGATGACAAAACTGCTTGGTGACTTTTGGTTGGGTACAAAGTAATTGATAATAGCTGAGAAGGAACCTTTGGTCGAGGTGTATGTTAACATTGGTGTAGGAGAGTTTTAGAGAGTGAACTTAGGAATGCTTCAACAGAAGGTCTCTGATAGTTTTCTCTGGATATTTCCCAGTGTTATGTGGTGCAGAGAGAAGTTAAGCTTGGTTAGGTGTTTATAGACATCTTGAGGAAGAGTAGATAGTGCAGGAAAGCTGGGTGGGGCATCAATCAAAATAGAGCCCACTTCAGGGCATACAGGAAAAAAATCATAATAATTAATCAAGAGAAACTGATGGGAAATGAAGAACTTGCAAATCAGAGACATCTGCTAAAGATGGGGGTAAAGCAAAGAATTACAATAGAGGGTGGGATACAAATTTTAATCAAATTAAGGGGGAAAAGGGATGTGGCAATACATTATGTGAAGTCAGTGGCATGTGAGGTTAAGTTAGTGAAAACCAGGCATGACCAGAGAGGTTGGAAAGCAAAAGTTGCACTTGATGGTCTTCTACAAACCTTAATAATAGGAAAGTTTTAGAAGGAGCATAAAATTCTGGATTATATATGGACAAAATTGTGACCTGGACCTTTGTATATAAACTTGCTTTCTGATTTACTGGGCACTACTAGGTGAAAGAGGGCTACAAAGGGTTGGTCCAAGACAGTTAAACGAAAGTATATTTTATCTGCTGCCATTCAGAGTAATTGCAATTGCAAGAGGATCTAGTTTATGGAAGCGGTTTCTTGACATTGTATATGTGTTTTTTAAAGCAGCATATTTAAATGAATCTAAGTGGTTGTTCATTCAACGTTACGAGGAGTGCAGCGTTTTAGTCACAAAGTGATGATAACTGAACAAGAAGTATCAGAACTCTTCTGAATTACCTTCAGTGTATAAAGGCAAAGTAGGGACTGACAGAGTGATGCAAAAATTGAGAAAAAACCTTATCAGTTAAATGTAATAGTTGAGACAAAACTCTACCTTTAAACAAAAGGAATAAAATCTTTTCAGGTACCATAAAAAGTGCTTTAAAACATGTTTCAAAAAACATGTATTGTTTTCTTAGCTCCAAGGTCAGTTAGGTGAGAGAAAGCAAAGAATTGGATTTAGGGCTCATTTCAGCAGAAGAAAGTATCAAGTTTGATTTAGCTCCTGTGTTACTTAACATGCTAGTGGTCTGCAAAACGTGTGGGGAAAGAGGGAGGTAGCAGCATTTCCCAGCTGACGCAAATGTGGTGAGTGCTTTCTTTAAAGTAGTGAGGTGGGGAAGGTGGGCAGCAATGTTTACACATAGATCTCTCTGCAGTTTTTCTGCTTTTGCACCTATATCTTACACAGGAGCTTCTGCAAAACAACACTGAGTCTTCTCCTACCATGGTGAAACACAATGATTACTGGTGGAAGGCTTATATTTATTTGTTTTGGTGCTGGATAGGTTATATTTATTGTCTATAATCTCACTGGTTTTCCTGGGCTAGAAAGTATTGCTTAAAATATTTTTGTATTCTACTGGAGCAGGACATCCCAAGTAGGTTAAAAATTTATATGAAATCTAAATTGTACAGGGACTTATTCTTGCACCAGTGAAGCTGAGGCAAAA
Source organism: Lichenostomus cassidix (assembly GCF_008360975.1). NCBI lineage: Eukaryota > Metazoa > Chordata > Aves > Passeriformes > Meliphagidae > Lichenostomus > Lichenostomus cassidix. Next base: position 26,052,628 of record NC_139488.1, read on the forward strand.
TTGCCTTCAATCATAACAGGTTCAAGACCTTTTATTAGTCACATTTTAACTCAATTGATGTGGTTAGAAATTGCATGTATGCTTTTTCTTCTTCTTTCAAACAAGTAACAAAAGCTGAATTAGGCTGCAGTGATGAAATCTGAATCATTTCCTCCTCAGACTAAACTTGCTAAACTGGTACAATCTGGAGAATGATGTAATGAGGAAAAAACCTGTTGTTTGTCTCTTGATACCATTCTTGAAAAAATCATTGCTACGTAATACAAATATAGTCATCACCTTTTATATCCTTTCACCATTGCTGATATTGGAATCCTTCCAAATAAGTAGCATTCCAAAATTGGCTGTAGCCTTCTTCATAGTTTACCTACTTAATTATAGGTTAAACAGGCTTATTTTTCTTCTATTTTTTTTCTCCTGCTTTTAAATAAAGCACTACAGTTTAAAAGGTTGTTTCAACAAGCTAAATAACAATATTTTCATTCATTGTTATAACAGCAATATCTATCTTTAATCTCATTTTTGCACTGATTTAGAGCTCCATAGTATCTTGGCTAGACTTCCTTTAGTCACGTATTGCTACAGTTTTGATGCTAAAATAAGAAACTGAGGAACTTGAATTATTCATGGGAGACTCCATTTAGGACTCACAGCTAAAACACACAGGAGTGTAAAAGTTCAGAGGTGGTGTTTTTTGGTTTTTGTTTGTTTTGTTTGATTTTTTTTTTTTTTATTAAAAGACAAAACGACTTGAACCAGCTGGGTAACCTGTGGTAAGCTATAAATTGTAGATGTCTTTAACAAAGATGATAGAGATGAGCCAATGTTGTATAAACTGAACACTCAAGTTCTTAAACTGTCTGGCACACATGCTTTCCCAGAAAAGTAATCAGCTTAAGGAATGAATTCTTTATTTCTGTTTATTTTGCTGTGATTGCCGAACTTATTTATCAGAAAATGAAGAGAGCTTGAAGCAAGATAATTTATATTATTTTTAAGCATGAACTCAAAATGAAAATCTTCTCTAAGTTTTACACAATGACAATTTAACTTTATGATGCATGTTTGTTATGTAACACAAGCCTTACACAGGCATTGCATTGCAGAAGTGATGAATTGCTTCCAAAGAGGAAAGGTAGCCTCCTGCATTTAGAGCCCAGCAGCAGGGGTCAGGAGATGCTAGTTCTGTTTCTTATCCTGCCTCTGATTTGATATATCACCATGGGAAAGTTTTTGAAAAAGACACTGGCCTTGATCCTGGAATAGGTGCTTTATGGGTAATCCTCTGAACAAACACTGCTTCTGTGCCTTTCTGACTCTAACAGAGGCTTCTATTCAAATGGAGCTCATTGGAGGAGTAGGGTGATGGTGAAGATACCCTCTTTGCACAGATGGAAGAAAAATCATAATACTTCCTTATGTAGCTGGGGAATTCGTTTTAGAGTATTCTGAGCTCTCGAAAGGGAGAGGCTTGTAAAGTGACAATAATAGATTTTAACTGAAGAGCAATCTCTGGTGTCAGAAATGTGAATAGACCTTATCAATGTGCGTGAAATGCCATGTAGGAATTTCTTGTGCAAGCTCTTCGTAGGGAAAAGATTTCCGGAGAATAATGAATTGTAGGTAGCTGGAATATTGTGTAGAGGCAGGATGATATAAAGCAGAAATGGGTGAGCAATTACAACAGATAAAATAAAGGGAATAGAGAGGCTGTTGTGGGAAATGGTGAAGTGTCAATCTTGCCTACAATAGAGAGACAGCAGCTTGTTACTTAAAGACAAAACAGACAGGGTTTTTCTTTTTTGTTTGCTTTGTGTTTTTTGTTTGTTTGTGTTTTTTGGCTGTTTTTTGGTTGGTTCGTTGGTTGGTTGGTTGGGTTTTGGGTTTTTTTTGTGAATCCCCTGCTCAATTTGGCATTGGTGTGAGCTTTGGGGTGGGGGGCGGGCTGTGTTTGGTTGTTGGTTTTTTTTTTTCATCTTCTTCTTGAATGTTCCAAGCCTTGCAAAGGTAAAGGAAGTTTTAACTGTAGAATTAAATTTTTGGCCTCACAAAACTCTTACAGCTTAAGGTCCAAGTAATTTGAACAGATGCAGAACTGAAACAAAACACCTTATTGTTAGACATACTTGGTGTGCTTATACTCCTAAGAGAGTGTTATCCAAAGGTGCTTTACCTCCCGAAGGCCTGATTCATTCCAGCAACAGGTTCATGCTGTAGATATTTTGCATGTACCACCATTATATGGTTGAGCATTCAGCTAAATCTATGTAATTGCTTCATACAACAGGAAAGAATTCTGCTCGTTCAGTCATGAATAGCACATATGCAAAGTCTTTCTTGGGAAAGGGTGATCAGCTAATCTGAATTTCTGCATGGCACAAGCTGTCGGGTGTCACTGTAATAATTATATTCTGCATTAGTCTAGTATGCTGTGGTACCAGTTGAGGAGTCATGGTGACGTTGGAGAACATCTTTCAGAGAAATATCAACCATTGCAGTTGTAAGTTGTTCCAATGGTTTAAAACTGGCGCTGCTTTTCTAGACTGAAGTTGTCTGACACTTACAGGGCTGAGTGTCAAACGTTTTTGAGATGTGGAGTTTTTCGAAATAGGTTTTTATGCCAATGAATAGTTGAAAATAATAATTTTAAGGAATTTATGGAGGAAGGAGTTGGGGAAGGAATGAAAAAAAAGACAGAGGTCACATCTTTACTTCATGTCCCCAGTGTCTGTGAAGACTAGGTGTCCCAGTGACTAGGGCATAAACCCAGGATTTAAGATACTCTGATGCAATTCCTTGTTGGGTAAGCGTTAAAACAGGAATTTGAAACTTGCTGGCTACTTGGGGCACTCTAGAACAGAACTGAACTGTTCACTGTGTATTTGAGAAAAACATATTAAATTAATTGCCAAGGAACTTGATGATATATTAGCAACAAACTTTTTTTATACCATGCTCTAGAATATTTTGCTAATGGGCTCAGAGGCTTTTACATAATCTTCTTTGTTTCATTTTCTAGAGGTGGGCAAAAAAAGGAAGTATTGTTATCATTACTTCTGCATTTCCCATGGCCCCAAAACCCAACTAATGACCAGTCTTGACAAGTTCATTTCTGTGGAAGACATTCTCTTACTTCCAATTCACTACCACCCACAGATGACACTTCACAAAATGTCACTGTTACATAATTGATAATCACTCAACAACTGAGAAAATGGAACTTGGAAAGAGGCAGCATTTCTGTGTCCAGAGAGGAAATTCTCTTTCAGCTTCTCCATCCCAGAGTGGATAAAGGTGAGTGTTCTATAAGTTAGGAAAAAGATAATTTTTGCATGGAGGCATCTTTCCAAAATGATGACCATTAAATTGAAAAAAAAAAAAAAAGAGAAAGAAATACCTATTTAATACTTATTAAATAAAGTGATGGTTATCTCAAATGAATCCTGCCTTCTGGAGAACAAAGACCTTAAGAAAATCTAAAGCAAGCATTCCCTCACAGGGGATGCAATATGCTGAAGGGGAATCTTGACAAATTTCAGTGGTGTATTAAAGCTGGGACACTGGAGACAGGAAGTGTGAAAGATATGTTTTTCCCTCAGGTATTATATATGGATAGTTCCACTGTAACTGGACAGTCATTATAATTGTACAATCAATCCTACTGGATTCCTAGGTGAAGGGTGCAGTTTTTAATAAACCCATCTCTTAAGGCTCAATCTTTTATCTGCTGCACAGAATAACACATCTGGCACTTTCCCCCACCCCCATCTCTGGGTAAGACTGTTAAAAGCATGTTGGAATGGAAGATGTAATTTCTTTAGTCTGTGATGTATACACCCGATATCAATTAAATCAGTGGCTCACCTGCTGCCATTCACAGAAAGCCTGATGGCAGCCTGAGAAGGCCCCAATAGTTGCACAGAAAATCAGGTGTGTGTGCAACATTTCTGTTGCCCCATGAGTGAGCTGTTCCCCGGTGTGCAATGAGCAGCAGCAGCACCAATGGAAGAGAAGGGGCCCAGTTTGCACCCCAGAAGTACAAGTGACAAGTACTGCTGTAATTAAGGAAGGAACTTACATAGCACTTTTACACTGATATTTCCAAACTGGCATCCACATGCACTTCCAATTCCTCTCATTTATTATTGAGGCTCCTCACAGCAGTGTACGGATTCCTTCCACTTCCCCCTGTGCTTGCATTCGTCATATGCATGACACCTTGGAACTGGTGTATGCATCCGTGATTTGTGCTGTGATTAACACATTATCAGCTTCCCCTTTCTTGTTAGCTAAAAATAGTCCTGGCTATCCCTGCTAGTCTGTCGCTCAGGTGATGGAGATGGAGGCTGCAGGAACCTTCTGTAGCATTTGGCAGTCAGGTCCATCTATCTCATGCGTTTCCCAAATCTTTCCTTGATCTCCTGGCATGGGTAATGGTTCAGTGTTATTTTTTGATGTCCCTTGCTCAAAGAATTGGAAGAATTTCCAAAACCTATATTTACAGCCTACCTTTTCTTCCCTTTCTGATGCTTTCATGAGCACCAGCAGTCTCTCTGTGTCCCATTCCCTGCTTGATGCCCACACAAAGCAAGGCAGGCTCAGTCCCTTCCTCCTGCAATGCTGCCTGTTGTGGTTGCACCACACAATTTTACAAACAAAACAGAAAAAAAAATACCCAAAAGAGTAAAAGCACCAAAAAGAGTGCTTGTCATCTTGTATGACTAAAAAAAGGCCCAACAATATTTTTCAGAACCTTTCCTGGGATATTCAGCCGTGGGGTATATGCAAGCAGAGGAAGGTTTTGGGAAGTAATGTATTTTGGTTTCAGGTTAAACTTGTATTTTAAATAGACATTCTGGAAACAGACCTTCAGGTTGGTGCAAATATGAGGAGATTAAAATATTAGAGATCAAATTAGCCTCAGAATTAAAATCTGCCTATGTGCATTTCTTTCCTTACCCCAGGCACTTGCCTCTTGAAGCTTCAAAATCTTGAACTATTTGCAAAACAGAGCACTATAGAATAATGAATGCCTATGGTACAGAAATATGAATTCCTGCCACTTCTGTTCCATGCTGTTTGCTGTCTCCAGAGTAAAAGCTTCTATTTCAGAGCTGTGTCAAGAACCATGAAGCGTTATAGCCTGACCAAGCATCGACCTAGCACTAAGCAAACTCTGAAACCCTAGAGACAAGTCAGTGGAGAGATTGAATAAACTTCTCTTAAAAATGCTGTCTCTAAACAGTGGCAACGGTAGCACAATTTTGTTGCTTCTCAGGTTTTCTTCGATTTCTGACTTATTTTAACTTTGCATTTTTTTAAAACAATTTATGCATCTTATTTTAGTAATTTTGTGCCTTCATGAAGAATTATATGCAGTCCTCCACTTGTTAATGTTTCTAAACCTTCCAAAAAAACTGGGTCTTTCATTTTTTGACTTTATATTCCATTGTCTTATCTACTCCATCCCAGAATCTCCTGCACATCTTTCAGCAAGGAAGAAAAATGCATTTGGACCTATTTCTGAAGCCTGTAGCAATAACAACTGAACATGAATAAATCAACCAACTAACTGATTGTTTGACCACATGCATTAATATGATGCTAGGTGTCTATTTTTACACATATATAGAAAATATTAATGTCTGTGAGCAGAATAGCTGCAGCTACTTCTACTTAATCTAGAAGTTGCTGAATTAGAAATGTCCAATTTCTGTGATGCTTCAAAGGGAGGTATTTACTTTAAGTGTCCCAGCTGAGGTATCTTCCTACAGTCCGCCTCAAATTCTTTTCCCACTGTTTGTGGCTCAAATGTTGCTATGAATGTGTAGCAGGTGGCAGCCTAAGGTTTAATTTTCAGAAGTTTTTGAGACTGTAAAAGGTCACTGTTGCAGTATGATCTGACCCTTTGCATGCAAAGTCCATGGGATGGCATCTAGTTCAGTAACTAAATTAATTAGAATATCAGTTTTGGAAAAAATACTTAAACCTGATCTTGTTGTTGAAAGCAACGAGATGTGTTGCTTGCTGCCTGGTGTTTTACACTATTTTGGGACAATATCTGTTGTTTAAAGTCTTGCACAAGGAGGGAGCAAGCTTGGCATTGCTGCAAACTGACCCAGGGGAAGGTCCTCTGCCCTGGCAAAGCTGGTGTGGGGAGACAATGCACTGACAAGGGAACGTGAATTTTTCTGTATGCTCAAAGTCTTCCCAGCCACTTGGCATTTGTTACAAATGTGTGTTTGAAAGCTGTTTCAGATGTTTCAGTCCCTCTTCTCTTCTTTGTCTTTAGGTTCAATCCTCATTTCCCCTTGTCAGTGCAGCATCCAGAACACTTGAAGACCCCCACTGGGAAGTGCGACTGTTAGTTTTGTGCAATTGTACTTCTTTTTGTTTTTCTCTAGAAGGAAAACAATGCAACTTCCTAAAGCATACATTTAATCTGTTTGTGGGTACTGTGCTTTATTTGTAATTTAAAGGAAGATGAAAGAAGAATAGTTGTGCTTGACATAAAAAGGGGTGTGATTTGAAACAGTTTTCCTGAGTTTGGGATGTACCAGGTGCAGATGTGTGTGACAGGGAAGGTAAATCCCAGGTTTTGGGGTAGATTTGAAAAGAGCATTATGTACAGACAGAGCCTTGGAATGATGTTTTTCTTCTGTTTGCGCTTCCTTTGGGACCTGGCTTGAACAAATACGTAAGACCCTGAAAACTTTCAAATAAGGTTAAATGCATGTGATCTTATGCTCCAGGGATGAGTGGAATTAGTTGTGCAAGTAGGTTTTTTTCCTTTTCTTTTACTTTTTTTTCCCTTAGTTTTTACTTCAGAATGCTTTGAGTTGTGGCCATGTGTGGGTGTATGTCACTGGACTACAGGGCTGTTTAAAGTCAGTAGGTCTGTGGGCCATATCTACATTTAGAGTCAGTGCCACATGGCAGAGCTGGCTCCCACCAAGCAATCTGGCTGAATCTGATTAAACAATCCAGATATTTTTCACACCTTATATGTCCCCACCAGCTAGACAGGTTTATCGTATAGCAGTTCACTAATGCCCCCAGGAAATCACTTGCTACTACTAAACATATTTTGCATCCAACTTTAGTCTGTTGGGTATTCAGTTTTGTTATGGAAATGAAAATTTTAATAGCTAGTGAATGGGTCCCTCCACTCTCTGTCATGAAAGCAACCATGATAACTTCATGCAGTAAAGCTTCACTTTGGGGATGGGGGAACACCACTCTTGACATCCCTGAGCAACAAAAGGCTCCACAGGGCAGCATGTAGCACACAGGGAGAACAGGAAAACGGCTAATCCCAGCCAGATCCCATTGCGGAACATCTTACTATCTGGCTAATCAGGATAAGTGCTGAAAAGCTCTGAGTGTGATGTCAGATTTATTTCACGATGAACAGGGAAGATCTCTTGATCCTCAAACACTTCAAGTAAAAGTTAAAAGGGGGGGTGTGAGGTGCGGGGGAGGAGGCGGAAAAAAGATATTGCGCTTTTTTTCTTTTTTTTTCCAAGTGTGATGAACTGTTTTCTCCTCTAAGTGTTTTAAATAGCGGCAGTGTGAAAATTACATTTGCTTTGAATAATTGCTAGCGTTTTTCCCATTGCAGTCCTTCTATCTGGAAGCTTTGTATCTAATATTGCTCTTGCCTGAAACTCGGAGGAGCAGTGTGAATGGAGCGGCAGGTCCATTTTTAAAACAAAAAATATTTTATAATACTTTATTTGCTCAACAGTTCTATGCTGTGGCAACACAGGCTTACGCAGCACTTTATAAGCGTAGGCCCCGGTCCAACAAAGGCTTATATCGCGTATGTTTAACTTTATGCTGACTCCAAAGGGAATATCATGTGTGATACGGACTGTAGGTAAGGCCCATTTCCTGCCCTGAGCAGCTTGCAAGTGAAATAAGACAAGACCCAGAACAACCGTGCACGAGTAGGAGTCTTGAACAGGGAAAAGATCCAGCGGAAAAAAACCCACTTGGAGGGCTTTTAAAGAGGGAGGAGGAAAAACATGGATTTTTCATATTGTGGGTCAAGGGCAGCGAGAGAGGGAGCTCACAGGTGGCAGGGAGACCTTGTGGGAGGACAAGGCAATGGCTGAAGACTGGAGGCTCTCTTAGGCAGTGGGATGCAGCATAGTAGAAGGCCTAGTGCAGTCTCTTGGTTTTATCTGTTGACTAAATAAAACTGGTTGACACTTCAGGGCATTCATTTTTATTCAGTCTAATGAATACTGTCAAATCCTGAGAACAGCTTGTGGAATTCATACATAATTGTTTCACTGATGAAGAAACCGAGGCAGGGAGACTAATGATTTTCCCAAGGCCACAGAAGGAACATCATAATTAAAAAAAAAAAATTCACTTTCCCAGGCCTGGGCTGTACCACTATTTCATCTCTGAACAGAGGGCAATATTTACAGAGGTGCTGTACTCTCATTTTTAACTGATTTAGGCATCCCTAGGAATTTAAGTGTCATTGAAAGGCAGTGCTATTCCTAAAAGGCTAGATCAAATTTAAGAAAGAAATTTAGACACCTAAAGATGCTGGAAAAGGTTATCTGATGTCTGAAAAGAACATCTGACAGGAAATTATCGACACTTTATATCACAGACATAGCTGGGCTGAATTGTGTTCTGCTGAAGGCAAGTGGATCTGATCTGCTACAACTTGCTGAAACAAAAAATCCTGATTAACACCCACCTTGGCAATCAGTTCTAGCAAGTGTCCTGCTTTACTACTTTGTCTTAGGAGCCACAATACCCAGGCTTGTCTTAGCATATAGTAGCACTTCCTTTTTTTCCTCCTCTACCCATCAGTTTGGAAATCAGGTTCTAGTTGGCACCATCTTCCTCTTGTGTGGGTAACACTAGGAAAAAATGATTGTTAACTGTAGATACTCTGTTTAGGGAAAACAGAATCTTTTCCCAAGGATATACATCACTTTCCAACTTAGTCATGTGCACACCCAAGCCTGTGCATGAACTGCATTTCTGTTGCGTGATGCACACTCCCATTTCATTCAGGTGGAGTCCTGGTACTATCTAATAAATATCTGCTTCTAATTATTTTGAAGAATATGCTCTGAATCACCTGCTGTACAGCAATATGTTCAATATGTAAACAAATTCCCTTAAAACCACTGTGTGGATAAGCACTTACAGGAGCTGCAAACAGTATGCAGGATAAGTTGTTTGGAGAAAGCTTCTACCTGTTTGAGCAGAAAGATTGGCTGAATGATTCACTCTCAGGTGACCATGCCCTGCCCCAAGTTACTGCAGGGTTTACTCTTCCCTGGGACAAAGTCCAGTGATGCAGGAGGAGAAGGAGGTGCAGTAAAAGGGGTTTAGCAGAGGGAAGACCTCTGGCATGTGTGGCATAAGCATCACTGCTAGTTTTAGCTAAAGGTTAGGGAAAGCACAGTCTTATCTGCAGCCCTGCGTTCATTTCTGCCTTTGCTTTGCTGAATTAGAAATATCCTTTGGTTGCAGCTTTACTCATAAATCTGCTGGTTTCAAGTGGGGATCAGGTACGTTCAATCAGGAAAAAAATTACATGTCTTGCTGCCTGTGTCCAGAGAAGGGGCCACATGATCTGCAGCTGAGATATGGGACACCTGTGCATCTCTTGCATTTGGACATATGGGAGCTCTACCTGAGCAAGCCTTTTGAAACTGGGCCCTAAGTGTTTGAGTGAATCCTTATGTTATGAAAGGTCCCTGTGTAGTGTCCTTTGGGAAAGGGCTTAGTGTGCTCATTTGCATCTCTATACCCAGAATGCTTTTCCAGCTCATTGCTGTTTCATAGTCGCGCTGGTGTCAGTTCTACAGAGCAGCTGAAAATGGCTTGATGTGCTTCTGCATGCTGCTACTTTCCCTCTGGAGAAAAAGAAAGGATGTCTGTGTGGAAGGGGAGGATGAAACAAAATGTGCCTATCTTCCCCACAGCATGGGTAGTCTCCTGGCCACCCAAACAACCAGCAAGTGCTGCTAAGAGGACAGATGCTGGTACTCAAAATCTTAAGCTGCCTGCAAATATCATCGCACTCCCAGGCAAAGGCGCAGCTGTGTGAAATTGTGAACCTTTAACGTGATCCCACCTCCCTGCCACAGATAGTTCGTGGCAGCTTGGAGAAGTGCTGAGGGTCTGGAGATGTAAAATCCTGACTCTTGTGTGTGTTATAGGGATGGAAATATGGTAGATTCAGCACTGAAACATCAAACGTGGCAATTGTGAGTGAGTCTGTTAATGTTAAAAGCTCTGGGGTCAGGTGTGAGGGCTGCAAAGCATCCACTGTGCTGCAGAATGAGAGGTCAAATGGAAAAGAGGCTGGCCAAGTGGTCATCAATTCTCTTCCCTGACAGGCGAGGGCTGTGCCCTGCAATGAATATACTGGTTAAAGACATATCCTTGAAGATTCAGCATGTAATGATTTGCAAGTTGTAGCCTGAGATAACTCAGAGGAAGTACTATATAAATGTCAAGCTACTCCTAATATATTGGTGATGGTACTATGCACTGGTGGTGGTACTTTTTCAAGGAATTGTCACTGAAGTAAAATTAACATGCAAAAGATATGGCAAATCTACTAGCAAATTATGTAAATATTTTGCAAGGGGCAAACTTTCAGTGCCAGGCGTGAAAATTGGGTCACAATTCCCATTAACAATTACACAGCCTGCGTGCCTAATTTTCCAGGCACCATGCTGAAAATTCACCCCACGTTATGGAAGCAATTAATGGCTTAAAATTCTTTTTAGGCCAGTAAATGTGTAGAAGTGTTGATAGCCTTTTCTGTGTGGCATTTAATGAGCTATAATCTGATAACTAGATTAGATTGTTCTCTCATGATATCGACAAAGATTGCTTTATATCATTATTATTGCTATTTAAATACTACAGCAATGCCAGATGCAGGGATCAGAGCCCTGTTGCGCTAGGTGCTGTACAAATATCTGTGAACATGTGGTCTCTTCACTGAAGACAGATATAATAACTACTTTGCTATTCTGGTCTGCTTAGGCACCAGGGAAATGCTGAAGGTTCCCACACAGTATGAATCTATTAAAAAGATAATCTGAAGCTATTTTGGTTTCTCATATAGAGGATTTTTTTTTCCCCATTTTCAATGCTTACACATGACTTTCATTAGCATTAAATGTGTGTGGAGAGAGAATTGCTCTTAATGTTTGTAGCTTGGTATCTCTTCCTTTCATATCAGTTAAATCCCAGCGAATATAACTGTTTAGTAATTGTCTGGTATTTAATTAAAATACAATAACCCCTTTCCAGAGACGCCAGTTGTGAATCTGGTGGCCCAGTCATAAAGATGCTAATTTAATGAATATTCATAAATCATGAATATTCATAGAGTGTCAGGGATGTTCTTTTGTACCCTGCTGCTATGCCAGGTCTCGCTGGCACAGCAGACGGCACATGTTGAAGGAGCTTTGCTCCTAGGGGAGAAGAGAAATATTCACGCTGGAGCAGGACGAGTGTCTGGGTGTAACTCTGAGTGGAGGCGCTGGGAGGAGAGGCGACGGCTGGCGAGGAGCGCATCCGACCCGCCAAGTGGGATGCGCAGTCTCGATGTGGCTACCAGGTGGTAGGATGCATTCCTCCTCAGTGCTATTGGTGCTTTTATAGCTGATGTATCGCTCTGGTGGAGAGGTCATGGTCAACCTTTGCAGTCACAGTGGCCACAGCTACCACTATTACCACCTGAGCAGAGCCTGTGTGCTGGGATTCCCAGTTATTCTTGCCCTGGCCAGGCTGTACATGGGGGAAAAGGCACTGTAGGAAGCTGCCTTAAAGCACTTCAGCCTGCTCCAGGTGGCAGGTCTGATGTGCCCAAGACTATGGGGCTGAGTGGGGTTCATGCAGGGGAGCCTCTCTTATCTAGGATGTTCCAGGTTGTTCCTTGTACTGGGATCTTCCCCCAGGGTTTCCAGGGATTTGGCATCCTTCTTGGTCAGTGACAGTGACCCTGCTTGACACTGATGTTGTAGCCAAATATTTCTTTAACTTTGGGGTGTGTAGGGAAATTTAGTGGTACATCTCTTTATTAGTCAAAAAAAAAAAAAAAGAAAACAGGTTCCAGAAAATTGTGTTTTATCCTGTCACTTGAGATACTGCAGAACAAAATCAGTGTCCCTCCACAGCCTCACAAACTCTATGCTTTCCTTGTGACATGTTTTTAAAGAAACCGAGTGTTTAACCTAACCCTAGGAATCCCAAATATGCTGTCTAAGAAGTAGGCAAGGGAGCCAGCCTTGTATTCGTTGCTTCTACAGGTTTCAGTTGCCCCCATACTTCCAGGTTGATGGCTGAAATATGCTTGAATGCAAATGCTGCACGCCCTTATGGTGCCTGTGTGATGCCAGTGAGGCGCTTTGCTGCAGCTTCACGTTGTGAGGCGCGTACCTATGGGTGCGGAGCAAGCCCGCTTCTCACCCCGCCGCACACTGCTGGGATGCAAATTTGTTCTTGTGAAAAAATGTCAGCGCAGAGAGTTGAGCTGTTTGCTTTGGCAAAGTGTAGAGCAGGAGTGAGCACCCGTCCCTCTGTCCGGGCTGAGATGTCGGAAAGTTTACGAACCCTGAACAACACTGGTGCCCTGAGTACCCTGCTGCCTCTTCCCTAGGACCACTGCAGCTCTCAGGCTCTGTCTTTGTGCAAGAGATCTTTGCAACCCCCCTATAAACCCTTCAAATGTGTTTGCAAAAACTGGCAGGGAAAGGAGAAGGGAAGAAGAGCTGCCGGTGCTATCCAAGAGAGCTCTGTTTTCTCTGGTAATTTATTTCTGCTAATACACTTCTCTAATAGCTGCCGGCTCCAATCTTTGCTTACATAAACGCTTATTTAAAGCTCTTACGATCAAATCATTCATCTGGACTCAAACTCGCTTCTAAATTTGTGCATGTAAATTTTATTCATGGGCCCAGCTGTGTTCGTGCCGAATTTGCATTTGTGCATATGAATGTGTTGTTTTTTCCCTCTGTCAGCATACAACCACAGGCTGCAGCTGAAAATATGGACCTAGATTTCAAAAATTTTAATGACCGTACACTGAAAGTTTTTGTTCCTTTCCCCGGAGCTGGTAAACTTGTCTGCATAAAGCCTTATCTTTATCCTTTGCTTTAGGGAGCTTGGTTGTGTATGTGTCTGAAGACTTGCTTGCACGTGGTGTTCAAATAAAAAATGAGACTTTGTTTTGCCAATATGGGTATTGACATTAAAGGGCAATTAAGTTTTTGTCTTGCTTTTTATGCAACTAATCCTTCTTTCCTTCCTTCCTATGTTTGTGCCACCTCAGCTTGCCTATCAAAAGGTTGTTCTGAGAAGAGCTGAAATTTATTTTGTTCATGAGGGGTGGCAGGGCAAGAAATCAATGCACTCTAGGCTGGGAGGAAAAATACCTTTCTGCCTCTGTAAACAGTGTAAATAAATTCAGAGAAGGAAACAGTAAATCAGTCTTGCAGAGCAATTTGGATATCTGATGTATGCAGCATGAGTAACCCCACATCATGTACCACCAGGAGTGTGAAGCAGCCGTGGTCCTGCAGGTTCCCCACAACTGTTATTCAGAAGGATCTTACAGGATTCTCTTCCTGATGCTCTGTGTAGAGAATTGTGGTGAGCATTTGCCTTCTGCATGCCCCATTCATTACAATGCTCCTTCCTTATTGTCCAAGAGTGGGAACCCAGTTAAATAGGGCTCTAGTAAAAAGTTGTTTAAAAAAATTGGAGTAATTTCTAACCTTTAAGTGGTTTACAAGCTTGTTAAAAATCAAGAACCTTTGCAATCTATTGGGTACAAAAATATTGTAAACCAATTTGAGGATATTAAAACTCACTCCAGTTCTTCTGAAATGAGTAAACTGAAAGGTAGCATAATCCTGAGTAGAGCATATAGTTGAGAAGATCCCAAGCACTTTGCATGTAAGTGCTCTTCTGAGAGAGATACTGTTTTACATAAATTGTTCTCTACCTTTTCATGTGGCATAGACTATTTCTATGGGGATGGGGTTTAGGTAACAGTGTAGTTTTACCCTGGGACATGGTAAGTCACAAGTTGTTCTAGACAAGTGAAGATGTTTATACATCTTCAGCGCTAAAGTGCTGCGTACGAGCTGTAGGCACTGGGAGTGAAAGGCATAAAGAGGTGAAGACCCCAGCATCATCTTTTGTCATTATAATTCTCTCCTCCAATGAGGGCTATTGGGTACTCGTAGTTTTTCTAGAGACTGGAAGGAAATGAAGGAGGTACTTGCTGATCCTGTGGGAGTCTGAGGGTATTTAACTTCCTTTGGCATCTGACAAGGCTGTGGGAGTTTCAGATGATGATGACCAATAATGTCACAGGCGTGTGTTGCAAACACACTTCCCCTCCAGTAGCTTTTGGAAAGCTGTAGCCGCAGTGATTAGTGATTAAATGACAATTCTGGAAATAATGCTAATTCTACTTCTTTTACTGCTTAGGCTGTGCAAGATAAACAATTATATCAGAAATATGGTATAGGAAGTTGGGCAATTCTACACTTGAACAGTGACTCTGCATTTGAGATGCAACCCTGCTTTTATTTTATTACTATTTTACATTATCTTTTCGGTTTTGTTTTGGGAGGGATTTTTTTTGTGGCATGCTGAGCAGTAGCCTGTTTGTGCTGACTTGACGGTAGTGCAGAGGTGTGATGTCCAGGCAGTGGCATTGCATGCAGGAAAGCATGAAGGGTGGAGTGAGAATTCCTTTTCATCACAACTTGCACCATGCCAAGGGCTGCCAAGCATCTGGGATATCCCCTGCCTCGTGTTTTTGTGCTTTCACAATTTTGGAGCAATGAGTTATTCCTTGAAATGAGACCAGTTATCCCTTCAGTGAAGCCTCTCCCAATAGGATAAGGTCCCAGACCTGTGACCTCTGCAGACAACATCTGAGTTGTGCTTAGTCACAGAAATACTCTAAAATTTGTCAGTGCGACTAATTGGAGTTCTAAGATTTCATTATGAAAGCTTTAATGAAAAAAATTCCAGTGAGATGTATTTTACATAGACTGCTCATACCCTTTTGCTTAATAATCTAAAATAAAAGCATATTTAAGGAGGGCCTAATTACATATTTATTCAATGTTCCTAACTTAGATAAGGATTTCTATGGGATGTCTTCACCCAGAATATTCCCCAACTTCGATTAGGAACAAAAGATAATCTTCAGAAATCAACATTTTCTGCTTTAGAATCCAGTAGTGCTTGTTTCAAGAAATAGTAGTTACAGAAGGGAAAATGACAGTCTCTTTAACATATACTTAAGTATGGTAAGTGCAACGATGAAAGCAGACATAAGGAGTGAGAAAGATATAAATGGAAAGATTAATGACAGCATTAATTTATTTGCATCTATCATGGAGAAGTTATTTGCAACATAAAAAAGTAGCAGTTTGTGAAAGGCACTGTAGTAACTTAATTCTCATCTGGGTATTAAACTTAATACGTGTAATATTTCTACAGTTTCACCTGCCTCCCTTCCTTTTTTGTTCTCTGCCTTGGAATTTACAATGCCCTTTTGTGTTCTTATTCATGGGGTGGTGAGCAATGCTTTGACCTCTTTTGCACTTTAGACATGAAGCATGTGCCTTACCTTGTCTGATGAGCACAGCCGTCTTTACAGCATTTAAAGGAAAAAAAAATCATTTGTGCAAGTGGATAATGCAAATTATTTCTTGGAAAGTATTGCAGAACACAGTGACTATGGGGTATTCTCATTTGTGTTGCAACTTCCTTTTCGCTCGGTATCCAGGCATGAGTTCACTTGGGTGCTCGAGGGTTGTGTTTCCTGCCCTGTAAGCCTGTCTGTGTGGTGAACGAGGTCTGCATGTCACCTGGAGGGGCCACAGCCCTGTGGGTGCCCTTGGACCAGGGCAGCAGCTGCTGCACTTTCTGCCATGGGATCCCTTTGCAGTTTCAGGTAGCAAACCTGTAGTAAGGATCAGTTCGATGCCAGCTGACACAAAGAGGAAAATTGTGTTTCTTTGAAACTGCGGGGGCTGGGCAGGAGGAGCAGAAGAGTTATTAGACTGACACAGAGTAATTGCCGGAAGCGGAATTTGGCCAAGCCTCGTGGTTCATGCTGGGAGCACCTTATGCAGTTTATATTACAGTTATAGATTTTTCTTGTGATATCGCTTACCTTAAATGACCATTGCCTCCTTAAATGACCATTGCCTGAAAGACAGCACATAATGAGATAATGTTCATCCTGACACCTTCCTGGTTAATGGCTCAATGTTCACTCAGGAAGAAAAATTCACTCTGACCAAATTACCTCTACAACAGTCTGATGCCTTTTTTTTTTTTTCTTAGAGGGCTTATATCCAAGTACTGTCCAAACTTCAGGAACAAATCTCACATGTTCACAGTCTGGTTCAATACTTTGCAAAAAGAGACAGCCCATTAAACAAATGCACAGGATTGTCTTGGCTCGATATTTATTCATTGTTCAAAAATTTTAAACCAACAGAGGTTCTCCTGCATTTGGAAAAAGATGATCTTTATGATAAATAATAGCTTTTCCTTGAAAAAAGGTGAACTTGAGTATCAATTCCAAAAGACCAAACTGTTATGGCAGTGAGGCCATTAGGCTGCAATTTGTCTTACAACAGATGTTGTAGAGTCTTGTCACTTCGAATGCTAAAACAGATGGGATATACACTTGAAAATGTACTAGAAGTATTTAATTTCCTTTCCAGCACAGGAGATTTCTTCTCTCCGAGGTCTTTGATGCTCTTTGCCTGTTTGTTAAATCCTGTTGCATTGGTTGGTATGGTTTAATCTCCTTGGAAATCTTTGAGTTTGTGTTCTAATGCAATTACTTTTGAATTGCTTTGGTTTTGCCAAATGAGATATGATTCCTTTTCAAGCTGACTTTTTACTAGCCTCTTTCAAGTTCCTTTGTAAACTTGCTATTATCACTACGGACAAAACTGTGGAGGTGACACAGTATCTGGCATTTTTTTCAACAGTTAAGAGTAACATTAGCCAAATGCATATTATATATGTCTATGTATTAAAAAAAACAAACCCTAGGTAATCTGTGATACTCATATGGACTTTAGATTAGAGGCTACCATGTACATTGTGAGGTTACTGTTGTTTGCCATAACTGTGATTTCTCATCATCTGCAGGAAGACTCAGCTGTCTTCATTGGACTCCATATCAGGTTTTCTAATCCAATGCAGATGCTTCTTCAAAGTCTGGGGATTATCAGGCCAATCCCCAGATGAACTGGGAAGTTGTTAAGTGAAAATGACAGTCCTATAGTGGTGAAGGAGCAGGGGACTAAAAACTTTGAATGATTCCCCCCAAGACACATGATGGGAAATTTGGAGGGCAGGTATTGACTTTCATGAGCTGGCCTTGGGCGCTTAACCCGCGAGTGCTGAATAGCAGATTTTACAGACACATCCATGTGTGTGTGTACATTTCATAACATATAACCAATTTTCTCCTTTAATCAACTTTCCATGTAAGACTGGTATTTGTTTTCATAAGTCAAAGGAAAAGCCCTGATATTACCACATCAGTTTAATTCTTGCTCAATTGCAAGATGCAGGTAATACTTTGACCAAATTTGCTTTATGAATATCAGTGTTTAGATATCTATCACAAAGTTCAGTACCTTTAAAGTGATCTGTGCTGGGGCATCTTGGGTCTTTCTCAATAAATTAAGGAAATGCATTGGCTGAGTCAAATGGCACTCTTATTTTCAGCTCCTGAGAGATTTTTAGTGTGCATGTATTTGGAATCAAATCTAGAAGGGAAGCCCATCAAGAATGCAAAGGACCATTCATTGTCTTGGGCTTGGCAGCTTCATTTTCTGAGCTCTGGAAGGAAAGCCATGAGTATAGTAGATCATAAATGTTTTTACTTTTTCATTTTCTTTCTGGGCTAGTGATAACAATATTTGAAAGCAGTAAATAAAAGCTTTTTTAATTCTTTTTCTTTCTGACTATTTTAATGAACTCATTTTCCAGAGGGAGTAAGACCATGGAGCACCTGTTAATGATTCCTTCTGTCATGCTATTGATGCTCTTCTTTCACTCCCACCTCACCAGTTTAACTTGAAGTTTTGTAATTTGAGGATAAAAATCAGGCTATTATAGGCTTTGTGCTGACATGAATTTGTACCTTAAGTGGATTTCCTCAGCATAATACTAAAGTAAAAAACAATTACACTATTTTTCATGTAGTTGCATCTTTTGGAAACAGAATACCCCGAGGGCTGTTCCAATGCATTGAGCTGTTTGGTGAGAATGTTGAGTAAGAATTCAGAAGATAATTCCTGAGCTAAGATGGAGGTGGTGAACAAGATATCTTTCATGTACCTATTATGGTTTCCAGTTCTCATGGTGCTGCATCTTTATTTCCGTATTCAGTTTCCTGGCCTTGGAGGGGACTTTTGTGGGAGGGGTTTGGGGTGTGGAAGTTACCATTTCATGGAAATGACAGCTACTCCCAAATTTAATTTG
This sequence comes from Lichenostomus cassidix, assembly GCF_008360975.1. Lineage (NCBI taxonomy): Eukaryota > Metazoa > Chordata > Aves > Passeriformes > Meliphagidae > Lichenostomus > Lichenostomus cassidix. The sequence goes on from NC_139488.1 coordinate 26,071,168, forward strand.
CCCTCCAGCTGCATGTATGGGAATGTGGTCTGCTGCTGCTTCCCCCCCTCCCTGCTTTTTATTTTTTAAGGTAGCTTTTTCTTGGCTATTATTTAAAAGGGTAACATAATTTGAAGTAATAAAAGACTTCAGAAACTTTATACATCACATTCTTTAAAGTATACTCAACTAGAACAAAACTACCACCTCAGGACATTCAGTCATCCTCAAATTATTTGTTTATTAAATAAAATATCGATCTCATGTTTGCATAAGCTTTTTACTGTCCATACTTCTTCCATGAAGTTTTTTTAATCATCTACCATGTAAGTCAAGTAGTAATTCAGTTGTGAAAGCTTTACATGGCTAAAAAGTTATGTTAAGAATTTATTAGCAGTTTAAAGTGATTCTGTTAGTAAGATACCATGTACTTGAAGCTGATATGATTTGTGTACGATAAAAAGAACTATGGGAAGAGTAAAATTGTGTAAGGTTACCAAGGATTCAGCTGAAGAGGGTGAGGTTTATACGGAAAAAACTGAAGGCCTTTTTTTCCCCTCAGTTAAGTAGTTAAAACAATTTGAACACCAAATTTAAAATGAGAAAAGGAATTGAAAAGCGCATGTCCATGCAATCTAGAACCTATTGATAGCTTGCCATGTAAACTTTAAAGGTGACTTCTGTAGAAGCCATTTAGCCTGAAGCAAAACGTCTAATTTTGCCTGAACCTCACAAAATAAGTGACTTAAAATTGAAGTACAAATGGCAGTGCAGTTTGCTATTTCTTTTAATATTGCCTGCATAGCAAGAATACAAAAGCAACTACGTGCGAAAAACACTTCTCTGCATTCTAAATATAGCAGCGCCCACTTGAATGAATATTTCATACAAGAATAACCTATATAAAAGGAATAAATGCAGGCAGCAGTGATATTGGTAGGATATTGTTTTTAGATGGAACAGCTTTTAAATGAGTAAATGAATATCTAATAAAAGCACTAAATCCTTGTATGAATAAAAGTCTGATAGACCTGTGTTTTGTTGGCTACTGGCTAGAGAACTTAAAACAGGGACAGTATTCATAAACTTCACTCGAAATAAACAGGAAAGTAAGAACGTGTACATGTTTCTCTAGCTTAGACTTTTTATTGCAGCTGACTTGTTCAGCTGTGATGGGATGCAATAAAAGGAAGATGTAAACATTGCCCTGTTGTGTACAGAGTCCGGGACGGGTCAGGCAGCAATGCCAGGGAGGAGCCACGGGGTGAGCTGCCTCTCCTCTGGCAGGGGAATGGAATGTTCTTTGGTGGTTTTGGTCTAAATCTCTTTGAGGAAATATCCAGGGTCATGTTAGGCAACTGCGTTCCTTCCCAGAGGTTCACTCGCCTGGGGTCCTGCAAGGATTCAGGCTGCTCCACTGACACACATTACGCTGGCACGGGATTACTGAGGAACACAGTGTGGGACGCGCTAAGTGCAAAAATTGCACCAACCTTTACATTTCCTCCACCACCTAGCTCAGATGCTCCAGTTATGTCTTGGAGGATGTTTGGAGCATAAAACTGAGAGTGCTGGCAGGAACTTGACACAACAAAATGAACTGAGCGTTAGGCTCAGGCCAAAGGGACAAAGAATGCTTGAGCCTGCCCTGACAAGGATCACATTTTGTTCCCTTTGTGCAAGCTGGAGATTTGCTGAGTTCCTGCTAGGGAACCTGCTTTATAACTCTTGAAGTTGATGGGATTGGAGGGGGTCAGTGGGGAAGCACCTGCTATGTGAGATGGACTGAAAGGTTAAAGCTCACACATTTTTGACCAAATGTCTTGAATTTGATACTGCAGCCTCACAAGGGAGTATGAAGGAGAAGTGGGATCGATGGTGAGCATTGAATAGATAATATAAAAGAAAGGTGAGGACATATCCTGAGGCCCAGACTGTGAGGATGAAGAAGAGATCTCATGAAAATTATGTATAGAGATAAATGGGCCTATAATCTATTGCAAAAAAGGTCAGGTGAGTTAGGATTTTTGCAAAATAATGAGAATTTTATGTTCATCTGAAATTTTAAATGCTTGCAGACATCTCTTGGGAGAAAAACCATAGTGGCAAATGGATGATTCAACAAGTTCTAGAAAGGTAGTGGGGCTTAGCCTTGGGGTTTTTTTCCCTTGGTTTTATTTTTTTGTGTGTTTGTTTTGCAGAATGGAGAAATGCGTGAAGAGCAAAGGCTATTTTATATCTTAGACAATGAAGGTGAAGTAGCTGAGAGTACAAAGGCAATAGGCGAGTTGGGTGAAATTGAGCATGAAATGAGATTTCACAATCTTTGTGAAGAGATGAGGAAGAACAACAACGTAACAAAAATGGACTTGAGAGAATGATAGCTCAGATTTCTCCAGAGACAAATTTAATAGTTGAAAGCAAAGGTGAATTAGCTGCCAGATCCTCAAAGATGTGACATTATGGTACAAGCACAGAAAAACCCAATGTAGAGATTAACTTGGCTAAAGATCCAGGCTCTGCACAGGGAGCAAGAAAGAAATACATTGAAGGGGAAGAATGGGTACCCCAAAATGGCACAAGTATGAAGGGATGAAAGGAAGGTCCAGGCACTAGGTTGCAATGCTAACTAACTAGTTAGAGATGTTGAAATGAGGAACCAACATACATCAATAAGAGGATAATCTAGACAAGGATTGCTGCTTTGCTTATAGAAGAAAGCAACCTGCAGATGGAACACTCTGAAGAGCCTTTCTTTAATCCTCTCCTTTTTTTCTTTTTAATTGAGACCTCATTAAGAAATATTTTTGCTTTCGTATTAATAATACTATTAAAATCATTAGAAAAGGGATACAATCTTAGCCAATAATAGAAAATACCAAGTTAGAGATTTACAGATGATTCAGATGTTTTCAGATGGACTGGTTGTGATGGACTTTGTGCCAGGGGTTTATCTAAAGCAATCTCAGAGCCAATAGTGTTTTCTTTGTGAGCTCATCTGAAATAGATGATATACCAGAGGCTGGGAAAAGAGAAGACATAATGTCTTTCATTTTGAAAAAGGGGGGAAAAAGAGGAGCCAGATGATTACAGACAAACCAGTGCTAACTCCAGTCCAAAGAGAAATCCTGGAACACACACAAAAAAAAAAAAAAACCAAAAAAAAAAACAACAAAAAAAAAACCAAAAAAAAACCACCAACAAAAAAACCCAACCAAACATTTGAAAGCAGCTGAAGGATAACAAGAAAGAAGAAAGTAAAAAGCTGCCAGCACAGATTTGTCAAGAATGAATTGTCAAACCACTTGGATTTCCTTGTGCAGCAGGGTAACAGACTTCATGGAAAGAGAAGAAACAATTGACATAGTCTCTTGAGTATTGTGAGGTCTTTAAAATTGGCTTGCAAGTCGTTCTCTGAATCAAGGGAAAACTGGGCAAGATGAAAATGCTGTTAGGTAGAGATAAAACTAGCTGGAAGAAACTACTTTGGAGAATGAATTTTAGGAGGATGAAGTAGTATCAAAACAGCAGTATGTATTGAGGAGTGCTCTAAAGAGCTGTGCCCAGCTCTCATTAGACCATGACCTGAGTGATGCAATACACATTATACATGTTAAATTTACAGAAAACTGAGAGTGGTAAGCTTTGTGAATAGAGAATGGCTTTGAGAATGGGCAAAAGGGTTTATAAGGATAGGCTGAAACTTTGTAAACTAAGTAGAGAAGAATGGTACTTCAGCAGAAGCAATAAACTGTAGGAATATGAGAAGGGGAACACCTGTTTTGACAGCAGTTCTTTGGAAAAATTGCAAACCAAGCATGACGCAATGTCATGCTGTTGCGAAAATGGCAAACATCATCTAGGAATTCATAAATGGCAATATAACCTGAAAGCTGTGTTAAGTAAGTCCTCTGTCATGCTTAGCACAGGCGATCTCTTCCCAAAACAATGTCTGCTTTGGGCATACCCTTGTCCTTCTAGAAAGATGTTGACCACTTGGAGACAATTTAGACAAGTGTGATGGGCATGGTCACCATGTCCTGTCAAGGTGTTATGGCTGTTATGGAGACATGTGTGGATGGATGCTGTTTACTCTAGGTCAGGGAAAACTCTTGTGGGGTCCTACAGGTAGTCTTTAAATCTGCAAAAGTATGGTGCTGAGAGGAAGAAATAGATTTCATTTTGCATAAGAGGAAATGGGGTGAAATCATTGTTAGGAAGAATTGGATATTAGGAGAAAAAGAAAAAAGCAGTTTTCTGATAATTCATGCAGGGAAGTTCTGGAACAGACTGTGCCCTGTGTGGCTGGAGGCTGTTAGGAAGCGGAATGACAAAATGTAGAGCTGATTTTGCCTTGGAGCAAGGAGTCCTGCAGACAGTCTCCCCAATCCTACTTACCTAAATTCTGCAGTTTCTCTGCTAATGATAACCATCCATCTTCTGTAAGTACTTGGAAGGGATTAAGTAATTGTGGAATTGCTGTTGTTCTAGAACTTTATGCTTGAGAATGTCTGCTACAGCTTTGGGTACATAGTTTGATCCAGCTCAAGCCTCTAGCCTGACAGCACAAAGCAATAGGTTTTTCCTGCTGTTCTGAAACTCCTCTCTATATTTGGAGATAATTAGTCTGTCTGTCTCTGTCTTTCACGTACCATGTTTATGAAACTTCTGAGCGGTACAACCAAATGAATAGAAAATTGTTTAGTTCAGTGCTGGTGTATTGAGGTTCAAATCAGGCTAAATCATATTATTTTTTTGTTATCCCAGTCAGACTGCTCGTACTCCTTTTAAATTCCTTCACTCTGATTTTGATTCTCAATACCCCAGATTAAAGCTCTTTATCCATACCTTCATGCTTTCTCTTTTGCAGCTCCAGTACAGATTTGCATAGCAAAGGAGATATTTGTGTTTCTCCTGACCTCATCTATATTCTGGTGCACAGCGTGCACTTATATGATAGTTTATTCTGGGATGATGAACAGATGCAAAAGTGTCTTCAATTGTCTCTGGAAATTAGCAATGGTCAATACATCCTACAAACACAATGCTGGATGCTGTGGTGCATGCAAAACATGCATGGCAGGCAGAGCACATAGCCTTTTCCTGCCTCTAGCACACTTCATTTAATTTTAATAGTAGAAGGAGATGTGGTATCTTTTGAACATAGATATCCTTGTGGGCTAATGTAAGGCTTGGACAATAAGAGTTTTGCATAGGAGAATTTGGCTTAACCTGTCAGTCTTCCAGAGATTAACAACTTCATCAGCTACTGTTGATATTGACAGTCAGTTGCTAGGCTACATGTTTACTGCTAAATGAATAGGCGACTTGGGGCCAGTGTGAATATTCAACAGATTGGCAAATAAGTAAAACGTGCTGTGACTTGATTTGTTAATTATAGTCAAAATAAATGGCTGTATTGATGACTATGATTTTACACAGCATTAGTCCTCTGAAAACAGCAATTAAGTCTGCCATGTAAACATATATCTTGCCTGTGACAAAAAAAAAAAAAAAAAGCAAAAAAAAAGCGCTTTAAACAACTGAATACACCACTCCAAGCAGTTTCACTAGGAGTCCTGAAGTGCTTACATTAGTTAAATTATGTCCTTGGGTGTTTTTACACCTCTGACTGAAGCACAACATTCAGGCAGGGTCTGGATTTTGAAAAGCTTTCTTGTTTGCTGCATGCCGTGCTACTTATGGTCAGAGTTTATCAAAGGAGCATGATCACACTTGAGAGAGAAAACTCAAGTAGCTGGATTTCAGGAGCATGCTTTTTTTTTCCTGTTGGGAGAAAGCTGAGCATTAATTTTATGCTCTACATGCTCTTTTTTTGGTGAAAGAGTTCTCACATGTATACCCTGTTACTCTGTTCCAGTTTATCAGGTAGGTTAACTAGAATTCACTTCCCTTGATCCGTACTATTCTTGTGTTACATTTGAAACTCTCACTATGTTGATTCACTCATTTTGTGTTTCAGGACTTGCACACACTGGCAGGTGCACTGAGTATTCAGCATCACTCATTGTTCAGTGCTGCATGTGTGTAGGCAATGCCACTGTTCTGGGCTGTACTGTGCCTTTTGATTGAAACTTGGAAAACACATATTCTGTTCTCATTGCTTTTGACAAGTTTTGCTGTGGCACTGGTCAAGCCTCTCTCCCAAGCTTTGGCTTAGTTTGCTATCTATAATAAATAGTTGTTAGGTTTTTTTCTTCATAAATAACTGCCAACCTAAAGAGCACTGAAGTTGCCAAATATGCCCCAAGTTTTGCAATACAGAAAGAGAGATTGTGTTAAGCTTGAGAAAAGCAAATGTGTTCTTGCATAGAAAAAAAAAAATTACCACTTTCCCTGAGTAGGTCTGTGTTACCAATACCTGGTGAGACTGGGTTTGAGTCTGGGCCAGTAATTATCTTTTTCCCCAAAAGTGGTAGAAAGGAGCTCCCCTATTTCAGCCCTCATTTTTGTTCCAATAAACATGTGCCCTTCTTTGTAAGCTCTTAAGTTGTTGTCTTCTGCTGTCTCACCATGAGATGTTCAAGACCAAATTTGCAAGAGTAAAGGCTCATCGACTCAGTCTGATCCCAGCAGAGAGGTACCAAATGCTAAAGTGGAGAGGGAGTTTTGGCTTTTCTTTTAATGTGTTGCTGAAGGAGAACCCACCTAATGCAGATGCTTGGCTGGTAGATGTTTGGAGAAAATCAAAGTGAAAGGGTGTGAAGAAACTTGAAATGGGGTAGGACTGGAGATTGAGCTGGGTAGCTTAGAAGGCAGCAAATAAGAAGTAGATTGGTGTAGGGAGAGCTCCAAAATGAAGAAAGAGCTAGGAGACAAGTGGTTGCCCTGATACCAATTTGATGAGGGGAAAAAAAAAAGATTGACAAAAAAACAGAGAGTGATAATCAGCCGCAAATACTGTTAGCAGCTTTATCTTTGCTTAAGGATATGAGATCAGTGCTCTCTGTCAGCACATTGTCATACATCTGCATGCTATCCATCACCTTTGTCACCAGTGCAGGTTATGTAGAAGGCTTGCAAACTACCCTGATTCCCTGGATCTAAGCTGACTGTTGCAATGAAGGAGCAAGGTGCTGGGAATGTTGACAGCTCTGTGAATTCTTGAGTGTGCCACAATGATTTAAAAAAAAAATAATTAGTAGTTACCAGGGAAATCATTGAGGACAACACAAAGAATATCAAGGTTCACCTTGAATGCACTCATGTTTTGGACCTCTCACTTTTGAATGCTTTTGTGGATGGGGAAAAAAACTTCAAAGGAAGACAAGGATGTTCCAAAGCATTGAATGGCTTTACAAAGTGGGTGGTAGACCAGCGGAGCTCACTGCCAAAAGACATTGTGAATGTGACACGTTTACATGTTTAAGTTCACGAAAGACAAAATCAGGGAGAATTACTAACTGCATGTAAACTACACATGGGTCAGGAAGTCTCAGAGCTGAAAATAGTTGGAAGCTGAGAGGCTTTGAGTCGGAAATAGGATTGCTCTGTTCTTCCTCATCTCCAGCATCTGATTATGGCCACCATGGCAGACAAAAGCACTCTAGATACGTGGATTTTGTCCCGTAAATTTTCTCCTGAATGGTTTGCCATTGCCTGCACTGTAGCTTATCTGACTCAGAGGGGAATTTTGAGGGATTTCTCTCCCCAGGTCTACATTTACCAAATTAGTTTTATGTCATGTGTTGCACCATAAGTCCTGGAATCCTCTTCTTGGGAACATGACAAATCTTCTTTCATTGGATGAAGCAGGAATATTTATGCTTCTGGAAATCATGGGACTTGGGAAGATGACAGTGTTTCCCCAGTGATTATTAACTGTAATGATTAACTGGACCAGGGACAGTTTCATAACCAGTGTGGTTATGAAAACATACATTGCTGGTTCAGTCATCTTAGGATTCCCATAACATGAGCCATTTTTGCAAAAGCTTGTTCTATGCTGACCATGAAATCCCTTGCAGATCCAGGTTGGGGAAGCTGTTTTGTTGGAGCATCTTCTTGTTGTGCAGGGAATAAATGCCTTCAGAAAATTTGGACTTTTTTTCAGTAATCTACTTTCCAAGTTTTGTGTGCAGTTGCACTTGCCCCCAAGCACTAATGAGTGGACAGGATGAAGAAGCCTCAGGGTGCAGGTAGCTAAGACAGGAACGATTGTAAAAGTCCTTTTCAATTCTGGAGGTGTTAACTTTACACTGACTGACTACTGGGATGGTTTCCCTAATCAATTTGGTGGTTTTGCAATGTTGAAAAATATGCTGATAGTCCTGAAAACAAGAAACAGTCCTCCCTGAGCTGGTGCCCATCCCTGTGCAGGGGCAGCTGGCAAGCTCTGGGCAGCTGCTTGTTGTCCAAGGAAATTTTGCTCCCTTCCTTGCTTAATTTGCCTAAGGTAAATTACCTCTTTTTGGAACAAACTCCTAGCTTTTCTATTTAGACAGTTTAAGACTAGCAGCTTTAAGCTAATTACAGGCCATTTATAAATGTATCAGTTCTTGTTCCAACATTTTACCATGCACCAGGATATCATCTAGGTATAACAAACAGGCTGAGAGAGGCATGCCACGTAATACCCTCTTCGTTAGACTTTTGAATGTAGCTGAGGTATTGCACTAGCCAAAACCCATCATTTTAAATTGCCACAGTCCTTGTCCTGCTGTGAATGTGGTTTTTTTTTCCCCTGTCCCTCTGGATCCACTTCCACTTGCCAATAGCTACTTTTAAGATTCAGGGTAGTAAACCAGACCAAGCTTTCACCAGCATCTAGGGTACTATTTACGGTAATAAAGGAGCACACACTAAATGACTTTGTGTTGTTTTCTGTAATCTGATGCTGTCACCTTTTTTCCTTAACTGGACTCAGTCTGAGGTTTTGCTGAAGAGTCTGTTCTAGCTTCCTGACATGCTTCTTCCATGGTTTATAAGGCTTATTTACTGCTTCCCTGCTGAAAAGAAGGATGCTGTTTAGGTATCCAGGATCACTCTTGTGTTCAAGCAGTCAAGTACAACATATGTGTTTATCAGAGAGAGAATGATTTTGAACCAAACAGTCTCAAAAATATTTTCTTGCTTCTCTTTGAATGCTTTTTAGGGTGCCAAATTAAAAGCTAATACATTTTCTGAGTGTTCACATGCTCACACCCAGTCTTCCTATAGTTCATATTAATTTACCAGATCCATTTTTTGCCACCACAGTTCCCCTTTCCCCATCTCCTTCTGACTATTGTCAGAAGCATTCAGCAGATATATAGAGATGTACTCTTGTTTCAGATCCAGAAGAACTACAGCAGCTAATGATCCCCAGGGATCTGGGGTCTCAAAGCAAGTTTTGAGCACTCCTCATCTTTCATTTGCTGGAAAGGTACCACTGCCTGTAATTTCTAATGGTATTTCTGTCCCTAAAGGTGGGACTTGGGCACTGCAAAAGAGATCTGTAGGTTCAATCACCCATTCCCTTATCTTTCTTCTATTCCTGGTGTAATAACCAAAGTCAGATTCAGAGTTAATGATTCTTGTGCATTTCACATAGTTTCTTATTAGACACTAAATAGCCTTCTCTGTTTATTTCTTCTTTAAAAAAAAACCTTAACAGTTGTTAAGCTCCCTACAGAAACTACAGACTGGTGTGTGAACTGGTAGGGTCTTAACTTCTGGCTTGGTTCAGCTTCATGCTCTCCTCCAGCCTACACTGCATCTTGGTGTTGGGAGTCTCGTTTGGAACACGCCATGCTCTATTCTCACTAGGCCTGTGTTTATAACTATTCTCCTTTAAAGGCATTTTCTTCCTCCAGGATCAATAATGACCTCATCTGCATTCTTTAATTTTTGCTGATGTTGCCAATTTCTTTTGCTTTATAAACTTAAATCGGTCCTCACTCCTTCTACAAAGTATAATGATGGTATGAGCCACATTAAAATCGCTGAACTGAATTTGAGATAGAGAAACTGCACTTTAGAGATCTTGGCAAATTCCTGGCATCTTCTTCTGTTTGCAGCAGCTGTTTCCTTTTGTGGTATGCAGCTGTGAAAAAGGTTCAGGATCTGTAGTAAATTGTACAGTCAGTACAATATCTTTTTGTCTTTTGCTGATCTTTATTTCCGGCTCTTACCTGAGTGTCTGCAAACTGGTGTATAGCCAATTTGCCCTTGAGGTCCTTGCTGATATTTGAGGATATCAGGGAAAAAGTTTATTCCCACCCAATTCAAATGAAGCTTTGGGGTTTTTCCTTTCCCTTCCTTTCATCATGTCACGGTTGTTGATACTGGTTCATTTTCATTCTCTAGGACACTTTTCAATTCCCTGAGCCCTTTCTGCAGTTTATCAGATAGCAACTTCCAGGTTGGTCAAAGCTTTTGTAGCCCTTTCCAATCTTATTTCAAACCACAACTGCTGCAGCTGCACCTCAGTCTCTTCGGGCATTTTGCCATTGACTTTCTAATAAGGGTTCATCTTTACCAGTAAGTTTTCAGGTGCTGTTTTAACTCCTCCAGTTCTTTACATGTTTGAACTGTGCACTGTCTTTTGTTCTGCCCTGATACAGGAGAGATACCAGCTCACAGGCTTTGTTCTTGGAAACCAGAACATGGGGGTTTTCTCTCCTTAACCCTGTTGTAGGAAGCCCCGAATTTGAATGTTAAGGAGTGCAATTGATGATTGAGTCACTTATCTTTGATGCAATCCTGTTTATTTACCAAGTCCTGATTTCTGTTTCTGCAGGTACAATCAAACAAGAGATAATTCCCTTGCTTGAAATTCCCAATCTCTTTCAGTCAGCACTTGCCTCAGTAGCTTTCTCAAGGTTTATCTTGAAGTCATGATGTTGATGCTTTTGTGGGTCTTTTTGATGCTTCCTTTTGGCTTTTGATTGGAGGTTCTCCCACAACCATCCAAAACAAGCATTCTGCTACCAGAGTCCTAAACATCTAGACTCCAGGGCGTATTTTCATTCCAAACTTCCCATATGTTTATGCTTTGGTTGTTCTCCCATTGTTTTGATTATTTTGCTCCCTAAATGAGCTTAATGTTTATTTGTACTTAGTACAAATGAAAAACAGTTCTTCCAGTCAATGATTTCAGCAAGTTTTGGTCAATCCTGCTATGATGCTTTCTTGCCTCTCTGTGGATAAAAGCCGCTGAAGTACATACACTGCAGAGAGAGGAGGGCATCTGCAGAGTGCTTAGTATAAATTCTTGTCTGACCTCCTCAAGTGGCCCTCTAGCTGCTGGTTGTCCCATTATCTGTATCCAAGAGGGGTGAGATTTGGTTGGAGAACATTAAATTTCTTAAATTAATAATTTAAAGATTTTTTTTTCCTCTCTGTAAATTATTCGTGGACTGCAGGAGTGAAAAGATATTTAGTTTTCTGATGTTTTTATTAAAAGGAAAAATTCAAGATTCTTTATTTCATTTTCTTTGATTTTAAATAGGTATGGAAAAGAGGAACAAAGTTGATTTTATTTGATAATATTTAATACAAAAAGAGTTTTGGCTAAAATGTTCCCTTTGAAGACTTTGTATCAGACCGTTGTTCCCATGTCTTAGGTAAATTCTAAAGTCAAACTCCAAATTCATTCTCAGCAAATATGTGTGAATACTTTACTCCTAGCAAATTGCTAAAAACTGAACTCCCAAGGACACTTACAGAAAAAGTTGCACAAGGCATGAGGCACAGCACAGTTGTGTTGCTGTTTCCCTACAGGATCTGGGCATTGAGTAACACACCAGCCCCTCACATAGATCATGGGAGACTTGGGCTTGTTCTCTGTGAAAAAGTTCAGAGATGCTGCATGGTGAGTGATCACTACAGGCTTGCATAGATGCCAGTTCCCTACTGACTAAAGGGAAGCTTTAATGTTCTCATCATAATATTTGACTGAGTTAATCTACTCATTAACTTGTGTTCTAATATCTGATGAAAATCACCCTGTGGACACAGAGTCCCTAGGGTTAGAAGTGACTAATGCACCAAGTTATATTGCATTGAGCTATAATAATCACAATAAAGTGAGATAAGTATTTGGCATGGACTCTGGGAGTGCAGGGATGACCAGGCATGTGGGATGAGACAAGGATGTTGTTTTGAGCTTTTTCATGATCTCCAGACATGTAGCATAGGATGGAAATGACTGTGACCAGGTGCAGCAGCCAGTGTCCTGAAGGTACAAGTTTGATAGGTGAAAATGTTGGGTTATAAATTCTTGGCTTCCCATGTCTTGTCCATCTTCCCCAGCTTTCATGCTTGCCAAAAGGGAACCTTACTTACCAAGGGCACCTCATGAAATCATTTTGTTTTCCTGTGTTTCTGTGTGGAGAGCAGAGGGGCTCAAACCAGTGTAGTCAGAGCTTCTGGATTCAATGGAGAACCAAAGCAAGCACTGCAGTGTTTGTGCCAACACAAAATGCCACATTGCACAGAATACAGCCTTTAATTCTACCAATTTCTTGTTTGACACAGGAAAACAGAGCGTGATTAAAAAAATTGTGTCTTAACTGACTGCTCCATATTGTCATGCCAGAAACAATTAGCTTAACTAGAAAGTTAATTTAATTGCAAATGTGGATGGGCAAACCGTGCCAGCCACTTCATTATCATTATTCTATGTTATTCCTAATGCTTAGTACTGTTTAATATGTTCTTATGGTATATGGTGGTGGAATTAAAAGATTTGTCTCTGTAGAGGTTAAGGTTGCTACTGAAAATAACTTCCAGTCTCAGTTTTACATGTCTTTATCTGTGGGGCTTTTAAAACAACTTTTAATAGAATTTTCTGCTTCTTTTTCACTTCTATGGATGAAAAAGAACAAAAGCAGAAGGACTGCCAGAGACACATGTAACAGTAGGAATTGACCATATATATTTTATAGTAAAATATTCTGTATTTTTTTAGAGAAAGAGATTTTCCCTGTTATTTTTTTTCATAAATTTAGATATTATAATGAATTTCTGTAATTTTTACAAGCAAAAAAAAATTGCCTTGAAATACTGGGTAAACACTCAAAACTGGAGATTAAAATGGCATCAAATAAATTCCCTCCTTTCTGGTACAAGAAGACTTGGAAATGGACTCTTACAGTGGGCAGTTTTTAGGAATAAGCTCCTATAGGGAGAAGAATCACAAAGGAAGATCAAAAATTTGGTAGGGAAACATGCAAATTGTGACTGCTTTTTTTTTCCTTATGCAGTTAGAACCGATGATGCTGGTAATGACTCAGCCACCTTTTATACATGGACATTGTTATTTCTACTGTTTTACCTCATATTATTTCATTCTACTGTGTTCCATAATATTTCGTTACCTGCATTTTGTTGCTGGTTTTAGATTTGATTAGATGAGAAAATTGCTGTGCATTTAAAAACACTGCACTTACAGAATTTGTTGGTGTACTCTTTGAATAGCTAGTTGAATCAAAGATCCATCCTTGTCCTTCCTTGCACTGGCAAAATTTTTTTACATATGTCTTCTTTTTAAGCAGTATTTAATAAAGCAAAAAAAAAAATTAATACCTGCTACATCAGGCTTCATCATGACAGTTCTAATGCACAATATTGAAGAGTGTGTGGGTTTTATATTCCTTATTTTACAAAAAAATCAACCCCAAAGCCCTATAAAAATTTGGATCAAATTGTGATTTAAGCCACCCACCCTTTGGCAGGCTCCCTTGCCTGAAAAACTCAGCTTGAGACGGGGAGTGCTACCAAGGTTGAGTGATGGAAAAAACAATAATAAAATGGTATTTGCTTTAGCGACAATGCCTGTAATCTTTTTCTGGGCACACCAGCTACAAAATGCATCTCAGCCCTCCTGCCTCAGAGCATCAACTGATCTTTGCTCTCAAGCTAAGCTGTCCTATCGATGTTTTCTATGTTTTTAGGAATAGTTGTTTGCATTGGGGCACTAAGCCTTTGCTTGTCGTGGTACACGCTGTTAGCTGACAGAATATCTTGGACTAAGCAGGCCACTCATCTGATCCAATATGTCATTTTTCACGTTCCCATAGAAACTTAGATTAATCGCTCATTCCTGATGCATTTCTTGTACAATATTGTCATTTTGATGCTCTTTTGCTGCTAGTTTTGAAGGCAGCTTCAAATCCACTGAAGGAAATAGAGCCAACTTTGTGCTGCTTTTTAGCAGCAGGTACTTTGCCTGTAATGAGGAAAATCTCATTTTACAGAATTCTTGCAAGGTAAAGAAAACATAGCTTCATCTCCTTAATGAGAGCTTTCTTATTCAAGAGCGCTTGACTGTAAAGAGTGCTATCCACAATGGTTAGTGTGGAGAGGAAACCTTAAGTAGAACATGCTATTGTGGCCTTTGAGCAGTTCCCATCTCCTCTATTCAGAAAGCAGAGTTAACTGAGGATAGCAAGAACAAACTGTACATGCGCTTGAGAAAAAGAACTTGACTTGGCAAGTTGGCATAAGTGTAACACAATATATTACCACTTTCTGCTGGGCTTATTCTCTTACTGTCATTGACCAGATCTGTTCAATGGCTGCCATTTTCAGTTGCAAGTAGAAGAAATCCCAAATACAACCCCCCACCCCCCCTTTACTTTCCAAGAAAGACAGTTTATGTAATTGATACCAGGTCTGTCTAGGAAGCTGTTCCGAAATTTGTGGGGTGGGGGGGATGCAGGGGAAAGAGTGAGGGCTGAAGGATGAAGAAGGAACAAACATTAGACCTGACAAAGCTTGAAACATAAAACAAAAAAAGCATCTGTGAGGCATAATAAAACAAAGTGTATATACGTGTTGTTCTCACAGAGTATTTGGCTGAGCCCGGGCAACGGGAAAGCATGCATAGCTAACGCTCCTGACTGTGTGAAACCCTTTGTATACTCCAGAGTCTCTGCAAGAGACCTTGATTACAGAGTTTGGCATGATACCCAATACATTTTTTGGAATGGTTTCTTGTCCATCACTGACACTCGTAATGAGAAATTTATACACCATCCAAAGCGGATAAATTAATTTCAAACACTTTTGACTCGGGTCAACAATGGCTATTGGCAGTGCCTATTATTTGCCTTTTTATTAAAAAAAAAAAAAAAAAGAAAAACAAAGAGGAGAAATTGCTCTTCTTCATGGTGATAGCATGGTAAAGACCCCAAGTACAGTGGAGATAGAATCTTGGCAAGCACATATATAGGTCAGGATAGATTATTTCACTTTTCAATGTAAATGAAAGTAATTTTCTTCAGTATGAACAGTTTAATAAATTCCCAGGATGGTTTTCATTAAGAAATTTGCATATTGGCTAGTGTAAAAATTTCTGAAAGCAATCAGTTGGCAAAAATAATTTGATTCTACTTCTACTTTCCCAATGCAGTTAATAGTCAAGGAATGAAGTATAAATTAGCTTTTCCTTTGAGAACTCGTTTTAAAACTTGGATGCTTAAGTTAGCCTTTTAAAGATGATAATTGTGCATATTCTCATGCAGATACACACACCAGAAATGGGGAAAAGGCATTAAAACACACCTACACACAAAAAAAGCGTGGATTGGAAGCAAACAAGAAAATTGCTACATCTTCTTGGGAGATACTGAAATTATGGGGACATATAGATAAATTACTAGTAAGTTCCCATTATGTGCAGCCAAATTAGATAATTTAGTAAATTCTTTAAGTCAATGTAAATTCTAGGGTTTTGACTGATCTTAGACTTTTTCTGTGTGTTTTATTTTGTACATGCAAGGTACATGGATTTATTGAAAGCAAAGCCCTGTTTATATACCAGAGTAATCCAAATGCAAGAATTTCTGCTAGCTTTTTAAATATAACAGGAGAACTTAATGTAAATAAATTATTTAGGTTTTCAGAGTCATATGTTAATGGAAAAACATGATGCTAATAAGCATTAAAAGGTAAAAAAAAAATAGGATGTGGATTTTAAAGAAATGTAAAATATGACAAATAATCAGCCAGGATTATGGAGTGTGAACACAGATGATAGTGCATGTGCACTTTTATTTTGTTGTGTTTCAGTTAGCTTCTTTGAGCAGGAACTGTTTATGATTTTGATTTAGGTTTTTCCCTAAATTTCAGCTGTGTTGCAACAGGAATGGCAAAACTGGTATATGTGATTTTTCTGAGAACTGCTTTGGAGGCTTTTTTTTTTTCCCTAAAAAGGCCAGTTTCCCTTTTATCTCCCTTCTTACCTACCTGCTTCCTTTGTGCAAGTAGGATTGCCGGAGGAAGGTGGTAGTTGCTTAGTGCCTCGGCGGTTTGGAGTTGGAAGGATGCTTCATGCAGCTGATACGCTGGCTGCACTGTGCATAGTGACAACTGAAACACGAATCCTGGGATGCTGTGCTGGTAGGTCCTGATGGCATCGCATGGACACCCATTATTAGGGAAGAACCAGAGCAGGTTTTCAGATGAGCTCAGACTAGATGATCTAATGGTCCCATCTGGCCTTAAAATCTGTGAGTCTATGAAAGACAGTCCTGCAGTTATAAGCATTTTAGAACTGTCAATTCCAGATTTACTTCAGTGTAAGAGGCAATTGCTTCCATGCTGAAATGCTAAGTTATGTGCACGGTGGCATAAATGCTCTATAAAATAGAGATATGCAGTATGAACAAGGCTCAACAAAGCAGAGCAGCTCATTGTAATAAGAATGAGGAGAGATGATGCTTATATTTGTAGAGGGTGGGTGTTTGGAAGAGATTTGAGAAAGGAGTAGAGTGCATTTGGGAAAGAAGAAAGGATGCATTTCCCCAAATATGAAACATACTAAAGCTGCAAAGCTAAAGGAAGAGAGAAAGAAGCAGCAAGAGAAGAAAGGGGGTGAGATAGCAAGAAATTAAAAAAGACCAAGAATATCAGACAGTGAAGCTGTAGGATACAGAGGATGAATACAACTTGTTTATTCACCCCCTTTATCATTCTAGGACTGTACCTGTATGGCTGTCAGTGGCTTGGCTGCTACACTTTCTTCAACTTCTCCACTAAAATATAGTAAGGGAGAGAATTGGGATGGGGGGAAAAGGTGGGAGGTGAGGAAAAGGTATTCTTTTGGTCCTTCTCCTTATTAATGAAGTTGGGAGTGCATACCTGGGTGCTGGGGGTATGCTTGAAGTACAGGTCCTGAGGCTGAGAGGAGCCCTGGCAAATATCTGGCAGCTCATCAGAAAAAGTTGAGTGGCTGAGACTGAAAAGAGGGCTGCAGGGTCTTTTCCCCAGCAGCATCAGAGAAGGGTTCTGTAGGCACAGGTGCATGGTAGTCATGTGCAGTTGTATTAGTCACCCTTACTATTTTCTTTTTTTTTTTTTTTCTTTTTTTTTTTTTTTACATTTGAGATGAATATTCAACACTTTTTTCTGCTCCTGAGTATCCCAGCTTTTTAATTTTTTATTTTATTTTATTATACTTTGGATTAATGTTAAACATGCTAAGAGGGTAGAACCTCCTTCCTGGTGCAGATGTCAGCAGCTGAGCTGATTCCTCAAAGAAACTTCCCAAGCAGCTCAGCAGCCTCTGCTCCTGCAAGTATAGCAAAGCATGTGCTGGAAATACTTATGCTCATAAAGCAGGGTACACACAATTCTAATGACAGAAAAATACACTTTGTTGAGATAGGAATTTCTTTGTATAATCTCAATAATTTTGATGAATGTTTGCTGTAAGATTCAGTGGTTAGAATGGCCTTTTCTGGGAGAATGGGGTTGGTTATTTCCTCTTTGGTTGTCAACAGCTTTCACCTGAGATGCTGGAGCTGGTTTAAGACAGTATTCCTTTAAACTCACAAAATCTTAAGCCTTATCCTTGAGCTAATCAAAGGAATGTGATAATCACTTGACTGTTATCTATGACACAGTATCTTGGGTTTTTTTCCTACAAAAACAGTGAAATGACCAGATTTTCCATAGTCAAATATTTGTGCTTTTTATTTTGTTTTGTTTATTTTGCAAACCATTTGTTTCCACACCACTGCCTAATTCCCATATCTCTGTTTGGTTCAAGCAATAAGGAAAGACACTATAAGGTGTGGCATGGCAAGGATGGGATTATGATTTTATAACAGTTTTCTCCACAATCATGGAAGGCAGAAGTTGATTACCTTGTAATCGGTATCTCTCTGGGGTGATGCCTTTCTTAAATCCTTATATGTGATGGCACTATCTAGTTACACTGAACAGATTACCTGCTGATTGCTGCTTCTGGGATTTACTGATAATGCTGAATGCCAGAATCTTTTTTAACTGTGAGTGGAAGAATTAATTTCCACTGTCTTCGTTTACTTTCTAGTGACAGTTAACGCTGTATCTGGATTTCATTGTTTCAAAGCACAGATACTAAGAAATCTCTTTAGAACAGAGCAGACAGGATTTGCTGGCACTTTTTACCTGTTGCTTTAATGGGACAGGGAATTATTTTCTTTCTAGCTGAATACCTTTGACTTGATACTGTTCAGTCTTAATAAAGCAGCCAGGTTTTACCCTCAGAAGCACTTTCGCTTGTGTGTTTGGAGATGGATGTTACCTCTAAGGTCAAAATTTCATATTTCTGGATACAAATTTCTTTGGCGTTTCAGAAGATGTTCATCAAGGGATTTTATCTTGGCCTTTTTTTGCAACCTAGCTGACAGAACACTTTTTGTTTCCTTTGGGATGATAAACTCCCTCTGTGTTATTTCCCACACTTTTAATTTCATTCAAAATATAAGATAACCAAATGCGATGGGGAGTAGGGCCAGGCACATTCAGACCTGGCGCAAACGGTTGAGCCAACTATTTACTGGAGAGCAGTGGCAGAACTGAAACAGGCCCCAGAAACATCCCTCTTACAAGTTGGCTCCCTGGCACGCCTCTCCCCTGGCCAAAACACCGCAACTCGCGCAGCCGCCTGGTTGCGAACCGGGGTGCTCCTGACGGACCGTGCAGGGCTTCGGTAGTAAACAGCGAGTGGTGGGGATGAATGGGGCTGGGGGATGGGGTGGGAGGGGAAGGGAAGGGAAGAGAAGGGGGGAGTGATATATTCCTGCCGCCGGGAAGCAAAGCGGAACCATGCGCCGGGTATCATTGCATAACAGATGATGTATTGTACAGCCTGTACCCTCTCCTAAAGAGCAGAGGTGGGCACGCCAAGGAAGGCTTGAGCCTGGCTCCTGGTGAGTGCCTGGCTCTGGCCTGCCTCCATGGCTGTGAATAAAGACAAGTTAAGGAAGAGGCAAAGGGAACATGCTGGCATCGTCGTACTCCCCGTTACTCACAGTAACGAGATTGTTGTGAGGGTGAAACAAAGCCTCGCTGCGGGCAAGGGATGGGCTTTTCTTGCCACAGAGTGGAAAGCCCGGGAGACCTGCTCTCCCCAATGTCTCCCCGCACCTCTCAGAGTCTCCTCTTCCCCAGGCAGAAGGGTGGGAGGTCTCCTAACAACATTCCTGCAAGGACATGGGAACTTGCTGCCTTTTACTCCTTAGGAGCACCAAACACCGTACTGCTTTCTAGCATCATGTCCAGGCTCTTGCAGCTACTGCCGCCTCACCCCAGGGCAGTAGGACCAGTGTGCTGTTCCTTCCTGCACAGCTCAGACCACAGCTGTCTCGAGATCAGGGTTTGCAAAAATGCAGCTCATCTTCAGTCTTTAAACATTTAGCAATGAACAGAAAATGGGTCTGTGAAAAAATCCCAACAAGATACAATACAGAGGGGATGTCTTTTCTCTCTTTGTGGCAGATCAAACACATTTATCTAAGGTTTTAATTTCTTTTCCTTTCACATCATAGTGAGGATCTTTAGCAGAGAACGGAACAGCCGGGTGATATATTTTTGGGTTATAACTTGAGAACAAAAGCTCATTAGGACTCAAAGATTTTATATGGATAACACCACCCACGGTTACTTTAGATAGGGTAGAAATGTTTTTATGCTTTAGGGCACAAACTAGCTATTAAATTACTAGGGAACTACAAATATCTACTAGACATATCCATGGGAGTGCAACCAGAACGCAGAGTACTACATAAAATAATTACATACAGCACAGCTAATATTAGATCACATGAAAGTACATGACTGTTCTATAAAAATCATTTGCCTCTCTGTATTGGACATTGATTGAGGGTGGCATTGGTTTTGTACAGGGAGATGCTGACCTAGCTTTCAAAGCTTCGAAACCTTGCAGCCTCTGCCAGCATTTCTCAGCAGGGCTGTGCCACTGGAACTGCCAAAGGAGCCAAGTTTCCTCTACTAGAAGAAGTCCTCCCTTTTCTGTGGCTAGCTGGGATGTAGGAAACCCAAATGAGAGGGGATGGATTATCCGTCGTGGTGAGAGGATCCACCAAGCAAGCGTGTCCTTGACGTGTGAGCCTGAATTGGGGTCGGTGACAAGGACAACTCTGACATCATATGAGTCATGTGAGGAGGGAGGGGTGTCGCTGCCTCCTGACGGGGGGACGCATCTGTTCCACGCTAGCTCGTGAGATGTGAAGAGGTTGCAGTGCTAAGATGCACATAGGGAGAGTGGGAGTGTGCCGCTTAGCAGGGCTTTTTTGAGTTTGGGAATCTCATCGGAGCTTCGTCTCTTCTGCTCTGTGATTGCCACCCCTCAGACGCAGGTGTTTGTCGGACCGGCGCTGGCGTGGTGGCACAGGGGCAAGGGGCCAGGCCAGTGTGGGAGAGAACCACAGCAAAGTCAGCAGCAGATTTCCTGCCTCTGTGGGAGGATCTGCGTGCTGTCCCTCAGGGGTGCCTGAAGGATATTGGAAGAAAAGCTTAAGGAAGTCTTGTAGGGTGCACTTTTATTAATTAGAGGGTGTATAGATGTTGTATAGATGTTGTATAGATGGCGTATAGTAGCTGCCTGATAATCCCACTAGAAAAGGCACACTTTCATTCGCTAATAACTTTGCTGAGCTGAGAAGTCAGGGCACGTGCACAAATGACACTTTCTAAGTTGCCATGTCTTTCTCTTTGCACTGTCTCTGTAAGGAGACATTCCTCTAAAGGGAAAAAACCTAGTATGTGAACTTGTAATTAAGATTACCTAAATGTATGCACACATGTGGGGTCCATTCTAGGTGCAGAACTGTAAATATTCCATTTTCTGAGTTATTTTTTCAGTTTTGCTCCACAGTGGCAAAGAGCTAGGTCCTGGGAAAAGGCAATGAAACAAAATGTCTTCCCTCAAGTATTTTAGAAGAATGCAGTGAATACACATACAAGCTTCACTGGTAGTTACAGTCAGGTTTGTTTTGGTTTTGTTGTCATATTTTCTGTGGTTATTACCCGAAGATTAATAATTTTGAAGAAGACAAGATGATGGGCAGCATGTGGAGGTCTTCAGGGTATGGTGTTTGCAAATGTAACAGCAGGAAGGTGCTGAGGTCTGTCACCATGTGCCATCTGAAGTGCAGTGGTTGCAAGAGGGCAGTTCTGGTGTGAAAAGGTGAAAAAAGCAAAGGGAAGTGATGAGACGTTGCATGCTTGGTAATCTGAAGAAAAGGGAGCTGGTGGGGAAATGTAATGAGGAAGCTGACACAGTCTAGCAAGGGGGGAAGAATAGACCATTAGAAAGTTCTTGGTGGATGTTGATGAATCAAAGTAGAAGTAGAGATATTGCTGTGGAATGAAGTGGGTATTAAGCAACCTGCATACAGAGGGTGGTGATTTGTATTTCTGCCTGAGATTAAGAAATAGAAATGAAGAAATTAAGGTGTAGAGGAAGTAGAGAGGATAATACAGGTGCTGCTGGGAGCTACTGTTATAATTCCCCTATTGTGGATAACTGGCAAAACCTGAAGCCAGAGCCCTCAACACCTGCAAATGAATGCTGCTTGACCATTGCCCACCTTAGCCTTGAGAGTGCAGAATGGAACAGATTGGTCCGTGGAAGTAAAAAATCCTACTCGCCCAAGCATGGGTGGTGATTTGGGGATGCTATGAGCAGTGTTAGGGAACAGCCATGCCTGTGTCCAGTCCATGGGGTTTCTGTCCTGGTTAGGGCCTGAGAAGTGAACTTCAAGGAGCAAAACATCTGAGGGGGAACTTGACCCAATCCAGCTGCATTCCCTGTAGTATCTGCTTCTACTCTGTGAGACTTTGCCATAGAAAATTCATACTGAAGTATCATTTGTATACTTTTTTTTCAGTATGACATTTTTCTGCCAGATTTTCCTTGGGAGCATAAGCTGGAAAATTTTTGGGTACAGCTGGATAGTACAAATACCACAATTTATGTCTTATCAAAATCATGAAGGAATTTCATAGACCAAGTGAAAAGATACATGTGCAAGGTTGGGGCTTTGGTCCAACTGAATTTCAGGGGTTGTGTATAAGTGCAATAATGACAGCTTCCCACAAAAAAAAAGACTCGGTTTTATACACTGGAAGTCTCACCGAACTCTACTCTAAAGCCAGCATCATAAGTACTTGTAATGCACTAACACTCAGCAGCCCAACTCATACTGGTACCCCATTGTTCTTGGCACTTGTCATGCAGGGTGATGCATGACAAAAGCTTCTCCTGAAACATTGCAGACAGCGTGGAATGAGCAAGTGAGCTGCTTATGTGTCCTAGTTCAAAGAGCAAGCCAGTGGGAATTCCAGGGACTTACAGCACACCTGATTACTGGGAATTTTCTATTTGTATCCCATGGGGTTTTAAGCATGTCTTTGAACCTTAACATGCATATTTCCCCCAGTCTGCTGCTGGTGCCCTGTTGTACACCTCTACATACGGTAAGACAAGCAAGTCATGACAAGCTCAGCCTCCTCCACTTGGCTGAGCTTGTCATAGGGCCACCCCATGGTCTATCCCAACAGCTTCCTCCTTCCTGGCAGCCCTTTGCAGGCTGTTTTGGCCCATGCTGGCTGAGTTGCACAAAATCCTTTCTTAGGCCTTAATTTACAATTTACTGATACAATTTACTCCTATTTTTTCTTTTTTTTTTCTTTTTTCTCAAAGGAAGGCCCCTAATCAATATTGTGGTGGCATTTATAGAATTCCTCCTTCTCTGTCACATTTTCTCTGATTTTCCTTGCTACATATGTTTGGATCTGGACTGAATACTTATACAGGAAAATGCTGGAAGCACTGGCTTTAAAGTGGTCACAGGCCACAGTAAAATGTGAGTAGTCAGTAAAGGGGTTTGGACTTGCTTCTTCTCTTATACAAAGATCTTTCAAACAAATAGCCTTGAGAGTTTTGTTACATTTCTGTGCTGTATGGAGCCCTAAAATAACCCCCATAAAAATATTGCTTCTGCTTTAGTGGCTCTCCAAACACTGATTTTCTTAATAATCTCCCTAGCAATACTTATAAAAATGCTTGACTGTGGTTACGCAGATTGTCTGATGTGATCACTAGCAATTATGCTAATCACAGTCTTCTCACAGTTCTTTCCCATCTGTTTTATCCACCTATGGATACTTAGAGTGATAGAAATGATAAGAGAGGCTCTGATCACATCATGCTCTCATTTGCTAGTCAATGTATGACCAAAGATTTTGCACACATAGACTAGGCAGAGGACAAGGAGTGAGAGAAAGGAAGTTACAGAGTATTCCATTTTCTATGGAAGAGGAATAAATAACTTCCCAGGAATGCCTGTAGCAGAGCTGTAGGTCTATTGCAGGCCTTTGGAAAGCCTTTTCATACAGGTATGAAGCCACATAGGCTTAAAGGTGTATGTGGGGGCTGAAGACAGCCTCTCTGCTGTCATTTACTGAAACTGGAGAAAGAGGAATGCAAGGGCAAGTAGCAGATTTTGTTTGCCTGACCCTCTGATGTCATTAGCTGTAGGTGGAAGATAATAAAACATTGTTTCCTTTGCTGTGTGCCTGAAGAACTGCAGTTTGCCAAGTGCAGCTGGGTTAGTGAAGACACACACTATTCAAAATGCCAGCCTCAAACAGAGAGGCAGTGCAGCTGGCACCTACCCCTGAAAGCAAAGGGAAAGGATCCCATCTCCTTCAGGGAGATCTCAGTGGTCCTCCATGTTACAGCATTGCTTCTGCAGCCCAGTGACAGTGCTGCCTCTCAGCATCTGGGGACAGAGGATGGCCAACAGGGTGTGTGGCTGTGACGTGTCTTAAATTGTTAATGTCAGGGCAGAAAAGCCTTTTTTGGGGGAGGAGAATGAAGACTCTGCAGAGGCATTTTAGCCTGAGGGTCTAGACTGGTGACAGCTGCATCCCCTACTGCTGCTATGGGTAGAGGCAAAGACTGCAGAGAAGGTACACAACATGACTAGATAAGAGGGCAACATATTTTCTGGTGGTAAAGTATCTCCTCTGAGATGCTCTTGGAAGCTGAAAAGGGCTCTGTGCTTTCACACCTCAGTGCCTCACTAACCTCTGATGCTAAACAACAAACAATGAAGGACATCTCAAGCACTTGTTTGTAGGATATTGCACTGCTTCAGGAAACTGAAGCAAGGGTTTATGACATGAATTGCTGTGGTGAAGGGCAGTAACTTGTTTGGAAAGTAATGGCCTACTCTTTTTCCCCTTCATAAATTTTTCCTATCTTTATGTGGGCACTTAGTGCTTGGGAGAAATAAAGTGTGGCCAGTAAAGCCTGGACAAGGAAACTGCTGGAGTTTCCAGGTGGAGATGGGATCTGCTGCTCAGTGGAATCCTTAGTATGTCAAAAGTGTCCCAAATCCATGAAAAATGCTTCAGTACCTATTTTTCATTACACTTGACTACACACAAATGATGAACTTCTTGAAACAGGAAATGTGTTTTCATTATGTGTACAGACACACCTATCAGACTGGGGCCCCAGTTCTGACCTAAGGGTGTAGATGCTACCTTGATAAATGACAATTACTTTTCTGAAAAACTTGGATTAATCTTGGATACAAAAAATGCAGCAGCATTCACTTGAAGATCATTTATGGCCATTGGAGAGAAGATCATGCTTTGCTGGAATATTACCTGTCAGAAAAGAACCCCTGGACCAAGAATCTTTCAGGACTTTATATGACATTCAGTAAAATCATATCCTTTAGGAGATGCTTTCCTGCAGCAGATCCAGGTCCGTGTCCCATTTCCGGCTAATACAACACTCAGTGGGACTACAGATTTCGAAGGAAATAAATTCTTTCCAAGCAGTTGTCGAAACTGTTGAGTCTAGGGAAATACATAGAGATGGATGGGATATGTCATTCTTAGAGGGATGAGTTATTTAAAGCTAGTCTGGGGTATGCTATTCTTAAAGGAATGAGATATTTATTAACAGACTTACATATTCCTGTAATGATTCCAGTGAGAACAATGAAATTTGTGGCTCAGTAAACATAAATTTAGAGTTAAAAGTTAACTTAAGCTTGGAATTTTCAAAAGCCCTTAATGCTGACCTAACTCTGACTTCTTCAAAGTCAATAGAATGCCTTGTGTCAGTAGAAAGAAAATTACTCTGATAGAGAAAGCTTCTGAAATCATGCTCTAAATTGATAAGTATGTGCTTTCACTATATTTCTGATGCACCCCTGATAAAGGCATATTATTCTAAAGTGGATTTTTTTCAAATGAGTCTGATACTTCCCTTAAGAGTAATGAATTTTTTTAAAAACAGAAATCTTAAACCTCTTTATGGTAAAGAATATGTCTTCTGCACCTTACAAAGAGCTTATTGCACAAAAGCTTTAACAGATAATAATTAAAAATTATCAGTCTTTTCAAATTTATTTGCTAAATTCTTAACTATATGTTAAGTCATTGCATATCATATGTAGTCTTAAAATAGTGTTCGGGTGTTTACAACAAGCCTTAAGATACTCAGCTGATAGTTAAATCCATAACATATGCCCCACCTGGAAAATATGGCCCTGAAATAGCTGTTTGAAATTAAATTTCCATGTGAAGTCTGCCTATTTTGGGCCTCATCTCCAGCTGGAAGACTAAGATTAATTTCTTTGAGAGTTAACTCTCTTACCCCAACTGAGCATTGCATCCCAAACTTGTTTTTGTCCTTCTGGTTAGCTGTGATTTTTAGAAAAGCTTGATTGTGCTCAGTCAGTGAGCACTGGGAAATATGTAAGATACAGAGCAAAACCAAAGTGGCTTTAAGGGAAAACTTGTGAGTGAAATCTTAGTCCTCAGAAAGTCAATTGGAGTTTTGCCACCAATTGACATGGGGTCGGTCAGGATTTTATCCCTAACTTCTCTAAAGTCTTTACTTTTGATGACTTGCTATCTAAGTCTTTATGATACATTAATGCTAGTTTATATGTTCTGAAGATATAGTGCCTGGTAAGATGTAAACCTAGTACAAGCCTCTAGTGTGTGTTTCTGTTCTGTCTTCTTCAGGCATTAAAGGATGTGTCTTTTTGGCTACTACTCTGCTGGAGCTGAAACTTTCCCAAAACTCACAGCTAAGCAGTTCAGTGTGTGTTGCATGGGACAGCTACAGAATTCCAATTACTGCAATGGTGAGTAGCACTGAGACATGTAATCCTCAAATTTAAGTCATTAAAGAAGCTGTAAATGCACCCGGGAGCATTCAGAAGATAAAACAAACACATTTAAATATAAATATAGAAAAAGACCTTCAAGCCACAATACTCTCTGTCAGAGGCACTCTCTGTCAGAGGTATTACTTGATAGTTGTTTAGTGTATCAGAATGATTTGCAAAATGAGAATTACAGCCCTATTTCATTAGGCATTATAAAGTGCTTGCAGGGAGACTCTCAGAAATCTAAGATATGTATGTTAAGAAAGCTGCTGCTGAAAGCATGGTAGAGGAGGGACAGAAGCATACAGTGCAGTTCTTAGGTGTATATATTTTTGTGTTATACACTATTAAAGCAAAGGTCAGACATCCTGATTTATCCTTTAACCTGCTCATCAACCAGCTAATTTTCTACGGTGTCTGTACCAGAAATAAGTCTTGAGAAGGGATTTGGGGGAAGATTTAAAGACGGATTTGAAACATTTGGCAACTGGTTGGTCAAATTTTCCGTTACTGACAGTTGACCTGTGACTTCTAACTCTTTGTGCTCAGAAGAGGTTCAGATTAGAATTTTTTTTTTTTTTAACAAAAGGCATGACTATGGTTTTTAATCTCATATAGATCTGTATTATAGAGTGTGACTTGATATTTATGTTGGTCAGTAGTAGTCTGTGGATATGAATTTAAATGAAATTATTATATGTTAGATATGCCACTAAATCCCCACAGTGAGGCAAGAGCTCTGTGCACACTGCATGTAGCTGTACAGATACTCGGGTTTAGCTGAGTGATTAGATGCTGTGTAATTTTAATGTTATCTCCTCTGTAAAAATTATAACATTGACAATAAATCATTTGTTTTTATTACTATCATCAAAGCATTTTTTAAAGAGAAGGACAGATTCTTTTCCTGGTTGCAGCTTCTCAACTGAAAACCAGTCATAAGCTATGCAGTGTTATTGCTTGTATCACAGCTTTAGCCAGGATTCTTTGCAGTGCTCTTTCTGGGTGAAAGAAATAAAGAGAAAAATGACTAAGTTTGTTTAGAAAGCCTTGTGAGCATTTGCTCTATTGTGGGGTATGCCTTTTTTTTTGTGGTGTTTCCTTATATTTACTGAATTCGTGTCCTGTGTGATGAGCTGACAGCAGTTAGATTCTTTGATTGTGCTTTATTTTAAGATTTGTCGCTCACAGCCAGTGAAAACTGAATTAAACACTCTAAAATTCTAAATGCATAGTTTTTATTATCATGGTTATGGTTTAAGCTGTCTTGTTTTTTAAATGCCAAAGCCTTGAGGCCTATGAAAATGTTGCTGATCTGTCAAAACCTCGGTAGTGATGCTAAGTGTAGGGACCAACTTGCGCCCAGTAATGCAGCAATTGGACCCAGAAATACCTGGCATTAGGTGCAGAGATATTTACTTTTCTATGGCTGAAGATACAAAATCAGTCACACACCCAGCAGCCACAGTTTTTGCCTTCAAACTAAACAGATAAGGGACCCATCACATCATCTGCCTTCTAGACATGTTTCTCCTGTGTTTCCAAATTCACCTCACTCAAAGGCAAACTTTATGGAAGACAAACCTAATCACAAGCTCCATTATATGTTGTGCCATAGCAGGCAAGTGAATAAGCAGGGTTCAGAATGGTTTTTTTTCAGCTGAAAACCGTATGTGCTGATTGCAACTTTGTTAAATACATAAATAACTGGAGCCCTTCCAATCAGAGCTAGCCAAACCTTTTAATCATATACAGAAGTGTTCCTCGTGACATAATTATGCTATCCAGACTCCTTCCCTCATTGGGAAATATTCTGTCAAACAGTAAAATAATTAACATGGATTTTAAAATCGGCATTGACATTCTAATGTCTAATTAGGTAATTGTCATTGGCACAGCAATACCTATTAGGAGCATGCAATTTGTGGAAGGGGTTTTGATGGAACAGACTGCAGGTGCAGATGGTCTAACAGCAGGACTCTTACCCGATGTAAACAAAGGTATTTTAATTAGCCATGTGACCCTGATCATTGTTAAAAGGTAAGGGCTGCGCATTCATCTTCCCACCAGCTACTTCCTGGTCCTTTCAAGGGGAATGTTGAAATATCTTGACCTGTGGTAAATTATGTACAGACTTGATTGAAATTCTCTTCAAATCTAATTATTGTTTCATTTGGCTTCTGGCAACATTAGTGCTATATTGCAGTTGGCTCAGAAGTCTTACCTACTTGCTGGGCTATTTTTGGTTTGTAGATCTCAATTGCTAACCTACACAAAGATACCAACTTTTACTTGGTGTACTAGGGAAGACTTCCAAAATGCTGGAGTTTAGTTTTCATTAAGTGCATGTTGGAAGTACTTAAAAATGTGCAGAAGATCTGAATCCTATAAAATTATAAAAATGCCTTGCTGATGAGTTTGCCTGTAACTCAGCACAGACCTTAGCTGAATGAAAATTTATTGGGAAAACAGGAATGGCCACACAGCCTCAGCAGCTATGAATAACCTTGAAGTTAGAAACATGAGAGACCTGGTCATCTCCCCGTTCTGTTTGCATCAGCTGTGAGAGAAGCTCTGCATATGTTAAATGTTCCAGAGCAGAGGCTGCACCTGGTATCTGGAGCAAAACTTCATGGAAACTTTGTGCATTTCAGTTTTCTTATTACTGCAAAGTAAACAAATAGCAAAAAAAAAGTGAAGGAAAAGCACTTCTGTATTTTTTTTCCCTGGGGAGTTTTATTTTGCCTAATTATATTACAGTTCTTAATTTAGGATTATATTTTATTATTAAAATTTGGCCTTAATAATGTTCAGTTTTTCAGCACATGATCACATAAAAACAATCACATGTGCTTCACTGCAGTGATGTAGTTCTATTAATGAATCGGAATTGTTCTTATGAGCGAAAAAATTAAGTATTTGTAGAGTTGGGGGCCTTAAGCTGCACACTGCTTAGTGCAGAGTTTGTCTCTGTTGTATGTTTTCTGCAGTGTTTAACTCAATGAATTACAGATTACTGATCTGCAGAACTGATATTCAAATACAGTGAAAGGATTATATCTATACATGTTTCTTCTCTCTCTGTTTTTGGAATCTGTTGGTGCTGTGACAAGACACAAGCTCTGGCTTACAAAGCTCCCAGCTTAGCTATTGAAAATGTTTCATAAAAGTTTGCTGGGATGAGTCTAGGCCATTCTGAGAACTGGTTTAAAGTAAGTGTGTGTGTGTGTGTGTGTGTGTGTGTGTGTGTGTGTGTGTGTGGCTTTTTTTTAATTTACAAAAATATAAACTGTAAATATTTTCATTATAAATAATTATATTACCAAAGTTCTTAAAATTCTCAAGTAGCTGAGATGCATGAGAACCCAGCAAATACACTTTTTTGAGGACAGCTGCAATGGCTGCTCAGGCATATGGTTTCTTTAGCATATGAGCATCCAAACAAATTTTTTCCCAGTAATTTGATTTGCTACCGTTTTGGGGCTGGGAGGATCTCTGAGGTGCTGGAGCACACAGTGCATCTTGGTTATTTCATGAGAGACTTTTTCATGCTATAGCTTTATAAATGATGCCAGATAGAATCTCTAATGAAATATGTGATGGTCTTTTGATTTTCTGTTCGGATTCCTCCAGAGCTATAAAATGAAGAATCCATATTCCTAACACAGGTGATTAGTGCAATAGTTTTATTTTTTTGAAATTATTGAATCCAAGCACAGAAACATTTATTTAATCAATGGTGAAATATAAACTTTTATTGTCAGGTTAAATACCTTTGGTAAAAACCTTTCATCTTGAGAATTGCATGGTATTTGTCTCTGCTTTCCAATGAATGTGAATGTTTTTCCACTTCTGTCAAGCAAGTGCTATAGAGACCTTATTGTTTGAGTGTGAAATAATGTACACTTGTTAGTTAATGAGTTCAACCACCATGAGATAATCCTCAGGTGACATGATGACCGTCTGTGCTTAAAAATAAATAAATAAAAGCTAGAAAGAATACAAATGATAAACACACATTATATCTCTCCTACTGATGCTGAGGTTTAATTATGGGGGACAATTACCTACCGTAGTCACAGGATTCGCACATTAATAACATTATATAGGGATAATGTCTTTCTAAGCTGCTACAGCATTTAAAAGCTGGTACTTATGTTGCAATCCAGATTCTGTCTACCCGTCAGTCCTGTCTGGATTATTGCTACATTATGGAATGTGGTCTCTTGTGGTTTTTTTACTGTGTAATTAAGATGTGGGTCTGACTTATCCAGTGCACTCTAATAAACCATCCTTAATGAGTGAAATAATAATAATGATAATAATAAATCTACATGATTTCTGAGCTTCTCTGCTACTCTTGCTAAGACATTTGTCTTTAAGCAACATGAAAGCTCAATTAAATATATATGTATCTAATTCTATTTATGTGTGGTAGTCTTCTGAGAACTTTTCTCTGGTTTTATCCAGGAAAAAACTAACTGCATTGGAAGGGTAGAGTGAACAGACAAACTTTCTAACTCTGCATTCCCTGCTGCTCCTTAGTCCTGCACTTTCACAGAGGAGAGATACACTAAAACCCGTCAAAACTTAATCTCTTGCATATCCTTCTTAAATATTGCGTTTTGTGCTCTTCCCACTGTAAAATCTGTTACTGATCTCTCCTAGGAATGAGTGAAGGATTTGTGACAATATTACAAAAGCACAGGTAATTAGAAAATCACAGAAATACTGCTGGTTTTCTTTTTTATTTCCTTTTTCTTTTAACTTTTGCAAAAGGTACTGCTTTTTGTGTCATTTTTAGAGCACTCATTGAATGAGTGGAGTTTATTCTAGAAGCAATATGACTTCAGTGGGTGTCAGTTTTCAGTAGAGGAAGACAAATCAATGGCTTGAATTAATGATAGTTGCTAATTTTCAAAAGTTTTGGAAAAAGAAAAAGAGCCTTAACTTACTCATAAAGGAGTTATTTCTAAGAGTCAAGCACTTTCTTTTGCATGTACTATAGGTTACTGCTAGCAAGTGTGCCTGTGCTGCAAAGAGCTCTGTCTCATTTACATTGATAAGTGCTGTGCTTTCTGCTAAAATTAAAGGAGGGTTTTTCTAGGTATTTGTTTGCTTCATGCCTGGTTTTCCTATGTTGATACATGAATAACTCCGTCAGATAATGCACTGTCATGATTTTTATGGGTACCAGGAAAATCTCTTTTTGGCTTATCACAAAGTGAAAATTGCAAATATAAACAGAATGTATTGGTTTATAGGTGAACTAAGAACCATGGCATAGATCAATGGAATTCAGATTGATTCCAGAGGGGATTATTAATTTATGCCATCTCTAAGCTTGCTCTTGGATTCTAGGGGTTCTACTTTTATTACCCATTGCTGCTAGGATTTTTTTTTAGCCTTTAAAATATGCCCATTCTCTGCTAATATCAGCATGTAATTGGAAGCAGAGCTTTTAAGAAGATAATTTCCGATTAAAGAAGTTTTTCATGAAAACTTGCAGCAGCCTGCATATAGAAATCCATGTACTAACGTAATAACTTCTTAATATAGATACACTTGAATTCAAGGGATGCTATAGCATGTAATCTCTTTTTACATTAAGTATAGCTTAGGTAATACTTTCTCTTGGGATATGGTTTTTGTTGGTTTTATTTCTTTTTAACCAAACCATTTTTAGGCTTCAGAAATTTGCTAGTAAAATATTATATCAATCACCATGAAACTGAAGGTGGAACGGTGTACTTTTATCCAAATTGCCTTAGCAAATATGTATGTGTTAGCTTTGTATAGCAAGATTTGTAGGAAGTATCTTTTATTAGAACAAGGAAAATAGCTGGCAGAAAAAAAGGACAGTCTGAAAGAGAAACAGAAAACTTCTGCCAAAGAACACTTTGGAAACAGTTGTTTTAATTTAATTTCATGTCCTTATATAAGAAAACTTGTAGGCATAGTTAGCACCTGTGGAGCAGAGCTGAGGGAGACGCAATATTCTCAGTAATCTGTGACAGAGTCGGCCAACACCTGTGGAACAGCAAAGTGTAAAATGATAATATACCACAGAATGAGCGCTTGTATTGAATTAATCATTTTTTCTAGCTAGTACACACTCCCAGGGCTGCAGGGTGGTGCTGCAGCTGTGATAGACCCAGGCATCACACCTCCTAATCTGCAGGTAGCTACAGTCCAGGCTCTCTAAAGGAGTGAGAATTAACATTTTTAATCAAAATACACAGAGTGGATTGTGATCATCAGATAAACCACAACACACTCTTTGATGATGAGGATAGAAACTAAAATTCCTGACCTGACTGGATACCAAGAAGCATGGGCTCAATAGATACACTTGATGTATGGCATACTATGACTTTCTTAATTAATCTAATTCTGCATTTCATGGGCTATAAACTACCTGCTTCTTTTCTTCTACTGAGGGAAAACCACATTACTATCTCTCTCCTCTTTTCCCTTTCTTTCCCTCCTTTCTTTGCGAATATCCTCTCTGTTTCACTGGTGCTAACTACCTTTTATTTCAGAAATGGTCTTATAAATACTTGTCTTAATTACACTCTAAGCAACTGTTCTCAACTTGTTTTTAGCTTTGAAGTCTGTTGCTTCTATTTCAGACAAGAAATAGAAGAGGACTCGTATGCCCAAAAGCTTGTGTTCTCTGTAACTGCACCAGTTGGTTTAACGAGGGACATTGCCTCTAACTACAGATTTGTCTTGCCTCATTTCCATGTAATTGTGGGCCTTCCTGGATAATCAGGGTTGAGAAATTTGAGATGGAGCCATTGCTTTATGACAGACACTTCCCTACTGGTAACTGCATGTGTCTGATCATTATCAAGCTTCTTCCAGTGTATGTTGACTGTTTGTCCTCAGCCCTGTAGCTGCTGTGTAGGTTTATGGGATGGATATACCCTGTTCTGAGGTGCATGTGTATTTATAGGATGCTGGAACTGGTGTTTCTTTTGCTTATGAACATTTACTTTTAATACTGGGAAAATGGGCTGCAACTGTTTAATGACTTCTAGGATAGGGTAGGATTAGCTGTATATAGGGTATTCCCTTTGTACTGTAATTAGTTAGTATAATATTAACATTGCTTATTCAGGGAGATGATCTGTTCCCTGGAGAGTATTCCTAGTGAATAAAGACCAGTTATAGGTTGGTGAGATTGGGTCTCATGATTGTTCTTCTCATTATGAGTATGATAGTGCTTCAAGGTTTGGGTTTGGGTTTTACTGTGTCTTTTTAAAATGTGTTCTGGATGATTTCTGACTCCGTAGTGTAGGTCTAGAGGTTTTTACTAATAGTAGTTTATAGGCTGCCTTTTCATATGCTGATCTGATTATAGATCTGCAATGATACTAGGGGTCTGATACTCTCTAGAAAGTAGATTTTTGTGAACTGTATTTTTATGGAAGTAATTCCAGATATGCTTGATGAAGGAATGGTTCCTACTGAATTTATGGTGGGAGCAAAGAAAAGAACAAAAGCTTTTAGTTCTGTGTGTGTTAGTGTCAACCCATGGCAGTTATCTAGAACCTGTTTTTTGTACAGTGGGCTATGAAACAGTTGAGGTTACATGATAATTTCAGTGCTGCTTTCCTAGAGTCAGACAAAGTCAGTTTGTGACATCAAAATGTAACTTTGTTAATATATCTGGGAGTGAAGTCTGATGGTTTGGTGTCACCTTCTAGACACTCAGGAGTGTCTGTAGTTGCAGGAAGGTAGCTAGAGGATGAAGTTACTGCAAAAGCCCAGCTGTATGGAAGGCTGCATGATGTTTCTGTGAATTTTGCTACCCTCTTAGAAAGAATATTATAGGTGCCTACAGGTCTCCAGACATTCTTTGATTATGCATCATGAGGACCATGTCACAAGCTTGGGGGATAAGATTGAGAAATTAGAGTACCACCTTTTCTAGCAGTTACCAGGAAATGGATCTAGCAGTTTGGATCTGAGCTCTGAAATGAATGAGGGACTATAAAGTTAAATCCCTTGCAGTAGGCAGTGTCTGCTAGTCTTATTCATGTAGTCTTTCCTGGTTAACATGATGGTAGCCTTATCATTGCCTGCTCTTTGACTGAATCATAAGGATTCTAGAAACTTTTTTTTTAAAGTGATGAAGGTGAGAATGGAAAGAAATGTCCAGAAGTTGCTTTATCTTGGCTGTAAAAGAGGTCTTGGATACATGACTGGTTTAAAGAAAATATCCTTTAATGTCCCATATACTTGTGTTTTTTGGGGTAGCTTCTCTGTGCAGAGGTGTACATCTATGGAGAGGTTTATTTGTTGTCAGTTAAACAGCTATGACAGCCTTGTGCCAGATGTTGGGAGGGTACTCTGTGGTCATGGGCATTGCAGCTCGGGGTGAGGTTGTGGTGTCTTGCCCATCTTCATGGTTCATGTGGTTTATTCTGTATACTCTTTCTATGGTGGTATGCAGAACAGCAACAGAAATTGTTGATGTGTTTCTTATCTTAATATTGTGATTAAATTTAAATTACTGGAGATCAGCTAATTGTGCACATACACAACTAACTTATCTACTACAGTAATATTTGACGATTTGCCAAGGCTGAGGCTCTGTGGTTCTTGGCCAAGCAGCATAAAACCCATTCCCAAAAGAGACATTGCTCTGATCTCTCCTATCATTGTTCCTCAACATTGTCTCTCTAGTTTTTACACCCACTTTGTGTATACAGATCTAAATTAAAATGAGAACTTTTCAGGGAATGGCTTGTTTATTACTTTGTGTTACAACGCTTACTGTGGTGGAAATTCTCCTTGCTGAGATCTCTGAGGACACCGAGAATACAAACAGTAATAGTACTGAATCATGGAAAGTTACCCTTTCATCTGTTTGATATTTACATTCTTTGCAAGGGAGAGACTCGGCCGGGTTCATACTTTTGCACTGTGTGTGAACAAGTTTTTGCTGGAGTTCTGGCATTTTCAGTTGGTGTCTTGCTGGTTGCATTGCCTCCTGCTCTTGCACTTCTCTGATAACTCTGCAACAGCTCACATCCACTGCTGAGGGAAGAAAATGATACAAAGCTTAGAGAAAGTAAAGAAATATGGACTAATGCTGAAGTTGTCACTTGCCTTATTCCTGTGTTGGTCCTGTGCAGGGGAGTGAACTTGCCTGGAAGTGATGGGGATCATGATGCAGCCCCTTGTCCCATCCCACAGGCACCTGCTCTGAGAGAGGGGTGAGGCAGGGCAGTTTTGCCCTGCTTTCCTTTGTGAGGCTGTTTGTGCTCACACAAAAGTACCTTTCAAAAACTTTTCTCAAACTCCAGTATAAAGAAGACAAAAATGAAACAGCCCAGACTCCTTTCCAAAGACACCTATATTATATATATATACATATGCAGATATAAATATATATGCAAAATACAGGTATTTGATTTATGAAACAGAAAAAAAGTGGTTTCATCCCTGGATCCATGGATCTCACAGACTTCTCTTGTCTTTTTTCTCTTCTTTCACTTGCATTACAATCATAAAAATATACATGAGGAGGAGTCTCCCTGGATTTGGTGTATGAAAGTTGTTTGTTTTTTGTTTTCTTAAATAGTTATTTGGGCACACAGCCATGAGGTAAGCGCCTTCAATTTTAATATTTTTTTCAGGTTTACCATTGGTTTATGTCCTACCTATTTAATCTGTATATTTACATTTTTTTGCTTCTCAGTGTTCTGTTATGCTGTATGTACTGTTAGGTTTACACAGGCAATAACAACATTGGTCCATAAAGCCATCCATGAGCCTTTGTAGAGGCAGAGAAAATTCCTGAGAAGTGCAACAGTCAAAATCATGCAAATTAGCAACTGTAGCATCATAAAGATGTAATTACAGGATCAAAATGCCAAATTTTCATTCCTCTTCTGATTAGTTGTTGGAACAATGAGTTATCACAAGATTGCTACTTGTTAATATTGGCAAATCAACAGCTGCTATTCTTTGGTATAATAATATCACTCAATTCTGTGATTGTCATGTATCTAGCTTTACATCAGAAATGATTATGCCCATTAGGATTAAAGTCATTATACGGTGGGATTAGAATGGAGCATGAATTTGGATAATAACAGTGTTAGTGTCACTATAGATTTCAAATTATATTAATTTCTGTCAATATGCAAAAATACACTAGAAAATCTTTTCACACTAGAAAACATTTTCACAGTGACTGGGACATGTGTTTGTTTCCTGGTAATAGTATTCAGATGATATCCAGGCTATAAATGAAATAGGATTGTATAATTTACTGTCTGCTCATAATAAGAATATGCACTCTGTCGTCAAAAATTCAAGCATTGTAGAAATGATCCCATCTTTGAGCAAATGTTGCAATTACTTCAAGCTGTCGAAACTCTGCTTCCTTTGAACAGAAGTGTCCAGAGCAAATACTGTAACAATGAATCTTTTTATCATTCTGCAATCCCATTTGTGATAAGAGGAATTCCTTGGGGATTACTTTAAATTCTGTACATTAGCAGCAGTTCCGTGGGTTAAATCAGATAAAACAGGCTCTTATCAGATTATTAGTCACATTAGGCAATTACATTCTTATCTCTTAGAAATAATTCGTGCAGTCTTGGTGCTTATTTCTCCTCATTAGATGAGGCTAATTCCTGATTAAGATCTTTTGCCTTCCGTACAATAAACCTTTATATTGGATTTGCCACATAAATTGAAAAATACCTTGCGGCAGAGAGGGACAGCTGCACTTCCCTTTTAAGAATATACCTCACTTATCACTTACACATCAGCCATGCACATTTGCTGCCTGCAGTTTGGGACTGAAGAAGTCAGCACTCTAGCTTTTTTGTTGATATCAGAGTTAAGGGCCTCCAAGACAGACTGGTTTTAGGGAGCAGGGAAAGCAAACATGTTTTCATTTAGTTTTATGGAGCTTGGTTTAAATTGCATGAAAATTGGAGTAAGGGAAGGATGTTTCATATGCCATTTGCATAATGGCCATTAAGACATTGCCCTGTGAGCAAGCCCACCTGTGGGATGCCTTCACAGCGAGCATCCTGTGCATTGCAGGTGGGGGATGTTGGCTCAGGGATGAGCCTAATCTCTGATATGTGTTGCTCTTTTTGAAAGTCTTCTGCCAACATGGTGTCACATGTATGGAGTTGGGCTTGCTGGCAGCTATGTCTCAAATGCTGGCTTGTGTTTACTGTAGGAACTGGATCAAAGTTGTTTTGCTCTTTCATGTAATTAACTCAACCCAAAAGAAATACCCAATTGAGTGATTTACTTAAGATAAGCAAGGCACTTGGGAAATGTAAATACTTCAGTGGAAAGGATGCATGGGAAAAAATTAGTGTCAAATTGCTCCATAGGTATGTCATGCTTCCATTTCTGACATCTGTGTCAGAAGCTGGTTGCTGAAACAGATACCTCCCACTTCCCACCCTTTCAGGAGCATTTGCTTTTGCAACCATTCCATAGTACACCGTCCCTACTGCTGTTCTTTGTGCACCATCACGTAAAAATCTGTTTTACACTTGGAGGCCTCAGCCTGTGTCACTTACATGCTTGTG
Organism: Lichenostomus cassidix; assembly: GCF_008360975.1. Lineage (NCBI taxonomy): Eukaryota > Metazoa > Chordata > Aves > Passeriformes > Meliphagidae > Lichenostomus > Lichenostomus cassidix. Next base: position 26,109,161 of record NC_139488.1, read on the forward strand.
TGAGAAATGAGTACAGTCACTGTTGCTTCATTATTTTTGTAAAGGATTAGAAAAAATGTTTCCCTTACTAGAACTGAGATGATGGGAAGTTTTCAAAGACAAAAATGTCAAACACCTAACTCCTATTAAAAATAAATGGGAATTAAGTGTCTGCCAATTAGACCTGTGAAAATCTTTCTGGTGGTCTGTAGGATTGAACCAAATTACATTGAAAACCAGAGGGGAATGTGTTAGGGATGAAGTGATTGCTTGAGACAAAGTGTTGCCTGTTGGAGGTGGTCCCGAGTGAAATTTTCAGTGTCTGCCTGTCTCTGCATATCCAAGGGATGTCATATTAAGTTTACAGAGTGCCTTTAGTAAGAAGTTCAGTGCATTGACTGCACAAGTATTGCTTCCATTTCGTTTTCGTATTTTGCAAGTGATGTTAAAAATTCATGTCTAGAGTCATTGTATTTGCATATGTATCCACTGGGTTGCATGGGAAAGGCTAATAGCTATTTAACTTCTTCATAGAGCTCCTAGAGGACAGACCTGTGGCAAAATTTGAACCTTCAGTGTTGTAGCTTTCAAAATACAAAATGAAAACTGCATTTGATTAAGAAACTGATGACTTGTAAAAGAGGCTAGAGCAATTTCTTTCACAGACTGCAGGCAAGGGTAAGATGTTGCACAGGTGTTCAGGTGCCCACTTGAGCAGATCAGGACAAGGACTCGAACTTGGGTCACCTTTGTCATGCAGTGACCAGAGAGCATTGAACCTTCCCCTCTCTCTGCCCAAAGCTCCGTTAAAGCCATCCTCAGAAAATGTTCCTTCTGGGACAAAGTTTCTTTAGGCAGAAATGTTTGACCTAGTCCTAGCTTTGTGGTGCCACACAAGTCCAGAAGCTCTGAAGATGCTGCACAAATAATTTCCATGATAGTCTTCTCACAAAATTACATTGTCTAAATAAATCAGAAGTCAGAAAAATGAAGCATGTGGCTAGCACAGGTCTTTCCCATGAGAACTTTCTCCTGTGTTTTATACACAAAGATAAAGTTTGGATGTTATTGAAACAGTGTCTCGAGATTTGGACAGTTCAGGCCTGGCCAGTTGGGCCTAGGGGGAGGTTTCTGACTGACCAGTCTGGGTGACCTCTGAAAAGTCTATATAAGTTGGAATCAAAATAATAAAGCTCTCTTGTCACTCTGAGAACCCGGGTCCTTTCTCTGCTAGCGGCTCAACAGCGACAGAAGTATTATCTTTACCTACGTCTCTGAGTATAAAGTTTCAGTGATTTACCCAAATCTTGGGAAATTTAGCATAGGTCTGAAAAACTGAGCCCACATCTGCTACTCCCAAAGTTGCATTTCAGATTGGATTCTGGCTGTGCTCTGCTAGTGTCCCAACACTGTGATTTGGACCAACATGATTAAAAGCCTGTGGCAATTGAGTACCTGAAGTGATGAGGCTGAAATCATTGCTCTGAGCCTGGACAGTTCTCAGGCCTGGTCCCTTAATCCCCAGCTATGAAGTAGAAGAGGGCTGGGGTCCTGGGGCTGCTCTGCACAATTCCCAATACTGGCCAGGTAATATCTCCTGGAATATTGAAACATTGGTAAAGGGCACATAGAACTATTCCTTAAACTATTGTAGAAGGAAAAAGGTCTATAATGGTAAAATCTTGGATATCAGAAGATTTTACAGGTGGAAGCTGACTTGTTGGTATCTTATCTCCACTTGAAGCAGAATAACACAAAATTGATCAGTGGAGGAGTAGATCTTGGCAGCTTCTTTACAGTTGTCCTTCTGCTTCTCAGGATAAACTTGGTTGTTTGCTGACCTTTGTTTTGCTGTAAAACAGATCAACAGGTTCTGCTTGTGGAATACGTTTATTATTATTATTATTATTATTATTATTATTATTATTACTATTGAGACTTTTACTCTGGCCTGGTTCCATTTATGAGGAAAGTCTGGTGGTGCAAAACCAGCTTGACAAGGTAAAGGGGTCTTGAGCAAGCTCCTATGCTGAAGCTAAACTCTTGGCTGTTACTTGAAAATCAAGCGTGAAATGTTAAGATTGCTGAAGATGTGGTAGAGTAGCCTCTTTTTCTAATAACGATAGCATTTTTCTCCTCTGTGGTATTTCACAAGTTCTATTTCCCTGTCCATTTAAGAAATGTGATGTGGGTAACTGAACTACATGAGTTCATTAATCTTCTTCAGCTTCTAATGGATCAGCATTGGCCAATAAACTGAAAACATCATTCTAGGGCTGATGGGTAAAAAAACCAGAAAGTCTCTTCAAAAGCTTTGATAGATTTTATTTTTCCTTTTTTTAACTAAAAGAAAAAAAATTCAGAGAGCTGCTACTTTCCTGGAAAGCCTGTTAATTTCACTGGAAAAATCCCAAGCCAAAACATTTCAATAGGAAATGCACATATTTCTGTTTGGGTTTTCTCTCCTACCTCCCCCATTCTGAAGTTGCTAGACTCAAATTGTTCTTTTCTATATATCTAAAAATGAAGTTTCTTACCAATGGATTCTGGTAGCTTCTGTGCACGCCTTCTCAGAGGTGTTAGATATTGATTTCTAGACCTTGCATTAGCAGCTCAGGGTAGCAAAGAGCTCAATTAATGTGTACATAAATTTAGAACATTTATGAACTCTATTTCTTCTTCCTCTCATCTAGAGTTAGAAGCCTTTTCTCTCCTAAATACAAGTATTTTTAAAATGTGCTTAATAAAGTTATTTTTGTTCCGTGGCTTTTTCTTGAGGTTTGATGCTGAATGAGAAATGGGCAGCTCTCTAGGAACAGTACATCATAATGGTTGCTTTGCTGCAGGGGGATTTGTGAATTTTATGCTTGTGGTTACTTGGTTTTAACAAAGTTGGTCTCTCTGGGACCAGCAATTGTAGTGTAAGCATAATGGGCACTTGTGACATAAGGAGAATTTATGGCAAGAGTAACAACCTGCTTATGGTTCTTGTAATAGCCTACGAGATCATATACCATGACCTGCCTTTGAAATCCCGTCAGATGTGGGCTCAACTCTAAAATATGGAGCTTGCAGTGACCATACCTTCTACTTCTCCCCTATGACATTACAAGGGGAAGAGAGAGAGAGGCGTATCATATTTTCTGAGCATTGATTTAATATTACAACCTGTGCATCCAGGAGCAGTTGGCGATTTTCCAAGCTCTTTATGTGGGATGGAAATAGTTGCTCCTTGTTACCTTGAATCTGTCCCATGACCAGAGACACAAGAAGACAACAAATGAGAAGCCTTGCTAAGGTATGTGCTAAGCTTTTAAGAACCATATTGGTCATAGTGACTGGATGGTTACTCCAGGGAAGGCTGTCTGCTGACTCCAATTTCCATTCTATTTGATCTTAATATATAGATTTTTCCTTCTGTTTCTCATTCCTACCCACAAGATCATTGCCTCTTAATCATGAAATGATGTCTGTGTATTCCCTGCAATTCTTCACTCTTGGAAAATGTGTTGCCACATGGAATGTTTCCAAAGCTTTAATTTCCTCAAAGATTGCCAAAATATAACTTAATAAGAAAACAGAAATATAACAATATTTTGCTTTCCCTTTCAATCTAATTTTTTGTTGTTGTTGTTTTTAAATCTAGAATTTTTAGCCCTGAGTCTCTCAACACATGTAGAAATAATTGCCAAAATGCAAATTTGCCAGATTAGAATGAGAACGGCATAAATTCAGTGGCAGACCACAATGATCCACAGCAATCTGTGGACTAACTCATAAGGGTGTTGAAAATCCTGGAGTAAAGCAAGTTAATAATCAATAGGCTTATGTTAGCTACATAGGGATCAGCAAATCAAAAAGATTAAAAAAAACCTCAAAACACACTGGAGTTTATTCTGTGCTTGAGCACAGGCATGAGTCACCCTTTAAACAACCTTCTCACCAAATTTTCTATGGTTTAGTGTTGCATAATGCTTTATAATAGAAAATGCCTGTCTTCCCAAAAGACCTCAAATTCTGATTAATTTTAAAGAATATTTCTTGCATATTATTGCCATGTTCTCACTTGTTACAAAGTACTTACTAAGGTAGGTTTTGTGAACACCTCAAAGTTTTTCCTAGGAATATTGCACAATATAAAAGTAGCTTTTAAGAATTTTAAGTTTGGTAGGTGGGAAAAAAAATTGAAATAAATGTGCCGAATTAGTTTTCTCCAGATGAAGGCAAGTGTTATTCCCACATATGCTACCTGAGCTGTTTAGGGGGATGATTTTTGCGTATCTTAGGGCAAACCTATAAGACATGGTGATAGATAATTTTTCTTGCTGGCTTTAAATTGATTTACAAAGAGAAGTTAAAAACCCCAACAAACCAAAACCAACCAAACAACGAAAAGGCCCAGATCTGAACTAGAACAAATACTTAATCTTTCCACTTCCTGTAGCACTGTATATTTAAGACATCATTACTTATATTCAACTGGGTCTTTTCCAATATCACTCATGGAACATGGAAATTCTCCAGCTGACTTCACAAGTTTTTGGCTTGAGGCCTGATACAGAGAAGTGGACTGAGAGTCTGCCTGAGCACAGCAGAGCAGTGCCTGAGAGGAGGCAGCCTCAACTTCAGGCAGTGCTGTGTCTGATCACCTCTCCAGCCACATGGTGGGAAACTGATTTACCAAGGGGTCAGGTCATATCCTCGGCTGGGTTCTGCCCCATTTGTTGATCTTCAGCCACTTTCCTCTTTGCAAGTACTGTGGATGCTGAATGTAGCATTTTAGGGCCATACAAACCTTCAGATCCTGCATTCTTGAACACGCTGGAAACTTCACCCATAATGGGGGTGAGCACCTACTGAGTCCTGGTGTGTGGGGCAAGCACTGATTTATAAGGATGATAACAGTATGGTGCATATAAAGGTCTGCTCAAGTCAAACTTTACAGTAGAAGTGATCTAAGGATAATTGCTTTTATAGCCATCCTTACAAAGATTTTAGTGCCCTTAAACTCTTATTTGCTTAAATGCAACAAAAGTTCAGTTGTAGTCATAGCTGTTTATTTTACAAGGCAGTTATAGGTGGATTTTGCTGCTGGTCAGGTTTGTAAAAAACACGTGCTTTAATGTTAACTATTGTGTTGAACAGAATAGTTTTCTCTTTTTGGATTGTCCTTTTGTGTGTTTGATCCTGTTAGCACAATAATAGAAAGAAAAGGTTTAATGCAGCTTTATTATGAATGGGAGTTGATTCATAAATTCAGCTGAAATTAATAACAGCTTCATCAGAAATCCTCTAAACAAATTGTTTTGGCTTATTCTGTCATAAAAAAAGAAATAAATTTTTTTAAAAAATTAGATAATTTTATGTCTTGGTGAATAATTACCTAAAGCTTTGGAATTTGGATTTCATTTTGTTAAACTTACAAAATCTGTTGGCTGACTGGAGACTTCCAGTGTTGTGATGAAGCTGCAAATCTGTTCCTCTTGTATTTGCATGTGAACAATGTGCACAAAATATACAAAGCACTCTTAACTCTGAAATCAGTTAAATACCTTAACTAAATTTAAGGAATATCAATGCATTTGGCTAATTTGAACAGTTGAGCATTCCTTAAGTATATTTAATTAGAGAATCAGGTAGGAAAGAGTTAACAAGTCGAATTTGTGTCCTCTTTCCAGAGCGGTTATTGTCTTAGATTACATGTGGTAAAACAATTAAAAGTCAGTGTACAGGATGGATTTCTGTGTCCTCTAAAAGACAAATAGGTTCATTTTCAATAAATGATGTGAAAGAAGTTGAGCCCTCAACTTGTTATTCATATTACCTGTGGTCTTGCATGTTGAAACAGTTCTACTGCTTTGGTTTGCAGCGATACAGATCCTACCACTATTTGCAATACTTAATTTGCAGTTCTGCAATTCAGCAAAAGACCTTTAATACAAACCTTAAATATGTATTTATTTACCTCTACACTACACTCTGTCTCACTCCTGAGTGTTTTGTGGAGGCAAACATTTCACCAAAAGGAAAACTATTTTCACCCCGTTCGCCTTTCTTCGGACAGAAGTGAAACCTAACTGGAGGAAAGCTCTATTGAGAGGGTGAGGAGAACAGAAAAAGATTCTATTATATTGTTTGGATCAAGATATTAGTATGTGAGATCCGGTTTCACATAGACTTCAAAAACAAACAAAGACAAGTCCTTTTGAGCCCCTAGCAATGTGACTGGCTCCATAAGATCAGAGCTCAAATTTACATGGATCTGTATTAGTTCAGGTATGAAGAGTTTCATTTTGCTGATCTTTTGAAGCAAATTCCACATAGCAGCACAAGAAAGGGCTGCCACATCGGATTTGACACCCTCCAACTGTGCCTTATGCCAATGTTTTCGTTGGTTCCCTCCTTACAGAATAGCTCTTTGCCAGTTTTCTGAGGGCTCCATCCTTTCTTTCTTTTCCTTTTTTTTCCCCCCTCCCTGTTTGAGAATGGTTTAGTTTGGGATTGTTGAAGTATGTATAGAAATAGCCATGAAAAAGGGGGAAAGGAAGAGCTGGCTTGCAACCCCCCTCTATTTTAGCTGAAGAAATAACCCCATTGGAAACTGATCTGTTGTTTTCTTTTGGTCTGTAAACAGTTCTTACTCTGTGTGCATTTATTAGCCAAACATGGTGTAATTAATAGCTTTACAATTTATAAGATCTGCACATGTAAAGTGTAAAATACACCAAACCTTGCTCGGCTCTTGGCTTATGTTGTTTCTTAAGCTCTCCCAGGCTGTGCTTGTGCATTAAGTACCTTCCTTGCCCAGTTGTTTCAAGCTTCCTTGCACTGACTTCAAGCTTCCTGCCCTCTGGGCACAAGACAGCTCAGAGACATGTGGCTGCATGTTCAGGACCTGTATGGCAATCCCCTTTTCACATAAAGGATTGTAGAAACTGTTACTGAATGCAAAAATTCCCATAGAGCTATGGGTTAAGCTATGGCAGAAGGCAGCCAAAGCAGCAGCAGAGTGCCCAGCACAGCCCATGGTGCCTCTAGCTGTGTTCTGTACAGCCCCTGTGTACAGTCCTTGCCCTGATGGTGCTGATGTGTTTGCTTACCCTGCAGATCACTCACAAGTTACCAAAATGTGACCCGATGTACCCAGCAAATTGAATTACTGTTAAAATAACACAGCTAAGGCAACACAGAGCTCGTTCTATATTGCTGTCGTGGCTCAAAAGCTGCTCTGAGCAAATGGTAGTAAATGACAACTCCTATATTATGCTATATATGGGCCATAACAGCCTCTTACAAGCTTATCTTTTGCAAGATGGGTAATATTCATAGTTACTCCCTGAATTCTGCAACTTTGTCAAAGATGTAGCATTTAGTTTGCAGGCATGATGCACTGTATCAAGATCAGCAGTTTTCATACTGTTTTTTAGATGCTCCTGCCACACAAGCCTCCCCTCAGTAGGTGGGAAGTGGTTTGTGATCTAAGCTTTGCAAAGAGAAACAAGCAGGGTGACTTCATGGCATTCAATGCAGGCTGTTTCTACTCCCCAGAAATGGTTGGTAAAACAGCTCTGTTTGCGATAAACAGCTTGATTTATAGGCGAGTTCATTAATGATTTAATGTTTGGAAGGGGTGAGGTGGGTTGCACACATGCTGGTTCTTAGGTCTTCATTTGTGAGGCTTGGAAGTTGGAGTCCATTTAGAAATTCTCTGCAAATCTTAGAAATAACATTTCTGTGAAAAAGTAATGCAAAATCTGGTGGCATATGGTTGTATTTAGGTGACTAATACTCACTTGGGGCCACCTTCTTAATTTACTGCTGGCTTCACCATTCATGAGTAATGCATCCATTCCTAGCTCATGCCAATAAAGCTTTATGCCACCACACATATAATATTCCACTACATGTCTTGCCTTCCCCAGTGCTATGGCACTTAGGTGGTTTGCATTAACAGATAATCACCAAAATGAATGGCACAGCAAAATTATATAACTTGTAATTAGCTTTTAACAATTAAAAAGTCTAAAAGCAGTCTTTGTAATGCTAAGACTCCAAAGATACTATTCCATCAAGGAATTCATTTTTAGATCACAGTAACAGTATGTAAACATACCCTGCAATAAGAAGAGTTTTTCTGCCAAAAATATTTTTAAAATAAGGTGGTTTTTTTTTCTTTTTAAGAAGGTGTAGCTCATGAGGTGGACCATAACAAAATGTTCATTTTTCTGTCTGTTAAGTTGTGAAAATTGCCAATGTTTGTTTCACTGTATATCATCCTGGGTTCCAGATATCAGCATAAAAAATGCCATGAAACATTCCAGTATGTCCTTTCCCTCACATCCTGGATTTGGTTGCCCTTAACAAAAACTTCTCCAGGCTGTTTTAAGTGAGTTGTACATAAGGAAGAGTCTCATCTGCCTCTGAGACTTGGTTGTCAGAATTTTTACAGATGATGTAAACTGGCACATCATCATGTTCCTGGGATGGAGACAAAGGCAAAAATAGTTTTTTGTTGTAGTGGTGTTTGGTTTTATATTTTTTTTTCAAGTCAACACTGGGGAGATGAGTGTTCTCTAGAATGTAAACTGGAGAATCAGACCACAGACCAAGATGTGGGAACTGGGAGCTATTTTTACTGAGAACAGGTTCATGAGTGGAAGTAGGGGAGATTAAAGATGACAAAGAGAAGAAACTCACTCATCGCCCCTGTGCAGTGTGCTCTTGCCCTGGCTCCATCAGTTCAGCCTATGTAAGTGTCACTCATGATGGGGTCACAGAGTTATGCTTTCAGTTGTCTGTAAGCTGTAGGTCATATGAAGAACATCTCTTAAAGATCTGACAAAGTATTTTAGACAGAAGACATAATTTTTTAATTCTTCAAAAGACAAGTTAAATGTATTCATTGCATAAGAAATCTATAATTTAACAGCAGCTGTGCAGCAGCCTTTCCATGCTATAGTGCAGTCTACTATATTGATGATTTCAAATATTTATACCATCATCCCACATTCATGAAAAATATTTAAATTAAACATGCATGGGAACAGATGTCATTCTGTTCTGGCAAGAAAACCTAGTCATAAACTTCTGCTTATGAAATGTTATTTCACTTGACCCCTATCAGTAGGAACTCATGAAAATTAAACTGGGTAAGGAGAAATATTGTATATAAGCTCTTCTCTCAGTGAAACCTTTGAGTGGGTATGTGAAGACAAGATGTTTCCATTAAAAGCAGAGCACAGTTTGATTTGATAAGGTGAAGCTCACTGCTTTAACTTCTACTGCAAGAGTCAGTGCCCACTTAAAAGTTTCCTTTCACCTACAGAAGACAGTTGTTAAAGTTTTCTAGGCCTAATTGCAGCTATTCATTTCAAAAGTTAATGCTTCTATGAATTGTTAGAGATGATGTAAACTAACTCAATTTAGTTTTGTACTAAAAAGTACAACTTTACTTTTGTTCTTGCTATACTAAAAAAATCCAGAGAGAGATTGTTTCTTACGAGTTCTAATTTAAGTTATGAAATAGGGAAAAGGGAAAGGAAATGTCATGTAAAGATTGCAGACTAAGGATGTCATCAGCCCCAATCTATTCAAGTTAAACATTTACATCTCTGCATGTAGTCCTATAAGACTACATATGCATTTGACTGGCATATTTGTAGCACAGCCTGAACAAACAATTGGTTCTATCTATTGTATCTAATCCATCTTGGCATTTATACTATCCTTTGAATCCTGTTATCTGATGGAAGTTAGAAAAATAAGTGGGTGATTTCATGGTTCTCTCCACTTCCATTAGATCTTGTTTGAGATGTTAGGATTAGATTTTCTTCTTCTGGCCTTGCATTTTTAACTGTGTTAACAGCTTTTATTGTGTATGTCCTCCCTTCCCCCTCCCCAGCAGATGTAAAAAATCATGGGACTTATTGATAGTTATAATGCATGTTATTTGTCATCTTACTCCTGTTTTAGTTTGCAGAAGGAAAAGGAAGAGGGGAATCTTGGACTTACTTGGTCTGCTTTTCTGCATGATACTGTCCTGGGAATCAGAGTTGGACTGATAGAAAGGTTTGATCATTCCTGGGGTTGAAATGGTCTCATGATACTGACCAGTGACAATGAACCAGTATTGCAAATGCATCACACCTTACATCTGTCCAGAGAACAGAGTTCTGCCTTGGTTTTAATGACAGTCTCCTGAGGAAATGATTCTTCGGCTTGTGGAAGGAAGTCTGTTAGCCCTGTGGGGAGGCAGCTGAGGGCAGCTCAGTAGTGCAACATTTTGGCCAAAATCATTGAGAGAGGATGCCTGAGAACATGAGGTGCAGTAGATTCCCCAGTGACAGATACCCAAATAAGCTACAAGACCTTGCAACTTCTATATTAACAAAGTGCACCCTGCAAGTTGGGTACAATTTGCCTTATTCTGCTGACTGTATAGTACAGTTTCTGGTAGCTTTTTTCTCCCCAGTTTTTAGTATTATACTAGAAAAAAAAGTATTTTTAAATCAGCAAGATTGCAGCGTTAGGAAGTCATCAGATTCCCCCTCCACAATGTTTTCTGTGAAATGACAAAAGAAAAGACAAAAAGCACAAGAGCTGACTGGTGATGTGACAAGAGGGTACCTTCATTTTTGTACTCCGAGTAGTGTACAAACACTGTTCCTTTCATGGCCTCCTTATTTGCCTTTGAACTTGATACTGTGTGAGTCGGAAGTAACAGCAAACCAAGATGCATGACCTGGGCTATGCAGACAAATGTTAACCCAACTCTCACTATGTCCTTAATTCTCTGCTCTTTGTCCCTGTCCTCAAAAGGCTGCATTAAAAAAAAAAAATACTGTGCTTCATTGAGAACAGAAGATTTGTCAAGTTATAAAAAACCACCAGGAACAAGAGCTAATAGACTTGGGTTTAAATCTTAGCTCTCTCTATGAATTGTAGGATGAGGTTTTTTTTGCAAGTTGCTCGATTCTGTTTTTTTGGTTTTTTTTTTCAGCAATATGTACATGCTCACCTGTTCTCTGGGAACTGAGACAGAAGGAAATCTATTCTTGATAGCAAAGACTCAGTGACAATAGATTGGATTTCTCAGATAGACATATTTAGTTTATAGTTATAGCCTATTTCAGATTTTAATATATGTTTGAGTATTTGTGATGTCCTCATATTTATATATGTTTTTTAGAATGAGTAACATAAACACTCTGGGATTGTATTCTTTTCTTTTTCACATCATATTCTCCTCTGCCACTTACCTACTATATAACTCCCTCAAAAAAAAAAAAAAAAAATTCTAGATTTTGAATGTTGCCGGGGCAACACCATGGAACAATGAAAGGACATTTCTTGGGCATTTGGCAGCAAAACAGTCAAAGACCAAGAAATTAAAAATAATAACAAAAAAAAAACCTACCAAAAATCTATCAGGATATCTGCCTTAAGGAAATGCTGACCAGAATTTCTGCATATGTGATATAATTTACAAAGCAGGAAAATAATAAATAATAAACCATAATAAACCATGCTTTTATTAGGGCCAAAGAAAGTAGACCATATTTCCTATGGACTAGCCTTGGAACATTTGTACGTCTTCCCTTTTTTGTTTTAATATAGCAACTCATGTACCATTAGTGTAAATTCTTTGCATTTAAGTAGTAAGTGGATCAGTTGGACTGAATATTTATAGAAGGTCCTGGATTGATAGTCTTAAAAGCTTATAAACCTCTGTTTACATATAGTTTACACAGTACAGTTAGAGCACAGGCAATGCAGCAATCTTCTCACCAGAAAATAAGATGTTGAAGGGAATGAGTTGCTTGGGTTCCCTAGTCCAGCCGTGGGCTCTCCAAAAAGCATCAGAAGGATAATTTGCGAAAGACCAACGATGGACAGGACCTGTTCTGGGACCCTCCAAAGTACATGTAAGCAAAGCAGTTGTGGGAAAATGCCATTAAGATGCAGATAGTATCTTCATGGATATTTGTATCAATGGAAATTAATGAGCTATCATAACTCTTCAGAATGGGTAAACTGGCTGCAAATGTGCCCTCAGCCACAGCAGTGGTGATTTGCAGCAAGTGCATCACTTATGACAGAGTTGCTACAGGTCCCAAGAAAAGTAACTGAGGAAAGAATTGGCTTTATCTCTGGTCTTTTGATAAGTGGTATTTTACTAATATAATGTGTACACACCAATATCCTGTGAAATTCCTGCACGTCACCAGCGGTTTTTATTCGTGCCCATTAAAATGCATTACAGTGAGGAGGTTGCTGAAATGTAAATTAAAGGCTACGGCGCTCATAGTTTAACAGCTGCCATGTAGATTGACAGCCTTTGTGCGCCCAGCTGGCAGTGTCAGGTTAGTGGGTCTCTAGTCACAACATTAATCAGCTTTATTAGTGCCACTAATACCAATTTGTAAGCAGACTGCAAGGATCAGACGGCCCAGCTGTCAGGCACTGCACATAGATTATTACAGGATTTCTTTTTATTGTTTAAGATTGGAATTATAATTTAATTATGGAATTTAACTATTTTTTACACCCACTGAAAACTAGCAAAGGTTTAATAAAAAAAAAAATTAACTTCTTTACCCCACCATTCTACCATCTTTTCTACTTCCCGTTCCCCATCCTCCTCCCCGCCTCCACCCCAGCATGCATGGGAGAGAAAATGAATTCGCTTCACAAAACCTGTTGTAGCATATCACTTGCTGAGATGAAGAACTTCTTACACTGCAGCAACAGCTCATATTGTGCTAGTCAGGATTTCCAACTGATTTCAACAGATTTTCCTTACTGCGTTGATGTGATATACCCAGTGCCTTGGAGGACCAAGAAATAGAGGGATTGTGTTTATAATTTCCTGAAAAAAACCTGCTAGCCGCCTGCCTGGTTCCTAGTTTCATCATAGTAATTACTAATTTTTCATCAAAATGTGTGTGTAAACTTCAAGGATCTGAGGACTTTCCTAAATTAGGGTCATGTTGTACAGTAAATTCTGATTCAAGAAAAGCAGAGCAAGTATAAATATATGGACATCTCTTAAAACTTCCTCTTCTTTTTTGGCATGGGACCTCTTGTCCTTATTACATTACACGTCAGTTTCAAATCAGTTTTAATTAATGATTTTAAATTAGGCTAAGAGGATATTAGCTTGCAAAGCCTAGCAATGAAGAATGGATGTGGTGGCTCAGACACAACCTTCCAAAATCTCTGCAGCTCACATCTTATAACACTTTCATGTCGGTCATACAGATTACATTTCCTGCAACACTAAAGCAGCTTTTCTAGTGGGTCAGAAACATGATAGGTTTATCCTTCAGTGAGGCCTGAAAATATACTGAGGAGGGAAAAAATGCCTTTAACATCTACTTAATGCTTTGAAAGAAGGAAACTTAAAGATGAAATTTCACAGAAGACTTATGCAGGAGATATTTTCAACAAATGTCATAGAGCTTTTCTGATACCTAAAATGCTGGGTAAAGGGAATTCCATCTGAGAGGTTTCTGTCCCCCACAGTCTCCTACCTGTACCTGCTGTGTGGCCCACACAACAGTAGGGTCCACGCCCCCAGTGTTGCCCTACCAGGATTGCTGCAGAAATGGGCAGGCTCTGCAGGGCTGTGACTTTTATGCTACTGCCTATCCTCTGTGGTAGGGCAAGTCTCCTGTCCCACTTGGAAAGCTAATGAGACATGCTGTTCCTTGTTTTGTTGGATTTTTATATATCTCAAAAACAGCACTGAAACAGATGTGAAGTGGCCAGATGCAGCTGATATACATGTCTGATTGAACACAGTTTATCCGATATATTGCTCTTTCTGGGCAGGAGCAGAAACATAGTTTCTCTTTAGGAAGATTCTGGTTTTAGTATATGAATCCTGACAACCAAATCTAATCCCTTATTTTTCAACCCAAGTGCCACAAATATGAAGATACTCAGAAGAAAAAAAAGGGACAAAATAAGTTGATTTCTTTTATTAAAGGTTTTGATTTGTAAGGAGGCATTTTGGGCAATTTCTGCATCTGAGGTATCAGGCCCAGACAGCAAGTATAGTGGAAAATACAGGGAGCAGTTTTTAAAAAAAGATAAGAAAATATCCCATTACATGCAAAGACTAAAAAATTGAAGGCTTCCCATGATAAAGAGTAACAGTGACCTAGTGGACCTCAGATGACCAGAACAGTAAGAAGATGGCCAAGAATTGCCGTCCTGTTACACAACAGAGGCAAGTTATTAGCAGATGAAGTTGCAAAGATTACTGTGCTTACTGCTCTCTGGCAGTAAGCCACTTCTTCACTAAAAGTGCCAACTCAGTCCGTGTTGCCATAAGAAATCCAGTGACACAATGGCAAGACCTCATCTTTCAACAAGTAAAATCTGGAGAATACCTAAATAGGGACTGCTTATGGATACTTTTGTTAATTTACAGATGGTGGGGAAAGTACTAGACTGCTGGAAAAAGGAAACCTAGTGTATACTTTTAAAGAAGGAAAAGGATAATAGAGACAGTGCAGCCTAATTTCTTCACAAAATATTGGACCAAGAAATTCAGGAGATAATGTATAACCACATGGAAGCAAGTAAAGCCCACAGACTTATCAACAACAAATAATATCAAATACGTCCAACTTCCTTCTGTAACAGAACAATACACCTTTTGAACAGGAGGGAAATTATATTCATTGTGTCTTTTGACTTGGGGGATTTGATGCTGTTTCACAATGTTTTCTTATAAGTAAACTACAGAAGTGTATTTCTGATGAAACCACTGTGAAACAGGGTGCCACTTTGGCTGGAAAACTGTAGCTGTAGATTGGAAGGACCAGAGGAGACTAGGCAGAATGCTCACAGATATAGAAACCACAATACAGATGAGAAGAATGAATGAAAAATTTGTCTGTGGAAGACAAGATTGGGGGAAGACAAACTGATCTTTAAATACATAAAAGGGAGTGAATAAACAGTTTATTCACTCCCTTTTATGTATTTAAAGATCAGTTTGCATAAGACAAAGTAATAGGCTCAGATTGTAAAGAGAGGTTAGTCATTAGAAAAACCCTTACTTTATAATGGTAAGAATAGTCAAGACTTGCTGGGAAGATTAGGGGGCCTTTGCTATCGGAAGGCTTTACAAACAAGTTGGATGAGCATCTGTCAAAATGACGCAAGCATTGCTGATCTTGTGTTTGGACAGAGGTGAGCTAGATTTCTCTGGAGGCCTCTTCCAGCTGCCTTCTCCTATAAAATTTGATTCTGTAACATCAGCAACATAATGCATGAGTTGGCTGTGGGCCTTGCCTTGCCGATATCATCAGCAAGTGCTACTTGGTGGAAAATAGCACAGGTTGTCTCGGGGCCAAGAAGGCAGTGCACTCCCTGCTGTGCCCCGGGGACCTGATCCACTTGGCGTCTGGCTGCTCCCGCCCCACTCCAGCTTGCTTACCTATGTGTCCTTCTCACAGCAGCTCTCAGCTGCAGGATCAGGGCATGTCCATGCCAAACCTTGAGTAAGGAGGAAGGATCACTTGGACAGTGTGCTTGGCTTGTCAGTATAGGCAGCACTTCAGAAAAGCATCCTCGTGAACCAAGGTAGGCACTGGGTAGTGGGTCCACAAGGACTATAGCAGAGGAGATGGCCCATGAGTGTAGAAATATTACTGCTGTCCTTACTGGAATAGAGGCTAATAAATCACCTAGAAATTGTGCAGGATCACAAAAAAGTACACCTCTAGGCAATGAAAGTGCAGGATTCAAAAACCTGGAAGTATTAAGAGGTTAAACCTGTACAGGCTGCAGAGTTTCTCTTTAAACTAGTCAGGCCGAATGAAAGGCCATCAGATTTTCACAAGCTCCTCTAGCTAAAGAGTGCTTCTGCCAAGTTTTCTTTTAAGTATTTACAGATAACTTCTCAAACTCAAAAACCTCATTCTAAAACAAAAGTTTAGATCATTAAGTGTGCATGTTCAATATTTGATGGACTTAAATATTTTATAGAAATCTTGCGGAAACAGAGGAAAGTTACTGGAACATATATGTTCTGATTATAATCCCTCTAGAAATTTGATGGGTTTATTAACCTTATGGAAGCTCAGATAAGTTGACCGTTTTAATTAAATGTAAACAACTTTCTAATAACAACCTTGACGTCTCTTCCCAGAGAGTGATCCTAGAGGCCCAGTGCACTTAGAAATACCAAGGAGTTGCATTACAACCTGCTGAGACACTGCTGTACTGTCAAAATGATGTGGCAGTGAGCGCATTTTGAACAGTCCTAACCCGATGTTCTGAGTCTCAGTCAGCTTTAAAAATGTATTGTTTCCTTCCAGCTTTATTAGTTCTTCGTCTCTGTGTAAAGGGTAAACTTTCCAAAGTCTAGAAATTTAGTTCAAAGTTTTAAACTTGTTCTGAATTCAAAAGATATTAATAGAACAAAGACATTTTGGCTTCCTGTATTTGTGGGTTTTAGGCAGTGATGGTCCTGACATTCTCAAGCGCACTGAGGAGAGTCCTAGGGTCTGTTTAGAGTCATTTTGTATTTCCTTTCATCACAGTTTTCAGAATTTATGACCATGCCCAGCATGAATCCCTCTGCAGTCAGGAAGATCAGGATGTGGAAAATCTTTGGTCAGCAGTAAGGGTAGAAGTCAGAAGCTAATCTGTTTCTGCTGGTGAAGTCACCTGGCACATCTTGCATAGCAGCTGCAGATGACCTGTCATGGCAAGGACATGGGAGCAAAGGTTGGCTTTGTGGGCATGCTCTTCCTGGTACTTTCACACATGGCTTTCAGTGTGGAAGAGGGTAGAGGATTAGTTATAGTTATCCTATAGCAGTCATTTGGGGTTTTTCTGAGCAAAGAGCTGGTCCTTTCTGAGTCATGAACCTGGCTATTGCTTCTGATCTATAAATGCACTATTGCCCATTCTTTGACTTGCCTCTGTTGGGCCAGTGAGAAATTTTATTAACAAGCATACTTATCATCAAGTAAGAAACAGATTTTATGCATCATTGCCAGAAACTGAGAGGGGTCAGTTATGCAAATTTTGTACTAACATGCATGATATGTTCAGTGTTTAACAGGAGTAGTTGAGGCAGTCCAAGGTTTGCTAATCAAAAAATGAGAGTTATGGGAGTGGAGGGATTTGTTTATTCAAACAAAGCAAAAAAAAAAGTTAAAAATACCCCCAAAAAGCTTGCAGGCTTAGCCATCAAGCATCAAGCCATCAAGCAGCACAAAAGCTGCCTCTCCATAAATGGGGTCAGCCCTTCTGACAGTCAGAGACTGGGGTCCTGCTCTTTAAAACTGGTGGGAGAGACCTGTGAAGAGAGCAGGCAAGAAGCAGGTGAGTGAAGCAATTCCCACAAGCCAGGACAAAGCATATTGATTCTCTCTGTGCTGAGAGTAAAGCTCCAGGGAGCAAGAAAGCAGCATGAAGATGGAAACTACTGTTGCTTGCTATTTTCATCTGTCTCTGCATTTGGAAAAAACACAGCACTATATCTTAAGGAAAATGGGTTCAGTCCTTGATGGAAATCAAATTGGTGAAAGCAAATATTAGTTGGGAAATCTTCTGAGGAAGAATTAATCCTGCAGAGAAGAGGGATGAAAGTCAGCAGGGAAGTAGAGGAGAGTGAAGCTCATGTTTATGTCAAAGAACTGGTCTCTGGAGTCCCTTCTGTCCCAGCAATGACATGCCCATCATTGGACCCAGCTCAAGAAGATGCTCATTTGCTCCTTGGGTGTGTGTAAAAGGCTGTCCTGAAGTAGGTCATAACTGTGAGCCGGGAAGGGCTGAGCACCACTACAGAGATCCTGTCTTGTGGGAACCACACAAAGGCTTGAGATTATTTTAGAGAAGAAAAAATTCTACCTAGGGAGCTAGCATTCTAGTCAGGTTCCTTTTAAATGTCAGCTGCTCTGTGTGTTACTACAGTGGAGCTCAGTCTGCAATAACTGGCATTTATCAAGGCAATCTGTTTATTTTTTTTTAACATCTCATTTATGGCAGTTTTAAGTTCTTTACATTGGACTGTAGAAAATCCTCTTACAGATTCAGAAATGATCCCCCATATATTTATATAAACAAAGCTTAGGAATGGGAAATCTAAATTGTTAATCACTTGTGCTGTTTTCTCCATGGAAATATCAAGCAGCTTTCCTTTGAGAGGGTAAAATACCCTCTTTGCACTCCATACAAAAAGGTTTTCTTTGTTACACCTGCCAGCATGAAAAAGGATTAATTTTAACAGAGCTTAACCTAGCCATCTAGGGGAAGACGTTTAAATGACTCCATGTCTTGGTTGCTTTTAATGGCACTACTCTGGTGACTTCATTTAGTTTTGCAAAATATAAGAGAATTTTTTGACCTATGCCACTCAAGTTTGTTGAATTTCATCACAATTGGTATGGATAATACAGGCAAGCGTTGCCTGTACTTCACTGTGAAAAATACTTACCTATTTCTTTAGAATTTTTTTCAAGAGCATTCATCAGGGAGAGCAAATAAAAAGTTACAAATGCACCTTTTTAAGCATTACTTCATTCTATAAAGCAATGAATCCAAATTTTGGTGAACATTTAAAGAAGTCTTTCAGGCTGTGTTATATAGTAAGTAAAAAATTGGTGAGTGTTTTTTCTGAGTTGGATTATTGGCATTTTCTTCTCTTTTAAGCTATTTTTAAATGAACCTGTCTTTTGTAAAATAGACAAGCCTAGAATTTCTACCCAAAGGGACAGAGTAGTGAAAAGAAAAATGTTAATTGAAGCAGGAGTTTAACAATGGACATATAGTGGCTTTTTATTATCTTGACACGTTCTGTAGCCATTAACGTAAGTGAAGGAAATGCACAATGCTACAACGAGCACCAGTGTCACACATCCAAGCTAAAAGAAATTGCTTATCAGCATATCAGGCTGTGGAAACTCTCGAGGAGAAGGTGCTGCAGACTCTGTAATGAGGACTGGCCTGGAGCTGCTCACCTGCACGAGGCCACAGGGACACGGGATGTGTGCATCTGTAAGGCTGGTACAGAGACACAAAGATGAAAATCATGGCACACTTGGCTTTTTTAGCTTTTGTGGTTTTACTGCCTTTAATGTGCTGGTAAACTTATCAGCACAGAGAATGGATTTTCAGTTTTCACTTCTCCAAGTAGCTCTTTGGGAAAGAAATTGTGAACAAGGGATACTGCAGTGGTCACAAAAATCAGAGAGAAATGCAGTCTCTTCAGTTTCCCAGTACTGAGGCAGAGTAAGCAGCTTTTAAACCATCCCTCTTGCATACTTCAGAAAAAAAAATACATCAAATTCAACAAGATAAGTGTTTCCCACTGAAAATTATTCTAACTTTTAGGACTAGCTGAAATATCTTAAGCACAACAGGCTTGTCTAATTGCTGACAAAATTTAAATATTTGAATTGAGTGGCTGCAGGCAGTATTCAATAAGAAAACCAGAACTGTGAAGGGTTTTTTTGGTTTTTTTTTTCTTCGTATCCTTCTTCCTCTCTTCTTTTCTTTATTCTTGATGTTAGCAGTGGTAGCAAATAGCTTATTTAGAATTTACTTTAACGTATTTATAATGAGCAACCTCACTAAGCTGAAAAGTAAATTTGTACAAAGGTCCAGGTGACATCAGCTTCTGCAAATACACTGGAGCAGATCAGTGAACAGGAAGTAATTAAACCTTTTAAGGGAAATAAATCTCACCATTTAATGGGAGAAGCAAAAAGTTCCCTATTTTAGTGTTGATTTTCTTGTGAAGAAATATTTTATATAATAAAATATCCTTACTGAATCTAAGATTTAATAATTTTTTAAAATATATTTGGATTTGGTTCATGTTTACAAAGTCCCTTGAAGATAATTAAACATGTCACTTCGAAATGAATTTTCCTGAGATGCAAAAATTTTAGTTCAGCTTAAATTAAAAAAAAGGAAAGGAATTTATAGAAACTATTAGTGGTTCCTGTACTACTAGCAAACTATTTTAGTTCTGTTCTTTTGTTTCCTAGATACATATTTGCACACAAAACACTATACCAAAAAGATTTCCAAAATGAATAGAAAATTGTAACTTGTCATTTAGAAGTGTGATATGTTCTTCCTCTTAATGTTATAGAATCATTCTTTCTAAAATTCCCACAGCAATGTAACTTTTCCCCCTTTTATTTATGTGAAAGTGAAGGCAGATAAACTGCCTCTAGCAATAGTCCTTTGCTCCCTGACAGTGTTGATTTAGCAGCTATTTGGAAGAAAATGTGAACAAGCTCTGTGAACCTGTTGTTGTATTAATTGCAGCCATGGGCTGGTAGGTGCTTCTGCACTGGAGATGCGTGACCAGCACCAGCTGTGTGACTGTAGCTTGAGACCTTTTAGGTTGTAGTGAAACCTCAAGACTTTTCTAGATCTTCCTCCTGCAGCCTGTGGGATCTGAAGGATCCCTTTTTTTGCCGTGCCAGGCTTTGAAAGTCTGCTTAGCACACAGCCATTAGGAGAACAGCTGCACCAGCCACATTATTTATAAATCTGGATAAACTCCGTAGCTGAATATTTTTAGCAGTAGGTTTCTGAAGCCAGGAGAGCACACACCAATCTAAAAAGTCGGTCTAAACATCTAATGTGGTGCTTGATTTAATTTAGAATAAGCCTCTTGAAAAAAGGTTATGTCTACAGACTGATGAGAATTTGATCTGTTCAGGTCCAATAGGTCTGTGGATCAGTAAGTGCAACTGTATTGCACTTAATTAAGATCTGCTTTCAATGTATCATAAAGTGTAAATTATTTATTGTGGAGGAGTACCAGTGTTAGCTGAAGATGCCATTCTTTCCTGTGACACTCTGCTGCTGTGTGATTTCTAGGCAGGAGGAAACAGAAAGCTCCTTGCCATTGCCTATGCAGGAGGTGTGATTTTATTTTTTTTCTCACTTGGGATAGAGTAAAATATTCATATAACAAATAATAAGGCACAAAACATAGATTGTTTTACTGGTGGCACCAGACTGCAAAATCACATCAAGAAAGTGAGTTTTTTAATGCCACGTTTTGCCCTCAAAGTAAGCAATTTCAAAGGAGGTGCTGCTAACTTTTAACTGCATTTTTCCAGGGTGACCTCCTGAGTTTTCTTGCATTTCTTGACTCAGTTTTGTGATAAAGTGAGAATTTCCAGACATCTAATTGGTTATATAAACTACATTACCTTATTTTGTGGAAAGTGCAATAAATCCCATAAATAATCTAGTAATTCTATTTGCTTGGGTTTTTTTTTAATATTATCTACTCCAAATTTTGGGTTATAATTAGTGTTTCTGTAAGAGTACTTTGCTTTTCAATCCTCTCCACATCCATTTATTCTCCTATACTGGAATATTGAATTTTACATGGCAGGAAAAGTTGATCTGAAGGTCTTCTTGAGCATGACACAGAGGTCAAGATGAATAAAAGACTTCCTCTGGAAAGGAGGTGACATGATGGCAGTCAGGAAATTAGCTTTTTCTTTTTCCTGAGTTTTCATCTGTTCAACACTGATTGTTGCTAGAGCAGAGCTAGGACTATGACCTCACCTTAGGCAAATTTCTAAGGTTAATACATGAAGGTTGAGAGGTGCTCTGATGGGATGGTGCTGGAGAACTTGCAATGAATTACCATATATCATAGTCTTTTTGTAGTCATTTAAGTAGAGGAATGGGTTTTAGCATATTTCATCCTTTAAATCTCCCCTTTGCAGGTATTTCTGACACCGGTGGCAACTGTGCCTCTGATTGCTGTGCTGTCATTGCATATTTTGAGGTGCAGTGAAGCATTTTAGCCTCCCTGAAAGAGCCTTGTACAATAATTTCAGAGGTCCATGTATTTTGAAAACATTACTAACCAAGTAAAACGTGGTTTTATAAATGTATATACAGTCTGAAAACAACTTGTCAATGCATCCAAAATTCCAAAGACCTTGTTTTGCTCTCACCTCTGGGAGAATCTCAATGCGGTGAAAAGAGCATGTTCATTTTGGGGGTTTTGTTGAGGTTTATTTTTCTGTTATTAATTCGCCTCTGTCATTCAGTTTTCAGAAGAATAAGGAAAGTCTCAAACATGAGACAACCTCTTTTTCTCCATGGTTCTGAAGAATAACCTAATTCAAAGCTGTTTGAGAAAAGAAAAATATATTCAATCTTCCATCCTATTTAATAGTTATTTAATCCCTCTTGCAAGGCCACCAGAACATTACAGATGAGCTGTTCAGTGAAGCTTCTCTTTACCCACAGGTTTCATAGGTTACATATGAGCAAGGTAAAATGCTTTTCTGTGAGTACATTTTACATGTGGGCTCAGGAGTGACAAAAGTGACTGGATCTCATTGTCCATCACCACTCTGAGTCTGTCTTTTCTGCATTCCATGCAGGGAGGTGCCAATCTGTGTAAGCCCCATGGCACTGATGCTCACTCCCTGGCAAGGTCTGTAATATATCCCAGCCCTTAGGAGGGGATCAGTGTTATGTTCAGGTGTTTGATGGTTCAGCAAACACCTGAAGTTTAGTTGGTCATGTGCCCCTTAGTGTCCCCTGGGTATTCCCTATAACTCTGCTGTAAAACAGCTGGCACTGCTGGTGATTGGGAAAGCTTCCCTTCTCCCATTTATCTTCCTTTTTGAAATCTGTTTTAAATTAGTCAGGGCTGAGAGAGTTTGAAATATGTGATTCTCCACTTGTACACTGAATTTGTTCTGTCCTGTAGAGCTGATCACCCTCTCATCTCCCACAGATGAATTAATTTCCTTTCCTAACAGCATATTAAACCTTTTGAACAGCACCACATCATAGAATCATAGCATTATTGAGGGTGGAAAAGACCTCTAAGATATCATGGTATCAGAAATATCTTGTAGGATCCCAGCTATGCTAAAACTTTGAAGAATTATAGTTAGTGCCCTCATGGGACAGATATATGTGATTTGCTTAATTAATGCGGTTTGTGACAATAACAGATAAATGTTTTTGTAATCATCTGTTTCAACTGCCTTACAGATTTTCATACAAGAGTGTACTCTCAACCCTTTTCAGTTTTTTTCATTGCTGTCCTTTAGGAATAAAAGATCCATATCAACAAAGTATATTAAGTAAGTTTTCTGACCTTGCTTTGGGAGTTTATGTAACCTGGTTACAGTTTTCCTGTAAACAAATCCTTTGAAATATTACCTTACAGTAATTCTACAATAGGACAACAAATAACATATAGCAGGGCCTGACCTATAATTATTTACACTTCAGGTGCTTAACAAATGAGATACAGAGCATCTCCCTGACAAATGTTTACCCTTTTCTTTTCCTTGGATGATGACAAGGGTTTTCTATCCCTGGCTGATGACAGATGAAGAATTTGGAAAGTCCCTGTCTCCCATCTGGGAAAGGCAATTGCAAGCTCAGTTGGCTTCTTTTTGTTTCTAGGAACAAGTGAATCAAGGCAGGGATTTGGAGGATTCCTGCTTAATCCTTTTCTCAGGGATTCTTTACTCCTTTTCCTTTGGTTTTGATCCAAGAGGGCTGACCTGTACATTTTATCGTGGGTCTTGTCTAAGAATCAGAAACACCATCTCTGCTTACCTGCTACCCTACATTTCTGCAGTGACAAACTAGGAGGGAGGGAAGGAAGGGAGAGATGAAAAATGCTCTTCTAGCCCTCGGTGATGCTTAGGTCATGTCCTGAAGACTGATGATCCTTTGCAATCATTATCCTGATTGCTGTGTTTTATCAGGGGGATTGGGAGGGGGGGGTGTGCTTCTTTTCTTTCACCTCAGGCTGTGTGACAATTGGGGAAAAAAAAGAAAACAAAAAGAAAAAAAAAAAAAAAGAAAGAAAGAGAAAGGCGAATAAAACACCCCACCAGAAAGCATCTCCAAGATTAGATGCTGCCTGTGGGATGTAGGCTGAAATGCTTATCCATGCTTTTGTGATTAGCAGGCTGGATTATTACGTAACCCTGCATCACTGGGTCTCCCCGCTTCAACTCTCGCTCAACCCTCTCTGCTTCAAGTTCCCACTGCAATGGAAAGGCCGTGGTGAAATCTCGACTATAATATCCTTATGTTGACTTAAGCAAGGCTTTACGTGGCCTTGGTTCATCTTACAGACCTGATCTGACTTCATCCTGCTCTCTAGGGATGTCAGTGTGTTCTGCTAAAGCTGCCATGGATTAGATCACACGGCTTGTGAATGAGCATTTCCTTGTTGGAGACTCAGATGGAAAGCTCCCTCTAGGAAGCAGTGAGGTTTTTCTACAGCTGAAATCAATGGTAAAGCTCTCACTGGTTCCAAAGGAAGTAGGATAGGACTCAATAAATTGATTTTACCATATATTAATCAAATTTTACAGTTCATATGCTGCCTTACTTGTCTAACCTTTTTTGGTTAAATTTAAAACACATTTGATGTGTAAGTGTAGTCTCAGAATGACAGCTATTAATGATCAAGTTCAGACTCCATTGAAACCAAAGAGAATTTTTCATTGACTTCAGTGGGATTTGAATCAGGCTCTGAAATTATATTTGGACTGTCTTCTTGCCTAACCTTTTGCATACTGTTGAGTATTAGAATCAAGGGATTTTTTGCCTTCTTCCCTCCAGTGGTTTTCATTGCTGTACATTCTTCAAATAATCTACCTCACCATAGCATGCTTTGTGTTTTAATCACCCAGCAACCACTCACACCCTGCTCAGATACACAAATGCACTCATCACCTTCCCTGTGTCCCATCAATGCAAAAACATCGATATCCTTAAACTATCTTTATGAAACACAAGTACACAGCCTGTTCCTGCACAGCATACCAGAGAGAGAGCAGACCCAACTAACTGCCAGAGGGCACTGATAAATAAGGATGTGTTCCTACTTCCACTATCAGGCATCACTAGCAACAGACTGGGAAGGGATCAGGTGGGTAAAGGGTCCCCTTTGGAAAAACTTTGTTTCAGCGAAATTTGCTTTTTTGTCTTGTCAGATCCAAACCAGGGAGAAACCAGCCACCAACCTCAGACAGAAGCATAAAGCATTTACCCAAACACAGGATGGGGAACTTAGCTAGACAGTAGATTTACAGAAAAATGTTGTCGTTGTGGATCAAAAATGGAATATGAGTCAATAATATGATACTGAAGAACTCCTCCTTGGCCTAAGAAGGAAAAAAACGATGTCATGGCAGGAATGAATCTGACCTCTGTACTGAGCAGAGCCCATGCTAATAATAAAGTAGAAATATGGAAAAATGTGATTTATTATGAAAACACAAGATGGCATTTATAGAGGGATTTTATCTCACAGATTTGTTGGAGGCTTGTGTAAAGGAATTAAATACAGACACATGAAAACCTCTGCAGTGGAGCTGATAAGGGTATATTTTGAATTTGCAGGAAGTTTCACAAAACAATTTCTGCTTGATGGCTTGTCATAGACTCATAGAGTTGTTTAGGTTGGAAAAGACCTTTAAGACTGAGTCCACCACTGCCAAGTCCATTCACCCAGTGCTGCCAAGTCCACTACTAAACTATGTTCCTTGGTGCCACATCCACATGTCTTTTGAATACCTCCAGGACTGACTACACCACTTCTCTGGGCAGCCTGTGCCAGGACTTGACAAAGAAATTTTTCCTAATTTTCATTCTAAACCTTCCCTGATGCAACTTGAGGCCCTTTTCTCTTTTCTGAACTCTTGTTATCTGGGGGAAGACACTTTTCTGATGGGCAGCTTTCCAGCCACTCTGCCCCAGCCTGTGGCACTGCCTGGGGTTTTGTGATCCAAGTGCAGGACCTGGCACTTGATCTTGTCGACCCTCACACAATCGGCCTTGGCCCATGGATCCAGCCTGTCCAGATTCCTCTGCAGAGCCCACTTGCTCTCCAGCAGAGCAACACTCCCACCCAACTTGTGTCACCTGCAAACTGAGGGTCACAAATTCTCTTTTTTCCCCTTCAAGCTCTAGCCAAAACTCCCTGTTCAGCCAGGCTGGTCTTCTTTCCCGTTGGCTCATCTTTTGGCATGTACAGCCAGCCTGCTCCTGGGCCTTTATGATTTTGCTTCTTGAAAAATGTCCAGCTTCCCTGGATTCCTTTCACCTTCAGAACTACCTCCCAAGGGACTCTGACATCCTAAGCAGGTCAAAGTCTGCCCTCCAGAAGTCGAAGCTTGCAACTTCTGCTGACCCAACTCTTCTCCAAGAATCAAAACCCGTGTACTTTTGTGATTGTTGTGCTCAAGACAGCCTCCAGTCATCACATCACTCACCAGTCCTTCTCTGTTCACTAACAAGAGGCCCAGTAGGCCACCTCCCCTTGTTCCTCACCACACACTCCAGGAACTTCCTAGGCTGTCTTGTTTTGCTGAGTTATATTTGCAGCAGACACCTGGTAAGAAAGAAACAGCTATCATAAAAGGAGAGGGAAAACCCTTTTAGGGGTTAATAACTAGATAAAAATGGGGGGAAAATAAGTGGGAATAAACGGTCAGCTTGCTTGGTACAGGGAACTTAATAGTATCCAGCTGGTAGCTGTGCTGTTCAACATATTCATAAATGAACTTAGATATTAAATTGAATAATGAGAGCATTTGGTGATAGAAAATTATTCTGGAAATCAAACTTAAGCATAAAGAGTTGCAGAAGAATCTCACAGGAGTGAGTGACAGCATGCTAGAGTGGCAGATGAAATTTACTGTCAATAGAAGAAAAGGAAAATGTAGATGGGGAAACAAGTATAATGCACACAGGAATAAAATTACAACAGATATGGCAAATCTCATTTACAGAGAATAAAGCTACATTTTGGATTTGGAGTGCCTTTAGTTAAAGAAATTGTCTCTGGTTCCAGAGACTTTAGAAATCATGGTACATGGAGAAGGCTCAATGTGCTGGCTCTTGTTTTAATAGTAAAAAAAAATTAATCAGTATACAGCACAAACACACAAAGGACATTTTCAACTGCATTTTGAGTTAATGCATCTTCAGCTGCATGTTGTTTTCAGGTTGAGGCACTACCTTTGAACAAAGAAGTAGTTTCATTGGATTGAGTCCAGGGTTGAAAAAGAGGATGATTTAAGCTCTAGATAAAATGCTGATCTAACAAAGAAAGAACATGTTATCATGGTATCAGGAATGCTTCTACAGTGGTGGGGATTTTTTTGTTTTCATTTTTGTTGGGTGTTTTTTGTGGGGATTTTTTTTTTTGGTTGTTGTTTTTGGTTTGGGGTTTTTTTTTTTTGTTGGTTTTTTGGGTTTTTTTTCGTTTATTAAATTTTTTTATTAATAGGATAAAGAGGGAATTGGTATCCACCTAAACAGCAGATCCTGGGCCTTTGGCTCCTGTACAGCTTGTTAGACACCAGCTTGCGTGGATGTAGCTAGCAAAAACTTTTCTCCTTCAACTCTCAAGTAGCTTCTGCAGCTTCAGTGTAATGTCTCCCAGCTCCAGAGATAAAACATCACCTGCAGTATATTTTGTCCCTTGAATTAGCCTTTTATAGTCTGGTAAAATCTTCAGATCCAGCTCCCACCATGACAGAGATGTGTCTTCACTTTTTTCAGTAAAATTAGGAGTCCATTTAGAGTTCATGAATTCTTGCTCAGGAGTTATCAGAAGTAGTAGATGTGCAACCAGCCTTCCAGAGATAAGTCTTCTAGTGTAGCTGATGATATTTTCTAAATCTATTCTTTTCATGTTCATCTCCTCTGTTTTTGTCATATTTGGCACAGACTTGAACAAAATACTTTGTCCTCAGTTGTCTGGTTCCAGGTGGTGTCTACAAAAAATTTGACCTGTGTGAGGTGTACACCCATGGAGCCACATACTGCCTCTTGTACACTGTGTTAACTGATAAAATTATGAAGTTAAAGAAATAATTAAAGAATAATACAGCTTTTAAAATTAGTTCTTCACATCCAGTTTGATAAGAATCCACTTGCTCCCTTTATAACTAAAAAAAGAGGCAGCCCAGGTTGGTTTCTTTGTATTTTCAACACAAAAGGGTGAGCTATTTCATCTCAAAGTCAAACTAGAAAGTACAGGAAAGAGCTATATTAATATACTCATAAGCCTATGGGATAATTCAGTTTCTATTTGAAAATGTTTTTGGACTGAAACTAAAAATGAACCTAACCAAACCTCAAATCTGAATTTTATGAGGAGGTGAAGAACATAAAGGAGGACAAGTCTGAACTGAAGAGCAATAGCATTTGTTCAGTTTTCCCCAGACATCATAGTAAACACGATGCTGCTTTCTAAGCTCAGTGTGGTGCAAATGCAAAAGATGTGTTGTGTCACATTTTGATTTTAACTCAGTGGAATACTTTTCAGTTTTTATGAGTTTGCAAACACGCTGTTACTTAATAACACATCGTGGTTTAATTTGACTGTTAAAGTAAAATCTCAAAATACTAATAAAAGCAAAGTATACTCTAATTTTCCCCTCCTTTTCCTGATCAGCATGAAACAAAATTGAGGTATCTTAACATGGTACAGGTTTCTTGAGTTCACTGTTTGCCATGCTCTAAAAGAATGTTTGACTTCTGTTGTTATCAAGATTTTTTTAGAGGCTTAGTGGAACTGGTTGTGATTTATCTTGGGAGGGCAGCATCAGCAATGTGAACTGCTGTAGCAATCTGCCAGAATGAAACCACATCTAGGCCCAGTATGGCTTTCTATAGGCAAGAAGAAAAACTGCTGTGTGAAAACTGTTTGTGAGATAATACACAGAGCTCTGAAAACACAGAGAGCTGAGCTTGGTCCACTGTGGCACATGAGCAGTCAGTCCATTGCTTAAACCTACAGAATAGATCTTGAATAAAATTATCTTTGTTAAAATGAGTGTATTGTTCCAAGTGAAATATTTGTAGGCAGTGTTATCTTGTAACAGCTTTCTGTAAATAAAATGAGGCAAAGTTAACTTTTTCCCCATGTGAAAAAATCTCCCAAATTCCCCAGGACTTGTTAGCTGCTGCAAAATGAGAAGCACTGCACAGATAAAATGCCCATTGTCTGGAAATCCAAACTGTTTTAACTGAGGATGTGATTTGCATATGGCAGAGGAATTTCTGCCATGCAATCCTGCCATGGAGAGAGGGATGAGAAGCTGCTGGCCATACCTCCCAGGGTAGGATTTGGCCCAGTACCTTTATGAAAGAAATCTGATTTGTATGTTTCTTCTCTCTGCAGAGATCAAAGACCGTTTACTCAGCTAAATAGTGAGGGCTAGTGTAGATTTATGGAACCAATTTAGAGAATTAATAAACCACACCATAAATCTTGTTAAGGTCACACTGTATGTGATTGTGCCTATATGCAGACATGGAAATTTGGTATCCTTCCAAGTGAGAAGACTAGCTTTCTTGAGCTTAGTTACAGTAAGTAATTAAATTCATGCCCCTTAAATAATGGATCATTGAGGAGAGTGTTGTTGGTTGTTTGGGTTTTTCTTTAACAGAGATTTTTAAATTATGTGCCCAACCCTTCAAAGTGCAGAGCACTTTCAACTGCCGTGGACTTTGGTGGGAGCTGAAAATACTTTGCATCTTGCTAAATCAAGGCCTTGAAGTGGGTCTGAATCAAAACACCTATGAACTTTGAAAAGACTTTGTCTGGATGCAAATGCTAAATTCTGAGATCTCTTTTTAATACAAACCAATATTAACAGTTTGCATGGTCCTAAAATGTAGTAGCCAGCAAGTATGGTCTCTATAAGAGATTGAAGGAGCATGAATAAAAGAAGAATCGTCTCATGAATAGAAAGGTTTAAAATAGATAGTATAAAAATAGCTTGTTACTTAGGAAATTTTCGCATCCTTAAATCTTACAGAGAGCCTGAGACTTGATCTTTAGGGGTGTGTTTTGTTTGTTTGTTTTAATTCCCATTAGGTCAAATCCTGCCCTGATAACTAACCCATTCTCTCTTCTGTACAGATATAAATCTGCTTCTACACAGCTTTTGGCCCATTAATTCCCTGTAATCGACCTTTGAGGTTTTCGATATATTTATAGTTTTGCCATGGAAAAAAGGCCCACTTTCCTCCTCAAATTTCAGGTAAGTTATATATATATATATATATATATTTCATTTTAGTTTGGATGCATGAGGAAAGGTCAGGGATATGACTGCACACCCAGCCTTTCCTTATCCTTAGTAACCTGTGAACAATTTTTAGCCATATTTAACACAAGGCAAGAGGAATGTTTCAAGTCTCAAAGATGTGGGGTGTCTGCCAGCATGGTCGAGCACCTGCTTTGTTTTTCCTGCTGTGTGTGTTTCCCCTTGTCCAGCTCCCACAGGAGCTTATGTGCTATTTCAAGTCAGTAGTGGGACACAGAGGTGTTCAGCAGCAAGGTGGAGGTGCAGGGATATGCAGGAGGGGAGGAAGGATTGAGTGTGGAAAGAGGTTCTGATCTATGGATCAAATTAATCAGAAAATGGGAGTGGGCAAATCTGCTGCTCCAGAACAATCTCTCTGTATTCTTGGTCTGTGTGCCAGCGTTGGTGGTGAGGTTACCATAGCTCTGGAAAGTCTGTGAAGTTGTTTTTTCATTAATTAGGAAGCAGCAAAGCTAAGAGACTGAAGGTACTGCATTAACAGTGGTAGTGCATCTCATCCTAGTGACAGGGTTGGCCAAGTTCTTTTAAAATACATGTGTAAAAAAAATGTAATCTCCTCTATAGCACCATCTCAATTTTTATATACTGCTTGAGAGAACTGTCTCCCTCCAACAAGCCTTTTCTAGCTCCGGCTCTTGGTTTGAAATGCTGCTTTGAATATGACATGAAAGAGATATGATAGTGTGTAGGAAGAGGAGGAAATACAGTGGGAGGAGAGAGACAGCAGCATAGCTGTATTGTCATCTGTCTTGATTATTGTTCCAAAAAAACCCCCCGTGTGTAGTCACCTGCTCTGATGTAATTTAGTTTGAAGACCTAGAGGTCCTGGCCCTGCTGAGCAAGGTTGCTGGGGTAATTTTTCAGAGGATTTTTCTCCCCTCTTCTCTCAGCCTGGCTGTGTGTGGTGAACTGTGCTTGGTCAGAAGAGGCAGTTGCAAGCTCAGGCTGTTAGCCACAAGAAAGGTTAAATATCTGCAAAGTCCCTAAAGCCACTCAGGTGGCTTTCAGGCTCTTGGAAGGATCCTGAGCCCCAACTCTCCTTCCCCCAGAGTGGCATTGCCCGTGCAGCACAGCAGTCCCTGCTCCCAGAGCTAACCAATGTTTACAGAGTTAGGGGACTAAGATGCTAAAGACATCTAAGACCTGTTGAGGGCATTTCATCTGTCTGCCCAGTTGCATATTAATAGGGTGCACTGTAAACCAAGACTTGCAGCTGAAGGGCAGGCGGCTTAGCTCAATTCTTTCAAACTGCTGTGAATGTAATTACACCTAACAAATCAGCCTTTGAATGATGCCCACCAAAAACGAAGCACACACAGATTTATTGCCTGGTCTGTGAGAAAGGCAGAGAGAATGTGATTTGAAAGGGGAGAATAAAAAATTAAAGGATCCCATACAGCGCAGAATTCTCCCTAGATGTCTAAATTGGAAAAGAGCAGCAAGGTTTTGGTTTAATTTTAAAATACATCATCAGGTGTTCTGCCTCTCAGAATGCATCATATCAAATCAATGGCCACTGAAGAGGTACACAGCAGGGTGCAGAACCACACACTGCAGAAAATGGGAAACACACAGTGACAGCTCTGTTACTGTCAGTCATCCAGGCTGGTCCCGTACGGCAGAGCAGCTCTGACTGCCTACCTTGAGGTGCAGCACTAAACATATGCGCTTGCCTGCTTCTGACAAGGGAATAGCAGTTGTACCACTGACTCCAAGGATCTGGAGTGATTTATTTTTCCTAAGCATTCCTGATAGGATATTATTATATGTTGGCTTATTTCCAGCAGTCGGGGTGACATCCAGTATTTTAGCATTATATTCAAAATGCACACACGTATCAGAAAAAGGACTCTAGCTAAAAAAAAACAAAAAAACCAACAAAAACCCAACCTAAGGAAAAAAAACAAGTGACATGAAAACCTTACACTTTCTGAATGCTATGCACATACTCATCAACCAGGGATAATTAGGCCTGTTGAAGCCAGTGAATACTGAAAACGTACAGAGGGTTTATTTGTTGCACTGAAGGGGTGCAATAACAGGTTTGGTTTCTTTCGCTGTTTGCCTGTCAATCATACTTTTAATTACCTAATTGTTAGATCTGTTAACAGCCAAGACTGGTTGACAACTTTAGGGTAAAGGGCCTAATAATTTTACTGTCAACAGTACTCCAGTTTTTTCAGTACAAGGAAAGAAAACAAATGCAGCCTTCAACACAAACAAATGGAAAAAACAGCTCCAAAAGCAGCATGAAGCAAACGACAGGCAAGCTGTAGCACACTCAAATGATCAAGCTGCTGTAAGTGGATGAGCATTGTGCATGGAGTTGTCCATTCTGGGGTTGTTGTTTGCCTTTGCCTAAAGTCTGAATTGAACCATAATTTGTACTGAGCATACAGATAGTTTGAGAAGTTGAGTTTTAGTTAAAAAGTGAGGATATTTGTGCAGTGTTTTTTTACCTGCAAAAAGCTTTGTTGATTGTTTTTATTCCTCCAGACACTTCTGATGGTAGAAAGTACCAAATCTTGACAGTGCTGCTCAAAGTAGGCATGACTGTCAGGACAAAATACTGAACTTGAACTGACAGTCTGTGCCTCATAGCTGCACAGCTGACAAATGTCTGGGCAATGTTAAAGGGAACCAGAAAATTTCTGAGAAGTCCCCCTGGTGCACACTGAGCTTTCTAGTCCAGAGTGTCATTCAGACAAAGAATCTCATTCCAGGAAGAGAGCATAGCTTTCAAGTAATTTCTTCTTTCTTCTTAATGTTTTCTTTCATACCAACAAATATGCTTTGTGGCTAATATATCGGCATACTGCTACATGATTTGCTACTATTTAGTAAAGGGCATGTGTTATTGCTACCTTAGGGTATGGCAACACACCGAGGTCAGAATTATGACATGCTTCTCTGCAATCAGCTATCTACAAATAATTTGTAAGGCATAGTCTGGCTTAAAGATATCACACTCTATTTTAAAAACAATTCACTTTTTATCTCTATCTTCATTTTTGTGGGATAAAACCAGAGATTGCTACTTTACTGGGAGCCAAGTATTACTCTAGCAAGAGTGGAGCATTTGATGTGACCAAAGGTTTACTCCTATCTCTGGAGTCACTAGTTCAGTTTTTTTCCTTTTGGATCAGTGTTTAGGCTATGGGAGTTTGCATCATGATGAGGTAATGCTTCTATTTTGTCTTTTATTGATTAGCTTTTTTCCCACATTCTTCTGGCAGAGTGCAAAGGTTTGTAAAGCATAGGACACTTTGTCTGGAGCTGTTTAGTTAGCACTACCCTTACTAAACCTAGTTACTTTTACTAATTCCCTGGCAGTTTCTTAAATACTGTTAGTACAAAACCAGCAGTGTAAAATACTCCTGTGCAAATGCTATGCCAGCCTTTAACCAGTTTCTTCCTCAAATAGTGGCCAAGATAAATAACACCAGTTTATCCTAGATTTTACTTCAGTCATGATTACAGACTACTGGTTATATTATTTGCTATAATACACAAAGAAAATAAAAAACAACCTCTACAAGAGGCAAGATAGTTGCAGCCTATTTCCTGTCTTGTTTGTGGAGAGGAGGGCCTTAAACCAAAATATTTACTTTTAAGGGATGTAAAAAATGCTATTCTAGACATATTTATCATCACAGGTTCTGATCCAGAGATTATTAAAGCCCATTATTAGACATCTATGAATTCAAAGAGGCTTGATCAAACTATAACAGGCATCTTCAGGGCATTTTTACAGGATCTGGTGGACTGCAAAAAAAAAGTATTTCATAAAAAACCTTTTCATGCTACTGCTGTTGACATCCCCACTGACAAGTCCAATGTCATAATTTCACTGTTTCCAGCTGGCATTAGATTTTGGAGCAGAATTATGGCTCTATTCCTCAGTGTGTTCACTCGTCCTGTAGCAGAAGTCAACATAACAGAAGCCAACTGAGACAAACTTGAAGTATCCTGGTAGGGTTTGCTGAGATATACACAAGGAGAGATGATGATTTTTTTTTTTCCAGTTTTAAACTTGATGCACAGAGACAAGAAAATTACCGGGAGTTGTGTTAAATGACCCAAAAATTAACAGTATGCTATTGTTTCTCATCTTTGCTTTTTTGCTCTTTTCTTGGTATCTTAAAATGTTTTATACAAATTGCTTACAGCTCATATGTCTGCACATTAGCAAAGCAGAAGGTTGCTGTTTTATAACACAGCCATGGGTTGAGTGACTGGTACCAGCGTGTCCCTTGAGGGGATATGGGTCTGCTGCTGACTTTTCCATCACAATAAAGCTAACTTCAGGGGATTGGTGTAATAGCAAGATCCAGGTCACAGATATAGATAAGGAAAATCCCTCCCCAGGAGAGGGAAAGTAATGGGGCTGGGCCAGTGGCTCAAAGCCTAGCTATTGCTGACATCCCTGCTTGCTCTCTCATTCTGTGCAGGGTAAGAGTGCTTGTAAAACCCCACTGCCTGTTTCTTGGTAGATCTGATGTAAATAAACATGTCCAAAATGATAGTTAGTGCTCTGTGTGTAAATCCAGGGCTTTTCCTTGGTGCCTCCTGGGATGTGCCCTGTGCCCTTCCGCCTTCAAGTTTAGGAATTGTGGGGGGGGGCTGGGGGGTCCCTTGCAGCCTGCCTAGGGGTGGGAAGTCATGGCTTCTGGCAAGGCCAGCTGCTTCTGGCAGTCAAAAACCTACTCCTGCTCTGGCTTCAGTGTGATGTCTCTCTTAAGCTTTTCTCCAGCCCTATCCTTGCCTCTGCCCCTGCTCTGACAGTGACTCCCATGTTTAGGGTCACTCTGGGTAATTTTGAGAGCCAGACTGAGGTAGACTCTCCTAAAAGAGCCTCCAATCCTTGCCCTCTCTGTTGCAGAGGACTGACTGCCTACCCTGGTGTCCTGAGGTGGCTTTTCTGTACTTTCTGTGGTTACAGTGACAGGCTAAATGCTTTTTTATTTGGGTTTTCTGTGAGTACTTTGGGGTACATGGAGGTGCTCCGCTCTTAGCTATCATCTCAGTTTTGATGTCATCGTGCCTAAGTATTTGACAAGTTTATGCCTGTCTCACCTGGATTCCTTTTGCTCCAGCCTCTGGTATACTTGCTCTTCACTCTCAGTTCATCAAGTTTTGATGTACATTTTCAGCAACTCAGTGCTTTCTGTTCAGGAACATTTCTTGGGTTTGGACCAGTGGTCAGTCCTTTATGTTGGAATCACCTAAATTATTCATTCCATGAATGGTCTTGCCTGTGTTTAGTGAATCTTTCAGATCTCTAAATGTAGTTGTGGATACCAAGGCTCTGAGCAACACATTTTAAGCAAGAATTGAATTTGTTTGCATATTCCTGGAGCTGAAATGTTATTCTCCATTCTCAGCTGCTATTTATCAAATGTATTTTTTGTCTATTCAACAAATATTTTAGATTATTGGATCTTTTTCTTTTGGTTTTTGTGTTTCAAGTTAGTAGGACATCGAAGTATTCACTTTTAAATGACTTCCTTATTTTTTGCATTTTGAATGCCCATGATCTGCTTGGTCATGGACCGAATTCTTCTTTCCATGCTTATACAAAGCTTGGAATTTAGTGCTCCTGTTGTTCCAAGTCCCTTTTTTGTTCTGTGCTCAGAGATGTTTTTATTGTTTTCCTGTCAACTGCGATCTCTTCTTTGCTGTTGCTCTCACTGGACTGAAAGACTTTGTACACTTTTTGCCAGCTAATAATATGAGACAATGCCAGGCTTGCCAAATGTGTTTGGCTTCTTACAAAAATAACTGTATGCAGAGATTCATGACCTGATTACTAGTTATATCCTCTCTATACGGTTACTTAACTAACTTCCAGTAAATCCAGGAGCAGGCTGACTCCTCCACACTCCTTCCTCCTGTAGGCCATGCTCCTTCCCTCTCAGCTTAAAGCAACAGCAGCGAAACCCCCTCATCTCTGGAGGTACAACAGTATCTGCAATGTCTCCCTCCCTGATCCTTCCGTGAGTGCCTGCAGTGCAGGTGGGGGCTGAGTGTGTTCAGCAGAGGATTAAATGCATGGCATGGCTGCCCAGGTTTGGGAAACCCCCAATGTAAATTTAGAGAGCAGACACACAGAGACAGCCTCAGACCACAGGGAACTCCAAGGCATGAGACAACAAGGAAATTTTCCACTACTTACCTCAGAAACACTTGACCTGTCTGAGGACTTCACAGGGCTTTTTGAGGACCAGGAGTTCTTGGCCCCAAAGCTGAATCCTGTAGGTAGATAATCAAATTTTCTGTATTCTCATGTAAAGAAACCACCCTACACAATGAAGAATTAAAAAAAAAAAAAGAGGAGTTTTTTGACACAGTCCCATCTCTGAAATAATGCATTTTCAAGACTTTACAGGGGAAGTTGTAGAGCAAAGGGCAGATTTGAGTTGGGTCAGGTTTCTTGCAAACTGTATATGTTGTACAGTGCTGAGTTTGGTTTCCTGTGTTGTTTCATACTGTTGTTTCAAAATTGTTTTGATTTTTATTATCTGCATTATCCTAACACTTTAAAATCCCAATTTAGAAGAATCCCACTGTGCTAGGGTTTATACAGTCAGAGCAGAAAAACAGCTCTACCTGCTGAGTTTGCTTTCAAAGTACAAACTAGGAGAACTTGGTCTGTCTGAGAAGCCATCATGTAAGACATGTGGTCTGTGACCAGGGGAATTCACCATGCAGAATTTTCATAGACATTTTGACGAGCTTCCAGAGATGTACACATCCTTATCATAACTCTGCATAAGTCTAATGAAATCTGGAACTAATAGTACATAAATCTTTCCACTCAAGTCATAAATAAGATGTTCTAGAGCTGCAATATTGTAATAAAGGCTGTATTCATAGGTTGATTATTCTATTTTTACCCTGTCCTCATGGGAGCTGTGTTCAACTCCTCAGCTGATGTACTCCTAATCTCTGATCGTGCATTCATTACCGTAAAACATACTGCATGTACTTTGAGCATGAAATAAAACAGAAATTTAATACCATGCTCTTTTTAGATCCCCATTTCAGGTTGTTTATACAGAAAGAAAAAAAAAAAGGTGGTTGATCCTTCAGTTTTTCTTTAAGGAAAATTGACAAGCTACTTTGAAGACTTGCTTTGAGGCCAAGTTATTAGTTTTGCTGTGGTTTTAAGGAAAAGGTGAAGACAGAAGATGAAATTAGATCAGCAACAGGCTAAAAGTCCTTTCCCAGAGCACCTGGAGAGGTTAAATAAACTGCATATGGCCCGCATTGAATTTACACATTGTTAAGACTTCTGGGAGTCAGGGGGAAAAGTAGGTAGACTGCTAACTTGCCATCTTAAGCAAAAAGCAGCTGGGGAAATTATTATAACAGTCTGAGATAGGCATAATATATAACGAGATATACATCAAGCTTATAAAATACAATGCCTTAATTTGACTAAAATCTCTATGAGTCTAATTATGGTCCTGCATGCAAGGTCCTGAAAGCTACCCATGCAAGGTAACTTTTTTGTTTGTTTTATATGCAGTGGGGAATTTAGGTTTGGGGATTTTTTTTTGGTGAACGAGAGAGTTGCATTTGTTTGGGATTTTTGCTAAACTACAAATGCCTGCTCCCTATGGGCTTGCAACAACATCAGAGTTTGCTGACGCCCTGAAATAAATGGCAATCATGGCATGCTTTCACCCAAGCATTCAGGGTATCAGGGATGGTTCACTGAAATACCATTGGATGCTATACACTGACAATGTGCTTTTGTTTGTAACAAACTCTGAAGCCACAATCCTCGCCCTTCTAGTGTTAATCCAAGATCTTGGCTTGCTTTCAGGCTATAGAATTAACTGGGAAAAGTTGGAACTGCTTGAGATCTCCCAGCTGCCTTGCACAACGGCTTTTCTTCCAGTACAACTCCTGAAGGCAATCAGAAGCAATTAAATGTTTGAAGGATGAAATACTAAGGAATTTTGAAAAACTTGCAGAGATGAATTTAAAAACCACTGTCCTTTAATTGGTAAAATACAACAGGTGGTAGCACGTGATTTATATGTTTCTCCTGAGAAAAATTAACAAAGTCATATTTTACTCAGATATTTTTGTATGATTTGAGTAGCTTGGTTCTCTCCATATTGTGCTCTGGGTGTGATTCTTCTGGACTATTTTCAAGAAAATGTAGACTCCCTGCTGCTAAGAATTGTTGATGAACCTGCAGAGATTTTAGTGTTTTGTTGTCATGCATTGAGCCCTTCACTGATCCCACCAAACCCGTAGCATCAGCCCGTGGAAAGGCCAAAAAAGCATTAAAACAGATTCTCACTCTAAAATCCTGGATTCTCATCTACACAGAGAAGCCTAAACTGTTCTGGCTGATAGATTGCAACTGAGACCCCACAAAACCTCGTTTGAGGGTAATTTCTCCATAGGATAGACTGATTGCCAGTGTTTATGGCAAAAACTACTTGAAGAGAATACCTCTATTCTGGATTGTGTCTTATAAGTCCCACGTATACAAATATAGGTACATCTGAAATAGGTATTGATCTTTGGTCCGTAAATACATGGGAGGTATGCAGCTCTAAGAATGTCCTGAGTTTGGCCTTTCTGTGCTCTATTGACGGGAAAGATTTTTTTGACTTTCATAGATGCTTCTGAAACCCATTATGATGAGTAGGAGTGCAAGGTCTTGGCAAGCAAGCTCATGATTTTGTGCTGTGTGGCCAGGTTAGCCTTTAAGTATGCATGTCTGACAAGAGGTTATGTAAATGAGCATATTTTTGTGTTGAACTCAAGGCAAGGGAAGGGAGGCAGTAAACAGACATGTGGTGGCTCATGTGATATCTTTGCATCTGAATACTTAGAGGCATTGAGAAGCAGCCCAACATAAAGACAACTGTGTGAATGGTATGTGGAGAGGAGGCCAGTAAAGTTCAGTGAATATGAAGGTCTGTTGTGTTTGACACCACATCAACACACAGCCAAATACAGTGACTGCCCCTAAAGGTTTCACCCTGAAGAGTTAAGGGAGACACATAATGGCTGCAGAAATAAACAGTCTGAAATAATGCAGCCAAATGCAAAATCCTACATCTCTGGACAGAAGGTAGGTCACATTTAAAAGGTGGAGATCATTTCCATCAATGCAGTGACAAGAAAAGAAGATTAAGGTAATGACAGAAACCCAGGTAATTCTGGACTCCCAAATAGAAGCTGACTCTTGAAATGGCAAGTATGATTATTGGCTGTGTAAGGAGTAGGAAGATAGGGAGACAACTCCGGTTACTGAGGAGTT
Source organism: Lichenostomus cassidix (assembly GCF_008360975.1). NCBI lineage: Eukaryota > Metazoa > Chordata > Aves > Passeriformes > Meliphagidae > Lichenostomus > Lichenostomus cassidix. The sequence goes on from NC_139488.1 coordinate 26,148,554, forward strand.
GAGGTTACTGAGCCTCAACTTCACAGAGTGTGTGGAAAAAATAGAAACAGCATTTAGGACAGAGCTACCAGAATGAGTTGAGGACTTGGAAAGATCTTTTGATCAGTGGGAGAAGCGAGAGTGATGTTTTGTTACCAGTGTAACAGAACGACAGATGAGATGCCCACAATTACTATTTGTGGCTTTAACTCTACTAATAGACTTCTTATGGACACAACCCTCTGGATGCCCAATCTGGTGCATTTTATATGGTTACATGGTGTCTGAATCCTCCTTGGACAGTGCTGGAGTGGATTAGGATATGTACTCTTGCCCAAGACCTCTTACATCTCATTTTTCAAATTGATAAGAGGATGCCAATACCTGAGCTTTGAAGGGGGTTATATATGGATTTTAGCTTTGAAGTTTCAACCTTTCTCAACTGCATATGAAAAGAATATTAATCCTGATAGTCTATTTTCTTACACAAAACCAGTGGTAGCTAGCACTTTGATAGGTTCTCGAAAGAAGTGCTTAAAAAAAAAAATCTCGAAAGGCAAAGCTTTCTATTGTGTTTCCAGATAGGAAAATAGATGAAAGCTAAGAAGATATGCCAAGTAATTCTGAAATCAACTTTAAAGCACACGATCATGTCTTGGCAATCTGAAAGCAGTGTGTGGAGAAGAGAAAAGGGTTGGCAGAGGAATGAAGAAAAGAAGTATTCTACAAAAAAAGAAATGGCATGTCTTGGCAGAGAGACAATGTTTGCTAACCTGTTGAAGGGTTCAGTCGTAAAAGAACTGTGTTCATGAGAACTGAAATAGAGCAGAAACCATTTACCACTTGATGTTTTAAAGCAAACTGCCAAATAAAATTCTGAAAGGTTTCACTTTGCAGATCAACTCGACCTTATCATGTGATAACATAGCAGGAAAATCTGTGCTCTCGCTAGGTTCTTTAATAATGCATCTGAGAAGACAAGTCACATTCTGCTCTCAGTTACAGTGGAGTAAGCCATAATATATCTGTTGAATTCATATTTATTTTGGCAGAGCTGAGAAAATGAGGTAGTCCAAAAGGTGCAGAAGGAACAAAATCAGTCATTTGGGTGATAAATCACACATATAAACCAGGAATCGGATGTTGAGCAGGGCAAGTATTAGTCTGTGGTGGGTGTGGTTGAATTTAAAGGGCAGGAGATACTATTGAGCTAGTCTTGCACAGCAACATCCTCAGTGTTTGTTTTTTCAGACTCCTCTTTATCTGACTTTCTAGATCATCATTTATAAAAATATTTGGCATGCAATGAGATAAGCTCAAGAGAAAAGGGGAATAATGGGGAAAACTATCTGAAACACCTGAAAGGAATGTATGGGGAAGGGGGAGGCTCCAGTAGCCTGGAGAAGACCCGGCTTTGTGGGTGACTGGTTGTGGCTATCTTGTGCAGATGGTCCCTGGCACCACATGGGCAGTGCTCCTGCTCTTTTGCAGCACCATCAGGAGTGCCAAAACATATAACCAACCACCTCTGATAGGTTGTTAAAAATTATTATTTAGACTGAGGTTTTACTAATCAGGTAGGGAGCAGCTGAACTTTACTCACCCAGACAGGAGCCCTCTTACCCCTATCCAGCGCTAGATAACCGAGCTCTTTGCTCACCAAGTGGATGCACAGGCAGCCACTGAAGCTGTGTTTGGATACACAGGGGTTTTGTCCAGCTTGAAAGACGCCTGTATTTGTACTTAGCAATTAACTTTGCTGTTATCTGTCTGCAGGGTGACGGCTCGGCTGCGTGTGCTGCTGGGGAGGGCTCTGCCGTGAGCACAGCTGAGGACGTCAGCAGGGTCTATACAGCCGGGCTGTCTCATATGGATTGGGTTTGGTACGCAAGGTGTTTGTTTCTGCAGTGACTCGCGTTTTCTGAGTAGCAACTCTTGTTACACAAAGATAGGAGAAGGGTTAACGCAAGCCCTTTCCAGTCCCCCTTCTTTCCCCCCTTGCCAAACACACACGCTCTCAGCAAAATCTCTAAATCATGCTCTCTTCCCGGAGCTCCAAGACTGTGAGTTACACATAGGACCTCTGTAGCTGCACAGTGCCACACTATTCTGAACGAGATGCTGAAGGCACTTGAGTTTCTTTTACTCTCTCCCCTCCCCTCCGCCCCAGATTTAACCTAGTTTTTATGGCATGAACAGCCCCAAAGAAAGTCGGAGAGAAAAGAGATGAAGGCCAGAGAGCAGAGGAGGACCAATGAAAGAAGCAGTAACCATTCTGTCATTCCTTTGGAGAGCAACACTAGACACCTTTAAATGCAGAGAGTGTCCTCTGCCTTTTTGCCAAAGCCCTTTTATCTGTGTGAATAAAAAGGGAGGCAGGTCAGCCTAGTTTCTGTTGCCAAATAAAAGCATGAATAAATTAGGCTATTCTTAGTAGGCAAGTGAAAGGGAGGGGGGGGGAAAGTCAGTATCTATTTCTAAAGCAATTTCATATTCTGCCCCAACTGTTTGCACATGATAGAAAGGGGCTGGAGCTGCCTACTTTTATGATTAGTACTATTGTGATCGCTGAAGGGCCTCATTGTTCTAGAAGATGTTAGGTTTGCACGATTCACAATCCGTCTCTATTCATCCAGGAAAGGTTAGGAGAGAGGATCTGATATTCTGCAAAGGGTTTTTCCCCCCCTCCCTCCCCTTCTCCTTTACTGGCTTAAGGCAGAAAGCAGGCAGAAGGTCTCCTATTAACTAGAATTAGGAAACAGGGATCTAGGTGCCTGGGAACAGCCGCTCCGTAGCTCTAATCCCAGTGAGGACCTTAATTGTATCTGGTTTAACAGTTATTCATGCTATTTTACTGCAGGCAGGCACGGTGATTAGGGACATTGGTTGGAAAAATCTGTTCATTAGCCTAATAAAGGCTGCCTAAGCCTGCTTGTTCAGCCACTAATAATCCAACTATTAGTGCCATGCTAGATGCCTTGGTATTAATATGTGTAGTTTACTAGTGTCACAACAGCAATATGGGTCAGTTTAGTGGCTCCTTGGTTTCACAGTCAGGCACCCTTTGCTGGTGCTGGAAAGAGAAAATGAATGAGTGAATGAGTAACAAAAGAGATCACACCATATAGCGAACCCCCCAATATGTTCTGTGCTACAACTCAGAGGCAGCCCAGGAGCCTTAGGAACAAGGTTGTTTGAGGACAAGAAAATCAGCCCTTTCCAGTGATGGATGTTCTTGAAAAGCAGTTTACTTCTTCATAGGTGGTTCACTCGTTTTCTTCACAGAAGCACTTTGGCTGTCTATCAAATATTAACAGAGGGTGATTGTTGGGGGAGAGGGGCGTTCGCCATCCTCCCAGCACCACGCAGTGCATGGGCATTCACACCTCCTGGTGTGTGCTGAGACCAACACCCAGCCTGGGAATGTCCAGGTTGTCTTTGGAGGAAAAGGAGGTATAATGTATTTTTCTCTGCTTCCTTGATTTCCCTCAGATGACCTAAACTTTTCCTTTCCTGATAGAAGGAGGTAAAAATACTGCTCACACTTTAGGGGATTCATCCACCCTAAGCATAATCCTTGTGTTGCTAATTAGAGTGTTAGTGGTGTCTTTGGTAATAAAATCCTGTCATTCATCTTTCTCTTTTATTTATGGAGATGATTTGCTTAATTTTCCATTGAAAGTTGAAAATTATGCTAATGTAATATTATAAGTGAATTGTTATTAGATATCTTTCTATAGAAGTTATTTCCAAATATTTTAATGAGAGATTAGAACATTAAGAGCTGAAATATTGCTTTTTCCTTCTATAGCTGATCTTTCACCTGGATGTTTTCAATAGCTCTTCCTGTGAGACATTACATGTCCAAGTTTGCCTTGACTTTGAACCAAACTAGATTCCTAACCACAAACATACAAAATTTAGTATAAATACACACTGTCTATGTCTGTCAATAGCAGTGACATCTGTGGTGAAATGAGAAAAAATAAAACCAACAGACAGGTAGGTGACCTATAGCTACCCACATTCAAAAGATATGCATTCTACTTCACCCTGATAAATACCCCTTAAAACACAAATAACAAACAAAAAACATCCTTATGGACAAAAACCAGACTCCATCATCTTCACTGGCTCTCACCTGCTCTCTTAAACCCAGAAAAATACTAACCCAAACCCTCCCACAAAATGCAAGAGCCAAAATCTGTCCTTGCTGAGTGCTGAGTTGTCTATGTGAGAATGATTTTGCATAACTATAAAAGAAGTCATATATTGCTCAGTACCGTTGGGATAGGTAGCTATCTTAACACATTTTTTTCAATTAATGACTTTATTTTCTCTCCCAGGCATGCAATTGCTATATGCTGATTTATAAAAGATATTATTTTAATTAATTTGATTGGTGTCTCATGGGTTTCGTGTCAGTGGTATTTATTATTTTTTGATACCACTGCATTTCAACTGTTTGCTTAGTGACTTTAAGAGAGAATATACCAGGTGGACATGTTCACTGCTACCTCCATCCATATGCAAATGTATACATCTGGGATGCTGGTGGTACACTAAGTGGTGCTGCACATTTCATAAATTTCAGTCAAGTGAAAAAGTGTATTTTTCGTGCTCTCGTGATCATCAGCTTCCTTTCTGTGTTCCAAAACTCTGCTTCCAAAACTACTGATGCAGATGCTACGTAGATTCAAGCAGCAGTGAGGGATGTACTTTTCCTTGCCTGCAATATGTTGGCTTGGAAAACTGGTGAAAACTAATCACCTGTGAAAAATAACAGTGAGAGGTCTTATGACTGATATTCTCTAATGTTTAAGGTTGGAATTCTATGTTTTACTCTGAAAGCTGGAGTATTTTTAGGACTTCACTGAGAAACATCCCATGTTCTCATATTTCACAAATGACAGATTGTATCTTTTTAAGTAATTGTAACAGTTTGGAAAATATTATTATTAAAATCAATTCCTCCTCCCTACAGAATTAGGCACAGGTGGTTGTTTAATACACAGAAATCTTCAGGACTAGAAATAGATGTCTTTGTGTGATTCCTGCTCTGTCTCCCTGCCTGATGAGCAATGCTTTATGTTTAAGAATTTTTTTATATGTATATATAACTTTGTTAGAAGTAATCAGATTGATTTCCTGTGACTGAAGAGAAAGGCTGTTGAAGAGACTGATTCTGAATGAGGTACCTTTGAAAGTTCCTGTATGTTGGCTGCTACCACACTGCATTATAATAATTTTATTATTGCCATGTTTTCTTTTGCTCTTTGACATTCAGCTCCATAACTCTATCAGCATTACTTTTGATTTTATTTTACTTTCAAATCAACAATGATGGACATAGCAATATGTTATAAATATTAAACTTTTGTAGGAGTCTAGCAATAAGACTGATCACAGCTTTAAATAATATTAACAAGAACTGTTGCTACAGATGCTGTTGTGTTGGAAAAGCTCTGTAATAAGGGCAGAAGAGGCAGCTCTCTTGTACTCTGTTCCCAACACTGATGGTGCTTTGTGAAAAGTTTAGCAAGAAAAATGAACTTTTCATAACTAGCTTTCAGAATCTATAAAATTATTATAATGGCACTTCCAGTCTGCAGAGGATCTTGTAGGATGGAAATATCTTGGGACTTCTGAATGAAAAGCTCAGGAAAGAAAAACTTTTTTACTGGTCACTGGCCTTGAAAAACAGTGTATTTCAAGAACTAATTGCTTTTTTTACTGCTTTGTTTATTTTGGAGGCTATATCTGAGATACAGGGGTGCATCTGCATTTTAGCAAAGTGAAAAAATAATTGCTCTGCTAAGGCATTCAGGTGAATTAAAGTGAGGAACTTTTCCTGCTGGGGTGTTGCTAGACTTTACAATAAACACTGTATACTCTTCAATGATTTTAATGATCAGTGATATGATTTTGCCATTGCACATCAAAATCTACCAGTGCATTATACCTTCTCAGGGGTCATTCAGTGAAAAAAGGGCACCATACCTTATTTTATTTCAAGTCTGCATCTAGAGGGATGATGGACAAGAGTAGAGTAGCCAGAAAGCAAGAAAATGCCAAAATTTTGAAGAAGATGTTTTAGTTATGTAGATTAGATCTCTGTATGGACTGTGACAATGCAAAGAGGATGACTCCTTAGGTCACTCTAATTCTCCAGCATAAAACCTCAACATTGACCAGCAAAGCTGAGATGCTCATAGTGTTTATGTTAGAAATACTGAAATCATGAATATGGGTATTCAAATTCCAAGGAAAGGAAATCAAGTGCAGGACTTGTTGTTTATTGTCAACTGAAAAACCTAAAAAGCTAAGCAATCATCTTTCAATTGTATTGCATGCATGACCATCAGCTGTTATTTCATTTGATGGAATTTATTTTGCTTCACTGGCAATAGATGCTTTCAGCAGAAGCTCAATGCAAACTTCTAATTCATGTTACCAATAGTTCCTGAAAAGATAATTCAGTCTAGACTTTGGTACAGTTTTAATTGGATTCTGTGGATTTTAGATAAGCCTATGGCTGGAAGCCTAATTCTAAGAACCCTTAAGGAGCAGGAAATGGTAACTTTTATTTCAACACCTGCTAAAGAGTGGCCATGGAAATGTCTGAAACAGGTATCTGGCTGGAAAAAACCCACAAAGGAATCCAGTTGTGGCCTCATTTTGTGTTGTTTTTGAATAATTGGTAGTCCACGTGAGGGTTTTCTGAGACATTTCTTTGTCTCAGACCTCATTGAGGTGTTGTCTCAAGCAACACCTCATTGCTTGCTTTGCCTTAGTGCTGACTTCAAATTCACATCTTGAGATGAAAAACATGAGATGAAAAACATGAAAACATAGAGACCAAAGACATTTGTGGTAACTTATTCTATGACCTTATTCAGCCTCTAGTAAACTCTCTCCATGGAGAGAATGGCATTTATTCCACCTGCTGGTAGCTTAAGATTGACTGTTATTTCTTAGCCAGTTTCACTGTGATGAAACCTTCTAGGTTTTCCACACACTACCAGTATTTATCTCCTCCAATATATAAGGACACAGTTATCTAGAGTGAAGAATGTATTTTGCAGCAGGCTGCTGAAAGAGCAGACAGTGAGTTACTGTGAGAGACTGTGCTATCTGATGGCAAGAACGTTGGATGGGGATTCATGAGACTTGTCATCTATTCCCAGCTCTGCCTTGTGCCTGTTGAATGACCTTCAGCAAGTCACTTTCTCTCTTTTGTCTCAGCTATCATTTTACCTGCTAAAATGTGATAATGAAACACTCTTTTTTTAAATAAACTGCTAGGTGCTGATGAACAGCACTGATGAAAAGTACTGTACAAAAGCTAAGTGGTATTGAATATGTGATTGCACTTGACATCACTGAATTATGACTGATCATACAGATACTGACCAGCAAGTAGCTTTAATGGTCCAATAGATATTATACAACTATCAAAATTTCTGTTTGCCTACCTTTATGAGTCTCAAAAATAATGCTTCGTAGGTGACACTGATTTGGCTTCTGTAATCTCACAGAGAAGCTAAAATCTTGGGATCCGTTGGCTTTTTTTTTTTTTTTTTTTGCTTTCCTTGGGAGGGAATGGAGCTCAAGATGACTATTTGTATTAGCTAATTCAAGATTAGTTAAACATAATAGGCTGAGGAGTCTGGAAGACTTGTATTTCAGAGCAATTTATTGTGCTTGTGCCAGCATAAGACATACAGTTTCCTCCAGCTGTGACCCATCTGCTGTCCTGGGTTAGTGGGAGCCCAGCGCTGTACCCACAGGCTGCAGGAAGCAGAGGTGGCTGAGATGCTGTGTGGAACACCCTTGCTCAGCAATGGTGGGCAGATTGAATACACCCTTCTGTTCCTGTGTGGTCATGCCTGCTACTGGACACAAGGAATATGAAGGTGCCTTACATGCTTAGCCAGAAATCTGTGCTGAAATACATGTAGCTAAAATTTAGAGAAATACTGTAAGTCTCTTAGCAGACCAAGAAGCCCAGAAAAACAGACCAAGGATCCATCATGCCACTAAACAAACAGTTTGCTACTTACCTCAAAGCCTTTTTGTTTTTAAAAGGTTTTGTCCTGATGCAGTGGTTTTTTGGCTTCTAACTTAATTTGATCCTGAGGTTCTCAGCTGTGGGTACATTGAGGCTCTTGTTTTTCCTAGCACCATCTGAAGGATTGGTAGATTCAGCCCTAAAATACCAACTACCTCGTAGTGTTTCTCAGTACTAACCTATATATTTTCAGTAGTGAAGGACTTGCTTATTTCATTGGGGGATTTTTTTCAGAAACTCAGACAATAAAAAAACTTCATGTGTACTTCTTTGGTGTAAAATTTGTACTGTTATTTTTAATTTGCTTGCTGCATTATGGTGTTAATATCTTCATTCAATTTTGTTTAAAAAACAGTCCTTTATATGTCTGTATTTTTTTAGAGTTTATACCTTGAACTCTTAGATCCTATTGCTTGACTGGGTGGTCAGCAGCATAACTTTAATTGATAGCTTTTAGATAGGATACATGGACAAATGAGCAGAGTATCCCAAAAAAGGTCCAATAGCTTTGAATGTGCAAATTCATAAACTTGACTGAAAAAAAAAAAGATATATTCAAAAGCTCAAGCAAAAAGTAAGTGACCAGAGTCCATCTGTTCTCAGTGGCAGATAGCTATCTATCACTCGTGTGTTTTAATATCAGCTTTCCATCTTAGAAATTGAGGCTGTCCTAGGGGATCTGTATTTTAGTGTTTCTGTCATAGAAAAGATGAACTTGATTCCACAGTTATGCAGTGTGCTGCAAGAACTGAAGAGAGACATTTGATATATTAAAAATAGTGAGCCAATAAAATATGAGGCTCTGTTAATGCTGGCTTAACCATCAGAAACAGAAAATTCCATAAATCATGCTCATCTGTCTATATGCATGAAAGGTATGGTTTAAAAATACTTCCTACCTATGGCTAAATGATAAAAATTACCAGGATAAAGGACTATCTCCTTTCTGGTCTCTCAAACATGGAATAGTCTTACAACACAGAAGGAATTTTATACCAATACCTCTGTTTCTGTTTTTGTCTCTGTTATTAAAAAACCAACAAAACAACCCCCCCTATATATATATACATACAATTCATCCCCCAAAGCCTAAGGGCATTAAATTTGTTCACTAAGTTTATTGCTCATCAATGTGCAAAGATAAAATTGTCTACCCTAAAAAGTCTAGCCTAAGCAGAGGTAATTCAGAAAATGAGTGACAGCTGAACAGCTAATTCCCTTGGCCTCTTCTTAGCTTTTGTTATTAGAGTTTAATATCCTATTTTTGGAAATATTCATTCAGAAGCTGAACTCCTTTACTTCTGTACTTCTCCATAAAAATTATTATTTGCTTTGCTCAGCCAGCCAGTGAACTTCATAGCAAGTAAGAATACAAAATCCAGAAAATAGAGAGTGATTCATCCTCAGCTGAGTTATATAGACTTGAAGCCATTGTTAAATGGTATTTTTTTAACCATTACTGTCCAAGATTAGGATGCCACTGAAAGTGTTCCTTTAAACACTGAAAAAGAGATGAAGATCCCTGTCCCCAAGGGTTAGTAAACTAATACACTGATTAAGTATGATCTTGGGAATTGTTGGCAGTAAGGATACTTTTAAGGAAGAGTGATTTTTAATGTTACTTCTCATTTTGCTACATGATTTGCTACAGGCCTCTCTCATATTTTATTTGGTGATGTTATGTATAAATTTCATGTAATATACATCCTAATTTCTGCTATTTAGATTTGTAAATTTGTTTAGAACCTGTACTAATTTTGTGAAAAGGATGAAAAGAAGAGATATTTGGATTATTTGAAATCCTTCATCTTGCATATAATTTCTATTACGTGTGCTATGGCTTCCAGATAGACTCTCCCAGACAAAAATGTAGTATATGGATATAAATATATTTGTATCTACATGTATCTATACTATACCAGATAACTTTTGTGTTCATTAGTATTCCATTTAGGTGTTTGCTACATTAAATTTACAGGTGTGCATGACTTTTTAAGGGTTTTAGAGATGTGCCTGTGTTACAGCACTGTGGGCACTGTGTTCACTGCCCCCTTCTCAAGGGCAGGGCGTGGGGCTGCTCCTGCAGTCCTCACTCTGCAAACCTCTCCCCTTGATGCCAAAGCATTTCTGTGACATTGAATATGTGGATTCACCCCAGGAAAGTCATATCTGCCTGTAGGTCACCTTCCTTTACGTCCTTTTCCAAAGGGAGGAACTGGAGCCAAATCAAGTGGAGCATTAGCCAGCAAATAGACTAATTTGCTGTTCTGACATTGAGATGTTCTAGTTCTTTAACCTTCTTGCTTTAAGCTGGGAACATTTCATGAAATAGTAATATTTTTCTCTGGAGCCTGGTTTTTTTTTTTTTTACTTTTCACTCCTGAACTGGTGCTATGAGGAGTTGAACTTACATCCACCACAATTTCCCTACCTCAACAGAAGAGATGCACTTGGAGCAGAGCAGAGTGCAGCAAAAAAAATCTTTTAGCTTTATTATTTAACGAAGCAAAGCTGATTAGAACATCACTGCAATAATAATTAATTTCTTTCATAGCTTTTCCCTCCAGGCTTGCCTGGTTTCTCTGTTCCTGTTTCCCCAACGCCTTATGAGTATATATAGGCACAATGCACCTCGTGGTGCAGCTGAGGTGCAGATGACATGACTGCTCCTACAGTCCTGTTACCATGAGGCAGCTGCCAGTTCCAATTAACCTCTGAGAGATAAGGACTCAAATTAGTAGAAGCTGACAGATACCTGGTAATTGGAGGAGGACGATGATTTCGTTTTATATATTGTTAGGTTATGACCCAGCATATATTACTGAATGATCTGGCTCACAAAGGCCATGTGTGATGATACACCCTTAGGAGGTGCCTGTGCAGGGCTCACCATGGTGTGGGATAAGAACAAGAATGATCAGGGCCTCCACTGGCCCTCCACCTCCATTGGGGTAGCCAGGGAGGGCTTGAAGGAGCTATGTGTGCAGGAACAGCTTATGCCAAGTGGTCTTTGGAAGAAGGACAGTGCTGTCATCACATGGATGGTGGTTAGATGTTGCTGTCAGTCTCCAGTCAGTTGAAAACTTCTTGGAACTGGTTATAGTCTTCTGTATTGTTCTGTTGTTCTTGAAAATATTCTTCCTCTCTCAAGAATTGTGTTATTAGAGAAAAATGTAATTTCCTGGCATAGGGTGGAAATGCAAATATTCACAGTGATTGGTCCCAGGTATTTCCACATGGGGGAGTGGACATGTTTCTTCCACAAAGGTTAATGAAAAAGAGTCAATGCTGTTCAAGATGTGGTTTCAGTAAACAAAGAAACTTTCTTTCAAAAATAGTACTATCGTAAGATACTCTTACTGGGCTAGGAAATCCTGATTTGATCCAGTTAAAATCAGCTAAAAGTGAAAAAGACAAATAGTTCTGTCTCTGGAATTAGCTTATGATTGAAAACAAATTCTGTTGAATTTAGAGAGATATTAATAAAAGTCAAAGAACTACAAAGACCAGAAGTCTGAATACTGGGCGCAGGCAAAAGTATTTGTCAGTGATATAATGTCTATCTTAAACTTCTGTTTCCAGAAAAGGAAGGAGAGAAGTATAGACAAGGGCTTCAGATCCAACCAGAAATGTAATAGGAAAAAAAAGGAAACCCAAACCAGAAAGCCTGAGAGTAATGTTATTGAAAGAAATCTATGTTTTTTAGTTCAGAAGGTGTAGGAATAAATTGAGAGCTTCTAGTAAACAGCTGAGTTTGACATGCAAATGAAAATACAGCAGCAAGAAAACCTTTTCAGCCGCAGAAATGAAAAGACTAAGGAAAGGAGAGTGGCTTAGGGAAGAAGTACATGAAGCTGAGTACCCTCCCTCAGTCAGCCACAGCACTCCCCCTGTCCCTCACACACACCACATCACAATTCTCCTGACACTGCTGGTACCAAAATGTCTCAACACAGAATGGGGAGAGAAAAGAAGCCTGAATTATAAGGTTGCCAAACTGGGCTTTCTCATCATAACCCCATCTTTAAATTTCTTTTTATAAATGTGCTGTTAGTACATACTTGGAAAAGGAGGAGCAATTGAAGCTAAAGGAAAATACAGGCTGGGAGTGAACGAGTGAAAAAGTGGACATAGACAAATGTAGGCTGAAAACAAGAAGGTGACTATTACAGCAGTGACAGTCTTACAGCCTCTCTCTCCCTATTTGTATTAAAGCCTGACTAACTTGAGCTGGAAATGCAGTTTTTAAAGTGGATTACACAGTGTGGCTGTTAACCACAGCAAGGCACAGACTTGTGACCCAGACTGCTCCTTCCCCAGTTGTGCAGCAGAGCCTTATCTGGTAGTAAAAGTGCAAGCCCCTAATATTGATTTTTGACTAACTGATAATCAGAATGAAACTGGAAAATGAGCTGATTGATATCTGACGTGCACCCAAATATCCCAATAAAGTGAGCTAAGCTTCTTAAAGTCGACATAGATATCATAGGAGGGTGTTTGGATCTTGCAGCAGTTGCCTGTGCAGAGCACAAAGAGGAAGCAGGACTTTTGAGCTGCTCTGTCACCAGTTCTAGCTCTTGTTTCACCTTTTAGCAATTCTGAGTCTCTCTGCCTCCAAGTTATTTATTCCTTGCTTAATTTTCCCTTTGCTTAAAAAAGCCATGATTTCCATTATCATATTGAATAACTGGACTTGTAATTTTTTCTTTATACTTCTGTCTATTTAGAAAAAATGCAGCAGACCTCTACCTGCAAACAAAAGATTTAAAGACAGTTTGTCATCCTCTTCATGTAAAAGCATACACTTCACTTTTACAAAAACATTTATTTTCAGTACAAGCTCTGGATCATCAAAATGACAAATAGTAAATGGTAATTATTTCCTTCCATCTTTTGATTTTTTTTTTTTCTTCACTGTCAGTTGTTTTCTTCTGGGGAAAAAAAAAAAGAAAAAAAAAAAAGAATCCCAAAACAGTCTCAGCTTGAGTCATATGTGCTCCTTACAGCAGTAAATAGAGTTATGACATTGCATATCCAGCTTTCGGACACAGCCTCTGCTTTTGAGACATTCCATCTGTGTACTCTGTAATGCTACCATGCTAATACCTAGATAAACTACAAAATCCTTATGGAAATTTGCCATCACTACTCCAAAATGTTATCTTTTCCAGTTTTCAGTAGTAAGCACTTACATGCATTGTTCACTAGACTTTTTTTTTAAATTAAGTTTTTGGAGCACAAAGCCATCTACTGAAATAAGACAGTAATGAAACCTTCATGGAGATTTCTTTCCTTACTCTGTTGAGGTTCATTGTAAGGTACCCTTAGTTCAGGTGGGACCCCCTTTGTGTTTCACCAAATGGAATTTACTTTGTATATATCAGCAAGTGGCAGTGTTGAGATAGAAAAATGTAACTGAATAACAATCCTTAAACCTTCTAGTGTCCAATCCAGAGCAGTACTACTTGATCTCCATATGAGGTTTTCTTTCTACATGAATTCAAATTTTTTTCCATTTTAAAACTATGTCTTGTGTTCTTATAGTTTTACAGTATTTTATAAGAAGGAAATAATAATCTCTACTTGGAGGTAGTTTGTTGATAGGACCTCTGAAAATGAGATCTCATTCAGGTCTGCCAAAGACAATTGTTGGAATTAAGGCAATGTAAAAACAGGAATTCATTAATTCTGTAGTTTAGTTATGTTCAAATGGTTTCTATAGACACAAAGAGATTGTTTGAGTGCGCAGGTCCATGAGTGCGCAGGTCCAAATTTAATTTTTATAAAACCAAACCCTGATTCAACAAAGCACAAACCCAGTGTACTGTTTCAGTCCTCAATGTTTTGCCTCTAACCCCACAAGGCATTTCTTCCTGTTGTCTCTGATCATCTCTTCTGGGCCAAAACTGAAGGTCTGGTTATTTTCTCGTCCTCCTTGGACAGTTGTGATATCAGTAAGGTATTAGTTCCTTTTTTTTTCCTGCTTTTAAGGTTCATTCCTCTTATGAATCTGTTCACCTGAGGAGTCAATGTATAATGTCTTACTAGCCACACTTAGCAGAGATCTAGGATCAGCTGCACAATAGCATAAATGCAGGAAGACCAGAGGGAAATGATGTTTAATTGATCTTAGTCTGTCAGATCTGTATAGTTACCTGGGATTTTGTTCATCAGAAAATGTTCAAGTTTGTACAAAAAGTTCCTGAAGTTCCAGAGGGATAAGAAATTTCTGTTATAAAATCAGATAAGGACAGAGGAAACTGATTGTCTAAATACAGCAAAGGAATTTGATGAATAACTCAGCTTGGAAGTAATTGATTTTATAATTCTCATTTTACTGGCAGTTAAAATGACCTAGTGAAGTTAGAACAACCACAGCCCCTCAGTTAAGCTTAGGGCTAACTTTAGCTACAGGACTCTGCTTTTAATCATGATCAACTTGTTAGTCATCATCATACAGTGCAGACCAATTTCCAGTTCTGGAAGATCGCTATAGTCAGTTCATAAATATCTGCATTTGTCAGAGAAACTGAATATCAGATAATACCTGAAGCGGTGAAGACTAAAAATTAACATCTTCATCACTTCTGACAGCATCTGGCATTTAGTAACAGCTACTAATACTTTTAAAATGTAGGGACTATAAGGAGCAAAAAAAGCTCTAAATGGACATAATTTTAGTGCTGTATTTTGTACTGAAACACAACTTCAGTTTAAAGCATGACTATTGCTAACCATTTTGTGTATAGTTATAAACTTAATAAAAGTGTTGAAACAGATAATTTACACATGAATGCTGTTACAAAGGAATTAATTTCAAGAATTTTTAACTGACAACATTAGAATTTTTTCAATTACATGTAATTTGTTAGACTTTAGAAATGACTGATTTTGTCCAGTTTTGATGAGATGAAGTAAGTCAGCTCCTGTTCCATGGCTAATGTTTCCTTTACTTATTATTTAGCAATTGCTAAATGTTTTTGAAGGGGACCTTTTCTACACTCACTGGACAGGAGTTTTCAAACAGTTGAGGGCTGCCTTGCAGAGAAATTGATTGAGCTAATTATTTTTTAAATGTGGTTTTGTACATGTTTTTTTCACAACTATTTCTCTTCCCATTAGGCTGTATGCATATGTTGTATGTCTTGTTTTTTTAAGTCATCCTTATCTCAACTATTCCATTCTTCTTGCCTATTTGGCTTCCTCTGACTGTTGTCCTGGGACACTGCAAATCAAAGATGTTTTCCCTTGGGTCTGATATTCCAGTTTCCACATCTTCCAGTAAAGAGAGACCAAGTTTGATGGCAGTATTGTGTAATCTACTGCATGCCAGGAATATCTTACATACAGTTCTTTAGAAGGACAATCTGGTAATGCACGTCACCACATTGCTTTTTAAAGATGATTAATGGTCTTTTAAATGATTCCTCAGGTGAGCTGTAGATCTTCATTATCTTCTCTGAGGACATTTCATTGGATTTATTTGGAGAAAATGAAATTAGGGTCATGAACCTTTCTTGAAAAACTAATTTATATCTTCTGAATTATTGAGGAGCACTATACTCTAATGATGTGATATGGTTGTTGATATTATAAAGACAACTGTCAATAACATCCAGAAGATAACTGTTATTTCTTATTTAACAACTTGGGAAGTTGCTGCTGTCTTTAAAGCTATTTTTAATAGCTGCCGTTTCTACTTCAGTTTCATCTGGATACACTCAAATTTTATCTGACTACCCAATAATTAGCTGCCGTCAATCCAATCAGTGCTAGATTGGCTAAGCTATTTTTTTCTAAAATGCAAAAGTTGTCACAACACTGCTTGACAATATTATGTCATGATGACGTTAGGTACTTTGCCACCTCACCCACTGCATAATGGTTAATTTGAGCAATATTAAATGAATGATAGGATTTAGGATTTTGATGAGCCAGAATTTGCCTGAAGAAGTATTGCCACATAGAATATTTGTATATAGTTTATTTGGATGAAGAGCATCACAAGGAAAAAATTCTGTCATTTGCTATTGATACATTAAACCCTTCCAAGTAAAACACAACATCTAGATCTGAAAATAGAGGCTCTGGCCTATTTTGCGAGCTCCTCATTAGCTGACTGGGAGTTTATGCAGTGAGGAATCTTAGTGCTTGGGTTTTTGATGCTCTATCACTATGTGTGGCCGTATATTTAATTCTGTCAGGGGTGTATGGAAAACTTTGCACAGCAGATGCCTTGTACCTCCATGATGTTTGGGAAGTGGGTGGTTTGCATGGAAGTACAATTCTTTCTTTAAAATTTTCCGCTGATCTTCAGTTTCTCCATGGTTTCCTGTTCTACAACTATTTAAACACCTCAAAAAAAACTGTGCTGGCTTTAAGTGGTCTTTAGTGGTCTTAAACATCCTCTGTGGTGCAAAGAGGCTTTGCTATTTGAATTGCAATCTTTTTAATACCCAATAAATATGTTTCAATATATAACTGAGATTAAAGAGGGGTTTAGCTGTGGACTGCTGATTAAACTGACATGTTCTAGAATTTCTGTGCATCACCACTCAACAGTACAGCTCCAAGCACAAGGCAGCTGCTTGAAAAGAGTGGGTGTTTTGTGATCCTCCTCAAGCTCAATGGCCTAGTCTCTGGTGATCCACAAGCACCCATGGAAGTCACTGGTGCCCCCAGGTTTAACCACGTTGCCATCTCAGGCCTGGAACTCAAGCCTGTCACACACATGCAGTGCACAGAACGTCTTTCCTTTGGAGACTGGCAGCTCAGGCTGTGTTCCATAAAGGGACTGTCAGCCCCATGAAAGGCATCATCACACCAGCGTTTTGGGCGAGGAGCTCCATTGTGTGAGCACAATGTCTGCTTGAGGGAAAATGTTCTCAGCGCAATGGCTGTCAGAAGAATAACTGTTATCTCCCAGATTCTGGCAAGCACTTAAAGGTCAGGTTTTAGATTTTCAGGTCCACAATGGTATCTTGCTAAACACAGAGTGTCCATAGCACATGTACTTCTTTCAGCCAGCCCTCTCTGAAGATGGCTTAATGCTCTTCATACACGTAGGATAAATCTACATCCTCACTCCTGCACAACAGCTTTCAAAGCTTCTTCAGGGCTTGATCCAGGCCCCCTTCCTTTACCAGGGCACAAATCTTCTGTGCCATCCCTGACGAAAGGAGCTGGAGCAGAGGAAAGCAGCATGGACTGTGAGTGTGCTGAGGCCAGTTAGTATCTGTTCCCTTTGTTTGTGTATTTCTGTTTGGTTACCAAGTCCTCCAAAATATCAATATGAACTAATCCTTTCATCTTAGGCATTTCTTTTAAAACCAAATACAATCTGTTACCACATATTACATCATTTGCTAATTAAGAAAGCTAAATAGAGTACTACTAGAATATATATTTTTCACCTGAGGTATTTCTAACAGCCCTGACAAAGGGAGTTACTGTGGTGAGTCTCAGCATAGTGAAAAAGGCATTTTGAGTATCTCTGCAGAATAATTGTGGTAGAACAAGCGCTGAGCAACTCCCTTGTACGTTGCAGGAGATGTCATTGCCTGTGATTTAAAGCTCTAGAAGAGCTGTACAGCCTTTGGCTAAGCAGCTCAGTAGCAATGGTTAAAATACCCTTCAACTGCACTATCACTTTGCTTTTTAAAAGTCAAAACAGGTCAGTGAAGGTGACAGAAAGCTTTTTCTTCTGCTTGCCTTCATTAAGCTTTTGTTTAAAAAAGAAGGGAGAAGGGACTGAAGCATGCAGAAATTGCTTCAATAACCTTGCAGCAAACTGCCAGAAAGTTTTCCAAGGCTCTCAGGCAATTGAACCTGGTGAAAGGAACCTACCCCCCTAGTCCTGCCCACAGCCCTCTTTAATAAAGTTGCTGGAGGTTAGGTTTTTTTCTGAACACTTAATTGTGTAGGTCTCCCAACAAACTGGTGCCAGCCTGAATGAATCGGAGCTGCCGTTGATAGTGGGAAAGGGAAAAAGCCGAGCTGAAGGGAGGACGTTCAGGGGTGCGCAGGAGAATGGGGACCAGCAGTCTCCAGTTTCCACTGCTGGCCAGCGGACAGAAGTCACCAGTTATGATTGGGTTACAGCTCATGACTATTTAGACTTGGACATGGACTTGAAGCCACTTCATGTCAGTACAAAGGGAGGAATGTAACACTGTCTCTCCAGTGCCAGGGGGGAGAGATTTGTAGGTTGGTATGTGACCTTCACTGCTGGCCCATGCAGGTGCTGTTCAAAGGCTCTCCCCATTCAGCTCTTGATACTGATACTAGATTAAAAAGAGAGAATGAAAAAAGTCCTTGTTAAAAACTTTCCTCTCTGTTTTTTCCCTTTATCTCTGTGAACAAGTTGTCTTTTGATTTGCTTGGGTTTGTGGGTTTAGGAGGCTGTTTTCCTTTCAAGGACTTACTCTTGTACTATGTATTTTTTCTTTTTGTGAATAACATTTAACTCAGTCAAAGAAGATTTGTCTTGAGGCAATTCTTGGTTATTTTAAAAAAAGGTTTTAATTTGTGCCCATGCTGTCTTGTCACACTAGCTTTTTGCATTTTAAATTGTAGCTCCTTACCTGTATTCCAGTGCATGTGTTAAAAGAATCAAGTCAAGGAAAAGAGAAGCATGCAAAGCCAGAAAATCAAATCAAATCAGCAGGGCAATTAAAACAATTGCTAATAATAATCTTACTGGCTGCCAGTCAGGGAAGGGACCAGCATCCTCTCTGGTCTCTGGCACCATTTTCCAAGGTCAGTTGTGTTCGCTAACAGCCCCACTGGTCTGTGCACTCAGGTAACTCATGGTATTTAAGACATCTTCAGAGATGACATGTTTGAGAACTGTTATGGGACTGTGCCATTCCATCCTGTGGTCAGGAGCTGAACAGACCAGCCTTCCTCATCCTGCAGAGCAGACAGCATCTATCAGCAAAGACTTGGCTTAGCACAGATGTTCAGGACTGACTTTTGTACCAGAAAGATCTCAGGGTTTCTGAGGAGCTGGAGTGTGCAGCAGAGCAAAGTTTATGTAAATGCCTTTTGCTAGTAAGTGCTTAGGCGAAATTTCTTCTCAAGGCCTCTTTGGAAGGCTGCAGAACTATGATGCCCACTTCTAAAGGTGTTTCTCTTCCTGTATGCATGCTAAAAGGACCAAATGTGTGCAACAGAGTTTCTCCCTCTACTTCCAAATTCCCTCCCTGGAATGCTGTGCAACCGAGCAAGCCTGCCCAGCCTTAGCAGCTATTTTTCCTTAACCCTCATAGGGTTTTTCGATTGAAGTGGTTGGTATAATTAAAAAGCAGCTCGACTGCTGCTGAGTTTCTTTGTTTTATATTTACTGGAGAAAACCACTGGGCTGTTGATCTCTGAGTTTTATGTTATTATTTAATTACATTGAGGGAAGATTCAGCATTTTGGATAATTTATTTTGAGTGCTATATTTTTCAGGGCTTCATTTGGTTCTAGTATTAATCCCTTTCCTTCACAGAAGTTTGCATATTGTTTTGGATTATTTATACTTCACTGTGCTTCCAAATCCATTATTAATCACACAGGTATTGAAATACATTTCACAGATAATACTGGACATACTGCTGTATTGTTTGCTCACATAATAGTCATGCTTTCACTCGGCAGGTTTCTCATACATCAAATTATCATTAGATAAGAAAAAATGTTACGGTGAAGATTTGCCAACAACTTAATGCTGAACGCTCAAGCAAAACCCTGATGTTTCCCATTCCAGGTGATGACTCCTGGGGACAATAAATGAGCAGATGCTCTAGTTAGATGAGAGCATATCACCTTCAGGGATGTGAACAGTGCAAGGTTCTGCTCAGTGGACCTAAAGGAAACCTCTTGTTCATTTTTTCTCCGGCAGCAGTCCAGATGACTAAACAAGAGAGATTTCTTTCATGGTTGCATTTTGGTCAGTATAAAAAGGGACCATATTTTAGTTTTTAGAGTGTTCTGCAGCTATCAGTGACTGTAAGCCCAAGAATGTAGGGCTGGAAAGGACCATCTGGGTCATGGTATCCAGTTTCTGGGTTATCCAGACTCTAGAAACCCATGGGCTGCAGGCCATGCTTCCCCAGGCTCCACTGCGTCATTGCAACCTCACAGCAAAACCCCAAAAACCTCAACTAAAAAGAAAGGAAAATCAAAGGGAAAAACCAAGAGTGATAGAGAGTTTTAGCAACAGTCTAGACCCTTGCAAGAGCATAAAATATTGGATAAAGCTCCTTGAGGATCCCAGCAGGCAGCCCTAGCCTACTGCACAGAGGAAGACAAACTCCCCTGACCCCTGTTTTCTTTGCAGGCTTTTCCACTGAACTCTTGTATAAAAATGGGCTTAACCAGGAGAGTTTGAACAAGTGTATCAGTCAGCCCTGGGAGATCCTAACACTGCTGAGAGCTGCAGCATTTTCCACCCTCTGCCTACTGGCCACACCAGAGCCAGGTGTTTTAGAGCTAGAGGAGAGCACAGCTTTGCACCCTGGAGACAGCTAATCCATGAACTCATTTCCCTGCACTGTACACAACAGGGCTGCTCAGGACAAAGGGATGCACCTATGCTGTGCAACACAGAGGTTCAGGCTGGGTCCCTGAGACAGTTTTTCCATGCTCAGTCTGGTAGAAATCTCAGCATGGTTTCCTAGCTGTGGTATAGTATGGCACTGGTCCAAGAGTCATTCTGAGCTGGCACTGGCTTAGGGAGCTTAAATGTGGGCATAAATACACTGCAGGGACCATGGAAGAGCACACAAAAATTGGAGACCTCAGTGCTGTTCCCATGTCAGGGAAGAATCTCCAAATACCTCTCTTTTTCCATTTCCACATCTGTACTTGAGGGAGAATAATAGCACTTTGACACAAAAGCATTTTTCTGGTCCTTGGATGGATGGTTAGTGCTGACATTAAGACATAAATCTGTTGAAATTGGGGATTGGTTAAATAAGTAAAATATTATTACAGAAACTCTCTTAGCTGTTCAAAATGACCTTTCTCCTTAAATTAGCACAAATGAAAAAAGGAATAATTGCTTGCTGTCTGCCCACAGAGTCAGGCACACACAAAGTCCTCTAGGTTTATTAAGAGAGGAGGACATCCACTGTGTCATCCTCGCCAGTTCCTGCAGTGTCTGGCTCTTTTCAACGCAGTAAAAGGTCGCTTTCTGCAGACAAACAGCAACACTAATAATGTCTACATCACTCAAATGGAATCTCTTCTCTGTAATTCAGAGGAGTAGCAGCACAGGTTTATAGAATTTCCTTCCAGTGATCTCAAAGGACTCTGCAAGTGGAAAAAAAAGCTCAAAATCCCCACCCAGTCACTGGGCCCCAGTGTGACTATTTTGCAGGTGGCAAAGACATGTCACAAGCAAGAAGTGACTCATCAGATATACACATGAGAGCTGGGGCACAGCAAAGAGCAAAAGAAACTGACTCTGTTGCCTGCCTGTGCTAAGAGCTGATCTTATAAAAATGAAAACCTGCATGAAAGTGGGGATTTGTTTCTGCTGCCATTTGAATTTAATTTTAAGTCATGTGTAAATGACTCTGTATCCTTCCTTTTAGTGTCATATTGGCTTTAATTTGGCTTAGCCTTTGGGAAGGATGTTTGATTGACTGAATTAGAGAAGGCAGCTCAGTCCACAGGCAACTCCACCAAAACCATTTTAAAGATTGGCTTAAGTTCAGCCCATTTTGAGGACCCATGAAATCTCTTTATATGGTGATATTTATCATTTATGTGCAATGTTCTTAATCTTTATAATTTATATAATTAGAATACATTAATGTGGTTGTTGTAGATCATTTTTCTGCAGACAAGCACCACTGTGCATCCCAGTTCCAGCTGGGCCAGGGTAGTGTCCTCTGACCCATCAGTCTTCTAGCTCAGAAATGGCCTTGAAAGCAGCAACTTTAATTTGTCTTTACAAGTTTCTTGGTCATAATTTTTCCTCTCAGAACTGTGTATGAGCTCTCCTTGTTTTATTTGCTAGTTCAAAAGCCTCTACACTGCCTGCTTTTAGACTGTTATTTCTGGGCCCAAAATAACAGGATTGCACAGAGGAAGCACAGGGGATTTCTTGGGGTGGAACAGTGTCTTCAGTGGGTCTAGATGGAAAGCTCTCTGGGGACAGCACCACCTTCCTATTTTGTCTGTTGAGTGTCCAGCTCACTGGGCACTTGCTCTGGGACAAGAGATCTTGCCAAAAGGCATTTGGGTGCAAAGCAAGGCAGTTTTAGAGTAAAACAGCTTGAGAGTTTGCTTTTCCTGAAAGAAGTGAAAAGGCTGTAAAAATGAAAGTTTTATTTGGGGGGAAAGGGTTTCTGGTTGGTTTTTTTGTTTTGGTTTGGTTTTCAGTTTTGGGGGTATTTTTTTTTTGTTTGTGGGGGGGTTTGTTGCTTTTGTTTTGTTTGTTGTTTTGTTGTGTTTTTATTTTTTACAGCAGCATCATGACCCCTTCCATGTTCATGTGTCATTATTTCTGTGAAAACTTGAACTATCTCCACTGTGTTCAGGTTTGCAACTTCAAAAGGACCATAGAAGAGTCTTCTTTGATGTTAAATTTTTCTGCTGATGCTGTCTGTGGTCAGGTAATACCACATGATTAATGTGAAAAGATTCAATTTGCTTATTTTCCCAAGCAAAGCAAAGATGCAGTGCATCAGTGGGATATGAGATACAGTCAATCAAGAAAATCCTCAGTATTAGAAAACATATTTTTGTCTTTCCAAAAATCAATCCTGATGCATTTTCTTTGGTTTTCTTTCTTTCTTTCCCTTTTTTTTTTTTCCTTAATGTGTGCATTTGCATAATTGCTTAATATTAAAGGGAGCGTGGTTTGGTCATTTAGTTAGTAAAATCAGGCCTTGGGACTGGAAAGAACTGGCTTCTCTCACTCAGCTCAGCTATTGGCCAGGACAAGCAAGTCACTTTGCCTTTTTATAAAATAAGGATAATGGTTCCTCCATTGTAAAGATGTGAGATCTGCCGCTGAAAAGCAGTACATGAGAGTTAGGTAATATTTTTTCTGGCTCTCCTACAAATGTGCTTAGTGTTCAGTTTTCCCATCTGTAATGTGGGGATGTTAGAACTAATCTACCTCCCAGGGTTGTTTTGCTTAATTCCATAAAGTACTTGAAAACCTCACATGGAAAGAGTTATAGGAGCACAAGGTTTCTTAATAAAGCTCATTCATGAGTAATGTATTTTTGAAGTAAGTGACTTGAACCTTCACCCATAGTTGGAAACCAACATGAGCCAAGTCTTCTTTGTTGTTCAGCAAAGGTTGGTTGATTTTTTTTTCCCTTACATATTTAATTCTCATACAACTTCACATCTCTGGTTTCTGGCTATGATTGAAAGCAGAAATTCCAAATACCACAAGAGAAGACTGGGGTTTTTTACTTTTTTTCCTGACCCTCCCAGAAGCTGGAAGTTTTGAAACGTATAGGAGTCTTCCCCACCATCCACAGTTCTCAGTCCTCTCCTGCAAAGAGAGGTGTCAAGTAGTTTTCTCTGAAAACTGAGACTTACCCAGACACAGCCTGCACCCTTTGGGACCTGCTCAGCCACCTTGAATGTGACAAGTGACTCTCAGGTGTAGCAGGGCTGCTCCATTCAGACAGCCACTCGGTGCTTCATCAGCACTGATCTGCCCTGCCTTTAGCTGTACAAGACCACATTCAGTCTCATCTCCTGCACTGTTATTGTTGTTGATTGCTGCACAGAGCATGGGGAGGCTCTTTAGAAGTGCTGCACAAATGCTGAGGCTGAGATGGTCTGTACGTCAAAGGGCTGTGAGAGAAAATTAGCCAAAACTCATTTATCTCAGTGTCAGAATTCCTACTAACTGGGGAGGAAGCAAAGTTGGACCAGGCTGGAGGCTGTCAGGGAGCCTGGCCATCACACCGTGGGATGCATTACAAACCCGGATTTGCAGGATTTCTGCCTGCAAATAATCCACACTCGGAGTGCTCTGCACATATCATTTGATGTGTGTAACAGAGGGATGGTGCCAGGAGCACAGAAGCTAACTTGGAGCTTGGGGAAGTTTTCAATCGGTTTTGCCAGGGTTTCCCTCGGTGGGAAGGCACGGATGGCTTTCTCCTGCCCCCTCCTGGTGCAGCCCTCAAATGTGGCTCTGGAAGCAGTAGGCTGGAAAAATGGCACCTTCATTTTCCAGGGGATTCTCACCTGGCATACATGGCAAAGTTGGTCTTTTTTCATGGCACGAAAAGGAGGGGTGCTGTCATTATTTTTATTTTTTACTTCTTGACATTGTAAATCCGGTTGAGCTCTGAAACAAAACTGAAGCTTGGTCTTCTCAATGTACTTGCAGTCGAGTGGAAAGAATAGAGTGTTTCAGGTGCATGATCTAATGCCCTTCATCATGGCAGTACACTGCCTTAGGAAATATTTCTATATTTCTTTTCAAGCTGGTGTAATACTTAGCCAACTGAAGAATAGTATAGCGCAAATAATTTAAAGAAGGAAGATAAGATCATGCAGTCCTCAACCAAATATCAGGACTCCATTGTAGGGGATAGTTGCAAATCCAGAATTTCTCCTCAAGAGTAAAACTTGGCAGTAGGTACAATGCTCCCATCCTGCACTTGAACAAAAGGCACCCCTGGGCACTGCACTCTGTGGAGGGACAGGGCTCTTGGGCAGTGCCCAAGCTCCTGAGGTCTGCAGCACCCTTGGGTGCACAGACCAGTGAAATCTTAGCTTTTCCAATGGTTGCCCACAGAAGCAGTATATCAATGTCTAATAAGTCAGAATAGCTACTGTATGGAATCACTTCACACTTTAACGTTTCAGCCTTTTGGATTGAGCATAGTGTGAACGCAGTTGAACACAAACTAAAACAGAGCTGCCTAAAAGTTGGCATCTTAAATTGGGGCTATCAGTCTCTCCTCATATTTGCATTAAGTTATCTCACTTTGTAAAATTATTATCATTCAGAAAACCAAAAGAAGGTATACAAGGATTTTCAGGCCTTTGGTTACCATATTTTGAAATAAGTCTTAAGATCTTCCTGTCTGTGGACTCAAAACTGTGTTCTGCTCTTGATGTAAGTTCTCGGGACATCAGAATGTTTCTGAAAAAAAAAAATTAATTTCACAAACTGAGAATTTTTTAATCACAGAAAAGAACTGATGAAGAGTTTCTGACTGTTTAGTTAAGTATCTGTTCCTTAATCTTGCCTAAGATATGCCTATTGCAGAGGCTGAGTCTTCTTCATTTTCTAACAATTTTGTAACATCCTTTTTTTTTTTTTATATATAAGTATGTTTCAGCCAGCTGTGATTGCACTGCATTTTCAAAGGCTGTTTGTTATTTCCTGGGAAGGTGTTGAACTTTCCATCAGGTCCCATGGGGTTGTCCAAACTGTTGGGAGCACTCTTTCTGCACAGCCATATACCAACCTGAGCTGAAGTAGGTACACACTAGGCTGTTATCTTACTTCAGTATATGTGTTTGAAAAGCACATCTTTCAGCTAATAATATAGATTTGCCTCTTTATAAAATAATACCTCTTTCTTTAATGCATTTTGGCTGAGTAATTTCCATGTGTAGTTGAGCAACTCAGCTCCCTCTGGGTACCAGGCTTTCTGTACCGAGTTGGAGAAAGGTGGGTGATGCTTTGTGGTCCTCATGGCTGTGCAGCTGCAGCACTGGAAGCAGGACAGAATACCACATCATTTCTGCTAAATGGACAGTATCAGAAACAGGAAAAAGAGGCAGGACTTGCCATTTTCTTTTAGTCATGTCCAGTAGTTTTAAGGAGAAGGTCTGGCTGCACAAAGCTTTATCCACCTGAATGTTGTTTTTCAGAGTTTTCAGACAGTAATTCCTTCCACTAAGTTTCTCTGGAATTTTCCACTGAAGGTTGTATCTGGCCAGTTTTTGAAAGGCTGGTACTCTCTGATCCATTTTAGTATTGTCCTGATCCATCAGTGTAGCTGTTGAAGCTGAAATGCACAGAAAGGTCTGAACAAAGCCACAAAAATTCTGGGAGGTGAATCATTTGTTCACCACTCAAAAATTCTGTTATGGGTGGACTTTTGAAGAAAATTTTCCATAAATTTATGTTTATATGCAACAGACCACAAAGACAAAACAATTTCAAATCAAACAAAACAGTTTAGTCAGACTGATGAAAATAACTTTTTTTTCCCCCATAGCTCTTTTCATCAACAAACAGACATGAACTTCACTTCAGGGCAGTTTTTTCTGCCTTCAAGTTCACCTGGCAAACTGAAAAATTAGTTATTTGTACAAGCCTGGCTGTGAATCATCTTGAATCAGATGTGTCCCTGCTGGGGAGGACACGTTAGCCCCTGCCACCTTTGCGTGGTGCTTTGAATTTTCAAGTTCACCATAATCCAGTTTGGCCTCAGATGACCTGAAAAATACATTTCTCAAAAAGCACTTGAACTGCTACAGGGCTTCAGGGCAGGTAAGTACTGAGATAGGTATTAGATAACCAGAACCTCAATTTCTGATCTCTCTCAGATACTGGGATAACAAAAAGCAGGCAGATGTGCCTTCTAGAGTAACTGAGCCATAGAAGTTTTGTAACATCACATAATGTTCAAATTTTCATTCTATTAGACCTTCTGCACTGCAGAGGTCCTATCTATTCTCACTACCCTATCTATTCTCACTACTTGTAGCATCACAACTGAGATTTTTACTTGAATCATAGCACAGAAGTGATAGCAATTGGTGGGACCTCAGGAGGTAATCTCGTGCTATGCTTCCCTAAGCAGCATCAGTGTGGTAGAACAGAATAGACTATTCCAGTTGAAAGGGACCTACAATGATCATCTAGTCCAGCTGCCCAACCAGTTCAGAGGTGATCTCTGTGGCTCCCTTCCATCTCAGAATATTCTGTGATTCTATGACCAAAAGTTAAAGCCTGTTAAGGACATTGTCCAAATACCCCTTAAACACTGACAGGCTCAGAGCATTGACCACCTCTCCAGGAAGCCTGTTGCAGTATTTGACCTCCCTTTTGGTAAAGAATTGCTTCATAATGTCCTGTCTAAACCTCCTCCTGGAATTGTTTTGAAGCATTCCCATATATCCTATCACTGGATCTCAGGGAGAAGGGATCAGCACCTCTCTCTCTGCATCCCTTCCTCAGGAAGCTGTATAGAGTTATGAGGTTGCTCCTTAGCCCCCTTTTCTCCAAGGAACTGAAAGTGTTTGTGCAAAGAAGTCTTAAAAACTTCAACTATTCTACAAATTCCCCCGAAAATTAGTGTACACTGCTTACAGCTAGAAACAATTATTTCTCTCTCTCATTCTGGGTGAGGTTTTTTTTTCTGTTTAAAAAAAAATATTTTAAAAAATCCAGCCTAGATATACAGTTTTTGAAGTTGTAGTACCATCAGCACGTCCAGTAGTTAATTAGAGTCACTTAATTATTATTTTTAGCTCACTTTCAAGTTTGGGTTAAAAATCTTTTCCTCTACTAGATTGCATTGCTATAACAGATTAGAGGTAACTTTCTTGCATATGTCCAGAGATTCTGCACTCAGAGAAGACCACACAGTCATCACATTTTCTCTCCCACATGCCACAGACTTTTATATTTCATGCTGTTACCCAATACTTTGCATTTGAATTAAGCATAGCTTTTATTTTGGCTAAAATATATTTTCTGGAAAAGCATCTAATTTTGATATGAATACATCAGGAAATGGATAATCAATCATTTCCTTTAGAAGTTTGTTGCAGTGGTTAATCGCTGTCACAGTTTGAAAAATTGTGACCGTTTTGAATTTCTGATTTCAACTTCCAGTCACCGGTTCTCATTATGCTTTTCTCTGCCAGATGTAAGAACCCTTTAGTATCCAGTACGTTCTTTTCTGGAAGTAACTACACAGTGTAATCAAGACATCACTCATCTTTTTCTTCTCAGTAAACTCAGTAGATGAGTTTTTAAATCTCTCACGGTCAGGCATCTCCTTCATTCATCAGGTCAGTGTAACATTTGCTCTTTGTTGCCATTTCAGTTGTTTATAGATGTTGGTAAAAACTGGACCAGACTTCTGTGAGATGTTGTACTGTGAGGAGATGAAAACACATTACTGCTTGCTGCTCTCTTGTTTGTAGGTATATGGATCATGGGAACAACTTACCCTTTTTAATAGTCCTTCTGGAATTAGTATTTACAATCTTATTTGCCCACTGTGATTCCCAAACCATTCTCCAGAATCACATCTTTCCAGAATCCAGGGTCCTTTTAGGTTTATTTTGCTCTCTGCCTTATAGATCACCTTTGCACTGACTGCATTTTGTTCAAATGGGCTCCTTTTAACAAGTGACCCAAAATACTCTCAGCATTAGTATTTTCTCCTCATCGTTATTTACCAGGCTGCTAATATTTGTGTCAGCCATCTGTCTATCAGTGCTGACTTTATATTCCCTTGCAGAGCATCAGTGAAAACGCTGAATAGCACCAAGTATACTTCAAAGCCCTGCGGAAAGCCAGTAAAGAATCCTCATTTGATGATGATCTGATTGACGCAGCTGGGTTTTGAGTTATGCTAAATAGCCATGTCTTAGCCATTTAACATAAGTTCCCTTCATGTTATATAGTGTTTATCTAGTAAGTATGTCATGCACTAGGTCTAAAGCCTCAAGAAAGCCTGCTACATCTGTACAGTTGGCTTTTTTTTTGGAGGCAGAACATGAAACCAGTTTTATTTGAGCAATTTTCCATAAACCCACGTTGACTGGCAGTAATTAAAATCTTGTTCTTTCATGTTTTAGCAGTTCAGTCCTGTCTCAGTTTCTCCACTTTTTTACCTGGGATTGATGTGAGGTTAGCTGCACAATAATTCCCCTGTAATTGCACTTGATTTCCTGTTCTCCCTCTCTCCTCTTCTCTCTCTTTATCTCCATCTTGTGCTTTCTTTTTTTTCCCCAGGTTACTACCCTGCTTCCAGTCACCTGGAATCCCTCTGATATTAAAATTTATTAAAAATTAACATTAGCAAGCCAGAGTTCTCCTCAGTCAAATATTTTAGGACCCCTGGGTGTTATTTATCCAGGCCTGCTGATTTAAAAATGTTTATCTCTACTAGATGATGTTTAACATCCTGCTTATTTCCTAATGGGCTGGAAAATACTTATTCAACCTTGGTCTCATATAAACACCGTCAAGATATTAGTTTTCAAAATAACAAATGGAAACATTTATTGAACAAGTCTGGCTTTTTGTATTTTTGTTCTCAATTTTACTGTAATGCAGGTCAAACACTCCTCAAAAAATCCTGCTCAGCATTGCCATCGGCCAGTTTTTCCACAATCTCTTCATTTTCCAATATCAGTTTCTCTTTATTTCAGACAGTTGCTGTATTTTCCCCATTTGTTGAATCTTTAAAACACTTTTGGTTTGCCACTGGAGTAGTTGAGCCTTACCCAGTCTGTCCTTGATGATGCTGATGGACTGACTATTCTGAAAGAACTTCTGATTTCCATTCATGTTTTCCTCTCTGATTTCTTCCTCCCACTCACTGTTTTCTCATAATTTTCTTCAGCTGGAGGATATTAGCCACTGGGAAGCACCAGCTACAATTGTCTTAATTTTGTCCACTTTTAATTACCAGCTCTTAGGATAATGTCCCTTGCCAGCTGTATGAGTGCTACATTCTCCGTCAATCAGAATGAGTTGCAAAATGAGTAGTTCATGTTGGATGCAGTATCTTTTCCTAAAGGAAATGCATAAGCACAGGTTGTCATCCCATTCCTTCCTGACTCTCATTTGGATGAACTGCATTGCACCCAGGATTAACGAGAACATTAAGATTTCTCCAGAAACACTGGCCAGGTCTGGGAATCATGCACTGGATTCAGGCCTGAACCTCACCTTCTCCAGAGGATAACTGACATCAGGCTTTGCTTTTCATTTTGGCCTTATCTCACATTCGGTTCATTCCTCTCTGCCTAAATTGCTCCATATTCTGATGCCTTCCTCAGGGCTCACTGCTGCAGATGGTGTATTTATATTAACTTAAAGATTGCATTCCATTCCATCTTTCAAATGAGATTAATATATTTTTCAGGCCATTGTGGTTACCCGACCTGACCTCCTATAAACGCAGCCTATAATTCTTCACCCGGATTCCAGCATCTGGTCCTATAACTCATACTTGAAACACGGCTTGTCTTTTTTAGAAATGCATCTCGTGGACATGTAAAGCCTCTGTCACTTGGCTATTTTTCCTTATTTAGAATAAAATCCAGTCTCTTGATGATGTATAAACGTTGCACTACCTATGGCTGTTTATAACTGCAACAGTGTCATACTTCTAACTGTGTTTCAATACCCCCTTCTACCTACCTAAAATACTACCCTTAGTTTCTTCCAAGTGGGTTTTGTCCTAGCCATGCACATGGGATCTGGAAGTCACTGAAAGTTACAGATGCTTAATGAAAGGTGCATGAAAAAAACCAAATAATCCAATTACTTATGGTGTCATCCTTTTTTAGACAGATGTGCAGGGTTTGACTGTCTGTACCTCTGCTTGCTATGTTTTACATTTCTGTAATGTCTTTCAAATGAGGATAGAAATACAGCTGCTGGAATTAGGAGGGCATTGTCATTTGCTCTGTGAAACGGACACATGTTCTTGTATGTATGACTAGTGTCAGAAAACAGGAACTGGAGTAGAGTGTTCAACATCTTTACTAGTACTCTTGGGGTTTACACTTATTTTTTATTTCATTTAATTTCTTTTTCTATGGTGAGATTTTACACTGAACCCTAATATACTCCTGCAGAATGGCATTCTCCTGGGCCTATTTGAAATTCTTGATCTTTTCTGCATCTGTTTAAATCCTGCGTTCATGCACGTACAGTACAAGGTCAACCCTTTTGTTTGTTATTTTTATGGAGTTTAAAGAAAGTCCAAATACCTGACTGAGGTACCTGTCTGGTGCAGCCTTGTGACAGTTGCAAAATCTTCAGGCTCGGAGAGTCACATGATTAAGTGTTTCTTGAGGAATACAGGGAACCATAAAATCAGGGGTGCACTTTGCAGCTAACGGGAACCATAAAATCAGGGGTGCACTTTGCAGCTAGCGGGTGGTGCAGGCTGGCTCACCACTGCTCAGAATGCAGAAGGTGGTCAGTTGCCTTCTCAAAGGAAACCAGCCAAGCAATATATTGCCAACTCATGCTCCAAGCAGAATTCTATGTACAGGGAGGTGAAGAGCTCACAAACAAACCACAAAGCTCAGCTCTTCCTTAGGCTTATCACCTTCAAATTCAATCTTACCCCACAGCATAACTGACCAGCTTCAGAAGACCAAAGAGTGTGCAAGTAAAGAGGATCTGCTAAGAATATTTTGGGTTATTTCTGCAGAAGTTACACTTAAGTCCAGTACTGACACTTTCCAAGTCAATATTGAACCGAGTCCACAGTTCAGCGTTATTAGAAGTGTCACACTTCTAGGAGGTTGTTGCTCATCTAAAACATAAAGCTGGGCTGCCTGTTGTGCAACTGTCTGCACTGCGAAAATCCCAAGAACTTGCATATGAAAGATCTAGTTTTGGAATGGCTACAGTTAGCCCTGAAATTATAATTACTTTCAATTTTTATCTGCTTTTTTTTTTCTTCCCAAAAGATAAACTCCCTTCAGACATTTGAAGGGATTTTGTTATATTTCTGCTACATTTTATTGGTGTGAATCTTTGGGGAGAGGCTGATGTCGAAAGGAAATTTATTATTAAGAACTAGCTATACTGTTTCCCAGCAGTGAGCTTGTTACTGACACATCTTCGTCTAAACTCTGTAATTGGTAATTATGTTTGTCTGACCT
The DNA here is from genome assembly GCF_008360975.1 of Lichenostomus cassidix. Classification (NCBI taxonomy): domain Eukaryota; kingdom Metazoa; phylum Chordata; class Aves; order Passeriformes; family Meliphagidae; genus Lichenostomus; species Lichenostomus cassidix. The sequence continues at coordinate 26,180,463 of NC_139488.1, forward strand.
ACATTCTTCTGCGTAATTGTACTGAGATATGGTATCTTTCAATTCCTGAGTAAAATTGTCCACACCAGTTGTGAAGTGTTGCTGGGCAGAAGCTTTCACCCTCTAAAGGCAGTAGTATTTTTGTGGTGGAGGATGCATTTTTTTAAAATGTATGTAGCACTAGAATCCTATGGGGGTAAAAAGCAATGTTGAAATAAGTTAGATATAATGACATGATTTTTCAGAACCTAGGAAACTAATGGTCAATTAAGTCCCAGTGGAGGGTGTGTATTAGCTTCCTAATTTGTTTTGGATCCATGACTGGAATGTGTACGCACATGCTATTCAGTCCGGAGCATTCATGTGAAAGATCCTTTGGGTAATTTAACAGCTACAAATGGTACTTCCATATAAAATTGTTATTGTGTTGTGTTTCTGCACCAATTTAGCCTTCAGTAACAGATCTGATGATCAGGTTAGAAAATTCCCACTCCTACCGATTTTACCATCAAAAAAAGGAAAAAACAGATTTCTTCTGAAGTTCTTCAGAGGTTAAAAAGCCTTCCTATCTACTTAAGGAAAAATTATTTCCCAGAAATAACATGAAAAATATCTATCCTACTACTTCACCTCAGAAGTTTTTCAATATTTTGCACCCATGAAGACTGGAAGAGCTAGTGGATTATTAGCATTTCCCAGTATGTGGACTAGATAATTCGACCACAAACCTTATTTCTGAGCCTTTCACTCTCTGGCTTATTGACCCAAAAGTTTTTCATCTGTTTCTTGGGGGCTACTGAGAATTCTGATATTTTCTCCATCTGTTTCTTGAAATTTCCCTTGTGAGCACTCGGCATGTTTCCCTGTTCCTTCCAGATGACCCTCTCTTGCTGTTCCCACTGGGTGTCATAAACTCCATGACTCCTTCCAAGAAACGTTAAGGTGAGTCGCATTTTATTTATTGTGCTGAGTAATGCCATTAACACATTCCAAATTGATCCATCAAAGAAGTCAGCCTGGAGAGCCTGCTCAGTGAGCAACTTCAGGTCAAATATTTAGGTGGGGCACTGCCACTCACCTGAGCACTCTGTGAAGTTGTTATTGAAGTGTATCACCCAAAATACCCCTTCGGAGTCTTGCTGGAGTTGTTGGCCTAGTCCATGAAGTCAACCAGCTGCTTCTTTTAGAGTACCCCTCTGAAATGTGAGCACAGGACAGGGAAATGGTTGTCCCACCGGATTGTTTATCTGCAAGAGACATTTTTAATAAAGGGTGATGGACTTCACATTGATTTGGGATGAAGGGATGTCTATTTTTTAGGTGGTTTGTTTTCTCATGTTTTGAGCCCAGTGCTGAGCCCCTGAGCACAGCCTGGTAGGGGTTGAATCTTGCTTTAGGGGAAGTGCACAATGTTGACACTTCCAATGGCTGCAATGAATGCAATCTCTTCGTCTGAGGGAAACCAAAGAAGTAAAAAAAACCAAAACCCCAGAGCAGATAATTCCTTGTAATGTATTAGAAATATGAAAGCTGCTGTCTGGAGCTTCCCAAAAATTGCTTATTTGTCCTCAAGCTGTCTGTGGGGGACAAGAGACAGCTATTTGTTCCCTAACACCCCAAAGAGGTTAATTTAATAAAAAGTTATACTAAACCTATTTCTCCCTACATATTTTACCATGTGGCTTCACTGAAACTGTGTTGCTCCTCTTGATCCTGTTTTCTTCCAGCTGTGCATCTGCCTTGGTCTGCACGTAGCATAATGTTTCATGATCCACTCTTGGGGAGAGTGGGGAGCAACCCTGACATGAGTCCCAGCCGCAGGAGTGCTGGGCAAGCTGGAAGCCTGGCACACGGGGGAGAATGGGAAGAACAAGTCCATAGAATGACAGTGTTCCTGGTTACCAGGGAAACAATCCTAAATTGGAGCATTTTTTTTTTTCAATCAGAATATTTATTTTCATTTGAAGTATTTTGATAAGGGTTTAGTTTTTTATTTTAAAATAATCATTTTCATGGGAATGTTTGTTTTAAAATTCTTACCTTTTTTAAAAATCAGTATTTATAACAAACATTTAATTTAGAAAAAATATTGTAAGCTAAGTCATCATCATCTTTTCATAAACACCTAGCCTTGTACATAACTTTGTAGAAATACAGAGTTTGTTGATGGGGCTGGAGGGACTTAGAAGGGTCCACTGGTACAGAACAGGATCAACCACACCTGAATTTCCCTCAACAGATATTTGTTTAACATGCTTGCAGGGAAGCTCCCATTGTGGAGATTCCTCAGTCATCTTAGGTGATCTTACAGCTTCCCTACCCCCACAGTTAGTAAGTTTTTTCTGATATCAATCTAATCTTTGTCACAATTCTAAAACAGTAAAACACAAATGTTGACTTCAGTCTGCAAAGCAATCTTCTGCATGTTTGCAGACCATTATGTATCCCCAGCCTCTTCCAAATACAGTAATGTCAACATTACTTTCTTGGTCAGAGGTCTATAAATCCATGACCTTTCATGCTTGTTCTCTTCATGCTCTGTATCTTTCTGGAAGTGTCATGCCCACGGCTCACATGAATGGTTTTATCCCAGCATGCACATTTCTGATTGCAGAAAAGATCCTACTTTTTAAGCAATATCTGCATCTTTTCCTTTGAGCTGAACAGATATCTCACTATATCCAAAACTGTGTGTTTAAACATATTTTACCCTTCATGCCTATATAACAACAATATTTTGACAATGTAATTCGTCAGTAGCATCCTCCTGTTAAGAGCTATCATCTATAATCTGAAGAAGTGATACAAATCTTAAGTACTCATAACCCTCTTGACTTGTTCATCGAAGATGATCTTCCGTAGCCTTCACACCTGCCATTTCTCTGGCATTTTCCTCCACAGTATCCATTTGATGCTCATTAGGTTTTCAAGTTATTTTCCCAGCTTTTTAACTATGTGTGCAATCTTGTATTCTAAATAGGGTTGTTTATGCCCCATGTGTTTCAGTGAGTATTTTGGTAACAGTACACAAGCAGGCGATATATTTGTCCTACACATCTTTGTCCCAGCATTCTGCAGTTCCTTCCCACTCGTGCCTGAAAATCGGAGTACACTGTTTTTTTCCTTCATCTCATCATTGTTGTTGTATTTTTTTTACCCTCTAGCATTTTTAGAACATAACATATTTTCATGTAAGTAGTGTTAATTATGTAACAGTAATTTATCTCAGATAAGATCTTTTATTTTTGTTTCAATTTGGCAATTAGAATGCAGAAAATTTCAGGCTTTGAACCCTGCCTTTTATGTCAAGTTGTCTGCCCACAACTGATGAGTATAAGTATCTTATTTGCTTCAGAAAAGGAAGTGAAAAAAGTACCATCTGCAAATTTATTGGGAATTTAAATATCTTGGAGGTATGGCTGAAGAAATAGATCATGGAGTAGTCAAAGAGTTGCTCTGTAATAGTGACCACAGAGTACTTTGATTCAGTATCCTAAGAAGCATTATCAAAGGGCATCAAGAATAAATGTAGGTACTGCTTCAGACACATCAGGTTAAAGCAACTGGCCAGTGTCTGATGGGCAGAAAACTGCATGGCAGGAAATGTAAATGAACTTTTTTTGCTCAGGGATCACAGTTTACTGGGTTTTTTTGAAGAGGTCAGCAAGCATGTGGACAAAGGGACGCCAATATATACAGGCTACCTGGATGTCTAAAAACTATTTATAATGCTTTTGTGGGAACTGAATAATGGATGGAGAAGAGGAGGGATTGTTGCATGAATTAAAATAGCTTAAAAATGTGTAAAACTGCAGAGTAAATGTCAAGTCTCACAGTGGACTGCTTACAGGGATATGTGGAAATGTGATTGGCAAGTCTCACGGCTGAATACTACACAGATCTGTTTTGACCTCTGATCTTATAAACATTCCAGTGTTCTAATTTAGTGAGTGCACCATGTGCTCAATCCAGGACTCTTGACTGAATAGTAAGTCTTACCTCATATGTCCTAAATATGTTGCTTTCACATGAACTCATTTCATGTGACTTCATCTAGACAGTGTTTTCTAGAGAACCAAAACCAGAGAGGACTCAGTGCTCTACTGCTTCGTTAGGAAGCTCAGTTTCTAACTTCAGTGTCAATTACAGCAGAAAATTTAGTGCTGGGTACACAAACTTGATCCAACATTTCCCAGCTGCCTTCCTAAAAATCTGCATGTTGATGTTGTGTCATCTTTAGGGCATGTATTCTGTATTATCTTTAGGTCTTACTGTGGTGGTACACAGCAACCACACTAAGTATCCCAGTAATGCTGGGATGATCTGTAGTTCTCTGCTTTATTCTTTTACTTATGGAAAGCATCTCTAGATATTCATCTATCTGTCACCATCCCCCGGGATACCTCAGTGACAGAATTATCACAATCACAGACCCTGATTTAGGAATTCTTTCCTTGTTGGTAGAACACCGTAAGTCCCATGTTCTCTAAGAACTGCCATGGCACTGCTGTGCCATGGAGGATGTTACTCACTGCACTGTATCTATTGCTGGCAGATTTGACTGTCCTCATCAAACCAATCAGCTGACAAATAGAATGTATTGCCTTGAACGTCAGAGTAGATTTTTCTAACTAGGTCTAGCTACTGAGCATATGCAGGAGCCAGAATAGCAGTTGCCTGCCTTTATTTCATCCTCCTCCTCTGACAAAGCTAAACTAGCTGATGCTCCCTACCCAACATGATCTTTCAGGCCTTTTAGCATCCTTTATTCAAACAACTTCTAACTCTTGTAAAGAGAAACTGTGGCTTCTTCAAGCCTGCTGGGTGGGGATATGGAGAGGAATTACCCAGGGTGGTAATTCCACATATATGATTTAATGGATATCATGCATTACCAAGAAATATAACCTCTAGATATCTTCTAATATGTACCTTTCTGACCTTGAACAATCACAGAATAATATTCTCATGACACTGTACATCTAGAAAGGAGTATAACTTCATCAGTGTCCACTAAAGCAGAGTCTTTTGAGTTATCGCTTTGAAATGTTAGCATTGCTGGCTCTCTGCTGATCCAGCAGAGCTCCTTGGTGTACAGAAAGTCCTAATGACACAAAGTCCTGATGACCATCACTCCTACACCCAGGCAGTGGCAGATCTAGCTCAGCATAGCAGAGTTTTGTTTTGGGACCTGAGTGACTCGGAGAGGGGGCACTTCCCAGGGATACACAGTGCTGAGGGACATGGGAGCACTGTAGTGCTGTGAGTAATGCACCTATTTTGTGTATTTTCTTCACACAGCCAGGTTTAAATCAGTCACCAGATTTGGGCCGAGGGAAGAGTATTTCTACAGCAGGTACCAACACCTGTCTCTGCTTGATACAGTTTTGTCCTCTTCTGCAGCATGGTGCACGGTCCCACGGACTGTATGTTCCAAATCCTGTCCACTGCATCCACCTATATTAAGTGGCCAAATAACAGTTATCAGCATTACTAATCTGAGATCACCCACACAGTTTCACCTACAAATGCCCATGAGTCACAGTGAACCACCCCCCACCCCCAGCAGGCTGTGTCATTAATTTGTCCTGTATTTGTCATTTTAGATGGTCCAGTCTTGGAGCTTTTGATCTTTGATGCAAAAGTTTAAATTGGGTTTTGAGAACTGATTTGCGATTAGAAATGTCTAGGGCTGGGGAGAAGGTAAAGGAGAAATAAGTATTTCTTTCCTTATTCGCCTTTCATATACCATGGCAGGGACTGTAGAAACCCGGTCCTGATGACCCAGCTACAATGTTCCAGTTCACTTTTTCCTCTCCCTTGAAGGACTGTAGCTCTTTAGCAAAAGGTAAATAACCCTTTTTCCTCTGACCCAGAAATACTTATATGAGTCATAATGTTCTAAATGTGCCTGTTGGTGTAAAACTACACGCTGATGTGAAATCCCTCTTTGGCTTTCAAGGTTGTTTCAGAACAAAGTGGATTGTAATTCTTCACAAATGTTTTACTTTATTGTACTTAGAACTGAGGATGAAGGGACCTATATGTGATTTTATTAACACAGAGCAAATATCTGACTGTTTACTTCCAGTCTCGTAACTGCACCCTGGCGAGGAAAGGAAGGGAGATGAGGAAAGGAGACTGCAGAGATTTAAGCAATTCTGACAAGGACAGAAATGAAATCAGTGCTTCTAGAGAGTCTCTGTCTCCTAAATTTCTCTGTAGTGCCTACTGGACCATCTGTAATCCCCACAGAGCAGGATCTTCAGAACTATTGGAAAGGCCACCGAGACTTGAAGTCTTTTATAATTTGTCTTCCTGAGCCAAAGAGATTCCCCTCATGTACCTTAATGTTATTCAGAATAAGGTTATTCTGATTCAGTTAAGCAAAGGGAACTCACCTTCTAATGAACTCAGATGGACACAACACCATAGCTAAAACTTACCTTAAAACTTCAAGTTCCTTGAAACAAACTCCTTTGTGAGTGGAATTAGAGTAGGAGAGAAGGGGGCAGACCAAACGGAACAATTACTGGGAATGTGAAAATTATATAGGGCCAATAATGTGTTTATCATAAAGAAGAGCTGGCTAAAAGCTGTAGGAGGACAGTGACAGCTTGCCAGGTTTGCTTGTGGTTTTTTTATAACTATTTTAAAGTTTCAGAAAAATTATCTGTTCTATAGAAATAATGCTTTGAGATACTTTAAAATATATGGTAGTCAGAATAGCCTCTTCTAACTCTGGAGGTGTTGTTCTTTCTGTTTCTGGAGAAACTGTGACCCTGCAGGTCTCAGATGAAACCCCTCTGTAAGTAAAAACAGTCTGCTTAATGTGGGTGGGCTTTACTGCACTGGGAGATGCTTAGCTAGTTTTGGCAGCCTGGATTTGAACCTTGAGTGACTACAGGAGAGAAGGATGGGAGTAAGGACACCAAATGGCACTACCATAATTATCCAGGACATATTTAAGGCAGTGCCATATTGCCTTGTGCTCTCCTCTGTAAGTAAAGCCATGAAGACAAGAGTTCCCCATCCTGCTGCTGATCTAAACTGGAGTTATGGGTGCAGGTAAGCAAAGTGTGAGGCAATCCTCAGTGCACCATGAAATCAGGACTGAAGAAGCAATTGGATTGAGATAGACCTCAAAAACTGCAGGCAACCATGTTAACATACATGAAGGTTCTATATGTGCCTCTTTCTCCTGTATTGAAATCCACATCATGGGCCATGAAGTACTGTGAGGAACTTAAGAGCAATATCGAAGGGTGTGAAACTGAAACTATCATATGTTTCTGGATAAGGGCAAGATAGAGACAATTCTGCTGATATCCAAGGACCCTGTGATAGCCAGAAATCTCCACTGGAGAAAACTCACCAATGGCTCCTGGGAAGCAGATTATGTTTCAGAGTACAGAGAGGGAGGGGAACCAGCAGCACCCCTCCCAAAGAAGTTCCCTCCTCATTCAAATATGATTGTCAGCTCGAAATTTGGGTCTGTGCATGGATACCCTGACTATGAACCAGATTTAGTTGTTGGGAAGACATTGGTAGAGGATGTTAATGATCTGCTACAGGCATGAAGCAGAGATGAGGAGATCCTGCTTCCTAATTCTTGTGCTGATTTTTTAGAATGGTGAATTAAAGAAGAGAAAACTTGATTACAGAGAGCCTTGAATTTTGCTTACACCTAAGGGTGAAGGGATCTGGGTTTTGCTATGGAGGAATTATCATTAGAAAAGATGGTTTTGAGCCAAGATCAAACAGAAGGGCTGTAAGCAGCGAGAGCAGTGTGATTTTTTTTTCCTTTTAACTGTTTTTGTGCATACTGTAACTGCTGTACATTGGTGCCATCTACTGCCTGGCCTGAGGCTGTCCCTGCCTGGATCTTTGAGGTAGTCACCAGAGTTAGGTGTAGCAAAAGTGCAACACAGGTAGGAAAAGCTCTACAATTCTCTGTTGATGCCTCTGTTGATGCATAAAAAGAAAAATCGTAACTGTCCTGATGAAAGCAGCACTGATTTAAAGAGAACAGAGCTGCTAACCCATGATACATCTCATTTGCCTTGGAGGTAAGACAGAAACATTGGAGAGCATCCCTTTGTCCTGAAGGAAACAAGAAGGAATCAGCTGGATTCCTTAACTGTGTCCATGTACACTGGCACAAGAAGTCTCATCTGACCCCATACAGATGCCAACAGCAGTGAGACACTCCGCGAGACGGGAGGAGATCCTGCAGCTTTGGCAATGCTGAAGGTAGATGGCTGCTTCCCTGGGGTCAAAGCAGAGGTTCGTGTGGCATCCATGCCAGGAGACTGGCATGAGAGCATCGCCCCCAGCTCACACCCTGCAGCCACTGTGATTGTCACCATGAGCAGGCCACTGTGCACTTCTGAAACTCCTCTTTGCATGCCACAGCTTCTCTGTAGTCCATGTCTCTCTTTTAATGTCATTACCATAACCCACCCATAAAGCTTTAATGATGATACATTAAGCTGCTGTTTACAGTTGCTGTAAAACTAATACATGTAGGGGGTGTGTCCAGCAGCTGCTCTGAGCTGTACAGATCAGTTCACATCATCACAGCTAACTCCACTGGGGCTACTCCAGAAAACTTTGTCTGTAGGGAAGGTGTGAGAATGATGTTCAAATGTGAATGAGGTTTTGGTTGCACATAGGGTTATGCCATCAGAGGACTGAATATTGAAGCAGCTCCCCACGTATGTCAGATCCTTAAGTAACCATAGAAATTGTGAAACCTCTCTTAATCTAGAAAACTTATTCAGATTAAATTTTAGTAATCTGCATGTATCTTGACTTGACCCATAGGATCCTTATTAAGAGCCTGTATGCTGCCTCACATTTAGCAGCAGTGGTGTTTTCAGTTAGCAGTGGCATCTGACAAAAAACAAAAAAATTTGGACAAGGGCAGAGAAAAGCAAAAAGAGAAGTTAAAAGTTTCCAGGACAAGAAGGGTCTGACCTAAGAGAATGGAAATTCAGCAGAGTATGCTTTGTGCCTTGTATCCTCAGAGAATCTTAAAGAGGAACACTTGATAAACATCAAGGACTGTAAATTTGAAATACGAAATTAAATATCTTTATATCAAGTATTGGTGATGTCATTTACTGTCCAAAGAAGTATCTGAGAGGATGAAAGGGTATGATTGACAGTCAAATGATCTAGACACTCAGGAATGCACTGCAGCATCCAAATCCTCAGGAATTGCTCAGTCTGGTAACAGTGCTCCCTTCAGGTGGGATAGCCACAGCGATCAGGATCAGGACCTGGCATCCTTCCCTGGTGGAACAGGAATAAGGTTAATGTTCCTCTCAGTCCAAGGCATTTGTTCTTATGGGCCATCAAACTGATTATTTACAGGGTCCTTAGCACCACTGTGTTTAAGGGTTTCATCAACACACTGTGCCCTCTTTGTGAGAATGTTCTCCTCCTTTTACAGGCAGCAGCAGCCAAAATCCTGAATCCCAGGTTTGTGACCAGCCACCAAGCCAGTGCCCAGGCAGCAAGAGCAGAGCCAGCAGCAGCAGAAAAATGCCATTTTCTGACAGACCTGTCCAGAGGAAAAGGGGGAAGAGTACTTGAAGACAGACATGGTGTTTGCCTGACTCACAGTTTAAGGTGAAGTCTCCCTGTTTACTTTGTTACAGAGATTGTCTCAAATATTTTCAATCTGTGGGTAAATGCTGACTTTTCTAACATGTCATTCTGAAGCCTCGTTTGATCATTATGCTTACAACAAGGTAATCTCATAACCAAAGACTCTTTTAAGTGCTTATGGAGTGCCTGAGTTCAAAAGGATCTGTCTTAGTTTCCTCTGCTTCAAATTAAGATCAATACCCATCATAAATATTCCAAAGCCAATTCCTATCCCAGAATAAAAACTTTTGTAGGTAAGAATGTATATATTTGTTATTATGGAAATTGTCATTTAGAACCACACAAATAAAGGGGTTTCATTCTCTTCTTTAGAAGTTATGGAAAATTGCCATTCTTAATAATTCAGTTTTATACAAACTGAGCATAAACTCTTTCTGAGAACATGAGAAAAAAAGAAGGAACATTTTCTCAGAGCTGCAAATCAGTGGAGACTGCCTTTCAGGAGAAGAAACTTGAGTTTCCCACTGGGAGCTGATCCCACATATGACTTTTAGGAAGACCAGCCATGGCCACCAACAGATACACTGTCAGAGCCAAACATAAGCCTTCGGGGGAACGTGATCTGACAAGCAGCTGCCACTACTGAAAACTTTCTTTGTAGACCCTGACATCTGGCTTCTTCAGCTGCCAAGCTTGGCCTCCTCCAAGGTGCCGCAGGAGACACGTTGCTGCAGCAGGTAGGAAACTGGGAGGACAAAGATCACAATTTGATGTGACTGGGAAGTAGGAGATGAGCTTGGCTGGATGTAAGGCACTAATTTGCAAGCCATTTGTGGCACTTTTTATTTTCTACAGGCTTGCCCATGAGTTTGCAGTTCTATATGCAGAAATTATTGCAGTAGAAGAAGGGAGAGGGGAAAGAAGATAATGGGAAGGGTCACACCAGAACTTTCAATCTATGTTTGTATATTCAAAAGGTTGACATAATTTGATTTGGCTTCAAACCAGAGCTCCAAATCCAGTGCCTTGCTACATCTGAAAAGGATGTGCATGCCAGTGTTAATGGTGTCAGCAGAAATGAAATTAGATGCAGCAAATGCATTAGTGGTGAAGGTTGGCAAGGTGGTGGTCTCTTGAGCCACCCTGAATGCTGTGACTGGAGACTTCCCTGAGCTCAGCGTGGCAGTGTTCTGCTCCATTCTGGAGCTCAACTCCCTGCCAGTCTGGTTTTGTTTAACACACAGACCATCAGCACTTCAGTCTTTTATAAGGTGTGGGAGAGACCAAGCTAAGGCTTTTCAGATAGTGAATAAGTCAAGATCTCATTTCAGGAGGGGAATCACTTGAGACCTGAATGGCGAGACAGGGTGAAGGGAAGTTCATGTTGCTACACTAGGTGTGACTGCAGCGTCACAGTGAGAACAAGGTGTTTGTTTTCCCTGGCTCGCCAACTGCTGCCTGTACAGGGAAGGAGGAAAAGACCAACATGAGTCACTCTTTGAAAGCAGGATTTCTTACTCCTTCCTCTGAAGTGTCTGTTCCCACTGTGGGAGACAGGCTAGGTCACTGGTTTCAGAGAGGAAACTACTTTGAGTTGAGTCTTGGCACTGTGCAAAGATCAGTTTTCCAAAAAGGTTTAAATGGTTCTTTGCTTTATAATAATTTTTGCATATAATTGACTGAAGTGCTTTGTTCAAAACTTGGCTCCTACCTAGACCTCAGTGAGGAGGAAAAGTAATTGCCTGACTTTAAATACTCCCCTGTTTATAATCCAAACACTGCAGCATGGAACCATTGCATGAGAACTAGGAAGTAAACCTGACTACAAGCCAGCTCCTCACAAATGTGAAACAAATGTCAGCCTTTCATTATCCAGACAAAATGTAAAGCAAACAGCTTCAGAGGTAATTCCCTTTTTAACCTATCTCATTGAAGGATAGAGGTATTCTTTGCAATGCAGAAGACGATATTTACTATAAATACTTTACAATGGGGAAATCATAGAATGGTTTGGGATGGAAAGGACCTCAAAGACCATCTAGCTTCAAGCCCCATGCCTTGGACCTTCTTCTAGACCGGCTTGCTCAGGGCCCCATCCAACCTGGCCTTGAACACTTCCACAGATGGGGCATCCACAACTTCTCTGGGCAACATGTGCCAGTGTCTCATGACACTCAGAGTGAAGAATATCTTCCTTACATCTAAGCTAAACCTGCCCTGTTTCAGTTTAATGCCATTGCCCCTGGTCCTATCACTCAATGACCTTGTAAAATGTCTCACTCCAGCTTTCTTGTAGGCCTCCTTCAGTTACTGGAAGGCTGGTATAAGCCTATGGGTCTTCAGCACACATATTTTATATCCAGTATAATGAACTATTGCCAGGAGTTATGAAAGGTTAAACCGTACCTTTTAATAGCTACCACGAGATGGCAGAGTTGGACTTAGAACAATTACATTTTTGTGTAAACTAATCGCTCTGAAACTTCAGACTAAAAAAAGTCTTTGTGTCCATAGGAAAACAAACAAACAAGAGCCAGTCATTAAAGAAACATCTTCCCATAGCATGGAATTGCACATCTGTAGAAAACCAATAGTAGCAAACAAACTAATCAAATCTGACTAGACGTAAAGTCAGACAATGAGATGTGGGCTCCCTCCTGAATACCCTGGCCACAGTGGAGGGAATTACCTGGATGGTGATGTGTAAGAGAATTGAAGAGTGATTTGGTGGTGCCTCTTTTTTTTCACATGATCAGGCAAAGCAAAAAGCTAGCCAGCAGCCACTGAAAGTTAATTCCGAAGATGCCAGAAATGCACATGGTACAAACAGCCAGTGTTACCAATAAACTTCCACAAATACATTTACCCTAAAGAAAAAGTTGCTCACTTCTTGAGAAGTGCTGACCCTAATAGATTGTCTCTCCTAAGCAGCTCGCTCTGAAAAGGATGTCTTCCTACAGCTCCAGCTATGTCTCCCACACAAAAAAGTTCCTGTCTTCAGGGATATCCTGAGAATCAGATTTCCTGTGCTTCAAACTGGTGGTATGCTCCCCAGGATGCTAATCACCAACAGAATGATACAGAATCTTATGGGGAAATTTGGCTCTGTAAACATATCTTAGGACTGCTCTGAAACCTGTGCAGTGTTCTTTAGCTTTAGTGTGAACTTTGGTTTTTGGGTAGCTAGAAGGTGACTTGGGCTGTGCTCAGTTATCACATCGATGGGATCCTACATGGTGACTTTTAACGAAGTTCTGTCTGGTTCTGTTGTAAATATACAAGAGCAAACACACGCACAAGTAATTTTATGAGCATCGTATATGGTATAAACAAATGTTATATACACGTTATACATTTATGGCCAGATGCACTGCCCTTGGGAGGTTAAAATGCCAACCGAGGGTTGTTAATCTATGGAGAGCCTTGCCTATGCATCTCCCACTTTTCTAAAATAGGTCGTTCCACTCTTGCCAGGATTCAGAAAGCTTTTTCAGCCGTCTCAGTGCCTGGTTAAGGTGCGAATTTTTATTTTCCCACTAGGTGGCAGATTGTCATAGTTGAAATCCTCGTTGTGGTTTCTTAATTGAGCATCGTCTACTTGCCAGCTTTGTAGTTGAACTGTTTCATGTACAAAGAATACATTGAAACCAGAGTAGATATGCTAATGTACTCTTCACCAATTTTTTAGAATTCAACAAGTTCGTTTATTTATTGATGGACCTTACTTGAGCTCAGTCTGACATTTCAGTACCTACACAGCAGGACACATGGTTCCTACGAGATGATGTGCATACATCAGATGCACTTTGTATCTCCACAGGACCTACAAAGCTCCTTCAGGGCTCTGCCGGAACGAGTGTGTTAGCCAAACCACTCTCATGCAGCTCTAGGACGTGTGTTGCTGCTCTCTGGGATTTCTGGACACAGGGCATTTCAAAAAGCCCAGCACTATGACACAAAACAGTTTTTTTCTTCTCTCAGTGCTAAAGGAATTGAACATACTTTCTAAGAGCTGATAACTCTCCCAGTTCCATATTCCAGAGTTTTTCAGTGCCCTTTTCAAGTGATGAGCTCCTTTCATTTGGGCAGGTCCAGGACTTTGAAAAGTCTCAGCAATAAGATCTGCAGTCCTGATGCTCCTGTGCTTACATGAGGTTCTCCAGGTTCCAGTTCTGGGTTCAAAATTCAAAGCAAATTCTGCTGTAACTACCAGATTGTTCTTGTTTCACTCAAGGTCATAAATTGTTACAGATCCCTTGAAAGATAAGCTTGACTCACAGGACACTTCAGCTGTAAAATCATCTTCACTCCAGATTTTCTCCCCTGGAATTTGTTATTTATAGTCTTAAGAAACTCTGCTGGGGCTTGTGCTAGCATCATTCACTGAGTTTAATGAATTTTTTTCCTGCTTTACTTTGGTGCAACATTGATGACAGTTGGTCCTGGTCTTCTCCTTCTTAGTCCTGCCAGTGACTAAGTTGGCTATAGTGCTCTCCTGGCCCTGCAGTCTGTGCTGAGGAAGTAGATGAGCTGTTCAAGTGCCAAGGTCTCTCCAGCTAAAAATGCAACTCAGATTTCCCCAACAGTGTTGGGGATTTTAGGTCCATTAGCCACAAAGCAGCCACTGGCACCTGAAATTTCACTTCTGAAGGAACACGTGTGAGCTTTACATACAAAGGCAAATAACAAATTACACTTCTGGATGTGTTAATTTTGTCATGGGCTGTTGCTTCAGCAGTGGGGGCCTTTTAACAATCCCAGAGAGGTGTAATGTACTCACACCTATCTGTATCTGTTTTCCTAACTGTAGTGCAAGTCTTTCAAACTTCCATTTGAGAGGATCAATGCTTCCTAATAGGTTTTCAAAGGCATGGAGCAATCTCCCACTTTCCTGTGACCTGGGTAAGGACCTTGGCATTTCACAGAGTTTATTGGAGCCTGTTACAGCTGGACTGACCTGTTGTCTGTGGCAGCATCAGACACATAAAGGTCACACAATCTCTTTTTGAGAAGGGGAATGATGCCCCAAACTGCCTATGTCTTGGATAGTGGTGATCTCACTTCTTCACACGTCTAATTTGAATTACTCCTGTTATGGTGGATTAGCGCTGATGGGACACAATAATCAGGATAATTCTGATGGGTCACTAGCTATCAAAAAGCAGTTGTCAAGTTGCCAAAGCAGTTCTCTGGGTTTGTTTATTCTTTCCCTGCCTCAGGATCCTACTAGTTTGTCAGTGTAAAAGGTGGATTTGCAGATCCATCTCCAGGGGAGGGTTTGGCTCTTCAGAGAGCTGTACAAGTCCAGCAAATACAGCCGTGTGGAAATACTTCATTTCCCCCAGATGTAGCCTTCCTTCAGGCTCCCAGCCTGCTTTGAGCCCACTCCCATTTGAGTCCATCTGCAATTTGCTGCAAGTCTTTTTTTTCCAAGTATTTTTTGACTGCATGCAAACAGAAGGTCCCTAGAAACTATCTGAATTGATCTAATGGAAATCTGAAGACCGTGGCAATGAAAAGCCCAGTTATATGGCAGTGGCAGGTTTTCTGTGCATAAAAAGCTTGTGACTAAAAGTCCAATACTTCATAGACTGCAGAAGTGGGAGCTTTATATCATTTCCAGCTCACTAATAGTGTTGCCAACTCTCATGATTTTATCATGAGTCTCATGATATTCTTCTTAAAAGCTTAGTTTCTGGAGTCAGGCAATTACATGAGAATCTTTCTCTCTCTCTCTCTCTCCCTCTCTCTCTTTTTTTAACATTCTTTTCTTAGCAGCAAGTTTCTATCCCTGATGCTTCCAGAGGGAAGAAAAGAGGAAAGAAGAAAAAAAAAAAACAAAACCAAGAGAAAGCTTTAAAAAATGACTAAGGTTTGTCCTGAAGACTCAAAACCACCAAGAATACAAACCAAAAGATGTACATAGATATTACTGTTTGCTTGATTCTTTTTAATCTTGTGGGCTTTTTTAAAGCCAACCTTATGTCCAACTCATGATTTTTGAATGCCTGGGATTGGCAACTATATTTTGACAGATCTAATGCTTATGTGTAGCACTGGAAGTCCTGTTGTGGTATTTATTTTTAGAAAAGCTATTTTAGCTCATTTGGCACATTCTTTATAGCTTCATCTACCTTGTGCAGTTAGACTCATGGGGCCAGATCCTTTGCTGAAGCAAATTAGAGCAAGACCCGTGATTTAAACCATCTGGAGATCTAGCTCATGGTGCAGTCATCTGGCTTTACTGGCAAAGGGATACAAAATATAGTCCCAATAACATTTTTAAGAACTCCATAAACTGTGCTTAAAATAGTCTTCTGTCGTTCTGGAGCAGATGTGGTATATACAGAGAACACAGGATGGAAAGCTTCAGAGGATTTTCTTGCTGCTTGTGCATAGCTCACTCCATCAGATCTGTCTCTCATGGGTTTTGTATTCTCCCCATGCACTACACCACAACTGAGCTGCTGCTTAAGCATGTCTGTGCTGGGTGCTGTAAAATCATCTTCACAAATGTGATTTCCATACAGGGAGATACCTACTGTGCTTTCTTCTCTTTATAACCTTTTCTCCATTGCAGTGGAACCATGTAGCTCAGCATGAATAAAGGAGTCCCTCAGAGAGTAGCTCACACGGAAATTTCTTTGTGCTGGGCTCCCAAAACCCTGTGAGGTCAGACAAGTTCAGTGCTGCTCTGGAGTTGGATACCTCAAGGACCACAGAGGAGCTGCAGGAAGCGGTCTTGGTGACTCAGCTGATGGCAATCCTCCTGCTGGGTCAGCACTGAGACAATGCCCAGCATGATGTGAGAAGGCAATGTTTGCTTGGACATCCTTCACATAAAGTGCAAGGTGGGGTGTCTGACCGTTTCTTTCCAAAAGATCTTACAAACCATTTTGTAGGAAGAAAAATTGACACGCTTTCAGGAGACTGAAGTGGTCAAGGAAATGTGACAGCTAATTCAAACCTAGGAAAATGGATGAAAAAAAAAGTAACTCATTTCCAGGCCTTCTTCCAGATGTTTTGCGGTAAAAGTCCCCACAGCACTATGCAGACCTCCTGAATGTCACTAAACCATTCCCCTTTGCTGGCTGTGCTTCACGAGGCTGAGCTCCCCTTGCTGAGCTGTTACCAGTGTTGACTGGAGTTGTTTAAAGCTGCTCTTTGACTTTGATTTCTGTGACTGTAGTGTTGGCTCTGCACTAGAAGCATGTGAGCCTCCCTCCTACTATTCAGTGATTCCAGTGACAATCAGTGAGAAAATTATACATCAATGCTCTGAGTCTCTGCCTTACCTTCTGCTCATCTGTCTCCAGTTGCTTCGTGCAAACTGAGTGTTTTAAAGTTCACAGGAGTTCTTTTCAAAGGTGGTGGTGGGAAGGAGGCCACAGCTCACCAGCTTGGTTGCAAATTGTGCAATCCCTGAACCACATTTGTGGCTAGAGCTCTTTGCTCCCAGGAAAGCCTGGTATCCAGGACAGCCCATTTCCTCAGGGACTGTACCCATGCAAGGCCCAGGGCTCACTGTGGTCTTCTGAACTGCTGGGTTTGTTTGGTGTGGGCTTTCTCGTGGTCCTGCTTGCGTCACTCCTTGATTGAATTATTCTCCTACAGTACAGTTTGAGCTTTCTACCTTTTGACTACAGGGTGTGCACTGTCTCAAGTTACATCAACTCCAGCCTTTTTCTGTGTTTGCTTTGTGTTTGTCTCTGGACTCATCCAGAACCTGATTAATTAACTTTGTCCTGGGCAGCATTTGGAAAGAAACTGAGGTGGGCTGTGCCTAACACCCCTGGGAGAATGCAGATGGTGTTAACCTAGGCTGGTGGAAAGTGCTCTGCTGTAATATTTTGTATATTCACCCTCTTTTTGTCCCAGTCTTCAAAAGTGTCACACACTTCAGACACCAGCTGTGATGTTCTGTGAAAGCTGAGGAAAAGGCTGGGCAAGGACAATCCTTCAGGGTGTACCTGATTACTTTTACCACAATTTATTCTTCTGTGGTCAGAAGGGGAAAGTGTAATTTAGTGGTGTAAGAAAATGTTGGCTGGGTTAAGTGTGTTCATTTCAGGACACTGCCATTTTCAGACACTGGGGAGAATGTGTTGAGAGAAGTCTCAGGATGTGACAAACTGTTGGGATGCCCCAGGATCCCAGGATTTACCAGCACAGTTCAGGGGGACTCTACTGCTGTGTAGGGGTGTGGCAACCAAATGACAGAAGGATTTTCAACAGTATTCTTTCTGCTTTTTGGAATATATTCATAAATTGGGACTACTGGGCTGTATTCAGTGTTTGTCAACATCTTTAGATGATCTTTGAAGTTGTTCTTTGCATTGATTACAATCTGCATGGTCAGTATGGATGTGTTCATGCCATAAGCTCCTGCCTGGGGGAAGCTTGGCTCTCCTTGGGGCTGCCTGGGTGAGTCATTCTCACCATGTTCCATTTAGTATTTAGGCTATGTTGTATCAGTTCTGCAAGCTGGAATTGAGAAATCTGCAGTTGTAGTAGAAGATTAATTGTCCTATTAAGAGGTCATATTATCAAAGAACCAGATTTACCCCACATTTTTATATCAACATAAAATAATGGGGGTTTTCCCTCCATGTTTTATGCCAAATAATTATTTGATTGTTCATTCCGAGGAAATCAAAGATTAATAAACTACACATTAGTAACATAATCTCTCTTCTTGTGTGTAAAATTGCTACTACAGTATATTTTCTAGGATTTGTTCTCTCCAAATTCTGGAAGTCTTTAGGGATGGAATTTATTTCGCCTTGGTTTGTTTATTAGTATAAGTGTTGTAATTTTCGTTCTGTTTTGGAAAACTTTATTTGAATCCGTGCATCAGAAACAATGGATTGAAATGAATGGATAGTTAGGAGGTGGTAGAAATTAATTTCAGACTTTGGGTGGAAGTTTATATGATTCTTGCTAGTCACCTTCTGCGGGTGCCGTTGTTCTGTAAATATATTAACAGATCTAAATTGTCTGGGATAATTAAATAGCTACTGCACTTAAGAGAAAGACACTTAACATTGCAGTGTGATTCCAATGTATAGATGGTGCATGCTTATCTTGTGTATGGCTACGTGTATATATTACCTTCCACTGAGGATTTTATCCCATCTGCTTAGTCCATGAGACATGCCCAGATCACCTCCTGTGGGTAAAGCCAGCAGGATCTAGGCTCTGTTTTGGAAATGTTTGGATGTTTCTGGAAGAAAGAAATCATATTACTACTACAGAGCTCCCTTTCTGTGAATATTATCCTAAAAACCAGTAACAGAGAGAAAGAAGTGATTTAATTCTGTGGAAATGTTTGATGCTGTGTGCGTTTCAATGGAAATAACTTTTGTCTCTGTGGATATGTAACTTTATAGCATCAGTTCCCTAAGTATATGTAAAACATATTCTGCCAGTAAACCACTTCTTGTGTAGTCAATATGCATATTTATTGGCAAAACATATGCACACTGTCATCTGTCAAATGTTTTACATGTTACCCAATTTCAAATGAATAGAATGAAACAACTGCATTAGGCTGCAGTGTATTGGTAAAAAATATTTATTCTCATCAGAGGAAGCTCTGGAGCTCACGAGTGATTGTGGTTCCTAACACCAAGCCCAATTAAATAGGGTTTAGAATCTTGCCACGGTGGCAGTTTGGGTTGTATTCCCTCCATGCAGAGCACAAAGTAACACATTAAGTTCAGCTGCGAATCCAGAGAAAAGGGGTATCCAAGCATTAATCATTCATTGCAATGCTTCATGAAAGAAATCACAGTGAAAACAAAAGCAGGAAACTCAACTATTCTGAGAAGCACTTTGAGACAGCACTAGTTTCAGCTGCCAGGTATTTGCACTATCAATCAAAATATATTTATTTATCAGTTGAATCATATATTAAAACTCCCAGCTATGCAGAATAAGAGGCAGAAGAGAAATATTGAATGTATACATACAAAAATACTGAAGCCTACACTTTCTAGAAATAATACATAAATGTCATTTGCTGACAGAAAAACAGATTGTTGTAAAAGGAACTCCAGCAATGACCTGACATCAGAATCACAATTTCCTGTGTCACAGGTTAGTGAGAAATTGCTTCTTTACAGCCTAACAATTCAAGGAATAATGACCTAACATTGTTCCACTGTGAATTGGGGCCAAGATATATATTTTTGCAGGTAGCAACAAATAAGAACAAACCTTACAAAGAACTAGAATGCATAAATCCTAAAGCACACCAGAGAATTCACCAGTTTTGACATAAGCAATCTATAAACAATATAACCAATTTGAAATATATTAGGTATGATTGCAAATGTTCCTTGTCTCTTCAGCAAAATCAGGCTGGCCCTCTGTGGGCAGTACATAAGAGGGCTATCATTTAGGGATTTGGGGTCCTTCTGATTCCAGATGTTTGTGTTACTCATTTATTCAACAAATGTAGTGGAAATTCACATTGGCTTGATAGAGTTTTCAGACACCTCATGCTGTTCAGCCAGCAGTTTCATACATCTGTGTCCACATTCTCTGCTCATCATTGCAATATGTTAGTCAAGATTTACAGTAAAGGATGGATATTTTGGATGCTTGACTTGAGATAACTCACAGACAACTCATTTTCGAAGGAGGCAGGCTACCTCTGAAAATCTGAGTACTGAAAAATTGGAGCCCTTTCCAAAATTCTTAGTATTTATACAACTTTGGCTGTTGTTCTGCAACTCCTGGAGATGTTATCTGGAGAAAGGGGCCCTCAGTACACAGGAACTCTGATATGTGAATGGTATGGTTAAATTCTTATTTGTAATCCTTTTACTCCTTTACAGCCTCCTAAAACTAAGACTAGCACAACAGTTCATGCTTTTGCTGAAATGACATCTAGAAGATTTGTAATTCCTCCACAAGACTTAGAAAAAGTGATTTACAAAAGTAAATAAGATGAGATAATTTTGAATGTTTCATATACCGTTAAAGTCAGGGCAGAATAAAGCAGACTGAGCTCTAGCAAAGAGTCTCTCTTTGTGAGACAGCATTATCTGGTAGCCGGAATTTGGGTCTATGAATTGGGATTTCCTTTCCAGCTCTATCAAGGATTCTTAATCTGGCCTTGGATTAGATAAGCATTAGAGATCCTAATTAATGATTATGGAAATATAAAGTTTAAATGGATAAAGTTTTTTGGCTGGGGGAAAGTACAAACTTTTACTACAGATGCTGGCCACAGTAGATAATATTTTAGCAGTCCAACATCAGGGCTAATCAGTGCAAATTATTCATCAGTATATATACACTGTGTATATGCAATATAGTATAACATGTACAGCACCAGGTTAGACATTTTGTACTGGCAAGGATTTCTATTTTTCTGCAAAACTGAACAAATCTTCTCTTCCTGGAATAGAATGAAAAGTTATCTTGTTGGTTTTCCCTTATGCAATATAAATACAGCTTCCAGCAAATCTCATTGATTTCATATCATTGTCCGAGTTTTGCTTTCTGTTCATTGCCAATTCCAGTTGTTTGCAGTTCTTCACACAATGCCATTTACAGATATCCCAACTGTGCATTCCTGTCCCTGCTCTCTTCTCCTCCCTGTAAGGAGACAACAGATATTGAGTAACCCAATCAACCCTGGGCAAGAAAATTATTTTCTGGGTCCTCATCAAATCAAGCACTTTGCTGGGGACAGATGAAGCCCAAAGGAGCCCTGCGAGGCTGCTGTGCTGTCCTGCTCCCTTCTCAACCCCCCAGGCAGGCAGAGCCCTGTAGCACATCTCCTGGCTGGCAGAGGGGGCTGCAGTTAGAGGGACAGGGAGAAGAGCAATAAAGAATGAGAGACTGCAAAGGTTTATGAGAAAAGACCATCCCTCTGAAGCTGTGCATTTTGTTTTCACATCTACGCCAAAGAGCAGTGCTTCTGCAGCGTCACTTATTTTCCTTTCCCCTCGAAATCACAATGCACTGCTGATTTTCTGCAACTGGAAACACTGTGAGAAGTATAAATTATCCCAGAGCATTTCATATCTTTCTGTAGTTTGAGCTCGGAGTTGCCAGTCTTAGAACAAACTGTGCTTCCTTTTTCAGACCTGAGCAAGAAGGGACCTCTCACCATGTGACAACAGGCAAGAGCAGCCACGAGTGCAACACTTCTTGAAAACCATGCAGACATGACAGGGTCTGGGCATTTAGAAGAAGTTTCTGTCTTTCTGCTAAGACAGATAAGGATGGCATGTAGATCCCTACTCCACGGTAAATGCCCATTCAAATGGTTTGCTTACCATTTATGAGCAGTAATTTCAGTGTATATAGACATGTCAATAAGGTCTTTTTCTAGCAGTGCATTTCAATTTGAAGTTGAATAAGATCTTGCATGCTCTCTGAAATGACAGGCAGGCTTCCAGGCCAGTTTGCAGTGAATAAAAGTACCACCTTCTTTGCTGATGTAGCATTGAAGTATCATTTCGTAATCACGGAAAACCCTTAGAAGAGTTTATGGCATTAGTTCAATATTAATGGTCCAATATAGATTAAACCTGGCAAAAATAGAGCATTCCAATGCAGAAAAAAACCTCCCAAACCCCACCCTCCCCCCTTCAAACCCAAGCCAACTCAAAACCAATCAAACAACCAAAACCAAAGGACCAACTATCAGGAAATTAGCATTGAAGTTATAATTTTAGTATGCTTTGGAGAGGAAAAGTAAAATAAGGCTTAATCAAAATGTAGAATGCAGGAAGATGGCACCTGCCTCAAGAAACTTAACACTGAAGCTTTAAACAAGAGAAAACACATACATGGAGGCAGATAAGAATCAGAGCTGCATATCATCTCAATGAGTATTGTCTCATTGTCTACCCACAGTTACAATTTCCCCCAGGTAACAGGGCGACTTCAAAAAAAGAAAGGAATTTACCATGCCAAAAAATCGTTCCCATTCTCTCAGTAAAATTCTGAGCCAGCACTGCACATGACATTGTTAATTCATTAAATATCCTAGTGATTAATTATATTCGATAGATACGAGGTGCATTCAGGTTCAGTGCAACTTCATTGACCCCAGAGCTGGTACAGCTGCTTAAATCAGGGCAGAACTGATCATGTACTACTTCCCACTTGGACTTAAACCAGACATCATAAAGATACAAGTTGCATGAAACATGGTTTTAGGCTTCTATCTCCAAATGATCATCCCATATGTAATTATTTTCTACATTCTAAAAGAGAAGCATATTTAAATGTGATTTTTTTTTTTCTGGTAGCTTCTACCTGTGACTATCCTTTGGAATACTCTAATGGGCCTTTTAATTTATCATAAGGATTTATGAAGATTTATAGAAATAAATTCTGTAGACATGAACAGAACAAAATGGAGTATTCCCCGTTGGTTTTTCAACAATTTTCTTTAAAGATGTACTTTAATAAAGAATTACGGTCCTCATTTAGAACTGTATCAAACATTTTAACAGCCACATTTGTGCCTTTTGAGACTAGTCTAACTTCCAGATTCTTTCCATTGACCTAACAGAACTGGGACAGATCCCAGATTAGCAATCCTGGACCTGGTGGTATGTCAATCTTTTATCATTGTGAGAGGTTGTTTTTTTTTTCTTTAAATTGTGATTAAAAAACTCTCTTTCCTCAGTCCTGAACATTTTGGAATGTATCTTCTATATCCACACGATCGTGCTTCAGCAAGATATAGTAAGTGCACGTTGTCACATATCTTTATATCCCTACTTGGTTTCATCCCTATCAAGTTGTACAAGAGCAGGAGGGAAGACCAGAGGGAAGGTTTGCACTTTGACCCGTTGTTCATATTTTGGTTCTTTTATGTGTACCAAATGTCAGTCATTCTGTCGTCTATTTAATCTCGGACACCTATGGAAGATTAAGAGAGGGCAGTTCAATGAGCAGAGCGGCAGAGGGAAGGATAGATGAGCTACAGCAGGCAGATAATGTAAAAGCCGACTCAAAGTTCTCAAAAAACTCCAGCCGTCGCCAGCCGTCATCCTTCAGACAAAAAGGAGGAGTTTCCATTCAGGCTTAAAAATCTCCATCTTCTAAAGGATTGACATGTGAGAATTGTAGAAGGGAAAACTGTCCTTCTTTACATAACTCTGAATTAATCCTTTAATTCTTCCTTCTTTTGATTTTAAGTATGTTCTTGGCCAACAGTCTGGATGTACACATGTTTATAACTGTGCAGCAAGAATTTAGGACATATCTAGTGCTAATGTTTTGCCAGCTTGTCTTTTTGATCCATCCAAAACCCCCTTATTCTAACCTATCTCCCAAGCTGCCGGGTCATCTTTCCCCAGTAAAGTAACCTGGGAATAAAAGTGGGCTTTGTTTTTTGGAGATCAAAGATGTTCTGTGATCCTACTTTTGGTAACCAAAGCCCCCTCTCCCTTGCATGGTGCTCATCAGTAGTAGGTGCCATGAAACTCCTCTCAGCACAAAATTATCCACTTAGATGGGGTAAGGTTGTGCTGCTGTGCCAGCACAGACTGCATGTGTACCATGGAGAGAGGAAGGAATTTCTTTGGATAAAACAGTGAGTGCAAATTAATGCTAGATTTTCACCAAAAAAAAAAGTTGCAATATTGGTGGGTGACAAAATAACCTGTTGCCTCACAATCCTCCCCAGGCTATCTTGAGTGGCATAAGTGGGATTTGGGAGTGCATGGGGAGCCAGTTGTCACCTTCAAACACCAGCCTTGTAATGCCATCCAAAAAAGAAAAAAGAAAAAAGAAAAAAAAGAAAAAAAAAAGATTAAAAAAGAGTATGTGTGCAAATTTTCAGACAGAAGGCACCCAAATTGGTAACTGGTTTTTAGGATTAAAACTGTGGTATGGAGTGGTCCAGCCAGGTTGCTTTGCACAGGCTAGAAGAAGAAGGTTTCTGAGTGGTTTGTGCTCATTTTCCACTTGCCCAGACCTGGGCTGCATGTCGGGCAAATCCGCTGGCAAATGTTAACACTGCCCAAGGGACTGAAAGTGAAGCTGGGGGCTGATGTGGCATGCGGTTGCCATGGCACTGGCCATAATCCTGCCGGAGTCAGATACCCTGATGATACTGCGAGTTGGAGCTTGCTCTGGGGTACAGCGCTGTGACCCTTCCCAACAGCATCTGGTTGTGTTTTAAACTTTTGATATATTCCATAGCCAAAGAAATCAAAACAAATCAAATAACAAGCCCAGCCTGGCCAAAGTCCAAGTTCAGGCTGCTGCTTTTCTCATTGGTTCTACTGTTTAATGTAGATCGGAGCAAAAGCAAAGAAATTCGGGGTGGGAGCGGGACACTTTTTGGAGATTCTTTCTGCCCTCCTCGTAGCTTCGGTCCCAAACCACGAGGATTAAACTGGATTACCGTGCTGCGGTGAGGTTGCTTATCGCTTTTAGGGAAGAGTCTTTAATGAATGCTTTTTCCCCCCGAATGTTCGCGTAAAACCGCCCGTGTGTGAGGACGTTCCGCGGAGCTCTGCTGCCTCCAGCCTTGCCGGGGCGGGGGCTTAAAAAGTCGCGCAAACTCGCGGGGAAAATGCAACCACCAAAGTTGGAGGAAAACCACCCCCAGCTCCATCCCCGGCTCTGCGCGAGCGAATCTGCACAGGCCAAACTTCTGCTGTTTGGGGAGGAGGGGGGCGGCTTTCCCCGAGGAAGGGGATTTGTGTGGGTGCGTTGCAGATGCGCTCCAGCTGAGCGGGGTGTGCGGCGGGGCCGGGCTGGCCGAGCGGATCCCACCGCGCCCCGCGGAAAGCCCCACACCCAAAATGGTGCGGTTCGCCGAGGCGAGGGGGCGATCCGGGATGAAAGGGGCCGGGGGGAGGAGAGAGAAGATCCGGAGCGGTGCGCTGCTCCCGCGCCGAAAGGGTGGGAAGGTTTAGAGTTCCCTTTTTTTCTTAAAGGGCGGGTGGAAGAGAAAACAGACCCTAGAGCCAGTTTTCCTCTTCTGTCAGGGCTTGAAAGCGCTCCAGCGTCTTCCTTCAGGCTGCTCAACTTCATCCATCGTGTGTATGCATGTGTATGTATACCTATTATACATATAAAGTACGGGTAGGTGTGCGCGCCGTGTCCCGCCGGCGGCCCGGGCGGATGGGCGGCAGGAGCTGCCCCGCAGCGCTCCGCACCTCCGCACGCCGCCCCCGGCCCTCCGCAGCCCTCCCTCCCTCCCTGCCCGCCTCCGCGGAGCTGCTCCGCGGCTGCAGCCGGGAGAACACCGCGCCACCGCCGGGATCCGCGGCGGCTCTTGGCGAGGAGCGGAGCGGAGCGGAGCGGAGCGGGGGAGAGGCACAAAAGGGAAGGACGGAGGGAAAGTCCCTCCCACGCCCCCCTCCCCCAAGTTTATGATGGGGGTCCGGAGGAGCAGCGCTGCTCCGCGGCAACGGCTCGTCTGCTGAAAACTTGCTGCTCCGCTTTTTGGGTAAAGTTGATGCTTATTGTGTCTTTTCATTGTGCTTTTTATTCTTTTTTTTTTTTTTTCCTCTCTTCTCCCGCTTTGGTCGGAGCTGCTCTGCGCCGGTGGGGGGTGTGTGAGGGAGGCTGCAAATTTGCTGAGGGTCTCTCCTCGCAGCGGGTGCCCGAGGGGGGCCCGTCCCGTGTGTCCCCCCGAGCTCGCAGGTGAGCGGCGAGGATGCGGGTGTCCGCTGTGTGCCCCCTTTCCCGTCCTGTCTCCTCCGGGAC
Organism: Lichenostomus cassidix; assembly: GCF_008360975.1. NCBI lineage: Eukaryota > Metazoa > Chordata > Aves > Passeriformes > Meliphagidae > Lichenostomus > Lichenostomus cassidix. Next base: position 26,206,755 of record NC_139488.1, read on the forward strand.
CGTGCCTGCATGGCCATTGTTTTTCCCGGGGGCTGCGGTGACAGTCCCAGCCCCGGGCCGCTGCCGGGACTGCTTCGCCCCGGGTCCCGGAGGACGGCAGGGCTCCCCAAAGCCAGCACTGAGTTTGTCTTTTTTTTTCAGAAGAAAAATGAAGTTGCCCCCTCTCCTCCTTGTCATCCCCCCATCCGGGAGGGGCAATCTTTCGACAAGTATATTTGCTGAGGAATTTAAAAAATTCCCTGCTGCAACTTGATCCCTGTGTGATGAGGAGCGGCTTGGAGAGACCCGGACTCCAATCCTATTAAGGACTTAGAGAGTTGAGAGTTTTTCCCCCGGACTCGGTGGCTTTAAAACAATCAGGGAGGAGGGGAGGGAGATGGGCTCATCTAGATGCCTATTCTGCCTCAAGTGATTGCCATAATTTCCTGGGAAACCTGACTTTTCCAGCGCGGGGGCTTAGGATGATTTATCGGTGGTCCCGCTGCCGGCTTTGCCGAGGTTTACGGGCTTATTTATTTATTTATTCATTTAGCTAACCTGCAGCCTGGGCTTCAAAACTTGCCGGCCTGGGGGCGCGGTGCGGTGCGGTGTGGTGTCCCCTCCGCGGGGCCGGGACTCGGCTCGGGCCACGCTGCATGGCCCGGGGGACCAAATGTCCACACTTGGGGGTCACCGCCGCCCGGGCCAGCGAAACTTGTGTCTTCCTATAGCTGCCCTCGCATTTCATACAGCTCCAGGTGCTGGAAAACTTCGTGCGTACAGAAATTAGCATTTTATTGGCGTATCGTGTTTATATTTTTACGGCCACAGATAAGGGTACTAGTTGTAAAACCTTGTCCACCTTCTGCCAATCCCCTTCTTTTTTTTTTTTTTCTTTGCAACTGAGGCTCTTGGGATGTACAAGAATTCGAAAGTAAGCGTTTGACTAGCGTCAAATGCATAAAACAGCATTTAAACAAATATTGTATTGGCATGTTCTGTGGAGTTGGTGCCAAAAAAGTTAAGTAAATAAGCCATGAAATTCAAAATACACACAAGTGGAATAGACTGATTTGTTATAAAATTTGCTGATTTTATCTGTTTGTTCTAGCTACCTTGCTTTAAGAAAAACTTTGGGGGTCTTTTTGGATTTGGTTTTGGTTTTTCGGGTTTTTTTTGGTTCTAAGCCTAATACACTTCATTAGAAAAGAAACTACATTCATGTGGAAAAGAGGATCTTGCTAAATAATTAAATAATTATTTTTGCTGCTGGGATGTTTGAAATGCATGATTATTACTGAATACAGCAACTACAGTTGGTGAATTGGTTTGGTTCAACTTTTCTGCTGGGTGGATATGGTAATTTGTATTTTGGCTGGAATGTCAGGAAATGTTGACACCTGTCAAACTTTGAATTGCAATAAAAATGTCATATTGAATGTTATTGCAAAATTGACAACTTTTAAGAAGGGAATGAAATTCATTATGGCTTTTCCACTGTAAACAACTCTTGGAAATTTGTCATTTGATTGAAAGCATGACCTATCTGTAGCACTGAAAAGTGCCTCATTCACTGAAGATGAACTTGTTAATCTATGGGTATGTGTATATCCAACCTCTGGTGTATGTTTGTGAGAGAGTTGATCTTTAAAGCAAGTTGAGGTGAGATTCACTTAATCTTGAATGTTGTTATTGCTTAAAGTATGTGACTTTGAAGTGCCCAGAAATGCAACTGCTGTTCTTCAAAGGAAAACAGATCTCGAGGACTGTTTCCAACTTCCTTTCAATGTCTTTCCTTTTTTTTTTCCAGTGTGTCAAAGGGGATGTATACAGATGGACAAATACTGTTTGTGTTAGGTCATTCAATTAGAGAAAAATTAGAGCCATAGAAGAATTTGAACTAGATGCATGTGTCAATATAAATCTAGCATAATTTTATTGAAGCTGCTCCAGGTTATACTTGCATAAAAGAGAACAGAACTTGACCTCAGACGTGCAGCTTGCATTCCCAAATGTCACACTGAAGGCACATTTAGAAAAGACAGCCTTCTGGCTGCATATATATAATGAGCAGTGTTTTTGTCATTGTTTTGAAAACCAGTTTAAACTTTTATGTCAAAGAACCATTTTTGATTATGTTTTCTGTGATTCTAATGATCTTACAGGTTTATACCACAACTTCCCTTTCAGTGGCACAGTTGTATAGAAACTGCACAGGCTCTGGGGCTGTGTGATCAGCTGTACACAGACAGGGTTATGTGATCGCTGCAGTGTTGCATGTCTTGAAAATATGTTTTTCATGATCCCGATACTTTATTTCCATTGAGAGCGTTTGGATTTTTCTAGTGATTTTTTTCAGTCCTCTGGCCCTATTTTTTTTTTTTTTTTTTAAGGATAGGGTAGAGCATATGACCTAATAGCCGTTGCATTATTTTCATTCTCTGTTTGCAAGTACAGAGGACACTTAGTTAACTGTCTGCCCCTATTTTTGGTGGCCTACTGTAAGCCAGTTGTTTGCCCTGTAGTCTGAAAGGTACACAGATACTTCATGCTTTTGTACTCTGAGAAGTGCTCTGTTCATAGTGAAGTTTCCAGTGCAGATTAGTGAAGGCAGTGAATTCAGTAAGCAGTCACCAAAATCTGTATGTATTTGTGGAGCAAACACCTATCTATTGCCCCATCACAAAGCCTCCACTTAATAATCTGGCCAAGGATTTCAAGGCAGTGAGTTTTTTCAAAGAAGCTACTTAGGAACATTAGATGTGACTATAGCATCAAACTAATTAGTTGCCACTCCATTTCTATGAGGCTTCTAAGGCTTTATAGAAATGCAATATTTGCACTTCTCACTTGCTGCTAAGGCATTGAGGTTAAGCGGTCTCTGCTTTTTGTCCGCTTTCTTACTGATGGGAAAGATTCCAGGGCATTGTTTGAGAGCTGCACAACCCCCTTATGTACCTGGGTAAATATTTTAAACAGTTGCACATTTGGACAACTTGCCACAAAGCTTTAAGTGGTATTTAGGGTTTGCTTCAGCTCTGTTGCCAGGACCCTTTTAAAGAAAACCAAAACAACAGGAGGCATTTGGGAATTAATTAATACAACACTAAATAAAATAACAGCAAAGAATAAATCCTCATATGAATGACAGCAAGAAGGCGTTGCATTAGAAGGCAGATAATACATGTGTGCCTGTGCATATCTACATATATGTACACACATTTTTGTGTATGCATGGAATATGCACAATTCTCAACCTGTGCATACAGCAGATCCCATATATATGCATCTTCTAGCAACTAACTGGTGTTTGGTGTAAATCAAATGAGAATTCCATCTTGTAGGGCAGTCTTGATAGTTCTAGAGGCAAGATCTCAGGTTTCCCTTCCAAACAAGTGACTGGAATGGAAATAGTGTGTAATCAGGTCAAATTTTCTACAGACCAGCTCCAGTTGGGAGTGAATACATGTTAGATGTGTGTAGTCCAGGAGAGGCCACAAACTTTTTTTCATTCCCTCTTGGCAACTGTAAAACCACACCCCATACCCTTTAACTTCTTATAAACAAAGTGAACCCAAATACACTAAAGCTGAAATGTGTTGCACAAAGGGAACAGGAAAGTTGTCCTTTAATTCAGAAGATCAGAGCTGTAAAAATCGTTTGGGATTTATGAATATTCAGTACTACAGAAAAAGAGGCCTTGGTGCCTGCAAGTGGACACCCAAATTAGAAAAAAATTGAAAATAGGCTCCCTTGGGCTCCCATTGTAATGAGTGGAAACGTTTCTGATAGTGTCATGGGCATGACTGCCCAAATACATTAGTCACTGGTGAATCTTTTCTCATCATTTCACAATTATTTGCGATTGGCTGTCACATTTCTGCAATTATAAATATTCTAAGAGGAAACAATACAAATTAGAATTGTAGGTACCAGGATCTTTGTACTGGATGTATTTCTTTTTACTTTCTAAGTGTTCTTTTTCATATGAAAAGAGTCTTGCAGCTTTATCCTTATTCAAGTCTTTTCTTTTTGTATCTACTGGGGAGAAAACCATTAATTTTGAGGAATGGTGAGAGTAAGCCTTAAGCTGTCTTTGACATTTTAGTTTAACTTGAATAGGTTAATTTTTTATTTTTTTTTAAAGAAAACAAGTTGGTGGGAAGTGTGTTTTAACTGTGAGCACCCGATTTTGACCATTAGCATAAGAAAAAAAGTTTTAGTGCATTTACTATTGTATTGAATGAAGAGTTCCAACAGTCAGGGAAAAGAAAGTAAAAGGCTGTAAAGAAATGATGGTCTATTCAGATTATTCAG